>NC_046349.1:11451261-12651261 GCF_000738735.6 Corvus cornix cornix | reverse complement strand
AGCAGGGCCAGGGATGCTCAGGAAAGCTGGAGATACCATGGGCTGACAGTTGGGAAAGGTCACCAAATTAAATCAATCCACATTATTTCCAGGGCATCACAACATATGGGGAAGAAATGAGCAGAGCTCTCAAAGTGATCCAGGGTGAAGCAGACCCCATCCAGACCCCAGGATGTGTCAGAGCAGCGACCACAGGCAGGGCAGAGTTGTCACTGCTGCTCAGAGGAACTGGATGGTGGCTGGCCAAAAAACGTGGTATTTACTGTGACAAACCCCCAGGGGTTTCACAGCCCTGTGGAATGAGCTCACATCTGATCCATGAAAACCTGAGCTTTTCTGAGAAAAGTTTATCTGAGAATTTCTCTCTGTTCCCAGCTTGGTGGGGAGGGGAGGAACACCAAACACCCCCAGGTATCTCTGAGCTGCAAAGGGTTAAAGGCCTGTGGTGGTTCCCTCTTTGTGAACACTTTGATGATGCTGCTTGCTCTGCTCAGACTCACTCCATGGGTTTGATCCTTGCAAATTCCTTAAATCGGGATGTTTCTATCATGATGGGGTTTTAACAGGCTTTAAACCATGAAAAAGTTAAATCAGACTCTAAGCATGGTTCAAAATTTTTGTTCTGATCGTTAGCATATTTCTACCAATAATTAGTTAGGTTTTAAATGCAAAAAAAGGAAAAGAATTCCAGAAAAAAAGGAATTTTCTATTGATGAAAAGGTTTGACAGTTTCCAGACTTGGATGTGTTTGGTGCTAAAACTACCAAGGCTGTGGGTTTGATCCCTGGGTGAGCCATTCACTTAAGGGCTGGACTCGGTCCTTGGGGTCCCTTCCAACTCAGAAGATTCTGTGATTCTGTGATTCTGTATTTGTCATCCTTCCCATAAATTTAAAGAAGGAGAAACCACCACACAAACATTGAAATAACCATGGAAAATGAAGATTAATCACTTGAACCAGGGATGACTCTCCAGACAGTCTTGAAGGTTCCCACCTAATTTCATGTCCAGTCAATGTGTTCATCTGCCCTTTGTTTTATTTGGTCCCTTTTTTTTTGCTTAATAGCAATTCTCCCTCCCTTATCTCTGTTCCATGGGAAAAGGATATTGGATTTTTATAACCTCAGCATTCTGGTTGCTCAGCTGAAGGTGCTGAGCTCTCCCATCCTCCCACAGTGACTCTCCCCATCCATGTCCCAGCCCAGTTCTGGTTCTGCCTCAGAAGGATTCCCCTCTCCAGCCTGTGCCTGTGCAGAGGAGGTTCCCTCAGGGCTGCCTCCCACACTTGCTGCCTCCAATATTGCTCCTTTCAGCTCCTGGATGGAGATTAATGGGACGTGCAGGAAACACTCAGGGCTTCGCTGCTGCCCGGGCCCTGCTGATGAGCTGCAGAACATTCCCCTGTTCTGCTCCTGTCCCTGCACTGAAATGGAAGCCAGCCCCACTTTGGGGTTAATATCTAAATTATCTTTGCTCTTGAGCCCATTCTCACTGCCAGAGGCCGCTTCTACTCCGTTCTCCTTTTATTTATATTGCTGAAAAGGCCTTTACTCCTCAAGGCCCTTTGGCAAAGCTGAACTCGGTGTGACTTTTGAGCAGGTTTCCGCTCTCAGTGCTCTTTTTTCAGCCCATTAGGTCGGAGCTCTTCCCTTTCATGCCCCCAGGCCCAGCTGCACATTCCAGGTGGATGTGACACCTTTGGATGAAGGCATTTAAACCCGGGCTGCGTTTCTATTCCTGAGCCTGTCATTCCAAACTGATTAGAGCAGCAGCTCCCTCTCTTCCCGGACTGAGTTCCTTCAGATCAAAAAGTTTCACCTCTTTAGCTGTTTTTCTGTTTAAATGACGCTGGTGATTGAACAGCCTGGTTTCCCAGTACCATCCCTCCAACAATCAAAATCCACTGTACAAATCCAGCAACCAAAATCCACTGTACAACATCCTGGCCTCCTCTTCGTCCATGTGACAGCCACTGATGGTTGTGAACAGCAATGCAATTTCTGCTTTATTCTGACAAAATAATTACCTAAATCACTAAGCACATCCAGCTTTAATTTAGGAGATTTCTCAGTATTCCCAATCCTACCATCCTACCCTACGCTGATTTTTTCCTGTGGTTCCTGCCACCTTCCTAAAATTATATTTTTGTGATTTTTTGGTCAGAATTTATGCACAGCTGATGGTCCATCACTCGTTTTCTCTCTCACTGGAGAGAACTTGGGGAATCCTTCTGGTTTCTAGGGAACTGGAGGAGCTGGAAGTGATACAGTGATATCTATTCCCCAATTCTCTGTGTTCAGGTCTTGTAGAAATCCTGTGGAAATACAGTAGAAGGAGGAATATTTAGGAGGAATTTCCTCATGGAAAGAGTGGTCAGGTCTTGGAAGGGGCTGCCCAAAAAGGTGGTGGAGGTGTCCAAGGAAGGCCTGGAGGTGGCACTGAGTGCTCTGGGCTGGTGGGGATCAGTCACAGCTTGGACTCCATGGTCTGGGAGGGCTTTTCCCTCTAAATTATTCTGTGATTCCATGACTGAATGGCAGATTATACACAATGGATCTACTGGAATTTGTCCTTTCACCATGGAGTAAAAGTGGCTGTGAAATTCCCGGTTTAGAGCATTCCTGCTCTAAATTGTTCACTTTTGTGGCAAAAAAGTAGAAATAAAATATTCCTGAATCCCCAGTTCCACTGAAGGGAACAAACTCCCACCATATCCTTTCATACTCATCATAATCCTGATTTTACCCGATGTGCATTTGATTCCTCCAAGTAAATATCCAAAGGTCAGGAAGCATTCTGGCTGGTGCCTGTGCATGTGTCAGGAGATGCTTTCCTGTCAAATGAAGCTGACATCTCGATGGGTAGCAGATGTCTGATATCATACTGGTGCATATGGGATCACTCGTGTGCCAGCCCAAATCATCCCGGGTTGCAGGAGACAGAGAAAAGAGACAGGAACAGCACAGGGAGGGGGAACACCCCCAACAATTCCCTCCCTTTGTTAAGACTCACTGAAGTGCATCACTTCAGCCAGAGATTCAGCCAGACTTGCAGTCCAGAGGAAAAAATCCATTGTTTGAGCTCAACAGCTCTGTTAGTCCTTTATCCTGCCAGGTTTTTGGCAGGCTGCCACAAAGGCTGAAACTCTACAAAGACAGAAATGTAAAAACCAACAAGAGGTAGACTCCAAACCAGGGAGCCAAAGACATGGCCCTTAAATCAGAAATCCATGTGTTCCTGCAGGGTATCCTGCTGGAAGTCCTGGATAAATGGCACAGCAAAGTCCCACCTTGGGCTGGGCCCTTGGAGCTCTTCACGGATTTAAGGAATCGTGAAGGGGCTTAAGAAAAGACAAGAAAGCTCTGCTAAAACATGAAGCAAAAGTGAATTCTTCACAGCCAAGAAAATGAAACTTTCCACCTGGACAGCTGGCATTTTGTTTAGGATCATCTATCTGAGAGGGAAATGCTGCAGAGCAGATGAGCAAACGCAGGAATTTTTGGTGTGAGCGTTTCCAGCCTTCGTTCCTGCAATTCCCATCCAGCTCACCTCCAGTTCCTGCCCTGCGCAGGGAATCACTCCCTGAAGGTGAGCTGATGAAATGCTCCTTAGAAAGGGCTGCAGGGAATGCCTCCGAGCAGCTCTGGGGTGTTTGGGATCTTTTCATCACCAGTACAACTGAAGTTCCTCACTGTTGAGTCTCGCTCTCCACTCCCAGCAGAGGAATCATTTGTTTGCCCATCCTAACCAGCAAATCTGCACATGCAGAGCAGGAAAGTCTCAGCCCTACCTGAGCAGAAAAATAAATCAATTTCTCTGCCTTGCATTCCATTTTATCCCCATCAGTTGTGTTTTACTGCAGCCGTTGTGGAAACATAACCGAGCACACACAGACAGTGATCAGAAGGAAACCTCTCCTTCCCGATGTGTTCTGTGTCCTCCTGCGAGCAGGAAAACGAGCTCGGTGCTTCCCAAAGTCCTGCAGGTTACTGCCATGTGTTACACTGAGAGCTGCAAACACAAGCTGTTCCTAGACACGGACAGAAAGGAAAAAGCAGATGGTTGCTTTTAACGTCATGTGAAACTTTTCTTGAGCACAAGCATCTGTCTTCTCCTCTCCAGCTGGCAATTCCCACGTGGAAATGGTCTGACTTTATCATTTCAGGGCCTCATCAGCCACTCTCTGTCATAAAAAGGCACATTATCCCTAAAGAGAGGAACAAAGGATGCCAGGTGCTTCACAGTAAAGCTACTGAAAATATTTTGTCCTCAGTTGTCGATTTGAAAATGTGGCCAGAGGTAATGGAAAGAGAAAAGAGGCAGGACGAGGATGTGAGAAAATAAATAACCGTGACTGCAGGGGCAGCAGTGGCAGAACTTCTGTGACTTTTGTGCATTAGTGAGAAGAGCTCTGCCTGCCATCCTGTGCTCTGTTACCTCCTCTTTGCACATCAGGTGTGAAAATAATTTGAGTTTAAGAGGAGAATCTCCTCTGTTCCTTGTGTGTTCAGGCCGTGCTGACCCTACAGAGCTGCATTTTCAGAGCTGAAATGAAAGACTGTGGCAGCAAAACCAGTACCAGTTGTAGCAAGAGAGAATCGCAAAAACATTAGATCAGGGTAGAACTGTAAATTCCCACTTTGGAAATGAGTTTTTCTGGACCAAAATTTTTTGAGAATGAAACTTTCTTCCTAATTATTTTATTTTTTTGAGAATTAAATGTTCTTCCTAATTCTTTTAACTTCCCCCTGCCACTGGATTTTTCTGAGGGAGGTGAGGCACAGAAGTCAGCACCACAATGGCTCTCATTTCTTCACAAATACCAGGCTGAAACCTAAGCTAGAACAGCTGCTAACCCAGAGGTTAAGCTGAAAGCCGCACTCAGCTCCCTATTCTGCCTTTTTGAATACCAAAACTACAAATAACAGGAATTCCTGCCCATCAGGCTGTTGGCTTTGGCAGCAAACACTTCCCTGGATTCCTTACTGGAGCTGGGCCTTCGTGGGTTTAATTTTCCATTCTGTTTGTTCACATCCCAACCTCTCCTTTTACACACCGAAACTGAACCATTACCAGGCAGCCTCTGCTTCATTTTAAAGCTCTCTTCGTGGGCTGTTAAAATCCAGGATTTGCCCTAATTTAAGGGCCAATAAACCATTCCTCTCTGCGAGCCATTTTAGGGAGTTTCAACCACTGCTCACACTTTGTCCTCTGGATGTTTAATCTATACTGTTTTAAAGCCAGTATTTTGAAAAAGAAATGGCATTAGTATAATAACATCACTTCCTAATCAAATATTAATGCTTTTCTAAATGTTTATTATGTTGTTAAATTAAATTATTTCCGTGCATGAGCAGAACAGAGGACTCCCGTTCTGCAATGAATATGGCACTAAATCAAATATTTGGCCACTTAGCAACAGTTTCTTTGTTCTTTCTTCCCTTTGAATTTGCTAAAAGTGAAAGAAAAAACACAGGGAAAAAATAAATAAGAGAAATAGAGAAATGGAGTCACAATTCCATGATTATCTGTTCCTAGGATTCATTTATCAGAGTTCAGAACAAAAACTGTACCTTGTGGTGGTGCTTATCTTACTTTACCAACATTTTACCTCTTCTGTTCTGTTCCCCTGCACTAAATATCTCTAAAGAAATGGCACAGAAGAGTTGGGTGAGGGGGTAGAATTTAATTCTCTTTAAATACTACTTTTTTCTGTGGATACCAACCAAGATTCGTGCCCTTTTTTAGTGAAATTGTTTGGAAAACTTTTAATAAAATATTTTTGCAGACAGAAATGTGGCCTCAATGAGAAGACATTGATCATTCAGTTGATCAGTTAATGAATCGATCCCTCAGCTGGGCATGGAAGGGCCTTATCCTTAGTGGAGCTGAGATGAATGTGCTAATCCAGAGATTTTTGTGTCAAGAATAATGAATATTTTATCATTAAAGAAATAAAATTTAAAGAAACCTGTAACTCATGATGCCATTAAGATCCTTAAGGCACCAAAACCTGCTTTGCAAAGACCTGACATTAGAAACATTTTCTTTTTTAAAGGAGCTTTGTTTTAAATTCTGATTTCCACACATGGACCAGCCTGAAATTTATCATTAAAATCAGGAGGGGCAGGCAGGAAAGCCCAATAAATATTAATCTAAAATATTCATATAGAAAAAAAATTATACTAAATAATAAGTACTAATAATACTAAATCATTGAAAAAATATAAAAATACTGATTGCAAAATGCTGAAATGCCACAGAGTGGATGTATTTAAACCTAGTGTAATACACACAAGCCACACAATCATTTCACAGGTGCAGTGCTAATACAGAAACCAAGAGCCACCCCAGGCTCTAGAAGCCTCCCTGGCTGGGTGTCTCACACCAGTGCTCCCATGGCTGGGATTTGCTCGTTGTCAGAGCACATCTCCATAAATCCCTTCCCTGTTTAGGGTAAAACCATCAGCTCTGGATAATCCCTTCCTGCAGGCGCAGAGCTTTGTGACAAATGCGGCTCCTCGGTGCTGTCTCTTGGAATGGGCGATTCGAGTGATGATCCCTCAGTGGCTGCAGTGCCAGGTGATGGGGTTCAGATGTTTTTAAAGCGTTTTTACTGCTTTATGACTCTGCCACGAGTTGTTTGGAGCTGCCTTTATTCAGAGAATCTCAAAGAAGTTTGAGCACCGATTGCAACGCAGCCGAGCAGCTGAAATTGTTGAGATCGTGGTACTGAGGGCACGTTCCTGAAATTCCTTTTGTTCTATATGAAACAACCCTGAAAAAAATAAACAGGGACAGAGAACAGAAGCCAGAGGATGAGGGAGACAGCAAAGGAAAAACAACTTCAGTTTGTGTCTATCCCTCATTATTTGTATTTTCTTCCATTTGAGAGACTGATTGCTCTGAAAATTCAATCCAGTTACCAGCTGCTTTATCAAAATTGTCTTCAGAACTACGAAAGATCACAGAGAGCTGTTAAGATAAAGTTGTTTGGAAGTTGTTATTCCTCTTGCCTGCAGCACAAAGCGCTGCCTGTAGCACTGACAATAATCCAGGAGAGTCCTGGTTTAACTGGAGAGCAGGAAGTGCCGGCAGGAGACTGAAGAACGGGCGAGGGAGCCCTGTAGGTTTCACACCTGATGGCTGGCACTGAGGGCTTCCCAAATTCTGCAGCAGCAAAGTCATGGTGGAGCTGGGGGAGAAACCTCATTTTGGAGGATTATTAACACAGCCTGCCTGCTCTGGGGCACCACTGCCCATGCTTGACACCTGCCAAGTGTTGTTGGACACAATTTGCTTTGTTTCCTCAGCTGGTTTGGAGACTGGGAGTGTCCTTTCCTGATTTCTGGATTTCTGTGCCCTTTATGCAAAGCCCTGTTTGTATCCTCCCAGTGATCTCTCTGAAAGCAGCTGAATTTAAAGATTTTAAATTTTCTTTTTCCACGAAGTACTGTGTGTGTCCTAGGACCGTGGAAGGGAACTTGAGGATCATCCAGTTCCACCTTCCAGGGACACCTCCCACTGTCCCAGGGTGCCCCAAGCCCCAATGTCCAGCCTGGCCTTGGACCCTGCCAGGGATCCAGGGGCAGCCACAGCTGCTCTGGGAAATCCTTTCAAGTCCCTCACCACCCTGACAGGGAAGGATTTCTTACTAAAATCCCATCTAACCCTGCCCTCTGGCAGTGGGAAGCCATTCCCCTTGTCCTGGCCCTTCCCCTGTCAGTGCATTCCCAACTCCGAGCGTGTCTTTCCCAAGGTTTTCCCGCCCCAGGTTGTGGCAGCTCCTGGATGGAGAGTGTCCCATTCCCACACCCCCAAAGAGCAAGCAAATGGCTGAATTATGGATTGGGATTAGCTCCCAGCTGGCCATATGGGAACCCCTTTGGAAGGGTAAATATGGAAACAAAGGCTGGTATTTTTCAGCCCTGGCTGGAGTCACGTAAAATGAAAAGCTGATTTCAGCCTGGGAGGAAAACTCTGTATTTTAATCAAGTGTGACAGCTCCAGAGCAATAAATGAGCACGTAAGGTGAGGGATATTTATTTCCCTGCTGAAGGTTTATATGTGATAAGTTAAACTGCTCAAAATAAAACTAAAATTCAACTGTAGCTTCCATCCAGACTTCAACAAGTCTCAGCAGAAAAACCAGAATAAATCTGAAATAATACAAGTGAGAATATTCTTTTCATAGAACAAACCATGCTGTTAGAAAGCTTTTGAAGGGTTTGTTAATATTAAGCCATTTTGCTGTTAAAGCAAATAATTAAATAAAAACTTCACTGAGAGTCATAAGGAGCTGGGGGTTTTCTGGGGTGGCATTTTGCTCTGCAGCTGTCCTGCAGAGAACACTCAGCACTCCAATGCTGAAACAATATCTCAGAAATGATTTGATGAAGGTCTTTATTGCTGCAATAAAAATCTGGTGCTCCCTTTTCTTCAGAGCACATCTTCATCTTCAATAAATGCACTCGGTTTTGTTCTGGTGAGTGGCAGACAATGTTTATGGCTGATGGGATTTTTTTTCCCCACCCATTTTCAAGGTGTTGAGCTCAATTTCCAATAGTATTGTTGCTAACGTTGATTTTAAAAAGAAGAAAACGAAATGCAGTGAGTTCAGATGGATGTTTTCTCACCAACTCAATGTCCTGAATCAAGTATTGTGTATCATTTTTGTATGTGATGCTCTGGAGAAAGCATTGTGTCTGTCTCTATATAAATAATTTATATGTTTTAATATTTCAGCACGACCAGTAGAGCTGATGTCGCTTTGAAAAAAGAAATTTTCCCTATCCAAGCAGCAAAATATTCCTCAATTCAACCTATAGAAAGGGTTTCAATAATTGTGTATAGTAGAGGGTGATGCTGAAAACAATAAAATACATCTCTCAGATGGCAACTTGTGCAAAATACTTGCAGGAGCGGGTTTTGTCCAATAAATTATTAACTAGTGAGGAAAAAGTTGGTAAAACATGAGGAAACAAGTAAAAAATCCTAATTCCTCAGAGAATTTTCAGACATTTCCCTGCATTTATTATTGCCCAGGCATTGTCACAGGCTGGGATTTTTATTTTTAATAAAAACTGTCCTCAGTTTACATCTCTCAGGTGTGGGATGTCCTCTCAGGACCTTTGCCTGTCTGGGCTGGGGTACTTTGAGCCCACCACAGGTGCTGGAAATATTCTGCATTTGGTTTGCTGTGGTCAAGTGTTTAAATTCAGTTTACAGGTAAAGAATGGGTGCAAAAATATTGTTTTCAGAATGTGCTTATACACAATAATGTGAAAGGAAGGGGATCTAAATTCAGAAAATCCAGGTGCCACAGAGGGCAAGTTTGGATTTCTTGGCTGGGAAATCTGTGATGCTTCTCAGGGATGTGAAAGGGCAAAACTCAATTCTGCCCAAGGAGTAAATCTCAGAGGAAAGTCCAAGATCCTTCTGTTTACTCTGTTGTCATCTTTGTCTCTTCCTGCAGCCATGAAATCTGGTCCCTGAGAGAAGCATTTGAAATCACCTTTCATTAGAAAGTTCCTCGCCTGAAATAATCTTGCAAGAAGAATCTTTTGGGTACCGAACAAACTTCCTGCCTCTTGAACTTTAACCTCAAATGGAGCACAACCCTGAGCTATTTTTGGTTTTCTTGGTACCTTTTCAACCTGAAATTCAGTTCTGCAGAATCAATTTAAGGAAAAAAAATAATTTAAAAAAAAAAATCCAAGGTACTGTTTTGTTCCCATGTATAGGTTGTTTAATAATATTAACAACAATAATGATAATAAATAATATATTATTATTTTTATTGTTGTTATTATTATTATTGCTATTATTATCCCCCTTCCCAGCATTTCTAAAGGCCTGAGCATTGGATTCCAGACCCAGAGCCTGCCCAGCCTCTCCTTCCTCTTCCTCAGCAGGAGTGAAAAGCAATTTTTAGGCACAGAAATGCCCTTTTTTGTCACATCCCTCGGAGCTGGTGCTCGACAGATGGGAGTTAAGAGAGAACCACGTTGGCTGCCCGAGGCACAGCTTAATTTGTCACTCAGCTCCCTTTGTCTCACGTTTAGTGGTTCACTGAGCCACTGAGAATCAACACAGGAAGGGAAAAAAAAATTAAAGATTGAAGCTTGAAGTTTGGAGCTGCACCTGGAAACAGCAGAGAGGCCACTGGGCCTCTTGTCCAGGGCATCTTTTGATTCTGGGAATTCCGTACATTCCCCAGGACGGTGTGGATGGCACGGGCTGCAGGAACAGCTGCGGCACCGTTCCCCTACAACACAGAAGATGGATTTTAGGAAAGGGCAGCCTGGCCTGCTGATCCTGGTGCCCTCTGATGCACAGATCTGGGTTTGTGCCAGCAGCTGTGCTCCCTTCGTTCTTCACCAGCACCAAACTGGCACCGCTGGGCTCTCGGTGCTTCGACAGCAGCACCCACCTGCAGCTGTGAGAGCGGAGAGCGCTGAGCCCAGAGCGGGGGCTGGAATCCATCCTCTGCAGAAGCACGGACTCCAGCCTCGGGATCGGGGCAGGAGGAGGCCAAACCCAGGGAATGCTTCCATAACTTCCCGAGTGTTAACTCTGTGTGTCTGCTTGAGGAAGGAGGGCTGCTGCAGGAAAACTGGATGTGGTTGCAAGAGGATGGGAATTTACCATCATTTGCTTGACCCTATATATTTGTGTTTAAAATTATGCCCACACATTTAATTTTTACAACACCTGGAGCGTAGAATAATAAGGCTGGAAGAAAACAGAGACAACTGATTTTTTGTGTTGTTGCTGTTCTTTTGATGCAGTATGAAAAAAAGTACAGCCGTGAGATCAAGTCAGGGTTGGGGTGCAGGTTTGGTTTTGGTTTTGGTTTTTTTCCTTAATAAAGATGTTCAGGAAGTTCTTTAAATAAGAAATCTGGGTTGTAGATTTGTCATGCACATTTTCCAGCAAGCAATTAAAGCTCAACGTTTACAGGCACTTAGACGAAGCAGATGTATTCCTGGCAAGGGAAAAGCAACAGATTTTGAAGGATGCTGACAGCCCTTTATCTTCAGACAGGAAAAAGTCTGCTTAGGAAGCCCTGCAGTAAGTAAATTATTTAGCTCATCATGTGTTACTTAACAGTTCTGTTATTTGATTGTTGAGGACTTAGTAAAAGAGTAAGAAAGCCCAATTTGTCTTCAGCAGGAGTGAAAGCAAAGTTTCCCAGGGAACGAGATTAAGTTTGTAAGAGCAACATGAAGTGTTTTCATCTCTTATCCTAATTTAAACCAAATTACTGCAGTTTTTTTCCCTCTCCTAATGGCAGTAGATCTCCTGTAATGTGGAGAAACTCAGCAAAGCAGTGCAGTGAGATTGTGCTAATGGGATTTTTGCCAAAAGCAATCAGTTTATGTTCAGTGTGCAGGAAAGGAGAAGTCCTGAGGGTGTCCTGGATAAAGCTGCCGTGTTTCACAAGGGTCTGTAGTGACAGGAGAAGGGGAATGGCTTCAAACGGCCACAGAGGAGGTTTGGATGGGATATTAGGAAAAAGTTCTCTGTGAGGGTGGCAAGGCTCTGGGGTGGAAGTCCCAGAGCAGCTGTGGCTGCCCCTGGATCCCTGGCAGTGCCCAAGGCCAGGCCGGACATTGGGGCTTGGAGCAGCCTGGGACAGTGGGAGGTGTCCCTGCCCATGGCAGGGGTGGGAATGGGATGGGCTTTAAGGTCCCTTCCAACCCAAACCATTCCCTGATTCTACAATATTTTCTGGGATTCCTTTATAGACACCCAAAACTTATTTCCCTTTTCATTATAAACCACAGCAAAATAATGAAATGTTATCAGTTTGCTTTGGCACACGGCCTCTGCTCCTCATTCTGCCTCTGCCCAAAATAAGTGGCATTCCCAGTGCCTTCATCTGGCTGCTGTCAGCCTGGCTGGAGCACAGAGTTGCAGTCACGCTCCTCCTGATCCTGCACAAGATGAGAGGGAGCAGTGAACACCATCCAGTCCAGGGTTATTTTTCATTCCCATTCATTTTTCTTTGTGATTAAGCCCTGCTTTTGATATTTCAAAGCATGAAAGCATCTCCCTCACCCTGAACTGAAGAAAACCAAACCAAACCCCAAACTCTTTCTCTACTGAATAGTTTACTACAGGAAGAGCAAGAGTCACCCAGGAACAAGCTGAATGTGACCTGCAGTGGTCTGAGCCTTTCCAGCCACTCCCTAAGTGATTAAAAATGAATTTTGGCCAGGTTACTTTGGTGAATCAGGGAGGTGGGAACTCTCTCTACACTGGAATGTGGATTTTCCACACTCTCTCTGCACTGGAGTTCTGTGTTTGCCTGGAAAAATATTTTCACAGAGCTTTCTTATTTCCTAGGTGAAGTCCATTTGGCTTTAAACCTCCAGTTATTTTGCAACTATCATTGCAGGAAAAAAATAGGCTTGTTTTTAAGAACAGTCTCCATCTGAGAGTGTATTTTGCTGTATGATGAATTCTCTGGTTTGTGGCAGCCTCGGAGGCTGTAAAAACCCTTGCAGCTTGCAAAGCTGAAGTGTTACAAAAGTTTGAAGACATAAGATATTATTGAAAATGGTGTTGTTGAAAGGCTGGCACGCTTAGCAGAAATAGGGGGGAGCAAAGTTTGCATTTGAAAACAAACAAAAAGCAAGAAGGAAGCTGCCAGGGAGTTGTCAGTGAAGCAATGAAGGAAGAGTTGGCCAGGGAAGGGCTCTGTGCTGCTCCAAACTGTTTTTATTGTCCAGGGTCACTTGTGCACAGTTTTTCCAGGGAAAATCAGAACTGGGCACGTGTGCAAGGCATATATTAAAGAAACAACAATTTCACACTTAATCCCCTTTGGGGATAAAATGCAGGTTGTTGCTGTTTGAGTGGGTGCAGGTGAACACCTGCCTGCTGCAGGGTTTGGTTGTGATGTGGTGTTTTCCTCCAGGATTTAGCAGAAGTCATCAATGTATCTTTGACTTGTACCTCTGGAAAGACTTGGGATACAAATCCATCCAACTAACTGATCAATCATGGATGAACTACCATTGATCTAACCTGGATTAATTTAGTGTTCCCTATTTACTCATTCTGGCCATTTGACTCCAACACTGCTCATGCTGTGTTTGTGAGTTGGTTCTTGGGTAGAAATTCCAAGTAATCAAATTCCTGCACAGTCTTTCCAGCACAAGCCACTGCCCCGGTCATACCCTAATGATTTGAGTCACCTTTTGTCCTGCAAGTCAATAAATTGCTCATTCATTGTCCTGTTAATTAGTTAGTGACCTGGAGCAGAGATTGCTGTGACAAGAAGCAGCCAACTCTATTAAATAGTGTTGGCATCACAAAGGTAAAGCTTGGAATTAAAGCAGAACTAATATTTAATCTTGCTCTCATTTCACCTAAACTGTTTGAGCTCAGGATGCAGCTGAAAATCACTGTCAGTGAGACTTCTGTGACGAGAAAAGTCCCAATAACCAAAAGGAAAGGTTTGAAATTAATAATTCAGTGTGGCAGAGACAAAGCAGCCACATGATCCAAACAGAACTTTAATCAGATGAAATAGTTCTGTTGAGTAATAAAAGCAACGAACTTTCTTGTCTTAGGGCTAATAATTCATTTAACCTGACAGATATTTCAGAAGGTCTGGATGACTTAAAATGGAAGTTTCTGGGGGATGCTGTGCACTGGTAGATTTGATACTTGGCAGCTCTCACAGCACTTTATTCCTGAAATAAAGGTTTTGTACTCCAGGCATACAATTAGGCACAAAGCACTGCATTCATCACCTCTTGCCTCACTTACTATCATCATTTGTCAAAATCTTTCCTCACCATTTTTTTGGCCCTGTCAAAACTGGATGACTTTTCCTTTAGAACGGCAACTCATTCAGCTCAGCTGAAGTTATTGGGTTTTTTCCTCCATCACATATAAGATTAGCTCTGATAGTGTTGGTTTTAGTGAAACAACCTTCAGAATTCACAATGACTGCAGCAGGGCAGGGTTTCATGACTATTTCATCTTTTTTTGACATCCTGTGTCTTGTCTTTGTCCTCCTGCTCAGCTACACAACGTTTCTATATTATCATTTAATATGAAACAGCATTCAGAGGGTGTATTACAAATAGAAAACATCTTCCTCATGCTAAGATCAAGTGTATGAAAAAGCACTTTGATTTATTTTCATACCATAGCTCTGTCCATTCTGTATTTATCCCATGACACCAATTTACACTGTGCTTTAATGTGTTGTTTGGGGCTTTAAAAAAAAATCAGATATATCAGAGATATAATAGCTGACAGAATAATGCATTGGGAAGATATTTAACTAGAAAATTACTTCCTTCTATTTTAAGTCTTCGTGAAGTTCTTTCTAGAAAAGTTAGTGTGAGCTGCAAGACTGATGTTTTCCTCCTTAAGCGATCATTTAATTGTGTGGGCATTGTGGTTTAATAGGAGGGATGTTGGTAGTCTCCAGACAGGGATTACTGACCTCTCTAACCCTGCTCAATTTGTCAGCCCCGGGATTTCCCCGGGAGCAGCAGAGAAAGGAAAGCCCTGCTCCTTTTCCTCAGCAAATTCCAGCAGAAGGGTTGCACGTAATGAAGTGCCAGCAAAGGCAGTAAATCTGGGCAGAGGGGAACTGCAGCCCCGTTCCAGCACTGCAGAGGGGATGGGAGCCCTCTCCACAAACACTCCTGGACAAAATCTATGGATTCCTGACTGCAGTTTACTGTTCAGCACAATCGGACTTATCCCTGCACAGACAGGAGTGATACCATTCGTGGCTGCTGATAAGCAAAGGAGAGGAAAAGTCCATTCCAGCATTTCCAGGATTCTGTCACCTATCAAATCAGTGGAGGAACAGTGATAATATTTAAGGTGCTTTCAGTGATGAAGGGTTTACAGCGTAATGAATTCCCAGGGGGAGTTGGGCTAATTCAGAGTCTGATTCCTTACAGCAAATGCTGCAAGGGCTTTGCTGTGGGTTCTTGTTCTATTAAAGGTCTGCTTGCATTAATCTCAGGGGGGATCCCACACTGTGCAGCCACAGCCTAAATGCTGGGGAACAGGGCGTGCCACAGTGGGAACTCCTGGCTCCTCTTTTTGAGGACTTTCTCACATTGACCTGAACAGACATTAAATTGATTTATGGCTAAATAAAAGGATTTTAGACACAGGAATGGCTGTAAACGGCTTCTACCATCAGTTAAAGGGATCAGTCAGGGTGGTCTCTTTAAAACATGTCCAAAGCTGCCCATTGAGTGTGAATTCAGTATGTGGTACCTGATAAACAAACCTGAGCCTCCCTCATCTCCCCCTCACAGTGGTGCTGTCTGTACCATCAGTAAGGATAAAACACTGAATAATTGAGCAGGATTGAGCTTGAGTTGCCAGAACAAGAGCATTTCCTGTGTGTTTTCAGGATAAAGTCACTGTGCTCCTGTCCATAATCACTGACAGGCTCAACAGGCTCAGCCTGGTGGATTATAAAAGTCAATACAGAGAGTGAGAGGTGAGTTTTCCAACATCAAATACACTTTAATTGTTGTTAGTTAAAGCTGAAAAGCCCTTTGTACCTTAGAGCAAACCTGCTGCAGCAACACAGGCAGGTGTTACCTAAATCAAGTTTTAAGACTTGTATTAACAATGAAAACTGTAGGATTTCTGATTTAAAACACCGTTTCCCCCATGCTGGGTTATGTTGCCATAGACAACAAAGGCAGGTTTTTGCTTTTATATCCCAAAATGAGCAGTGCAGCTTTCAAAGGTGAATATTTCAATGTTCTGCTTGGCGCATGGCCTGCTAAGGGTAGGTCAGATAAAAGGAGTTATAAATTTGGGGGGTTAAAATTATCGTTTTACAATGACAAAGATGGAAATTAATTATATTTATCTGCTGTGTAACAACAGCTACAGCTGGAAATGTTGGAGCCTGCCTGCATTTTCAAAGGTCTGGATGTCATGGATGTGTGTAAAGTTCCCTCTGCTCTCAACTCTGTGTCTGTGGAAATCTCCAGGCCCAAGTGATTAAAAAAAAGTCTTGGAGCTGGTCCAAACATTTCTTAACTTTATTTTCATTTGCAATCCTGGAAGGTTTTGTTGAGAGGTGTTTTCAGCGCAGGCAAGATCTTCTGTCAGGAATGGAGAACAGGGGCTGGGTGGTGTTGTTTTGGGGTTTTAATGGTATTTGTTGTACATCTATAGATTGGCTCAGGAATTGCCAGACCTTGTTGTACAGATTTTTATGTATTGAGGACAATTTTGTCACGTCAGAGCTGGGTATGAGCAGAGCTGTATTTTCTCATTGTGGGAGTTTCACTGGGCTCCCAAATATTAATTGTGTGTTTAATTATTCCCACTTGGAGCTCCATAGGCTTAATATGGGAACAAAACTTGTGCATTCCAGTGTGGAAATAGTTCTGGATTCTTCAAGGTTATGGAGAAAGTGAAATTACTGCACTGTAAATGTGTCACCAGGGTCCAGCATTTCTATCTGTTCCCAAGAATCTGCTGCTAAAGTTGGAATGACAGGCTCAGGGCCAGCTTGGGAGAAGTCTCCACAAGTTTATTGCCAGGTAAACCTTGTAAGAAGCATCTCCAGGTTCATTTTGTCACAGAAACATTTCACAGATTAAAATCTGTTAAACGTGGAAATAAAATTTGCCGCATCAATCACCAGCAACTGAGAAAAGCTCAAACCTGGGGAAATAACTTGTAATGAAATCAGTCTCTTACAGACTTGGAGAGTGCCATTCTAGGGCAGTTTTACCTCTTATACTTCCCTAATTTCCTATTTGACTTTTACTGCCAATTGCTTTAGCTATTGATTAGGAAGGCAGGAACGGGAGCACAGCTCTGAGTGGTGGTTGCACAGTGCTGTTCAATATGAGTTGCAAATACCAGCAGGCAGGGTTCGTCTGTCTGAGGGACTGTATGAAAAACCCTGGAAAAGTCAGAGAAACGTGAGGCAAATGGGAAATTCTGATGGAAAACTGCTGGGCTGGCACTACAAGGAAGGCAGATCCCCGAGCGTTGGTTCAGCAAAGGGCTCCAGTCTTTAGTTCTGAGTAAATGAGCTTGTTAAACTGGGATACTCCTGCTCAATTAATTGAAATGGCCATTAATTATTAAATAAAGTGGAATTGTACTCATGGGCCGCATGAACTGAAGAATTAACTCAGCACCTCTAACTGCAACAATCTCTCTGGTCTGAGGTCCCCTATAGAGAAAAGGAAATGAACAAAAGAAAGAAAAAAAAAGATAGAAAGGGGCTGTAAAATGAGGAGTCTGCTTGTGCTTGTTCCACTCAGCTTTCCTTCACACCTGTATTCACCACCAAAAAAATTTGCTGGTTTTGGACATACAGAGATTTTTTTAGGTGAATTTTGGCGTGTGATTCAATATCAGTATTTCAGTCCATTTCCCAGCCAGTGAGACGGTTCAGAGGTGAAGAGAGAAGAAGTTCAATAACCACGAAGATATCAAAATTATGTATTATGAGGATTAGGACATTGGAGGGAAAGGGAATAAAAGCTGGAGGTTTCAGATCGGTTTCCAAGCAAAATTTCTCGGGGGAGCAGGGAAAAAATTACACTGCAGCTAAAAATGAAAACAGCAAAATAAAATATACACGAAAGTAAGAATCAGGTATTAGCTTTAAAATTCGATTTTTTTTCACAGATGGAGAATTCGAGGGATTTGGAAGCAGATCACAAACAAAACACTGAGGGGGAGGAAAAAGAAAGGTGGAAGAGAAGGTGATGGATGCAAAGATTCCATGTACAGTGCTTTTAGGGTGATATTTCCATTTATGCTGTGAGAATTGGGAACTTGGTACCATTTTAGTGCTCTCTTAATTAATTCCTTGTACCCCAAACACCTTTTCTGATATATCTGACTGAATCTTTGCATACAACACTCAAAGAGGGGCAACAGCATCAGCCATACTCTGGTTTTGTTATGAGGAACACTCAGGGTGGTGCTTCATTTGTATTTTCATCGCATATGCTAATATTTGATGTATTTATCTCGGTAGATGACAAGGCAGGCGAGGCTGTGCTAATGAGCACTTCAATAAAGCCACAGAAAATGCCACCAAAACAGCAGAAATAAATAAGAAACCACCTTGCCCTTTTTCTTTCTCACCCCTGGGCCATGCTCCATATGAATCCAAGCCCCAAATTATCAATATTTTTAGGACAGAGTCCTGTGAGGAACTGGCAGAGAATTAATCAGAAAACTGCCAGTACTAAGGTTCTGCATGTTCCCAAATGCTTTGCTGCTCTGGGATGTGAGCAGAACTGTTGGGCGAAGACTTCTTCAAAGGAAGTTGTGAACATCAGTGGAAGAAACATCCTCACAACCCCACTTTTCCTGCCTCAATTGTCACCTGTAAAATTGAGAAGAAGCCTCTCTGCTGAAGATTTCAATGAGGTTGTCAAATGTGCTGAGATATTTTAGGTCGTAGGTGCTCATTCCTCTTTGAACTGAGCTCCTTTCATGAAGAACACCAAAGAGCCCTCAGATGACAGCAATGTTCCGTTACTTTTGGGCTCTTTTTTAACAGCTGCTTGGACATCTGAAGCCAATCACTCCAAACGGCATTTTCTGTTCACCATACAAAGCTGAGACAGTGAAATTGCTCTGTGCAGGAGAAACAAAACTGTTATAACCCTTAAAACAAAATCTTCTGGGCTTTCCCCTGCCTGGTTTGTGCCTCAGACTGTGAGCCTGTTAATCAGCGCCGAAGTGGATCAAACTGCAGCTCTCCACATGGCAGGGATGCTGAACTAAGTGGTTGTAATGGAGCACAAGTGCCAGAGGTGCCATTCCCTGGCCATATCTTCTGTCCCCACAGTTCCAGGGTCCTCAAAACTGATGTAAGAGTTAATCTGAGTGGATATAGGAGTTTGCTGGGTTATAGGGTTTCTCACTGGTAGCGTGCCTTGGAAAGGCCAGGTTGCATTCCTGGGGTGGTTTCCCACACCTAAAAGAGCATTATAGCCATACTTGTCCTGGAAATCTTTCCCTGGTAAATCCTCAAAGAGGCCAGAGACTCTCCAGTGAGAGAGTTTAGTGTTAAAGATGGAATGTTTTCATTCACAGGAGCCAGAGCCAGAGGAAAGCCATTTCCAGTGATCTGCCTTGACCTGTTTTTCTGAGAGTCTCCCTCCCTGCGCCGTCCCCTCCTGCACATCTGTGGTTACAGAGGTTGGAGCAGGAGTGAGGAGGGTTTCTGTGGTCTTTGCTCCTGTGGACACTGATGGCTCTGGCTGAGGACCCTGGCACAGCTCTGAGCAGATGTCAAGTGCAACGTGGTGGCCAGTGTGGTGGCCCCCTGCTCCTGTCTGCAGTGCCAAACAGCCCCATCCCTGGCACAAACTGGGCTGTGCTGCTGTTTGCCTCCTCACTTACAGGATTTCTCTACTAAGGAATAATCATGAGGGTCCTATGCAGAAAAAAATCTGTTGGATGCTTCCCTTTCCCAGTCTCCCTTTTTTTTTTAAAGGTAAAAAATAAACTCAAGAAACACCCCTTTGAAATGCTGATTCCTGTTGCTTGGGGCCATCAACCTCCCTACAGCTTACATCAAATTGAGGGTGATGTAATTTTGGAAGTTAATTCATTCTTGAATGAGACTGGAAGGGGAACTATCCCATGGGATGGATGAGCAGCAAAGGATGGAGAGGCACTTGAGTGTTCTGGCTTGCATTTCTCCTCTCAAACACAAATATATGATTTCCTGGAGAGCTTCTTCAAAGGCCGTCTGGCTCAGAGGCGTTGGGCTCACTCTGAACTGTGACAGATCCCTCTTTAGAGGGTAAAACCCAGTAATTGTGATTTATGTGAAGCCTGTCCTGGCTCTCTGCAGGAATCCTGCCCTTGGGAGGTCTGGGAGCCATGCTGTGCCATCCATACCCATCCATGTGCTCCTGCTCCTGGCACAGCCTTCTGCAGACAGGCAAGGACAGCTCTGCTGGCCCTGTGACCATGGGGAGCTGCCCAGAGCTCATCCTGAGCCAGCTGGAGGTGGGAATGCTGGGCTGGGCTAGAGAACAAGCCCTGGTGCTCAGCCCCAGGCAGCTCTGCACTGCTGCTGCTTGGCTTTCCCTTTGGATCAGGTGTGCATTTAATATTCCCAGCCCAATCAAGGCTGCCAGGCAACTGCCTGGAAATTATCAGTGGGATTTACTCCACATTGCAGCTCCTCATGTCACAATCTCATCGACATCTGCACCAAACAGCATTTTGGTGGTGCTGTCATTGGGAGAATCCTAGCACATCTCAGGGTGTCATCTTTCCTCACTGGGGCACTCTCCATGGATATCCTGGGGGAGGATGGTTGGGGCTGACAAAGCAGCCCATAAATAGCCCACAAACCTGAAATTTCTGTGCTACAGCCTGTTTCCTACCTGTCATGGTGTTATCTCCAGAGACCTCAAAAATTAGGCTGAGCTTTTGGCCAGGAAAGGTTTGCTATTAACCAAATTCTCTGTGGGGAAAGAAATTTGTGCGTGAGCAGCAGAGAGGGAATTTCCTAGTTCATCATTGTTAGCAGCTGCTCCGAGGAGAGCTGTCCTCAAAGATGTGCTTTCCTTCCAACAATTTATCATCCACAACCAAGGGAGGGAAGGGTTTGTTTTTAGGGCCCTGTAAGCCACAGGGTATCCTGGGATAACCAAAGCAATCCCTCCTGGGCAGTATTCGAAGCTGAGGGATGGATAACCCATCTTTTTCACTGGCATGCTTTGAAATGGAATTTCACTCTATGCTCACAAGTAAAATGCTGTTAAGAAAACATCCCAGTGGTTTCCACTGAACAATTGTTCTTTTATTTGGGTGAAATTATGGATAAAATCTTGAAGGGAAGCATTGACTTAAGTGTATTGTTCCTCTTAAGGCAGTTAAATATTCCATTAACTGAAGCTAAGGCAAAACACAGGAGTGGAGTGATGCAAGATTAATGACCGGGTTTAAAGGTACACATTAAGTCACTTTATTTCAGCAGCACAGCGTGAGAAGTCTCCAATTGAACTGCACCCGTGTGAGGGGAAAAAATAGAAAGCTTATGAGGGAAAATGTTTTTCATTCTTAAACCAGATTAGAGCCTGAGCCACCCCAATTTTTCCAAAGTGGTATTAAGCTTACTGGTCCACTTCATATTTGTCTGAGCTGGTGTCCAGCCTCATCACCCAAGGTCACAGATACCCCACTGCAAATTTCTGTCCAAGGGTTTTATGTTGTGATTGCTTTGCTTCAGCTCAGCAGTGCAGGGGATTCTGGAAGCCATAAATGCTCCCCTGTGGGTCTTGACCTCTTAATGGAGTGAATTCCTGGTGCTCTTTGTGTTTATTAGAGGCACAGCTAGAGGAGGGCTCTGTGGGGTCAAGGCTCTGCTTGCCAGGATGCCCACGCAGGGCACAGGAGAGGGGGTTTGGGGACACCTGTGGAGCTCAGCCCTGCCAGAGGCGCCTTCCCAAGGCCGTAGGGGAAGCAGGGTCTCCTCCAACATCAGAGGAACTGCTGCTGGGAGCTTGGTGCTTCCCTCTGAACTCTGGAGCTCCTGCCTTTCCCACAGCTGGATTAATCTTTTTATTCCAAGGCTGAAATTCAATGAAATTCCATCCCAACCCAAGTTTCTAGACCAGGAGAATGAAAGTCTTGTTCAAATGTGTGATGGCAAAGCGTGCAGCAGTGACGCTGCACGGCAGGGCTGGGCAATCACTGCATGGATGAGTGGTCACCCGAGGCATAAATCACATTTTTGTAAACAAACCTTCAGCTGGAACCAAGTGCCAGAGTGGGCCTTTTTTCTCTTGTCTCTTCCCTCATAAATCTCTACAGTGGTTTGGATTTATAGGCTGTGGAAGTGGAAAGGAGGAGCAGGTTTGGGGGTGTTTTCCTCCTGTTTGGCAAAGCTGGGTGGCATTTCAGCAGAGACACTGTTATCGAGCACTTGGAGAGCACAGCAAGTGGAAGGAGTGATGGAGGAACGGAGATAAATTTTTACTGCTATGTAGTGGGCTTGATTTGCCCAAAAATTCTGGTTTTAAATAACAAGCTTTAGGCTGCGAGACCATGATTTTCTTTTAAGTGAGACTTGATAACATTTGTGAAATATGAAAGACACGACCCAGTCTGCTGCCAGTAAGTTCTACAACACCAGCTTTATTTTAGGAGCAGTGTGGAGCATAATATTTACTTTAAGCCCTAAATGGAGCACAGAATCTGCAATAAAGAATATTTTAAAATGCTCCAGCAATAAACAAAGTAACAGAGGAAAAAGGAAAATAAAAGTCCAGGGTAGTGTATTGGGTTCTTTGTCAGCAAGGCAAATACACTGCCAGAAACACTCCTAAGAAATCAAGCAGTTCAAACGATTCCTGCTTCCATGTTAACACTGGAATAAGCAAAGGAAAACCTGGTACAGCTTCGGCCACAGCTGATGTTTCCATAAACATCCTTTTTGCTTCACTCCAAGAAAAAATACATTTAATATTCACCTTTTAGCTAAATACTCATGATGAGTTTTTTCCTGTATACCAAAGAGAGCAAGAGAGTGAAAATGTTGATTCTAGATATTCCCCACTGTCATGACCATGGCCAGGAACATGCAGAAAAGATTTTCAGCAGAATTCTGTGCAGATCTGTGGAAACTGAAGATATCGTTGCTCCCTCAGTGCCAATAATATCTCCAAGTATATTTTTCTCCCCTAAATTTATTTATTTGCTATTATCAATAAATCAATGGGAGCTTTTGTATTTTATCCAAGTCATTTGAGTTTAAAGCTCCCAAGAAAACCACAGAGAGAGAGTTTAAGTGGTTTTATCAATAAAATTGTGTGGTTTTTATCACTTTTAAAATATGACATATATCTTGTGCTACAGGTGTATTTTTGCACTGTGAATTTTCACTTACTGATGAATCCTTACTGATGCATTCATAACCGGCAGTGATTTGTAGGCATTTTTCACAAATACCAGGATTTTGAGGCAGGATTCTGAGCAGGATTAATCCTCATTGAAATCAGAATTCTTCTGTGGCTGTAGTAAGTCACATTTTCACTTGATTGCTGTATACATTAAATAGCGGTGCTTGGCTGGGAGGGGTAAACCAGATCTGTCACTTATTGGGCCAAGAACAGGGAGAGAATGAACATTTTAAACATTTTAAATTTCCAGTTTCTGCCCAGCAAACACCAGGCAGGGATCTGGAATTAAACCATCCCAGGGACCAGATTTTCTCTCACTCCATTTTGACCTCTGGGGACCAAGAATTTGCCTTTGGGCTGTATCTGTGAGGAAACCATAGAAGATAAATAGCTTCAGTGTTATGCAGATTTTCTGCAAAATTTTACAGACCAGAGATTTTGGGGAAGATTCTGGACCTTGATGCTTTAAATTTTGCATGCAGAGGTGCCCCTGAGGAAAGGTTCATTTTTCACCCTGCAATTAATTGGTGTGGGTACGTGATGGTTGTGCACACACAGTTTTAACCGTATTTTTAACAGTTTTAATTGACTAAAACTTGGAGTGAAGTAGGTCTCCAAGGTTTTGGGGCAGTTTCAGCACATTTTAGAAAAGATTTAATTTCCCTACTTGTCGGCTACACAGTGAAATCTGAAATGAGCCTGTTTCAATGGATGAATGGCTGAAAATTAAAAGACAGAAGTAGAAAAGATTACATGACTTTGACTCTTTCTTTCTCCCTCTTGCTCTCTGTCACAAGCCCCACATTAAAAGCCCAAACCTCAAAGTTTTGGATATATTTAGCACTTAATTACATTCTCTTTAATTACTTGGCACCAACTAAATGCAACCTCATTAATTTTTAATAATGTTCTAATAACAGTTATTAACTGGCCCTCTAAGAGACATCTCAATAACAAAACTCTGCCCAGTGTTTACAATGCCATAAAACCTGGACAAATCAAGGGGAAGGGAATTTCTAATCTCAGCCTGTAGGTTCCAAGATCCTTTACATCTGAGTAATATCACAGGGCAAGAAAAATCTAATTGCATTCCTAACATTTTGTGACACCAAAGTCTTCTCTCCCTGAATCTTTTGGGATTAACAAGACTGCAGCTGAAGTGAGAACTCATCCAGAAAAGGAGGTTTGCCTCTAAAAAGTCTGATTTTTTTAATCAGTGAAGATTTCAAAAGGAGCAGTGTCCCTAAATCACCCATTGTGTGTGGAAGAGCTTCAACAATTAAAATGAAAAAAATCCCCTAAATAGAAATGTTTGCTGATGAAAAATGTGGGATATAACGAGTCTTCAAGTTTAATCAGCCCTTTAATTAAATGAATCATTTGGTTTGCTTTTATTACTTTACCTTCACACTCTCACCTCCTGCTTTTTCTTCATGCTCCTAATCATATAACCAGAAAAACTCTGCATTTTAATTATCTTACCTCCAGACTTCCTTTGTAATGTGTTGATAATTTGTCTGTAATAGAGAGGAACATTGGACCCGTTCAGACTTGAGGTTATTTTGAAATCCTTCTCCTTCAGCTGCTCTTACAAAGCAGGTGAGGTATTCGTTACTCCTGAATTCAATAGATTGATTGGCTGGGCATTGATTAATCATCAGCCTGCACTGGGGAATAGTTAAATACTTCAGCCAGTAGATAAAAATGGACATTTTCTAGAGTTTAAGGAGCATAAGGGAATTGTTTCACTGACCCTGTGCTTTTCCTGGAGGTTTTATTTGGGGTTTTTGGTGTTCTTTAAGTGGACTGGGAGCTGTGCTCAGCACCAGGGCTTTGCTGTCCAGGCGTGTCACTCCTTTGCAGTGTGATTTCAGGGACCCTCTGCATCTGGCATTGTCCCAGCTCATCCCTCTCAGTTCATCTCTCTCTGAAGCAGAACTGATGAATGCCCCACACAGGAGCTGCTTCTCTGGGCAGATGTGCTCAGTGGGGAGAGCACCTTTTGTGCCCCATTTCATGGGGCAGGCCCTGAAACCCAGATCTCCTTCCCAAGCCAATATCCCGTGCTGTGGCACCTTTGCAGCTCTAATTTTTGTTCTGAGAACCTGAATTCCTGTGAGAACTGGGCATTTACACTAGCCAGTGTCACCCAGGTCCCCCCAAGGATCCCAGCAGTGAGTGAACACCTTGAGCCTTTTTGCTGTGAGCCAGAGGGACTTTCCCACTGACTGAGAGTGAACTTTTAATCTCAGAGTTCATTTCACACCACCACAAGAGGATGATTTTGGTAGTAGATCAGTCCAGGACTCCCTCTTATCAACACTCCCCAACCACTTTGTGAATTGAGGTGGTGCTTTATCAGTCCCACCAAAAAGCCACTCTGGGCATGCCCTGGAGCAGTTCTGCTGAAACCCAGGGGTTTAAGGATTAGAAACAACAATCTGTGGTTAGAACACCTAAATTTAACATCAAAAGCTGTCAGGCCTTCAAGGTCTACTGTGCCTTTCTCATTCCAGTCCAGAGCCATCAAATATTACAAATACTTTACTACAGAGGGATCTGTAGTTGCAACCACAAACCAACCTGGGTAGACAATTCCTACCCCTGTATCCTGCAGGTTTCCTGCTGCCCAGACAGCAAAATTAATTGCAAGTAGCTGGCACATTTCCAAGCAAGCACAGTTCATCCCTTCATTATCACAAATCTTCGCTGGCACTTCCTAATCAACTCTTCATTCATAACTCCACTGCTTCTGTTTTGTTTACATTTCTGGGATGATTGATGTAAACACACTTTTGTGCTCAGCAGCCGTTTTGCATGGAGATTAAAGCTGGAGCAAGCAGTTGGTGAGATATTGAGTCTTGACAGAAAAGGAGCTCAGAAGACAAATTTCCCAGGCCTGGGATCTCAAAAGTAAACCTCTTTTATCCAAACTATCTCTTTTCCTGACCAGTTCCTTGGAAACAAATTTAAACCAGATTTTCCTGCTTTTCATGGGCAGCATTATATTATTATTATATTTTATATATACATTAAAATAGTTCTGCTTTCTACAAATGAAGGAAAATTTGTCCTTAGTCTATAAAAGGAAAACTAGAGGAAGCTCTATATGAGCAAGGAGAAGAGAGGAAGGCAATGGCAGGAAAATTAACTGCCAGCACTTTAGAAAAGTGCACATTCACAGGATCTAAAACAGCCAAAAATCCTTCTCTGACTTCTGCTGGACTCTAGTGTGAGTTCAGCACTGCCAAAATTCATCCTGCTCCATGTGAGGAAACCCTTTGGAATGGCAGCTTTTCAGGAATTGCTGTTCCAGTCCCATTCCCTGAGTGAAAAAATCCCTAATTTTAAGGTGCAGATCCACAGAATGATACTGATGTTAACTCATGCAAATGCTGAGGCATTTTCCTGAGGAGCGTGGAGACTTCATTCATTACTCTCTGTCAAATATGGTTAAGATCCATATGTGTCACCTTAATTAAAGCCTGTGTGGAGTGGAGAGGGATAAAGAAGGATGAGCAAAGAGACTTTTATTGGCTGGATCAAGAAACAGAGCTGTGTTTTGCTGCCATCACCTTTAATACACTCCGAAACTCTGATACGGCCTAATCTGCTCGTGTAAATTGAAAAAGGGCATGATAGCAAAAATGAATAAGGAAGCAGAGCACCAGAAGGCAGAAGGATAATTAGAAAAGCTCCCTTTATCTAAAAATTTCATTAAAAACAAAGAAACACTCAAGCACACAGAGATATATAGGACATAACTTTTAATTAAAGGTGCATCTGCTGCTTTGCAGGCTCAGAGCAGAGCACACGTTTCCCTCTCCCAAACAATTCCCTAGCTCTGGAGCTCCATTTCTGGGAACAGCTCTGGGCCTGAGGTTGCCACAACATTTCACAAGGAAATAGAAAGCTGATCAAAGCTCTGGGCTCACCAAATCATGGGATAATTGGTCACTGAGTCTTTAAAGAATAACCTCTCCTCTCGAAGGCTGCTCGTCTCGGGCCAAAGTCACCCATCTGTGAAAATAAGGACTCACAGATGATTTGCCTTTGCACATTGAGGAGTGGTGTTTTAGGAATGAGCTCCTTCTCCAGGTCAAACTTAGGGATTTGCCCTTTCTTTGGACCAAACCAAGCCCCCCCACAGCATTTCCATCCTCGGAGGGGAGCGGGATGAGGCCTCGCGCTGATTTTGTCACAGAGGTGGAACTGCCCCATGGACATTTCGGTCATTTCCACCAGAAAAACCTCAGGAACTTTACTGGAGCAGCTGCAACATTGTAGGAAGGTGGAGTGAGATAAATTTTATCTCTTCAGTTCCTTCTGCTCTTCAAGTTGGTCTGTTGTCTTCTCCACATCACTCAATTAATGCACAGGCAGAGCACTGGAAGCTGTTGGTGCATTGCTGGGAACTTGCTCAGAGCTGGATCCGAGGAATTTTGAGATCCTTTCAAGTTTTTATTTTTTGTTTCTTTATTTTAATGCTGTTTATTGATTTTCCCTCTTCACTTTTTGCAGAGGAGACCTGTCAGGAGTGTCCTTCATAAATCCTCACCTCTGGTTTCTCACATAAATTCCAGCCAAAGAATTGTTAAGGAAATATTAAAGCAATTTACATTTCTGCCAAGGATCCTCACCTCCCCTCTTCATAAACAGCACAAACATGTCAAGGAAAACTCCAGAATCAAGGAAGTCTGTTAAAAATATATATTTGCTGCTGCCTATAGACAATGTTGATGGGATAAAAATGAATCCTATCTCCCTGCTATGCCTTACTTGGCAGATTTTCACAGTGAGAGCCAAGGTCGGTGTGCACCAGAGCTGGATTAAAGTCTGGCTCCTTGGCTCTGAGAGAGGAAGAGACACCAGGAAAGCAGAAAAGAAGCAAAGCAGCCTAGTTCAGTAAAATGCAGGAGTCTCCTCCCCATGGTCATCAACAACCGCCCAAAAAAATGTGATTTTCACTTAATGAGCCCCTGCCAGGGAGCAGGGCCAGGGCTGGGACCCTCAGGCACTCCCAGGGCTCTGGCAACTGTCAGTGCCCAGCAAAACAAAAGCTTCCAAAAAGAATTATTTATAAGTATTGCCACCAGCACGACTTTGCTGTGAGAAAAAACACTTCACAAAGCTGGGATCCGTAATTAACAAGACATTAAGGCTGTCATTCCCATATCCTGACCACTCATTTACTCTTCTTTTCCCTCCTGTTGGAAGCAGTGATCACTTCTGTGCACCTCAGGCATTTTTTGTGCCCAACCAAGCCAGGAGAACACAATTCCTGCTGCTGGTTTGGCACCTCAGAGCCCCACCCGTGTCTCCACGTTAGGATCTGCTCCACAGCATTTGCACAGCCCCAGTGCCACCCCTTGATTTGATTTGGGTTTCTATTTCCTGCACACAGAGCAGTGAATGCTGCATGTCTGCCTGGGAGGCGACTGCTCGTGGCTGCGATATCCAGAGGATGCTGTGTTAGCACCAGAGATCACAGCTCAGCACCAGAGAGAGCAGCTCCTTCCCTTCCTTTCTCTCTGTTAGTCTGCACTGCACAGCAATAAATGAAGTTCTTCAAATCATGGCTTGATACAAGCCTCAGTTATGTTTGTGTCCTCACATCTTGGCCAGTAAACTGAATTTAATCTAATTTTCCTCTTCTGGTTGCTCTGAGTGGCTTCAAAACGGAATGTTGGCAAACACAACCACAGAAAGGAAGTAATAAAAGTTAATTTCGTTGTTAACAAATATCACTGTTGGTGAGCCAGGATTTATGAAGGTCATTGGGGAGCTTGACACGGATTATTTCATTTCTTCAGTGCTTTGATAGGGATCTTGCTGGTTTACAGAGGCTGGCTGAGCTTCACAGCAGCCACTCACTGAGCTGCAAGTACAATGTTAGAGAAAATGGATGTTTTTAACAGAAACAAAGTGCTGAGGGGACAGGGACTGAGCTCCCCTGGCTGAACACACATTCCCTGCTTCAGGTGTTACCCAGGTAGCGCCTGATTGAGTTTGGAGCAGACACTGGGTGCAGGAGCTTTTTAATTTGGATCCTGAAGCGGCTGCCTGCTTTCAAGAGGTCCCATTAGACAACTGAGCAACACGACCTCCCATTTCTCTGCTGTTTCTTTTATTTCCTGAGATCCTGCCACAAAAGCTCTGTGCAAACTCTGACTTAGGGAAGCATCAATGCTCAGGCTCCCAGGAAAATCAGAGTCTGCTCATTGCACCGCCCAAAACAGGGGTGGGAGTTTAGGCATTGCTGCTTGAGCTGGAGGTGCTGTTTGCAAGGGGCTTTGAATTCCCCTCTGCCTGAGTTTGGGGTTTGAGTTCCATCTCCTCAAACTATAAATAAAGTTCCCACCCAAGTGTGGATCATTGCCTTTATTGGCACAGTTCTCCTGTCTGAGGTATTTTTCTTTCGAGGTGAATGCTGGATAATTAAATAATCTGCATGGCAGCTGAGTTATGATACCTGAAAGTGTTTGCAATATCTGGATGAATAAGATAATGCCCCCCCTGAAAAATGAATGCTCATCAGTCAGATATTGCACTAGTCAGAGTCCTTACAATTAATGATAATCAATAATAAATAAATAGAGATAGACAGGTAAATGGTTTTTCAACAAGTTTGCATTGTTGATCATGGGAGTTTGCTTACCAGTCATTAACTGCAGCTGCCTCACAATCTCATTTGAGACCTTCATGCTGTGACAATACCAGCCTCCAAAAGTTTTGAAAAGATTGTCTTCTCATGTAAATATTTTCCACCCAGCCAGACCTTCCTTTCCCTTGGATTAAATTTAGCAGCAACGAGCACAGCTGGCTCCTGAAATCTCTGTGCTCTGCCCCAGTGAAGGGTCCCTTCTCACTGAGTTTAATGAGAGCCTGAAGAACCAGAGAGACCTCAAAGTTATTTAAAAAGAGCCCAGTGTGTTAAATCTTAACTCTTGTGTTCAATCTTAACTCTTCAGGCATTCCCTGGGGCGTTTCTGAAGTGTGTGCCTGGAGTGGGTTCCCAGGGTTATCCAACACTGCTGCTTCCCACGCTCTGACTCCTGTGCAGAGCTGGCCACAACCCAAAATTTCAGGGCAAACCCCTGAAAAGGCTGTGCAAACACAGAAATGTTCACTCACAGGTGTGTGATTTTCCTTCTCTTTAAGAACAGCTTCAACTCCCAGATCTGTGCTTTAAAAATTGCCTTCAGGAAATCTCTGCCATTCTGTTGTTATTTTGATAAATCCAGATGAAATAAACACTCTCCAATTTATCAGAACTAACTTCTGTGCAGTAAAAACACTCTCCATCAGCTTTGCAATGTGCACACTGCACGTTCTCCTGCTCTCCAAAGAGATTAATCACAGAGATAACTGAGCGTCACTCAGTTCCTGGGTGATTATCACTGTATCTTCCTTTTCCTTTCTTTTTAAAGAGGAAATATTACTTGAACGATGGCAAACGTGGCCACACATTTAATTGTGTGGAGGTGAAGTTGAAATCAGAGCCTGATAACTCCGTGCAGCAGAATGTGTTAATGAGTTTGAACTCCTGCTAATGTTAATGAGATTATTCTGAAAGAGAAGCACATGTTTCTAACAGTTGGCACTCTGTCAGCATATGAGCAGCAATGTTTATCTCCTTATTACTTCCCTGATCTTTCAGTGGGAATAATTGAAACATTTTAGTCCTGGAAATTCAGTATTTCATCTCAGGCCAAACTCAACATATTTCATTTTATTTTAAGGCAGAGGTGCAGCAATATATCAAAATAATGGCAGTTTGTAAATCCGTGGATCTGCTTCTATGATTGCAGCTGAAAGTATTTGTAGGGAGAAAGCCTTGCCAGCTTTTCTGTGCTATCTTATTAAATGTGTCCTTCTAAACATTTTTCACCCAGACTCTTTTGTTTAAAGCTGTTGAATCAGGTAATTCATCATTTATATTCCTCAAAGATGCAGAACTGTGCTCAATAGAAATTGAGGGTGCTCAGTATCTTTTAATTGCTGGTAGTCCCTCTATTTAAAGAACAGAATTTGCTGCCTCAATGAACCCCAGGTGCCCAACCTCAAGGATTTATTTGTATTTTTATCTTTCTCAGAGATCTGTGATTGTTTCCAGACAGACTCTTTTCTCTTTAAAGTTCAGACCCCACCAGTTCAAGTTTTCCACACTTCTCATGGCTCTTCCCTGTCCTGCTCCCAGGTCTGGCCCTGGGACAAACCTGGGAGACTCCATGAAAAGCTGCGTTTCCAGACAATGCAGAATTTCTGAAATCCTTCAGATACTTTACTTCTTGTCTTAATCTGCCAGACAGCCTTCAGAAAACAGTGGGGGAAAAAACTGTCCAGAATCTGTTTGGTTTAAGGAATTCATATTTTTAACCTGACTTTATCTCTGAAGTGTCACTTTTCTTAGACAGACCCGAACCAGAACAATGCTCGGATCTTTTTCAGATCAGAGGCTCAGGTTTGCTTTCAGCTTGAGGGTTTCATGTGAAACCTCAGAGAAAAAGTCAAAGCTCTGGTCTGGAAACCATGGACAGTTCCTCGCTTCAAACTCTATTTTTAATCCACAGCCACCCTTAATATAAAAGACAAAAAAAATCGAGGGATGGGTGTTTGTATGGAAAGCTGTGGGAAGCAGTGGGGAGAGGGGATTGGAGCTTTCCCAGGTGGGGTGGGATAACTCAGCTCAAATGGCAGCTCCAGGGCAGAAAACAGGGAACAGCCTCAGCACATTCCTGCCCCCATCCTGCTGAATCCAAGGAAGGTGTTCCCAGGCAGTCAGCCCAGGTGTTTCCTGGGTCTCTGTCACCAGGTGGAATCAGTCATTTGGGGGAAGTTTGATGCCCATCTTCCTTCTCAGCTGAATGTCACTATTTTCCTGTGTTTCACTCTTGGCAGGGTTATTTACATTCCTTTTCCACACGGACAGGCACAAGCTCCCAGAGGGACCCCTTGAAGGTTCAGTCTTTTCCCAGCTTTGTAAGGCAAGAGCTGCTCCTCTCTCAATTTCCAAGCAAGGAAAGCAGGAGGCAGGCTGACACTTCCAGGGAATTGGATGGTGGTTGTGAGTGAACTTCTATTTCCTTTAATGAGGCAGAGGGAAATTGCCTGACTCCTTTTTTCCTTTCCTGAGACAGAAATTTCCACTTAGGATAATACCTAATTTTCTTCCCAAGCCACATCTCCTATAGACTTCCCAGTTAGTTTGTAATTGTTTTCTTTTATCTCTGTGACTAATGAAATGCCCCTGATAAAGGACTGTACTAAGAGGCAAATGGGGATATTAGGAGTTTTATATGTCACAAGTTTTATATATCACAAGTTTTATATATTCAAAGTGGGAATTAAATTAGGCTTCAGTCCCCTGGAAATTTATATCTTGGCCCTTGTTATACTTCATATATTTAATTAAAATGATAATATATTGGGCTGCAGTTGTACAATTATTTTAAAAGGAAGTGATCTCTTCTGGGGGCTTATTTGGGTTGTGAATTAAAAGATGTGGAGATGCAGAAAGAATAACAAGGTCTGCTGGGAGAACGGGCAGAGACTATTGGTGAGAGTTTATTTAGACCTCTAGGAAATTCAGATTAAAACGTTTCCCCAAATTACATCTTGCTAGAATTGCGACTGCTGCACTAACATTGAACCAGAAGCAATTTCCTGATGCTTCTCCCTAGTTTAGCTGCTACAATTACAGCCCCAGGACTCTGCTTGGGGTTTTGTAAATCCCAGAGCACCACACTAAAGTGTCCATTTCCTTTATCTTTTAGTGGAGTCAAAGGGAATCTGTCTGGTCGAAGGCACTGGGATTGCAATGACTTATGCTGACCAGCTCCAATTTTCTCTCCTTGTAAACTCTGGTTAGTGTTACAAAAACAATCCAGAGGCAGATCGTAGGTGCCACATGTCTCCTCTGACCTTTAAATCAAATTTAGCATTCCACTCTCTAGGAGGCCACCAAGGAAAACTTGACAGCTCAATAAAGTGGAAATTTTAGGCAATAAATCCAAGCATTCATGAGAAAAGGGATCAAAGCTCTGCCTCACTGTGGAAATTCCCAAACAAGAGCTTCTGAAACTTGGCTGGAATAAAACCTGGGATTGTCAGGAGTGAATTCTCCTGCCCTAAATAATAAATCAAGGAGCAGCCTGATGCTCTGCCTGCCTGACATGGCCCAGCCATCCCAGCTAAGATCAAATAATGCAAGGCTGGGATCACACTGCCAGGGATGAGCTGGGAATCCCAAAGCAGCCCAGCCCAAAGGAGCTCCCTTCCCCCCGAAATCAAGACATTTTGTCAAATAACAAATAATTTGGGTCAAACTGTGGGATAATATCCTTATAATTCATAGAAAATGATGTTTCCCTGCTCCAGAGAGAGTGAGAGGAATCCTTGTCAGGAGTTACATGGTGCAGGTGTTTATGGAAACAGCTGGGGGGTTTTTACTGACAAAGCAGCTTTGCAGAAGTGCCGTGACTTTTTTGACAGTGATGTGTGTCCAAGGGCATCCTGAAGGTAATGACGGTGGGAAACGCAGCTTTGGGATCAAAGGCAAAGCAAAAACCAAAGAGAACAATTAAAATGTTTGAGGCTGCATCAAAAACAAACATCATTTCTGGGGAGATAAAAAAGCAAGCCCTGAATTCAGGGACAAAAGTACCAGGGCAGAGAAGGTCTGGCTTTCAGCAATTTGCTGAAGGTGTGAAAAACCCAAAATGTTGGATTTAGGGCAGTGAGTAACAGCACCGAACTAACCACAGGCTGGCATTGCCTTCGAATTTGTCACCAAGTGCTCTGGAAATCAGGTCTGTCTTCCCTAAATATAGCAGGTTCCAGCATGGAATTGTGTCTTTCCATCTGGATTTGGCAATTAAACAAACCAAGTAGTGTAAGTCCCCCCTCTCTCATGGTTTTCATCAGAAATTTTACTTTGAACTTGGAAAATGTTCCACTTTCCATGAATCAACGTGCCCTGATGGGGAGAAAAAAGGAATATTTTGCTTTCCACAGAAAATTGTCCCCTTTAGCTGCTGGGTGAAGGAGCCTGGCAGCATCCAGAGTGGGATTTTTCAGAATGGGATTTTTCAGAACAAGGCAACACCTTTCCATACCTGTTCGACTTGTTATAAATCCGTTTGCCCTGTGTTTCCCCGGGAAACACCTGCTTAGCTTAGGCAGGAATGTGCGAGGATCAATTCCCCTCCTGGAAGTCACTTACTGGGGCTTTCACAGAGCTGCAGAGGGTGTAATCCTGGGCTGGTAATCCTGGTTTTTGACAGGAATCCACACAGAGACCCTGCTCTTTGTATTCTGAGCACTTCAAGCAGAGTTTAACCAAGTCCTGGGAGCATTTTGCAGCTCTTTTGTCTCAGGATAAGTTTCAAAGAGAGGACTTGGGCTCTGTTTGCTTGGCAGGTTCTTTTTTAACAAATAAATCATTCAGTACCAGGGCTGTGAATAAGCCTAGAAATGTCCCCTCTAAAGAATAAACCCAGGCTTCAAATATTCCAAATATATTCCCTATAAATCCCTGGATTTCAATCTTCTGGTGGGGCTGGTAAACCATTATAAACCATTATCTACCCTAGGAGTCACTTACACTGACAGCATCTGATAAAAACAGTAAAGGGATTGGGATTTGCTGTTATCAGTTTAACAGAAATGCAAATTCAGATGGGATCCATTGTTCCTGTGTTCATTTATTGTCTATTGTTAGCAAAAAATCCATTACTTCAATGGAAATATCAGTAGAGATATAAGTAATTACATTTCTTTTCTCCTCTTATTTTTTGCATGCCTGGAAGGGGGAGACTTAGACCAAAGGGCTGGGAAATCTGGAAATAGGAAGGGAAGGTGATTCAGCAGGGGAAAGGACAAGGATCTGCACCCCTTATTTTAGTGGGAGCTGGGAAAGAGAAAAAAAATTAAATTTCAAAATAAAGCCTCCAAAAGCACCTTATTTCATTACAGAAAACACAAGGTTTCTGTCAACCTTGCAAATAGGAGAAAAGGGCTTAGGTTTTGTCTTTTGGACATAATTCATGGAGTAATAACAGATGAATATGTTCCCAAAGTAAAGATGTATTACCTCAAATTGGTCTTATATTTAAATATGAAAAGAGCTGGCGTTTTGTCACGTCAGCTAATGGAGCTGCTGGGGAAAATCTGCGGATGAAAAATAGACAATTAAATGGTTCCTTTGAAAACAAAAGAGGGATTTGCATATCTCTTTATAGTGATGAGTTTGCAGTTCTTCCCTTGCAGGGTTCCAGCAAAGTGTAAATCTGTAGTGTCTGGGATCCAGAGCTCCTCAGCTTCCTGGGAAAAGAGCTTTGTGTTCTTGCTGTCATCTGCAAAGGTGCCCCAGGCTGGGGAACACTCGAAAAGTAAGAGATAAAAAACCTTTCCCTTTCATGACGCCAGAGCTGTAATTCCATCAAATATTTGTCTTGCAAAAAAAGGGCTCGGAAGGGTGACTGCGCTGGGTGCTGCTAAAAGCTCCGGATTCATTGCCTGGGGCGTTCGTGGTGTCTGTAACACATTCCTGGGCTTTAAAAAGGGGTTCTGCGATTTGGGAGATTTGGAGATCTCCCATGGCACCGTTTCCATGTGGGAAGGTCTGGGAGGAGGCAGAGGAAAGGGGACAGACCCCTGAGCAGTCACAGCACAGGAGTTCAGCCAGGCTGGCAGGGGTGGGAACCAGAGGGGCTGGAATTTGTGGGGATTTATGCCAGAGGGGAGGTTTTAAGGGAATCACTAAGGAAAACCCTGTTTGCACGGCACGATATTGCACTGCCACATCCCAGAGCATGGAGCCGTGACCAGGGATAAACAGGAACGGGACAAGAGACAGCCCTGAGGTGAAAAGTCCTGAGACAAATAAATCCTGTGGAAGATGAGCATTTCAGGAGGAATTTCTTCCTGGAAAGGGTGCTCAGGCCTTGGAAGGGGCTGCCCAGGAAAGTTTGGAGTCCCCATTCCTGGAGGTGTCCAGGGGATTCCTGGAGGTGGCACTCAGTGCTCTGGGCTGGGCACAAGGTGGGCATCGGGCACAAGGTGGGCATCGGGCACAGCTCGGACCCGAGGGGCTGGGAGGGCTTTTCCAGCCTCAGTGATCCCATGAGCATCAGCAGGATGGTGCAGCAGCTTTGCATGGCTATCCCAGCAGGAGCAAAGCTGGAATATGGCACAGACCCAAGGCCCTGTCCCTGAACTGTTCAACAGAAGGAATTTGCTGACACTTTATCCTGGGATACAAAAATCTCCTGGCTTCTGTCACGGCAGCATTAACACCTGAGCTGCATTTCCATACAGCCACAGAGGATGGATCTTCTGTGTCTCCCCCAGTTTTCCCTGCTAATCTTCCCCGGTTTCCCAGGCAATGAACAGGGAATGTACAAAGGGCCGCAGATTCTCATTTCGTTTGCGTTCCACAGCAATGGAAGCGTCTCTATTGGCAATAAAAGAGGAACGTGGAACCAGAGAAATGAATAAGGTACAGAAGTCAGCCAGCATTGATGGCCAGGAAACAGAACTTTGATCACGTTTTTTGTTATGGAATTGAAAACAACCAGCCACAAAACCAAAATGGGCAGAATATCACAAGTAATTAGAATTTGTCAGGCTGTGCTATAGCTGGCTTTTTTTTGGTGCATTTGAGAAATGTCTGCCACAACATAAACCACTTTAATCTGAGAGGAACTAAAGATTGTTTACGTTTATTTCCAAAATCATTGCTTTGGGCTGATAGTGTTTTAAAAATTATTCGGTGTATTGACTGCTTGGAACGACTGTTTGATGTATTGAGGTGTGAGACCATCACAAAAAAAAGATTCCTGTGGATCTTTTAGTGAAGCCCAGGATATTCCCAGCAGGAGAGATTTATTGGACTGGCAGCTACAGCAACGTGCCAAAAGTTGATCTGTGGAAGAGCCACAAATTTAAAATCTCAGAGCTCCACAATGGTCTTGTGGTTTGCCCAGAGTCACACAGAGAGCAAATATTCCAGCCAGGAAGCAGAGCCAGGCACCCCAACCATTCCTCTGAGCTCCTCCATCACCTGATGGGAAAAGGAAGCCCCACAAACATCTTCATCAATATCTCCCAGATTTCATTGTTAAATTTACAGGAATAGGGACCCTTTGCTGGTTTTTCCTGCTCCAGCTTCCCTGGGAATGCATTCCCAGTGTCTGCACTGCCTGCTTGGCTCCGTGGAGCCTGGGGTCCAGCTGATCCCTGCCAGCACTTCCCTCTGCCGGCCGGGGCTGCTGGCACCAAAAAAATGCACGTGCATCAAAAGGAGCAGTGAGATGACAGCGGGGAGTGTGGTCAGGAGTTTATTTTCCTTGAGTACTCAGTGAGGCAGATCCTCCCTCAGCCTTCCCTGATCCTTGGGAAGCTCCAGGTGAGCACAAACCCTGTGCAGTGCCTGGTGCTGACCAGGGAGGGAGACGAGCCCCAGGCACCCACAGGGGCTGAGGGGGAGCAGCTCTGCAGCTTCAGGAGCTCTGCTGTAGCTGCTCTCAGCAGGACCTCATCAAAGCGCTGGCTGAGCTTCAGGCTCTGGCTGAGGATGCAGAAGGAATTTCTGCACCTGGAATGCCAAATCAGCCCATTCTCCACACAAAAACCCCCTGTCTGCACAATGAAAACCCAGTGTCTAAGCAAGATTAGCCCTGGGTAGTTTGATAAAAACTGGGATGTGTGGTTTTTGCTGCTGACATTTGCTAAAGGATTGCTCGGCTCTCCGACGGCTTTTACGGCACAAAGGGAAAAGTTCGTTCTGCCAAAAATGCTTGAATGTTGTATTGAGTCAGGTAACTTCTCCAAATTCCTTCAGTCTCTTATACCTTTAAATCTCCAAGGAATCCTCTGGCTTTCCAGGTAGACTCCCATTTGGTATTCCAGGCAGCACAAGCTCCTGCAGAGATACACAAACCCTGGGAGCTGCCTTAGGGATATTTTCTCTCCGTTTTAGCCTGATTCCCTAGGGAAACCCTCATGTTTCCAGGCTGGGTGGGAGGTTTAGGCACATATATCTGTCCTTCTGTGCTCCCTTCTAAAAATTCCCATTGTTTGATTCCAAATTTCCCAAACAAGTAAGTGAGAAAAGCTACAGTGGGAGTTTATCAGACAGCAGAGAATCTGCACCAGCCAGCAGCACTACAAACGCTTTGAGATTCAAAATGCTGAGAGAGCTTCACCAGGGGTGTGAAACCTCTCAAGCCCCGAAAAATTCACATGGGGGAATGGGTGACCTGGGAGAAAACAGCTTTGAAAGTCTAAACACAGCAGGCATTGATCAGGAGACACTCCTGAGGCCAGGAATGGTCCTTAGCCTGGGAATCTGGGAGTTACGCAGAGCTTGGGGCCAGTAGGATTGGAGGGAAGGGAGGATGGTGGATTTTAGTCCTGAACGTTCAGAGACTGCTGTTCATAGGGGGTTAGGAGAGGCAACACCAGGCTGCAGGGGTTGGTCTGAGCTAGGAAATACTGCAGGGAATCACTATCCATCAATAGAGCCAATTCAGGAGCTGGAGAACACCTGCGGAAGCTGGCAGAGACAGATGATAGGAGACCTTGGCAGAATTCAGGCAGAATCAGTTCACCAGGCAGCACAATCCACAGAATCAGAATTCATTAGCTCTCCTGCTCAGCAACCTGCCTGTTTTCCTCCTTTTCTCCTGTTCAGGCTGGATTTAAGAAGCTTCTTCTCATGAGAGAAAAAACCCCAGCCTCCCTATTCCAGATTTAGAGCACATCCCAAATACTTTGAGGTCAGAATTTTGTTTGGCTCTTACAAAATATATCTTGTGAGCTGCCTCATATTTCTCCATCTTATTCCCTGCTCCTCCAAGAGGCCGCGCAGTAATTTCTCTCCAAGTTTCCCTACTACATGGTCAGAGCAGGCTCTGCTTTCCGGGCCAGCATTGGGAAGGCTGAAATCCACAGGGGTTTTGTGTAGCTTCATATAAATCCAATTCTTTCAATAATTCCTACAAATGGATGCTGGGCTCCACCTCACTGGGCTCCTGCCTCCATCCCAGGATGAGGAGAGGGGAGAGGGAATCCAGAGTTCCACATCCATTCCTCCCCTGGGGACAACATCAAAGCGCAGCGAGGGAATCTCAGAGTCCACCAGTTGAGGTGGTGGAGCCTGGAGCACCTGGCATGTGGTGGAGGAATCCTCTTGGAAGCAGAGCAGCATCACCCACAGGAGCTGTAGGAAACAGGGGTGAGGCAACACTCAGTTGTTTATTCACACACCTGAAAAATTAAGGGCTTTTAGGAGCTTTTAGAAAATTTGTTAGGAGGAAAATTAATTACAAATTGTTTCTTTGCTTCTTTCCCTAATGAAATAGAGTAAAAAAATCTATCCCTAAAGTATGTAGGGGAGGGGGAAGCTTGTTTTTATTTCCTTTTATCCCTTCTGCTCTCATAGGTCCAACTTCACCTGCTTATTCTGCTTTCTTCTCCCAGGCTTCATCCCAAGGCACCAATCCATGGTTATGGGCAGGTTGAAGTATAAAAACTCAATAATATCTCTTGATACACTCCCCCTCCTGTCCCATCTGCTTCAGGGTCAGTAAATTCTATCAAGAAAATACCAAATCTGAGGGTCTGTGAGGAATTTCACTGACAAGAGAGTCAATGGCAACTACGGTGGGCTGGTGAATACCTTCCAACTAATTATCAGGCTGATTGTGATGTGAAGAAAGGCTTTCAGAGCTTAATCAGGAAAAAAAAAAGAATAATGCTGAAAATTAAAGGGGAAAAGTACAGGAAAAGAGACAAAAGCAATTTTTGGGAAAGAACAGAAAAAATAACTTAGGATGGATTGAGGAGTCCTGCATTGCATTATTGCATCCTATTCCTTGGATTGAAAGGGTGTTCTGGGATCAAATACCACCTTTTACATCCTCGCTTCTCTGGGCAGGCTGTGCCAAGGCCTCACCACTCTCACAGGCAGGAATTTCTTCCCAGTATCCTCCCATCCAGCCCTACTCTCTGCCACTTTGAGAGCACTCCCCCTTGTCACATATCTCATTAAGCTTAACCCTGCAGGCTCGGAGCTCAGGACTGACAGAGCAGGACCTGTTTCTGATTCTTGCTCCCAGCACAATCACATCATTTTAACCATTTATAACTCTGTGCTATCCCAGCACCAGGAACTGCCAGCCCAGCCAGAGGGTGATCCAGGGCCCACGTCAGCACAGGCGGCTCCAGCTGCAGGTGGAGCAGGAGCTGATGTGGGCCCCAGAGGAACAGAACCATCCTGAATTCCAGCCTCCTTGGAATCAGATTGGCACTGAGATTGTGGGGAATCCCCTAATTTAGCAAAGCTGTGACTCACAGCTCTTGGGTGCTGGAAAAGTCCGGCTTTATCCCAAAAGCCAGCAAATTAATCCAGCTGGGAATGAGCTTTATTAACGTCAGGGAATTTACTGACTGGGACAAGAGCAGTGCAGCTTTTGCTGCTGCTGTTTTGGATCTAAAGGGACTTTCGAGGGCAAAGCAGGAGGAGTTTGGATCCCTCAGTGCCCACAGGTGCCCTGTCCCAGCACCCCCAGTGCTGCAAACCAGGCTGGCACCAGTTCCTGGTTCCTGTTTCCAGCCAGGGCTGCCCAGCTACCAGGCCAGTGTGCAAACCTTCCTCCTGACTTTACAAAAGTGAACAAATGCAGGTTTTGCTGACAGAAATACTTTGTGAATTAGCCCAGGTAAAAGCTGAGAGAGTCTGTTCTGGGTGTTGCTGTGAGCCTGGGCACCTGCTCAGAGCGAATAACCACTGAAACCAAGGGCACAAAAGAGTTTCAGGGTGAATTGTGGCGTTCCTTAAAGCTCAATGCTGCAAATAGCCCCTCAGAAGCCAATAGAAATGCTCCTGGAGAAAACACCTATTCAGCAGGGATAAGGGAGTAAGAACCCATCCCAAGGTACTGGGGAAACTGCTCAATCAAGTGTTTGTATCCAGTGTGTAATTTGAAAAATATCAGCGTTTCAACAGTGCCACAGGAGTGCAAATGTTTCAATTCAATGCTAGAATTGCCTGCAATTGCAAAAGGCAGTTTTCACACAGTCAAAACTGCATTTCCTGTTGATTAGCAACTTTTTTTTTTTCCTCTCTGGAGCTGGAAAAGTGAGAAAGGAAATCGGGGTTAGAGCTGATTCACTTGGACAGAACTTCTGCCTCTCTCTGTTAAATTGAGTGCTACGAGTTGAAAATGCAAAGTGGAGGGATCTGTTGCAGCCCAGCTTGACTCCAGGGGGGAAGAACATTGGAATGTAGAGCCATGATTTCAGAGGGACTGAATTAATCACTGGGTAATCCTTTAAGTAATTAAGGATCTAGTAAATTGTCAGAGCTGGACCAGATTCCTCTCTGGATACTGCCCTGCCTGGGGACATGGTCTGGGCCCTGGAGGGTTTAAACAAATCTCTGCCAGTCTCAGCTGGCTTTGCCAGCTTTGGAGTTGAGAAAATGCACATGGAAGGGCTTTGAAACAAAGGAGGGTTTGCATCAATATCTGGTAGGTGCAATTTGGATCAGCTCTTGGCTTCTGTGAGGCCAGAATTTCTTCCTCAAGATCCAGGACTCAATCCAGAGAGGTTTTACTCGTAAAATCATAGGAGTGATGCAAAGATCACTCATAGAGGCCCCAGGATCTTCACTCCTGTGTCCCAGTGCCTCGTGCCAGCTTGTCCCCGATTCTAACAGAAGTTCTCTTTTCTCTGCTTCTGCATCTCCCATCTCAGCTGAGCTGCAAGGACTCCTTGGGCTGGGCTGGTTCATCTCTGAGCCAGAAAAGCTCTCACTGCCTCACATCCTCTGGAATCTGCAGTGCTCATTCAGGCCATTAATAAAATTAGAAGGATCCCACTAAAATCATGTTCTGTGTTTGGCATCCCTGGCTGGGCTTAGCTGATAAAAGCAGACTCGGCCCTGATGAAGGCCCATTGCAGCTCTGCTGCTGCAAAAAGGCTCTTAATTCCCTTACCTCGGAAAATATATGAACCAGCCTAAATTCCTCATAATTACAGCAGGTAATAAAGATGCATTTTAACAGAAGGAACTAATAGTGGGTGACATTTTTATAGAGATGACAGATGATCCATCTCCGTGCTCTGCGTATCTTTTGTAGAGGAGGAGGGTTAAACCTTTGATTTGAGGCACTAAATCAGTTATGAGGAAGCAATAAACTCCTGGCAGTGGCTTTAAAAATACTTGTCCTTTTCAAATACCTCCTGCAAATGCTACGGAAACAAATGGGATCAGACAAGAAATGCTGGCTCTCCACCCCAGCAGGGCTTTGTTCTCTCTCTCCCTTTAACAGCCCAGTGGAACAGAACCAGAGTTGAGTTCTGGTGCTCCCAGGGCTGTGAGAACTTCTGGCAGGAAAATCCACGGTGCAGACCAGCAATAAAGCACGTTCCAAATGGGGAGGGTATCCAAGGGGCTTCATCCCATGTTCCTGGGGACAGGGAATCACAGCAGCAGCCCTGGCAGGGCTCTGTGTGTCCATAAAGATTATTTCCTATCTCTACATAAAAAGTCCTGTAGCTAAGCTTATCTTTTGAGTGAAAAAACCCCCTTAGAGCTTATTAAGGCTGTATTTTTTCCTCCAAACCCACTGATGATTATTAAAGCCCTTTCAGGTGCCCAGCTCTGGGCTGACCTTGAAGAAGAGCAGCTCTGAGAGATGAGAATTTGACTCGCAGGGAACGGGGCAGCAGCAGCAGCAGCAGCAGTGACAAGTCCAGGGCTGCTTGAGAAAAGCTGAGTTTGAAGCTCCATTTATTTCTGACAAAGTCTCTGTCTGATTTGAACCTCATTCAGAGAGCTGGTGCTTGATAACACGTCAGAGAATACAGATATAATTCTGCTGGAAGGAGCTCGCTCAGCTTGGCAGGCTGGGGGAAAGCTGAATCCAATGTTTTGTCTGGGAATGAATTTCCTTCCGTGGCAATTGATGGTTCCAGATGGCTCCAATGGTTCGTAAGATCAACATTTTTATGCTCTTCTGGCAGGGTCTGAATTGATTCATATTGGCCACGTTAATGATTTCAAGTTTGCAGAACTTTGAACAGAAATGCATCAGAAAGCTCTGTGTAATTTGGACTTTCATGGTTTGGAATGAATAAATTAATTACTGTACCACCTTTTCAGCCAGAAGAGTGTAATTAATATAGGAAAACAGTTTAATTCCTTTGGTTTGAAAGCATCCAAAGATGCTCCAAATGGCTGCTACTTTCAAAGATAAAAAACTTTCTTAAAGCAGTTTTAATTCTCTGTGATTGGTCCATGCTAAAATCAACTTTTGGAAAAAAACCTCTGAATAGTTTTAGCACAAAAGGTTACTTTCTCATTAAAATGGTGAGAAAATAGGACTATTTTTAACAAATTCTAGAAAAAAACCCTTCTACTCTCATATTAACTATATTTAATCTTACCTCTTGTTCCCATACAGAGACAGATTGCCTGAAGGGATGGGCTGGCACTGCTCCATGGAAGTTATTGCAGTTCCTGGCAGTTCCTACCTTCCACGGGTTTCACCCATAAAAATAAAGCATCATTCCAGAAAGCATTAAAAAGTGAGAGACATTTCGGGCCCTGCCTCCCAAACCACTGCAGCCAGGGAGGCTCCAGCTCTTATTGCAGGAGGTTTCTGTGTTTTAGTGACGATTCCCAGCCCTTGATGTGTTTATCCTGCTCTGCCTTAGCACTCTTGCAGCTCAGGAATTCTCAGCCTCGGAGATACAAACCCCTTTAAAAAGGATGCCATTTGTTTTCCCCAGCCACAAAACCTGAAATTGGTAAAACTAGAAATGTAGAAAAATCTTCTGCAGCTTTGGCTGATGTTGGTTCAGAGTGTGGTGGTGGAGAGGGTGGGAACCTCACTGCTGTGTGTGGTGGGTGATGCTAAACCCAATAAAAAGCCCAACACCTGAACAGCCCCCTTGGATCGGGAGCTCCGATTTGGATCTTGCCCTAGAGGTCTGCAAACAGTTTCATTTTTATCTGTACCTCCTTTTCTTTTATTTTCCTCATTTTTATCTGTCTTGAGCTACGTCAATAATATCAGAGATCACCTGATCAATCAGTCATCACCTCAGGAATTATCTCATAAAACTCCTTTTCTTTCCTTTAAAGGCAGTGAGGTTCATTTTTTTTTGTTTGTTTTGCTGTATTTTGTTGTTTTTCTATTAATTTCCTACATAAATATTCAACTTGCCTCACAAACTTTATATTTTACTGTTATCAGTGTTGGACAAGAAGTAGCTGTACCCATGTGTGTTCCTTCAGCTTTATTAATGACACGAGATAATCATCTAAAAACCCTGCAGAAACGGATTCATTACCTCAGATTGCAGGGAAAAACTCACATTATTTGCTCTGAATGAGGAATGGCCAAAGCCCACTTTAAATCTCACAATGGGAACTGCAGCATGAAAGTGAGATAAGAAAGAGATGCTGAGGTTTGATTCTCAGACTGGCTGCAAAAGAACGTTCCCAGTTCCCACGTGTGATAGGTGTCCATGGAATTGGGTGACAGAAAATATGCAAATGAGGTCTGCAATTACCTGACTGGGATGCACAAACGGGGGAATTGCTTCATCAGTTTGGAAAAGCGAGTGCAAATGGATTTTTTGGACTGCAGAACTGAACTTCACAGAAATCAGTCACTTGAATTATCTTACTCATAACTTTACAACTCTGTATTTTCTTCTATATTCTCTACATTTTCATCCCCTGAAAGTTTCCAGCTGTGCTTTTAACAAACTTATGGGAAGAGGCTTGCATCACCTGTATTATTCTGGTTTTTAACGCTGAAATTGGTGATTTTAGAATGGCCTGAGCTATTCCTGAAGCAAACCCCCCCATGGTGGTGATTTATTCAGACAGCCAGAGCCAAGGCTGTGTCCGGCGTTGCTCAGAGGGGATCCAGGGGCTGGAGGAGTGGGAATTCTTCATCCAGGGATGAGCTGCTCTCTCCAATTCGGGTGCTTCTCCTGCCTCCCGATTTCTCCAAGCCCTGCCTTCCCCCTGGGATCGGGAGTTGTTGAAATGAACTCCACTGACACAGCTCCCCGAGACAGCAAAGTAATTGTGTCCCAAAGGTACCAACCCAGGGCAGCACCATTTGTGAGAAACACAAAAGAAGGAGCTTTTCTCCTCGGGGCTCTTGGGGAGGGATGCGTTAAAAGTGTCTGAGAACGCAGGTGTTAAAGGAGGCTCCATTTTCCAGTGGGAATCCAGTCTGGGAGGAATTAGGGCCCCACTGAGCCAGCCCTACTTGTATCCCACCTGTTCAGGTTTCCTGGTGCTGTGGGAAGGATGTGTCTGTGTTTGCTGAGGCAGCCGTGGAGTTTCTGTGGTGTTGCTGTAGTTTTCTCAGCAGAGCTGGAGCAAACACGCATTTTCTCCTAATGCCAGAGGAAGGGATGGATGTCTGTCTGCCAGCTGTGAATTCCTTGGCCAGCTACGTTTATACAGTGGGAAATTATTAATAGAAACCAGTTCAGGCCACTGAATAAATTCCTTCTCTTTTAATTTAGCATTTTTTACTTTTTCAGAATATTTAGAAGTCTTGTGCCAGTCTGGGGCCAGTGGGTCCCCCCAGGGCCTCTGTGGCTGTCAGAGCTGTTCCCCACAGGGTGGAAGCTTTAGGAAATGTCATCTAATTTTAAAAATTGCTCACAACTATCCCCAAACTCTCCTGGCGTGGTGTGTTCTGATTTTCTTTGTGAAAGCAGGTCTTGCTCCTTTTTCCCAGGATTTGCACCTCATGCCATTTTCTACAGTTGTCCAGAGCTATTTCCATATTCACGATGCCAAATCAGAGCCTGATGAGAAAAATCCACATCCCACCTCCTCCCCTTTCTCTCAGCCAACTCCAACGAAAGAATTTTCTCCATTATATTGTGACAGAGTCAAGGTGTAACCACAGGAAAGTCCTTACACAAGATTATTCTCACAGCACCCACAGGAAATGTAAAGTCCTTCCCCACACTTTGATTCCAGTATGTTCCCCACCAGGACACCTCCTGCTCCAGGATGTTTCCCACTAAAGTGCAAACTTATGATTTATTAAATAGGTTTTATTTTAAGCTGGATGATTGTGAAGCTTATGGGCAAGATTATTATAATATGTAAAACTCTCCATTTGTCAATTTGCCTGCAAGAGGAAACAATAAAAAGAGCTTCCCTGTCAATATTTATTATATCAAATATTTAACAATGGTTTCTTGGCAACTGGAATGAAAAACAGGACTGTTAACTTGGATCCAACGGTTTGTTTTATCAGGCTACAACTGAAATCTGCAAATGGTGAAAATGGTGCTTAAACAACAGGAAAATTTGTGTAGCAATTGCTGCATAATGAGGAAGCTCAATAGCAGATAATTGCATAAAAAGTACTTTAATGCTAACTGCCTACTTTAAAAAATTGTTGCAAGGTTGGGTTCATAATTAGATTATAATTATAAGCAAACATGAAATGATTACTCTCAGCAATTTGGATGGGTTTTTTCAAAGCTTTGCAGCTCCTTTTTTATGCATTATTTTTATCTTTGTGATATGAATCTCCGTCTCTCAGCTCTGAAGAAAGATGATTGAATTCTCTGTCTCTCTCTTCCCCCCTCTTCCTCCTGCCCACTCTCCATTAGCACCCCCCCCAACCCCTCACATTTCGTTAGGGGCTCGTTTTATTCATTTTATTTACAATTAAGCAGTGATGAGTCATGTATTGTTGCTTTTGAAGGATGTTCTCAGCTATTTCGGAGATCCTAAGCAGGGTGCATTAAGGTTAATTACCTACTAATTTACAGTATAAACTGCACTTGCAGGCACTTTGATCTTCACTAATTGTGGCACTGAACAAAGTAAATAAGAGTTCGTTTACATTCCAGCAATGTGACCATGACAAAACCCCTTTATGGAATTTATGATGTCCTTTCTTTCTCCTTGGCTTCAGTGGCTCCCGGGCAGCCTTGAGCAGGGAATGATCCAGAGGAGTGGAGTCTCTCCATACTCATTTTATAATGATTTTCCTTTCTTAACACAATTCCGATGTCAAACGTAGAGCAGCTGACTTTTATTGCATTATAGGATATCAAACGTGTTGTGCTATGGAGGCAATAAATGCTAACAGGGTTTGACGTGATGGAAAGGTGATTTTGAGGGTCTCAGGACAAAGTGGAAGGGCAGGAAGCCAAAAGCATGAACTGAGTTAGAGAAACTGAGCAAGGGGATCTTGTTCTTTCCTGGGACTTTTCCTGCTCTTCTCCTGCTCAAAAAGCATCTGTTCCCAGGCCTCCAGGAGGGAAAAATCTGTGTGGCTTCACTGAATCCCTAAAAATGGGCAGAACATTCCAAATGAGAGGAGATAGGGTTAATTGTTGGAACCAGGCTGGGCTGGAACTCTGCTGTCAGCACCGGGGGTGTTCTGTGATCCCTGGGACTGAAGGCTCGTGGTCAGCCTGGAAGTTATTCCCAGCTCCTGGAGTGTGCAGAGAGAACATTCCCGACTCCCACTTTGTGTCTTGCTGGTGGCTTTTTTTAGTGATTCTCAGCTGAGGCTCCTCAGCTCAGCTCTATGTAGGGCAGCAGGAAACAAAGGCACCGGGAGAGAGCAAAGGCAAAAATCTCCAAGGAAAGGATAAAACCTGTGCACTTGCACCTGGCTGTCTCATCTCCTCCAAAACCAGGCAGGAGTTCATGTTGCCAGGATCATTTACTCTGTCAGAAACAGATCTTCTGTTAATTTGGGCTAGAAGTGTCATGTGGAGTTTAAATGGTCTGTGACTTGTAGCAGCATAATTCTCCATTAGTTCAAGTTGTTTCTCTTAATTTTCCTATCATGAATTTTACCTTTGCACAGCACAAGAGCAAGGATTTTGTGTCTGAGGCTTCTCAGTTAAAATGCCCTTCTGTCCAGGAGGAAACTACATTCAGGTGTTCAGAAAGGGGGTTTGGGGTTTCTTTTTTCTGGTTGAGTAGCTGAGAAAGAAATTGGGATATTTTGGGGTGCTGCAAAGCTGCTTCTCACATCTTGTGGCACGTTTACAAATCTCTCCTGTTAGGTGTGAGCAGCGTGGGAAAGCATTGATTGCATGTTATAAATACTAATATTTTTAAGAAGGAACCTCAGCAGCTTTCCAGCCTTGTGTGCTCTGCTGACAGCAACACTCAGGAGCAGGAGGAGCAGCAAGTGAGAACCCCTGAGCTCAGGAGACATCAGCCTCTCTTTACAGGGAGGATGAAAAGGTCAGGCTTCGACATTTCCTGCTGCAGATGGTCAAATGCTTTGCCTCCCTTTTTCTTCTCCTTCTCTTTGGTGTTCAGAATCCATTCAGAAATTTCCCATTAAAGCTTTCTCAAAAGTTTCACTCCCAAATGAAACAGCCATTCTTCCTCCAGCTGGATTCCAGCCTAATAATTTGAAATAAAAATTTGGGGCCTTTCAATTTCCTCACAGAGGAAAATGGGAGATATTTGGGGAATAGATTCCCCTCATCGCTGCCACTGTCCAACATTTCTTAAATACTTTTAAAGAAAGTTGTAACAAAGTGAAAAAGGGAGAATGTAAAGATATTTTTCTCATTTTTGGCTTCTTTTATTGCAGGGAAAAGCCTTGGTGGAAAGCAAAAAAGGGATGAGGAACTTGAACTGGCTCAGAAATTTTTCTTAGGTATTAATATTGTTAAAACACTCTCGATTAAACCTCTTAGCAGATTGTAGGAGGACAGGTTTGGAGGTTTTTTGAACTTTGCTTTAGACCTTTCCCTGCAACATTTTCAAGGAAAAGACTCAGAAAAGTGAGGCAAAGAGGACCCTGAGTTATTCTTAGTTGTTCAGTGGTATTTTACTTAAATAAACATTGATCAACAAAAATAATCTAGAGTTTATACAGGGTGGCTGGACGCTGACAAAACCTTTGGCGTAACGTATATTAAAGCTTTCACTATTAAGGATCAAAACCTGCTCATTCTTGGGGATTCATTTCACACAAAATTGTGAAACAAAGGGCGATTTATAGAGAAGAGACCTTAACAAACCAGGCAGTCACTTCATCTTTGAAATGCTGTTGTTGCATCCAGTGTGGAACTGGGCAATCTTTATATTTAAAGGGAAATCAATATCATTGATTCCACAAAATAAAAGCCGCTCCATAAGAAACTATTACAAAATCTGGCTGTTGGCAAAACACAAAGTTTTTAAATCAAACTGATCCAAATCGGGGTGAGTTTCTTGTAGCCAGACACGATGAGGAAAAGGCACAAGGAGTAGCAGGGAATTACACATTTGATCAGGAAAACTATGCCAGGAGTTTGGAAAAAGTTCTTTTGTCCTTGTTTCTTTCTCATACAAGCACTCCCTGCAGCCAAGCAATTTGCTGGTGATTTTTATTTAAGTGTAACATTTTCATGGATTTTTTTTCTCCCTCTTCCACAAGATGCCCACAGCAGTCACTCAAATAAGTGTCAAAATCCTAGTCCCTGTCAAAGAGCCAGTTTAAGACAACTCTGGAAGGCACAGCCCTCAGACTCAGCTCTGTGTGTCTTCAGAAAAGGGCTGTGAGCTCCATCCAGCATCCCTCCCACCCAGGGGAAGGAAATTCAGCTGTGCCAGGATTGCTGACAGAACTAAAGGGATATTTTTCACTTTTAGGAGCACCATTCCGCCCTAGCACTGAATTTCTGGTTTAATAGTTTGATCAGTCTTATATAAAGCGACATTAGGTAATTAAACTGGCATCCAGATCACCCGTGGAAATGTACAACGGTCTATTTAAGGGCACAGAATAAAGTAAATTATGACTTAGGCTGACACAAACCAAAATTTTCTATGCAAAGCAGCTATTCCTAAATTTCTTTAAGGAGGTTCTTTGTTAAAGCCACACAGTTCCTTAAAAGAAAAAACAACCTGTCTGTCAGAGATACTTCAATTATCTTTATTTTACACTGTTTTTCTTCTAGAAATAATAGTAAAGAAGGTGGCTCGGGATGCTTTTATCTGAAGCAATAAACCTCCAGGATGTAATTAATTGCATTGCTTTAAAGTAAGGGCCTCTAGCAGAATATACAAGCCTTGACATTTTTGTTATGCATAAACTCGATTAGGTTTATGCTAGAATTAAGCATCAGGATTATATTTCCATTCCATTCTTAAATTCTCATTAAAACTAAAATAAGGGAAGCCTCCAACAAAAGCTACACTTGAGTAAAAATGTGATGACACATTCCGAGACTGAGGGATCTGAGGGTTGAAATCATTGTGTCGTAAATCCATTTCTTTCACGTTTGTCAGCTGTTAATTGACATGTAAAAAAGGACATTTTAAATGCTCCAAAAGCAAGCCAGGCTTTGCAGAGAAACAACAGCACAACCTTCCTTGATAACACAGTTAAATTAGCTCAATTCACTGCTGAGTTATAAAGTAATTAAATGTTATTAGGGACGGACTGGTCCCAGTGCAGCAGGATCCAAATGGGGTTTCAGGGAGAGTTTCATCCCAAAAAACTGCTCTGGGGCTCAGGGAGGGTGAGACAGCCCCATGGGAGGGAACTGCAGCACAGCCCACGCCGGGAGCTGCTCTGCCAGATGTTGCTGCTCCATCAAACACGATAAATTGGGTTATTTTTACTCAAATCGAAACAGGGAACTGAATCCTGAAGACCTGAACCACGGTGAGGGTGAAAACAGGGAGAAGACAGGAGGGAATTTCAGCATTTAACTGAACAAATGAATTCCAGAGGGCTCAGATTTCCAGACTCTCTGGCTGGTATTTTTCAATACTGAAGATTTTTTATTTTTCAATGGCTGAAGATCTTGAGCAGTCTGGATTCCACCAGAGGTTCTTAGAGAAACAACCCTGAGCTGCTCCTGAGAAAAGTTTTTAGCAGCTTACCCTGAAGTGTTATTTTTCTACTTTTAGCCTTCTATTTTGACCTGTTTTGATCCGGGCTGCAGGCAGAGGATGATCCAACACTGGGATTTCTGTTAGCAGTAGGATATTCCTCCCAATATTCCTCCTAATATCCCACCAGCACTGGCTTTTCCTGTCACACGTGGTCTCCCTCTGTTCACAGCCCTCACAGCACTTCCAAGCCCTCTCAAATAAGAAGAGCTCTGTTCCCATGAGTCAGGGGAGTCATTCCTAAGCTGCCTTTACTCAGTCCCTTACTCCAGACACGTGGGAGTAGCTACAACTCTGCCACTGAACCCAAACCCTCTTTCTTCTGTGGCTCTTTATCCCCACTCCTTACCCAGGCCGTGGATCTGGAGGAGGGGGGCTTTAGTGAACAGCCTGAAGTTTGTCACATTAACCTGATATTTATTTAAGAGAGAAAGCCCTGGCAGGAGGCCGTGAGTGGAGCTTCATGACAGCTCAGTGGTGATTTGATGGAATTTTGTTCATCAGGACTAATTTTGTCCCTGTGCTTTCCTCGTGTGGGAGAATGGACAATTAACAAGCAGGTTCCTTCAGTCAAGGGGTTTCCAAGTTGTGGCCCCATTAGAAGATATTTCTCTGGCCATGTTTTTAAGGCTCTTAATTTGATTCTCTTTGCCTATAGCTTTGCAAAGTTGTAAATAGAAAATCCCAGAGTGGTTTGGGTTGGAAGGGACCTTAAAGCTCATCCTGTTCCACCCCTGCCATAGGCAGGGACACCTCCCACTGTCCCAGATTGCTCCAAACCCCATCCAGCCTGGCCTTGGACACTTCCAGTATATATAAATATGCAGAAACTGGAATAAGAATGAACCAAGCTCAAGTCCCAGCATGAAATATGTATGATTTTCTCCCACAATTTCTGTAGAAGCAATTCCCTTTTGCATTTGGATGTGACTTTTATTGAACTCTCAGGGGTGAATTAGAACCCTGTGTGCTCAGTTCAGTTCCTCCAGCCCTGGAAATCTGAAATTCAAGACTGCAACTCAGAGCTCTCTTCACACATCACTCTGCAATTTGTACAACTTTCTGGGGGAAGTGTCCTATATCAGGTAAGAACTTTTCATTTCAAGGATTTGTTGGACCCATAGATCATCGGTTGAGTACATCAGCTCTGGCCAGATCAATGCAATAAAGCAGAAATATTCTTACTTTTTTGTGCTTGAGGTCATATTCAACAAAAAAATACCAGTAGCAGATGTTCTTGTCACCTCATAGACTCACTTTAACTTGCTGTATTTTCAATCCCAGGCTCTCAGTCAGTCCTGCTCCTTTTGCAGCCAGAAATCCCCCAAGGCTGGCAAATTAAGTGCCCAAGGTGGATGTGAGTGTGTCCCTCTGCTCTTGGCTTAAACCTTTTCCAGCTCTCCTCGAGTCCTGCAGCTCTGGGCTGCTTTGGGCTGGAGCAGAGCCAAGTTTGCAGCACTCTGAGCCCTGACCCTCACTTAGTGCATGAAGGTATTTCTGTGGCTCTCAGGCACTTCTTTATCCTACAGAAACACAGTAATGAGCACAGAGCTCGGGGAAACTGAGCTAAACTGGGGAACTCTGCAATATTTGTGTAAAATAGCGGCTGGGAAGAGAGCTGGGAGCAGAGAAACCCCCCTGTGCTGTCTGGTGCTCGCTTTCTCTGTGACCAATTCCATAATTCTCCAGCTTCATGGAGAAAAAATATGTATATTTTTGGTGTATTATATTTTGCATTGCCTTTGAGCACCTCGGTGTTTTAAGGGTGGGAGTTTTTCATGAGATCCCCTACAGATGTGAGGTTTGAATTTAGAATCTGGCCTAAATGAAGATGATGTAATCCTGTTCCATTTGAGGTCCTCAGTTCCGATTTTAACTTCTGTAGCTAACAAGGATCTCCAGCCCTCTCCCATTGAAAATTCAGGGTGAATTAAAAGCAGCCCTACAGCCACTACTGAGAGCCATTCATAATTGTCTCTATATTTCTGTTTTAACTGCATTTTAATGCTGGTGCTGTGTTCAAGGCCAGGCACTTGGGAGCTCATTGCCACATGAATTAATCTTGCTGTAAGTAATCTTGAACAGTCCCCAGCAGTGCAGTGATTTCCTGCAGCGTTACAACTTCACCCACACCAATATTTCTAAGCCTAAATGGGGCCTCCTTATCTGCTGGTAAAGAATGAGCATCTAGAAACCATTTTCTGCATAAATATACAAATAACCCAGTTCCCAACCTTTTCAAAGGTGAATGGCATCTGCTCTCCTCACTCTGTGTAGGCATCAGACAGAAAGCCGAGGGGAATTGGCGTGTTCCTAATGCCAGTAGGAATTTTGAGAAAGCATATTTAATACATTAAATGATAATGTGTATTTTGTAACCCACTCCATGCTGGTACTTCTGCACTTGGTTATTTGGGGAGATAAAAATACAGGAATTGTTAGAGATGATAAACAAGTTCAGATTTCCAAAAGCTATAAAATGGCTCAGATCCCACAGGCCGATGGCAGGATCCTGGTGCTGCAGGAACATTCCCCAGGATCAAACCCTGTTCTTAAACCCCCTGGACACAGAGCACCCAAAAGGATTTAGGAGCGTGCCAGGAACAGTCCCCAGGTGTGGCACATCCAAGAGACTGGGTGCTTTGGAAACAAAGCCTCACTGTGGTTTTCTTGAAGACTAAAAAAGGCCTTGAGACAAAGCAAAGATTCAAGTTTTGGGACCCATCTTCCTCCTGGGTGGACAACGAGGAGTCCCCCAAAATGAGGAATCCCCCAAAACAAGGGTGGGCTCACCAACGCTGACTGAAGGACAGAGTCTGCTGGGGATCAGCTGCTCTGGAGCTCAGGAGAAGGGAATTCTGCCCTGTGGGATAATCCTGGCAGGGCTGGTGTCATCCTGAGTGCAGCCAAAGGGCAGGGAAGTGCCCCAAGTCCCATCCTGGGGATTGGGCTGAGATCTGTGGGGGGGCTAAAGCAACATCTGCTCCCCCAACCCCAGCTGGGCTAAAGGAGGGTGGGTTTGATATTTATCACCTTGTCACAGCCCTTCCTTGGCTAAAAGACAGCAGATTTCTATTTTTTGTTAATGAATATTAAAGTGACTCACCCTGGTTTTGTCTGGGAAGGTCTGGAGCCCAAAGCCACCCCCACTGTTCCAGTTCAGAGACTCCTGGAAGAGGGAGGAGATTTCATCAGTGAGCAACGCCCCTGGTTTAGCCCAGCAAGAGGAATTTGCTTGGCTGCCTGCACATCAAATTACTTCTAAAATCATCACCTACCCCTGGAAAACCTCTTCTGTTGCTGCAACAAAGAATTAAGCAGATGCACAGCTTCAGACATGGAAGGGAATGAGCCCAAATCCATGAAATCCCTTCAGATTTTAGCACTGGACGTGTGCTCCACTGTCTGCTGGATCCTGTCCTGCTTATGTGTGTGCTGATTATGTAAAGACTCCTCAAGGTCTGACTTACACTTATAAAAAGCTTTGGGATCTTTTCAGAGTCTTATTTTTCCAGCAGCAGAAGGACTGTGACGCTCAGGAATTTCTCCAGCAGCCTGGTTTGTCTCTCACTGTTCAGAAGACATCAATAATGCCCACGTTTCTCAAGTGCATTTAAGTGGGATTTGGTCTGTCATCAGTTTAAATCTCACTCCAAAATTCAGTCATTCTTCATTCAGCTTCAGAATGTGCTAAATTGTTCAGATATTTTAAAACTCTTCTTCCTTAAGGCTTCTGAGTGAAATTTTACATTTATTTAATAAAGCAGCCAGGATTTACTACACCAGTGCTGGTAAGCACTTTTTACTCTCCTCAAGATAGATTAGAGTTGACTGTAGACTTTTTTTTGCTACAGCTGCACAAGTTTACAAGTCACAATTGAATTACCAAACTGAGGAAAAGAAAGATTATTCCTGTGGGTGCAATGCAGGTTGCAGACTTGTTTTCTTTTAAAGCAGGGTTTAAAGAATTAGCAATAAATGTTATCAGCTGCAGCTAGAAAATGATGCTGACTTGTTACTTTGTGGGGACCCTATGGGGCATCATGAAAACCAAATTCCTTAGCTGAGCTTTCCAGAAAAAAAATCCAACAATGCCCTTTTGAGCACCTTAAACTCAGATTTACTACAGAGGAAAAAACTTGGCTTAAAGGCATCCCTGGCTCGCCCCTGAAGTTGCCCAACCTGCAGTGCTCACACAGTTATTGATTTATTTACTGCTTAAACAATGTGTTTCTGTAGTGATCTTTTGAGTGCTATTCTTCCAAGTTGTGCAGATGCTGTTGCACATCAGACTTTGCTCTTTTTTCCTGCATCTAAAAAGAAATAAATATTGTGAGCCGTCACCTTTTTTCTCCACAAAATGTACTCGCTGCATTTCCAGCTCTGCTGAGCAGCCTTTCACTGCAAACCCTCAGATCCGCTGCTCGGTGAAATTTCTCATCTCAGGGTGAGTCCCTGACAAATCATCAGAGTTTAGAAGTGCTCACAGTCGTTATCTTGAGGTGCTGTCATTACTGCAAACCTCATTTAAGCCACCCCCATGTCTCAGCCAGGACTGACACCTACAAGCACAAAAAAAGCCTTTTCCAGCAATGTATGTGTGAAATATTCAATACAGCTTCCAAAAACCCAGGGATTTGGGCTGCAGCCTGCTAGACAGACTTTTAAACTCACCACAATCCCTGTTCCTGACATTGTTATATGATCAGAGCTGTAAACCCTCAGCTGTCTCTCAGAGACCTGAAGAAAAGTGTCTTCCCCACTCGTTCAGGGGAGTAATTCCTCTACAAAAAGGAGCTGACAGCTGAATCCTGCCCACTGAATCAGTGTTTGCAGCAGACTAGGCCCAGACTATCTCACTTAACCACTATTGAATTTGAGGCAACAAAGATAGATGGTCTTGGAGTTATCTCCTCCAGAAGCCTTTATTATTTTTGTAGAAACGCATTTAAACACCCCACAAAAAGTAAAACACTCGATGCCTCTGGAGAATTCATTCCTCTCTCACTGCCCTGATGTTCCTTAGCATTCCTGTGCTTAAGGTCTTCATTCTTCAAATATTTCAATTATTTTGCTTTCTAGAAATGAGCCAGAGTTTATTTCTCCCGAAGAAAAGAGGAACGAGGTGATCTCTTACAGAGGTCTGTACCTCGGGTTATCTCCTGCTGTTCTGGCTGTAAATCTGGGCTGCACTGAGCAATTCCCCCTGGACTCTGATTCCTGCAGCTGCTCCGGAAGCTTTTCCATTTTCCTGGGCTCGAAGGTTTCTTCAGGGTCTTTCTTCAGTGCCCAGGGAGATTTATTAATAAAAATAAATTTTAAAAATTGTCAAAAAGTTACCCAAATTTGACAGTGTTGGGTAACTGAGCTGAGCTGGTTCATTTGTACCAATAGCTGCTGGACTAAGCCACATTTATCAAGATTTCAATATTTATATTAAGTATTTATGGTTGTCTAAAAGCCCTCAGAGAGGAAAGGGAAGGGTGAAAGGACCCGTGACCTCTTCCCCAGCTTTGGAGGGACTGGTGACACTTCTTGGCCACTTCTGAGGGTCTCACAAGACCACCAGAATTACAATTGATCGAAATCTTTAATTAACAAATAAAATTAACTGGCCACCACCATCATATCATGAAGCAGTGGCTGAGGGTGAAGGTGCAGTCAGGTTTTAGGCACAAAGAAAATCACCTTTGATGTGAAACCTGGACCTTTTCTTCCACACCCTGGCCCTAAAATGTCCAAAATCTTCCTGGAAATTTCACTGAGCTTGACCACTGGGATGAGCCTCTGGTGAAATCATTAAACCACGTGAGCTTAACGTGATCTGGATTTTCTCAGCAAAATAAATCCATACTGTTTGATCCCCCCTCAAGGGAAAGCTGCACTCACCATGACATTAAAGATACCTTCTGAAATTAAAAAAAGCAAGCTTATTAAATCTTACTGCAGGCTTTTCAACAGCCAGTTTTGTATGCTTTAGAAAATCAATGAAAGGATGAAAGTAAAGATTGTGGGGAAACATTTGTTTTATGCTAAAAATAATTAAAATAAAAGAGAGACATTTGGAAATACGATGACCAAAAACATCCAAATGAACTTCCAAAATTGTACCATTTTTCCCTTAATTAAAATCTGGTGACAAAAAACCCCACAACACTTTGGAGCAGTCTAATTGTTTATTTGCAATCATTTATTTGAAAAGTTCAAATCTTCTATTTCAGCATCAATTCTTTCCCTTTTCTCTTTGAACCAATGTGAATTTTCAAATAAAAAGTGAGTTTCAAATTAAATACACAGGCTTTTGGATGCAAAACAACTCTCTCCTTTTATTTGCAAAATAAATTTTTTTTTTTTTCTAATTCATCTGCATTTTGCAAACAGTAATTGGATCCCAGTGGCATTTCCTGGTCGGGAATGGTTTCGAGTAAAATCAAAGTTGGGAACCTTGTGAAGGCTGCTCAGGTGCTTGGGAGGCTCTGGAGGAGGAGAGTGCCCCTCTGGCATTGACCCTCCTCTCTGAAAATGCATCTCTCAACCCCGCTGCTTTATATTTAGTTCTGTAGCAGAGCACAGACAAATCTTTATTTTCATTCATTTTGCTGCTTAATGGCACGGCTTCAGCTCAAGGGAAATTGAGCCTTGCTGGATCCTTAGGACTTTTTCTTACTTTTATTTTCAGGTGGTGTTAATTCTAAAGGCAGCCTTTGTCGGAAAAACCCATTTGTTCACTGGAAATAGACTTCCTCTTACAAAGCAAGGGATAAAATAGAACCCCAAACATTGATTTTTCCATTGAGCAGGACTCCAGGACAGCTACCAGATGTCTGAGTGCCATTCTCAGATTCCACACAGCCACCAAACCCTTGGGGTGATTCAGACCCTCCCTCTGCGGGCAGATCTTGTCCCCTGCACGGAGCTTTTTTGTCACTGCCCTGGTGGCCTGGGGATCTCCCTCCTCCCAGCATTAGGATTATCCAGCACCTCTGAACCTCCTCCCAAAGAGATCAGAATGCAGCGTTTTCCTCGTGCCAGCAGCAACTCCCAAAGCTCCACACTCCCAGCCTGTTCTGCCCCGTGCCAACCTTCCTGCCCGCATCAGCCCTCGGCAGCACAGTGGGGTGAGGGAGCTGCTGGCTGGGAGTAAACCCAGGCACACTCAGGAATCCAGGGATGAAGCTGCTTTGTTTGCCCATCTCCAGCGCTCTGCACTGCCCTTGGACATCTCTTGTCCTCCAGCAGGACCAAAAACCATTTGTTACCACGTGGTGGCTGGAACAGGACGGGTCAGAACCATGGCCTGCAGAAAATGAATAAACAGAACATACTGAGGTAATTCAGTGAGGTGAATAATAGGACAAGAATGTATTTAGGTTAAATTGTTTGTTATTTCGTCCTTCCCACCCCCCACTTGGGTATTTCCCCCACATCAGATACCAGCCAAATAAAATCCAACAAAAAACCCAAAATCTGCCATCCCTCTCCAGAAATGAGTCTTTCTTAGATCATTTTGGATCACTTTGTTCCCTTGCAGCAAAGAAGAAGCAGGAGGCAGAAGGAAAATGAGGGGGAAAGGGGGGAAGGAAAAGAACCTGTTAAAAATGATGCAACTTTTCCCTTCCCCAAACTGTGAGGATTAAAATAGTGATCACAACTTCCATGGAACGCCTCAGCTCACAGCTTGCACCAAACAGACTATTCCAGCCACTTCCCCAATATTCCCATCATCAGTTCCATAAGAGTGCCTGATTTTATCATTATTCTTTGTATCAATTCCCCTTAGGGCAGAAAAGGGCTTTATTCCCCTCCCTATTCCCAACCAGCAACAAATAAATAACTTCAGCTGAGTGTCCAAGACAATTTTCTTTTCTCAAAGGAGCCTTTTCTGTCTGAACAGCAACAGTACAGAAAAAATGGTGTTGTGGCATGTGCCAGCCAATAAATTCTGTCCCTAGGCATCTTTGTTTATTTCCATTGAGTTATCTGGGTGATGTTATCTTTAGAAGACAAAGAGTTGGAATATTTTAAAGAGCTCTTACAATATGAAGGGCAACAGTCACGAATTGCCGAGGTAAAAGATGTTGCCAACTCAGAACCCCCTAGAAAGGGAGGAGATCATAAAGGAGGAGAACATTTTTCTGTTTTCTTCAGCCCATACTTCATGTTAATGGCTCAGCTCCTTGGTGTGCTCCTGACATAGAACTCCTTGCATTAATTTCTCTATTTTAAACTTGGTGCAGACATGGGGCTTAAAAAAAGAGTTGGCAGCTAATTGTGAAATTCTTCAGGCATTTCAAACTGTTTCACTGCATTCCCCTTTCCAGGAATGTTATTTAGATGAAACATGGAAAGGGAAATAGAGCAGAATTCCATTTACTCCTAAACCATCCTTTGTATTAAAAAATGTCCAGTATCAGAGAAAGGATTGATCCAGCAAACTGAACAGGGCCAAGCACCAGGATTGGATGCGTTGGCACCTGGGAATCATTTCCCAAACCCTGTCTCTGTATTCTCAGTAGGTTACTCAGCTACAAAAAGGCCAAAGTGATTGAATTAACACTCATGAAATGTTCAGATACTGCTAGAGAATGACATAACAGAAACCACATATAAAACCTTGTTTAAAAAAATATCTTTTCCTTTTCTCTCCTTCAAAGCTGGTTTTTCCTTTTTATGTAGAGACAAAAGAGCTTGTGAACATTTCAAAGCTACCTCAGTGCCTTTTCCAAAAATAGTTTTGCCACCAGGTTCTTTTGAACAGGATCTTTTTGGGCTCTGCAGTTGTTTGGCTTGTGCAGCCCAAATTCTTCACAGCACAGAGGATTCAACAAACAGCAGATTTCTCCACTGGATGAACAGAGGTGAGCAGGGAGACCTGGCTCTATCAACAACATTTACATCACTGGGGAGTGAAAGAAAGGAAATTAGAGAGGGGTTTTCCATGATAAAATATGGATAAAATATAAATAAACCAGATAAAAAGTAAAAATACTGATCTCATTCATAAAGACATCACTGATAATAAATCTCTTCTTCTCAGAAAGGAACCTCTTTCTTTTGTCCTTACCACACGTGGCTAAAAGGTTTTCTTGCACAATCAACTTTGTCAGCTACAAAGTTCCCTGCAAAGTGGGTAAAGGATGTGGGTATAGATCCTCCCACTGTGCAGCAGGGGGAGGAATCCTGCCCTCCCCAAAATCAACGAGTCTGCTGGAACTGGAGAGGATCAGAAAGTCGGCTCTAACCTTTACAGTGCAGCTCAACACAGGGTTTAAGTTCTTTGAAAACAATCAAACCTCTAATCTTAAATACCCTTTAAAAAGTGAAGCGTCTCCTGAGCCGTTGCTTCCCAACAGGAAAATGAGGGACATGGGAAGGCAGAAGGAAAAGGAATTTCATTTTCCAGCCCTGGCTCCATCCAGCCTGGCTCATCCTCTCTCTTCTGGGAGCAGCTCCTGCTGGCACAGTTGTGGTGGGACAACACAAAAATGAGGACAAGATCTGGTAGCTCAAGTTGTGTCTAAACCTCACAGTTTGCTCTTAATTAAATGTTTAAATGGGACCTGCCTTTCCCTAGAGGCCACCTCTGAGTGCCCAGCCCTGTGTGATGACAGCAACTCCAATTAAACCTTTGCTTTGACCAGCAAAATAATTAGTTGGTAATTATTTGTGCAGGCTTTTCAACAGATTTTAGAAGCACTTTCCATCAAGGAGTATCCACGGAACAACTTCCCAGTCTCTCCAGCTCAAGTTGAAGTAAGCATTAATGACTCTGAAGAAATCAGAAATGTTTTGCTGAGGGGCAATCAAGGCAATAATGAGATGGTTGAGGATTTTTGCTGGATGCTAAAGGCAGCCATTAAAGATCACGTGTTTACAGATGAAAGAAGTTAGATACACTTATCATTCTGAAATTATACTGACACCTTTAATGCCGTTTTTCTTCTGTCTCAGTAGCAACACTTCTTTTACATTACAGATATATCCATGGGCAAGGTGAGATTGCAGATTTTACCAATTTTATACAAAATATTGATGCTCCCCTCTGAAATAAACTCTTAGGACAAGTAACCTCTTTATAACATCATGCAAACTACGATCTGCAATTCCAGGGGGTTTAGATATACATATATTTATATACACACATTTTGGGGGTACAGCAGGGACACATTTTTGATTGCTCATCACAACTTTTTAATATTTTTCAGCAATGTGAATCTTTCACCTTCTTGCCAGGTCCTTCCACTTCTTCCCCAACTGCAGTGGTCAGTACAGAAACAAAATTGGGTCCAAGAAATCACCTTCTCATCTGATTTATCTCACAGGAGTGCAAAGTACCCACCAATCCTCCTGAAACTGCCCAAAAAGTCCTGAGTGGTAGGTGCTGGACAATCAGGAATTTGGGCACAGTGCTGTGCCACTGATTCCCTGATGTCTTTACAAGGAGCACCAACCAGCCATGAATTCGATTTTAAATCAGTGAAATATCAACAGGACACACTGCACTTGGCCAGCAAGGGAAGGAATTGGAACCAGGTCCCAAAAGCAGCAAATCCCAGCCCAAACTGGCCTTTAGGGAAGCTCCCAGGTTGCTGCAGATGCTTCCACCCACCAACATTTTCAAGTACACAGAAACTTTTAATATGGAACCACATCCTTCCTGATACACAAGGCACAAAGATCCATCACTTCAGAGTATTTGGGGCACGAGGGATGAAGCTTTCATTAGCAGCTCATGAGAAAATCATTTTATTTAATATTCAATCTGATGGCACTGGAGTTTGGTGCTGATGGCAGAACCTAAAGAACAGGTTTCATCCAAAATCCTTTGGAATCAACGTGATTCTGAACACCAACTTCAGTGAGGCCAGGATTTCTGCCTAAATTTTATTTTTAAATAAAATGCATAGGTTATTTCTCGATCCCTCTGATTACCTCCAGGATTCTGCCACACTAACTCGTGGCAGTTCTCCTACCTCCCAGGGCAGTTTCCATTTTGCATATAACAATTATATCCAATAAAAAAATAGTATGAAGCGACTTCCAAAATCCAAAGGTCAAAAATTCAGCTAACATATATTAATCTTTATTATGTAACAATGAGATAATAAATAAGTTTATGAATTCACATGACCTGTACAAAAAGCTGGGAAGCTTTTGTACCAAGTTAGGTACCACTTATTTGGATTTCATATTTGTTGAACAAATGACCTAAAATTTTATACAGCTGTGGAGTTAAGGCAAAACCAGAAAAGACCTTTAACACAACAGAAGGGTTGGAAAATACACGGAAATACAAACAAGGGGATCTCATCTCCAGCTGACAAAGTGGTTGTGTCTAAGGAAGGAATCCCTCAGGAGCTGAATAAAGCAGTAATTATCAATCATGTTAATTAAAATTGAAGAACAAGTGTGAGGTGTCCTGCAGGGCAAAGCTATTTTTGTAAAGCTGTGCCTGAATGATCACCTTTAACCCTGGGGAGTTTTGTCTGAATGGTTATAATCTGCTTTTCATTTTAGGAATCAGCACGTGGAAAAGAGGAACCCCTTCCGTATCCAACCAAAATACATCCATAACCCCTCAGGTTTATGGAGGCTGGACTTGATTGTGACTGAGCTTAAATATTTGGGTGAACCATCCGACACACAACACGCAGAGGAGAACTCAAGCCGACCACTTAGCAGTAAGAATTACCTTCCTAAGACAATGGAACAGATCGTGGCAGTCCAGTCCCAGGGAGAGAAACACGTGTGACCAATTTATCAATACACAGTTCTTTGGCAGCAACACACTAACTCTTGACTGGAGTCTGAACTCAAACTCTCCTACACGAAAGACTTGGTGCCAGTCTTTTCACAGTTAGAGAAAATCCACTTCTTCCACAAAGTAAGTCCAGAAAATGAAATTGGAATAAATCTTGCAGAGCTTTAGACTGTAACCTTAAGCATTGATATTTATTGTCTGCTCTAGTCTCAGTCCAAAGATATTGTATTTGAACACACAAAATTCTGTGAGACTTCTGAGTAGTTCAGATGGGGCCAAAATCCATAGAGAGAGAATCCAAAATCACCCATGAGAAAGCAATAAAGAACCACCACTGCCATGATGACAAAATGATCTTCATGTAAACAGAGGCAAGGATGAGTCCACACCGGGATGGATGTCACAGGAGAATTGACTTTACAGGGGAAAGACCAGGAAGCCAGAGAATGTCGAATACTGCCATCCACCGACCAGGTTCCCTTTCTCCAGTTTCAGGTAAACCTTGTCCTCCTTGTCCAGGTAGAGCAGGACCCCGTTAGTGGCAGCTTCACGGGTGACGTCCTTGTCCCCAGCGAAAGCAGAAATCACTGGCTTCCCATTCAGCATCAAATTCACCTGCAAGGGAAGCCCTGAAAAGCTCTAATTAACAGCAAAACATCAAGAACCACCCCTGAATACTAACCACAGTGCAAGGGCCCGATCCTCAGTGCTTTTTGGGTTGTTTTAAACCAGTAATGACATTTATTTGGCAAAAGCAAATGGATGTGAGCTGGACCTGCAGCTGAGTGAGGCATCACCTCAGTTTGTATCACTTTGCCTATCTCAGGGATTATTTAGTCACACAGGAGCAAAAAAAAAGGTATTTTCAATAAGTTTGGTCACCAAGAGATGTGACACGAGGTGTCAGAGGCACCACAATGGGCTGGGAGCTTACACTGCACTGGGAACAAAATGTGTGTCCCTCTCAATACAGATGGCAGCCTGGTTCTAAAGTTTAGAACTGACTTTTAGCTTTATAAACTCACTCCATTTTTTCTGTAAAACACTTCTGCAAGCCAGCACAGCCTGTGCTCTGAAAGCAGCATCTCTAATAAAGATGGGCAGGGCCTGGGGGAATGAGCAGTTCCAGGCATTTTTCATTTCCCCCATGGCAAATGATCAGCTTTGCTCTGTTTTTCCATTCCAAGCAGCTCTAATGCAGTCACAGGGGGTGAATTATGGGATGCTTACCCACATCCACTCTGCTGGCCTTGCATATGCTCCCATTAATTTTAATGGGAGTCACCACAGAATAAATTAGTGCTCAGCAGAAGTCAGGGCAGCAGGGTCTGGTATTTATTTGGGATTCACCTGTCTGGGAAATCCACTTAATCAGGAGTCTCCGGGGAACCCATTGCAGTTTAATGGTATTTAATGGCACTGACAGATGTTGTGGGGGCAGAGGAACATCACTTGTGCAGGAAGCCTGCAGGTGATTTAGTGGGGCTTCAGTCTGGATGTGGCTGAGACTCAAACCAGTTTGATCCACTCCAATGGTTTCCAGTTCTCCTCCCCATTTACCACGCAGAAAAAGGGCATCAAGGCTTTACTCATTGCTTGGCTTGGGTTTATCTCACTCCTTCTGTACCATCAGGTTCTCCTCACATCATCTTACAGGAATTTAATCAGAGGACACATCACAGGTTTGCACAGCTTGGTCTCACACTGACTGTTCCAAAACAGAGCCAAGCAAACCCATCCATCCCTTCAGAATCTCTTACTCCTGAAAGATTTCAGGCCATGCACAGGTTGGAACATTCCCTGCCATGAGTCCCAAACTCCCAGGTTTGAGCTCCTGCTTTGTGAAACACCAAAATCCAAGCTGGACTTCCAGAACCCAAAGCTTGGCATCTTTCCTGATACTGTGCATTTGAAATCCACTGAAGTGGCTGACAGAGTTATTCAACCTTCAGCATTCAAGAGAGTGAAAAGAACACATTTTGAGCACATTAAACAGCCTATAAGCTCACTACAGATATTTTCATGAGGCCAGTGTTTCATTTAAGGCTTTGTCATTGACCTGATTGGAATTAGGATTTTACACAGTAAACTGAAGGGGAATTTCACCAGAGGTAGGATTGTGGCTTCCACCAGCTCTCCCCATCTCCACCATTCACACTTTTCCTGGGAAATCCAGAGCCAGCAATGCAGAGGCAGAGCAGCCACAGAGAAATGTCTGATCACTCCTCCTGCAGATATCCATCTCAGCTCAGCCTGGCAGCCTTAAAAACACATCCAGGAGCAGGAGAGAGCAGGGAAAAGCATCAGACACTTCAATGAACCTGGAGGTCTCGTGGGTGGAAACGAGGGAAGCCACAGATGTTACTCCAGCCCTGGGAAGCCAGGAGGTGTCACAGCAACTGCCTGACCTGGCAGGAAGATTAAGGAATTACTTCAAGGAATTTGCTGCTGGCTCAGCAAGGGGATGTTCAGGAACTTGGAGGCTTTTCCCTCTTGTATTTAATGAGGCAGCTCCGTTGCTATTAAGCTACAGAAGAAAGTGCAAAATTACCCCTTTTTTCTAATATATGACACATCTTTTGTACATTATATAGTGAAAAAATGAAGTTTTAATTGCTGTAAAGGCTCCCTAGAAGACATTGTTGTAGGGATATAACCAACCTTGGTCCTCAGCACACTGAGGGCATAACCAGGGACCTGGCACCAGGAGCCAGGGCACAAATTGTTCCAAAAATACTCAAATCTGGTACCCAGAACTCCTGTGTTCCACACAGTGAGATTAACCTGCAGCAAAACACAACTTTTCAACAGAGCTCTCTTTTACTCTTGGATCATTCCCTCTCTTGAATGCTTTATGTCACCCAGATATTCATGGCACAGAAGTGAAGCTGTGGTGATTTACCTGAGGTGAGGATTCTGCCTTATTTCAGCTGCTCTGTTTAAATGATTGACTCTGCTGCTAGGAAGTGAACACCACAGGTTGCTGTAAACTAAACTATTCTTCCTTAAAATCCTGTTAAATGCTCCTGTGCTCAGTCAAGACCCTATCCTAAACAAACAATTTAAATAAAGATCTTGTAATAATACTCGATCAACATACCTGAATTGTTTGACTCTGATAGACTTTAATTACGTGAAAATTGAAACTGTAAATTCCTTTCCTTGGTGCTACAAAGACAGACTCCAACGTGAAAAAATTGCCCACATTTACTAGGATCTACAAACAGAAAAATATAGCATGGGGATTAGTACAGGTAGTGAGTGCTAAATGAAAATACAGATTATCAACTTTAGAAACCATTCACCCAGGGAAAATTTTTAATCTACATCTAAGCTGGTTTATTCATTTTCTGTCGCTTACTTTGGAATAACTCATAAAATGGGTATTTAGTTGTATTTATAGGACAACTTTACTACAAATAAACTAAGGTGAGAATTATTTCTTACTTTGATACTATACCATACCTTCAAGTCCTTTCTTCCATACACGTTTTTAAAAAGGCGTTTTTGTTCATCTTTCCCTGAAATGACATCCAAACACCAGTCCTGGGAGTGGCTCACGGCTTTTGGCTAAAAAGCAACGGCCAAGCCAACACTGCCTTCCCCAAGCACCAAGTGTGAGGAAGGATTGCATGAATGACAGGAGTCATTCCCAGTTCACAGCCAGGCTGAGTTACTGGAATACCCGGCACATCCCAGCAAAAACTGGCTTCAGTTGTTCTTACAGGCACTAATAATGATTTGGGTTTAATTAAACGGAGGCAAGTGACAGAGGGGAAGATATGAAATGAGTGCATCACCAGTATGGTACACATCCTCTGCAATGACTGCATTTTGCCTTCATTCCGCTTTGTTGTGCTTTATTTTAATTGGTATTTCCAGGCTCTTTTGTGCCAGGCACAGCCCTCGGAAGCCTCTAGGACTGTCCATGGAGTTTTAGGGTCATTTACAGTGCCAGTACCAAGCTGTGGAGCATATCTGGCTCCAGCTGCCACGACAATTCGCTGCTCACCACAGAAGGGTGGAGGAACGAGAAGAACCATCAGTCTCAATGACTTTGGGCTCGCCCCAGGACAGAAGCTGGCATTAAAACGTGTGTTGGTATCTGCACGTTAATATTGGTGCTGAGCTGAGCAAAGCTGGACCGTGAACCTCGGACTGTGCAGGGAAAGTTAAAGGATTTCCCCTAAAAATTCTCTCTTCTTCCCCTCTCAAAAGCTGAACAAACCGTCTAAACCCTACACAGGCTGCACCTGAGGTCCCCCTGTCGCCAAGCCCCTCGGGGCCGTGCCACCCCCCGGTGCCACCGAGCGCTGCCAGCCCGGCACCTCCCGGGCTCGGTCCCCGCTTCTCCCCGGGGCCGCAGGTGCGGAGGGGCCGCTCCCGGGGGGCAAATGGGGAACCTCTGCAGCCCCCAGCCTCAGCTCGCCCTGCCCTGCCCCTCCGCCTCGGGGTGGATTCCCAAGTTTTAGCCGGGATCCGGGAAGGGGCGAGCACCTGTTGATGCGCGGGGGATGTGCAGCGGCCCCGCGGTCCCTCGGGCGCGGCGCTCACCTGGTCGAAGTAGATGATGCGCGTCTTGTTGCTCATCTCGGAGGGCCTCGTGGTTGGTGCTCCGCACGGCCGAGAAGGCCACCTTGGAGTTGGCCGCCCGCACGGAGATGCCCAGCGGCGAGGAGGACGAGCCCTTGGCGTCGGGGGCCGGGTTGGAGTCGCAGACCACCAGGCACTTGCCCTCCAGCACGATGGGCTCGGTGTCGTTCTGCGCGGTGGCGGCGCGGCGCCCAGCGCCAGGGCCAGCAGCAGCAGCCGCCAGCCCATGGTCCGCACCCGCGGCCGCTCCGCGCCCCGCTCCGGCCACCGCGGGCGGCTCCGCGCACACACCGCGCTGCTCCGGCTCTGCTCTCCGCCGGCTCCTGCCCGCCGGCTCTTCTCTCCTCGCCTTCTCCTCCCACCGCCACCACTTTGTGCCGTGCTCTTTTTTTTTTTCCCCCCTCTTTCTTTCTCTCTCTCTCTCTCTCTCTCTCTCTCCCCGGGTCCTTTGGCGAGCTCTTTAAAGCGCGCCGCAAAAAGCTGCCGAGCGAAATACGCGCTGTCCAGAACGCCCTTTTCTCCCCTCTCTGCACATCAAAAAAGAGCGCGAGAAGGGGAGGCGGGGGGAAAAGAAGCCCTCAGGTGAATTATTGCTGAGAGAGAGAAACGAGAGGTGGCGAAGAAATAAACCCATCCGGCGCTGCCATGATCGCCGCTGCCGGCAATTCGAGCTGGAGATCCAGGATGCTCGGAGTGGCGGAGCGGAGAGGTGGCACCTTCCCCCAGAACTGCCAGATCCTGCCTCTGATAGCAGCGGCAGGGTGCTGCACACTGCACTTCTCTGTCTCTATCTTCCCCCGCCACAAATCCCCCCCTCCGCAGCAGCTGTGTCAGAACAAACCTGCCCAGTTCTCACCTAGCGGGGCAGGCTCGAGGTTTCATCCCCAGGGAGCCTCCCCTCGGAACTGCCCCTGCTCACACACACTCTTGTCCTCCCAGGCAACTTCTGAAGCGGCTGCAAAGCCCAAGGGAAAGCGCCAGGACATCGCAACATCCCCGATTTTCAGGAGGAGGAGGATGGGGAAGCGCTGCAGCCTGCAAGGCTGCACTGAACCTGCGGGAGTGTCCCAGGGCACGGAGCTCCTGTGCAGGTGTTTGCAGCTGGGCTCGGGGCAGGACACCCCGAGCACGCAGGAGGGAACAGCTTTCCTCAAATCACACCCTGAGGTCACCGGCAGGACTTTCCTGCCTCCTCTTCGAGCATTAACGTGGCCAGGTGCCACCTCACGGTGCTGCCACATGGTTATGGTGTGATTTAACACCTCTGTCTCTGATTAATTTACTTTTGTGGTGTGTACTGGAAGGATTGGGAGACTGAGCAGGTACCTTAGCGTAGTTCTCCCATGATTTTCGAGATTATTAAAAACATGAGTGGCTTGGTGCTGCTGATGGCTTCTGGACAAGACCCTTCCTGCATTGCCTGGCCCTGTTTGAAATAGTCTCATGGTGAAACCTAAACTCACTTCAGGAACTGGCAGAAGTGGCACAGTGCTCCCAGACGCAGAATTGGCTACACAGATTTCTATCCAAACCAAAAAAGCGCCAACAGTTTAGAAGAAATTGAGCAAATGATTTTTAGATAGATGCCTTTCAGTACAGCAAATTGTTTGTGCCTGTAACAGCTTTGCAACAAATACATCCTGTGCCAACCATTAACAGCAGCAGCCTCCATTCCCTGCTTGCCCAAGGCATCTCTGGGTGCAGACAGAAGAAATTAAACAAGCAACAGGAAACTAAGAGGAGGAATAAAAAGCACCAAAATCCACTCTCTGCTGAACAGCAAAGCTTTCTGTGGGCAAGTGTGAGCTGGGACTGGTTTTCAGTTGATGCAGAGAACCAAGGGTGAAGCATTAACTCTGCAGAACTCAGCAAAGTCTTTGAGAAGCTGTAAAGCAGCCAAAAGTCTTCTTAGCAAGCATCAAACTCCCTAAAATTCAGAAGGCCAGACTCAAATTTTAAGGAATCCCGTTGATCAGGCAAGAGGCAAAAAGAAATGGTTCTGTTTTCTAGGAATGCATCAACGTCCTCTTGCTCAGTGACACAACAAAGATGGATGGAAGGATCCAGCTGAGAGGCACCACTTACTGTCAGGAAAGGAAACTAGAAATCAAACAAATACTTGAGCACAGCTTTGTACCTCTTGTAGAAATTTGAGCTGCAGATTAAAAGATTCCCTCCTGTGCACAGGAACACCAGTTTGAGGACTCTAGCAAAACAAAGCTGTGGGAAAAGTGTTTTGTAAATAAATACAAACAGTTAAATATAAATATTTCCAGACTATTTCAACATCTCCTGCTTCAAATCTCTTCTGTCCCTAAAGCTTCTGAGTGGCCTTTTAACACTGCACAAGTAACAGCACCAATAACAACCATCCCAGCTCTCCCAGCCTTTCCTCCCAGCAGAGCTGCTCCATCCCTCTGCTCATCCTGGTGCCTCCTCTGGACTCTCTCCAGCAGCTCCAGCTCCTCCCTGTGCTGGGATTAGAGATGGATGACTTTCACTGCACTGGGATTTGGCCAGGGGACCCCACACCTGGACCAGAGCAGAGCTGGGGCATGGCCATGAACGTTCTCCATGTGCTCCTCCAAGAGACATCAGGGCTAGAAATAATATCCATAATCCACCTAAGGAAGCAGCCTGGAGAGTCCCTATCACCAAAATATCTGATACCAGGAAACACCTCCTCCTTTCTTCCCAGCCAAGCAGAAGGAAGAGAGCTCCAAGGTTATTTGTAACAATCTCTGTTTGGGTGGCTGAGCTGGGCTTTGATTGCTGAGCAAAATGAGGGAAGTTTGCAGGGGATGCTGTGGGAGAGGTGAGTTGAAAAGTGGAGTTTGCATTTAATTCATAAGCAACAAGGTTAATGATTGCTCTTATTTTATCTGACAGAATTTCCCAGTATTGATCCAGCTCCTGCTAACAGGGATTTGGTTTTTCTTCCTTTGAAAGAAAAATGAGTAAAATAAATAGCAACAGTACACAACAATGGAAACAGTTAGATTAAGCTCACAGCATCTTTCCCTTTCTGGACACACTGTGGAAGCCTAAAACTGCCTCCAGCTGGAAGAATTTTGCTGTTTCACAGGAGACCCCCAGCACTGAGGAGGCTTTCTGACAGAGGGAAGAGCCACAGGGAGAATCAGGATAAAACACCGTGTTTGCATTTACATTTCCTTCTACCTCTTGCCTTGTAAACCTGCATTAAATAAGATTTCTGTATCAATATTGCATGATACCTTCCAAATCTCTTTGGAAACAGAACATCTTGCTTTGTATAATTAGTCATTTGCCTCACAAAAGGGAGGAATAATCTGCCTCAGACTTCCTCTCGTGCTTTTGAGCTCCGTGCTTGTGTCTGGAGGCCTTTGGAATCCTTCTAACCCCTCGGTGACAGAGCCATCCTTCCTCTCCTTGCCTTTCTTCTTCAGCCTAATTATTCTTCCCTTCTGCCAGGCTGAGCTTTCTGTTTGCTGAGCGTGGAGAGGTTTTTGCAGGGAGCTGAGCACCCCCAGCCCCTCCCAGGATCTCCCCCCATCTCTGTGCTCTGCCGAGCCCACCCTAATGAGGAGACGTGAGATGAGGGGGCACAGGGGGGGATTCCATCCCAGAATACTGATGGCAATCCCCACCTGTGCTCGTGGAGCTCCGTGGTCAGGCTTTTCCCAGTGCTCTGACATCCTTTCAGGCTGGGATTGCAATTCCTGAGCTGGCTGGCATCTCCATCTGGCTGTTGGCTCCCAGACAGCTGGCCCGTGGTTCTCTGCTGCTCAAACAGTTTGTTGGCCAAACCCAAGACAAATTCACCTGGCTAATGAGCCTGATGGTTCTTAAGAACAGGCTGTAAATATTTTATGAAGTAAATTTCACTTCATTTAAATAAGCATAATATGCGAAGCAATCCTATAGGAATATAATAAAATCTTCAGCTCTACACGTGCCTACAATGAATAGAAGGTTTTGGTCTTTAATTCACACTGATGCAGACTCAAGCCTAGATTTTCCTTGCTTTATTTTAGTCTGAAATCCAATTTTCCTTGGTTTTTGAAGTAAGCCTTTTCTGTAGTTTGCCTATTTCCATGTACCTCTCCTCAGTCCATCCCATCTTCAAGAATTTTTTTAATTTTCTGAAGCAGCAGAACAGAGAACACAATAAAAACCAATCCTCTGCCTGTATTTGTTGGGCTGCTTTATTTTCCCTGACACTCTGCTATGATAAATCTGTGTTTTGATGGCCTCCTCAGCAAACAGAATTTTAAAACTCCCTGTGAATTTTGGAGGTGATTAAGAAAATGAGTCAGCAGGATGCCTGCATGTGTGAAGGTAACACTGCTCAGATCTGCTGACAGCTCTGGCATTTGAGGTCTTTATTCAGCATTTCTCGTGCCACAGCTGAGCACACCCCAGCCCCAAGCACCCAGTGAAAATTGGGGTTTGAAATGCTCCCAGGCAGATGCTGCCAGTCCTTCCAGCAGCAGTTGCTCCTTGATGGATGTCTGGGAATATCCCAATGTTTCTGGTGCTCTGAGTCCAACAGACTTTGGGATTACATCAGTGTGAAAGTGAGAGCAAAATACGACCCTGGAGGTTCTTTTTGCTCCTTCCTAGACCCCAGGTAGGAGTCAGTTGTTTGCCACCAACAGGCCAGCAAATGCCATCATTAATCCTCACTAAACTATCCACAAATAGCTCGATATTTCCTGTATTTATGTGTATTCAAAATACTTCCAGGAAGTATTGACATGTTTAAACCTCCTGTAAAAACAGGGGTTGGGTGGATTAAGACCATAAAATCAAGCACATACATTAACTGCTTTTAAAGCAGGTATTTGCATTTAAAACTTGTTATAAAGCAAAATTTAAGTCTTGGTTTACTACTGTACTTCAGTTCATGTCTAGGAAAGATCTCCTGTTTTTCCCTTTTTTTTCTGTTAATTTTCCTGATCCATCTGTGCAATCCTGTGAAATAAATAATTTTACAAAGCTCTGCCCTGACCTAGGGAGTGATCTTGGGTGTTTCAACAGCATTTTAATGAGGCAAGAAGTGAGATTTTTGCTCAAATGCAAGAAAATCAGATGATACAGGAAAATCAGAAATCAGAAAACCAGGAAAACAGCCTGGCAGGAGAAGCTTCCCCTTTTGACAGGAGGGAAGGATCAAACAAAGGGGTTTGTTCCACACTCAGGATGGAGTTTGCAGAGGCTCCAACACTCTGCTGGTGGTCAGTTTAGCTTAAAATGTTGAATATATTTTGTGGATGTATTTGTGTGCTAATTTGGTGTCAAGGAAACAGAGAAAAATGAGCTCATGAAGTGGTGAAATTTAATGCATCTCCCTCCACATCCATCGAGGTGCACAGATCACCTCCCCTCAGGAGGACTTGTCCCGGATTTATTTCTCACCAAAGGAGTTCCACATCAAGGGCCAATGGAAAATTAAGACTAGCACTGCTGAGGGAGTCATTTGCATTAAAACAAGCAGTGAACAGGAGGTTGTCCACTGATCAGATTGCTTGTTTGAGATTTAGAGGGATTGGATTGACTGGAAGGCTTGTGCTGATATTTGGGGAGGAAGCCACAGGGAATGGCTTTGCATTAGGATTCTTAGTGCCATCTATTGAGATGTGCCAACTTCTACAGATTTTTTAGGTATTGGAGAGTTTGATTTTTATGTATTGGAGGGTTTGATTTTTTATATATTGGAGGGTTTGATTTTTTTTCTATTGGAGGGATTGGTTGTTCACTCACCACCTTCCAAGGCATCCTTTTGCTGCTGGGATTGGTGTCCAGCCTCCCTGCAAGGGTCACATCAGCTGCTCCTGACTCATTCACACACTGCTGGGAAACAGAAAAATCACAGCAGGGCACCTGGAAGTAGCTGAGTTTTCCTCCTCCTGTTTTAGAATAAATATCATAAGAGCAAATCTCTGGAGCCGGGCACAGCCTCCAAATCTCTAGGAAATCCTTGGCAATTGGGACAGGAACATGCCATGTCACCTTTTTTACTTCTTCTCCCCAGTATTTGGTTTCCAAAAATGAATGGTTTTTTGGAAGCCCCAGTTTTTCTGCTCCTCCAACAGTTTTTTGAGCCTTTTTTGCAGCAGACAAGATGCTTGCAATGGCTCGTGTCAGGGCAAAGAGTGCAACAACCCCAGGACAGCTCCATCTGCAGAGGCCTAAATGAGCAAAGCTGAATGAACTCGTGAGTTCTCCAAAATGAACAAAGAAAACCTAAGGGAAAAGGTTAAAACCAACCATGCAGTAAATACTGCTGGAGATCTGCATTCAGTAACCACTGTGAGGTCAAAGTACTTGACAAGGGTGTCCTTCTGAAAGATTTCCATTCCAAAAGTCACTTCCTACCGTGCAGTGTGTGAATCCCAGCCTACACCAATCCCAGTCCTTGGAATTTTCAGTTTGAGACATTGTCTTTCAGCAGGTAAGAAAATTTCTGCCCGCATTGCACTGAGCTTTGTCTCAAAGCTCTCCCTCGGGATGAGTTCGAGATCAGTGTTAATGAGCAGATCTGAGTCTCAAGGGATTCAGACAAAAAAAAGCTTTAAGACAGAAGTTATTTTTTGCATGAATTCCAGCCCTTTGGGGAGGGTGCCAGCACAGCTTTCCTGCCTGCAGAAAGGGAGAGACAAATGCAGAAAAAGATTTACACACCTAAAACACCAATTTTTGTGCCTTTTGGGCCAAGAAACTGGAGAGCTGCTTCATCCACCACAGCCAGGACTTGGAGAGCAGAGTCATCCCAGCAAGGTTGTCCTTTCGCAGGGCAAGTTCAGTAAATCCATAATCTACAGGATTTGGAAGGGGTCTGATTTTCCTAATCAGCTTAATTCCTGATGGCAACGTGAGAGATCAGATTGTCTCAAGTGGCAGCACTCCAAGGAGCAAGCTTCAGTATTAATGACAGCAACTTGGGATGTCATCTGGGAGTTATTTACTGACTCAGAAAAGTTCCTGCACTGGAGTTGAGCAAATTTCTATTTATAATTGCACCATTTCAGGCTGAGTCCTACAGAGCTTGTCCAGGAACATTTCTAGGAGCTACAGGAAGAATTTTGGTAAAAATCTGCTCATCAGTACTTGATCTTTATGGACAATAACCCTTGGGGTTTGGGGTTTTTTTAGGTCAGTGCTTATGAGCAAATGACATCACCACAGCAGAGATCACCAGTTATTTACCCTTTTGCAAAAGTGTGTCAGTGATTTATGTTTCTAAACACATTGCAGCACTTTTGAATTGCATCCAGGGACTTCAAATCTGCATCTGAGACCTTTTGTTTCAAATGCCTTATTTGTCAAATGAGCTTAAAGCAATATTTAGCTACTTTGTGGCTTTCTCTTGTTTAATTACTGATGACTGCCGTTGTATAGAATATTCCCAGCGGGCAGAATTCATTCCTGGGTAAATAGGTAGCAAGTGGGAAGGCTTAAAGCACATTTAGCAATGCCTGCAGTCATTTCAGTGTACACCCAAAAAGCCACTGGGCTGCTCAGGCACATCACACCGTGCTGTGAGGTGAAGGATTCAAGTTAGTGCTAAAGAAAATCTTATTTTCACAAAGTATTCACACCTGCATGAGAATGAGCTGGAGCTTTCAAAGGCTCTCCTGTTCTTTGTTACTCTGAGAATAAAGCTTTTAGTACATGCTAAACAGTGAAAAAATGAACATTTACGTTGAATTTAGGGGGAAGACTTACCAGTTGAGCATTTTGGCAGCCTGATTGAGCCGTTCACTCAGGGACTGGAATCTTGTTCCTGTGAATATTCACATCCCAACCTCTGGGATCGAGGCAGGGAAGGATCTGTCCAGGAGATCTTTGAGCCACCTCAGCTCTTCATCAAAACAGCCCCAGGCCTGAATTTTCCACATGTTCTTCTTTAGGATGAGCAGTTTAAAACTTCTTTGTGGCTTTTCTGTGCCAGCAACTTCCTGAGCACAAGAGTGAGGATTTTCCAACTCTTTCAGGCCTTAGCTGTTGTACAGTGAGCACCCAACAGGTGCCCTTTCAGAAACCCCACTTTTATTCTCTTTATCCAACACCATTTTTCCCTTCTCCTAAAACTGGTTTGGATTTGAAAGGCATTAATTCAAAACAGAAACCTGTATTCATAAGCAGCATCAAAGATTTCTGCATAGAACACCTTCCAAGTGACCACAAGTTTTATTTTTACTGCTCATTCATACAAATTAGCAGGAGCACTCTGCCTGGTGCCTGCAGTTCAAATAGGAAAGGGGGGAAAAAAACCAGGACAACTGGAAAGCAAAGGTCAGCCACTGCCCTGGGATATAATTGTGCACTTATGGAAGTTAAAGTTTTTCCACTGACTCCAGTGCTGGATAATCTCTGCTCTTCACATCATCGGTTTGAAGAAACCCTGGGAAAATTCTGCCCCTGGGGAAAGATATTTGTATTTCAGCCTGTGAATTCTTGAAAACCCCTTGTGAGTGGTGCCCCTGTGGGAGCTCAAATCCCTTCAGTGACCTGTGCCTAAATGAGCTCCATTTCTTCCAGCATTTCCTGGAGTCAGGGGTTTCTTCTGGGAGCTCCAAGCCTGGAGTGCGGGGCTGTTCTGAGCCGTGGTTCTGCTGAGGGCCATTATTGTCCAAAAGGAGATACAGAATTTATCTTCCCTGTCCCTGCTGCTCCTGCTCACCCTACCAGGGATGTGAATTTTGAGGAAACAAGCCATGGACAGAGGTCTCCTTTTCCTTCTGGATCCAGCGGTTCTGGCACAGCTGAGCTGTCAGCAGAGGAAGATCAGTGCAGATCTGACCGAGAGCCTTGCTCCACACAGCTGAATATTGAGATTAATTCCACTGACCAGAACTTTCTGTAACACCCTCACTAATCTTTCATATTCCAGAACATGCCAAAAATCAGCTCTGTGTGAAAAAAATAGCCCAGATGTAAAAATGCTGCAGTTTTGCAGGTCAGATTGCTCCTAATATCAATAACCTACACAAAGAGAAGCTTCACCCAACGCTCTGACTTTTATGACTTTTGCAGGATGAAACCATCACCTGCTAAGGAGGGATTCCAAGGACATTATCCACAGGGAGACCTGGAGCTCATCTATCTAATCCCAAATAAATACTGAGGTGTAAAAACCATTATTCTTTATACCCCTAAAACACAAGAATACAATTGAAGTGACTTGAAAAACCCCAGCCTTATGCTAAATAAAGAAACAAAGAACAAGGTAGGGAACGAGATCTATTTATTTTTATTAATAGATTGGGATGTCTCAAGCTCCCAGGCACTGAAGGAACAGCTTATTTGGGAAAACAGAAACATCTCCCACTCCATAGGAAAGCTTTGTGCTCTCTGAAAGGATAGAACTTCATGCCAAGAAGGTGCTTGGGCATTAATTTCTTTAATTAATGCTCCAGGATGTTCACACAAAGGCCCAGATATCGACCACTGGGCAGGATATATTTTTAATTGGAAGAGGCCGTGCCAGCTGGGCTATAAAACAAGTACAAGCTGCTAGAATAATGGAGAAGAAAGACTTGGGGAAAAAGTAATGAGGGGAAAAAAGTAATGAGGGGGATAAAAGGAAAGAATCCTCAGTTAAAAGAGACTTTCCAGGACTTTGGAGCTAAAAAGCCATGAAACCTATCATGGGCATCACGAACGCTGCTCAGGGATGCAGGGATCCTGATCCATGGAAATGGCCCTTGGATGCAGGATTATCTGACACGATTCCCATGCCAATGGAGAGAGCTCAGGTTTTGGAGCTGTAATCACACATCCAAAGGTGCCAGTGGTGGTTACAGGGCAGGCACCTGCACTGCACAGGCCACTGTGGATGAGGGGTGCAAGGAATTCAAAAGAAATTGAATTTTCCTCTTCCAGGCAGAAATCAGGGGTGGGATCTGCAGATCCTGGAGATATCATTGCTCTGATGCTGACTCGAGGCAAATACAGCCAATATTTTTGTGTGTAAAATTAAATACTTGAATTGCTTCTGCAAATATTTTTATGCAAAGTAAGTCTCGGGGGTGCTAATTTTGGTTTTGTTTCATTCCTTTTGCCGCTGAGAAACATGAGTGCACGTGGTTAACTGCTCCAAAAGACTGTTGGGGAGCCAAAATGACACATTTGGCTGGTGCAGACATGGAAAAAAATCTTCCATCCCCAATTTCCAGGCAGTGTCCAAGTGCCTCTGCACTCCTGGTGATTGTCCCTGGCTGCCCCAGCACTGAGATTCTCTGTGCTGCAGCAGCCAGGCTCTGTCCTGGCCTTTTCCTGAACTCCTGGATGTTCCAGGTCACACCTGGAGCAGCAAAGGCGATGCTGGATATGGAGAAGCGTTAAATGCCAGCTCAGAGAGGGCTGTGATGATGGAATTCTGCTGTGTGAGTGCATCTAAGCCTTTCAGAGAGGTTAATCCCAACTCCTCTTCGTGCTCAAGTTCAGCATTTCCATCAAAGCCCAAACACGGGGCAGAAAGACCCAAAATAAATCAGGTAATTCACTTTTCTCTCAACCCACACTGTTTGCAAAGCTGGGAGAGAAAATGCCCGATTTCATCAGGGGCCTTTTACAACTCCTTTCTGCTGTTCATGTTCAACACACCCGTTTTGTCCTTGCATCTCTCGGCCTCTTTTCCTCCCATACATTGAGCTCCTGATAATTACTCTAATCAGAAACATGCAAAAGCCAACAAACACAACAGAAATATTTTCTTTTTTGAAAACCATGGATAATTCCCTCCCGTATCCATTCAATGCTTCATGAGACGTTTATTTTGCTGCTCTGACATTTTTCTCTTCCTGACAATGCAAACGTTATCTATTGATTAATTTCTATAGCATTTATGGCAAACACATGACATTTGCCATAAAAAGAACTATTTTATTGTCCTACTTAAGGGGGACAGGACAAAATAAAACACTCAGCCAAAAACTTTCTTCATTACATACTAAGGGTGCAATGTTTTAATAGCAAAATAAACAAGAATTTGTTTAAATATTCTCCTCTGTGGGTAACAGCTCCCCATTTCATCATAAAACATGTAAAATATTTAGAAATTAGATCACCACACAGATCGTTATTCCTTGAAAATATTAAAACTGCCTCAGATGCCAGGGTATTCAAAGGACAAGATTGAAAAGAGAAATTATAAAAGGTCAAAAGTGTTTTTCTTCTCAATATATAGAGATGTCAAGGTAAAAAAAGCACAAAATTGAGAGGGTCATAAGTGATCTGTGATATTACAGGTTAAACATCATTTAAAAATTCCACATTATAAACCGACTGTCTCTCAAAATCGAGGTGTCCTGCTGCACAGGTGAGATGCTGGCAATGTGCTACTGATTAGTAAAGAAAAAAACAACCAAAGGTTGTTTCCTGGACTCCTCTTTCCCTCAGCTCTCCATAAAATTTGTGCTCTTATGGTGTGACTTCAGCACAGGCCTTCCTGAACTCCCTGATGAACGAAGATATCCATCCAAAGAGCTCCTGCGAGTCCAGGTCTGGTGCCTCCCCAAACTTGACCTGGGAATCGGAAATAAAAGGATATTTAGCACAGGAGGAGGAGGAGGAGAAGGACGAGGAGGACGAGGAGGACCAGGAGGACCAGGAGGAGGACAAGGAGGACGAGGAGGAGGAGGAGGAGGAGGAGGAGGAGGACGAGGAGGACGAGGAGGACGAGGAGGACCAGGAGGAGGACCAGGAGGACGAGGAGGAGGAGGACGAGGAGGACGAGGAGGACCAGGAGGACGAGGAGGACCAGGAGGAGGAGGACGAGGAGGAGGACCAGGAGGAGGACGAGGAGGATGAGGAGGGGCAGGGCAGGGCAGGGCAGGGCCAGCGCAGGCACGAGGGGACCCCAGCACTGCCTGGGCACCCCTCAGCTCTGCAGCAGGAGCAGCCACCCCCAGCACCCCGTCCTGAGCAGGGCTTTCAGGAGAAACAGGAGAGATTTGTCTGTACCCCACTCCAGAAGTGTCCTCCCCGCAGCACAAGGCTCCCCACGTCTAAATCTGTTCAGTATCCCCCACCCATTTCCACTCGTTGTTAATTCTCTCATTGTCCCACATTTTTCTTCTTGCTTTCTCAATCTTTTTGGGGACAGAGTTCTTCGTTTATGTGCTGCACACAAACCCAGCTTGCTGCCCCACACTGAGGCACTATTCCTGTTTGCAGGAGCCACAAAGAAACCCTGGTGCCTTTTTGAAAATATTACTTTTAGTGGAACGTTTGTAATTAAATTTCCATGGTCAAACATCTCATTAATCTTCAGTGTCTGCTCAGGCAGGTCCCCAAAGGTCCTCCTGGGCTGCATCCTCTGGGTGACATTTGCTGATCATTAAATTTCTCTGCTTCTAATCCCTCCCCCATCACAAAATAAAATAGGAGAAAAAAACCCACCAAAAAACCACCACCACCACATAAAGTCATGTCCTAATCCCAGGATTTTTCCAGTTTCGGAGGTTATCACTGCATTTCTGTCCCTTTCCTTAAGATCTCTGACTGTTAAATATGGGATTTTCTTTCTGTTTCTACAGCCAGTATAAATAAAAAGCAAGTGGAAATTTCTTGTGCTCCTTTCCACTCCTTTCTTCCCCTTTTAAAAAGAAATGTAGCTTTATTTTCATTGCATTTTAATATGATATGTACCAGTACGTTGCTATAAAGCTTCTTCATTTCATCACATCTTTTTGACAGCTGGGAGAGATCCCCTTCATATTTCTGAATTAAATCCTGTAATAAAATAAATTTAATTTGCTGTAGGAGCACACCATTAAAGCAGGAATTAAACAGCAGCGAAAACAAGATCATTCAAGGCAAAATTTTCATGTCATGAAAATTTCACATTTCACAAAAGAGCAGCACACACATCTCTTTGCAACCATTAAGACATCAAAGACAAGAAAAAAAAGAAACATTAACTCTAGAGAATTTTAACTGTATTCTGAAATGACAAAACCTAAATCCATTAAAAGTGGCAGGGCCAGATAAGCATCACAGGGTCCTGATTTCCAGCACGTTCGGCCTTTTTGCACGTGCAGCAAACACTGCCAAGCTCCAGGTCCTTAAAGGGCAGAACAGGGCCTTAGAAACAAGTCTGGAAATGAAACCTCTTAATTTTGTTTTGTTTGTAACACCCACATTCTCAACAACTTAATGTCTATGGAAGAAGCACCTGGGAGCACAAAGATGTGTGGGACAGCAGAGATGGACGTGGTGGGGACACCCGAGCTGCCCCAGGGGAGCTTTGGCTTGGATTTCAGGAAGAATTGCTTCACCAAAAAGGTTGTCCAGCCCTGGCACAGCTGCCCAGGGCAGTGCTGGAGGCCCCATCCCTGGAAGGATTCAGAAGAATGGGGATGTGGCCCTTGGGGACGTGGATTAGTTGTGCTGGGTTTGAATTCAGTGCTCTTAAAGGGCTTTTCCAACCTAAAGGATTTTATGGTTCTGTGTTCCATGGCAGGGGTGGAACTGGATGATCTTTAAGGCCCTTTCCAACCCATTCTGTGATTCTCAGATCTCTGCTCTCTTCTCTCCTCTCTGGAGGCAGAAGAAATGATAACAAATTCACTCTAAAATCCCCATTATCCCAAAGCAGATGTTGTGGGCAGCCGTGGGGCTGCCTGCTCCTCATCCATTTGCCTGGGAAGGAAAAGCAGGAGATGCAGAAACCCTGAAAACCCTTCCCACACTGCAAATTACAACAGGAGACATCCCCAGAAGGGAGTAAAAAGCCACTTTCCCTCAAATCCTCCTGATTCCCAGGTGTCAGCACAAACTCCCAGGTTACTCATCCCTTACTCCAGCCCACAGGAAGGGTGTGGTAGAGTTACCTTGAGTTCCTTGCAGAACTGGGACTCCTGGGGTGTTGCCTTGCTTGCTTTGGGTTTAATGAGCCTCCTGCCCTGGATAATGTTCTCCAATTCTTTTTTTAAAACTAACACAAGGGAAAGAAAATGAGGAATTTCAGCAGCATGAAGAGGTGTCCAAAGGGCTGCAATTGTCTGATTTAGGGCACAAGGAAAATCTAAGAGAACATGGGTCTACAATACATTTATCTAGGAGTATTCACTTCCTGGTTTGAGGTAGAGCTCCTGAAAGAGGCATTTTCTCATGGCAAAAACGTGCTCACATCCCAGCAACTGCAGGATAACGCAGAGGGCGAGAGCGTGGTAAAGCAGCAGCCATAAATCTGACCTTCCCCAGCCTGAGCACTGGCTTAGCCATGGAAATAACGTTCTTCAACCCACATTTCTCTGTAGGAAGCTCTGGGGTCCTTAAAAGAGAAAAGAACAGAAATCCTCCTCTGTGGAACAGTAAGAACTCTCGTCAGCCGGCACTGGGCTGCTTCCCTGGGAGCTCTCCTGCTGGGAAAGGGGGGACAGAGGACACAGCCTGGGCTCTGGGGGCTCCTCTGGCATCTCCCTCCCCTGTGCTCGGGCAGTTCCTGCAGCACCGAGCTCCAGGATGTGCCTTGAACTGGGAAAAGCTGGTTCCCTGGATTTTGGTGCATCTCCTTCCTCTCTGCCCTGGGCACATCAGGAATCCACGGAGGGAAGAGCCCAGTCAGCCTCATCTGGCTCCTCTGAGTCACCTCTTTGGACCTCTCCCCGCAGTTCCTGGGTCTGTGCCCATTTTGCAGCTTTGCCCAGCACTTTCCAAAACTGTCCTTAAAATATTCTGTGATTTTGAATTGTCCCTGCAGACCACCAGTGACTGAAGGTAAATATTGTTACATTTAGTCACTTATGTCTCCTAAAAGGTGATTGGAATTTCTTGGAGCAGGACAAAACACACCAAAGGAGCCTCGAGCTACTCCCAAAGCTGACCCCAGGGCCCCCAAGGGGTGCAGGGGTTTGCCAAACCCAAGCTGAGAGTGACCATCATGGAGATCTGTTATCAAAGGCTGAAACTGGGAATACTGGTCTGCAGTCACAGCCAACACCCATGCACACCTTCAAAACACAGATTTTTATAAATTTCAACAAAATACACATCATTTCCACCCACTCACACGCCTCTATCAGCTCTCAAAGGGTTCAGTCTAAAAGCCACTGAGCTCACAGGTTATGACACTGCTCCATGGGGAGTTGGAAATGCATCTTCCAAAATCCATCTCCCCAAAATCCATCTTACATTTGAACAACCTTGGTCTGTGCTTCCAGATGACTTCACTGGTGCTGGAGTCCCTTCTAGAGAAGGAAACCAGTTTGGTTCCAGGAAGTTCTTGAACTCCAGGAAGTTTTCTCCTGCTGCATTCCCACTCCCAATTCCCAGAGACTGTCACAGCCCTCACTGTGATGGAGCACTTGTGCCACTTAACTTCTGTATTTTATGATAAACTCTATTTACCATGGGCAGTACATATTTTTTACATTTCTAAACCACCTGGACACACTTCAATATCTCTTTTTTTTTCTAAAATTCTTCACAGCAACATGGCAGGTTAAGCATCACCATGGCAACACTTCACCTCAATGTTTTGAACCTTTAACTCCCTTTATAAACTGCAGAGGTGCAGTGAAAACCTGTTCCAAATGACTGCACAGCGCATGAAAATCTGTCTCTGAATGTAGAAACCACATTTACATACCATCAACTTCAGCACTGAGGCCCTTCATGGATGCTGGAAGGGAAGAGAGAGGGGAAAAAACATGACAATAAATATCATTTATACAGTCAGGATGGGAGTTTGCATGGAAGTTGAAGGACTTAATTTCTTATTTGTTGATTATTTTCCCCCCTGCCTTCTCTCACCATCAGGAACAGCTTCAAATTCTGTCAGCTCCTGAGGAAACGTGGCCAGCTCGGGCTCGTGTAAGAGGATCTGTTCCACAAGGGCGTGGAGCAAGGTGAACGTCCTCTCCTTCCCCCTCAGCAGAGGCAGCTGCAACAGAGCAGAGCAATGATTGACATACTGGGCTGTCATACCTTAAACAAATAAATAAAACACGTAAAAGGAACAGCAGAGATGCTGACAGATCCCAGGTATATTTGGCAAGAATAGAAAACAACGGAATTAAACTTCTCCTTTTCATTTTGCTGTTTCACTCACATTCCCGATTCATATCCCGTGACCTTCCCTGTTCTTTGGTGTCTTCTTATTCCCACAGGTCTTTTTAAACTTCAGGTACTCTAATTGATTGCAAGTGATTTTGGCCCCCCAAAGCAAACACAGTCATTTTTCCTTTCCCCTTAGAATCACTGTGCTGTGTTCACAGAGAGAGCAAAGCTTCTGTGGGCACCCTGTGCCAGGGCCTCCCCACCCTCACAGGGAGGAATTTCACCCCAATATCCCATCTAAACCTCCTCCCTATCAGTGGGAAGCCATTCCCCCTTGTCCTGTCTCTCTATCTCTTGGAAATCCTCTCTCTCCATCCTTCCTGCAGCTCCTTCAGGCACTGCAAAGCCACACTGAGGTCACCCCAAAGCTTCTCCTCTCCAGGTGAGCAATCCCAGCTCTCCCAGCCTTTCCTCCCAGCAGAGCTGCTCCATCCCTCTGCTCATCCTGGAGCCTCCTCTGGGCTCTCCCCAGCAGCTCCAGCTCCTCCCTGTGCTTGGCCCCAGGGCTGGATGAGTTGCACTGGAGTGAAATGAAGCACTCAGAAATTGCTGCAGGGCCACAGGAGAGCAGCCACTGCAGAAGAAATGCCCAGGTCCATCCTCTGAGCACAGGGAAGTGAGAAGGGTCCATTCAACGAAACTGCAAAATGCACTTTATCTAAACTGTGCCTAAGCAGGGCCTGCAGCTCAGACAATTCTCATGCCAAGGGATTTTAATATCAGGGCAGGCAGAATTTTGGTGTTCTACCTCACTAGAGACACAGGGCATTCAGCACCACAAAGCCAATGCTGCTGCCTGAAATGGGGCAACACAGCTTCTTCTCACAGAATGAAAGAATCCATTGTTAAACAGGACTTGGTTTTCGTGGAACCAAGGGCAGGTGGTAAACTGTTGGCTCCTCGTTAGGAATTATTGCCTCTCTCCACATTCAGAGTTAATATTAATGGCTAACAAACCTTAGAATGTGATGGCTTTAATTACAAGCAAATATGTACTCACTTTGGCCAGAGATGACAATCGGAATCCTTTAGCCAGCTCTTTTCCAGCTTTTTCATTCAGATGGTTCCCCATGGCTAAAATGTACTCCAAGACAGCAACAAACTTTTGGCTGGATTGCAGCTGCTTGCTTGCTTGGATTTTCTGGATTATCAGCTGAAATGCACAAACCTGCCCTCAGATAGATTGAAAATGTGGGCAATCCGTGGCCTTCCCTGTGCCAGCCCTCACTGTCCCCACCTGAAGTCACTCCCTAGCCCAAGAATACCTCCCTATGCAAATCCCTCAGGGATTTTCAGCAAGGACCAGCTCAAACTCCCCTAAGACCAAGCTGTGTTGGCACAGTCACCCCAAAAGGAGCCACATCCTTTCTGGCTGCCAAACCAGCTTCAGCCTCCTGTGCACGAAAAGTGTTTTGCTCTTTGGTTGCCCAAATTTCAGGGATCAGCGGAAGCAGAGTCTGGAGCTCCATCCTTCACCTCCCACCCTTCTCTTTACACCAGCTCAATGCTGTTATCAAAATTCTTAGCACAGTTTCCCCACAAGGAAGAATAATCATTTCCTGTACTCAAACTCAGTATAATTCATTTTTCCCAGGAAAGCCACCTCCCATGTAGGGCTTTAGGCACAAGACGTGATTTTGTTCTCAGTTAGAAAATTTGGGGTTTTTAGCACCACACCTCTTTTCAGCAGTCACCAACACACCAGTTTAAAAACAGGGAGAGGAAGAAGCACATGGGAGAGCTGAAGGCTGTTGTTAAAGCATTTACAGCACAGCTCAGGCCAGAGGATGCTGACAGCTAATATTCACATTGTCCCATAGGATTTTAGGTGTGTATTCTGTGGTTTAAGCATAGGTGTTAGTGTGCATAAGAACGTACTTAGACACTAATTAGCTCTTCAGTGACCATTAAATATCCATCAAAGCAAACAGTGCAGAAAATAGCTTCCAAATATTCAATATTTGGCTTAAGTGGAGCACAGCAAAGGTGTAGCTGCAGCAGGCAGGGTCAGGAATCTCTGCATCTCCCCTGTGCTTTCCATCTGTTCCTCTTCTGAGCTTTCCTCACTGTTACTATGGTTTTAATCACAGCCAGACAAAGGACAACAACTTGGTCCTGCAGAACTTTCACATTCTGTTCTCATTCCCATGCAGAAGGACGGCAAAACCTCTGAAACATCTTCATGGTGTGGAAATCCTTGTTTTGAATCAAAGCATGGGCAAAACCTGGCAGGTAAGGCATGGCTTGGCACAGCAGGATCCAGTCATGAGACTGGCACTGGTTTATTTGCATTCCCCACCCTTAGGTCATCCTGGGAAAAGGCAGAGAGGGACTTGAGCTCTAATTCCCAAAAGTTTCAGTCCAGAGCTGTAATCCTTAGAGGGAACAGCTCCTTCAGTCTTCAGGAAATATTAAATCTCTCTGAGATTTGTCAAACAAACTTCCTCCATGTCTTAGATTGATTCGTTCAGCTCATGGGGCAGGAACCTCCCCACAAAGGGAATTGAATTTTAATGGTGAAATTCACTTCTGTCTTATCACTGCCCAAAGAAGGAGGAAAGCTTAACAGCACCAAAGAAAATTTTGAAGATCTTTTCCTGTTCTTTTCTCCCTCTTTTTTGGAAGTCTATTCTACTGCCAGGCCCATTATCTTGAACCTTGGTAGAATAAGGATGATATTAAATGTACGTATGGAAAATAAAGGAAAAAAACCCCAAAATAATCCTCCACAACTACAAATCTTTGAAATCTGCGCTGAGGTGACCTGGGCCTCTCTTATCAAACTGACAGATGTTGATCACAAACACACCATGAGGGCTCCTCTTACTCACAGGCTCCAGATCTCTGATGCTCTCGGGGAGCTCACGGACACTGAGCAGGAGATCCAACCTCTGGCCCAGCTGAGGGATTTTACACATCTGCACAGAATGGAACAGAACAGCAATCAGAACTCACATTTACACCAAAACATGCATTGTTTACAATTTACACCAAAACATACAAACATTTCATTATTTATTGAGCAATTCAGCTGTGCCATTGTTTTCCTAATTTCTGTGTTCGTTTACTCATTTTATTCTGGGTCTAATCCTGTGGGTACGCTCTGGCACATACTGCAAATTCACTGTCTGCTCCTAGGGCACACATTCTTAAAATCAATTGCAATCCTTCCTTGTGAGCAAAAATAGTTAAACACATATCATTTTATAGATTTTGGGAATCTAGCTCAGAATAAATCAGCTCCTACTCTGGAGGAAGAGGAGGGAGTGTGATTTGGAGACACAAAGGGATCCATAATTCTCTTTTTATTATCTACCTGTCTCAACTCTTCATCAGAATAATCCTCCTGTGCTGATTCTGGGTGAGATTTTAAACTTAAGTGCTAATCAACAGCTTCTTGTGGTGGTTTTAGCTTGGAGAATGTCCTAAAAATAGGATGTGGTATCTTTTAATGTTGAAACTCCTTACCTCTAACATAAACTGGTCAACCATGTGCAGCTCTGAGCATGACCCCTTGAAGGACAGGTACCTTTCTGCATCTTTTGGTGTGGGCAAATATCTGTGAAGAGAAAAGGAAAATTAGATGTCCTCTTCCTCTTCATTCTGTATTCTGATGAAATTCCATTCCTTGCCCTGGAATTTCCTACATTTTGTGGTTTATGTGTTTCATATTTATCCTTAGTAGGTATTTGAACCAGCTGTGAGATGGAAAGCAAAAGTCTGCAGATAGCTCTGGGTACGTGGAAATGCTGATATGTACACGAGGAAAATAACAGCCAGAATGTTCCCCTGCAGCTGTACAGATAATTTAGAATGACAGAATATTTCAGAAAGGCAAAACCATGAGACAGAGGAGTTCAGGCCCTGATTTGCAAAGAGGTTGGATCCATTTCTTATCTCTGACATCACAGAATAACATGAGCAGGAAGGAACCCACAAGGATCATCCAGTCCATCCTGGCCCTGCACAGACACCCCAGCAACCCCACCCTGGGAGTGTTTCTCTTCTTTACCCTGATTTTCACGGGTTTTTTTACTTGTTTCAATAGTGACAGCACAGAACACAGACCCACAACTTCCTCCCCTCTGCACAAGGTCACAGAATATCCTCCAGGGCTGCAGATTTTTAGAAAATGGATGTCTTCAAATATGCCTTCGCTTGGAAAAACAAACACAGCCCCACAGCTCCCTTCCTTTGGAGATCTTCCTGCCTGTCTGAGCCATCACTGGGGGAATTCGCAGCATTTCTTAAGAAAAATGGAATCGATGTCAGAGCTCACATATGAGGAGTGTAAAGAAGCTGAAATAAGTATTCAGGTCTACTCTCTTTTCTTTCTCTTCAAAAAACCTTCTAAATTTGCAGCAAGAGTGATTAAACATTCATGGCCATAGCAATACATTTCCATTCAAAGTCAGGAAATGTACTCAAAGATGGAAAAAAGCAAATATTTTAGCACGTTAAACACAGGACAAAGAGTAAGATTTATTTTACTGTTGTCAATAATTAATATAACATTTCAATTGAAAAATTGTTGGCTTTGCATTACTCCACCTGTGTTAAAGCAGATTACAATGTAATCCTTTCAGCCCACTTTACCATCAGGAAAAAAATGAATTCTCATTTAAAAATAAGTTAGCTGTTGGCAAATGAAAGGGTATTTATTCATCATTAAAAATAGCTTGAGTTTTTAAGCAAATTCACAGAAGGTATTTTAAAAGGTGACAGCAAACATCTTCATTTAAGCAGAAGTCTGATACCCCATAAAATTGTTCAGCTGCATTATGCATAGAAAATGGAACTAACAGATTATCTGGAAGGTTTAAAGCTTAAAGCATTAAACAATGGGAGCCCTGAGAAAGGAGGCACACAAACATGGGAATGCACTCCATAAATATCTTTTTACATGAATGCCGCTCTAATGGAATCTGTACAATGAAAAAGACTCCCATTTCTTTAGAAAGAAAGAAAGTTTAGAGAGACATGGAGTGCTTTGTTATTAAGACATGAGGATAAAGAATCATTCAGGGAACCCTGGAGAGGTTTCCATATCAAATTCAGTCCTGAAGTTCCCAATGACATCCCACCACTTCCACTGGATACATGAGCAGGACACTCTGGTCCCCGGTGGCAGCCTTGAAAATGGAACTTTGGGTTTGACTTTAAGTATTTTTTATTCTACAGTAGTAGGATTCAGACATTCTGCCCTGGCTCAGACACTCTGACAGGTATGATTTGCACTGAGAGGAATTTTCCAGCCCTGGACTGTCCTGTTTGAGCTCCTGTTCTGCCCATGGGTTCTCAGTTAGCTGAAGGCCACAGCTCTCAAAGGTCAAATTTTTCACTGCAACTCCCAAATGGAGTGGAAAGGTCTCCAGAAGTGCTGAGTGTCCTCCTTGTGTCGTGACAAATCCACCACAGAGCATTGCACCAGAGCAACGTGGGAGTGGTGAAGCTCAAGAGAATTCCTGTCTGCTCGTTCGATTTTCCACTGCCTTGGGAATCCAAGCCTTCATTTTGAGATGCATCTCAACTGTTTCAGTCACACTCAAACCTCTTGGGGTGGAAAAAGAAACATCTTCCTTTCAGTGCAAGATTTGCCTCCAAGTGGATTCCTCGATTTTGGCACTAAATAACAATCCCAGGGACAGAATCATTGAAGCCACGTACCATCGTTCGAATCCTTGAAAATATATAACACTGAGCAACACAACAATCAACATCCCTTCCACATTCCACTGCTGGGAATATTCCTTCAGCATTATTGCCCTCAAAGAGAGACTTCAAGGAAAAAAATGTGGTATTTCAAGCTCCATTGCCATCATTATTATTATTATTGTCTGATGGCAAAGAGCCCAGATGCCATAAATCAGTGATGCCACAGCAATTCCAGCAGCCTGGAGATCCTGGGCTGAGTCTGCAGCGTCAGGAGTGAATCCTGAGTGGCAGAGTGGGGTCAGTGCTTCCATTTGAACCAAGGTGGGAGCAGGGGATGCCCTGGGAAATGGGGCTGGAGAAATCTCCTTCCTTTTGCCTTTCCAGAAACAGCCTCATGTCACTGGAGAGCACCTCGATGTCCAACTGTTCCCTGCAGTTATTTCCTGCCCAATTCCAGCACTGCAATAAGATATTCCTGTTTTCATTGAGGCTTTAGGGTCAGATTTTGAGCAGCCCCCTCAGTGGGGCCATGCACCTTCCACCAGATCCTAATTCATGTGCACCAGTGTGGGGTTTAACTGGGAGAGCCCTGGGGCAGCAAGGAAACACCCTCCAGAACATAAAAAACATTTAAATACCCAGCATCCTGCCCATGGCCCTTCATCCTCCACAAGCCATCCCACAGAATGACATTAATTCCATGTTCTTCCTGCTCACATCACTTCCCAAGTACAGACATGACCCTGAAGACTTCAAAATTCTGTTTCAGATCAGGATTTTAAGGCCCAAATTAAACAGATTCCATGAGAAGCAGAAGCATCAATTATTTACTTCCTCACTTTTCTGTCAGTGCCTTCTTTTTCCCAGTTTTCTTTAGCAAAACACCCCTTTTTTTCTCATTTTGAGGCAAGAAACAGTTTCACATCAAGCTTTCACATGTAAAAATGTTTATTAAAATGGCTCAAGTGTTACATGGGAGCTGGGATGTGGAACAGATCCCGCTCTAGGATCCCACTTCTTTCCTTTCTTTCTGCATCTCAAACTATCCAAAAAGATAAAATCCAGTTCCTGTGAATTTCACACACCAATAGTTTGCTCAAATTCCTGAAATCTGTTCAGTTTTGTTCAAGCCACAGAAATCTGCACTCTGCTTGAAACCCCCAAATCTCTGCCACTCAGGCGCACAAATATTCCCAATATCCCATCATCCCATAAAGCTCCTTTAACACTTGTCTGCCTTCCTCCTCTCCAAACCACCTTTCCAAACTCCACATCATTCACAGAAGATTCTGCCTTCTCCAAAAGGTCCCAAAACCAAACAATTCCCCCCAAAGTTACCTTCTCAGTGCTGTAATCTGCTCATCTGTAAGCCCACCACTCTCCTCGTGGATGATGTACAGTTTTTCCTTCAGCTCACTCGGTTTTATACGGAAACTTTTAAGAAAAATGTCTGGAGAAAAAGGATTCTTGGGTTACTTGGAAGGAAATGCTCAAGGGAAGGAAAATCACCAAAATACCTCATCTGAACTTTGCAGATTTTAAAAAGAAATAAGAAAAACCCCAACCAAAGAGGAAAAAAAAAACCCAAAATATTCAGCAGCTGGTATCCTAAAGCAAAAACTCAGTCTTCATATTTTCTTTAAATTTACATAGCCAGTAGTCAAGGAAAAAGAAATCTGGGGATGATTTTCTCTCACTGATACTTGCTCCCTGTGTGGCAGAAATTTCTTTTTTCAACAAGAATCCATTAGAGAACTTAGCTTTTATTTGTATTTTCTCCTATATTGCTCTTCAATTTAGTGTGGAGATCTCTCAGAACTCTCATTTTCCTCTGCTCTTCACAACTCCACTCAAAATCTCCAGAATTTTTAACCTCCTGGCATTTTGGAGCTTCATCTTTTTATTCCTTAATTTAAGGGCCGCGGTTTGCAGCACTTGCAGGAAGATTAATCAGAATTCTCAGGATGAAATTAACTTTTGATCTAAGTCATGTCCATTATAATAAGGATATGCCAAAACTCTCACTGACGAGGATAAGATTAAGAAACGGATGTAGAACGTCCCAGTGAAAAACGTTGTAAGAGGAACAGGATCAAAAGGAGGAATGGTGCAATTTGCAAAGCAAAAGAAAGACATTTCCTCAAAGAAACTGGAATAATTCAGTAGATAAAAGTGCTATTACAAGATTCTTTTATCTGCAACAGCACTTTGCCATCACTCTTCCTTTTAACCCTTCAAATTGTTAGTCAAGGGATGCAATAATTCCAAGTTATCTCCATTTACATTTCCCAATTAAAACTTTACACGCTCTCCAAAATATATTTTTTCTTATTAACATTCATCAAGATGAAATCATTAAAACTTCAGAATTGACTGCCCCAAATTCCTTACACACGGAACACTTCTTAAAAGCATCTCTTGGTTATAGAAATTTTTTGGAAATCCATTTTCGTAACAGAAATCCCACTGCTCTGTGAAGAACAATTACTCCTGCTCCTTTAATATCTTCTCATCAGAGGAATTGAAAAACCTTCACAGTATTTTATTAGGAAGACCAGGACTGGGTGTTGAGCTGCTCCATTAGCTCTGCCAGGCTGTTCTAGGTCAGGCTTTTCGTAGAATCCCACCTGACATATGAGAGCAGAGGGCTCTGTTCAAGAACAGGATCCTGTTCACAGCCTGAGCCCGTGGCCAGGGAGAAGCAAAGAATTCCTGTGGCCTGCCCTGGAGCTGCCCCAAAGGCTCCTCACACCAACCCACCTCCCCCTACAGGGATTTCTTGACCCCAGTGCAGCACAGCAGTCACAGTTCTGTCTCCCAACCGGCTCCTGCTGACTTTGCAGCCCACAAAATTTGAAAAGTCTTTGAAGTTAGAGGCTGAAATTGATTTTGCACATGTCAGGGATGATTTTACACTTCTGCCCCAAGACAGCAGCATCACAGCTCAGTGGCACTTCCAGGTTTTGTAGAAGAGAAGCAGCCTGGGGATTCATCTCTACAGCATCAAGGACCACGTTGGGAGCAACTGAGCCATGGGGTCATTTTTTGTAAAGAGAGAAGCACTGAATTAAAAGATGATTTACACACAGCCTTGATTACTGCCTATGGAATGGCAGAAAGCACAAACAGCAAATGCAGGCAGAGCTCAGCCCAGGCTTCCAGAGAGGAGCACACAGCCCTTGTTATCCACTTACTGAAGTTATGCGCAACTTTCCGATCCAGCAGGATGTGCTGATTCACTGAGGGCTCACTGCCCAAGAGCACTGCCGTGTCCTGGATCTGGAACTGCTCACAGAGCCTGCATACATCTATTTTTCTCTTGCACAGGTCACATGATCCCCAGACAGATTTTTGAATCTAAAAATACAGAAGGGACACTGGGTAAACAAAAAGCCAGAAGAACAGAGGCCCTTTGTTCCGTCCAAACCCGGAGAAGGGCATCCAGGTTGTTTCGTGGCACAGCTGGATTTTTATACCTCTCCATGTCATCCAGGCTACAATATTGAGGTTTCTTTCCTTTAACAGCTACCATCAGTTTCATCCTCACCTTGTCACAAGGAACGACATCCCAGTGAAAGGCTTTGGTTCTCTTTGCTGCTGGAGAGAGGCTGCAGGGCTGTGGGAGGGCAGGTGGGGCTGGTGGAACCTCTGCCCTGCCCGTGGGAGGTGGCAGAGCTGCTGCTGCTGCTGCTGCTGGGGCTGCCTCCCCCTCTGCAGCCTTGGCCGGGGGCACTGCAGGCTTGCTCAGGCTGCTGCTTGCAGAGCTCCCACCCAAATGAGGGGTGTCCTCTTTCTGCTCATTCAGAGGCACAATAAATTCCTCATAATCAGCTTCGGGGGAGCTGCATCCTTGAGAGCCCTCCTGGGGCAGGGAGGCACCGCTGCCCGGCTGGCAGTGCCTTTCCAGGAGAGACACCCACTCACTCTGCAGCCTGCCAGCAGCCTCTGGCCGGGTGTTCTGGACAGTGAAGGGTATCCGGAACCTGAAATGGAAGAAGGTCGTCTATAAACGCCAGGGAGTGCAAACAACATCCTGCCTAACACGGAGATCCCTGGTTTGAGCACAGCGATGTTCAGCAGCTGCACTTGTCAGAGGAGCCCAGGGCTGCTGGCTCTGACCTCCTGAGAGTTAATTGCTCATGTGTTTGTGGTTGGAGAGCTGAGGTTCTGCCATGTGTTGGCTCTGCAGTGACCTCGTGATCAGTGTGCTACACCTGGCTGGGGTGTAACAGGCACTCAGAACCTGCTCACATCTGTCCCAGCAGCTGAACCAGGCATCTCCTCCCTGGCTCCTGACATGACAACTCCACAAGCTGCTGTGGGCAGGATTTCAGTGGATCAGCTCAGGTCCACTTTGGATTCCTCCAGAAGATCCTCATCAAATCTCTGAAGAGCAATGGGAGGGGTAATCGAAATAATTCTGGTGGCCTCATTTCTCCAGTGTTGTTATTTTATCCCAGGACACTGAGACCCTCTGCTGCCTGACCTTGTTTGCAACAATTCTGCTTTAACAAATTATCAATTACCAACTATACTCACAGATAATGGTGATCTCTGGTGTGCAGGGAGAAGGTGCTGCAGCCACTGTCCCCACTGACACCCACGTTCCCAGCCAAGAGAGGAACTGTGGCTGTGGCAGGGGCTGCAGGCTGGCCCCTGTGCCCCAGCCCAAGGCAGTACAAAGCCAATTCTCCTTCCCGCAGCTGTGCCAAGCACCTGGAGGACAAGGGATGGAGACACAGCTCATTCTTCATTGACTTCTTATTTACACAGCCTGGCCCTTGGTAAAGCGCTTTCTAGTGTCAATAAATCTCCACATTTTTACAGCATCCTCCACGGAACAGTCAAAAATATCAATAGTAAAGCACAAAATCTTTGAGATGTTCTTGTTTGAGAGTTTCTTGTTCTCATCTGACACTTTAAAAAAGTGTGACATAAAATCTGAACAGCCCAGTGAGAGCTAAAACTAAAATCTGACCATCAATTAAAAATCATCCAAGTCCTGTTAATTTTTTAGCTATGCTCTGTCCCTCCTTCTCCATTTACTCCTCCTGTTTATTTGGGACAGTGCATCTTTGGGACTCTGAGCTTTTAAAGGAATCCACTGTGACTGAGCAGTGCATGGTGTGACAAGGCTTCAGAGTTTCTGTGCCTTCCACGTTTCACTCCACCAAGCCATAAACAAATCATCAAATTTAGTTCCCAATCATACAGTCCAATATCCCTCTCTCTTGGAAATCCTGTTACTCCATGGGAACTCATCCTGGGCTCCCTCATTCCCAGGAATGGCAGGAAAGGGTCAAAGTATTCTACTCATTAGGGCTTCCAGCAGAAGTGACTGTGGAAAAATTTGGGGGAAAGCTCTTTAAATTATAATTAACCCTGGAAGAAATTGCCCGAGCATACAGAGCTTCCATTCCAGCAGAATCCTCTGCTTCAGCCTCTCCTCTGGAATTCTGCCCTGCTGTTTATAACAAAGGCCCAACAACAGGCTGGGCTTTACTGTATGTGGGTTTTATTCTTATTTAAGCATTTGCCTTCTCATTTTTCTGGAGGTTTCTCCCTTTCTTTATCATTCTGGCAGTTCTATCAAACCTCTCTTTCCCTCCACTCTCTCTTCAAGGTGTGGCTGGTTGATTAAGGCGTTCTATGAGGAATTTAAATAAGTTTAGCTGCTCCAGAACAAATTAAACATAAAATATAAATTGCATCTATTCCCACACAAACAGTCAAGGTGATAAGAATTGCTTAATGGAGCTGGCAGTTATATTGATCTCTTCTCTCTTCAAGGCAGGGACTTATGGTTTAATCGGATCTCCAGATGCTTCCACCATCACTTACTTTGCCAAAAAAAAAAGGAGAAAGAGAGAGGATTAATATCAAGAAGAAAACAACAAGGGCTTTGCTTCACAAGATAAATAAAAATCAATTTTTGTTTGTTAACAAACCTGTTCAGTGTTGCGAGGTAACAAATCCTGGAGACACTTGAGGACAGTGTTTACAAGACATACAGTGGTAGCCTTTTAAAGGCAATTAAAATCATTTTCTGTGAACTGTGAAGTCTTTTGAGATAATTGCCTTGTGCAGATAATTACAATGTGAATTTTTTTTTCATTAGGTTTTGCTAGACAGAAGTTTTTTCCTCTCTCTTTCTCTCCTTTGATGGTGTAAGAAATTTCCAGGTGTTTTAGGAGCTGTCTCAGGGAAGGGTGGTTTGTTTGCAGAATAGGGAGCAAACATGGAAAACCATTGCATGACTGAGAATGGAGGGAAAAGTCAAGAGGGAAACAAATTCCCAGCAGCAAAATTCTTCTGAGCACCGTCCCCATTAGAGATTTGTGTTGCCAATGCTCCCAGCAGGCTCCACATAACACCACAGCTTTGGTTTTGTGGGTGCCTCTACTGCACTGACAGCTCCCTGCAATGCATCTACCTTTACACTTTAAAAAGAAACTAAAGAATTAACTTATTATCAGCACATTCAAATCTCAATGCATCTATCAGAAATTTTAACAAAAGCCAGAGTTCATACTTCACCCATTTAGTGGAGGTTGAAGTGCTCTGCTGCAAATCCAGCAGCCCTTCGTGGATCACATCACATTCTGCAGGTCCCCCAGAGCAGGACTCCGCTGGTCTCTTGTAAGAATTGCTCTGTATGACTCTGCTCAGCAGGTAGATTATCTGGATAATAAGAGGCAGCAGAGAAAAAATACTTTCCATGTTCATTGCCTTCAATAACAAACACATCAATAGTTGGATTTTACAAGTACAAAGCCACAGTCAATAGGTAAAATAAACCAACATAAAATAACTCCGGTCTTTCTGTGATGTTAAACTACTTAACTGCAATTTGGTTTTATGCCCACAATTCTAAACCTGTCAGTGGAAGGAGAATATAATTTTATTCTGGAGGGGTTACTGTAAAACACAACTTTTTTCATTCATATACAAAGCAGCCCAGGACACAGTTTCTGTCCAGCTCAGTTCAAGCCCAAGCAGCACTCTATTGATTCAGCTGAAAATCTCAGACAATGGTCAAAGATAAACCACTGGGTCTTTTCTCAGCATGAGGACGATCCTCATTCATCCTTAAAACTGAGCATTTTAAGAAATATCTTATATAGAGAACAAAAAGTGCTTAGAAAGTTCCAATTAGGATTCAGCTGTGCACATCAGCACTTTTGTTTGCTTGTTTCAACACTCCCAGAGCGGTTCCATCCCAGGTGTGGCTGCAGAACTGCCCCCACTCTCCTATCTCATCTCGAGCTGCCTTTACACCCCAGTCCTATGAACTGTGCCAAAATCCTGAGGCCAAACTTCCTCCTGAGCTCACATTCCCTTTGTTCCGTGTCCGAACACCCACGGAATACAGACATCCCTCCTTCCCTGCCTGCACAATGCCCAGCAATGCCTGGGGCCTGCTGGGTGCCACCACCCCACCAGCTGGGATTTATGGCAATGTCTGGGGTTTTTCACAAACCCACCTTCCTTTTGTCATCAAGGGACACAGCCTCCAGCTCGTAATCCTGCCTCCCGTGGAACACGATGCTGAAGCGCCTCCTCTCAGCGTCCTCACAGCCTTTGACTTGGGAGAAAGGGAACTGTTTCTTAATAATTCCTTTCTCAATGTTAAAAACGATCCTGGTGTTGAAATCCAGCTGCAATAGAAAATTCTTCATCACTTGAGGCCATCTTTGTTGAAAGGCAAAGGCAGCATCCCAGTATTACCACGTGAAGGCATTTAGATAAAAGACCAGAATAAATAGAATTCAAAAATGACATTCCACCATCAAGATACTGCCCAATGTTTGTTTTAGTCACAAGGCAAACAGATATTCCTTGGAAGCTGTGTTTCCACTTCTCTTTTGATGAATATGCTTCAATTTATCACTCTGAAATATTACTTCTTTTGAAATTCTCCTTGTCTCACAAAAGCCATCACAGAAACATCCCCTTCAACACAGAATAATGGCAGGACCACCTCAGCAGAGATTGAATTCCTCCCTCCTTCGATCTCTGCCCCAGCACTGAAATGCAGTGAAGGTGTTTAGAACAGTTCTAAGTCAAGAACTTGTTGTGCAGACCACACAACCAAATGCCCACACTGTGGCCTTTCCCTCTGTCCTGTCTATGGCAGGAAGCCTCCAAAGCAGAACTTTGCTCGTGATTATCTCTGACTTTTGAAGGCTGCTGGTAATTGGAGGATTGAAATTAAGCTAATCCGGATTCCCAGACTGATAACTTCCACATCTACTACACCTCTCTCCATTTTTCCACTTTATGTCTAAACAAATAATCTTTTCATTCAAAAAGTGGTGAATATTGATGGAATTAAGAAGATTATATTTTGCACAGTTAAGACACAGTAGATAAAAACCACCCTGTAGCATGCATGACTTGGACTTACTCATTATCAAATTTTGTCCAAACTTCAAGAAGCTTTAGTGAAATCCAGGAAAAAAAACATGAAATCTTTGTCCCTGACTTCATGGAAGCAGGAAATCACCATCAGGTGTTGTCAACACAAGTTTGCTTTAATATATTTTTATACACTGCACCAAAAGTGAGGATTTTTAAAGGTACCTGCAAAATTCGTTTCTGCCAGCGGTAGTGTTTGTATTTGTAGATAATGAAGTTAAATTGTGACCCAGTTAGCAAATCCTGTGGATCCTGGAAAACAGAACAGAGATCAGCCACACATCCCACACTGGGATAACGTTTGGCCCCCCAAATCCAGCCGTTCTCAGGTGAAATCTCTCTCTGTGAACAGAAACAGCACCGGAGGTTTTGCAGGAGAATTCCACATGGAGATAGATGGAAGCATCCTCCTGACCTTTGTTAATCATGTTAATGAGGATGGGGAGAGAGGCTATTCACAAGGGCATGGATTTACAGGACAAGGGAGAATGGCTTCACACTGACACAGAGCAGGTTTGGATTAAATATGAGAAAGAAATTCTTTACTATGAGGGTGGTGAGGCCCTAGAAAAGAGAAGCTGTGGATTCCCCATCCCTGGAAATGTTCCAGGCCAGGCTGGATGGGAACACTGGAGCAACCTGGGATAGTGGGAGGTGCAGGGAGGTGGAACAAGATGAGCTTTTAGGTCCCTTCCAACACAAACCATCCCATGATTCTGCAATTCTGCCCCACATTTATTGACCCAGTATTTGATGCAGCACTCAGAATAACAACCCTTGTGTGGATTTGAACTCCTTCATCCAGGTAATGCCACCAGTGCAGCTGCAGCATTTCCATGGAATATCCATCACACAGGACATCACCAGCAGCACCAGCCAGTCATACCTGTCCTGTCTGGTTATGAACGGGGCTGTCTGTGATTCCCAGGCTGTGGTTGTATCCTTGACAGCAATCCAGACATGCTCCTCATCTCAGCAGGGCTTTCCAGAACCTCTGACTATATTACAAAATAGATCAAAGGAGTGGCCTTACCTTTTCAGCATACACCTCCTTCTGTGCCAAATGCAGAGCTCCTTCAATGCTCACTTCTTTATTTTTCACCATATTCATAATTTTGAGGATTTTTTCCTGGCTTAACTGGCAAAAAAAAAAAAAAAAAAAGTCAATCAAATGTTTTTGGAGACTGGTTTTTCATCTGGCTGTGGAGGATACAGAGTGCTCGTGACACAGCCATGGTAGGTGCCGTAAAGTTACAATTTCATTCATATTTTATGTCCTACTGACAACCTGCCCAGCAAATATATATCGCCCTTTGAAACGTGGTGAAAGTCCACAAGATATCAAATATACAGGGGTTTTTACAACTTTAGAAGATGTGGTGGTAATATCTGGAGATAGAACTGCCGGGGGAAACCTTTCTGAGTTAGAAACCCTGGCAAGAAGTGAAAACATCAATTTTGCATGGGAGCCTGTCTAATCCTGAGTGTAAAGTCCTGCATACAAGACAACATGAAAGAAAAATCAGGAGCATTTGAAATTTTCCGGGTGAAGAGGAGGCAAACTGCTGTTGGTAGGAGGAGGTGCAGCTGCCAGGGGGACTTAGTGAAGCACATTAAAAGCCAGCGTTGCACTTCCCCTTTCTCTCCCCAAAAACAGGAGGTTGAACTGCCAGTAAACTCAGACACAAATTTCTGTCACTCCCGAGTGCAGCAGGTGTGGCTGCAGTGGCAAACAGGAATCGAGCAAAGCAGAAAGGCGAGGGGAGGCACCAGGGATGCAGAGCTGCCGCTGTCACAGCACTGGCAAGGCACAGCCATGGGCTTTGCAGAGCAATAAACAACTTCCTTTGAGACAGACCACAGAGTCCCCGCGTGTGACATCCATCCCTCAACAGCAGCAGAGCTGGGAATCCGGGAGGAGCCTGGAGGTTTTACAGGCAGAGCTCAGGAAGTTGGAATTTTTTTATCCAGACTCCGTTAGCTCCAAGATCCAGCGTTCCCTGTGCCCTGAGAATGGCTTCACCACCGGGACAGATCTGCCAGAGGGAAATCTTGCTTTGCAAGCATTCTTTTCAAACTCTCCAGGTGGATATCCAGGTGCAGAGCCCAGCCCAGGCTGTGCAGGAGCGAGGGAAGGGCAGGAGGGTTGGGAAGGGGCCTCTCCTGCAGCTGGAGATGCTGAGGACCTGCCCAGCTTTTCCTACACCCACCACTCTCCACAGAGAGAGCAGCTCCTCTGCTGAACACCCCAGCAATGCAGCACAAGGCCCTCTCAGAGTCACACAGGATCACTGAGGCTGGAAAAAATCTTCCCAACCCTTGTGTCCAACCTGTGATTGATCCCCACCACGCCCAGTCCTTCCTTGGACACCCCAACCCCCCGGACACCTGGCACAGCTGATGTGCCCCATAAAAACAACCAGTCCCACCACAGAGGTCCAGCAAACCCACAGATTCCCCTTTTCCAAGCCACACTACACCCAACACTCATTATTTTACCAAATTTCTGACATCTCAGCCAGTTTCTGGGGGACACACACTCTGCACGTTTTTACAGCCTCCAAATAAAACTGACAGCAAAAGAAATATTTTGTTTTTAAAGCCCTGGAATTTTCAATGCTAATATAAAGGTAACTTATGGCACAGCTCCCAGCTGCAAGCAGAAATGGGAACAGTGAGGAAAGGGGGAAAGCAGCCTGATAATTCATTCACAGAAGGTTCCTACAATGACCTCCCCACTCGCTGCTGGAATTTTAAATGGCCACATATTCACACCTCACATGCACTGGGCAGGATTGGATCTTAACAAGACAATTCCCCACCGAACAGGCTCTGTGTGAGTAAACAAGAATATGGATATATCTGAATTGAAAAACACAGTTACCCTAAGGCTAAGCTCTGCCAGCTCCAAACTGCAAGATCCTATTTATTCAGGATAGCAGCTCCTGAGATGAAGTTGGAAAGTATTTTTGCCTGTTAGGCCTTTTTGTATGGAGAAAGGTTCAAAGACTTTTTGCAGCATGATGACAATTTTAATTTCATTTTTTCAAATTTAATTTTTTAAGATTTTTTTTCTTAAAAAAAAAAAAATTGCAGAAAGGGAGACATTCAACTTAATATTCAACTCTTCCTCCTTCTTACCTTCACCAAAGTCTCTTTTAGACTCAAATGAATTTCTGCCCAAGACATGAAAGCAACAGGGAAAATGTCTTAATTTGCTTAATAATGGATGAGGAAAAAGGTGTTTACAAAAGAGAAACAAATCATTCTGTGTATTTAAATTCAGGAAGGTTTGTTAGGAAGTCAGACTGACAGAGAATCCATTCCCAAGAAGCACACAAAAGGCACTGCTTGGGGCAGGTTGTTTTTAACAGCACCTTGTTGTTTTCACCTCTCTTAACTCTCTGCACATCTGTAAGCAGGAGGGGAACATTTCCAAAGCCAAGAGAGGCAAAAAAGGGCATTTTTCAGCTCATGAGAACTGTCAGAATTATTTGTCAGAAACCTGTCTGGCTCACTTAGGTTGTTGACAGTCACATGTTTCATGGTATTTTTACTTGCAAACAAGACTCCAGTATCAGATCCTGACCTTTATCACTTTGTACCTCGGGGGCTTTTCTCTCAGCATGACAGAATTTTTGTAATGTGTTTGTTTTGGTTATATTTTTCTTAAAAAGAAGCAAAATTTGTCATATTATCCACCAAAATGCCACTAAGCCAGTCTGTGTTACACTGCCTAATAAAATGTGACTGGAGCAACCAAACTGAATGTTTTATACAAGACTGAATAACAAAACTTAGAAAAAAATTAAATTCTTCCATTATAAAGCCAGCACTTTAAGGAAATACATGAGATTGTGTTAATAATGCACTCACTCACCTGCCAGGTTAAAGCAGCTTGTTTAAAACAGATTAAATTTTCATCACCCACCCCAAATTCAGTAGAGCCACACAAGTGATTTGAGAGAATTCACAATTGAAGGAAGAGCATGGGGCTCCAGACATTCTCTGGAAGGAGAGGCTTTTACATTTTTGGCCTGGTACAAAATGTGTTTCGTGGGGAGAGAGGAGATTTCTGGCTCATTCTGGGGCAGCTGCCAACGCTGCCCTGCACATGACCCCTCCCAGGCCTTCCTGCCTCTCCCCATCTCCCCAGCACAGGCTCACAGGAGGCCCTAAAAGGACCCTCTAGAGGGTTTTGCATGGAGTCTCCACACTGTGGAAATATAGGAAAAATAGGATTCAGGTTGGATGGTCCAGGGAATAAGAAGAAGCTGAGCAAAAGCCACATCACCCGAGTCACTCTTGAGCAGGGCAGAGGGAAGCACACAGGACGTGGGGCACTGCTCAAGGATAAAAGGCCAAATGTGTTCCTCTGCTCTTCTTCCTGACTCTCACCCTGCAATAAACACTGGCTCACTCCCCCAGAGGGTCACAGGATGGCTCTGACTCCTGTGCAGCCACCTGAGCTCCCTGGGCTTCTCCAGGGGACAATCCACCCCTGCAGACCTGTCTTGTTACCTGAGAACCCTTTCCCTGCACTACCTGCAGAGGAATTGGAGCTATGTGGCTTTTGCTCGGCTTCTTCTTGTTCCTTGGACCATCCTACCTGAATCCTAACAATATGACAGCAATCCAATGCAAAAATGCTCCTGGGATCTGTGCACACGCATCCATGGAGACACAGAGCAGGACATGGGGCTCCACAGCCCCACACATGACCACAGCTGTCACAAACACCGGCATGACTGGGTGAGACATCATTTCAGGCTCACCCAGGAGGAGATCACAGCTCATCTGCCCCCAGCTCTATCATTTCCTGAGACAACAGAGCCCAGTCATACAGAAATCCTGCTCCCTGCACCAAAGAGGAGCAAATTTGATGCAGTTCTAGTCAAGCTTTTCACTGTTAAGCATTCCTTGCACTTGTCCCGATTAAAGATTAAACATCCTCATCTGCTCCCTGCAAGGAGCAAGAGACAGCAGCTCCTGGGTGTGCAGGATCCAGAGGGAAGGTGGGACTGGGAGGGCTTGTTCCAAATTCTCTGCCCTCCACAGCAGCATCTCCCTCCTGGCACTTCCATGCTCCAAGGATAAGGGGCTCAGCCCAAGAGGAAAGGATCAGGTAAGGGTTAATTGTGGCTTTACAGAACTCTCATTAATTTGGGGGCATAAATCTGACTGAACTTCACTCTGCCTGCATGCTGAACGTGTCATTTAAGTGATTTTAAAACCAGACACAATCTGGATTGCCTTAAAGCTCCAGCTTGGTGTTATCAACTTCCATCTCCTAATTTATTCACTTCCACCAAGTTTGAACTTGGCCCAAAACGTGCTGAGTGCTCCCATACATTTCCAAGGGGGTGGTTGTCTCCTAGGACTGGGGTATCTGAAAGGCCTTCACTTTTAATTTACGTGAAATATCAATCCAGGTGACTGATGTGGTGGTTTTGTGTGGCAATACCATCTTTTGTAGCCAGACCTAGAGACAGACCAATATTATTTGTCAAACAGAGCTGCTATTCATCAAATAAATTATCCATCTGTAATAATGTTTTGCATTATTTCTTCAGATCCATATCTGGCTGAATAGTATCTGTCAACATTTATTCAAAGAAGAAGGTATTCATCAAACAGGAGCTTGATTTCCTTGAAAATACTGCAAATTCTGCCACTTCCAGAAGGAGCTGGAGGAGCCCAAAGATATTTTATTGTAATTTATTTCTTATTGGTATAAAGGTATGGAGTGATTGTTTATAACATAAAAAATCTCAAAGAACTATTCTCAAAAAATATGAAGATATAAACTGGTGCCCAGTGACATGTCCATAGCACAGCTACAATACCAACAATTTTAACTATTCTCAGTACTGAAAACATCACCATATTGAGGAACCTCAAAGCCTTGACATTTCTTAAAATTCCCCTCTGAAAAACTGACACTTTCTAGGTCTCACATGAGGCAAACACTTCAGATTTTCCCTCAGTTACCAGCATGGACCCTCCTGCTCCAACAGCTCTGAGAACTCGTCAGGAAATGGCACTTGGAAAGTAATTTCACTGTGGAAACTCAGGATAAATTGAGTGGTGCTGCTTGCACAGGAGACTGACTTTGTTCTGTTCACTGTTTCATCAGTGATCTGCTCAAGGACTGGAGATTATGTTCATTAAATTTGCAGATTTTGACGGGCAGGTGGAAAGAACAGCGAGGGGGCTTCAAATTCCAAACAACTTTGACAAATGAGAGCAGCAATAATCTATAATTCAGCAAGCAGGTGGGGAAAAAAAAATCAGGATGTTCAGCAGGAACTGCCAGCTTCACAAGCACTGGCTGAAGACCACATTTTTTGCAGAAAAAGCCCAGAAGTTTGAGCAGCTTGCACAACGACAGCAGTTCCCAACACGGTGCTGCTGCAATAAAAGGGAATTTCCCTCGGGGAGATTCCAGGCAGCAGCAAAACACAGAGTGCTCAGCACTGAGGAAGGATTCTGCTGGAACAGGGCAGGACGTTTTCCATGCCTCCAGGAAAGAGTTGGAGGAGTCCAGCTCAGGACAATGAGAGCAATCAGAGCTTTGGGAAAACGGGATTTACAAGGGAAGGGAGGAAGGACTGGGATTTCAGAGCCTGGGGAAGGCTGGGGCAGGTTCATAAACAGCTGCTGCCAAAAGGGAAGGAGCAGGCGGCTCCCTGTGTGGTGGGGTAAGGAGAAATACGGGATAAATTACAGCAAAAGAGGTTCTGCTGAGATGTTTGGAAAATACAAGGATAACACTGAGCCATCCAGGGAAAATTATGGAGTCTCCCACCACTAAACATCCTTAAGAAGAATTTAACAAATGCTTGTGCCATATCTAACCTGCTCCTTGTTGGACCCGCATTTTGCACACTCGTTTTGCACTTTGATTCAGTCCAAGCCTGCAAAGAACAGAAGGTTTCACTGCTTTTCCAGGGGAAAGAGGCAGTCAGAGATTTAAAAATTTTGGAAAACTCCATCCAGCCTATGAGCTTTTATTTCCAAGGCAGAGATGCTCCCTGGAAATCTCTCCTTCAGGGACCATGTGCTGCTTTATCAGAACCAGCCTCAGCATCACCACAGTCTGTGGCCTGAATATTTTAAATTAGACTTGATTTCAAAACAGTATTTAAGTGCAAACTTACCCAGTAATTTCTTGGTGTACTGAGGTATAATTTAAATGCTCTGCTACAAAATGGACTGAAATAGAATAAAGAAGGTGGCTCATACAGGAGCATTTCAGTTTGCTACTAAAATAATAACATTCTATGCCTTTAGCTACGGTAATTAAAATAACCCACAGTGATAAGAAGTATCAAGGATTATCATATTTGCTTATTAACATGATAGTCAAATTAATCTTGTGAAGAAACAAAAAGATTGCTGGGCTACTTAACAGCAACATCTAATTATTTTGGAGAAAAACATGCATCCTTCTGCTCACAGGCTCACAATCTCATCTTGTGCCCCCATGCCTTGTAACAGAAAGATTCATATCAAGCACGAACCAGGCTGCTAAAATTATTAAATGCTGAACAAGAGATTTCATTATGCTGGAGGTTTATTAAATCACATTAACACCTGCTAAGCAAAGGTATGAAGTGCAACAGAGAAAGCAGCACTGATTTCACACACATTTAACTGAGGATCCAGGGTCTCCATGAGTTTCACATTAATTAGCTGGAACATTTAATGAACAAACTCTTAAATTACGTTCTAATCAAAATACAGACTAAGAGCTTACAAAACAAACCCCCAACGAGCATCCATCTGCTGGTGCAACATTTCTGACCTGATTTCTCCTTTCCCCAGGATTCTGGTTTGCTAATAAACCATCCTAGCAAAATATTGAGGTAAATTTCTCCTTACCCATCTCCTCCTAAACTCCAACAGATTTAGCAGGATATGATCCTTGTCTGTATAATGGTTTTGTTTTCTGTTCTGACTACCTGCCTATAAAAATACACCACATTTTCCAAACAGGGGCAGATTCCTCAGGATCAGCTACCTGGACATCAATTTAAGCTGGGCCCTAAAGTCAGAAGATAATTTCTGTTCAAAAAAAGGCTTGAGAATATTCACTGCGCTCCCAGTTTCAGGAATATGGGCAATATTGAGAATTAAACAAGACACATGGAGCTCCAAATGCCTCAAGAGCAAGAAATTTAACAGCAAGGCTTCACCTTTGTCTGGGTGATGAGGAAGACATCTCAGGATGTGCTTCATCCCTGTCCCTCAGGCTACCAGAGCTGCTGCCAAGGCTGGGGGCACCTTCATGAATACACATATCAGAAAATATGGAATCATTTGGCCTCATTTAAATGGAATTGATCCCTTGGTAAGTATACAGTAAAAATCCACTTTAAGCTACCTCAGAAAAAAAACAGTGAAATTTTAAAAAATGGGGAAAAAAATGAATCACCTAAGAGAGGTGGCCTTTAAGAAAAAGTCTAATGAAAATTGTAGGGGAAATCCATGGGGATAAAGTACTTTAAAGCAGCTGATTAAAGTAAAGCAGGGTGGAAAAGCAAAAGGTCTGGCAGCCATTCCACCTTGCACCATGATCTTATCAGCTCTCAGAAGACTCAGATGAAAAGCCCCAGAAAGACATATAGTCAACTTTTAAAAGGAGTTCACAAGAAGTTTAAAACACATTTTTTCTCAGGCACAGTTTCTCTGTGTGGGCATTTTGGTGCTCGTACAAGCTGAGCTTTGTGCATGTGCTTCACTGCAGGGCTGGGGGAGTGAAAGTCAGTGAAAAGTGACACCATCTGGTCGTGGTTTCCTGTTTGCTGGTTCTCATTCATGTAAAGCCCTTTCTGGTAGCAAACATTTGGTTGTTTCCACATCTGTGCTGCCCCCGACCTGCCCAGCAGTGCAAGAGGGAAGATGAGAGATTCATAAGCTGCCACTCGTGCCTGTGTGTCTGTGCCAAGCCATAAACACATGAGCCACGGGCAGCAGGGAAAGGGAAAACCCTTCCAGGGCTGGGTTTGTGCTTTTCCAACCCCTCTGGCATCAACAGCTTCTCCAAAGAGACCCCAGCACCACCAGAGCCTGGCTTAGCAAATCTCTCATATTTGAGGAACAAGGGGAACCATGAAAACTGGGCTGGACCTCCCCAGCCCTCGCACTTTGCCAGGCAGGAGCAGTGCCAGATAAGGTGCTATTACTTGAGGTGAAGCAATTATTAACTGTCAAGCTCAAGAATTCAGTCTTTGGATCACCTGTCAGTGCCCTGCTCAAAAACCTTGCCAGGCCCAGGGGGCTGGTGCTGTGTGGAGGTAACCAGAGGCAGCCCCTGCCCTCTTCCCCCTGTGACAATCCAAAGACCAATAAATAGGTCTTCCTCCTCATCTGTGTAATTGCTCTGGGGTTTTCCAGAGCGTGGCCTAGCAAATCTCTCATATTTGAGGAACAAGGGGAACCATGCAAACAGGGCTGGATCCTCCCCAGCCCTCCCACTTTGCCAGCCAGGAGAACTCAGAGCCTGCACACAACACAATCCTTCTTTTCCCTAAGTGCTCTTTTCCCTCTGCCAATCCCATCAGCTGTCCCAGTCACAGAGGAGCTTCCCACTGCTCAATTCTCCAGGTAACAGACTTCCAAATATGCAAATATTGAAACAAGCAGGAGGCTACAAGTCTCTGTGTGTGGCAGGCACTCAGACAAATCCACAGTGCTGCAAGCTGATGTATATTCAGTTCTGGCATATCAATCACCTCAGATTCCAGTAGGATTATCAAAAGACTGCTTTTGCCTATAATATAAAGCGCTTTTTCTCCCCTCCAATTACCTTATGGAAATTTTTAGCACAGATAATATACAGTGTTAATAAATCCTCTCTAGCATGGCAAGAGAAAGACTGATTTTCTCTCCTTGTATCAGGAAAACTTCGCACGTTTCAACTTTCTCAAGAATAAAGTACAGAAAAATATTGTCTCCTACACATCTTCTGCAAACACTCTCTGATATATGAGACCAGTCTGAGCTCATATCACGTAATAGTCCATTACATCAAACAACCTACTGCAAATTCCTTGCCAATAAAGCACAAAGTCATTCCCAGTTTCTGATAAACCATCTCCAGCTACGCACAACAAGCAGCACTTCCACACAAGCCATAACACTTTCTGCCTTTACCTGTGAAAAAGTGTCTGGTGTTCTTGTATTATCCATGTCTGGGGAAATTCTATTTGTTTCATCAGTATCCTACAGGGCTGCAAAGTGCAGTTTATTCATGAATCACACCTGCTTCTCCACAGCATGCTGCTCGCTCTCTGCCTCTCTGTCTCTTATGAAATCTTGCAGCCAATGGCTTTTATTAAGTGCTACTTCCTTTTATGCTGAGAACTGAAAGAAACAATAATGATGCTTTTCTTCCTTATGGCAGCTCTGTGAAAAGACAAAAAAAAAAGTAGAAGTTATTTGTTTGCTTTTCCTGAACTGATATTTATATTCCAGTGACTTCCTGAAATCACCAAGCCCAGACTGCTGAAATTATGATTTATTACTATTTATTATGATTTATTACATTGCATCTGTCTGAACACCCAGCATATGTTAGTTACCCAAATAAAGTCCATGCTAAATGTAAGAAAGTTTGCCTGAGGAGCTACAAACACAGTGCCCAGTTTTCCCAGCAGTGCTTTTATGCACAGCAGCAATTTTTAACACATCTCCAAACTCCAGCATGAATATCTGCATATTGGACAGGAGCACCAAGGCACCCGCAGCTTCATGCACAAGACTCCTCCAAAGACAAAAAACATTTTAAACTTTTTCTTTGCTGTCTGTACAGGGAAGAGAATTGTGAATCGGAGAGGAAATTACCAGCAAAGCACTCCTGAAATCAAACCCCAGCCCTGACAAAAATTGTTCAGCAGCTACAGGGAAAACACACCTTGGCTTCCCCACCTTTATATAGTGACTCCTGCAACATCACAAACCCACATCAAAATCAATCTGGAGATTGAAAGTTCTGGAGACACGCACAGCTGGAACATGAACTCTTCATATTCTGAAATTTCTTCTCCTCCAAGCAGAGGGGAAAATCAGAAGCTCTGAAACGTCACCTACAAAGCAGAGTTTTTAAGAAGCAACAGGAATTGAAAACATTTGGGGTTGATGACAAGTCTCCTTCCTCTGCTGCTCTAAAAGCAGCTTTTTAATAGCAACAACACAGGAAGTTGAGGAGGCCAGGGCAGAGCAGGTGCCACTGGATCACTCTGAGCCCAGGGTGGGCTCTGGCTCAGCCCCCACACCCACAGGTACAAATCCCACCCATCAGTGCCAGAGCTCTGGAGTGAGAAGTGGGAGAGAAAGGATTGGGAATGAACTCTCCCAGATCACTTGAGGCACTGGAAACTAAATGGGAGGTCAATATATGCTAATATAAACAGGGTTTAATCAGTTGAACTGATTAAAAGTTTTTGAAGGAGTGTTAGCTTAACACAGCCTCATGTAACAGGGCTTGACTAAATCCAGGTCTTCTAAAAAAAAATTTAATAAAAGATTGTCTTTCAATGCCCTCAGTTCTGACTGCTCTATGTCCAGTGTGACAGATGGAAATTTTTCACTAAACTGGAAAAAGAAATAATGGGAAATGTGTTTCTTTGACAGCTATCTGAAGCCATTTGCTTAAAATACAATAGCAACTAATTCACTCAGAATCGCATTTCTAGTGCTGGCCTATTCCCCCTAAGAATCCTCAGCCCTTGCGGAACTACGATTTTCTTTTTAAATGAAAGAATCCCAAGGAACTTCTCTTTATAACATGATTATAGCAGCACAGAACGTTTCAGAGTGGGGAAATGACAGGCTCCTTTCACAAAGGCTCTGCAGAGATATGAGATGATCTTTTCCCCTCCGCTGCCTGGAGAGCAGCATGTTCTGCAAGGCTACAGAGTCTGGGAGAAAGCAGTTAATCAGAATAGAGCTCAATTGCTACTCTTGGAGCAAACATTTCCAATTAATCTGAAGCCGTTAATTACACCTTCCTTTAACAAAGGCTCTGGTGTAATTTCCCTTATTTTTGCTCTCAGTGAATCGATTCCAACATGTGCCAGAATCATGAGCTGCGGCAAACACACGGGAAAATTCCCTGCTGGAATAAACCACCCTCCAGTGGAGATGACAATTGTGGGGAAAAGGGCTTGGAATCAACATGGAAGAACAGGAACTCTTTGGGCACTGTCTGAACAATGCTCAAGGTAAATGTTTTGGAGCAGCAGAGCAAGTTTTGCTGCAGAAAAACATCAACAATGCTGTTAAGCCTGGCCTCAGACACTTCCAGGGATCCAGGGGCAGCCACAGCTGCTCTGGGCACCCTGTGCCAGGGCCTCATCACCCCACAGGGAACAATTCCTTCCCAATATCCCATCCAGCCCTGCCCTCGGGCAGTTTGAAGCCATTCCCCCTCATCCTGACACTCAATCCCTTATAGAGGGTCTCTCTCCATCTTTCCTGCAGCTTCTTCAGGCACTGCAAGGCCACAGTGAGGTCACCCCAAAGCTTATCCAGGCTGAACAATCCCAATTCTCTCCTTAAACCTTATGGGGTTTTTAGGCTAAAAAGACTGGATTCTCTCAGATTTACTCACAGAGATTCTGAACACCTTTTCCCAAACTTCCTTCCAGGCACAGGGCGTGAACATCCATTCCAGCCTCCTGGTTTCTGATATCTCACAGCCCTGGGAGTGACTTCACAGGCCAGAAATCCAATTCTCTGCCTGCTTTCTGAAATTCTAAAGCCCAAAGGGTTTTCCAACAGCATATTGTGGATAACCACATGTGAACTCATTGTTTTGTGCTTTTTGTTGAAGTCAAAAAAAAGAAAACCCCAACCCTATGATCACGATATTTTCAATCAAACTAAATATGTGTTTAATAGGTAAAAGTCTCGTGTTCATTTCATTAAAGAATTTTCCTAAACCTCTCCATACCTAAGCAATAGATGTCATGAAATAAGTTATTTCAGGTTAAAAAAATGAGAGCTGAATTAAATATTCTTTAAATAAATAAATACAGCATGAACTTCCCAGGCACATTTTTGCCTCTCATTCAAGCATGAATGTTCCAGCAGGGCTGGAATGCTCTCACAAAGGATTTCAGAGTTGAAAAACAAAGCCTTTCCCTGAAAACTTGCTTCACCTGAAAATTACTGCCTAAGCCTGTTTTATAAAAGGGCTCTTTCTTTCTTTTTCCTGTTGGAATGGTGCTGAAACAGAGAGGAAGTCAGAGCTCCTTGTGACTTCATGGGGCTTTGACCTCAGCATTCCTCTTCATTTCACATGATGGAGATCCCAACAAGATCTGAACCAAATCCACCCAGACACGTTAGAAAGAAACTCTCTTCCAGGAGGTCTTGCCTTTTCTGTTTCCTCAGTGCTTATCTAGCACAGAAACTGATGGTATTGCAAATTCCAGCTGTTTCCATTTGGCCTAATTTTGGTTCTGCTTTTAAGCAAGGAAAATATTGATGCACAACAGGTTGTGCTACACTGAAGTGGAAGATGCATTAAATGCAAGGGGGGGGGAACAAAAGGGGGTTTTATGAGAACAGAAGATGAGTAATTTAAAATTAAAACTTCAGACAAGTGAGTCTGTGAAACTAAATTCAGGTCGAGGGTGACATCTAGTGATGCTCAGCACGAATTCTGCCTATTTTTGCAGCACCCTCACTCATGCAGAAGATTTAAACTTTCACCATGTTTCACCAGATACACCACAAAAGAAATATTTGTGAGTTTAAATGTGAGTTTACATCTGAGTTTAAATTTTTTTTCAGGTAATTTTTGAGCTAATTTTTAAGTTAATTCACTATTTTGAATGACTAATGGGAGAACCCATAAAAGGAAAAAAAAATAAAGGTAGGAACTTGGAGGTAGAGAAAATATATCTGCTCATTACAATGGAGAAGTTGGTACATGAGGTCTGATTGATGGAAGTGTTGTTTTTTGGCTTCTTTTCTTATTCTTCCCTTTTTTGTGCAATACATCTGCAAAGCATGGTGGCAGCCTGATACATAAATAAAGCAAATCAGTAATTAGCAACAGAGCTATTATTAATTCCCTTGTGACTTGATAATGCACAAACTACTCAGCTTTTGAATTTTGAACAACAAAAATGTTCCCAGCAGCTTTCTGCCTTTGCCAGTGGTTCATGGTCAGCGTCCAGGAGGGGAAAGGAGCAGCCCACATGTTGCTAAAAATAACAATTCTTCATCAGCCTGAGCAATTTCTTCTCACTGTGTGCAACAAACAGCAATAAAGGAAATCATGGAATAACAGAATCCCCTGCGTTGGAAAAAAACTTAAAGCTCATCTCATTCCATGCCCTGCCATGGGAAGGGACACCTTCCACTAGCCCAGGTTGCTCCCAGCCCTGTCCAACCTGGCCTTGGGCAATTCCAGGAAAAACCAAAGCATCACTGCACCAATTCATAGTTTAATTAATTTTTCAACTGCTTAAAACACATTTCATGCAAAAGTCTCACCCTCTGAATCTCCCTGGTGATCCCACCTTGTTAACTCTGATGCTGCACCCCAAAGTCGAGAAGTTAAACCCACATTATTCCAATGCCCAGAGGAAGGGACAGCTCCACAGATCTGCTCCTCTGGGACACAAGGTGGCACCAGACACTGCCTTAATTTCAGGCTATTAGAAGGTGGATCATAAAGCAAAACCTTTGAAGAGTTTGTGGTTTTAACTGAGAGGAGTCAGAAATCCACAGACTCTCCAGTGACTGTGCCCAGGGAGTGGTCCAGGGAATGGCTGGGCACAGCAGGGGCAAGTGGCAAGTGCTGAAAGGTTTGAAATAGCAAGGAATTGGCTGTGGAATCAAAAGGAGAGCTAAAGCAATCCTGAGGGAAGCTGGATCATCTTTTGAAAGCTGGGAAACAGCAGCACCCTTTAATGAGGCACAGAGTGGGTACAGAAACGGGACCCTCTGTAGTCCAGAAAGGTCTTTTCCTCCTGGAAAAAGGCAAAGGGATGCCTCTTCTCCCATAACCTCCTTTTGAAACTTCAATCCTTTCATCAATCAAAACAGATAATCCAGTTTTAGCAAACCAAATATTAAAAAAAAAAAATTTAATGACAAAATATTTAAAAGATGACAGGAGATTGCAGCTGCCTCCTCCCCTCCTCCTTATTTGTCTGGTCTTGACACCACAGCCTGGGACAGCTCTGGACCAGTCCCTTCCTCTGTTTTCAGTCTTGGGCAGCAAGAGAAGAACAAAACAAAGGGTTCCCCACGCAGCCACGGTGTCCCAGGTCAGCGATGTCACTGAAGCTCCTCATCCATCTGTGCTCCTGAACAGGGAATTCTATTGAAGGCCACAGTCAGGAGTGTTGCAAACACAAAAGTCCAAGCACTCCCCAAAATCCTCACCTTTTTTACACCCAGTGGTGTAATTTAAAGCCCAAGCAAGGCACCGAATCACCCAAACTTCAGCAAGCACCTTTGCAGGGCTGTCTTTTCCGAAGCTGTGACACAGAGAACACCAGGCAGCTTTCCTCGATGCTGGCTCCGGAAACGACTGCCAGAATTGCTGTTAAATGAGGAAATCCATGGAAATAAACCTGGCCTTTGGGCAGCCCTTTTGGCACCGTGGCTGGAAGGGCATCCCCAGGGAAAGAGCCCCGAGGGCACAGTCCTGGGTGGCAGCAGCCACAAAACACTGAAATGGGCTAAACTGAGCCCCTGCCCTGGCAGTGCTCCCTCCAGGAGGAATTCATCATCATCCTCTCTTTTGCAACGTAGGGAGCACTCAGCTGCACTCTCTGCTGTGTCATTGCTCGTAGCTGCTCTTAGGAAACCTCAGCCACCAATGTTTGCTGGAGGCAGCTTGTTACTGAGAGCTTCTCGAAGCTCCAGCCTCAGCTCCAGGGAGCTACTCATCACCAGGCTCCCTGCTAGGGGATGGGGAGAGCAGGGGGAGTCTGCACAGCTTGGCTGCGTTCACTCCTCACTTCCCACTTCACAGGGAAATTAAGGAAGAGATTTCCATTAAAATACCTGCCCTGCTACAGAGGAGAAAACATGAGGCCCAGATCCTAGGCTGAATGATCTTCCTGCTCTGCTTTTCATGGAGTGAGAGGGAAAGGAGAGCTACACTGAGGGGGAAAAAATCCAAACCCTGTCTTGTAGTGAATATAGGACTGAGGTGCCCTGGCTTCGCATCTCAGCTCTCCACTGTGCTAAAAGCAGTGTTTTATGCTCTGACACCTAATTAGCCAGAGAAGGAACAATAACCCACGAGGCAGGGGGTGAATTTACAGCAGATCTCTGGACACCCTGTTAGCACAGAGTCTCTCCAGACCTTCCACACAAGCCTTTCAAGCTGGCAAGGCTCAAATAAAGAAAATCCTAAGTAATATTATCACTGTATATTGTACCTAGATGCATCTATTATGCATTTATATCAAAATTGATTAATAACTAATACACAGAAGATAATAATACAGCACAGATTCAAAGAGGGATTCAGGAGAAGAAGGAGGGGATTGAAGGTTCACTCTGGCCCTCTGCAGCAGTTTGTGGAGCAGTGACACAAAACCCATCTGTGAACGAGGGAGCTCCTCAGGTCAGCCTTGATTGCTTGGAGGTTCTGGCACCTGCGTCTTCCAAGGCACTGACCTGGAAGAGCAAGGCTGCAGAACATTTTGGGAAGTTTCTAAGCAGCCACAAAAGTGTGAAATCAGCTGCAATTCCATTATTTCTGCCATCAGAAGTGGTGCAGGATGAGTGACAGATGTAACCTTTTCATGACAAGCCCTTTTCTTGTCAAGACAATATTCAGAGCAAACAAAACCTTAAACCTCAGCTTCTGCTTTTATGCCAGATAGGAAAATGTGCTGTTCAGAAACATCTAACTATAGATTATTATTAAATTCAAAGATGTGTAAATAACCTTGTACACTTCAACTGAGAAGAAAAAGAAGGAAGAATTGGTATGAATAACTAGTTGTCACTTCTGCTTTCCATAATAAATTCGTACAAGGTTACATGAATCATATTGGCTTTCCAAATCTGTTTTGCTTTCTACATCAAGATGGTTCTGTTTCTGACTGAAAATATTCTGTATTGGCACCCTGTAGTCTGACATTACTCACAACAGCTGGATCACATTGCAAACTGCAGAATCTGGAAAAGGGAACCTCTCCAACCCTGAAGAGCATTTAAATCCCATTTTACTGTTGAAGAGCAACATTTCGGAGGGCAGCAAATTCCTGGTCATCCCCAAACCATAACAAGTCAGTAAAGACTGCCTCGCTCTGTTCTAGAAGTTATTTGCAAAAACAATGCAGATAAAAGCTCAGAAGTTGGAACTTTTAATAACCACAGGACAGCATCTTCCACACGCAAAAAGAATAGAACAGGAAACGCTTGGAAAAAAATAGAACAGCAGAAGTTAGACCTAACTGGTAAATAAAATTAAAGGATAGGGTCTTGTTGTGGGGCTTTTTTCTGTCGTGCTTGTCTGCAAAGCAGCAGCACTGGACTGCAAGTACTGCAACAAACAGAGGCACTTTAACATTAGCAGAACAATTTGTCCCCATATCCATCCCTCCAGAGCAGCTGACAGCTCAGTAAAATCATCTTTAAAGCTTGCCAGCCTCCAAAGCCTCACAGTTCTCTCTGGTCCAGGAGTGAGGTCAGCAGCAGCAGCAATCAGGTTTGAAAAGGCCGAGTGCACCCATCCCTCAGCGCCACGCAGCAATGAGATTTGTGAAGCTTCCAGGGAGATGAGGAAGATATTCCAGGGATATTTGGCCCTGATGGAGCTGAAGAGCAGAATGCAGCTGGCTCAATCACGTCTGCTTGTCTCTCACTCTGTAAATGAGAGAACAAAGCTGACACTGAGCATTATTAGTCTAAAGCACTTAAAATCCCTTTAACATGAAAAGCATCTGCAGGTGCTGGTAAGTGTTTTGCAATCAAGTCTGCTTTGTCTCCTGTTACCCAGGGATGAGAAAGAAAATTGTCCAAAATGTCCCAAAGTTGAGTCTGTTTAAATTAACCTTTTAACAGGCTGAAATTACAGAAATCCTCATCTGAAAGCCCCCTCATTGCAATCATGATTTCGTGCTCCTTCTCCTCACTAATCACAGTTTGGCAGGCTGCCTCCTCACCAGGATTGAAGGAAAATTCAGTGGATAACATCCTAAAGGATGCAAACTCCTGGTGCTTGGCTTCAGCGGGGATTCAGTTGGGTCAGGTGAGCATTTACTCTTCCACTTTGAAAATCTCTGCCAGCAACGTGGTGCAGACAAATTTAACTTCCACTGGCCACAGCTGATGTCAGATTCATTCTTGCCTCAGACTAGAAAATAACATTTTTAGCTATGGGCATGACTGGGAGCTGTAGGAACTACAACTCCTTGGAAGCAGACCATGGAAATCTTTCCATTATTATATCTGATACCTGATATTGCAAGTGATCCTGAGGCCTGTGACTCTGACAGGACTAAAATTGCTCTTGGAAAGCTGTTGCCTCAAGACATTGAAGAAAAACAGCATTTCAGTAGACAGAACTTAATCACCTGTGTCTTTACTTTGGTTTCATCACGTCGGGTTCTTGTGAGGCTCCTAATTCCAGATTTTTTGAGTTTTACAATCATAATTTATAAATCATTTTATATAATTTTATATATTTTATAATCATTTTGTACAATCATAGGAAACGCCCCAAAGTGTGTTTGTGCTATTTATAACAACCAGTGATCTCTCCACGTTCCAGTGAAAAGCAGCAAACGGGTTTTTTGTTGAATTAAGTCAACAGTCAAGCAGTTCACGTTGTACAAGCCATGTGCTGAATCAGATCTGAAGTTTCATTTGTTTTGTCAAGTATCCCTTCATCAAAAACCTAAACTCTACTGAGGCAGCTCTTGAGCATCGAACAGCTCTGCAGGTCAGCAGAGCGCTGAGCAGCCACCGTGGAGTGCCCAGGTGATGAATTCCAGCCCGTGTTTACAGATATTCCCAATCAAAGCCCTAATGCGCACTCCAGAAATGTGCACAGAATTCAAAACCAGCAGAGCTTGCTTTGCTAAGATAAAATATTTCATCTTGTAAGTCCTTTTCTATAAAGAATAAAGGAGAGAAAAGCTCTTCAAGAGTTTTTTGCTCACTGTTTTGGCTGCTTGGAAATACAGGACAATAATAATTCCCTGCTGCATGGGAGAAACCATCTGCTTATTATCCTCTAATTTCCTTTAAATTTTCTACCTTTGTCTGGCAGAAACTCTTGTTGAGAAAGAGTGAAAATTAAGGAAAGTGATATGCATTTGTCAGCCATTATCATCTTAATCTCATGTCAAGCGTTAAACAAGATTTTTCATTCAACAACCTCACAGGGGAATTCTCTTAGAAAATTCCATGCTGCACATTTAGCAGTAAATGTTACTTTGTCTTTACTTTTCCCTGAAGATTAAATAGTTTTACTAGTGAAAAAACAACTGAGCAATAATAGCATTAAAAAAAAAAAAAATCAACCTTGCTTTTTAACTGCTTTGTAAAACATGGCAGAGGTTTTTACCTCAGAAAATTGTTCATTTCTGCTGGTAGCTAAAGCAGCCAAACCTTTGCTTTGCCTTCATCACAGCCAATATTTCATTAACTGTGCTGACATCCTCTTATTTACAGCTCATTTTTCTTAGAAATGGAGTTATTTTAGGAAAGAACATGAATGAAAGTAACATAAGAGACATCACAATAAATCTAATTTCCACATTTAACCCATTGCATCTTTGTGGGCTCGACGCAGGTTGTCCTGACATTTTTTTAAGGGCTGGTCATGATTCTTTTAAAGATCCATCCGCTGATGGAAGGACACAAAGCTTTCATTACAGATTCTTGGGCTAGATAATAATTTCAAGTTTGTAGTCTCACTCAGACAGTGAAGGGCAGCCCTGGCACGGGCAGATAAGCAGAGATGATGGCAGGGCTGTATCAGAGGCTGCTGCTAAAGGAAAGGTCTGGCAGTGCCCAGAGCACTGAGGGCACAGGGCAAAACCCTGGCAAATCCAGCTTTGTGCTCGTGAGCTCTCTCGTCTTTTCTGGCAAAGAAAGGAATGGGAATTGGGTCCTGCACACCCCTGGCAAGGGCACTAATCAGAAGCCCAGAGTACAGAACAGCTCAGAGGCATTTTCCTCTGAACACGTTCTAAAAGGAGGAGGCTGCTGATAAATATTGTCAAATTTGGACCTGTTTTAACTTCATTTTCATGAGTTTTTAAATTATCACTATAGAAGCACAGGGGGGTGGTGTTTTCCTCAGCAAAAACTGTCCTAGTTAAAGAACAGGTTTTAACTGCAGCAGCAGACCCAAGTGCTGGCGTTTGCACACAGAACCAGCACGAGTTTTGAACGTGAGATGCATTCCAGAAATTTTCTGTTTCTCAGCTACGTGAGACCCTGAAGCCAATCTCCAGAATCCACCTCCAGTAAATCACTCTGGAGGCTGAAGAGCTCTTCTGCAGTCAGAATCACAGTCTGGGAGGTGAAATAAAGTGAGCATAAACCAGCACGTCTCTATAAACTTCTGGGGGTGTGAAAACTCCTCCTGAGAAATACTCAGAAGAGAGTGATTGTGGAGGCCAAACCTACGGAGATTTCTTTACCACCTCTTTGATCACCATAGCTATGAGAGCCTGAGTCATGCCAGGTTTTTGAAATACACATTTCCTCTCCTTCTGCAAGGAACAAAACAGGCCAGGGATTCTGGCCTGGAGGCTGAAAGAGCAAAATATGGGAAGGAGATACAATATCCATGATGGGGGAAATGAACAATGGTGTAAGAGATGTTCTCCCTCCCAAGCACCCATTCTCCCCTGACCTCCGGCCCCAGCTGCTGTTGGACTCAAACATGGCATGAGAGCACAGCCAGGAGGTGACAGTCGCATAGCAACCACAGGGACAGCGACCAAGGACTTCTCTCCTTCACACACCAGGGGATGAAAAAACAACAGGTTTGGGGTTTGAGTCCAGGGAATAAACAAGAACACAGCTGAAGGAGGACTCTGCTCCCTGGGTGTCAAATAAATGTACTCTCACAATGCCTGGAGAGCAGGCTGTGAGTGGGAACATTAGTCATGGACTGCAGAGCCTGAGACAGGAGGTGAGGAGGGCAGTTCAGTCACTGATTCAAGCAGAAGGTGACACTTCCTGGACATTAACAGAGCTGCAAGCAAACACTCGGGTGTACCATGAGCTTCCTGACTCACTCTGAGCCAGCAAAGCCCAAAGATCCCAGCCTTGACTGGTCCACTCAAGCTGCACCTTTTCCGTCGTGGATTCCACTGACAACAGCCCTGAGCACAGCCCAGGCTGCAGCTCCTTCCCTCGAGGCCTTGGGCAAAGAGCTGGGAAGAGCAATGGACAAGGCAAAACTTGGGGAATCCACAGAGACATCTCCCATCCCTAACTCTCCAACCTTCTCCTCACCAGGTTCTGCTGAAAAGGGGACCTAAACCAAGCTATTATTTCATTTTATACACCATGGCTTGCAGCAATGCCCTGCTCTTGCTCTGCTCTCCTACCCAAGAGGAGTGGACTTCACTGACTAAGAGACTGAGGATAGGAACGTGTGACATCACTTGGGCAATTTGCCACCCCTCAGGGGCAGTGCAGCACTGCCAGGACACAGATCCACTGCAGCCTGCCTGCTCTGCACTGCCATGGTCCCAGTCACTGCCTGTATCCCTGGACACAGAGCAGGAACTGACAGCTGAGGAGCAGCATCTATTAGATGAAAATAGAAAATATATTGTGACGTTTCAGGTCATGGAGGTTTTCCAGTGCTGAGCAGAAAAATCCTTTTGAAAATAAGGGCTCACATGTTGCTGTCTTTTGTGCAGACACAGCTTCTTCCCCTCTCTGCATAGGCCTCAGAGTCACTCTGAGTTTGCTATCACGCAGGAGGCTCTAGCCCAGTATTTTTAGCACTTAATGGCCAGGCTGATAGTGCCATTAATCCACTTTGGTGTCCAACATTCAATTTCCACTTCAAATTGCACCTCAGTGCAAGCGGTAGCTTGTCCTGCTGCCACAAACATTCAGAAACTCATGATGCAACACATTTAATGACTTCCTGTCCCAGCTGAAAGATGAGGGAATCTGTAGCTGCCTTTTGAAGCACTGTGGCACCAAGGGATGGAGCATTCTGGAGTCACCACTTACAGGAACAACAGAGATACTGCTGGCACTGCCCAGATGGGCAAGACAGGACTGGAACGGCCCAGCACTCCTGGGAAGTGCTTGAATTGTGGGTGCCTCAAACAGAAGAGCGTCTCCATCAACAGGAAATCCAGAGCCAAGCCCAGGAGGATGCTGCTCCTCCAGGGTGAGCTGTGCCTTTGGATCCTGTCCTTGCCCTGGGGGGACACAGCCTCCACCTGCCACTTCAGAAGAGAGGACAGAGCTGGCAGGGAGGGACATCTGCCCGGCTTTGCCAAGATGGGCTCCTCCTCACCTGGGAAAACATTTCCAAGGACATTTGCAGCCATTCTGCCCAGAAGTCACTACCCTGGTGGTGCACTCCATTGGCCCCAAAAGCTGGCAGGAAGCAGTGAGACTTCTGCACAAAGCAGAGGTTGCTGCTCCAGGCTTGCATCCACACCCACCACACTCGGATGGAGGGAATGTCTTTTCCCCACCATGGGATTAGAGGCATGGGAGAGACAGTTTGCTGGTTTAAGATATCTGCTCTAAAATACATCACTGCGAATTTAGGAAGAGACTAATTTCTTTAAAACATTACCTTGTTTTGGGCAAGTCCCCAGCTATTTAATCACTTAAAATTACTGTTCTGAATCTTGTCTTTGTAAAACTGTCAAATTTAACCTGGAGGTTCAATTTGAGATTTGTTGCCTCTTGGTATTGGATTATGGGTGCATGATAATAATTCTGCGGGCTCAGAATGAAACTGGGAGAAATTGGTGACTTTTTTTAGCTAACAAACCTGCAACAGAAGCCCCAAACATTAATCTAAGTGACATTGCACGGCTTTGGTTCTAAAGTACTTCTGCAAAAACATGAGTTGGGAAGAGTTTAGACATCAGCAAGTGCTCCTAAAAAATCAAACTAAGAAAATTGCACCACAGAAATATAGAATGATTGCAGTGCAAGGAAAATCTACCTTATGCTTGCCTGCTAATATGTGATAAATGAAAATCTCCTCGGTCCTGCAGAGGTTTAAATGGGCACAATCCCAGTTAAGACCAGTCTTAGTGGCCACTCAGGACGCTCAAACGTGCACGGATGGTGTATGAGCATCCTGCCTGCCCCAAACCTTCCCAAGGGCAGGCAGGACCCGGCTGCCCGGAACAGGCAGAAACTTCTACGGGGTGAAATCCCCGTTTTCCAGAGCAATTTTACGGCAAATCTGTCGTGCTCGGTATCTGCAGAGGGCGCCAGACAATTTCGGATGCGCCGGGATGCCGCTCCAGGTGCTCCAGCTGTCACTCACAAAGGTGCTCGCTCTCCAATGGCCAATGCTCGGCTCGCAGGATGAAGTAGGAGTTGGTTTTTCTTTCTTGCATGTATAAATCCCTTAGTTCTCTTCTCCTTTCTTCCCACTGAAATAGCAACAGATGCTTGGCTGAGCTGCAACATGCTGGCAACCGACCTGCCCCAGCAGACACGAGAACTCCCTGCTTTTAATCACCAGGAGAGCTAAACCCAGCAGCGTCCTGCTGCTGATTCTTCCCTGCAGAGAAAACTGTCTGCTGCCTACAAGCTTCGAAGCTCACTTTCTTACAAAGGGAAGAGCAGCCTGACATACAACTCACTGTAAATGCAGACTTTTTGATGTTTGCACTTGTAAAAGTGACTAAAGTCCTGCTTGATTCCACCCCATATGCACAGCAGCTCTTGGAAGGACTTGTTTTCCTTTTCCTTTTTATTTTCTCTTTTTAACCTGTGCTCTCTCAGGTCCACAGTCACTGGTGAATTCAGCTCCTTTGCTGACAATGAACACCACACACTTTGCATTCTCATTTCAGCCCGTGCTGCTTAACATCACTGAAGACTTCAATGACTCCATCCTGAACAACAGGAGTGGCGATGGATTTTGCGAGCAGGTCTTCATCAAAGCCGAGGTCTTCTTGACTTTGGGGATCATCAGCCTCCTGGAAAACATCCTTGTCATTCTGGCAGTGCTGAAGAATGGGAACCTGCACTCTCCCATGTATTTCTTCCTCTGCAGCCTGGCTGTGGCAGATATGTTGGTGAGCATGTCGAACGCCCTGGAGACCGTCATGATTGCAATCCTCAGCAACGGCTACCTGATCATCGACGACCACTTCATCCAGCACATGGACAATGTTTTTGACTCAATGATTTGTATTTCTCTGGTAGCCTCCATTTGCAACCTCTTGGTCATAGCCATTGACAGGTATATCACTATTTTCTATGCCCTCCGTTACCACAGCATCATGACGGTGAAGAAAGCCCTGACTCTCATTGTGCTCATTTGGGTGGCTTGCATCATATGTGGCATCATTTTCATTGCCTACTCCGAGAGCAAAACTGTCATTGTGTGTCTCATCACCATGTTCTTCACCATGCTGCTGCTCATGGCCTCGCTGTACGTGCACATGTTCCTGTTCGCCCGCCTGCACGTCAAGCGCATCGCGGCGCTGCCCGTCGAGGGCGTGCCCCCCCAGCGCACCTGCATGAAGGGCGCTGTCACCATCACCATCCTCCTGGGGGTCTTCATTGTCTGCTGGGCACCCTTCTTCCTCCACCTCATCCTCATCATCTCCTGCCCCATGAACCCGTACTGCATCTGCTACACCGCGCACTTCAACACCTACCTGGTGCTGATCATGTGCAACTCGGTCATTGACCCGCTCATTTACGCCTTCAGGAGCCTGGAGATGAGGAAGACTTTCAAAGAAATCGTGTGTTGCTGTTATGGCATGAGTGTGGGACAGTGCATGCTGTGAACACCTGGCTTTGGGTGGAAAAAACACGCCACAGGTGTATAAGTATAAATATATATATGTATATATTGAGATACAGAGCAGCTCACTTTAAATGCAGTGCCTGAAGGAAGGGTGCAGGAAAGACAAAAGCCTTCTACATGATGCCTTGTTTCCTACTTTTTAGAGTGAAAACCAATTTCAACTGAATTATTTGAAGTTTTTAAAATAGTTATAACGGAAGGAAATCCAGAGTGGCTTACAAAACAGCTTCAAAAACTTACTGGGAAAAATGAATCCTGAAAGGGACTGCCACCTTCTAGAGACTGAGATAATTTTCCCTCTAGCATTCATTTGTGCCTGTTGCTTTATCTCTGTGCCACTGCCAATGAGCCGGTGCTTTCTAAAAGATTTCTTTAGTAACCTCTGTGGAAAGCTATTTTTCAAAACACCAACAGGTAACAGCATTGTTCTACACCCACGCCTCTGCCTTTTAATGAAAGAATAGATTGACATTTTTGCTCCTTGCCATAAAGCAGCCTGAGTACAATTTTCAAAGGGTGAAAGCAAACATTTCTCTTGCACTGAAATCAGTTATCACTACAGGATCGGTGACAGTGTGACTTCAACAGCTGCCTGATAGGATTGACTCATGTGAAGGCTTTTACATTATTTGTTGTGATATAAGAGTATTATATCCTTGAATTTTTAATTATTTTTTTAAAGCTGGAAGGCACTGATCAATGTGGTATTTGCTAAGTTCATAAAAAGTCACAGAAGTCTTCTTTTGATAAATCCTCACTAATGAGACCCACAGATCTGAATATCAGAAAGAGCCAAAATGCAAAATACCTTGAATGTAGCATTGTGTAAAAGCTGCAGGGAGTCATTAGAAATGTCCACCTGTAAGTTCAGCACCTGGAAGAAATCAGATGTGTGTGGCAGAGAGGACTTTGTGCATTGAGAAATAATGTCCTGGGACAGTGTCTCCTTACTTCAGCTTTACACTGCACTCAGGGGCTGGATCCTCCTGCTCCGGGAACAGGAGAGCACCAGGGCTGTTTGCCGTCCTTTTTGCCATCCTTTCCCAACCCTGTGTGTGTCACTGGCATGAAAAGAAGCACCTGCAGCTACAATAGTTTCGTCTTTGCCTCTGCTTTCTGCAAGAATAAACCCTGTGGGTGGCCTTCAAACAGCACATCATCCCTGAGCAAAGGCTGCTGCAGCTTGTGCTCGACACAGGCACGGGCAGTGGCACTCACAGTGCCAGGCTGAGAACACTCTGAGCCATCCTAAAGGCTGCTACCACCTTTCTGGTACCTGCTTTTAGGAGGGGAGGTATCCCCAAACCCTTAGAGTTGTCTGATTCTTTCAAACATCTAAAAGATCTTATTTGACTTAAAACTCTTTTATTCCCCCCACCTTCTTGTTTCGGAGTTGCTGGGTTGATTATATTATTATTATTATTATTATTATTATTATTATTATTATTATTATCAGAGTTATTTCTGGGGTTTGCCTCTGCCAGGTGAGAAACTGTTCCTGCAGCCCAGAGCTCCCCCAGCTCCTGTGCCCCCAGCTCTGCCCCACACTGGTGCTGGTGTTTCAGTGCCAGTGGCTCCAGACCCAGCCCTGCTGCCCGTGGGGAGTCACATTTCACACTTTGCACATCCTGGACTCTGTTTGATCCTCAGCATCCGACAGGGAACAGCCCCATTTCCCAATCCTATGGGCTGTATGGTTTTCCTGGGGCCAAGAACCACCTCTCCCCATGCTCCAGCCACACTCTGCCCATCAGCACAACCAACCTCACGTTCCCTATTCCTCCTGTCCTCTGATCACACCCTGAATTCCCTGAGTTCTCACTTCCTCCCATTATCACATCCTCCAGGCTTCCCCCTTTCCAACACTCTGTTCCAACACTTACCTAATCCTATAACCCTTAATTTAAAAAAGGCTAAATTTTTAAAAAAGCAAAACCAAGATCACTGTGGAGCAGAACAGGCACAAATGAAAATTCTCCCCATTTCAGGATGAGACCAAAGAAAATCCCCCCAGCTGGCAAAGCCAAATGCTTTCAGCCTTATCTGTGTGTCACAAACCCCAGCTGAGCAGTCCCAAGATGTGCTCTGTTAGCCCAGCCTGTCGCACTTTGCAGCATCTGATGTGGGGCACGGAGATGAAATCAGCACAGGGAACCACGGAACTCTGGTGGCGTGCAAAGACTGTGCGTAGCTGTTGTAAAAAATCTCTGCCTGTTCTCAGTGTTCTGTATTTTACACTCTGGAGCATGGTTTGCCACGATATTCTGCCTCAGGTCGTTGTGGATTTAGCTCTTGTTGCACCTCATGTCCTACTTATTTCTCTGATGTCCTACTTCTTGCTCTTTTAAAAGCAACAAGACTGATTCATACCGTGCTTTGCCTTTAAGCGAAACATACTCTGCTGAATAAAATCTGAAGAGATCACTGATAATCGTGTTTGCTTCTGTCAGAGCAGCACTTCACATCAACCCAGTCTGGGGGCTGGCTCACAAAACTAGAAATAGAGTCTAACACTGGGCAAAAGCCTCTTAATTCAGAGAATTGTGGAATGGTTTGGGTTGGAAGGGACCTTAAAGATCCTCTCACTCTACCCCTGCCATGGGCAGGGACACCTTCCACTATCCCAGGTTGCTCCTGACCTGGAACTCTTCACTCTGCCCACAGAGCTCCACAAAAAGGAGGGAAAAAGCCAGATTTTCAGTCCCATATGCAAACAAACTGAAAGAGAATCCATAAAATCCCTCAAAGATTTCTCACCCCGTCTGGCACCAGGCTCCCCACAGGTTATCCAGGAGGTGGGGAGTGGGTTTGTTCAGCCCCAGGTCCACATTCTCAGCTCTAAGCCCAGGTTTGGAATTCTGTGGGGCACAGAGCCAGGACTGTGGGATCTCAACAAGCCTGTCCCTGATGGGAAGGGAAAGAGGGAGTGCCCATGGGTCTGAGCCCCACAACAGGAGTTAGTGAGTGAATACTCACAGCTACGGGCCCAGGTGGGAAGGGAAATGGGAGGAAAGGAAAAGGGAAAAGGGAAAAGGGAAAAGGGAAAAGGGAAAAGGGAAAAGGGAAAAGGGAAAAGGGAAAAAGGAAGGGAAAGGGAAGAACAGGACTGCACTGCAATCAGTGGGACAGATCTAAACATTTTGATGAGAGAGGAGCCCTGGAACTTGTGCTCAGCCACCCTTAGGGACAGAACTCCAGTCAGGACTCATCCAAGAGACCCAAAACCACCAGCAGTGCCCACCCCTGTCTCATTTCTCAGCATCATTTCCCTCTGGGTGTGCACACACAGCAACCAAACCCAGCCCAGGCAGGGGCAGGGCAGCAGCCCCTCACACCTGCTGGGAGCCAGAGCAACATTTCCAGCTGAGAATCCGCCCCTGATGGGGACTGCAGTGAAATGCCACCACTTTCAGAGCTGTCACCTGTAAACCAACGAATAATCTGCTCATAATAAGAAATGTTTCTTACTTGAGGGGAGTGTTGGGCTGAACAAGATATGTGCAGTTTCCCCCAGATGGTCTAAGAAATGGCAGGCTGAAATAATATCTTTTGCATCTAAAGGTATCATTAATATGGATTTATTGAGTCAGTTTTCCTGCAAGACAATCAAGCAGTTCACAGACACTGTAGGATTACCATTTGCTCAAAGATGTGTTGGGAAATCCTCATATATTTAAGACAAATATTTGAATTCACAGGAGCATGAGTTATCCTGCTAAGTCAACTCAGCACGGCATATTCTGCAAATTACAGACAGATTTGTTTCTTTCACATTAAATTCAGCACTGTGCAGGCAATTTTCCCATCAATAAGTGACTATTTTATAATCGACAGCATTTGTATTAATGGGCAAGTAACCAAGTCCAGGCACAGAATTCTGCAGTCAAACTAGGTCATTATTAAGGCCATTAGTACAAACACCTTCATTATTTCTCACTGAAATAAGATGTTTCTATTTGCTGAGGCCTAAGTGGGGACCAGGGTTTGCTGTTTGGTGGCTGCACCTAAAACCACTGATTTAGAAGGAATCCACAAAGGAATGGGGCTTCACAAGAGACACTGGAAACCCCTTTGCTGTTTGCAGCCCAATCTCAGTTCCTCACCCCTGGGACAGCACAGGAGACACCAGGGGACCTGGGCACTGAGAGCCAGCAGGGGCACAGCAACTGTTCCACAGCTCCCTGGCCCCACATCCAAGGGCAAAACCCACTCACATGGGATGATTCAAGTCTTCAAACTGAAATAGAAGAGGGTTAGATGGGATATTGGGCAGGAATTGTTCCCTGGGAGGGTGGGCAGGCCCTGGCACAGGGTGCCCAGAGCAGCTGTGGCTGCCCCTGGATCCCTGGCAGTGCCCAAGGCCAGGCTGGACATTGGGGCTGGGAGCAGCCTGGGACAGTGGGAGGTGTCCCTGCCATGGCAGGGGTGGCACTGAAGGGGCTTTAAGGTCCTTCCAACCCAAACCATTCCATGATCCCATAGCCCTGCCTGCAGCAAGGAGTCCTAACACACCATGAGCTGATTCTGATGGTGCAATGCAGATTTTCCTCATCACGAGGGTGAACACCTCTAAGAAAACATCAGGTAAAAAAGAGAGGCAAGAGAAAGCTGGATGGGAGACCGAGTCTGAGCAGCTGTGCAAAACAGCACTGGGTGCAGGTAGGGATGTCTGAGGTGTGGGAGAGGGCCAGGCCTGAGGGTGAGCATCTCTGGTGCCAATCAGGAGACCAGAAGTGTGAAATCAAGAGTCCGCAGCTAATTAGGACAGAATTCATCCTTGTTCCTGTCTGATTTCACAAAGCCTACACGTTACTCCTGCCTTCAGCCTTTAAGACCAAAGTACCTCTTCACAAAACACTTGTCTCTCAAAATGAGTCTGAGCTTATTCTTCACTTGAGCAAAACACCAGACCTTGTACTTGTAGCCTTTTATTGCCTCCACGTACAGTCAATTATGTGTTACTTGTGAAGAGATTTGCCTTTAGTAATGTTAAAATTGTACAGCATGTACTTGGAAAGGTCTAAATCTAAATCAAGGACTCGTAATTTCAAGTTTTGAAATGGTACAGGGACAGTAAATAAATGTAATCTTTCATTTTCAAATTTCTCTGCATGAAAGGAACCAAGGTGGGCTTGGGAATCCAAAACTTTTGACAAAAACAAAACAGAAAGGAGGCAGCACCAAAGCTGAGGCAGTAAATTTGTCTTTAAGAAATTAGTTCATGCATTTGCATATCCAACTTGATGTACAAAAATTAAACCAAACACTGCACTACTGTTATCATAAAGTGAACTGCATTATCTTCTGTTTATGTAACAGACCATCTATTTCTTCTGAAGGACATCTGTCTCAGGACCCAAACAGTGAAAGCAGGGCCTATTTAAAGCACAAATCAAGGGAAAATACCAACTCCTCATTATGCTGTGACCTGAACGTTCAGTTCCAGGGGAAGGGAACAGCAAAAATAGGCAGAACGCCCATCAGTGAACACCAAAGCAGTGTTAAAACAGATCTTTTTTAAAGCAGAATCAGCTACAAGTCTCTAAAATCAATTTTCCTCTCAAGTTTGTTGAAGCTTACAGGGACACCACGCTGCTGCCTGTGCCACCCCTCACAGCAGGCACCCAAACAATGGGACTGGAAGATGCTGCTTTGGTTATTTGGCTGCCACTCTGTGCTCCCTCACCAGCCATGCCCCAGAGCTTTGGGCAGTCTCTCAGCTCTCACTCTTCTCCTCTGCACTGCTCTGTTGTTACTCAGATGAAACTCAACAGATAAATAATTCCCCATATTCCCTAAGTACTCTTTGACAGTGCTTCTCTGTTTAATGCCAGGCTGAAGTCTAAAAGAAATCAGTAAATCCATGTGTACACGTGGCACAAAGCTGCCATTCCATAAATAAACCTACAGCTGTGTGGCTCCAGTCCAGCTGCTGGGGTGTCATTACTATTCTCCAAAAAAAATGCAGATGTGTGCCCAAGAGGAACTCTGAGCAACTTCCTCTTGGCAAATCCACTTTGGAGAGCCCAGAAGTAAACATTTAAAATCAGTTCAGGTAAATGTGATCAGCCAGTGTGACCCCACAGTGGATTCCTCATGAAATCAAAGGAGCTCCCTTTGATTAAAATGAGAAGCAGCAGAAAAACATGCACTGAGAATGTTGAATGAGGAATTGTGTGTATTTGTAGGCAAAGGAACAGTTGCACATTTCAGTGGTAAAAAGCTTTTACTAATGAGCAATTGTTCTCTTCCGCTACCTGCATGTAGATCAAAAACCACAGGGCTTTTGCTTTTCACTAAGCAAGAGAAGTTAAACTGAAATTATATTCATCTGAGAACAGGTACAAGTGGACTTGTGGGTGTAATGACAGTGCAAACATTGTTTGCGTCACTGATTCATGGAACTCAGCCTTATTGTGGATGATCTGATGTGCAATTTGATAAGTCTATCATATTGTTATTGCCCAAAATCCATATATTCTTTTGTTCTTAAGATGAGTCTCTTTAAAATAGGAACCAGCCATGTCATAAATTCTGTTACAAAGATAACAACTACTAAACCCTAAGTTTTAAATCATAAACTGGAAGAATGGGAGTGACATTGGAAACAAGCACATTATCATAGGACAGTACGTTTTTACCAAGAGATAAAAGATTGTAATTCTTTGTTTTTCAGAATTCTTATGAGTGGGTAGTAAACAGGTACAGAACCTATTGAAATTAAACCAGGCATACATGGAATCAGACAAGGCACACAGAAGTGACCAAATATTCTTTTTAACAACCAATTCACCAAGCAGAAAAACACAAGATGTTCTCTGAGTTTCAGTTCTTTGCTTTCTTCTCCCATGTCATATTACTCTCACTTGGTTTGGATTCTATTTCTACCTTCTCTCATTGTTTATTTTGCAGCTTCACCAGGAGCTGACACATCACTTTGACTTCTCCTTGTAAAGGGTTTTGTGTCTTGTATTAAAATACCTCCTTTGCTGGCTGACAGAAAAAGCTGCAGCAGCTGCACTTCCCATGCTCAGCTCCTTCCAGAGGCAAACACAGAAATGAGACAAGGGAACATTTGCCTCCACCCTGCTCTCTTAGCAAGACATTTATATTATTTTATCCAGCTTCTGGTGGGAATTAGTCCCAACCACTGCTCATTCCCAAAAGGAAAACCTCCAAAAGATACCTGAAAGTTTTGCCCTGTGGCTTTGGCCTCTCTATTTTGGTATTGTTAATTTGTCTTAGCTAAAAATGGATTGTATTTGTAAGGGTTAAATGATAAATTAGCCAATAAGCCTTTAAAACTTAAAATACAGACATTGAAAGCACCCAAGACCAAATAAGAAATTTCAATAACGAATAATGATTTTTTTTTTTTGTTCAAATAACAAAAAGTATCCTAACAGGTATCTAAATTCTTGATAGCACAAGCACAGTGAAAGTCAATACTCTCCCTCAAAATGAAACTCATTATTTCTCAGACACGGTGGATTTTAAATATCATCTTTTGACCTGAGTGCAGCTCCTTACCAGAATCTAAGAGCTGTTAAATTACTGATGGGCTGCATGTAGGAGAAATATTCAAGCCCAGCTCAATTACTGTGTGAAAAGCAGTATGTGAAGAGGTGTTGGATATCCTACAGAGCACCTCAGGTTTGCTTTGCTTTAGGAAAACTGGAGAAAAGGCTTTGCTTTCCTCTGGCTGCTGCCTTACAGACCAGAATGGGACTTAAGTGATACCATGGACAGAAGCATCGCTTGCATCCCTCCCTGCTGGTGCCCCCTCCCAAAGGAACAGGATTTCTTATTTAGCTCCCAACACCTGCTGCTCAGGCGTTTTCATCCTGGAAGGGGAGATATTAGAAAATATGTAGGGGACCCCATGTCTTTATCAAAGTCAAACAATGAAACCAGAAGAGCAGGCAGGGAGGACATTTAGTCCAGGGAACAGCATTTTCCAGATTGTACCAGCCAAGAGACAGCTCAGGGAACAGAATGCTCTGGGAGAGCTGGAGCTATGTGACAATTCTGTGTTTTGATTTCTTAAGTGCTGTTCCTTTGCAAGTTCTCCTTAATGAAAAATTATTCAGCTATCCTGAAGTAATACCTTCCTTTTAATGTCAAAATTACTACCAATCTGTTGTCCAACTGCTGATCAGAAAAGGCAAATAACTTCTGAGGCTTATGCACAAATATTGCTATTTAGAAAATCAAATCACTGAGGGACTGCCCCCTTCCTTGCTTTGCTGGGAGCTGGGATGAGCAGGACATGCAACACAAGGTTTAATATTACTTTTTCTGAAGAGATCAGTACATTAAGACAGCTCTGTAAATGGTGAGCGAGAGCCCTGCGTGATCAAAACCACTACATCAAAGAACTTGGAGCAATCAGATATTCTGAATAAAGGTAAAGATGGAATTAATTAAGACTACAGCTCCCACATTGAAGCAGCAATGAATATGAGGTCATTAAACCATCTGCATAATCAGTGAGCATGTGTTAAAAGCAAGAAGTAATTTCTGTAAGGGAGAAAAGTCTAGAAAAAAGCCATTTCTGATTGAAAAGTTGTAATTGTTCCCAAAAAATTGCTTAGCGCAACCATATTAATTTTGTAATAAACAGATTTCAAACATAATTTTGTTTCCTTTGTGAATCCAACAGTTCCTTGTCCAGTGTGTTGGAAGCTGGATAATCACACCCACTCTGGCTGTACATTCATGGGGTGTAAGTAGCCAAAATGGGCATTTTCACATCCTGCAATTAGTAGCTCACAGTAAAAAACAGCAGCTTGTTAAGAACTTTCCAGTCATGGTGAGTTATAGATGTATTGACACATATTTATATATATTTATATATGCATTTATACCTGTGTATGCACAAGCCATGTTTCATTTTCCTTATGAGCCCACACTTTGAATTAGTGGCTGACTATCCACAGAAAATCTGGAATTAACTGGGTTTTGCAGTCACATTTGTTCCTTGCACATATGAAAGTGGGTTTTGTTTGTGTTGTTTTAATGAGAATTTAAGCACCCTCAGTTCTGCTGCCTTACACCCAGCTAGTTTCAATTAAAATGTGGAAAACAAAGGAGATCCACACATTTACAAGGGTCACTCGAAGACAAACTGGCACAAAGCAATTTATAATTTACTTAGGAAGATGAACACCGCCTGCTTCTGGAGAAGGAGAACTTCCAAAGGGACAGCATTTAAGAAAACTTCTGGAGGGAAGTTTAATCTCAATGGTTCTCTTCTAGATGCTCCATCAACTTAATCCAACCTTATGAATTTTATCTTATTTTGCAGAACTACAAAACACAGCTGGAGAAATTGGATGGAGAAATTAGAAAACGAAGACAACTCCTTTTTTTTAATTATTATTTTTCTCCCTTTTAATTTCTCTGGGTATTTAAAGACTTTTAAAGACATGCTGGGGCCAAATTTAAGGCTAAGAAAACTGGTATTGGATAAGGCTAAAAGAACTGGTATTGTTCAGCCTGGAGAAGAGAAGCTTTGGGGTGACCTCACTGTGGCCTTGCAGTGCCTGAAGGAGCTGCAGGAGAAATGGAAAGAGAGGATTTACAAGGGATGGAAGGACAGGACACAGGGAATGGCTTCAAGCTGACAGAGAGAAGACTTGGGTGGGATATTGGGAAGAAATTCCTCCCTGTGGGGTGGGCAGGCCCTGGCACAGGGTGCCCAGAGCAGCTGGGGCTGCCCCTGGATCCCTGGAAGTGCCCAAGGCCAGGCTGGACATTGGGGCTTGGAGCAGCCTGGGACAGTGGGAGGTGTCCCTGCCCGTGACACCCCAAAATGTGAAGTGCTGAGCACCCCTTGGGCAAGTCTATCCAAAGTCTGATTCCAAATCTATCACAGCAGGTCAGCACTCCTGAACATTTCCCAGCAACATCCTATTTTGGAACAACAAATAAGGGAGAAGCCCTTTGAGGAGCTCGGCGCTGCTCCCCAGCAGAGCCCAAGGTCAAATTAAACCAAGCAAATTTTGGCAGCCAGAGGATGCTGTGGCTTGGGGAGCTCACTCCATGTGCAGAAGGTTTGCACCTCTCAGCCCCAGGTCGGGGCCAATGGGGCCGTTTGCAGGTGGTCACCAGGGGCAGGTGGATGCTGCTCTGCCACCCCTGGAGCAGGAACAGGAGCAGGAGCAGGAGCAGGAGCAGGAGCAGGAGCAGGAACAGGAGCAGGAGCAGGAGCAGGAGCAGGAACAGGAGCAGGAGCAGGAGCAGGAATAGGAGCAGGAGCAGCAACAGGAGCAGGAGCAGGAGCAGGAGCAGGAATAGGAGCAGGAACAGGAGCAGGAACAGGAGCAGGAACAGGAGCAGGAGCAGGAGCAGGAACAGGAACAGGAACAGGAGCAGGAGCAGGAACAGGAGCAGGAGCAGGAGCAGGAGCAGGAATAGGAGCAGGAATAGGTACAGGAACAGGAGCAGGAACAGGAGCAGGAACAGGAGCAGGAGCAGGAGCAGGAACAGGAACAGGAACAGGAGCAGGAGCAGGAGCAGGAGCAGGAACAGGAGCAGGAGCAGGAGCAGGAACAGGAGCAGGAACAGGAGCAGGAGCAGAAGCAGGAACAGGAGCAGGAGCAGGAACAGGAGCAGGAGCAGGAACAGGAACAGGAACAGGAGCAGGAGCAGGAACAGGAGCAGGAGCAGGAGCAGGAGCAGGAGCAGGAACAGGAACAGGAACAGGAGCAGGAGCAGGAACAGGAGCAGGAGCAGGAGCAGGAGCAGAAGCAGGAGCAGGAGCAGGCACTCCACAAAAGTCCTGTCCTGCAGGAGGGCCTGGATTTGAACAGATCTAATCAGCAGTTCAGGCAGGGCTGCCTTCCCCAGCTGGCCACAAGTGTTTATAGACACAAACAATGTGCCAGTGTTTCCCTGAGATCCATGCTGATAAACTCTGGAAGGTAATCAGCATTAGGAAGCAGAACAACAAATAATTGCCATAGACGAGTACTGCAAAACAGCCAATTTGGCTGTGATTCAAATGAAAAATTACTATTACTCGGCCTTCATTTCCTATCTTCTTTATCAGAACCTGTTATTAATCATATTCCCAGTTCAGACTGCAGGAATAATACAGTTTAATACCCAGCAGGAAGTGTTACATTGACATAATCACCAAGGTGTACATATTTTGGCTGAGTAATTGCTTTCTTTCGAAGGAGGAAGATTATGGCCCATCACAAATCTTGCTTTGACAAAAAACTTCCTTTTAAACAGACACCATTATGGGAAGAGTCACTCAAGTGGAAAAATATAAGCACTGGATTGAACAGTGCACATTAAATGGCAATTAGAGAAATTCCTTATTAAAAGCCAAACCCAAACCAAACCACAAACCCAAGACAAATTACAAATCAATTACCTCTTACTGTCAAGCACATGATAATTAAAGCTTGCTTGATGCCACACTGTGAGAGACTGGCAGGGGGTTTCTAGTCTGAAAAATGCTGCAAACCCTGACTTGTTACACTGGCCCACTTCAGTAACAAAAATACTTAAGGATGTCACTTAAACTCCAAAAACTGCTCCCAAAATCTGTCAGAGGGCTTCCCAGAGGGCTCAGTCTGCTGCTGGAAGCCTCACTGGGAGAAGAACCCTGACCAATGGGACTGGGAGCAGCTACAAAGCCACAACAGCAACACACGTGGCCCATTTCCCTATAGTCTGGCTGCTAAAATTCAGATGTTTACAACTCCAAATTCTCCATTTACATTCTCCAAATAAAATTAAGCTGCCAGCAGCTGATGGCCACGGACGTTGAAGGAAGTGTCCACGGAGAATGAATGAAAGGAAAGACATTTCCAATGTATCAGCATTTCTTATACTCATCAGTGATTCTTTTCATGCTGCTTTGATTGTCTTGGGTGATGCCAATTGTACCCTCCCTGTGCTTCCCTCAGGAAGCAGATTTGTGCATTGGTTGTGTGCTGGCTGCTCTCGTTTGTGACATGCTGCCATAATTCCAGATCCGTGCCTCTCATTCTCCTGTTCTTGTTAGAAAGTGTGGTACTTTTGGGCAATAGATGATTGTCCTCTGTCTGGAGGGCTCCTGCAAAGCAAAAAAACCCCAGCTGTGAGGCTCACAGTGGTGTTTCTGAACAATAGCAAGAGGTCATCTAAGCTCACTCCAATTTACTCTGGCTATGCCAACCTGATAACATTTTCACCTCAGACATGCTGCCACTTAAAATTTGCCATAGTGCACTGGAAAGGGATGGTTTTTTCTCCTCCAGATAACAGAAGGAAGGAAGACTGGAAAGATCCTGCTACTTCTGTAATCAAAAGCAGGCTTCATACACATTTTCCCAAAATTCATGCCACTTTTCAAAATGAACAACACAGGAGGGTTTTGTGATTACTGCTCCCAGCACTGCGTCTGAGAACAGTGTTAGATAAGGTAACAGGGGAAGGCTTGTGCCACACATGGTAAATATTTCATGCTGAATTTATCTAAGAGACCTCTTTTCCTCAGTATCTTGTTCCAGCTGGCCATTTTCCATACAGGTTCGAAGCAGCTCACGTGAAGAGCAGCTGCAGGAGAATTTCTGTTATTAGAGCAAGTGGAGAGGCCCAAAGCAAGAGGCCTCTTCAGCCCCTTCAGAAAATGCAGAATCAACCATTTTCCTACCACTTCCCAAGGCTTTTGATTGTTTTTGATGTTTACAAGTGGACTTGGCAATGTCAGGTTTACAGCTGGACTCAATATTCTTAAGGGTCTTTTCCAACCTCAGTAATTCCCTGACTCCATGAACAGCTGTTCCAAAGGGTTACATCCTCTTTGGAAAGCACAACTGCTCCTAATCCATCCCTGATGGTGCAGCTCATGCCAAAGATCAGCAGCTCTGTATCAGGACTGGGAAGAGTTATAACAGAGATAAGGGACAGTTGAAGGCTACAGATCATAAAAGCACACCTCCCCTCTTTTAGCAGACTTCTTAATGCTTCCCTCTCTTCTCACTCAGTTTCCTTCTCCCCAGGAGATGAATTCATGTTTTATGAAGATATTTCTATGCTGCTGGGATAAGGGTGCAACTACAGACTAGAACAGTCAGGAGACACCAAAAGTTCAAAGAACCGTGAACACTTGGTCCTTTTCTTTCCTAGGGCCTACTGACACAAAATTATGGAGTGGTTTTTTTTTCATTTTCTCACCTCTACTATCTGTGGCAAAGATCTTCCTCACAGCAGTTTCAGCAGGAGGAGATAATTGAAGGACATAACACAGAACTGTTTTCAAGACATTCATCGTGGTTGTGCTGACACAGCCAGGCAGGCACAGCCCTCCAGCAGGGACTGTTCTGCTCACTGACAGCTGCTGGGGCTGCTTTTATCATCTTTGAATATATAAATCATAAGCAAATATTTCTGGTTTGCTGCAGTCACAGAAAATCTTCTCAGTGTCCACCTGGTGCTGGTTACACACTCCAGGACCAGCATGCAGGAAACAGAAAGGAGCAAAGGCAAACAGTTCCTGTAGATTGTTTTTCATTATGGTGAAAATGTGATTCTGGATGGAAGATTCAAGCCGAGCACTACTTGGGTAATCATGGAAAAATTAAAGCTGGGGAAATATTTGCAGCCATTCAGTTCTGCAGCCCAGCACGAGAAATTCACCTCCACAAGAAAACCAGGCGGGTCCTTGCGGTGCCAAGTGTGGGTAAAATGTGTTGCAGACACTGCAGCCTGAGCAGCTTGGGATGAGCTCAGTTTTGGTGGAGCTTTGGGACATATCCAGGCCTTTTTCAGGCTCGATCACGGCAGCCTGTGAGTCACCCCTTCCCAGGCAAAGGAGAGCTGGTTACGTGTCTCTGATTGCCCTGCAAATCCTCCAGCTTCTCTCCCATCAGCACAGGCCTCAAGAAAGAAATAGCTTGCTGGCCTTGCCACTGATGAGTTCCCTCCTTCGAGAGGCAACAAGGAGTCCTTGTCCTTGTTCCTCGTCCTTGCTTCCAGTGACAAGCACCCTCACCATGCAGGGACAATGTGGTGTATCCCTTTGCTGCGTCAAGACATGGTGCTTCAACATTAACCACCAAAACTGAGGAATTTCTGTTGTTTTGCTCAGGCTTTTTACTGTCAAATCTACAATCCTTAACTGTAAATTTACAGCTTTCAGAAATCTTCCAGAATCACAAATACATGCTAAGAAAACTCTTGTTTGCTTGTTTGTTTGTGGCACCTAAAGACAGAAGAATTTTTCATGCAAAAGTCAAGTGTTAATCCTTCCCCATGTCTTTTAGATGAACCTTATTCTATCTTCCAGTACCTAAAAGGGCTTTGAGAGAGCTGGAGAGTGACTTTTACAAGGACATGGAGTGACAGGGGATGGCTTCAAGCTGACAGAGGGCAGATTGGGATTAATTACAAGAAAGAAATTCTTTACTTACTCAGAGGGTGGGCAGGCCCTGGCACAGGGTGCCCAGAGCAGTTGTGGCTGCCCCTGGATCCCTGGCAGTGTCCAAGGCCAGGCTGGACGGGGCTGGGAGCAGCCTGGGACAGTGGGAGGTGTCCCTGCCATGGCAGGGGGTGGAGATGTTCTTTAAGCTCCCTCTCAAACCAAATCATTCTATGAATGGAAATGTTCCAGACAATACCATTTTCTGTTTCCTGTGCTGGTGACGTGGATGTTATGGCACACTGCACTCTAAGCACTTGCAGCAACCATTTAATGCTTTCATTTTTTTCATTATATGTAATTTGGGACCTCTGGACAAGGAAGTGGGGAGTACATGGACAACCAAAATAGCTAAAAGCTTTGAATTAGCTTGGTACATATTTCAGTGCAATTAACGTTAGAATGAGCTTGGATTTATAGTTTTTTAGGCCAGTTTATGAAACAGCTGCAGTACTTAACTTTTACAATCATTTCAGCATCACAATAATCTCAGAAGTCCTGCTGCAACAACAAAACTGAAGTAGGTTTCTTTCCACTAAAATCAGTGCAATTATGGTTGCCATAATGATGCCCCAAGCAGAGAGACAATGTGGAGAGAATGTGGGCATTTTATTTTCTGCCCAAGATCAAGTTAGAGGCCATTTCTCCCTCTAAAAGCCTCAGGGAATCAGGAAGTTTTATGAGAGAAGTAAAGTAACAAAATGGAGACTTGTTCAATCTCTGACCCACCATCCTGTGCCACACACAGACATAAAAGTCTTTAAAAGAGAAGAATTAATCCATGCCAAGGTGGAAGACATGTACACATCTCTGGGCACTCCCACCCGAGCTCTCCTTGAGGATGGCTCTGCACTCAGGGTGCTGGGTGCTGCTGGCAGGGTACCTAAGCTATTTGTACAACCTGGGGGAAATCAGATCCTTAAAACAGAACTGTAGATTGTCCTACAGGAGCCCTGCAGCTTCAAAACTGTGTGACATGACCAGACCAAGCTTTTTCTCTCACTGAGAGTCACCAGCCCCGCTTTGAGCAATACAAACTACCAGCAAAGCCTCTAAAAACACTCCTACACGCTGTTTAAATATTTTGCATTATTAATGAGGAAAAAAATCACAGTTTCATTAAATGTCAAGGCCCAATTAGACAGACGAAGCAATGCACAAAGGCACAACACTTGCACTGCTTTTTTTTAATGAGCTGCAAAATAATGAGGTGAGTCCTGATTCTGAGCATAACGTGGGATCCTTGAGTTTACCCAAACTGCCTTTTTTCCAGCTGGATCTGTTATTCCTTTCGCAATATAACTGATCATTGAGCTGCGGAGGATGCTCTGCTTTTATGTGCTCTCATCTGGCTGCTGCAGACTCCACTTTCCCCCCAGAGCATCCTTAATTAAAGTTACTCTGCATTGTATCCAGCCTGCCAAGGGACACAGGGATAGTGCACAGCTTGCATTCAAGCTCAGAGAGAGCCAGAAACAAAGACAGGAATGGGAATGGGAACGGGAATGGGAATAGGAATAGGAATAGGAATAGGAATAGGAATAGGAATAGGAATAGGAATAGGAATAGGAATAGGAATGGGTCTTCCTGTGGGAGGAGACAGCCTGCAACCCCACAATGCCTGACCATAACCACCCTGGCAGCAGCATTGGGCTCAAGATATCCAAAACCCAAAAAACTCTTTGGTAATCTGAAGCATTTATTTTTTTTTTGTGTACAAGCAATGCAGTGTTTAATCCATTAATTGGTTTAATTAACGAGTTATCGTGGCTGGGACTTTGCCCTCGTGGTAATGGTTCACTGAGAATGGAGAAGTCAATGGCACAAACACACAGGTCGGACACAGGGTGTGGAAGGGAAGCTGTGGTGGCTGGGTCACTTTTCTGTAGCTCGTGGCTACTCTGGATGTCACAGCCAGAAAGAAGAGAGCTCTGGCAAAGCTCAGCAGTATCTGAAGAATTTCGTTGGTGTTACAGAATCACGAAATCACTGAGGTTGGCAAAGACCTCCAAGAGTCCAACCTGTGCCGGATCCCACCTTGTTCCCCCAGCCCAGAGCACTGCGTCCACGTCCAGGTGTTCCTTGGACACCTCCGGGGCTGGAAAAAGCAGAGTGGCACCAACCCAGTACAACCAAAACATGTAAAGCCACAGCCCTCAAGTGACCAATGAGCTCCAATGCTCTGAAACAATTGCCAGCATTCCCAATTTGTTCCTTAATTGCTGTGCTTCCATTTTTACACCGTAAACCAAGTGCTAACGAGCCTTGTCAATGGATGAGGAAATGAAAAGCTGTGTCACTTCTTTAGATAAGACAAACACTGCCTGTTGGATTGGAGACTCTCCTGGCACTCAGCTTCATTCTTTGCTCCCTCCTGATTCCATGGAGCTCCATTGATGCGACGGGGAGAGGATAAGAACAGGCAGGAGTGCCTTGTCAGCCTCGGCACTGAGAGCTCTTGTTAATCATCAAGGGACTTGTACAATCTTTGCCATTATTTAGGGAATAGCCTCATGAATGTGTCAGGTGCCTCCTCCAGGAGAGACAGCGATTTTAGCAATTGGCAGAGCATCAGGCTCGGGAAATGACACAGGAATGGAAAACAAAGATCCTTGGAAAAGGATTTTTCCAGACCTGGTAAGGGCCTGCTGGAAAAAGGCAGCTGATCAGGGTGACTGTTAGCACAAGCAAGTTCAAATCTGCTGCTTCAACCTATTTATTGGGCTGTTTGGATGCAAAACTGAACTAATTTGCATTGATTTGTAATAATTTGCCCAAACTCACTCAGAAAGTCCAGTACTATGACCTAAAATATCCTTATGGATGGAGAATGTCCCGTTCTCTTCCTCCTCCCAGTTTCCAGTAACTCTGTCCTGGGAAGAACAGAACTGTATTGCTCGAGTTTTAGTGGGAGGCTACTCAGACTGGGGCAGCTGTGCAGATTTCAAAGGTTTCTGAATGAAATGAATCAGGAGATAAATGAGAATGAACTAACTCATCAGCATAATCAAAACAATGATTTAGTCACATTATAATTCAGACAGAAACAATGCCCAAAATGGGAAGCAGGATATAATTAGTCCTACTTTCAAGCAGTATTGATGCTCCTAACAGTCTGGTTAACATAACTGCTTAGCAATTGATGTATGCAAATTCAATGTTTCTATTGCCATTAATGAAGTTTGAGAGGAAATGAGAAAATATATTCAAATTAATGCTATACAAGGTGAAAGGCAGAGCACTGACTGCTCTTTTAGCAGTCTGAATCCCAGCAGACACTGATTCAACTCCCACATCTCAGGAACAGCTGTAGGACTCTGGCCCGACCTGGGAAATGGATGAGTTTGGCCCTCATTTCCACTGAGTGGAGTCTGAACTACCTGTTAATGGTTAAAGCTTCTGCTAAATGCTCAAGAGGGTCAGGATTTCACATCCATCGAGCATTGCTGGTTTTCAGGGGAGATGGAATTAGATGTACAGAATCTGATGTTTACCAAGGGCGTTCTGAAAAAGCAATAAAAGCAATCCTGTATATTTTCTAAGAGCAGGGTTGAACAGGGGAGAAGTGAATTCATCAGACCACAGATGAATTTACTACACAGATAAAATAAATGTCACTACCTGATCATCACATAAGATTCATCACAATGAAAAAAAAAGCCAAACCCAAACATAATTAAGCCAGTGCGCATATCAGATTCTGAATCGAGCAATTTGGCTGCACTGAGCCTAGAATTGAAATGATCTTGTCTGTGGATGACTAAAGGTTACTGCTCTCACAATTCAAATGGAAAAATGTGTTCATCAAAAACATATCTATTAGCTTCACAATAGTAAGCACTCTGTGAATACAAAGAAGTTTCTTAGGAATAGGTAATGCTGAAGGCTTACCCAGAAACCAGGGAGCTGCCAATTTTCAGAAACAATTACTCAATTTGCCAGCAAACATATTTTCCTTCCGAGCTCTGGAAGGAGAGGCCTGGCTGTACTCACACACTAATGCCTATGTTTGCAGCTCTATATACTTCGGTATTTTTAATTTTCTGGTAACTTGTCTTGCTATAATTTTAGAGATGCTACTAAATATTTTATAGAGCAGCCCATTGTAAATCAATCTGTGACATAATGTACCATTATTTCCCATAGATCATTTTCTACAGCTCAAAAGCATTTCAATAAAGCTCTAAAAGCCCTGGCAATGACAACACACCGTGTTGTGCATTGCCATGGCAATGCTTCAGAAAACAGCTCTGATTTGGGGTTGGAAAGATCAAACATTATATTAGACTGAAAGTACAGAGTTCATCTTGATACAACCTGAAACTATCATGTCCTAACTGTCGTGTTCTCAGCTGCTGAGACTGGAGGCAAGATTGAGGCAAGAGGAGTCCTGCTGGATGCTGAAGAGATTCAGACCTTCAGTCAACAGGACACAGTCAGAAAGTTTAGGAGTATATTTAAGGTCCAGTTTCCCAGAGCCAGGAATTCAAAGTTTGAGCCAGCCTATATCAAAAGGCAGGATTTCAGAAGAATTCATAAGAATTCAGAAGAAGAAATTATTCTGGATCATCTGTTGTGTACCATTTAAGCTTTCACTTAATCCTGAAATTATGCAGCTGGGCTGCCCTAAGGGGGTGTGAAGGGATGCTTTAGCCTTGGGTGTGAAAGAGAAAATAACGTGGTACATTGGAAACTTCTGTTGCTCCGTTGTCACCCCTCTCTGGATAACCCCTGGCTGTGACAAACAGCCCTGCTGTGGCCTGGATGTGGTTTCTGGTCCCCTGAGTGCAGATTCCAGGCCAAACTCTTCTGCAATTCATCCCTCCAAACTCCCAAGCCCACACAGAGCTCCCCCAAGATGGCAGTTGCACTGTTAATCTCAGGCCTAGAAAAGCATAACAGCAAGAAAACAACTTTTTTTAGTAGAGGGGGTTGGTTGAGAAGATTTCTATGTTGTTTTGTCGTGGGTTGTTTGTCTGGGTTTTTTTAAACCACAGGTACTTTCTGAAAGTACAAAAAAAATCCCTGTTCGTGGGGTCAAGGTGGGTGCAAGAAACCCACAGATTATTTCTTCTTTCCTCCTCATCTCTTAGGGTAACTTCACATCTTGATTCAAAGAAACAGCCGTCCTTTCAAGTGGAGTGGATTCCTTCCTGCCCTCTGCCATGGAATAGTCTCTCCTCATGGCAAGGATCCCCCTTCAAAACCTCCTCTCACTCTCTCCTGCCACATCCAGGGCACTGAACCTCGGGGTGTTCCAGCACTCAGAGGCTGCTGCTCTGTGCAGGCAGAAAGTAATCAAGGGGTCAGTAGCAGGAACTTCTCTTTAGTCACACAAGGGATTTCTAAGGACTCTTCCAGAACTGGCAACTTGCAGAGGTCAGTCCGTCACCCCAGGGTACAAAACTGCAGGAGCACAGAAAATGGCAGAAGGGAACAGAAAATGGATGTGGAGGAGGCAGGGAGTTATCATGGGACTGTTACATCCCAGTTTGTGTGTGTGATATGGCTGCTTAAATTAAAAATGGCAAATACAAGAAGGGAGAAAAATCCTCTGTTTGTGTTAGTTTGGAAGCTGGGGTAGCCACCCTAGAGAGCTTGTGCAAGGTTTCATCAATGCAAGATGAAAATCAAACACAACAGACAAAGAAACAAATGACCTATGAGTGATACAGGGGAGAATTCATCAGTTAATACTTAACTTAAGACAGGGTGACTCACATCCTGGATATATAAAAGAGAGATGTCAAGTCCTGGATAAACAAAACAAAAATTTAAAATACTCGCTGGTTCTTCCAGAAAGTTATCCCATCAATGTACTCTTTTATAAATACAAAAATAACTAAAATGCTAAGCATTCTCTTAGGCACTAAAGCCATGTTTAAGAGCACTTTCCGGGCTACATTCTCATCCAGGTACATCAAACGAGACATGGAACTGCTCATCCATTAATGTCAGCTTTGTAAAACCAAGAGATGATTTATTTACTTATTAATAATCTGCCAGACTATGACTTCTGCATGGAAAAGCCAGGACTTAATATGAGCTTTGCTGTCAACAGAGTTGCAGGATCAGGCACTCAACCCCTTTCCTCCCTCGGGATATTTTGGATGTACAGAATATCCGTGTGTAAACCTCTTCTTTGCCTTACTCAGAATCCCAGAATCCCAGAAAGACCATTTAAACCCGTGGGAAATCAGATTTCCTTCAGCTTTGCTTCCACTGAGCAGTCCAAAGCAAGCCAGAGTTTCTTAATTTTGAGAGCGTTCTGTTAACTTAAAATTCTTTGCTCATTTCTATGGGCAGCTCTCTGTTAAAGGAGATGAGGTTTTTGTCTTTAACTCCCCGGATTTAAATCACTTCAGCCAAGGGCAGATTTCCTGATAATAGATGAATCACCTCTAGGTCATTAGCAGCTGCACCTTCTGAAGCTGACACTGAACTCCAAGGGAAATTTAAAGGAATTGGATGTTTTTCTCCTTCACCTTCTGAGCCTGGTGGTAACAAGAGTGTGACTGAGCTGAGCCAGGAGCTCAGGAGATAAAGCCCAGCGTGACAGTGGCAGCCTGAAGGTGCAGCCAGGCTGCTGAGGCTCAGGCACTGCCAGATCATTAATTAATCCTTCATTAAAGTTCGGGATCTGCATATGGGATTAATGCTCGGAAGCAGCTGGCCAGCAAGGAGCTGTCCCACATCCCCATGTGCAGCCAGCAGGGTGACAGAACTCAGCACCACAAACAGCCCACAGTGCTCATTATAAAGCACATTAAAAAAATAAAATTTCATATGAATGTGGAAGCAGCTACGTTCAAACTGTTTTACAACAGACAAGCATTGTTTGGGCTTTTTTACAGGGCCCCAGATATGGCTTTAAAGTATTTGCTCACCACCAGAATTCTTTTTATCTTATGTGTTTTAAGAAGTCTTCAAGAATTCTTCTGAGGTACAATTAAATCTGAGCCTGAGAGCTCACAGTAGTCTTACACTGTGGTTTGAGAAAGAAAGTGAAGACAAAATCTGAATTATTTGGAAACCAAAACACAAATCTGTTAATCAGACTTTTTCCCATGCTCACACATCCCAAAAAAACCCAAAGCAAAACCAGTATTCATTACAAGTTATTAATCTGGGTTTGTGTTCTAGTTGAGCAACCTTTGAGCATTCGAAAGTGCAACCTTTGGGTTCTTTCATATTAACAAAGATATGGGAAGGTGACAAGTTCTGCAATCTTTATTAAATGTACAACTGCATGTTTAGAAGAAAACTGTGTATTAAGAAAAGAAAAACAGTTGGTAGTGTTCCATGATCTTCAAAAATTGTCCAGAAAATTGAGTATTGGACATTCTTGACCTTTCTAATATACAAATGCTCCAGCTACAGAAGAAAAAATATAAAGTCAGCCCCTGGTATTCTACAGCAGGAAATAAAAAGCTGGACAAAGTAAGGATTTTTAAGTTAACATTAGAAAATTTTTTTCCTAAAAATAAAGGTCCCTCCATTCATTTGGAGCATTTCTAACAATAAAAATAAAAGCATGCAATATATACCCTAATTTGTGAGCACATATGGCTGCTGCCTTAGAAATTCAATTCAGATGTTGAAAACAACTAGTTAAACATAATGTAGGTCCCTGAGGAAATTACTCCAAATTTTATCTTCAGTCCACTCCATTTAAAGTTTTCAGGAAATTATTTTAAGCATTTTTTGAAAGCTCTAGTGGCTTATGCAAGAACCCCTATTGTTAACCTAGATGGAAAAAACTTTCCTAGCTGGCATTTCACCTCATTTAAAAAAAGATAAATCTACTGCTAAGCATGAAATTAAAATTTCAACTGGATTGGTATTGTCCACTGAAGTATTTCCTGTGAACTAATTGTCTCCTCATTCCTTCAACTAAAAATCCGAAGAGTCCCAAGGTTTTTTAAGCATTTCTTGCATTACACCATGATTTGCTATGAGGTCAGGCCCTACTCGGCTGTGTTTGGCAACGTGGGCAGAGGCAAATGTTGCCACGTGCTTCCAGGGTCACATTTTATATCTGTTCCAGCCTAAAAGGGAAACTTTCTGATAGGAGGGAAATTCCAGCTCCAGGCTGCTGGTGCTGTTCAGTGCAGAGCAGTTCAGAGGAGCAGGTGGGAGATGCTGCCTGAGTGGCACGAGGGAGCCAGGGCTGCCCCTCTGCATCTGGGGAGAACATCTGGTTCCAAGAGAAACAGCTGTGGGAGACATCTGGGGAGAACATCTGGTTCCAAGAGAAACAGCTGTGGGAGAATGGAGAAAAGAACTGCACCAGATGAGCCACTGTGGCCCCTCTCAACCTCCCCCACCCTGTGACTCCAGGGTAGCACAAGCTCAAGATTATTTCTTCCCAATTTCACATGTGTAAACTCGTTGTAGGTGACTCAGGAGCTGCATTATGTAAGTTATTGATCTGGGGTCTATCAGCTGCTAAAAATTCCTGTCTGCCAGTGGTGTGTGAGAAAATCTACTCAGGCATCACAGCTGGAGGACACTGTCACTAACAGTTGAGGACAGCTGACCTAGCTCTTAATTAACATTCCCAGTTTCTATTAATTTCATCATATCCAGCCCCGATGGTGATATCACACTGGAGCAACAGTGACCCAATTCCGAGTGACACTGCCCAGGCAGTTTCAGTCTTGTTGCATTAATAACAGACATTTTCTGTAGCCACTATCCCCTGGCAGCTGTACTGGGATTCTGCTTCTCAAATCGCTTCTGCCCCCATTCCCACCCTCTTCTCCCCTTTCCTACCCCCTGCAGTTAGCCAGGAAAAGGCAGAGGTGCTCAGCAGAGGGGATTTTCCAGGCTTTCCCTCCCTTTTTTCACTGTCTGTTTACAGGCTGGGGTATTATTCTGGGGTCTCTATGAGTGCTGAATGCTCTGGTTTGTCACTTCAGTGCCATCTCCTCAACTTCAAAATAGACCAAAGAGTTCATCATTTCCTCCTAAATTCTTGAGTTTATACTGAAAACAAAAAAGAAGGAATCTGAACTAAGCCCGAGCCCTTTCTGCTCACTGAGAATGAAATCCTGATATTAAATACTGGCTTGCAAAAGACTGCCATGGTCATCAGCACAGTTCCTCTGCAAGTAACGTGAAGATAAAACAGAATTATAAATGTTCATGTAACTTCTGTCTGCACAGTGCTTTCCTGTCACAAACATTTAGAAACACTTCACCCCTCACAAAACCAAAATTAAACAGCTCTGGGCCCTGTTGCGTCAGTGTGTGAACTGCTTCACACCAGCTTTTAGAATCAATTATTTTGGTGTAAAAATCCATAAAAGATGTGTACATTGTTCTTCCATTCTTTAAACGGTTTTTAATGTTATTTCCATGGAAACCACTTACAAGCACATGCCCAATGTTTGTGGGTTCAAGTGTCATCCAGGAACTCCAAATCCCAAGGCTGCATCACTAAGCTGAACTCCTAAGGTCTATTCCCAGCAGTTGATAACACTGATGTTTATTTACCTCACAAGCCAGCAGAAAACAAAGCTGCTTAACCCAGAGAAGTTTAAAGCAGACAGTGTCTATTTTAGGCCTTTTTCTCCAGTACAATTACTTTGCCTTCAGAACTGTCAGAGGCAGCTGAAGGCTTCTCAAACAACAGGCAAAATTGAGTTTTGTAGCCCCAAAATGAGGAATTCTTTCTTTTCAGGCTAGCAAAATTAATTCCCACACTGGCAGCAGCAGAACTTCTCCCAAACCAAAGTCTCCTGGTTAGCTGTGGTGAATGTCACATCCATTAAAAACCTGATTGTTCCACAAACAACTCAGAACAAAGCAGGTAGCACCAGAGAAAGCTGAGGGTTTCTGATTATCAGCAAAACCTTCAGTTTTTCAAGGGTTTAATACATCTGACACCCAATTAGAAGCAAAATATTCTCCCAATTTATTATTTTTCTTAATTATCTCGAAAGCGTTTCTAGAAGGCAAGTGACCAATTAGTCTGCGGGGTGATACACCACAGAAACCACTTGGGGTTTCCACAGGACTGGATCTGCTGTTGCGGCAGACTGGTAATTAAGGCACAGATCACTCTGATTTACATCCATTTTATAATTGCAACACTGTTCATGCCACTGAGCTGCATCCAGCTAAACCCAGAGTGTTTTCAGGTTGAGTTTTTTTAGGAGCTTTTGGAATCGGGTTATTTTTTAAAACTTTTCCAGGCTTCTGGAAGAAGCAGATCTGTTCACAGACAGCTTTTCTTCTAACCTTCCCCTTCCAGTATTTCTGGTTTTTCTTCACTTTTTATGCTTCTTAACCTTTGTACAACATTCAAGATCCTTAAAGATTTCAAATTTTCAGCTCTCCTTTCTGATTTCCCTTTTAAATTCGCATTTCTCTGTCCTCTTGCTCTTCTCTCCCATTTTACCAACTCTGGGGTCACAACAGTGTAATTAAGAATTTGCCTCAGCAAGCTCAAGTGAGAACTAGTCTGTGACAAACCAATAAAATAACTAAATCCATGAATAATAAGTGAATTCTCATGCGCCATCCCATAGGATAACAAATAATGAAGAATGTAGCACTCGCTATTAATAAGAAATAAAGAATAATGGGATGTTGGGAAGGAATTCCCCCCTGTGAGGGTGGGCAGGCCCTGGCACAGGGTGCCCAGAGCAGCTGTGGCTGCCCCTGGATCCCTGGCAGTGCCCAAGGCCAGGTTGGACAGGGCTTGGAGCAGCCTGGGACAGTGGGAGGTGTCCCTGCCATGGCAGGGGGGGGAATGGGATGAGATTGAAGGTCCCTTACAGCCCAAACCAATCCATGATTCTCTGATGTGATTCCATGATATTCCCAGCAGATCTGCTAGTGCTTGGCAGTGGCTCCAGGCTGAGCCCAAGCAGGCTGAGCTCCAAGAGCCCCTCTCTTGTCTGTGCACACACAGCTGAGGCACAGCAAGCCGTGCTCCCAACGAGACCTGGGGAGTGAGGGCTGGCTGGGGGCCCAGTCACATCCCCGGACAGACCCCCAAGGCCTCTGCTCCACCCCTGCTCCAGGGAATCTGGCTGCTACTGAAGTAACCCCTTCCCACCAGCGTGCTTTTAAACTGAGCAATGAGTCATGAATGCGCTTCAGAAGGCAGCTCGCAAACAAGCCCGGCTGTGAAAAGCCAGCAGTGCCATCCATTGACTGAAGGACGTATGGCATGTGCCTGGCAGGGGAGAAACATCCATCAGCAGGCAGGGAATATCCCTCCACTCTGCCCTCCTGCTAGTGCAGGTAGTTTGGCAAAGTCTTCCTGCGTTGGAGTTCGGTCCCAAACAAGTTCCTGCAATGCCTGTTCTCAAGCATCAGCTGCCAGGCTGGTTAAAGGATTTCACTGATACAGACAGAACATCTCTGTTCGTACCCATCGTGAGGGATGGGCGCCTGTGCCAGTGTCACACAGAGAACACAGCAAGCCACAGGGTGGTCACACTCCCAGAGCCACAGAACAGGCTCTTTCCTCCTCCTGAGTACATTTAATAAGCACCACCATAAAGCAAGATAGGAACCAGGCACTCACGGCACTATAACATAGCCGGTAATAGGGCATCACATGCCCAGAGGCTCAGGAAAGGTTCCTTATTTTGTAAGATCTCAAAGCTGACAATCTCAGATGCAATGACTCTATTTATAATGGTTCTACTTCACCAATTCCCACTTGAAAATATGACAAAAATCTTTTATAAAGGATAGGTTATATGCTTTAAAAAATGTTCCCCATTGTTAAATGTTAGAAAGATCAGCAGACCAAAAAGCTGCTTATAGCTGTGGCTGTAATGGACATTGTTCCCTAGCTATGGGCTCATTATATTCTCACACCTATGAAATGCCTGTATAGATGCAATATATTATCACTATTTAAAGTTTGGTCATTCAAGTAGCAACAATTGTTGGTGCATCTCAAATTCTGGCTGAAAAGAAGAGCAGAAGAAGACACCAGAAGAAGGCACCTCTCCTGCTGGTCTCAGGATACTTAGAATCAGAGAAATAGGGAATGGTTTGGGTTGTAAGGGACCTTAAACCACCCCCTGCCACAGGCAGGGACAACTTTCACTATCTCAGGCTGCTCCAAGCCCTGTCCAACCTGGCCTTGGACACTGCCAGGGATCCAGGGGCAGCCCCAGCTGCTCTGGGCACCCTGTGCCAGGGCCTCCCCACCCTCACAGGGGGGAATTTCTTCCCAATATCCCACCTAACCCTGCCCTCTGTCAGATGCAAGAACACAGATAAGGTACAAGCATGGGGACCTCCCCTTCTGCAAAACACTCTTGCTGTTTGTTCTCCTGAGTGTAGAACTGGCAGGATTTGAGGAGCCCTTGGTCCCTTTCTCCTGCTTTAGGGAAGTTCACAGGTGGATTTTTCCTTACGGCCAGTCCCACCAGAAGGTGTTCTGCAAAGCAAAGGTGTCTGTCCCAGAGCTCCAGGCACAGTCCCTCCCCGCGCTGGGAGCGCAGAGCGTGTGCGTCACTCCCCCGAAGGCCGCGTCCCAGCGCAGCAGCAGCACAGCCACCTGCAAGATGTGGCAACAATTTCCAGTAACCTCGGACAAACAGGGGCTAATCACCGTGCCCAGTAATTCCCAGCAGCCTTTCTGAGTACGTGGCAGATTGAATATTGCATTGCACTGAAGCGTTTGACCAGAATCTCATTATGGCATTATGCAGTGAGAGGTGGAAAAGAGGGGATCTGGCCTTGGCTGTTACTTGTTCCATCTAAATGGACTGACAATTGGCTTTAGAGCAATATTGGTAAGGAGCAAAGGGCAGGAAAATCTGCCCTTGGCAATGTGACTTATGGGCTGCTACAAGAGGATGTTATCAACTATTTACACAGCTTTTAAACCTGAAGGGGAAGAGGACAACTGGCTTTTATACTGTGAAAACAATTTGAAATTGCTGAACATTTAGAAAAACATAAACCACGTAGAATGATTTGGGGTGGAGGGGACTTTCAAGATCATCCAGTTCCACCCCCTGCCATGGGCAGGGACACCTTCCACTATTCCAGGCTGCTCCAACCCAACCTTGGACAATCTGTTCCCTAATTGCCTGGAACATCTCTTGCCTAATTTTTCTTAAGTTCTCATGAAGCTAAATTATCATCAGTAGTGAGAGGCATCAAAAATTAAATATAAATAAGAAGCTTTTAAATCTAAAGAAGAATCTCTCTGCAAATTTGAAATTCCATGGGAATCAGATGAGGTGTGAAACACCTTGAGGAGGCAAAGCAGTTTAAACACTCAGCTTCCAAATTTGGCCCCATCATTTTTCACTTCACAAAATACCATTTTGCCCATTTTAGTGGCACCAGAAGTTAAACAGAACTCAGCAAACAGCATCATTTGCATGCCTCTCCGTGTTTAGTATTCAGCACAAGACACTGCACTTTTGCTGGGCTACTTGACTTCATCTGGTTTAGAAGTTTGAAAGCTCTTTTCCAGAGGTGCAGGTCTAGAGCGGACACCTCTCCTTAGAGTGGGCTGCACTGAATGATAAATAAATAACCTTCAAAAATCATCTCCAAATGCCAAACCCCAGGTACTGGAGTGACTGTTTGCACTTCACTGCAACATAAATATCAATCTAAGGGTAGAAGATGATCAATTCTTCGCAGACATGACTTATGGAAACTTCGCTGGGTACCCAAAGAAATGAGTTATATGTTAAAGCCTGCGTTCCAATGGGGAATGGGTCCATGACAAACACAGCTCACAGAACCAGCAGTGGGTACAGCAATTACTGCTCCTCCAGCGTAACCCAGGTGAATGCTTACACCAAGGTGAGAGCTGCCAGTGCATCTGTGAGGGGAGTTTTGTGTGTCCTCAGTGCTCCAAGAGACAGGGCAAAAGGAGCTGTTTGGACGTGGAGCTGAGCCACCCCGTTAGGGTGACACACAGGGGGTGCCAAGGAAGAGGCTTCTGCTGTCACTCCCTGCAGTTCAGCTGCTCTGGGAGAAAACAACATCCCTGCTTTGCTGGGGCTATCAATCCTACACCTGGCAGGATGTGATTTGCACTCACACACATCCAGAAGGCTGCACATCACACCAGCCAAATGGAAAAACATCTCATCAGAGGATCACCGGGGAGGATCTTGTGGAGAGGAGAATTAATGCTGCTGGCTTGTGTCAACCAAGGGACAAAGATGCCAAAAGAATTCTGCTTCCTCCATGGGAAAAGGAGCGAGCCACACTGCTCAGCAGCACCAGTCTGCTCCCTCACACACACGCACAGGGAATCAGCAGCAGTTCCCACCAACATGAGCAATGTGGATATTCTCACTTCTATTTTCTTCTGGTTTTACTTTACACCCGTTTTTGCCCAACCAGCCTAAGGGGTTAAAGAGCAAGACCTGCTGAGTAGGGGAGATTCACCTTTGTGCAGAGGCTCCCACAAGTCATCACATAAATTGCCTGATTAAGTGGGATTTGGGTTGAAGCCACAGTTCCCCTTGCTTGGACAACCACGGATTCCCACACATCTCCAGGACAGGCCCACACAGCCCCATTCTTCAAGGATTTCCAGGTAAATTAAGCAAGTAATTCCTTCTTTGCTGTCCTGTTTAGAAATTTTTCTTGCCCTCAAGTCCTCTCAAAGATGAAAATACCTGGGCTGGCTTTCCTTGGATTTAGCAATCCTAGCACTGCAGTCTTCTCCCATTCAAAGAAAAGACACCAAGATTTAATGACTTTTTACTGGTTTTGCTTGAGAAGAAAGATGTCCCTGAAAGCTGATTGTTTGTACTCAAGGATTCATGATACAGAACTTCCCTAATAAATATGTTTATCATTTGCATATGGATACTCCTTTCCTGGTATCGTTTTAATTCTTATTCAACTTATCAACTAGCCCCATTATCTCATCTTCATGATTCAAACACTCTTGGAACATGATGTGAAAAAGCCAATGTGCTAAAGAACAGGGCCACTTAAAACTAGTTCACATGCCATGCCCTAAGTTTACTATAATATGAAAAAATTTACCTTTGGTTCTGTTCTAAATGAAAGTCATGATCAGTTGCCAGCTCCTCTCATTGTATTTATATATGCATGACATTACTACATTTGTAATGATGATAAATGACACAGCTTCCAGCACGAAGAAGAAATTGCCTCCCACTCTCGCACAGGAACCAATTCCTACGTGTCCACTAGAAGGCATTAAATTTTGGTACCGGCACATTCACAATCCCTGAATTATTTGTAGATTAAATGATCTGCAAAACGTGTAATGAATCTGCTCTCATGCAATTTAGAAAACTTAGCAGACTTCTAAGATTTCTTCATCATCAAAACATCCTTGTAGATTGGCTAAGACATTCTCACAAGCTATTACTGAATTACTGATCTCATTTATCCCTGCAAATGGATTTAACTCCTGAACCAGCTCACTGCAGAGTCCCACAGGCATCAGTGGCTGTGTTTAGCTGGGACTCTCAGCAAACCAGAGATGGAACAACTCTGCATCCTGGATTTCTGGTTACAGAAATTGCACATTAGAGCACACTTCAGTTTTGTCACTGTTCCTACAGCACTGTCAAACCAAGAGAGATTTTGACTTCAGAAAGTCAAATTATGGAAGGGAAATTGTTATCTAAGAGCTTTATAATAGGTACCTTGATAAAGAGTACCTCCTATGTTACTACATTATACACATTCTGATGAAAACATGACAAACCTTTCTGACAAATTACAGAGAATGGTCATTATGGAAAAGTCTTTGCCTCACAGGAATTCAAATGCATCTCCTGGTGACATTATACCTACTGCCTCTTCAATAGCTCTCAGCTCAATTCCCAGCTTTCCTCTTACTGATGATAAACAGTGACTGCAATAACACAAATAACACAAAACCAGAGCAGCAGTCTCTGGCTGTTGGAAAATTGCAAATGGAAAATAAGAGTAAATATAGATAGAGACAGGCTGAGAGATGGAACAGGGGTTCAGACAGAGCACAAATAAATGCAGTAGATAAAGTGCATTAATAATTTTGGTTTATTTTTAAATAACAGATCCATGAGCCATCTGGATTTGGGGTTCACATCTCCACACCCCACGCTCTTGTTTCAGGACTGCACAACACACTGTTGAGATCTGTGTATTTTTTAGCATTTTGTAGCACCCCTTTTTTCAGTTTATCTTATATTTAGTGTAGGCACCAAAACATTTTGAGATGTGTTTGTAAATATGTGTGTCTATGCAGAAGCATTTTCTTGAGCTGTTTCTGAAAGCTGTACCGTGTCCCCTTTATCTTAGTTACAATGAGCAGGACAGAGCTAATGTCTTTTTCCCTGCACTTATAAACCATCTTCACATTAAGCTGTCTCCAGCCTGGGTGTTTGCTCCTTTTTCACTGAGCATATATCACTGGGTGTTTATCATATTGTTCCTTCCTGCTTCCAAGCTAAACCTCCCACTGAGATTTGGAGGCAGCAGACAGCCAGGCTGTGCATATACAGCTGCCAGCCCTAATGCTTTCATGCCTCATTAAGTGACCTCCTGCTCTTTTCTGCACTTGCCCAGGATTTTTGGATGTCCAGCAGCAGCAACACATCTGTCACAGGAGAGCAGCTCCGTGGTCTCTGTCCCACAGCAGCTCTGATGGATCTGCCAGACAAACACAGGGAAGTACCCAGTGTCCCTGTGCAGAGCCCAGAGCTGCCACTGACATCTCCTTTATTGAGACCAGAGTTAACTCCTGGGATTTTTTTATTATTCAGAAAGAAAAGGGACAAAACTGTAGTGTGCTCTGCTCAGAGCACTGCCATGCCAATATCATGTCTGCTCTGGTGGTGCAGGTGTGTGTCACAGAAAACACATGGCAAATTGCTTTGGAGCAGTAATAAACATTGAAATTGTGTTCTGAGAAACCATTCTTCTCAAAGCATTCAGAGAGGGGCTGGATTTATGAAGCAAGAACTAAAGGCAGTGTAAAGCCCTGGAACTGGCAGTGCTGTTAAGACAGAACAGACCATTTCAATGCAAGCAAAGCTCTCTCCCTCTCTTCCCCTGAGATCCTCCTTGAAACCCATCTGTTCTGTGGTGCCTCGCACTTAACAACAGCCGCCCACCAGCCCTGCACCACCCCGTGCTGTCCTGTGCAGCTCCACTTTGTGCTCCTGAGCTGCAAGTTCTTTCCGGAGGGAACCCGTCCTATTTATCCGACACAGTTCTCCCATTGTCCCCAGCCCTGTGTGCTCACATGGCTGCGGAAACACAGCCATGAAGAGAAAAGGCTTTGCCGCTGGCAGAGGGTGGGATTTTACTGCTCGGGCTCGGCCCTGGGATGCAGTTTCAGGGATATTCACCCTTCACCCTGCCATGAGCAGCCGTGTCTGCGATGGCGCGGAGCCCTTTCGGAAAAATGCAGCTTTAAAACCCTTGTGATCCCAGTTATTGAGGGCACACTCTGACAGTTTGCTGACAGCTCCCAGCTGTGCGGGGTAGTCACGCACTGGAGGAATGGGATGGCATCCAGAGGGACCTGGAAAATCTTCAGAGGTGGAACTGTGCGAACCTCATGAAGTTCAGCAAGGCCAAGTGCAAGGTGCTGCCCTTGTGCCAGGACCCAGGGAACGGCTGGAGCTGTTCCAGGGCAGGGTCAGGTTGGATATTGGGAAAGGTTCCTTCCTCAGAGGATGCTGGGGCACTGACCAGGCTCCCCAAGGAATGGGCACAGCCCCAAGGCTGGCAGAGCTCCAGGAGCATTTGGACACCGCTCCCAGGGATGCCCAGGGTGGGATTGCTGGGGTGTGAATTTCCCCTCTCTCCGTTTAGAAGTGCTTCCCCCTTGCTGCATCACTCCAGTTCCTGAGGAAGAATCCTTCTCCTTTGCTGGGGATTGCTGGGCTGTCCTGTGCTGAACATGATTCTGGCAGGTGCCTTCCAACCTAGAACAATCTGTGACTCTTGGGGCTATTTACAAGTGCCTGGAGTGACATGACATGGGGATAAAACTTCAAAATGAAAGAGACTATTAGACTGGATATTAAGACGAAATACTTGGCTGTGAGTGTGGGGAGGCCCTAGCACAGGTTGCCCAGAGAAGCCGTGGCTACCGCATCCCTGGAAGTGTCCAAGGCCAGGTAGCACAGAGCCTTGGACAGAACACATCCCTTCCTTACGACCGGGACCGCTGCGGCTTTAAGGAGGCGGTCGGGGCGTGTGCCCGGCCCATCGTGCGCGCTCGGGAGGCCGGGCCGGTGCCGCCCCGGTGCCGCCCCGCTGCCGTGTGCCGGCGGTGCCGCCATGTATCGCCTGTGCCGCCTGTCCCCGCTGCTGTCCCCGCTGCTGGCCCCGCTGCTGGCCCCCGTCCCCCCGCGCTGCGCCCCCCGCCCCGCCTGGGCCGCGCTCCCGCCGGGGCCGGGCCCGCGCCGCGCCGCCGCCAAGGTACGTGTGAGGGCTGAGGGGCCGCCTGCCGCGGGGCTGCGCGGAACGGCACAAAATGCCCTCATCTGAAAGTGTTCCTCAGCTTTTTGGAGGTGTCTTTAAGTTTTTTGGAGGTGTCTTCACCTCCACCCCCTCGCATCCCCATGGGATCAGTAAAAAATCGTGTTTATCCCGGGTTTCTGTGGGAGCTGGTTTGCACCTGCTGGTGGTCACATTGTCAGTGTGAGCTTTCCGGGATGCCTCGTCTACAGTTTAATTTCTACGGTTTAATTTGCGGCGTGGTTTCTGCTGCCTCGTTGCGAAGCATCACGGGGTGGTTTAGATATGTTTTCATGCTTTAAATCGCATGAATGATGCGAATAAAATCGGCTTTTTAGCTGAAATATTGTAGCAGAATGACATGGAAATAGGCAGTAGCTTTACTTGCTAAGCTGTACATTATTCCGTACATGACTCCCCTGGGTACTCCAAATAGTATCTGTCGAAGTGGTTCTTTTTTAACGTTTTGCTTCAATACCGTTCCTGGTGTGTGAGCCTGGGAACATGGGTGAATTGGAATGGACTTGGAAGATCAGAACAAGCAGGTTTTCAGTCCTTATGGTCCGTCCATAAGACCCAGAGCTCATGAGTCACAAAAGAAAAATCTAAAATTATCCATTATGATTGAAAAATTTAGATACAAGAATCAGGAGATGTTTTATTCCTGTTAGTATTTCTTCTCTGGCGAGCATGAGGGGTTTCCAAGGGCTGCCTCATTGCTACCCTCCGCTGATGTCTTTTCAGATTGCTTTGGCATATAGTTTAGTATGAAGTTCTGCGCTTGAAATGTACTCAAATAAAAATCTGTCAATGACTTCTACTGTGACAAACGTTTTCAGTGCAGTTGGACTCTTGACACCAGCCCTGGCATGTCCCTGCAGTTGTTGTCTACGCTGTGGCAACAGAGTTTCTTGTTCCTGTCATCACTTGCAGTTCCCGGTTCTTCCTTTTATCAGCTCATCCATTAAGGGTGATTTATAGGAATTTAAACGTTGGATCTCTTCCATCAGGGAGCTGTTACTAAGTGGTACCGGGTGGGCTTCCAGTGCCACTGGCTGCTTAGCCCTGGAACAAAAAGCTGTGCTCCAAGGAGTTGCTGGGTAAAGCTGAGCAGTGGGTGGAAGCAAATAGCTCTGACACCTCAGTCTCATGTCTGAAGCAGCTGTGTGGGTGTGCCTTGGCACACATTTGGATCAAATAATCTGGTTTTAATTATGAAACTTGAATTGTGTAAGAATTTATGCCAAGCTCAGTGCATCCCTTTGACAGGAATAGTTGGGAGAAGGGAGCTTGCCTGGGCTCTGCCACAGCATCTGCTGTGCTGATGTGGAAGAGCAGAAGTGAGTTACTGTCTTCCCAAATCACTGTGTGCAAGACACTTCTTTCATTATTTCAGACTGGTTCAACTAACTGGAATATGATCTTGTGCATAATGCTAATAAATACTTTTAATTGTTTTCTTTCTAGGATGCACATGAACCCCTCAAAAAGACAGCCACTGATCCCAGTGCTGAAAACAAGAAACTCAACAAATCCCAGCAGCTGAAACAAGTTTTTAAAGAATATGGTGCTGTAGGAGTTTCCTTTCATGTTGGAATTTCATTAGTATCTCTGGGAATCTTCTACTTGGCTGTGTCAAGGTGAGGTTTGTACAGCTGTCTGCCACCTCTGGGTAATGGTAAAAGTAAAATACATTTACCATTGTGCTTGCCTCTGGCAGGAGACAGGCACCTTATGCCTGCTAGATCTATAGTCACCTCCTGAATTTTGAGTATGGATGGGTCCATAAATGGACCTGATCTCCCATCAGGCATGAGACAAGAGAGCTGTACAAGGTCTTTTTGCACGGGTTCATCAGCAGTGAAAACAGCAGACACAGCACCAACATAACTGACTGAGCAGGGAATGTATTTGTTTTGCAGATATCTTTTGTTCTTGCTTGGTCTGGAGAGATAGAGCCATGCGAAAGTGCTGGGGCTTGGAGATAAACTTTTTTTTCTGGGTGTTGAACACAGTTTGTGCAGTGGAACTGCAGAAAACAGCAGCCACTAGAACAGAATTACAGTGAGAATGTAACAGAACTGCACGGGAGTCAGGTGGGGAATTTTGTGTGTGGCTTTGTGGGAATGCATCAGTTACATGAGGTGTTCCAGCTGAGGAGACAGGGGAATGTGTTGTTTTTCCAAACATTCCCTGCTGCTTATTCCTGACTCCAGTGGGGAATATGTGAATGCCTGATTTCTCCTGTTCGCTACATCGTGGGACAGGGTAATAACATTTTTTTTTCCTTAAGGTACGGATAAATCCCTGATGAAATCTGCTATGTCTATATTAATGAATTTGGTGGATAATGCTCATTTGAGATCTGTAACACTTCCTTCACTTGCTAGATTTTACATAATTTGTCATTTTAACAGCTTTGTACTCCTGTGTTAGAACACTAAGCCTAACAACAGGTACCTCGTTTGGTTTGCATTGGTCTGTGCTTAGGTGATAAATTTCCCCAAGACACAGAATAGAGTTGAACGTAAAATTTGGGAAGATGAAGCTCCAATACAAATTCACAGTAACATTTTGAGAATCACTATGCAGAGAAATTTTATCTCTAAAGGCTGAGTTGCAAGCACGATACATTAAATTCCCTGAACGAAAAACAAGCGCTTTATCTTTTCTATCTTAAACTAAAGCCCTCTTCCCTCTTCCCGCAGCGGTGTGGACATGAGCGCAGTTCTGCTCAAGCTGGGCTTCACTGAGGCCTCGCTTCAGTCCCGGATGGCAGCTGGCACCAGCACCTTCGTGCTGGCCTATGCTGTGCACAAGCTCTTTGCCCCAGTGCGCATCAGCATCACCGTGGTGTCCGTGCCCTTCATCGTCCGCTACTGCCGCAAGGTCGGCTTCTTCAAACCCCCTGCCTCCAACCCCTGAGCCCTGCCTGGCTTTTTGTTTTCCAGTGCTCCACGTCCATGTAGCTCTTCAGGTGCAAAGTTTAAAGGACTTATTTGGGTTCAGGTTGACCTCGTTTTGCGTTTCTTACTTGGTCTTTCAGGTAATTGTGAGAAGTGCTGTCCTTGTCTCCTTTCCCTTTTGCCACTTACTCTTTGGAAAAACCTGTTCAAATGGGATCTGGTTTGCACTTCAAGTGGGAATATAAATGCTTGACAATGAGCACAGTTCTGGGTCTTTATAATCCAGCTTTTTGAACCTTTTTTTTCCTTTTCAAAACAGTCATAGCACTCATTTATTACTGTGTAGCTGAGAAACAGTGAGATTCTCTTTCCAGTAGAATAAACAATATCTCACTACAGGGGTAGTTCTCTTGAAAAGGGTATATATTGGAATCTAAAGTGGCAGGTGGGTGTTTTTTTGTTAGGAGAGGCTTTTATTATAGCCTCTCTTGCAGTACAACACAGGCACTGAACTCACTTAAGTAGGAATACCCATATGATGGATTATTGCACAGTCATAATTGGTTTAGTCACCAATAGGTGATGCACTGTTCTGAAACTATGTGTAGTGCTTCCATATTCCAAGATTTTATTGTCTGAAAATGTGCTGGCTAGGAGCCAGCCTTACTAAAGTCCTTTTTTTTTTTCTCCTAATGTCTATAGACTCAGAAGAAATCCTGAGTCTATTGAAGTCACTGTAACCAGAATTACCTCTGTGAACATACTCCAAAGAGCATCAAGGCAGAGATAAGCTGGTGAAGGTTTAGCATTTTGAGATCTGACTTTGTATTGGAAACACTTTTTTTTTTTTTTTTTAAAGTAAGCCCAGCAGCTCTCTGCTCCTGTGGGTGAAACTCAAATCTGCATGTGAAGTCCAAACATTCCAATTTGCAGCATCCCAGGAAGAATTCCTGTGCTGTGGGTGGAGAGTATAGCAATGAGGGGGTTTTACCGTTCCTTATGGGGACACTGTTGTGTTAGAATGTATCATCCACATTCCACCTTCCAGTTAACCCAAAGACTGATCCCAAAACATAAATGAGTGTAACACTGGGCTAAGCCTGGGTTTGGGGCTCAGGCCTGTGCTGCTGTGAGTTTGAGCCAGATCTGGGGGTGTTTGGGACCTGCTGTCTGCTCTTTTCACATTATCTTTGTGCTTGCACTTACCCCAAGGTGGCTCTGATACATCTGTTCATACAGAGCTGTGATTTAAGTAAAATAGCAGGAAGAGAGCCTGATGCTTTTGATTTTTGCTAAAATTTAGTGAATGGAGGAAGGAATTGTGGAGTTTTGATGAGAGTTGGCTGAGGGAGGAAAGGAGGAGCAAATAACCTCTTGTTATGGAGCAGCTGCTTGCCTCCCCTCAGCCAGAACATTAAATTGCACCTTAACTCCTTCCCCCCGCCGGAAGGCCCAGCTTTCCTGTGTACCAAGGATAAGAATTCCTAAATAACTCTTGAGGCAGCCTTGTGTACTTCAGAATCATTTCTGAGAAGTTTTGTCTTAAACTGGATAGAGAAGGTATATTCAGAGCTTCTTTTTCAAAATCCTGTGTAAAGCTAAACTCCTTCAAAATAAATGTACCTAAGTCAGTAGAAGGCACCAGCACTCAACTAGAGATTTCTTGCTGTAAAGAAACAGCTTCAGATAAATTATGGCCAGACTTCTGATTAGTTAAGGTAAATAGGGTTGTATAAACTACTGGCAGTTTGTTTAGATGAATTTTTTTGCAAAGTATATTTTAAATTAATTCAAGAATATATTTTGAATTCTGGAATCCTTACTTGTAGAAGGATCATTTTTTTAAATTGTTTATAAAATAGCCAAGTCTTATAGTGAAAAGACAATAAATTGCTTTCTCTTAGTTTGCTTGAAGTGTTTTACTGGAAAAGAGTTGGTCTCTTTATTTTGGTGGCAAGGGGCCTGACCCTTGGTCCAGTTTAAGGAATGTCTTACAACATCTGGTGTTGTTAGTTCCTGTTACACCACATCTGAAAGTACTTCTGAGAGAAAGGGCTGGAAGCTATCAGATGGGAGATGTTTGAATAAATTCCTTGGAAAAAGGACAGAGCAGGCCAAGCTCTCAATAAACCAACCAGGTTAAGTAGTAACACATTTGGTACTTACCTGGTAATCCTAAACTGGGATTGTGGGATAGTAAATGAGTGTGTGAGCTTCCTTTTTGACAGGTGGGAATTACACTTGTGGGAATTCACCTCTGGCACCAGGAGTAGTTCAGCTGTGCTAGTGCCAACCAGTGCCCACAAGGAACCTCACCCTGCTGGGTGCAGTATAAGAAGTCTTTATTTTACAAATTGAGTGCTCACATTTAAAACTAGAGACAAAAGCAATTGCCACATCATTTCTAGAACACTTGAAAAAGGCATTCACCTCGCTCAGTTTCAGGTTACACCACAGGTAGGAGACCCTGAGCAGCCCAGGGAGGGAGGAGCAGGCATCGCCAGGATATTGCACTGTTCAATAAGCCAGAACAACAACTTCTCTTGGTGGAACAACGAATCATTTTCAGCACAGACCACAGCACAGGAGCCTGCAACAGCTTTACATCAACAAACCTGGCCCACATGGAACTGGATTTCAAGTACATTAAATATTCCCCAAGCTCCAGCTAGAAGTCAAATAATTTGATGCTGCAATTCAAGTGTAAGACATCAGCCAACCCAAGGATTTGCATCCCAATTGCCACTAGATTCCAAGACCTGCTTTTCCTATTGTAAGCATTACAGTAGTCACAGTACAAGGCTCCTCTTGTTGATCCCACAAGTCACCCTCCTAAAACTATGTTTTGGATGGGGCAGCACCATCACTCTTCTTGCTGCTGGGAATCTTCGTAGAGTTTGCTGTGATCCAGGGATGGAGAAGGACATCCTTCAGGGGCAGGCGATGGAAGGGGTTATGCTTCAGGAGCTTGGAAATTAAATCCCTCGCACCTTCCGTTACAAATGGAGGAAACTTGAATTCCACCTAAGGAGAAAGGACATTAAAAATTACACAAAAGTTCTTTAGCAATAACCAAACTATAGAACCAAAGGGCTCTAATCAACCTCCAAGTTACACCTTGAAAGCTTTGCCAGCCTTGCAGGCTGTGCATCTTCTGCCTATTAAGAAGACACCAAATCATTTCATCATAATCCTGGTTCATCATAATTCACAGGTTGTAGAAGTATTTGTGTATTATTGTGTTTGTTTTCTTCATGCTTCAAACTTAAACCTTTCTAGAACTAAAAGCACAACCCAGATAAGCACTGGCACTTACCCTGGAAATAGCTCTGTAGGTTTCCTGATAGGTTGCTGCTTCAAAAGGTGGTTTCCCTACAAGGAATTCATAGCACAGAACGCCAAGGCTCCAAACATCCACCTTTTCATCATGTGTTCTTCCCTCAATCATTTCAGGAGGCAGGTAGTCAAGTGTCCCACAGAGAGTTGTTCTCCTGAAGAAAAATCCAAATTAATCATTGATGAAGATAATTATAGGATCTATTTCAAGAGCCAGATAAAGACTAATGCTGGCAATCATCTGCACCTCAGTGCACCCACCTGAATGGGCTCAGCACCACAACAGCTGGGAAAGAAAAGCCAGCAAGACATTTTCTACTTCTCCTGCAACTAGTCTTAGCGCCTTTCTTCACCCCTTCAACACCTTCTTCAACTTGCTAGAACAAATCTGTTCCTCTCTTGTCGGGTGCAATGTCACACTCTCTAAGAAATAACCAAACTGGCAGTGTAATGTTTGAGTCCAAGTGCTGGTTTGTCATCTCAGGGACCATGGTAAGCCTGCAGTAACCTACATCTCTTTCAGGGTCAGCAAGGTTTGACCTAAAAATTAGGATAACAACACTCCCACACCAGTTGACTGTTAGGACCTCTGTTGTACCAGCATTTTTCACCAGTATTTTAAGAAGTTCACATATAACCTCCCTTCCACAACTGTGACACAAAAACTAACACTGACTACAGGAGTTCACTGCACAAGAGACTGAATTCTCACCTAGAAGATGGAGCATGCACAGACCACCCAAAGTCAGCAATTTTTAACTCTCCATTTGATCCAAGCAGCAGGTTCTCTGGCTTGATGTCTCTGTGGATCACACTCTTGGAGTGACAGTATGAGAGGGCATCTGCAAGTTCTGTGATGTACTGGGTGCAGAAAGAACAATCTTTAAGCCACAATGGCATTGTCACCTGAGTTTATCTGGCTGCAGCACAGCCTTTTTGAGGCATAATTATAGTTTTAAGTTAAAGCAATTATTCCTTAGCCCTTGAAGTCTGGCAATACAGGCTGTGCCTTGCAATATTAAACAATTCTGAACATAAATTCCTGCACAGGACTAAGTCTTCCCAGTTATTCCCTGTCCCTATGCCAGCTAGCAGCTAAGGAATCTCAGTTTCTCCAGCAGAACACAGAACGTGATCTGAAGAGCTGGCACTATCCCACAGATATCCCAGATACACAGAGTAATAATAGGAAGCTGGAACAGCCTACAGTAGCAGTTCTTGGCTCATCAAACTTGGTGAGCTTCTGAAGTTCCCTGTAGACTTCTCCACGAGGTGCATGCTCCAGGATCAGGTAGACTCTTGTCACATCATGGAAGTAGCCATATAATCTGAGAATGTTGGGGTGCCTGCAAAGAGATTTCAATGTTCTTCTGAACCAGGTGTTTGTCCAAAACCTTTAATCTCCCTGTCCTGCTCCCCCCTTTCAAGGCAAGCATGGGAATTTCATCCCATAAGTGTTCCTTCACCTCACAACAAGGAAATCTTATCATAAAGGGAAAACCTTATCATAATCAAGGTTACTTTATTTGGATGCAAACAAAGCAGAGTATTTAGTCACTAAATTTTACCTAAGATGAGACTGTATTTCCACTTCTCTTCGTAGTTGATGTTCTACGCCAGCTTCCTCAAGTTGTGTTTTAAAGAGCACTTTCAGTGCAAGAATAAATTTGCTCTGTTTTTCACGCGCCAGGTACACATTCCCAAATTTTCCTTTCCCCAGAGGACGACCAATTTCAAAATCATCAAGAGACCATTGCCTTCTGCAAGAGGAAAGTTAAAAGCTGGATAGTTGTGTTGGCTTTGACTCAAATTTATAGTTTGTAACATTCCTGTTCAAAAGATGCTTAGGGCTCTAAACTAGACTTTAGTCTGTAAGAAAACACCAAGAGAATCAAGTAGGCATGGACATTTTTCAAAAGGAAGTTCTGAAAGCTATTTTCTTTGTTCCTGAAGCTTTTGCAGACACTACCCCAACCACACTACTACAAAATGAAATTGTGTTTGCCAAGCTGGGCTCCTTTAGATACTCTTAACCCAGCCACATCACTAGGGCATGGCAAAACAATTTAAAGTTGCCATAAACAAATCCAATTTCATCCCACATTAGACTCCAGCCTCCTGCCCCAATGAGGGAGGCTTTGTTTTCAGGAGCACCTCTCATGACTGGGGCAGCAGCTATCAGTGTTCTCCCATGGGAAGAGCTACTCTGCATTTAGCAAAGCTTTCTTTAGATTACAGCAAGTCCTTGTTCCTGACAAATTGCCAGGTCCAAGGCAGCTTTCCTTGTGTTGTGCCTGCAAAGTGTGAGGGTCACCAGGCTCCACAACCAAGGGAACTCCAGCAGGGCTCAGTTGTCCAGAATTTAGGCATAAAACTTACTTTTTAGTCTCTTCACTTTTCTTTTTAGGCTCTTCAGTTTTCTTCTTAGCAGGCTCTTCAGTTTTCTGTTCAGAGGTGCTCTCAGCTTCAGGGTTTTTTGCTGTGTACAGAGAAATAAATCAGTTTATGAACCAGACCCACAAACACAACACAGACACACACATAGGAGCAAATCAACCCCTGTGCATCATCTGAAGCAGCTTTTAGAATACATTCAATGATATTTTATGCAACCTACCATAACTGACTGCTAGGAAAGGAACAGCACTGGCAAAATGTAATTTTAAAAGCTTTCTGAAAATAAAAACCCATGAACTCTCCTCCCAGAAAAAAGTATTCTTGTACATGAATCTCAGAAAAACCTGTAAGGTCTGAGTGCCAATTATACTAACTCCCAGCTGGCTGCTGAGCACCTGGAAGTTTTTAACAGCATATTGGCTCTAAGTAGTTAATTTAGAGATAAATTCACAAGGATGGTGCAGTGACACCGGAGGTGAATCATGTGCTGCTCTTCTGTTTGGGGGCACAACCAGGAACTTCCCTCCAGGCCTGTTGCCAGCCCAGCAGCAGCTTTAGGGAGTGTCCTGAGTGTCACAGCTGCACACACATGTAAATCATCCTCAGAATTACCAGGTCCTGCAGCCTGGGGAGGTTTTTCACTACTCTTGCTTGCAGCCTGAGGCCTCACAGGGGCTTGCTGGGGCAGTTTGGGTCGGAGCTGCTGCACTGTTTGGTTACTGGACAGTTTTTGGGTTGACAGTACAGGTTTTTGGGATTGCACAGGAACTCGCCGGGCAAAGTTTGCAGGACACAGAACACGTTGTGCTGGAGCTCCACTGGTCAGTAACCGGCTCTGGGCTGAATGCTGGGACACAGGGACACGTTTGGGGCCATCCCCAATGGGATTTGCAACCTTCAAAGGGAAATGATGACATGTTAATTGTACAATAGCACACCAGAATCTTTACAGCCCCATTCAGGATAGCAAAACCACACAAAGCATATTAACAGAAACACTAAAAATCATGTATCGATAGATTAATTAAAAGGAAATTTTGTTTTTACTGTTTCAAAACCTTACTAGGTCTACTTGATTTTATGTTAAAATATTGAGAAAGCACCTCTGTTTCTAAATAGAAAAAATATATAATCAGGGTGATCTTGGACACTGCTGCACATATGTATCAATGGTGACATTGACACAGTGCTCGGTTTTAAAACCTGTATCTAAAATAATTTGATTATACACACTTGCTTACTCTTTAAATGATCTTAAGTACTTAAATTATAAGGAGGCCTTCCCCATTTAATAAGACATACTAATATTAATAATAGTAAATAAAGAAAGTCAGCTCTGGGCACTGTTCTGTCCAGGAGAAAGCTACTGAAAGATAAATTACTAATTTGAAACCTGTAGCGAATGTGCGATAGGAGAAACGCAAAAACCGCCACTCCCTGAACAGACCAGACCTACAGAATTTTAATGGCAAACTCCCAGGCATCGAGGCCAACGACCCAGTAGAGGAAACTGCTCAGGAAGACGAACATAAACCGCGCATTTCAGGCCTTTACCTTGGCAGCGCGGCTGGGGTACGCGGCGTGGTTCTCTTTCATGTTCCTGTCCATAGCGCCCGAGCGGGAGCAGCACGTACGGCTCTGCCTGCGGGCGAGAGGGAGCCAACGGCGGTCAGTGACCGGAGTACAGGAGGTCTCGGGCCCTTTATCAATCACCAGCCCTTATCGATAGCAATCCCTTACTAACACCCCCCTGCCCGCACCCCCATCGAACCAGGCCAGGCCGCGCCGCTCACCCCGGGCCCGCCACCTCAGGGCCGCTGGAGCTGTTTGAATTCAAACCGCCGCGCCTTAAGTACCCCTTTAAACCCCCGCCGCCCGCCATTGGCCGCCCTCGCGCGGTCCGCGCACGCTGATTGGCTCCTCCTGCGGGCGGCCCGCCCGCCCATTGGCTGCCGAGCGCGCTCCGCCGCGCCGCGAGGGGCGCACGCGCCGCGCCCGCTCGTCCGCCGGCGTTGTCGCCGCGCGGCGCGTTACGCACTTTGCGTAGCGCCGCGCCCCCCGGCGCGCGCCGCCCGCGCACTTCCCGCCGGCCGAGCCGCCGCTTCCGCTACGCAAATCGCGTAACGCGCCGCGCTCCCACCTGTGGCCGCCGCCGCCTCCGCTCCGCCCCGCACCCGGGAGCGCCGCCAGGTCAGTCCCGCTCCCGCCAGACCCCCCCCGAGACACCCCCATCCACCCCCGGGCAAGGCCGGGGAGCGGCGGTGCTGCCACCGCGCGTGGGGCCGAGCGCGAGCGGGGCCATTGTGTGGGTGCCCCCCCGGACGGGCCGAGCAGGGCCGGAGCCTCCCGGTGCGTCCCGGCCGAGCGGCCCCGGGCAGCGCCACGTGCCGCCAGCGCTTGAGGGCGAGTGCGAAGTGCGAAGGCACCGCCCGGCCCGGCCCGAGCGACGCGCGGACCCCTCGCGTCGCAGCCCCCGACAGCGCCCAGACCCGCGCGGCTCCGGAGGAGACGCCGGGACAGCGGGAGCGCGGCCGGTCAGCGAACGCGGCCCGTGAGTAGCGCAGTGAGCGCGGCGTGAGGCGCTGCTGCCCCGCAGCCCGGAGCCCCCGGGTCCCTGCGAGGCGCCGCGGAGCGAGGAAACTCCAGTCGGCACTTGGGGCTTGTGAAGAACTGCGATCCAAGGCAACTTTTCACTGTCTCCGCGGTGCTGAAAACAAGAGCGAAGGAGACCCTGGTTGTGTGTGTTGGTGTTTACAAGTGGTTCAGGATAGGTAAAAAGAAGATGTCGGGTCGCCGTGTCGCTGCAGCGTGTGACAGACGACAGCTGCCCCGGGGCATGGGGAGCATGGCAGCCCCGCTGCTCGACCCGCGCCCGCTCCGGCTGCCCTTTCTCGAGGCTGACGTGAGTAGGACTCGGGGAGGGGACGGTTTGCGCTGGGGACGGGGCCGGGCCCGCCCGCAGCGCTGGACAGCAGCGCCAGCAACTTAATTCCCAGCCCGTTCACGTCGCCGTGTTTGGGATCCGGGGTCTGGCGGAAGCGGCGCTTCGGAGCTTTGCGGCTGCGACACAAAAGAACCCCCGGGCTCCCCCCGCGCCCGGTGGCGGCCGGGCCCGCGCCGCTGCCCCGCCCGCGATCCCGCCCCGAGCGCGGCTCTGCGGCCTCCGCCAAGGCCCTGCTGCTCCGGGAGGGGGGAATGGGAATGGGGAGAGGGATCCCCGGAAGGGGGAACGGGAGGATGGGCCCTCGGGATCCCCGGAAGGGGAGGAATGGGGAGAGCGACCCCCGGGATCCCTGAAAGGGAGAATGGGGAGCGGGACCCCTGGAAGGGGAGGAATGGGGAGAGCAACCTGCGGGATCCCTGGAAGGGAGAATGGGGAGCGGGACGCCCAGAAGGGGAGGAATGGCGAAGAGGGACCCCCGGAAGGGGGGACGGGGAGAAGGACCCCGGGATCCCCAGAAGGGGGGAAAGGGGAGCGGGGCGCCGGGACCCCCTGAAGCGGGGATGGGGCTCGGGACCCCCGCCATGGGGGGGTGGGGGGGGGGGGGTGACTCCCCGCCTCCCCGTCACGTGATGCGCGGGGTGTGGCGGTCACGTGACGCCGCCCCGTTGTGTCGCCCCCCCTCCTCCCCCCCAAGAGCCGCCTCCCATCGATGTGCGGGCGCTCGATGCAGCAGCCTTCGCGGAGGAGCGTCCTGCGGGCCCGGCCGCCCCCGCCGCTGCCGCCGCCGCCGCTCGATGCGCTCCGCGCTCCCGCCGCCATCTTAGGGGCAGAGCGCGGGCGGCAGAAGGAAGGCTCGGTACGTACCGGCACCGACGGGGCCGCGCCGCCCGCGGCTCCGCCAGCGCCCGCCACGGGGCTGCGGGCCGCCCGCGGCCGGCGGGAGGGCGGGGAGGGCGCGGGGCCCCCGCAGGGAGGGCGGCGCGGCCGGCGCGGTGCTGTCCTGCGCGCCCCGTGCATCCATCCATCGGAGCCCGGGCCCGCCGGCAGCACCGGCTGGGTCGTTTCGCTCGTGCCGCGGCTCCGCTGCCGGCTCTGGTGCTGCTTAGCACAGTCCGGGGCGGTTTATGGCGGAGATTTTCATTTACATAGCCAGCAAGCGCAACAGGTTTTTCCTCCCCTTTTCCTTCCCTTTCCCCTCTCTTTTCCTCCCCCGTTCCCTCTTCTTTTCCTCTCTTTTCTGCCCTCTTTTCCTTTCCTTTTCTTCCCCTTTCTCTTGCCCTTTCCTCCCCTTTCTCCCCTCTTTTCCTTCCCTTTTTCCCCCCCTTTCTCCTGCGTTTTCCTCCCCTTTTCCTCCCCTTTCTCCTGCCTCTTCCTGCCCCTTCTCCCTTTTCCTCTCTTTTCTCCCACCTTTTCCTCCCTGTTTCCTCCCCTTTCTCTCCCCTTTTCCTCCTCTGTCCCCCCCAGTTTCCTCCCTCCATCTCTGCTTTTCACCAAAACCACAGCAACATTTGGTGCCTGCACTGAGATTTGTTCCAAGGTGCTGGTGGTTTCATGCAACTCTCTTGTATGTGATTTTTGTTCTTCATTCCAGGCCCCCCCAAGGCAGTCCCTGCTCACAATGTATAGGACAAAAGTCAGTTTGAAAGACCGTCAGCAACTTTACAAACTGATAATTAGTCAGCTGCTCTATGATGGATACATCAACATTGCCAATGGCTTGATAAATGAGATCAAACCACAGTCTGTCTGTGCACCCTCTGAACAACTGCTGCACCTAATTAAGTTAGGTAAGCCGGAATCAAAAGCTGACATAAAAGTCTAGTTTCTAAATCCCCAGTGAATTAAGAGTTGGTGTCACTGGAAAGACACCTTTGATGCAAAGGTGGTGTCTGGTAATAGCACAACACTTGTACATTTGGGTACGGCCTTTGCTTCTGTGGGGTTTTTTGAAGGGCATTCCTGTTTCTTTAGAAACAAACCAGATCCCTGAGTGTTGCCCAAATCTGCTTGAACTCCTCTAAGGACACTCAGCATCCTGGGTGAGTGGTAGCTTTCTCAAAACATCCCAGTAAATGGGAACACTGAGCCCACAGATCGAGGGAAAACGTCACCTTCACAGTTCTGCTGACTTTAAAAGTAATTATTTCTATCTGGTTGTTCCTGACAGTGTTGGAAAGGGAGCAGGTCCTTCCATTGGCAATCTTTGCTGGCTTTCATATATCAGTCCCCAGGAAAGAGCTTCACAGTCTGGGGCCTCAATAGGGCTGTCACCTGTTCTCTCCCTGTACTCCCTCTGGAAGTGCCACAGCGTAGGGAAATCAGGGAAAACCCCTGAGCTGCTGTTGGAACAAGCTGACCAAGTCCTGGAAGAGCTCTGGCCATGACACTGTGTGTAACTCAACTGGTTCTGCTGCCTGAACAAGCTGAGTGCTGAGGGTATAAATCTGTGAAGCCTTGTGTCTGTTTGAAATATAAATTTTAGACTTGAAATAAGCAGATGAAAGCAGCAAAAACATCAGCACTGGGCTGAAAACTCTTTGTGTCTGCCCTGTTGCCACTTCCAGTGCTGAACTCCCTGGTCTGTGGCTGCATCCTGGAAATAAAGATAAAAATCTCTAAAGTGGGTTTGAAGAACAGTAACATTTTTCCCTTGCAATGCTGGGGTAGTTTGGCTTCAGTGCCATAAAATAGGAAAAGAATCAGTAATTGCCTTTGGGTTTTTTGCTTTAAAACTCAAGTAATGATGTTGGGGCTTGTTGTTCCCCTGTGAAAAGCTGACCAGAGGCCTGTCCACAGCCAGTGACTGATTCTCAGTGCATTTATCAGCACTTTCCAGTCTCACGGGGGTATTCCCACAGCTAAGGAGGAGCTGTGCCTGCCCCAGCGCAGCCCAGCTCCCATTCATTCCTCCCCAGTGCTGTGTGACCAAACCTGCTCTGCCAGCTCAGCTTCACCCTCTGGGCTGCCTTTCCCAGAACCTTCGCCGTGGCAGGGGCTGAGGAGAAGGGTCCTTGCCCTGAGGGCGTGCCCTGTGTGTCCCCAGGCATGGAGAACGATGACAGCGCCGTCCAGTACGCCATCGGCCGCTCGGACACCGTGGCACCGGGCACCGGCATCGACCTGGAGTTCGACGCCGACGTGCAGACCATGTCCCCCGAGGCGTCCGAGTACGAGACCTGCTACGTGACATCCCACAAAGGGCCCTGCCGGGTGGCCACCTACAGCAGGGATGGACAGTTAATAGCCACAGGGTCAGCTGATGCCTCCATCAAAATCCTGGACACCGAGAGGATGCTGGCCAAGAGTGCCATGCCCATTGAGGTAAGGGATTGGAACCACTCTGGGAGTTGTGTTCATGGCATGCCCAGCAAGGTAAGGGATTGTCATACTGGGAATTCTGTCCATGCCATGCCCATTGAGGTAAGGGATTGGAACCACTCTGGGAGTTGTGTTCATGGCATGCCCAGCAAGGTAAGGGATTGTCATACTGGGAATTCTGTCCATGCCATGCCCATTGGGATAACTCGGGAAATGTAACCACTCTGGGAGTTCTCTCCATACCATGCCTGTACCTTGTGGCTGCCTCAGTGGGTTGGACTAAATACCTGTCTCAACATATTCCCTACTCCAGCAGCTGCTTGTAAAGTCCTGTTGAAGGAAGAAGAACCAGGGCAGGGACACTGGTGTCACTCCTGGCAGCAGGGAGAGAACTGAGCCAGAAGTGGCTTCTGCTGGGTGCTGATCATGGCTGTATTGTCTGACCACAGTTCATGCTGAACCCACCTGTGGCCTCTGCAGCCCCCACGGCCACCCATGTTTCCACTGGGTATTTCAGAGCTGTTTCACACACTGATTTGCTTCATCTTTCTCCAAGGCAGTTAGCAGGTGGCAATGAAAAGTGGGATTTTTTTGCTCAGAGCACACACCAAATGGTCAGCAAAGAGCTGCAGTTTTGGTGCAGCTTCTCTCGATTCTTCCAGCAGTCAGTGTTTTGCTTTCGGCTCTTTATGAAGGTGATGTTTTCTTGCACCAGTTCTCTGCCACTGAAACTGCTTTGTCCTTGAGCCAAGTAGTTTTGACCTTCATAAAGACACAGGGATCTTACTTGTTGACATGTAAAGGGCCTTCAGATAATGAAGGGAACAGACTCTGTGCCTGGTCATGTCAGAAAGGAGCTGCTGTTCATTCACTCTGGCAAGCCTAAAACCTACTTTTCTTGTCAAAAACCTGCTCTATTTTCCAACAGCAAGATGTTAAATGTTCTTTGTAGGTCATGATGAATGAGACAGCCCAGCAGAACATGGAAAACCACCCGGTGATCCGGACTCTGTACGATCACGTGGATGAAGTGACGTGTTTGGCTTTCCACCCAACAGAACAGATCCTGGCATCTGGGTCGAGGGACTACACACTTAAATTGTTTGATTATTCAAAACCTTCTGCCAAAAGAGCCTTCAAGTATATCCAGGTGAGATACTGTTCAGAGCAGCCACAGCTCAGATGTTTGAGTGCTGAGGTGTTGTGAGCTGACCTGTGCCTCAGGGTTTCGGGGTGCAGGGGGACACAGGTGCAACACTGGCAGACATTACAGACATTGTGTCTTGAGTTTGTGCATCATGGACACCTGTATTTAAATGAGTGCCAGTCAGCTTTTTGTTCATTAGACCAACTCTAATATGAATAACTTGGAAGTTAATTTTATTATCTTTGTTTTTGAGGAGCATTTGGGATTAGGTGCTGGTGGGCTGGGGCGATGTGATATCCCAAAAATGAGGAGGCACTGCAGGCTGCTCTAGGACAAAAGCTACAATGCAGCCACAGGCAGCTTGTCCCTTCAATCCCATTATTTGTGCTGATAATTTCAGTAGTATTTTAGCATTTTAACACCACCAGCACTAACCCTCCCATTTCAGATTTTTTCCTTCCTCACCCCACTGTGCATATTTAATCCAACAGGAAGCAGAGATGTTACGCTCCATTTCTTTCCACCCTTCTGGGGATTTCATCCTGGTGGGGACCCAGCACCCAACATTACGCCTGTATGACATCAACACCTTCCAGTGCTTCGTGTCCTGCAACCCCCAGGACCAGCACACGGACGCCATCTGCTCCGTCAGCTACAACGCCAGCGCCAACATGTACGTGACGGGCAGCAAGGACGGCTGCATCAAACTCTGGGATGGGGTCTCCAACCGCTGCATCACCACCTTTGAGAAGGCACACGATGGAGCTGAAGTCTGCTCTGCCATTTTTTCCAAAAATTCCAAGTATATCTTGTCCAGTGGGAAAGACTCTGTAGCTAAGCTCTGGGAGATATCCACTGGTCGGACGCTGGTGAAATACACAGGTACGTAGCAGGTGACCTTCCAGCCTCCTTCTTTTCCAGGTGCTGAGCCATGGCAGGGCTGGAAATACTGTCAGAACAATAATGATTCCTAAAGGCAATGGAGAAACTGCTGCTTTGAGGATAAATTACCCCAGATTTTTGAAAACACTTCCTGTAGACTAATTCCAGAAGAGAAGCTGTGCTTGTGTGTGTCAGTGTAAACGTATTTAGTCAGAGTAGATCTGGAGAAGTTTCTGACATCGTTACTCCATTGTTTCGGAGGGAAATTACCACTGAATTAGGGAAAAATAAGAAACACTGAACCTACTTCAGGGCAGTTGATTTAACCATTAACTCTTGTGGCTCTATAGCCATTGCAATACTCTGAAATGTACCTACAAGCTTCAAGTTTGCAGTTGTGTGCGAGGTAGTCATCCTTGGAGCATGCTTGGATCTCAGCAGGATTTAGGGAATAAGGAAGGCTGTGGAAGCTTTGCATGTGACAGCAACTGTGGAGAGCCTTTGGGGTCAAGCATTGATGTGCTTAAGCAGTAGGAGCACAAAAGATGCCGAAGATTGGTGTGTGTCAGCTTTGGGGTTTGTAGCTCTCTTTGCACTCCTGCTCCCGGCCAGCAGGGAGCAGCACTTTCCCGGGAAACCTGTGCGGGATCCCAGGTAGGATTTGGTGTGTGCGGTGCACTGTCAGTGTCTGTATAGGAAGCACATTTTATCCGAGGGTATGGCCAAGGCAGGTCATACAACGTGTGCCATGTGATAAATACACTGGAAATTCCTCAAGGATCACCAGAGTCTGTGGGTTCTCCTCTCTGTGCTCTTTCCCCTTGGTCACAGCTGAAAGCCTCAGGCAAAAATACTCTTAAAGGTAAAGGCTTGGACTTGGCACAGCTGCAGTAGGTAGTTTTAGAATATATACATGGACACCAGGAGGAATTTCCCCATGCAGAAGGTGGTCAGGCCTTAGCAGGAGCTGCCCAGGGATGTTTGGAGTCCCCGTCCCTGGAGGTGTCCAAGGAGGGGCTGGATGTGGCACTCAGTGCTCTGGGCTGGGTGATGAGGTGGGGATGGGTCACAGGTTGGACTCAAATCTTCCTGGTCCTGTAACTACAAAAGAATATTCATCCCTGCATCACTTGTTGCTTGTGGAAGTGGTTGGACAGCAGAGAAAATACAGCTCCTTTGTAGAAAGTTGATACTTACAGAAAATTATTCTTAGGCATTGCAAATTTCCTAAAAGTCACTATTTTGCTGCCTGTATTTAGGTGCTGGTTTGAGTGGCCGCCAAGTACACAGGACTCAGGCTGTGTTCAACCACACAGAAGATTACGTGCTGCTCCCAGATGAAAGGACCATAAGTCTGTGCTGCTGGGATTCCAGAACTGCCGAGCGCAGGAACCTCCTGTCCCTGGGGCACAACAGCATCGTGCGCTGCATCGTGCACTCGCCCACCAACCCCGGCTTCATGACCTGCAGTGACGACTACAGGGCCAGGTTCTGGTACAGGAGGTCCACGACAGACTAAGGAGAGCTTTGCAAGCAGAGCTGCTGCAGCCCTGTGGGATTGTACTGCCAACAGCTGCCTCCGGGGAAGCCGCGCTGGGCCCGGGCTGAATTCTGTCAGACGTGGCAGGAGATAACAAAATACTGACGCTCTTCACCCCACACTAATTTTTTTATTAGTGTGCGTGGTTTAATTTTTTAAGTCATCTCTAATTGTACTGAAAGGGAGGGGGGTGGAGAATAAAATGATCCTGGCAGGAAGGGCTAAGCTTGTTCCCCTGCCTTTCTGAATCACACAGGGGATAATGGGACTGTGTCTTGCTCAAACTGGGCAGAAGGAGCCAGTTCTGCTCTGAGTTGTGTTTGTGCAATCCCACTGAACTGTGGTAGAGAAGAGATCACACAAAGAGCAGCAGAACTTGGTGTAGATGCGTTAATGAAGCCTTAAGCTGCCTTCAGCCACAATTCATTGTTTGTAAAGCTCTGGTTTGTATCTTTCAGTCTGGGGTTTTGGTGAATTCTTTTTTGTGTTTTTTGTTTATTGGCCAAGTGGTCCTTCAGTTCTGAGTTGTGCCATAAGAACTCAAACAGGATTTTAAACTGTTCAGATGAATTCAAGAAATGGTCTTCTAGTTCTGGTGTTAAAACTCAGATTTCATCTCATTTTGAATTTAGCTTAACAAGTGGGACCTCAAAGTGAATTTCTAATCGTTTTAAGGAATATCCACATTGCAACTAAAATGTGACAGTGCTGCTGCAGGTGAAAATGACAATAATTTTGCCTTAGAGACCTTTAGTATCCTCTCAAAGAAAGAAACTTGTGCATCTGAATTTTTGTGTATGTACCTCAGAAATGTCACTGTTCCATTTGACTGAGAAACCTTCATCTATATCTGTTACACAGCACTTGAATTACATTCTTTTTTAATTAGTCACAAACCCAGTGCCCATCGTTAAGAAACTGTGCTTAAAACTTCTCTAAGTTGGAAAATTCATTACTTGTTCTCCCAGAGATCTGCCTGAGCAGAGCCTTAAACTTGTTCTTGGAGGCCTCCTCGTGCAGAGCTTTTGGGCATCACAGCTGGGAGCTCCTTTGCTCAGAGCTCAGCACTTGCCTTCATGAGGGAATTTCAATGTGAGGTGGTTCTTGCTGCTGGATTAACTTCCCATCACACTGAGGAATTGTCAAGGGCTGGTGAGGGTACAGGTTTTGTCTGTATTTAAATAAAGATTGCTTTTTAAAAAGCTCTTTGATACATAAAAAAGGGATTGTATTTGTTTTCTATATAACAAAAGAGAAGTGGATCAAATATGGGAGGCTGGGGCTTTGGGGACTTGGGAATGATGAATTTGTTGTGTTACACCTGAATCAGGTGCAATTATAGACTCCAAGTGGAGAATGTGGGATGTTCTTTTTAAAAGAATGAAATTTCATTTTCTCTTGAAAAGCTCCCTGTATGCAAAACATTTCTGAGGCTCAGTCCTCTTTGCTCCTCTGCCTCTGAGTTTCTGACTCTTCAGAAGCAGTGGTGGCAAGAGATAGTGATGCTGGTGGTTTTTTTGCTGGAGAAACAAGGAGAAGCAGAGCTGGGGGGAGGGAAAAGGGAAGTCCTGACACAGTCACTGAGGCTGATGTGGGGTGGGTGACAGCAGTGGCTTTTTTTTTTTTTTTTTTTTGGTGCCGCCTTTTTTAATTCTGCTGAAGCACCTGTCCATAATGCACTTGTTCTTGGTGTTTGGAATCTACTTTTAGAACCCTCTTGGTGGTTTACATGTTCAAGCACCGCTGTGGTTGTGAACAATGTGTGAGCTCTCACCTCGGGCTTCCTCAGTTCTGTGGGCTGTAACTTGCAGTGCAAGTGCAGAAAGTTCCTTTGTTAACACAAAACCATCCTGCCCTTGGCACCCTGCTGCCTTTCCATGTCCTGGACATCTTCTGAGGCCAGAAGGTCGGTGGGTTTCTGTTGGAGAAAGAAGGGCTGGGAAAAACTGAACTCGTCCTATTGAGGGAGGAAATGCAACCCTGGGGTGAAATTTAATGTCCAAGGGCAGGTTGGAGGGGGCTTGGAGCAACCTGGTCTGGTGGAAGGTGTCCCTGCCCATGGAATGAGGTGGTCCCTAAGGTCCCTTCCAACCCAAACCATTCCATGACTCTCTGGAATCACCTTTCCCTGTGGAAGTCTGGAGGTGCCTTGAGTGCCCATTCTTGATGGGCTCCTGCTTCCTGCTGCCCTCAGGGCCGTGAAAGCTGAGACCACTTGGAAAGCCAGGAAAACCTGGCTGCGAAATCCTGTGGCAGCAGTGTCTTATCAAGCCTGTGCAGCTCCTTGTTGTGCCATAGCCTTGAGCTCACTGCTGCAAAAGAGGAAACACAGGAGCATGAGCAGAGGGCTCAGACTTCCCACTGCTTCACTGCAACAAGTTGGTGGCACGCAGACCAAGGAAAATCCCTCTTGCGCACATTTTTCTTACTTCTAGTCGCCAAAAGGGGGTTTTTTTTTGGGTTTTATTCTGTCCTCTCATGTTCTGTTGTCACAGATATTATCTTGCATGATACCTTGTTTGCAAGTTGTCGGTGCTGTTAGGGGCAGAGCTGTCAGATGGACTTTGCTGAGGCGGAGTTCCCAACACGCGGTGCCTGTGCAAGGCTGAAGTGTCCCCATCCCACTGTGATTCTCTGTCTTACTCCGAGTGGGGAATGACAGCAATGGATGCAAAGCCAAGGAGCAACACAACTGCACAGGTAGGTCTGGTTTTTTGGGTAGGGAAGGGTTTGATGCTTTAATTCAGTGGGATTCTTGGTGATGTTGGAAGTAGCACTGATGAGGCTCTTCCAGTTCTGGCCCTTCGTGCCAAGAGAGACCTTGAGGGGCTGGAGCGTGTCCAGGGCAGGGAACGGAGCTGGGGAAGGCTCTGGAGCCCCAGGAGAGGCTGAGGGAGCTGGGAAAGGGGCTCAGGCTGGAGCAAAGGAGGCTCAGGGGGGACCTTGTGGCTCTGCACAAGTCCCTGACAGGAGGGGGCAGCCGGGGGGGTCGGGCTCTGCTCCCAGGGAACAGGGACAGGAGGAGAGGGAACGGCCTCAGGCTGGGCCAGGGGAGGCTCAGGGTGGACAGCAGCAGGAATTTTCCCGTGGAAAGGGTGCTCAGGCCTTGGCAGGCGCTGCCCAGGGAGGTTTGGAGGTGGCACTCAGTGCTCTGGGTTGGGGACAAGGTGGGGATGGGGCACGGCTTGGATTCAGTGTTCGCAGAGCTCTTTCCCAGCCTCAGTGGTTCTGTGACTCTGTGAAGTGTTTGGGGGACAGAAGGCTCTTGTACCTCATGTCCCCCTGTGCTTTTCATTGTGACAAAACCACTGACTGGGGAAAATGTCTTCCTGGGGTAGATCCTGAATAAAGCGGGATTCAAAATGAACAGGCATCTGGAAATGACCACATTTGTGAAATTATAAAGATAAAATGTCAAGGTTCCACCTTACTGCTATGCTGCAGTGACATTAGAGACACAGATCCTTTGCCAGAGACTTTCAGTGGCAGCCCTGGTGACCTCTTGCATGACATAATTCCTTTGTTACATGCAAACCAGAAAGCCTTTTGAAACACTATGTATTCCTACTTTGAAAGACTTGAACCAGAGTATAAGGTTTGTTACATTTATTTCTGTATTCATATTCCATCTAGATTAATTTTATACGGATAAGAGGCCCTGCTGCAGCTGTAAGGGTTGGAGCATGCTGAAATCTTGATTCAAAGTCAGTGCCTTGCCGTCCTGCTGTCTGCAAGTCTAATAAATGTAATGGAATTAAGATTTTCATCCTGGATTATGATCTCAGTGTTTACCATAAATAAACTGCCTCCTGGAAATCTGATAGAAAATGTGGGGAGAAACCTTAACAGGACTTCAATGAGTCATTGTTTTACACTCAAAATTTTCCATCAAGGCTTGTAAAGATTAGGGGGCTACTTTTCACACTGAGTCATCAGTAATTGAGGCAGGACATTTTTCATCTCTGTATAGAGGAATTTTCTATTTCTAGATATATTTCCAGTTCTCTTCAGTGGATTGTCAATAAATCAATGTAATGGTAGCAAACCCATTCCCTGTTCTGCTGTGAGCATTTTAGACATGGCCAGAGCAACCCAGTCAACTTCAGCTGAGTAATAAAAAGCCAAACTTATTTCTACAACATCATTTCTGAACTGTTTATAAGGCCCCTGCTGGCCTGGCAGTATCATATATTTGAATAATATAAAAATACAAAGGGGTTTTTTTGTACTCTCTGCACTCCTTGAGGCTCCAGCCCTCGGCAGCGTTACTGTGACGGGAAATGCTCTGCAATTATCCCTGTGCCCCAACTATTGCACCTGCACAGGGAAAACACTTCCGAACATGATTTCAGTTTGAGTTTAGCCAGAAAATGGTGTTGTTTGTTTGTTGTTGCGTATCCAGTGGCAGCACAGGAAGCGTTGCACCCCTTGGTGCAATTTCAAACCCCGTGAGCTCCACGGGCTGCTGCTGTGTGACAGCTTTGGCTCAGCTGCTGCCCCAGGAAAACAGGAGTGTGTTTGGATGTGCATAAAGTGGATGTGGAGTTTATCTCTCCTAAAATGCCCAGTTCACATCTTCCCTTCTCACCCACAAACATGAGTGGGGAATGACAGAGATTCTGCCCCTGTGTCCCACTCAGGTGAGACCCCACCTGCAGAGCTGCCCCAGCCCTGGGGCCAACAGCAGAAGGACGTGGAACTGCTGGAGAGAGCCCAGTGGAGGCACCAGGATGAGCAGAGGGATGGAGCAGCTCTGCTGGGAGGAAAGGCTGGGAGAGCTGAGATTGTTCAGCCTGGAGAGGAGAAGCTCTGGGGTGACCTCACTGTGGCCTTGCAGGACCTGAAGGAGCTGCAGGAGAGATGGAGAGAGAGGATTTCCAAGGGCTGGAGGGACAGGACACAGGGAATGGCTTCAAACTAAAAGAGAGGAGGTTTAGATTGGATATTAGGAAAAAATCATTCCCTGTGAAGGTGGGGAGGCCCTGGCACAGGGTGCCCAGAGCAGCTGGGGCTGCCCCTGGATCCCTGGCAGTGTCCAAGGCCAGGCTGGATGGGGCTTGGAGCAGCCTGGGACAGTGGGGGGTGTCCCTGCATAGCAGGAATTCCCTCTGGGGTTCCTTCATGGGAACGTTTAATTGTATTTGAAAGTAGTTCTGTCCCCACTAGATGTGGGTTTGTTGCTGATATTTCTCCATCTTTTCAAATGCTGGAGCACCTGAAAAACTCCGGGGTAGCAAGGGAATGGCTCTTTATCACCTGCATGAAGTGTCTGAGGGGGTCAAACTGCTGCTTCTAATGTTAAAAAAAGAAAGAAGAGAAAGAGCACACAGGCATTGAAATGGGCTGCTTTTGCCAGGAATCCTTTCTCCTTTGGACAGCAGCTGGTTTGCTCCCAGCCCAGAGCTGTAGATTCTGTTGAGGAAGCTTTTCAATTCAGCATTTTCTAGTCAAGACACTCAAGGCTTTTCTAGCTACATGATTGTGGCTTTGGGAGCCAGTGTCTAATTTAATCTTGAAGCTGCTGTGGAAAGAGGAAGGAAGAAGCTTTTACCAGAGAAAAGCCAGCACATACAAAGGCAAAACCAGTAAAAATTTGCAAATGCCAAGATACCACAAATCCAAAGTGGTAAAACCTGTGCACCAGCATGACCTGGACTCAGCTGGGCAAATAGCAACCATGAATAATTTAAATAACACTATAGCTTAATAACATTCAAGGATTTTTTAGATTAGCCCAAGAAACAAAACCCTTCTGCTGCAGGTCATATTTGGCTTTCCTCCTCGGGTTTTCTGCCTCTGCAGGGTTTTGCAGGGGGTTAATAACACAAAGGAGATCTGTTCAGTTTTCTAGAGACAGGCTGAAAGTGTATCCAACCTCAAACTAGTGTTAATCAAAACAAAACAAAACAACAAACCAGGAGTAAAAATTGCTGCTGCAAAAATGTTTCTAAATCCATTCCTGGTCCAGCCCTGCTGCCCTGGCTGTTCCGTTCAGAGCAGGGCAGACACTCCCTGCAGGGGGGTCTGTGTGTCCTGCACATCACCAGCTGCAGCCCAGTGGCTCCCTGGAGAGAATTCTGCTATGTAATGAGCTCCCCCCACTCCCAAAGCTGCTTTCCTGGGGCTCCCAGCGAGCAGGAGGTGGCAGAGGCTGAGCCTTCCCTCTCCAGCTTCCAGCCAGACCCTCCAGAGCTGCCTGATCCGCTGACAGGGCTGGGGAGATCCTCCTCCTCCTCCTCCTCAGGCGATGGACTAACAGGGAAACAGGCAGCAAAATGAAGGTCAGTGTAAATACTGGGTTTTTTCTTTCTGCTGCAGTTAATTCGATGACTTTCCTGATTTCATTTGTAGTGTTCAGAGGGTAAAATCTGCATCTGGCAGGGTCCCTTTGCAGTGTGTGTGCTCAGCTGATTTGCACATCACTAACAGAGCACGTGGTGCCGATTTTTAAAATATAATCCAAATGAATCCTTTCTCAAGAACAGCAGTGTGGCTGAGGAGGGTGAGGGTCGGTTCTGTGGGTTCTGTGTACATTGAGTAATAACAAGCTTATTAAAAACGATCATGAGTGACCCAGACGGGTCACTTCCACATTCTCTTGGAAAAAATGAGCTTAACAGTTGAGCTGTATATTACCTCAAAAAAGATGTTTTTGCATTGATTCCTAGAAATGGGAAATGGAAATGTTGAAAGAATTGAGGTCACTCTGTGATGAGGAAAATGCCGAGTAATTTCAGTCTGAGTTCTGCGAGCCTGGGAAAGCCTTTGCACTCCAGGGTAAGGACTGGCCCCATCCTGCAGAGCCGTCTGCAAGGAGAACTGAGGCTCAGAAGAGGAAAGGAGTGCTCTTTTTCAGGAAATACAGTTTTCTCTGCTGGTGGAGGGGAATCCGTGATGGATCAAATCCATTTTCCAGCCGCTTGTCACCGTTCCTGCCCCCAGCCCCCAGGCTGGGCTTTGTGCTGGCAGGGGGCTTTGGCTGTGACACAAGTGAGTGGCTCGGCGGGTCCCAGCTGATCCCTGGCAGCCGGGCAGGGCAGGCTGTGCTCTCACCATGTGTCCTGTGCTAATGACAGGGAAGGAGCAGTGTCCAGCTGCTGCCTGCACGCGGGGATTCACGCCACTGATTAGGGCAGGTGGAAAACCCACTTAGCCCAGAGAAATGTTACAGTTTCGGTGATATTTATTCAGAAACCATCCATTTGTCAATTTATTCCATGCATTTAATTCATTTGCTCAGAAGCACGAGCTTTGCAGGGCTGTCCAGCGGGCAGGGTTAAAACAAGAGCTGTTTGTGGGGGCTGATAAGAGCAGCCAGAGAGCCCCAGGAAGCCGCAGCTTTGGGAGTTTTGTGGTGCTGCTGCTGATTCACTGTGAATCAAAAACCCCCACCCTGACCTCGGCCTCTCCACTGCTGCCACAGCCATGGAGAAAGGGCACGGCCGCAGGGACAGCACCCGGCCACCTCCAGCAGCAGGAACCCACAGCAGGAATTCCTGCCGAGGAAAAACGTGCCTTTTGCTCCTGCCGAGGAAAAATGTGCCTTTTGCTCCCCTGCCCAGCTGCCCTGGCAGTGTTTCACCTGATGCACAGGCAGGGAGAGCAGGGAAGGTGAGGACCCTGCTCTGAGGAGGACACTTGCACTCATCAGGACTTTCCGTATTGTAAAACCACGTTTAGAAATGAACATGCTCAGATGTAATTAAGATCCTAGAAGGCTTAAAAAAGTCAAAAGAAACCTAAAGTGATTGGGTGCATATGGGGAAAAGGTTTGAGGACCCAAGCCCCAGGAATGCAGCCAGGGTGAGAGGTTGGAACAGCAGGAAGTGGCGGCTTTATCTTCCCTTGAACGTGGGCATGAGAGCACTCGTGTAAAAGTGAACTGAGTGGCGTGAAATCCTTGCTGCACTTGCCACTTCTGGAGATTTTAACACAGCTAGGATTTGATTAACTTTATTTGTGGAGAAAAGAGCGTTTGGGGAAAATTAACACAACTCCAGCTTGTAATTCCCACCTCTGCAGCACTGCCTTGTGTGAAGCTGCAGGAGTTGTAAGCTTGAATTTTTAAAGTGGTGATTCTGTATTTGATCAAAACTGATCTGACCATTTAGAATTCAAAACCTGCTGATCAGCACCTGCTTCCACCCCCACAAATCAATTAAAGCAATAAAAGCAAGTCCTGATGTTCATTCCTCCTTGAAGCTCACATAAAACTTCTGTATGAGCTGAACATTTCCAAAATACATAAAACAAAACAAAAAAATTGCAGAAGGACCTTCTGCAAGTCACAGGAAATGTTGCACATGCAGGTAGAGAATGATTTGAGCTTTCAAGGTAAATTCTCCTTTTCCCTGTGGATGTTGATATGAACTCTCTACAATTAACTGGGCAAAATTTAAGTGACTCAGCGTGGTCTGGGGTTTAGAAGGGAATTCTCATGGAAGCCTGTTCCCAGCTAATGGATGATGGAGAATGTTTATTTCTCCAGCTATGTTGGGAGGTGAAGAGATTAACTGGAAGCTGCTCTGTAAACATGTCAGAGGTGCCACTGATGCATGAGCAGCACTGTTTAGCAAACACAGGACACTGCTGTATCTCTTCCTCCTCAAATATTTTAAGTCCCACTTTCCTGCAGTAAAATGCTTACACGTGTATTGATGTGCAACAAGAGAAATATTTCTCTTGATCCACGAAAACTCCCAGGATTTAAACTGTCTCTTTATTTACATGATGTCAATAGGAGTTTTTAAGAAGCAAATTGAAGACAATAAATGAAAAAATATCTTTTTTATTTGAAATGCTGTGAAATAGTGCAGTACCCATTCACATGAAATAATACAAGGGTAGTAAATTGAGATTTCCAAACACAAACTGAGTGGGAAGGGGGCATTGAGAAATTATTTTGTGAGGCTTGTGGGCAAGATGCTCAAATTATCACGTGCTGTAAATCACTGGGTATCACCTGGATTTTTCTAGCAATGTTTGTGTATATTTTATAAGGTTATTTTTTCCTCTTGCATAGTCCTGTAGGCTGAGGATAAGGCTTGGCATAGGAGAGGTATCAGGAGATTTTAGTAACAGTGGGATGTTTTTTCCTTAGCATCAGTATCTATTGTGTACACAGAGCACAGATGTCAGTCTGAGGGTGTAGAATTTGACATTATAGAACTGTGCCCTCATCAGCTTTACTGCTCTTAATTACAATTTCTCCATTAATAAATATGAGGTAGCAGCTTTCATTCCTATGACTCCCAAGGGCTGTCAGGTTTTATAGAGGGACCAGTGCAAACAACAAAGATGTGAAAAGTCCAGTTTGGGGGGGAATTACTCTCTCCACATCTGAGCCACAGTCCAGTAAAGGAGATGCACTTCCAGCTACATGAGAGCTTTTGAAGTGAAGCTGTTCCGGAGACCCTGCTCTGTAAATCCCTTCAGTGTGTGACCCACTTGCTTTGCCCTCGGGTGGCTGTGGGCTCGGGGGTCCCGGTGCCTCGGGGAGGGGCTGCAGGGGACACTTTTTTCCTCTTTTCTAGGTCCATGCTCTGTCACCAGCTCGTTAAAACCCTCTCAGTGAGAGCAGAGTCCCAGCACTGCCTCTCAAGGTGCTTTTTTTTGGGCTTTTAGGATGTTCTTTATCTTAGGAAAAGTTTTACAAGGCTGCTGATGGGGATGAAGCAGCAAGCAAATAAGGAAAATCACTTTGACCTCGCCTGTGTTGCTTTAGTGCTTTTTACACGTTTGTTATTTAAGGGCACAACACACAAAGCACCAGAGAGCTCCACAAGCCCTGGCCGGGGAGGACACACTGGACAGCCAGAAATGCAGCTCCCACTGCCCTCCCAGCACAGCCCCCTCCTCGCCGAGCATCCCTCAGGGCTCTGCCATCCTGGGAATGCAGCGCTTGTTTACAGTCACAGGCAGGTCAGGGAGGCTTCTGCTCACAGAGGGGAAGGGGCTGCCACAGCGATCCCTCACACACGCCCCGGGGAGCCAGGAGTGCAGCCAGGGCCTGCCTCTGGCACACAGCCCCACGCTGGGTGATGCAGAGCCTGCACTGCAGATAACCTCACCCTGCAGACAGACGTGGTGGGAGCAGGCACCCACCTCCTGCAGCTTCTGCCTGTGTGCTGTGCACTCTGCTGAAATACTGAAATACCAGCAGTGGATGGCAAAGATGTGCTCTCCAACTCCAGAGTATTGGCTCTTTGTCCTGAAACATGGAATTTAATTAAGCCCTGCCTTAGCTGGGAAAACCTTTGGGGTTTTTTTATTTTTCTTTTTAACCTCTTCTTTTTGGCAGCTCCACTGACCCTGCTTGTCAGAGGTCTGACAATCTCTCAGTTCATTCATGTTCTACTGGAATTTGGAGCTTGTTTCCATCACTTCTCTACTCAAAGTCTTCATTTTTCCATTCCAGCCCTCTGGATGGGATGTGAGATGATCCATGAACAGATCTGTTTTCTAGCTAGGTCAGGTTCTCCAGAATGCCCTATGAATTAATTGATTAATTCATTAATCTATCTCCTGCTTGGCTTGATTTGGGATGATTTTAGAGGTCCCTGGGTTCGTGTTGATCACATACTCCAGTGTGAGCTCTAGAAATGCAAAATCTGAGGCACCATGTTCTGCCTTGGCCTGGCCTCTGGCTGGGGGCTGCTGGCCCTGGGATTTGCACACCTTTACTGGCCAAACCCAAGGAATGTGTGTTGTGCCCTGAGTGAGGGACCCCTCTGATGGAAAGGTTTGTGTCTCTGGTTATAAAATTAGGCTCAGCAGCATCTTGAGTGTGCTGCTGCCACAGGAAAAACTTGTCTGGGGAAGTGTCAATATTGAGATGCCTTCTAAAACCACAGTGTGAACCAAATGTTCCTCTCAGCTGTGTGGGTGTGAGTAGGAAGGGCAGCCTTGCTGTGTGTGCCCCAGCCAGGCTCAGATCCTCCCTGCAGGCTTCCTGGCCCTTCACCCATTTCCTGCATGTGCCTGGATAAGGCTCTTCATGTTGGAAAAGGGGGAGAGTCTTCCTCTGCCCACCCTCCTCAGGGCTGAAGAAGAGGCTCTGTCCTTCAGAAGCGTGTCTGCGCAGCATCCAAACCCAAGGATCAAGCAGGATTGATGACTAACAGGAAAAGTTTGCTGTTCTCCCTTTTTTTTTTTAATATGTGGAGCCCAGGCCTGCCCCAGGGTGGGATTCCTGGCTCCAACATTTGGCGTTGTCCAAATCAGAAGTGGACTCCCATGTTCAAGGCAAAAGCCAGATTGGGCCATGAGGCCAAAGGGGCTGTTGTCCACCCCTGGCAGCTGCCCTTGTCCCACAAAAAAGCCATTGTTCACGGCCACCCCGACCACGAAACGCCTGCAGCCAACAGTGGGCCCTTGTCACCAGCTGAGCTGACAAATTGGGTTTCTTCTGCTGCAGCTTCAAGCCAGCTGCTGCTTCACAGCAAATGCTCTGGACAAAAATACAAGGCATCACGTTTCCTATTTGGGTGCTATCTCTCTGGACATTAGTTGCACTTTCTGGTAAGAAATTCATGCTGAGACACAGCCAGTGTCCCACTGACTGGGAAGCAGACGGTCCCATTTTGAAGCTGAAAGCAAAATCTATCTGGTACTGAAAAAACCCTACAAACTGCCTCCACAGCTTTCTCTACCCTTTGCACAAACACCTGGGGTGACTAGAGCTACCTGCAGGCTCTGGCTGCCCCATCCCTGGAAGCATCCAAGACCTGGTTGGATGGGGCTTGGAGCAACCTGGGATAGTGGAAGGTGTCCCTGCCCCTTGCAGGGGTGGGATGAGATGATCTTTAAAGTCCTTTCCCACCCAAACCATTCCATGATTCTATGATCTTGTAATGAGTAAGTATGAGATGAAGAATTCACAGGACAACAATGGGAAAGCCACCTATTTTTCATATAGGGATGTTCATAAGTAATCACAGAATCATTAGGATTGAAAAGGACCTCTGGACACCACTCAGTCCAACCCTACTGCTTAGGCAGGGCCATCTGGAGCAGGTGACACGGGAATGCATCCAGGTGGGTTTGGGATGTCTCCAGAGAGGGAGACTCTACACCCTCCCTGGGCAGCTGTTCCAGGGCTCTGCCACCCCCATGGAAAGAGGTTCTTCCTCATGCTGACGTGGGACTTCTTGTGTTTTAGCTCATAAATCTAATATAATGAATCTAAATAATGAACATTAGCAATGCTCTTCAAGAGCCTTGGGGAAAAGGTGAAGAAATATATCACAGTAATATTATTATTATCTATTGCTTTAGTGCACTGAATGCAGCAGACATAAAGGGCAACAGTTTAACTCTGGCATCGATGCTCCAGAGAGGTTGTTCAGTGTGAAAAGGGGTGGGTGAATTAAATGGAGCTCGAGGTGGAAAGTGGATCTCAGCAAGGTGGAAACACCAAGCTGGAAAGTAAAGAGCCCTTGTGCGGGTGTGACAATGTCGGTGTCCTCGTGTCCCCAGCACAGCCTGGCCAAGGCGCTGTACGACAACAAGGCCGAGTGCTCGGACGAGCTGGCGTTCCGCAGGGGGGACATCCTGACGGTGCTGGAGCGGCACGTGCTGGGCAGCGAGGGCTGGTGGCGGTGCTCCCCTGCACGGCCGCCACGGCCTGGCCCCCGCCAACGCCTGCAGCTCCTGCCGGCCACCCCGGCCCAGAGTGACCAGCCCACAGAGCCGCCAGCGGGACACAACATCTACCAGGTGCCCTCCGTGCCCAAGGCCGCGGTGCTGTCGGCCACCTACGAGAAGATGGAGGGCTGGGTGCAGGCCCCGGCCAGGGGCTCGGCCGCTGCGGCCCAGGCCGTGTACCAGGTGCCGGCCCTGGCGGCGCAGCTGCTCAGCGAGAGGACCAAGCGCTCCGTACACCAGGTGAGAATAAAGACAGCTCTGCAAACAACGGATGTTGTTGTTAAAACAATCGTTGGGAGTGGGAAATGAGAAAGCTTGAGATTTACAGTGGAATTTGCAGCAAAAGAATGATGGTGTTTAGGAAACTGCCATCAATTTATAGCATCATGTGGGAAATGCTGCTCTGGGCAACAGATGACAGCGTCTATATTCTGTAGTCCCTCACCTTTCTGGCAGCTTAAAAAAGCTGTAAAATAGGGCAGGAAGTAAAGAATATACCATTTGTCTGGGAGAATCTATAAATGATTTACAAAGTTAAAGTAACAAGACAGAACTTTCTCCTCTGATGGGTCACAGCACGCGGCCATCCAGAGTCCTCTGGGCACATGTGGGGTCTTTGCATCCATCTGCACAGGAACATGATTCATAATTTTTTTTAATCACCCTTTGGTGTGTGATTGCTGGGTTTGGTCTGGTTTTTAGTGTCTCCAGCAGCTCAGCAAGCTCAGAGTGCTGCTGCCTCTCTCTTGTGCTGCTCGAGGCAGTCACTAGGCTTGCACAAAATAGCAGCCCCTGTCAGACACGCAGGACACAAAGTTTTGCTGTGTGCCCTCAACCAGTTTCTCTCCCAGCCCGTTTTTGCTGCTGCTGAGACGGTGACCAGGGTGTGCAGGATGAGAGCAGCCACCAGTGCCCCCAGTCACAGAGGAGAACAACCCGATTTTCCAGGTTTTCATTACAGCTCCCTGGCCCGGCTCTTCTTTCTCCCAGTTCCTCGTGTTTGACATTCAAATGGAACACGTACATGGAACATTTTGATTACATGTTGCATCAAGTGTCTTAAGATCAAAACCTTGTGCTTTCTTCAGGAAAAAATGAATGGGGAATGTTTCATAATGAAAGGGAAATAGAGCAGGTGGGGATGGAGTTCAAGTGCAAGGTTTTGTTGAGTTCCGTGAGCTCTCCAGCCCTGCGTGGCTCTTTATTCTGTGTACAGAAATCACATTAGAAATTCTAATTGGAAAAGGAAAAGGAAGAATATTCAGCTTTCCAGTGTTTTAGGCTGGTTTAATGATCATTTGATTTATGGGGCTCACTCAGCCACCTTTCCTCCTGCTGTGCAGAAGGCGAATCATGGAAACCTCGCTGCTGCTTCCTGCTGGGTGGCAGGTGGGTGCTGGAAAACAACAAACTCAGGGCATCCCTGGTGACCAAAACCTCATTTTCAGCTCTGCAGCTGCAGTGCACAGCCATAACTCAAACTGAGTACAGCTACAAGACTTCTGCACTTGCTGTGAACTGATTTCGCCACATTCCTGACACTAAAGGAGCCATTTGCAAACTGAATCAGAGATTGGCATGAATTTTCCATGTTCTGCCAGCAAATCAGGTGGAAAATGTCATCTGTTCATTATGTGGATGAGTGGTCTGGCAGAAGAGCTCCTTGGCTCTCCCTGTCTCATTTCATGAATTTATCCACCTAAGTTGTGTCTAGTCTAAGACTGAAAAAGAAATGTCCCAGCCTCTGATTATTACCCAGAAGTTCAGAGCGGGGCTGCCTGTGGCACAGTGTCCCAGCTGTCCCCACACCAGCTGCACCCTGGTGGTCACCAGCCGTCCCCAGGCAGGGGAGCTCAGGGAGCACAGAACGATCCAGACCATCCCACAGAGATCCTGTGGCACAACTGGCAAAGCTCCTGGCATACTCAGCTGTCCTCTGAGCAGCTGGGAAAAGCCACTCCGAGTCTTTGAGGGAGCTGATTGAAAGCAATGAAACAAAAAGAAATCCCTCAGAGCCTGGGTGTTTTCACCCCACAGAGAAGCCCCCTCTTCTGCCTCACACACAGGGCACCTTCTGGTTCTACTGTCACTGAAAGGACTTCAAAAAGGAGTAAGATGTGATATCCTGTGAGTTTCCTTCTTGCTATATTCTCAGATTTGTCCATCTGGAAGCAGACCTGGGCTAAGAATGGCTTTCCTGACACCTTTTATGTTTTGCCCTTTCACTCAGGGAAGTTGTGCCTGTGTTGGCAAGTAAGAGGCTCGTATTCAGGCACAGGTTGCCCCATCCCTGGAAGCGTTCCAGGCCAGGTTGAACGGGCTTTGGAGCAACCTGCTCTAATGGAAGGTGTCCCTGCCCATGGCAGGGGGTGGAACTCATGGTCTTTAAGATCCCTCCCAACCCAAACCATTTTGTGATTCTGTGATTCTTTATCACAGAGCGCTAAGGGGATTTGTCTTCACTCCTCATTCCCTGTTTTCAGATGAGAGCTGAAGCAGGCAGAGTGAAGCTGCAGTCTTCCTCCTCTACCATATTTCCCCTAACTTTAGTTGCTGCAGGACTTACATGATGGAAATCACTCCCTGCAGTCTGAAATCATTTTGTGCAATATCTCACCCCAGCATTGTTTCTGGAGGTCAGTGGTTTGCAATGGCCCATTTATAAATTAGCTGAGGGCAGCCAGGCTAAAGACAGGCTGGATGAAGAAAATTCCATGTTTTGGTGGTTGATTTTAAAAAAGAAAAGTCCTAACCCAGCATTCATACTTTGTGACATTAATTAACTGTCCCACAGATCTGGTCACGGCTGCTCAAATTATGTTTTAATCAAACAAGAGAATCTGACTGCAGATGAAAATATAATGCCCATATTGGACTCCCCTGCTTATGGAGCTGGACAGGACATCAAGGTTTACTCCTTCTAAATGAGTCAGTCTTTCATAACTACAGAATAATGCTCAGCCTGCACATTTTTGCTGCTCTTACATTAAATTGGCTTGACCCAATGACTCTGTGGGCTTGGAGAAGTCGAAATTTCCCCACTTCCTTTTTTAAGTGGTTCTGCTTTTTGGCAGTCTAAAGATTTCAGTGATAACTGCAGCTGGATTTTCTCCAAATCTTTTCTGTCCCACGGTTAGTAAGGCAGATTGTCTTTGATATGCATGTCCCAGTAATGATCTTATCTAAAATGTAGCAGAAATGCTGGCAAAGGAGAATTATTTGGGAATAAACATCCTATTGCTTGTAAGGTCACTTTCTGTCTCTCACCTTCAGTGAAGAGCTGAAGGTTTTTACCACTTAAGAGTGATACTCCAACAGTGGATTATCCAGCTACATGACTTTTCAGAGCTGTCCTGAGCTTCCTGCCAATGCAGTTTTATGATAATTGTTTTTGCTCCCCTCCAAGCACCTGTTCACTCTGCCGAGAGCCTGCCGGGCTTCAGCCCCAAACATCAGGGGTGAGGTGTACGATGTCCCCTCCGCACAGCGCCGCGGGTCCCTGCTCACACAGGTGAGTCCTGCCCCGCTCCCTCCCTGCAGCTGGCACCCCAGAGCACCTCCGAATAGATCTGGAGGTCAATTCTACTGCCACCCTGTCGGCTTTTTGTAAAATTGGGAAGAAAATCATCTATTTTTTAGCTCAAAACCTCAGTTCTCCTGAGTTTCTTAGAAATTTAGAGCAGTGTGTCTTAAATCTGGTCCGTTTCCCATAAACATTTCCATTTTTTCTGTTAGTAAGGCATTTCCCCGTGGACTCCAAGGCAGAGAGGTTGACAGTACTGATGTCTTACTGAATTCTCAGAATTAGAGTGCAAACCTCTCTGCCTTGGAATCCACGAGGAAATGTGGGGTGTCATTTGGTCGGGGTGATTTGGGGATGTTTAGAGAAGAGTCACAAGTGCATGTTCAACAAGAAATTAGATGTCACCCCCACCACCCACCTCCTGGGAAAAACATGCCCTGGATTTGGTCATGTCACCGTGACGTGTCCTGTTACACAATCTTGCCCTCCGTACTGTCCCACTCCCCTGGGGACAGTGAATGTCACACTTTCTCCACCCCTCAGCCTGTGCAGGTCACCAGGATGGGACAGGGCAGTGAATGTCACATTTCCTCCACTTCTGAGCCTGTGTAGGTCACCAGGATGGGGCAGGCACCAGCCCCCAGCCCTGTGCTGTCACCTCCCACACAAAGGTGTGCGTGGCACTGGAGCATGTCCAGGAAGCCTCCCCACACCGCTGCTGCTCCCTGGCAGTGCAGGGTTGAGCCCAGTCCATTATTATCAAGTTATCCACAGATTTCCTGGAGTCACCTGCCTTGTGTGAGGGGCTGATCCCTGCTCAGACTCAAACCTACTCAAGTATGGCCCAAAGCCTTTCATCCCACTCAAGGCCCCAGTGGGCTCTAAAAAGGATCCAAATAAACCTTTTTTTTTCCTCTCTGAGCAGAGCAGTGCCACTCCCCCCAGCACACAGAAGGGCTCCGTGCTGGGCAGATCCACTGAGAGCTTCCAGGAGGAGCAGAAGCAGCTTTACAACATCCCCTCCAACCCAGAAAAAGCAGGAGCTGGCAGCCAGAAGGACTCAGCAGCAGGCAATGTGAGTAAGGCTTGGTGGACACAGGAGAATAATCTGTCACTGCTGGCATGCCTGGCTTGGAGCAGGGGCAGGTTTCCCATCCCTTCCCCACTGTTTCTTATACAACAAATGGTCCTGAACTTTCCTTTTCCAGCTTGGACTCCAGCTGTACACACACAGGTCTGTATCAAGTCAAAATTTAAATTCATTGAAGGTGTTTGAACAGAGCCAGTGGTGTCTGTTGGTGATTTATTGTTTGCCAGGGTGTGCATGTGAATGGGAAAAAATCAAGTGTCTACAGATTTCACTGGCTCGGGACTTTGCTGTATGATCTAATCACCTGTGCTCCAAATATTTTACCTTTCATATGTGCAGATTGTGCATTTTAGAAAATAAAAAACAGAGGTAGCCTTTTCATGGTGCTGTTCCATTGACATCAGGGGAGTTGCACACATTTAAGTGCTCTCAGAACTGAGTTCTGTTTCTCATTCTTGTTTAAAAAGATGGTTTCTAAGCCCTCTGTGCTCTGTTGCAGTTATATGACGTCCCTCCCAAAAGAGAACTCAATGACTCAGAAAATAAATCTCAGATAAAGTGCCGGGGCCATTACAACACTTTGCCAAACCCTCGGAAATCCGAATGGATCTACGATATTCCGGTATCCCCTGAAAATTCCGGATTCAAAGCAAACCCTCCTGGCCAGTCTGTGGAGAAGCAGGTGCTGTATGACATACCCCCAGCCAGGTACAAGGCTCCAGCCACAACCACGGAAGCCAAGGCTGGAAATCCACAGTTATACAACATTCCACCGAGCCAGCGGAAATTAACCCTTCCAGAAATCCCCCTTTACGACGTTCCATCCTCACGGGATGCGCTCCCCTTGCCACAGAACGGCAGCTGTGAGGTGCCCCTGAGTCTCCTGGCCCCCAAGGCTGAGAATCAGATCTCTGGGGAGAATGTTTATGATATTCCCAAAGGTTTGCCCAGCGCTGGGCACCCCAAGAAAGAGATGGAAAACAACAGCAATGGCTCTGGAGACCAAGCACGCGGCGCTTCTCCACAGCTCTCTGGGGACACCAAGTCAGAAAATGATCCTTTTTGTGTCTCTAGTGTGGACAGCAGAAGCAGCACTCTCTCCTCATCCTCCAGCTCTTCTGCTGAGTCGTTTTCTACTCTGTCAGCATTGCCAGAGCCTGTCCAAGAAATTAAACTGGAGCTGGAAGAAGCCATCGAGACCCTGACTCGGCTGCAGCACGGAGTGTCCAGCTCCATTGCCAGCTTAATGATCTTTGTGAGCAGCAAGTGGAGGTTGCAGGAGCACCTGGAGAAAAGCCTGGAGGAGATCCACAGAGCAGTGGACCACATAAAGGTGTCACTGGGAGAGTTCCTGGCCTTTGCTCAAGGCCTGAAGGGAAATGCTTCCAACCTCACTGATAACAACCTGCAGGCCAGGATTAAAAAACAGCTTGAAATCCTCATGAACTCCTACAAAATATTGACAGAAACAAGGGAAGCTCTCAACAACTGCAGCTGGTCCCTGGAGGCTTTGGTGCTCAGGAAGCCCCAGAGCAACCCTGATGACCTGGATCGCTTCGTTATGGTGGCCCGGACAATTCCAGACGATATCAAGAGGTTTGTGTCCATCATCATCGCCAACGGGAAGCTGCTCTTCAGGAAGAGTGAGAAGGAGCAAGAAACGAAGCAACCAAAAGTGAACCCAGAATGCAAAATGGCAAAACAAATCCCAGTGCCAAGAAGAGTAGAAATAGAGTCACTCCAGAGAAATGCTCCTGATAAAACCATCCAAAGCCAGGTCCCTTTGGAGAAACCAGAAGAAAATTCCACCGAAGATTGTGATTATGTCCAGTTACAGGTCAGTGAAACTGGGATTTGCCCTCTGTATTCTTCACCCTGTGCAGATATTAGGCTGTGAACTACCAGCACTCTTTTACCTTTGCACCAGTGCCACATTCAGTCTGCACTATGTCCCGTTTTCCAGACTTTACATGGATCCAGCATTTTGTGACAGTGCTGGATGGCACGTGTACAATGAGCAGTAATTTTAATCAACAGAGAATATAAAACATTTTTATCATCTTGCCAGTTTAGATTCATTTGGGAAATAGGATTTATCTGGGAGTTAGCAAGTCCTCACTTCTCTTTTCCCTCACAGTTCTCTTCCTGCCACTACATTGTGTTTGGCTCTGGCACGACAAGAGATGTTCCTTCCTAACTTGAGGTGTCATGAAAATCCTGCTTGCATAGAACTCAAACTGTGAATTATCACATTTATTTGTTAGAATAATTCTGGGTGATTTTTAGAATCTCCTTAGAATTACTAAAATACCTACTAAGAATACCTCCCTTGGTTTCCCTAAGAAATGCTGGCTTGTCCTTAAAATTTAGGGAATGTTAAGTTGAAATGTTTTGTTGATGTTGGTTTCAGTCTTAAATCTTGCAGGATCGGGCACATTATTAGTAGGAAAAAAACTACATCTCCTTCTAATAAATTCACCATTGCTGTCTGTAACGTGAAGGCTGAAGAGCAAGTAGTTGTTTCCCCATGAAAGAAGAACACATTTATATTTAAATATGTAGTTGTTTCAACTTTGCTTTCATTTTAATTTGTAACAGGCACAGAAAGTCATTTCAGGTAAAGAAGTAGCAACGAAGAGTACAGAGTCAAACCTGAAGGTATTTTTGACTTTGAAAATATTATCTATGAGGGCTTTCAGTCCCTGATTTCTGTGCTTGCTAAAATTCAGAGTAATTTGCACTCAGACACACACCTCTACAAAGAGACCTATTTGCTTCTCAGAGATCATTTTCCCAGAATTGCTGCTGAAAACCTGTGAAAAACATTTATTTCCAAACAAACAACTCCAGTTTAAAGTCATACTGTTTATTTTATTGCCTTTCAGCATCATTTGGGATAAGGCTGTGAGAATCAGTATTTCAAAATATCTTGTCATGCACTGGCACAAAATTGCCTCTTGTTTTGTGCATTTTTATCATTCATAACCCTGATTAAGTCCATTAAAGATCAATGTTTTCTATTATTTTAAAGCTTCAAGCCCAGACCGTGTAAAGGATTGGTGTTTGGCTGCAGCACTTTGTGTGCTATCCATTATTAAAACTGTATTTAGGGGGAAAAAAGGCAATCAGGAGAATTTCCAACACTTTATGGAAAGACAAATTACTGTAAAGGCTCCAGGATGGGGCAATTTGGAGACCACAAGAATTTAGGGTAGAGTGACCAAAGAAACAACCAGTGTGTGACACCAGGCTGAATCTGTTTTAATTTTAACCCTTTCTCCAGGTTTTGCCATGTGCAAAAAAGACTCTGAATCCCAGCAGGCAGGACCTTGGCAGGAAAATCCCCCTCCCAGAGCACTGCAGGCTGTGCTTCGCTGCCCTGCACAAGGCGATCGGGGTGTTCACCACCAGCCTCCGCAACCAGCAGCCGCCCGAAATCTTCATCTCCCACAGCAAACTCATCATCATGGTGGGGCAGAAGCTGGTGGACTCTCTGTGCCAGGAGACCCAGGAGAGGGACGCCCGCAGCGACATCCTGCAGAGCAGCAGCCGCTTCTGCAGCCTGCTCAAGAACCTGGCCCTGGCCACCAAAACCGCAGCCCTCAAATATCCCAACGCAGAGGCCACCAGGGAGCTGTGGGAGCAGACGGAGGAGCTGGCCAAGTACACCCAGCAGTTCAGAGCCATGATGGACTGAGGGACCTGGTTTTGCTCCTCTGGACACCAATTTGCACTCAGAATTCCTGCCAGGAATTCGCTGGGTGCTGGTGCACTGTTAGCAGGTGAAGATCCCCACAGCAGCTGGTGCAGAAAAATTCAATCTGCACTTTCTTCTCCACTGTTCACATCCCACCCGGAAATGTCATTGTCACAATGACTGGGTGGGAATGTTTGCTGTGTATTGGAGCAAAAGTTGTTGATTATTGGACTGATTTCTTCTTTTTTTGTTCTCTATGTATGTCAGATAAATGTATTTTCCTTTTTTATTTCTTTTTCTATTCATGTAAAGTCTCTCTTTAAATGTAGCTGCACAATGTTTTGTAACTTATGATATCCCAGTATCGACTGTTTCCTGAGGACTTTACTCAAAATTTGTAATTACAGGGTTTTTTTTTACACAGCTGCAAAGCTAATTTTTGGGTTTAATATACAAATACAACACAGTACAAAATCTGGCCAAGGTGTCAATGGGAAATGCTCCAGGCTGGTACTTGAGCATAGAGGAAAACTTTGGGACAAGTCTTGACTCCTGATAAATCTACAGGGAGCACATCAGCCTCTGTCACAGCCCAGAGCTGCTGGAGCATTTCTCCAGCAGGGAAAATATTTATTTCAGTCACTAAATGTGCAGAGCCTTTGGACAAGCTCTTCCTACAGCAGGAAAGGTGATGATGTTACTCCCTGCTAGAATCCCAGCAAGTTACACCCAGCGCTGGGGAGGCTCCCAAGGCTCCATCCCAGCCCTCGCTGCCTTGGGCAGCGCAGCTTTTGAACTTTATCCCCCAATTTTCTAGATGTGAAAATTTCTGGGTGTGACAAAGACCCTGCGGCGGCACGGGCAGGGCCCGGCTACATCCGTGTCAATTGTAGCTCTCTTCATTAATTTAATTCACGGTTTGCACGCGAAAGGCCAAGGCGATGTTCGCCCTCAGAAGGGACAAAGAACGCCCTGAGCAGCCGCGGGGCCCCGCTCCCCTCTCAGCATCCTCTCGCTGCAGTTTTCCTTGTCACCCCCGTGTTTCTGGCGTGATTTATCGCCCACATGAGTCCCTGTTACTATCGCTGTTCGCACACTCAGTGCAGCGTTTGCATCCCGGCTGAATTTGTGTGTGTGGATTAAACTCGCTCCCGGTACCACCCGTGTCCGTGACATTGCTGAGGGCGGGACGCGCCCTCTCAGCGCCCCCGCCAGCCCGAACCGCCTCGGCAGCGCCTCGTTTGGCCGTAAATCCTCCCGAAATGGGTGTCCCGAGGAACTTCCTCACGAAAACAAGGAATAAACCTGCGGGAAATGGGCGGGAAGGGCGCTGAGAAATCCCCCTGGCCTCCCCCCTCGTGCTCGCTTGGTACGTTCCGACCGCCCCCGCTCCCGGCGCGATGGAATCGCCCGGCGCGCCCGGTGCCGGTGGCCGCGCCCCCAGCTCCCGTTGCTAACCAACAGTGATGTCGTCATTGCGGTGCGCCGGAAGTGGAGCGGCGCAGCCGGAAGTACGCCGGAGGAGAACCCGGAAGCGCGATGGGGTGCGATGGCGGCACCATCCCCAAGCGGCACGAGCTGGTCAAGGGGCCCCGCAAAGTCGAGAAGGTGCGAAGGGGCTCCGTGTGTGGGGGGCTGCGAGGAGAGAGAGCCCCGGCCCGGCCCGCGGTGCTGCGAGCCGGACATGGCGCTCCTGGCGCTGCAGCGTCGGGGCAGCGTCGGGGCAGCGGCGGGGCCCGGCCTGCTGGGCTCTGTGTGCGCTGTGGCGCTGGTGGCGGCTGCAGTGCGGGTTCTTTGTCTTGTGGAGGAGCTTGGACATGAGCTTCAGCAATTCCAAGGGCCGGGTCCTGCACTGCGGTCACAACAGCTCCGGGCTGGGGAAGGAGGGGCTGGGAAGCCGGGAATGGAGCCGGGGGTGCCGGTGACAGCGGCGGGACGGGAGGCCAGCGGGACCCGGCCTGTCCCAGCCGTGGTGTGGCAGCAGGAGCAGTGAGCGTCCCTTATACTGGCCCTGCTGAGGGACCTCGAATGCTGTGTCCAGTTCTGGCCTTTGCTACAAGAAGGGCACGGAGGGGCTGGAGCGTGTCCAGGGCAGGGAACGGAGCTGGGAAGGCTCTGGAGCCCCAGGAGTGGCTGAGGGAGCTGGAAAGGGGCTCAGGCTGGAGCAAAGGAGGCTCAGGGGGGACCTTGTGGCTCTGCACAAGTCCCTGACAGGAGGGGGCAGCCGGGGGGGTCGGGCTCTGCTCGCAGGGAACAGGGACAGGAGGAGAGGGAACGGCCTCAGGCTGGGCCAGGGGAGCCTCAGGGTGGGCAGCAGCAGGAATTTCCCCATGGAAAGGGAGCTCAGGCCTTGGCAGGCGCTGCCCAGGGAGATGGTAGAGAACTGATCATGAATTTTGCCAAAAACTTCAGGTGAAGTTATTTTATGAATTAACTTTGAGTGCGGAAATCAGGTTTGGTAAGAAACCTGGGGATTTGATGAATGCTTCAAGTGTGATGGGATTTTATGCTTAAATAATTTACAAATATTTTAAAGTAATGAGGGTTTCTTCCCTTCCAGGTTGACAAAGTTGCAGAATTGGTGGCCAGGTGGTTCTACTGTGCCCTGAGCCAGGAGAAGCTACGTCGGCCCATCGTGGCCTGTGAGCTGGGCAGGTGGGAATGTTTCCACAGACACCTCAGGAGTAAAAATAAATTATAAATACAGAACATTATGGCAATCCAGTGTAACCACTGCAACTTTCGTGTTACAGGTTGTACAACAAAGATGCCATCATTGAATTTTTGTTGGACAAATCCCCTGATAAAACCCCCATGGAATCTGCATCCCATATCAAGAGCATTAAGGTAACCAGGTTATGTCTAACATGAAAAGTTAAAATAAAAGGTTAAAATCGTGAGTGGAAGTTCAGTCATGCTGTAAAATCTCCATTTCCTTGTGCTCTCACTACGTATTAAAAGGTTTAAAACAGCAAAACACAATCAAAATCAGTGGGGCAAAAAGCTTAAGGTTTGCATTCTTATTTTTCAGAATGTGACCGAGCTGAACCTGGTGGATAACCCAGCCTGGAGTGGGGACAAGGAGAGCATCAAGGGGGACAAGTACGATGACCTGCAGTGTGCACGGTTCATCTGCCCCGTGGTGGGGCTGGAGATGAACGGCAGGCACAGGTCAGCCTTGCAGCCTGGAAAGTGGCCCCTGGGCAAACTGAGCACACAGCAGGGCAAATTGAGTGGGTAATGGTGTCAATCAGGTGCTAACCCAGGCCTTGGTGGGGCATCTCTGTGTGTCTGTCTGCAGGGAGTTCAAGGGACTTCTGGGTGTCCTTTCACGTTATATTCAAGAGGAAAGATAAAAGTTAACCTTTTCTTGAATGAGTTTAGATGTATAATAAAGGAGTAGACAGAGGGCAATGTTGGTAGAAAAAAAGTGATTAAATGTTGTTTGGGGGCTGAACCACAGGAGATGGGATGTGAGCTCCCTGTGAGTCACATCGAGCAGTTGGAATCATGGAATGGTTGGGTGGGAAGGGACCTTAAAGCCCCTTCAGTGCCACCCCTGCCACGGCAGGGACACCTCCCACTGTCCCAGGCTGCTCCAAGCCCCAGTGTCCAGCCTGGCCTTGGGCACTGCCAGGGATCCAGGGGCAGCCCCAGCTGCTCTGGGCACCCTGTGCCAGAGCCTCAGCACCCTCACAGGGAGGAATTTTTTCATAATATCCCATCCGTCCCTGCCCTCTGGCAGTGGGAAGCCATTCCCTGTGTCCTGTCCTTCCATTCTTTGTAAATATTTTCTCTCCATCTTTCCTGCAGCTCCTTCAGGCACTGCAAGGCCACAATGAGGTCATTCCAAAGCTTCCCTTCTCCAAGCTGAACAATCCCAGCTCTTTCAGCCTCTCCTCACATTGTAACCCCTCCCTGTGTTAGGATCAGAATGGAGATGGGCTGCCTGTTCCAACCCTGCAATATCTCTCCATTTTGTTGCTCTGGGGCAGGGAATTTCCTCACACCCAGGTTACTTCTTTGTCTGTCGCCTGAGGGATGAGAAGAGGATGAGTTCACAGCTGAATGGTTCACAGCCATTTCTTCCTCCAGAGAGGGATTAGCCAGGAGATACTCAAGATAAAAAACCAAAATGCATGTTGTGCTTTAATGTAGTCAATATTTTTCATTGAATTCTTACACTGTGCAGTTTAATAACTAATTAATTAATTACCTATTTTAATGTGCTGATAGTTTGATTAAGGGCAAGAACTGTAAAGAAAGTGAGCTGTGACCTGCCAGCCCAGTCAGCACTGCACAGATCTCTCTGAGTTTTCTTAAAATCATTGTGTGTTTTATCTTTTCTTTGAAGGTTTTGCTTCCTGAGAAACTGTGGCTGTGTGTTCTCTGAGCGTGCTCTCAAAGAAATCAAATCAGAAGTTTGTCACAAGGTGAGTTTTTCCAGCTGCAGAAGCAGTGGGGCCATGTGTGTGTAGATACAATTGCAGTCACTGCTCTGAAGAGGGAGTTTTAATCTGAATGTGCAAATTGAAATGGAACTTGTAAAAGTTCTGTTCTGTGATGGCCTCAAGTACTGCTACATGGCCTTTTTTTAATAACACAATGTTTTTAAATAATTGTAAAAATAAGTATTTTTGTTCTCAGAGTTGGATTTTGCTGTCACTACTTTAGAATTTCCATTTTTTTCCCAATATTTGGTTCTAATTTCAGTTTTTAAAACAGTGATTGCTTTGGTTGTGGGGTTTTTGTTTGATTGGTTATTTTTGATTCCTGAATCCACATGGCTTGTGTCTTACCAGTGTCTGTTCTGTGTTTAAACTGGCTGTATTTTCAGGATATGTTTTGACCCCTGAATTTTTAAAGGACATTGGGTGCTGCTTTTTTACATTTTTCAGTGGGGCAAACTTTGTAGAATTCTTAGCAGTTCCATGATTTATTGTAGAAAATACAGACTTCATTTCACATTGCTGATCTCATTGTGCAGGTTTCTAAGGACAATGATGAAATTAGCAAATACTCTTTTTTCCTATCACTGCTTTCATTATCAGCAAGATTTGTGCTGGAGTTGCCACACTTGAGCAGTTATTTTTCTGTGAACACCCTGATGTTGGATGAAATACGGAATATATTTATATTAAACAAGACCTGTGAAGGGAAAACTTGTGTTGGTAAATTGTTGGCTATTGGATAGAAGGTTTATTCTCATGTTGCTGCTTGCAGTGCTCATTCTGTTCTGTCCTAATGGCTTCGTTTCCTCTTGGCAGATACTCATTTATTTTTAATGAGGTGTTTTTTGGTTGGTTTTTTTTGGGGTTTTTTTTGCATCCAAATTTTTGTTGATGGATGGGTGTAACCAGAGCAGTAGATGCAGGAATGAGATATTTTGTCCATGGTTTGGCCAGACTGATAATCTTATAAAAACCAAATGAATCCCACATGTTTTTCAGTATTTAGCTTTTGTCAGTATTTAGCACAGCCACATTTCCATGAAGCTGGTTTCACCTACATGGGAATTCTTCACAATATTCAGAAAGATTCTTCTAGAAATAATTAAAGGGATATAATATTTAGTCTGTCATCTTCTCATCAGTGGATTTTGATGCACAAAGACAATGTTATCCAGCTGAGAGAACACATTGATTAAGGTCAAAGAGTGATTTGGTCGATTTTTGGGTGTATTCTGATACTGTTCTCCTTCAGAATCAAGGAGAGTAGAACTCTTCTAAACAGGATCAGAGAGAAGTGGTTGCTGTGCTTTGTGGCATCTAACAATTGGTTTATATCCAAAGCACTAATTAGCAGCACATTCTGCATTTATGCAGCAATGGGACATACAGGAAAATGAACTAGAACTAATGATGAAGGAAAAGTGAAGTGTTGTGCACTGTATATGCTCAGATTAGAACCTGTTACCAGTTAATACAGTCCACTTCTGATACATGCTAAAAGAATTTAAAGTATAGAATGTTATGGGTTGTCTCATAGATGTTCTGCTGCTGTTAACTGTTGTGTTTTAAGAGTTGCAATGGTTTTGGAGCAAAATGCAGCCTATGTGAGCCACAGCATTTTCTTTTTCCTGGCCTTGCCACTGTCTGTGTTCAGCCTGTGCCCATCTCACTTGTGTGTGCCGAGAGTGACATGAGGAAGGTTCAAAAAGGATAATCCTGTCTCGCTGTGGGACTCTGTATTCAGTTCTCAGCCAGCAGAATCTGTGTTTTGGCCTCATCCCGGAGGTTTGCAATGGGTGTAAAACTGGAGAAATGTCAGTGCTGGAGCTCTGTGGCCATTCCCATCCCCACAAGTGTGGAATTCAGGAGAGCTCTTCCAAAACTCTCAAGGAGCTCTTTCAAAGCTCTTTTTTTGGGTGTGCCCTTCTCCTGTGAGCCCCCAGAGCAGCCTCCCCAGTCTGCTCCCTCGTAAACAGCAGTGATTTCCCACAGGACTTTGGACAGAGATGCTGTAAGGATACACTGAAAACATTCCAAACTGAATGCAGGTATCCAGCAGACCTCTCACTGCTCAGTTTTGAGCTCAGTTTTTACTGTGGCAGCTCACACATGAAACAGAGAAATCCTTTTGCCCAGTGGTGTGCAGGTCACCAAATAAGTGTTCAGGACAAACAGGATGCACGTGCAGATTTTTGTCTCATCCAAGGAAATGGGAAACACCAAGACGATGAAGGATTGAGCATTCCTTGGCTTCTCTCAACAGCCTTTGCCACAGTACTGGATTTGAAGGAGTTTATGGAGTCTAGGGAGGAGGAACCAGGCTTTCAGAGTTCTCTTTCTTTTGCCTCAAAGAAACTTTACATGAAGAGCTGGCAATATGAAATACATGCATTATCTGCTCTACTGGAATTGTTAAAAAGACTGTAGTGGTAGCAGAGGAAAGCACAGAAATGGGAGAGGAAACTGTCATGGGTGGGGGCCCATTAGTAAAGCAACTGTAATAAATGTGTGAGACCATTCTTGAAGTGCTTTACCTTGAAAAGAAGCTGTTCTTTCTTCACATCTTAAGTAGCATTTTGAAGGATTCACCTAAAAACTAACATTCAAATGTGAAAACTCTAAGCCAAAGGACCAGTCAGACACTGGAGCAGTGTTGAGAAAGATTGTCTCTCATTGCCTGCAGGGTAAATGCTTTGAACTGTCTTGCCAAGATATAAAACTTCATGGGTTTGAAAGATTTGTTGAAAGAGCAATGAGAATTTTTAGTGCTGGTTTAAGTTGGAGAGCAGGCTCGGTAGATGAAATGCTTGGGACAAATTTTATAGCTTCTACTTAGGTTTAAAAGAGTTGGAAAAGAGCTTTTGTCTGAAACAGAGCAACTTAGGAGTGCAAATACATCTTGTAATACATTTTTACACAGAAGTGGATTTTGTTCGAGCCATATTTTTGAGCTTTTGATCAGTAAGAAGGGAAAATTTAAACTCTTAACACTGTCACATGCTAAAATGTGACTTAGTCACATTTCAGTCAGCAGGAAGAGAAATAACTTTGCTTCCAAATGTGGATTCTGTAGCAGCAGCTCTGCAGATTGGGATTACTGCTGCCTCCTGCTTCCTGTTCCTCAGGAAGAATTATTTGTGATGGAATCTGTCAGTTTAAAATTTGCACTTTGGAGCAAGCTGGTTAATTCACCAACAGCCTAAAATCAAAAGAACAAGCAAGACTGTCTCTGCTCCCTCTTTTTGTATCTGATGGGATGTTGGAGATTTCAAGTTTGTAGTGATCTGTGGATTTTGGTGGTGCCCAAATATTTTGGAATTTTTGTGGCTCCCAGGTTCTTGCAAGGGCAGTTTTTGGTGCCTGCTAACTGGAAGTCTGCTATTTGACAGAAATTATGCTTTAATCTGGAAGCTGGCTCTCTTAAGAAGTTCCTATGGATGTAAAAGTATGCTAGAAGTGGTTTGGAGACAGGACAGAGGTCATGGAATTGGTGGTGGAAGTCCTGGGAGTCACTTTGAAAGTTAAGGACAAGATTACATTTAAAATGTACTTTCTTGGATCACTTCAAAGTTTATTTTGGACTTGTTTTCAGAGTCAACTAAATACACACTTGAAATGGTGCCCTAACTACGAAGCTCTGTGCCATATCAAACACTTCATGCCATGTTTAATTTAGATAGAAAGCTTTTTAAAACAGAATTTACGCACGTGGCTGTCAGATCCAGAGCTGTGTGTGCAGCAGTGGTTCCTGGAACCAGGGTCACTTTGGCACTTTCTGCTCTTAGGCACCAAAATTAGCAAACATTTGCTGAGGTCTAAAAGTTGTGATTGATCTACTCTTAACATAATAACACAGAATTCATGAAGGCTTTTCATGTGTGTTTCAAGGAGGTAATGTGGTCATGGTAATCACAATACTGAGTTGAATACTATTTCTTACTGATAGAGCATGGTTCAACGATGATTTCCCTAAAATTTTGTTTCAAGTACAAAATCCTTTAAGCAAAGAGGGTCATGCTGCAGAGATTTTCCTAGATTGATATGGGTAAAGTCATACCAAAATGGTCTTTTAAGAGGCCTTCTTGTGTAGGGTTTTTGCCTGGTTCAATTTCTGCAAAAGGAGCCTGTGATATATAGTGCCTGGCTATTGAATATTTAATTTTAATTCAATTTGGAAGTGATGCACAGTTGTTCTGTGTGGTGGTGCCAGGGTGAAAGCTGGGGACTGGATTTGCTGCAATGATGGCAATAAGGAACGTTCCATTCCCGTTTTAAAAGACATCATGGAGTGGATAAATGCTGGCAGTGCCCTTGAGTGGACTGGAGAGAAATTAATTATGAATATTGCTATGATTAATACATGCCAGAGACCCATTAGCTTCAGTAATGGTTTGGAGAGAGACTCTCAACAAGCTCAGCGTGAACATGTGCGTGCCTTTTATTTTCCTTTTCTTTTTTAGCTTTATTTCCCTCCATAAAAAGCATCTCCAGCAATATTTAGCCACAAGATAAGTCCTGGATTATCCATGGAACTGAGCACACGCCTTTGGGTTGAGTTTGTAAATAAATAGGAACCAGATGGCCTTTCTTTAGGTTAAAGTTCATTTGCAAGAAATGATGTTTCCAATAAACTTGTGTGGGAAAATGAGGAGTAAAGGCCCAGCAACCTGGGAATAAGTTTGTAACAAGAAACTTTCATGTCCTGTTGTTGGGTCATTTGATTTTTCTGGGAATAGGCTCGATCTGTAGCCAGTTTTCTTGTAAAAACTCAGCGATGTTTTGGGTGCATATTGAAGATTACATTGAAATTGCTCCTTTTTAAAATGTATTTGCATTTATTTATTTTATTTTTATTTATGATTTGTAGTTCTTAATCAAGTGAGTTTTCCTGGTCCCTGCCATGTGTTACTGCACTTGCTGCAGGCTCTCTGCTTCCCTCAGTCAGGTACACTGAGATGGAAAAATGATTGAAAAATGGCTTTTTGCTGAGTTTTCCTGCAATCCTTGGCCTCAGATTTTCCCTGTCTCCTTGCCCTAAACTCCTGCAGAGACTCAGAACAGTGACTTTAAGACAAATATGCATTGCAGGATCCCTCTGTTGTTGGGAGCAAAGCCTGGGAAGGGCAGCAGTGATGTTGCCATGCTACAAAATGAAATTAGGGATGCAGCTGGCCATGGGAAATAAAAACAAACCCACACCCCCCGGTGGCATGGGCAGTGTCAGAAACTGGTTGTCACTTATGTACAAGCTCGGAAGTTTTAGCATCGTTTAGCAGCTTCGTTATTCAAAACACTTCATAAGACATTCACTGGCCGTGACTTTAATTTGTTATTTCTCCGTATTTTGTCTTTGTTCAGTCACTGCTTCCATTTTATTACTTTCATGCCAGTTAGTCATGCTTTGGCTGTGAACATGAGGAACATTGACTTTTCCAGCTAAAGAAGTCATTTAATGGATTATGAACTTCCCCCCTGGTCTTCAGCATAGATTCAGACATTCTTTGGGAATGAACCCATCGCTACTGGAATAAAGAAAACCTGTTTATTTCTCTGGGAGTACAGCACTGTGCTTTACCCTTCGAGTGAAGCCTATGGCTATAAATGTCCGTGCTTTCTGCCAGGATGCTGCACATTAAGTTTGGGAGTGGGTTAAGCTCCCCCATCCAGCTGCATGTTGAAGTGGCTGTGCTCCTGCAGGCGCCAGTGCTCCTCGATGGGCGCCTGAGCCTGGCGCAGCGCCTTGAGCCGCAGCCGCCTCTCCAGGCACTCCATCGCCAGCGGGTTCCGTGCAGGCTCGAATTTGTTGGCAAACAAATGAGGGGACTCAATAATCCACTGCAGGTCCCCCAGGCCGTAGATGCAGATGTCTCTGACATAATGACCTGCAGAGACAAACGGGAGGGAGGTGGCAGCAGCAGGAAAATGAACTGAAGCATTTTTTTTAGAAAGAGTTTTTTCGCCTTTTGATTTCTGCTAGAGCATCATGGAAATGGAGCTGGAGGATAATGCTACAGTATTATAAAGACAAGGGTTTGGGTTTATGTTTGTTATGTTTGTTACCTCCAGCTGCTTCCCTGCCATGTTGCTCTGCTTAATAAAATCTTGTAGTTGGGCATCAGATGTTCTGATCTCCTTATTGGGATTCCCTGCACAATCACACCTGTGCTCAGCTTGCACACTTAGAGATTTTAATTATTTCTGCATGCTTTCCATGTGCTCAGCACTATTCTTTTTTATTGTTGTTCAAATTGAAGGGATTTAACCCAATATTGATGGAAGTACCTGACAAACGTCCCTGTCAGGTAAAGCCCCTCCACTGACAACTGCTCAGTCAAATCAGTGCCCTGGTAATTAGGGGCTGCAGGAAGGGTTGTCAGTGTATGGCTGCTGTGTTCATCTCCAAATATATAAAATATCAGTAATATTTTATTATAGAAAATACATAACTAACATATTAATATAATGTATATCTCCTTCAATGGATACGGTGCAGTAATTTATAGGGTGCCTTGTTTTATTCAATACTTCCAAAATAAATTATATATGACCACTGAGGCACATTTAATAGCTAATTTAAATAGTATGTAATCACCAATTAATGCTCATCAGTGAATCAAACTTGAGTTCACGATCAAAATTCACATCACCTTTGCAGCCCTTGTGTGAGGCTCCTTCTTGATCTTTCCATTTAATGGCTCTTAGGTCTCCTTGCCAGCCTGCATTGGGTGTAGCCCCTGGAGCATCTTTAAAAACAAAAGGCTCTGATAAGTTCTTTTTTACTTATTATAGGGGAGATTTTCACTGCTGAAGACATTTAACTGTAGTGAGATTATGGCTTTATTTGCAGATATTTATGTTGTAACAACAGACATCATTGTCAGTATTACTGCTCTTTTTATTCCTTGAGAGCAAAAGCTTTCATGCAGCAAAGAAACTTTTTAGCCAGCATTTTTCTAGCTCATGGTCTGCACTGCAGCAGCACTTCCCTGCAATCAAGCTTTGTTTCTCAGCCACCAGATGTGACTTTTCAAAAGGGCAGCACCAAAGCTGAAGAAATGACTTTATTTCTGCAATTCAGCGCTGTTAAGCTCCGAGTTGGAGCTCAAAGCCTCTCCCTGCCCGAGGCCTTGCCCTGCTGGGGTTATTTGTGGCAGAAATGACAAACTCTTACCAGGTAAACGATTGAGGGTGACCCAGTAGTGCTCATCAGGGCTGTAGGTGTCCCTTGACCACTCCAGCAGAGCTTTTGCCCGGGCATCACTCAGTGTGAACTCCACAAAGTCTTTAGTGAGGATGTAATAGGCACTGCCAAAATATATTGTCAGGTTATGAGGAGGTTGAGCTTTCCTGATCTTTGCTGGATACACGTATGGCACTCCAGAATGGATGTATTCCCTGTAGCTGACCTCTGTCCTGTGTTTTATGTGAAGTGGTTGGACTATCCCAGGAGTGATATTTTTACCATTCCACTTACTTTTTATGTATTGTATAATTTCTTTATTTGTTTTCAGGGGGTAATCTTGACCACACAGGTTAATAACGTAATTCCACTGAACTTTGGAGTTAACGAGGTCTCTCATGCAGTTAATATCAGCTTGTAATCTTGAAAACCCTGCATAAACAACATGTTCTCTTTTTGAGGAAATAAAAATATTTTCGAAGCAGTTAACAATGTTCTGTACAGCAGTTTTATAATCTCTGGGTGACTTTTCATCAATATGGATGCAGTAAATATTCTGAGGCATATAAATAGCTCTTAGCAGCCTCACAAACATTTCCAGCTCCTTGTGAATTGTAATAATGTACGCCAAGGAGAAATTTCCTTCTTCATCTGACAGGGGTCTGGTGATAAAATGCAGAGTCTTCAGGACTGTGGAGCAGCTGCAGGAAGTGTGAATGCAGCTGAGTGGTTTGGACTGGTAGGACTTCTGACAAAAGTTTCCAATTCTAAAGGCTGCAGGTTTCCCCACAAAAAGAGCTGAGCAAAGTTCATCTGGGTAAAAACCACACTCCGCTTTTTTGACTTGGAATTTTTGGTCATTTGGCTCTTCATAAAGTGGAACCTTTAGGTAGAAGAAGGTGTAGATGAATGTACAGACAGCAACGCACACTAAAAATCTTGATTTCTTTGCATGAAGTGGGTTCATCTTTTATTTCCAGATCCTGTCTTCTTATCATAGTCCAATTAAACATTCAGATCATCTGCAAGGAAAAGTGAGATAGAGCGAGCAAGAGAACCTTTCTGTTTATTGTTTTAAATGGATGCCATGTTAGTGCTGCATTTTTAAATGCTGGGATTACTACCAGGAGCATCTGTGTGTGCCCATGCTAAGTGCACTCAGCCCCTGGGAATGCACAGCCATGAGGTAGGAATTTTGTCTTTCCAGGACAAAACTATCTCAAAATGATAGAAAAGAACCCAAAACGGCTTTGAATTCTTCACTGCTTGCCCAAGGCAGGGCTCAGCCCATCAGGTGGGAGTTTTCTGTGCTCTGAGGTCTGGGTGAGCCCAGGGCCCCAGGGAAGAAGTGAGCTCTGAGTGCTGAGGAACAGCTGCTGCTGAGATTTCCTCAAGGCCTGGGAAACCTGAAGTTCCGCCAGAGGATCAGAATTCAGTAAATTAAATCAACAGAAAACTTATTAAATAAACAGAAGGAAGAGACTAAAACGTAATCCACAAAATACACTGGGTTTTATCCTTATAAAGTCAGCAAATGTTTCTGACTCTGAGATTTTTTTTTTTTTTTCCCTCTGACATCTTTGTGTTAGTGCTTTGGAAAACTGAACATGGGGACAACGCTCATTTCTTATTTTTGGCATATGTGCATAGCCTGAGCTAAGGACACAACTGCCAGTACTGGCATTCAGAAATAACCAATTTACAGCATATTGGCACAGGAGTTTTTCCATTGTGGTTTTTTCCTTACTTTTACCTTGCTGAACAGTCAGAAGAATGAGAGTGCAGCAGTCCTGAATCCCACAGCAATTACATGAAGTCTTTGTCCTTGAAGCATTTGGTATCAAAATTCCTAGAAAAAAATACCAAGGAGAAGGTCCATCGACTGCCATTAAGCTTAATAGTTAAATTCTAACAGATTTTCATTTTATTTTAAAGGTAATTAATTTTCTCTTCTTTCAATCAATGATTTTTTTAAACAAAATTCTCATTTCACCTTGAAATATTTTACATTTTGCAGCTGTCAAAATCATGTAGTATTTGGCTTTACATGGGAACAGAGAAACATGGATTTTTATAAAGATAGTTCATTAAAGGAATGCTGCTGTGGTTAGAAGCCTCAAGGTTTTCATTAGAAGGAGGTGGAAAATACTTCTTTTTATTAAAAAATCAGTATCTCCCTTAAAAGCTTGAAAATAAAGAGGGCATTGTAGTTAAAGTAGCAACAAGACATAAAATTTCAAAAGCATTAAGAACACAAATTGAACCAAGCGAAGGGATACTCCATATTCCCACATTTTTAAGATCCTTTTAGGCTTATGGGAAAGAATGTATTTATCTTTTGGTCCATACTGGTATGCACTGGATTTCATGCTGGAATGGTGCCTCTTTTCCACTGAGCATTCCAGAAAGGGGAGTTGTATGTTAGGTGGAGGACTCGTCCATTTTCCTGGGATGTTCTGTCAGCAGCTCAAAGAAAAACATGAGGAAATCAGCTCCCAGGAGAATATTTTTGCCTTCAAGCTCCTCAGGGATCCATCTACTGGGTAAACAACCTTGATGGGAGCGTTCCATCCATCTGAACAAAAAGCTGCAGCAAATCCAGTCCGTGTCAACCTTTCGATGCTGTGCAGAAAGCAGGAGAACAGGGATGCCACTGCAAGGTGAAAAGCAGGATTTTTGCAGTAAAAATGAAATACATCCTGTGCTTCAGCCCAGAGGGGGTTTCCAGGAGGACCATTACGTACCCAGGGGCTGGAATTGGGGAAACACTGATTTCTGTGGAGCTGGACTCGGACAAACTCTTTATTCTGAGGGAATAATTGCAGGAGGAACATTGAGATTCCTCTGAATTAGTGAATGTCACGAGATCTCTGGGATGTCACAGGGAAGGTTCATTCTGAATATAAGAATTACACTAAAGACAGCGGGCAGCTGTAGAAATAGTTGGGGTTTTATACCTGCTAAAATATAAAACATCTTAACACCAAGATTGTGGGTTCAGTCCCTGTACAGATCATTGACTTGAGAGTTGGACTCAGTGATCCTTGTGGGTGCTTTCCAACTCGGAATATTCTCTGAATCTGTCCAGAACGAGGGTGCTTGGCAGGTTTTTTCCTTAAATACAGGTTGCGAAGTGTAGTTCTAGGGAGCCAAGCTGGAACCTGCTTGTTTCATACACTTGAATTTTTATTACCCTTCAAGTAATAGCTTCTGGGGCTGTTTCGGGCTGTTAAGTGTTTACTATGGATTTTTTCCTACTGGACTGTGTGACAGCTAGAAACTGTATTTTTATGGCAGCATAAAAGTACACAAACACCCCATAATCAGGTAAGAGGTAGCAATTCCTCTGCAGTGTGAACACGTTTATGGAGAACGGCTGAATGATGAAGCCTGGCCTGCAAGAACAGAATTTGACATCTTTCAGCCTCAGGGGATATTATGGAATGAAAGCAGTGGTGTTTTGGTAGTGTTTTACCAGATTTAGAGCTGGAGTTGCAGCTCTCAGTGCCACTGGATATGAAATTTGTTGTTTAGCAGGATCCTCTCACCCCTGTCTGCTGGCAAGGATTATTCTCCCAGGTTTCCTCCTGCCCTTGAGGAGCAAGAGATCCCGTTGGGAATGTCCACTGTCCATAACCCAGTCTGGGACTATCTTGCCCTTGAGTCTTATTATGCAAGAGTGCCATGATAGGTATTTTATGTTAGCAGAATGTCTTTGAAACTCAGCATTTCTTATGTTACGCACAGGTTTTCTAAACCTGGAGGATGAAGTTGTATGAATTTTTTTTAAGAAATAGGGATTTTCGAGCACCTTCGTGGATGCTTTTAAGGATATTACTTAACAGAAAATTGTTGTAAGCCTAAGATAGTCCATCTCAATTAACAAAGTAAACTCCAGAGGAAAGGGGAATTATGATGATGCCTGGAAAAAGCCTGTGAAATGTCAGCTCAGCTCACTGAGACCCCATTAGCACATACTTGGCTGTGCATTTTGTTGTAACAATTCGTTTTGCTTTTTGCTGTTTCTTCCTGCCATTGCATTTAGGACTGCATCACTGCACCTCTAAACGTTCTGTTTTCTCTGTGCTCTTTGCATTTGCTTAATATTAAAGTTTAGATAAAGTTTGTTTTGTATGACCTCGTGATTTAGTGAGACAAATGACTTGGGAATGCTTCATCTTCTAATAATATGCTGAAAAAGCATTAAATACTTAATTCAACTTCTTTTTATATCTTTTTTTTTTGTTTGAAAGGTATTTATGCAGTCATTAATGTAGACATTTTATAAACGGGGAGGACTGATTCAGTCCTAAAAAAATGTTAAAATAAATGTTTTTAAGTGCTTTTTCCATTGTTTTGTTTTTTGTTTAAACGGGTGTCAGGATACAGAGTCTGCTTCTGGGTTTTGAGATGCATTGAGTAAAAACATTTCTCCATCAAACCCAGTTATTTAAACCATTCTGATTTTAAAACACTGCATTAGAATTGACATATTCAACAAATTTATGGAGTTTTAGTGTTCATGTTTGCTATTTTTCCTGTTACGTTTTTCTTTTTCCTTGTGTATTTGACCTCATAGTAATTTAAAACAAACACTATGAAAGCTATTTAAACCCTTAAGTTACAGGGCTGTAAAAGAATTAAGTTGCATAAATACTGTGAGTTTTAGAATACAAACAATTAGAAGCAATGATCTCCATCCTTTTGTGCATCCGTGACAAGGTGAAGAAGGGAAAAAACATTAACCTTACTGCAGATTTGAGTATTTTCTAAGTAAAATTGCCACTTTACATAAGGAAAAAGCAAAAACCGAAATGCTGCGATGCAATTGATGCAGCCTTACCTCGTCCAGAATTAGCCAGGAGACGGCAGCATAATAAAGATAAATCCAGGGTCTCATTGTCCTTCAGCAGGAGCCGGTGTCCCTCATCCCGATCCCAGTTAACCATTAAACGGGAATGTTTTCACCCCGCCTTCCCTGCAATGTTTAGCATATTTATCCCGCAGGAATTCTCGGTAGCTTCAGGAAGCGGGGAAACTTCTCCGGCCGAGGCAGCCTGGAAAGGGCTGGAATCAGACGGGTGGATGCGGAGGAGGAGTATTGCCGAGGAGCAGGAATAATTGCCGTGCCCCCGAGCCTTTAACCTGTGCCCCTGGGCTGTGACAGCTGAGCCCGCTGGCTGGGAAAACTGGGAACCCGCCTCCTCCTCTTCCTCCTCCTCCTCCTCTTCCTCCGCCTGCCCTTAACTATTCGCCTGCCGAAACTTTCCAGTTCGGAGCCAAGAATTCCAGCAGGGAATTGCTGCTGCCGGGCATTTGCAGTGGCTGGAGGCTGAAATGAGAATAAATGGAAGGTCTCCTTGAAACACAGACCTCGCTTGGGATAAGCACCTTAGCGTAAGTTAGCGAAAGAATTGAAGGTGTAAGTTAGCGAAAGAATTAAGGGTGAGTGCCTCTATAAATGTAACCACTTCTGCAAAACAGGGATGAAGCCCTGAGTGGGCTAAGGAGGGAAAAAAGGAAGGGGTTGAATGTAACTACTGCCACTTCTGCAAAACAGGGTCTAACCCTGGTGGGGTAAGGAGACAAGGAGGAGGCTTAAGTGTGACTGCTCTGTCTATAAACGCTTCTGTGAGCAAAGGTCCAGCCCTGCTGGGCCAGGAAAATAAGAAAGGGAACTGATACAAAAGGCTAGAAAAACAAATTGTGTTGTAATGGATAGGAAATGGAATATAATCAATAAAGCATAGGTATATACAGAATAAAAGTCTTCTAACAGTAAAGTTAGGTGTGTGTGATGAATCTCTGTGATAGGACCATGTGCCGTGTTTGTAACCCTGAGATAAATCACAAGTTGTGTAAGACCCCAGCCCTTACGGCTCTTAACTTTTAGGTAAGCAAACAAGGCACATGCCAGAATTGTAAAGTTATAAAAGTCTGTGTAAAATGAACCACAGGCAGACACGAACATGGAGGTGTTGAGCCCTGCATGTTCTCTGGTGCCAATAAAGGTGTGCTTTACTTTACAGTCCCTGCTATGGAGCAGCAGATTGCCTTGGAGCATCCTTCACACACAGAGGGTTTGCTGTTACAGCCTTTTAAAGGTTCTTAGGGGGTTTAATAAGTTGAAAGCTGAGTTTAAACGTACTGGGATTGGGAGGAAACTTTCTGATAAAAATACCATGTTATTCAGAAATAAATGGAGAGAAAACCTCGAAGTAAGTTACAGCACAGCTGCAGGTTTGACAGGTACAAAATTATCACTGATTTTAAGAGAAACTCTGTAAATTGAGGCTTTTTCTTGGACTGGTTTTGAAGTAGATGCTGCAGCTGCTGAGTGGAAGTTCATGTTCTGTGAATCAGTAGGTGGGAAATTTCCACTGCTCCCAGGTTGTCCTTTACTCTCTGACCCCTTGCATGTCTGGGTAGGGTGACAATGTAAAAAACCATGTTCTGCAAATCTGACACTACTGAACTTTTAATGGCTAAACCTCTGGAAAATTCTTTCTCTTAAAACTTGTTTAGTTAACTGTGGCAAGCAACAATAATCTTTAATACACAAGTTTGTGTGGCTGGGAGATGAACAGTGAGATGATCTGTGATGTTCAGTCCTTTTGCTAAATACCTGCCCTGTTTAAAGAGGGACAGTCAGGTTTTGGCCATCCATGTCCCATATCCTGGTGGGAATTGTGCATTTCCTAGTAATGGTCATGTTCAGGAGCGCTGCAGGAACTCAGTGTTTAAAATTTGGGAAAGAGTCTTTAGGTTTCTCTGAAGACATTAAACTGTAGCACTGGTGTAAACATTTAGATATGAAAACGTATTTGCCTGTTGTTTATTTGTATTATATTAAGACTGGAGTAGTCATGCATAGAACTACATTTTAGATGCTATAAAAAAATCAGTGTGTGAATGTAATTTACACAAAGAAATAGTATACAACTCTTGTCTTAGGCAGCCGAAAATGTAAACTCTAGAATTCAGGAAGTCATCTTAAATAAAGAGTTCATTATTTCTTAAAAAATTCCGTGTTTTATACTTTAAGAAAGATAAGAACTATCTCATTTAGGAATGTCCTCTATTCAAGGTGCTAAGAACTATAGCAAGTACCTTCATATATGTTTAAAGTCCCAAAATAAACAAGGTACAGCAAAGGAGACGCTGTGATATCATAAAACAAACATCTACCCCAAGACCTTAATTAATCTGAAAGAGCAAACATCTGAATTTGCAAAACTGAAATTTCTTTCTGCTTTTTATCTCATTATTAAAACACTAAGATGTTTGGAAGGATATGGTCTCTGACATAATCCAGTGTTGTCATGGCAAAAAGTTACCTGTTTCAGGGAATGGAAAGAGAACACTGTCTTTATTTCCCTGTTTCTTGTAAATACTTTTCAGTTTTGAACAATTCCACCTGTGTTTTCCAGATGGGAACCTGGATTTGGTTGCTCTTTCAAAATGCAACATTTAATAAAATTAGAATCTACTAACAAAATAGGTTTGAAAAATGCTGTATTAGGAAACACCCTAGAAAAGAAATTGTGGGGCTTCTAGAACTGAATTTGTGGGGTTTCTTGATTTTGGAGCCTTCTCACTCCCAAGTGTGAGATCACACCAGGCCAAGACTTCTCACTGAGTAGAAATGGAAAAATATTTGTTGTGTGTGACTTCTCTTCCTGCCTGCCCTCCTGTGCCTCTCTCTAACCCTTGCTTCTCCTCTCAATCTGACCACTTGGGTTCAGGTTCATTTTTGAAGCTGTGCTCAGCTTTTGAGCAAAGTCCTGCCCATATGTCCTTTCATTTGTTTAATTCCTACTGCAAATACAGGAGTAACCTTTCGAAACCTTTGTTTAGAAAAAGAAGAAGAGTAATAGCAGAGGCAGGATTATAAATTAATCTTGCAGATTAGCAGAAAGCTTCTGCATTTAACAAAATAACCCAAAAAACCCCCCCACAAAACCAACCAAATAACCAAAAAAAAAAAGAAAAAAAACCCAACCAGAAAACAAGCAAATTGAGATCTTGGACAAGAAAACATCATGGTCAAATGTGCTCATACATGAAATGATTGCAAATGTGCACAGGGAAACATCTGTGCCTTCAACCATGAAACAAATGTGGAAGTACACAGAGCACATTACAGCCATTATCCAGATTAATTTATGAAAGTAGTTGGAAACTTGGGAGTGTTTGATAAATCAGATAAGGGTCTGCTCTCTGTGGTACAATCCAATGAGACAGCAAGGCAAGGGTAATGAATTATTCTGCTTTTGTGACCCCTTTTTATCCCCACAGTATAGAAATAATAATAATAAGAATAGTAATAATAATAAGTATAGTACAACACCTTCACGTTTTCCCGTCTACCAGCTGAAGAGAAAAACTTGCAGTCTGTTCCACATGTAGAGGAATAACACCAAAGGTGGTGTCCCTGGTCAGTGTAAAGGAACTTCTCCCATCAGTTTTTGTTTCTTATCTCACTAAGCTGAAAGACAAATTCTAGAGCGGAATGGCATCAAGGTCTTAAATGCATTCATGACTGAAAATCAGAAAGTGCTTTTGGGTTTTAGCTGTGAGGTTCAGAAAATGGAGTAGATTCTAATTAGGAGTACTTTTAAGTACATTTGTGCCAGTAATGCAAGGAACCCATGAACAGAAAATACACTAAGGGACCTTATTTTTCATGAAAAAAAGAAGAATTAGTGCAGAGTGTTGTTTATAGGAGACAGAAAAATAAATATGCAATTTTGTCCTTTTTTTTCATCAAGTGTGGTGTTCCCTTTCAAGAGGAAGATGTGATTATCCTTAATGGTAATAAAGAAGATGTGGAAATCCTGAAGAAGAGGATGGAGGCGAGAAGACTTAAAAGTAAAGTAGAAAAGGTAAGATTTTTATACATTATTTATTACAGAATTGGAAGAATTCTTGTCTGCAATAAATCTGCTCTTAGATTTGCTGATCTTTATGCAGATGGAGGAATTTACTCTGTGAGCTGTGTTGTATTTAAGCACTACTTTGAAAAGCAGTGGGGTTTTTTGTGTGTATTTTGCCAAGAACATCTTGAAGTTGTACATCCTCAACTTTCTTCTGCCCAGCAGGCAATGCCCTGTGCTCTCAAAATGGGCAAAATGGACTCTGTGCCAGCAATACTCCAGGGTTTCCTTGAAATGAATTACCTCCAGTAATGAGCTACGTCATCCCTGTAGTTCTTGTGGCAGTTCCTGATGATGGCATCAGTTTTTTGATCTTATAAAATAAGATGTCTTTTATTGGCCTCTGCCAGAAACAGGATGTTGGGATCTGTGCATTCCTGGGCTGATGATGTAAGTGTGGAAATTTATCATGTTTTGTGGTTTTCCCAGGCAGTGCAGAAGAGCTGCAAGGACTTGATTCCCACCTAATTCCCACCATGCTGTTGAGGCCTTTGCATTTTTTTATCTGACCAGGTAAAATGAGGTGGAAATCAAGTCCTTGCAGCTCTGCTGCACTGCCCTGTGAGGTGGGAGCTGTTCCGTGGTGCTGAGCTGTCAGATGACACTTCTGCATGTGGGAATTTTTTCAGCACTGCTGTTTTTCCCTGAACTGCTTCCTGGAGGATGCCAAAGCAAGCAAACCTTTAGTGCTGACTCAGGCCAGGGTGCTCAGACTTAGCTGGATCTCAGGAACGTGAGCCATTGTCTGATGCTTTCAGCATCTGAGACTTGAGATGGAGGTTTCATCCCTTGATTTTGCCATGCAAATATTTCCCTAGTTTGTTTTAAAACAAATCCTTTTTTCCTTGCCAGGGAGCATATGATTCGTGCTCCTCACAGGGCCTTTATTCATCTGGGCCAGTACAGCATTGCTGGGCCTGGGCAATACATCAAAAGGATGGTTTTCCATAAAAATCCTGCTGTTCTGTTTCCTGTTTTTCATAGTCTCTGCATATCATGTCTTATAGCTTCTGGCATAAGAATGATAATCTCATGGTGTCTATTCAGGTGGGTTTTCTTTTTTTTCCCCCCCCTCAGTACTCAGTAGTTAAAAGTTTTGGAAAAAAAATTTTTTTAATTTGATGCTAGACTATTGCAGATCTTGGCAGATGAGTGCTCAGCCCCAAAAGCAGTGGTTGGTTGCACTTGGTTTGCTTTAGGAACAGGGTCCTAGCAAAGCACCTGTAGCTTTGGGTCAAATAATTTTGAATAATCTGAAAGTTGATGCTGTCCCCAGCTTCTGCTCAGCAGAGAAGTACCTGAATGTCCAAGGCAGTTGTGGCTTTTAGGGTGACAGCACAAAAGGACACCGTGCCCTGGTCTTGGGGCTCTGTGCTGTGGGGGAACATGCAAATGGGATTTGTTTGGTTAGATGAGAATTTCAGGACAGGATTTGCAAATCTCTCAGCAGCCTCAGGTGGTGACCTTGGTGCCCCAGCTGGTCCCTGCAGCTGGAACCAGCCCCTGCTGTCACTGGCACCATCTGAGACCTGGGAGCTCCATCCCAGTGTCAACACAATTCCCAGTTTGTTATTTCCTCCTCAGTTCCTTCTGAGCAGGCTCAGTGGACTTGCTGTGTTTGGAGCAGGAAGCACAAACTCCTTTTCTTTATCCCCATGAGACAAATCATCAGGAAGATGCAGCTGGCATTAATACAAAAATTTATTCAAGCTCAGCTCTGCCACTGTGCCCATAGTGAAACACCTCTATGAATACACACATCCATAGAGCTACAGACATCTGGGATGGGACTTCTCCTTGGAAATCCACCTGTAACAAAAGGTGGAAATCCCCTGCACTGAGGTTTTCCAGGTACCTGAAGGCCAGGCTGGATGGGAATGGTCTATGGAAGGTGTGTGTGCCCGTGGCAGGGGTGGAATGGGGAGCTTTAAGGTCCTGCCAACCCAAAACCATTGAGTGGATTTCTCACACCAGGAGAGCGATGTTTGCAGGCAGAGCCGTGATCCTCTGCCACCACCTCCTGGCTCAGCTTTGCAGCAACATTTGCTGGGGCATTTTTTCCCTCGAGCATTAATCCTTTGCTTCACAGCAGGGATTCTCCTGAGTTTTAGAACAGAATTAAATATATTTATTTTCTTTGAGGTTGTGCAGCTGTCTTAAAACATGTTCACAATTCAGAATGTATCCAGTGAGAGTAATGCTAATGACTGTTGTAATACATCTTTCTTTTTCAGCTTGGCATTTATGTAATCAAAGCCAGTAATGGGATTCTTCTTGGTTTTTTCTGTGTTTTTTAATCTGTACAAACATAAATTAATTTGGAAAATCTGCTGCACAGATGCTTTTAAAAACTTTAGATTAACTACATGCATCCTGTCTTCCCAAGCAATGCTACAGCAGAGGGTCCAGTTATTGGCTGGTACCCAGGAGAAATTTTTTTATGGACCAAACAAAATTTAGTGAATACGAGATTCAGGATTCTCCTGAAATTTTTCTTGAAAAACATCTTTATTGATTACAATTAATTGTGTCTTATTAATGTTGTACAATTTGCTGCCCTGCTGTGTGGGTTCAGATGATCAGTTAATGATAATAATACACCCACCTTTCAAAGTATGCAAAGCAAAATATTAAATCCAGACAAATCCAGTTTTGTCCTGTAGTTTTCTTTAATGTAACTGCAGGGTTCCCAAGAGTATTAATTTTTCCATGTAGAAATAATACAAAAAATGTGGAAAGAAAAGCTCCACTGGGTAAGAGATAAAAATGTACTGAATTCAATTGTGTGTTTATCAAATATGAGTTGGGAGTTTTATCTCCTTTCAGTCCCTTACCAGATTTCTGCTTGTGTTGTTTCAGAAATCAAAGAAATCTAAGTCAGCAGGAGCAGCTTCTCAGCAAGAGACCTCTGCAGGTAATACAGCTCCCAATTCTGTGTCACCTTCTGAGTCTTGAAGCTGATTCAGGACTTCATTTTTTTGGCTTTTTTTATTCTTTTAGATTCTCCAGGTCCCTCAAAAGCTAAGAATGGAAAGGATTGTGTCAATTCCAGCTCTGGGGAAAACAGGCAGATTGTCTTCACCAAAAGTTCAGGTTGGTGGTTAATCTTAATGTGAAAAATGGGACCAGATCTGCTTGTTTTTGTCATTCTAATACTGCTTTAGTTTGGGAACTTGAATGGATGAGCTTAGAAATTCTTATTTACACGGTCCAGGGTTTGGCATGTCTGTTTTGTTGGCTGCGAGGTGGTGGAGGAGAATTTGCAGTTTCCTGATGTACAGCTGGTCAAAAACTATGTTACGGCACTTTATTTGGACGAATTGTGTTAAAAATCCCTGATTATTTAACTTTTAGTCCTCGTTTTATCTGCTAATTTGCTATGTGTCCTTGGGAGCACTGGGACAGAACTTCAGGATGCACTGATGAACCTACAGCAGCCTTGAAGCTTGGAGTAAACTTGGCAGCCCTTAAACCCAAAGGATGGTGCCCTCTCTTTATTTAATATTTTTCTGCTATTTAATGTCCCCATACTGATATTTTCACACAGAATGGGTACATTTTTAAGGTCAGTCTGAGGTTTCTGTGGGAAGTATTAAATCCTCTACGTTAAAAAAATCAGAATAATTTGAAGAATCTGACAGTGATGATCCATAGATAAACTGGGAGAAGCTGAAATTCTGTCAGCAATGCCTGACCTGCCCTCTGCTGTCTGCTTTTATACAGGAGAGACTTCTGAAAATACTTCATCCCAGATGATGATAATTGCTCCTGGATGTTGAGCAGCCTCATATTTGTAATAATGAAAATGAATTCGTTATTTTCTGAGGGTGTAAAAGAAAAAAAAAAGTGCCTTTTGAAACTGCTGTTTCTGGCTGCTGTTATATTGACCAGCAAGAGATTAAAAAGAGGAGAGAGAGGAAAATAAAGGAAAATCCATGAGGAATGGCAGTAGCATGGGAGTCAATTTGTGAACACGGCACCCTGAGGTTTCTGGGCTTGTATTCTTCCAAATCCAGGGTTTGGCAGCACTTTCCAGACAACTGTTGGTGGCATTGCAAACATTCTGCAAAGCTGAACAGGGTCTGGTCTGTGAGGATTTGGGGTTGCACACACAATTCCATGAGGATTTGGGGTTGTACACACAATTCCGTGAGGATTTGGGGTTGCACACACAATTCCATGAGGATTTGGGGTTGCACACACAATTCCATGAGGATTTGGGGTTGCACACGCAATTCTGCGAGGATTTGGGATTGCACACACAATTGTGAGGATTTGGGGTTGCACACACAATTCTGTGAGCATTTGGGGTTGCACACACAATTCTGTGAGGATTTGGGGTTGCACACACAATTCTGTGAGGATTTGGGGTTGCACACACAATTCTGTGAGCATTTGGGGTTGCACACACAATTCTGTGAGCATTTGGGGTTGTACACACAATTCTGTGAGGTTTTGGGATTGCACACACAATTCCATGTGGATTTGGGATTGCACACACAATTCCATGAGGATTTGGGATTGCACACACAATTCTGTGAGGATTTGGGGTTGCACACACAATTCCATGAGGATTTGGGGTTGCACACACAATTGTGAGGATTTGGGGTTGCACACACAATTCTGTGAGGATTTGGGGTTGCACACACAATTCCATGAGGATTTGGGGTTGCACACTCAATTGTGAGGATTTGGGATTGCACACACAATTCTGTGAGGATTTGGGATTGCACACACAATTCCGTGAGGATTTGGGATTGCACACTCAATTGTGAGGATTTGGGATTGCACACACAATTCTGTGAGGATTTGGGATTGCACACACAATTCCATGAGGATTTGGGATTGCACACACAATTCCTGGGAGCCCCTGTGCCTGAGTTTCACTCAAGATGTCGAGTTTCTGTGTTTATTTCTTTGCACCAGACTTGGCTTTTTCAAATACCCTTCTGCAGCTTGGGAGATGAAATAGTCAAAAAAAAACCCCTTTTTTTTTTTATGTAGCAGTAGATAAAATACACTGAGAAAAACGGTATCAGAAACAGAGGATGGGCATTTCCCTACTACGAATATAAAATGATGCAGACCTTTGTTGTTGGTCGTAACTTTGCAACGAATAAGGGGAGCAGAGGGATTCCCTGGGGAAGGTGTGGCACAAGTTCTGCTTTTGGCATTTGATAGCTGATTTCTAAACAATACTGCAGGCTGCTGGGGGCTTTCATGTTGCTTCAGACCAGAGCTCAGAGCCAATTTTCACACAGAGGAATAAATGTTGTCAGTACTGAATTGCAGCTCAAGGGATTTACAGAATTCCTCTCTCAAGATTTCTAAATGTATTTTGAGTATGAATTCTAAAAGCTGTTGAGTCCAGTTATGGGAGCTATTTATGAGAGACCTGAAAAATGTGTATGTTTTAATTTTCAAACACTGTTTTTCATCTTTGTTTAAATACCTTTGTACACTGTAAGCTGTCATGCTTCATTCTATTCCTTCTTCCCCTCAGAGAATGGAAATCCATCAGTCCCAGGAAAAGTCAATAAAGCTTCTTCCACCACCACCAAGAGATCCATTGCAGACAGCGAGGACAAGTCTGAGGCTTACAAATCTATTTTTACAACTCACAGCTCAGCAAAACGTTCCAAGGAGGAGTGTTCCAACTGGGTTACTCACACAGCTTACTATTTCTGAAACCATGAGGAGCCTCAGTGGAGCAGCCCCTGCTCTTCTCCTCCCCCAGGGCTCTCTGTCCAACTCTGATACAGAACTTTCGTGGTGGTCTCATCCTATCTGGATTTACTCTCTTTGTAAGTTGTTTGTAAACCTGTTCACAGCTGATGAACCTGTGTTAGCTGGATGGCTAACACATTCTGTTAAATAAGAAGTAGACCAGCAGAATCCATGTTGTAGCAGCAGATCTCATTCTGAAATGTTGGATTTTTTGCACAAAAATTCTCTTTTCTCCTCCCAGTTGGATGTTGTGATCCTCAGTCACAGGGCTGTGTCCTCAGGAGGAGCAGGGAGGGGGAAGTTCCTGCTCTCCTGTTGATTTGTGCCACCACTGTAATTACAGTTTTCAATGTATAACTACAGAATTCAAACCCTCTGAAACTTTCTGACAGCAAAAAGATAAATAATGCTTTTTTTTGTCAAGCCAACTGGGCCCTCAGTAGAACTATATGCTTCTGAAAGGTCTGTAGGTATTTTCAAATAATTTACCTTTTGACAGAATAGATGAGAGAGCACAGTCATGAAAATGTTTGTGCAACATTCTTGTCCATATTGCTGTAGCCTGTTTTTAACAGCAGAATATTCCCTTGTCAATGCTTGAATCCCATAATACCTACATGGAATGACCAGAGGGAAGGTTGGAAGTTTTTCACTTTCCTCCCTCTTTTAAAATTGAAATCTGCTTTTTAAATCTTGGCACAAACTAACCAGAAGAGAAATGCAGAAAGGAGGAGGCTTTTAAAACCACTGCATGAAGTTACCTTGTTACCTTTGTGTGTGAAAATGATTCATTATCCTTGTAATTTATTTTTTAAAGTGTCCCCATTTATAATTGGCAGTAGTTACCTGGAGATTCAAATGCTGTGTTGATATTTGCATAGGTGGTCTCCATGATTCAAAGAGGTTGAATGAAACTGCTTGGATTTTATTATTATTTTGATGGGTATAATTAAAAATTGGCTTGCTGTAGAATTTGTGTGGTGGTAAGAATTTTTGTTTTCCAGAGATGTCAGCACATCAAACAGTTTGAGGTTTGCTGGAGCTTCCAGGAAGCATTCAGGCACATTTTGTATGCATAGCTAGGAATCAACTTTGTTCTCCTTGTTCTGTATTCTTTTCCTTATTATCCTTTATTATTTGTTGCTTACAGATAATGAATTTCTGCACTAGAGGTGTCCCATAGTAAGGCTTTTATTTGCAGTCTAATTCTGTTTGACAATACATGTTAAAATCCTATTAGTGTTTTATAGGACTGCACTTTTCTTCTACTTACAGCAGTTATAAATCCTAAAGGGAATTAATTTAAAGCTTTTGATTTAGTTTTTACTTTGCTAAAAAATACACAGGGAAACACAATATTTAGTTTTGCTTCTCTTTTCTTAGTGATATCAGGCAGAGTCCAAGCTGTTGGTCCCAGGTTTTCCTGCCCACTGGGCCATAATAGTGACTCCTTTTCTGAGTCTGATCTGCTCATCTATTAAAACAAATTCCTGGCTAATAAGTTGGTTAATGTGTAGATTCTTCCTGTACCCCTGGGTTTATCAGCTCATGCTCTGCCTCTTTGCCATGGTTGTGTCCAATATTCCTCCATCCCCACATGGGGGACGGAGCTCTTCAAACACTTCTGGGTTATGGAAGTGTTTTCAGTGGGGACTTCTCCTTCCCTTTCCAAAACTCCAGCTGTGAAGGAATGTGATGTATTGTTGGCATGTGAAACACTGTTGGAATGTGAAATATTTCTGGCCTGTGGTGCAGTTCTTGCCACAGCTGGTGTCGAACAGGAGCCCAAAGTGCCACTTGTGCTGTTGGCAGCCCGGGATGGGCAGCGGGCGCTGGAACGTTGACTTGGCAACTTTTAATGGATTCAAGGGAATAGTTTGCTGGAGGATGTTTGCTTTGTTGTGGTTTGCTTTTTGTTGGAGAGGGCAATTTAATTTTCTTTTAATGTAGGTGAATTTGAATGCTGGTGAAAGTTGAAAACTGCGGAAGTCTTGGAATCTGAAATCTGGGGTTTTGAGATGCCACATGAGTCTCCTGCAGCACTGCGTCCATGGGGCTGTTCTGGGGAATTCATGGGACAGTTAGTTTTGTTTCCATGCTGTTCAAGCCTTGGCCTCTCTTCTGAAAAGCTCAAAAAAGCATCCAGTTAGTGCCAGTTGTATAATAGGGGGCTGTTTTTGTGGTGTGGAACCTGCCCTCTGGGGACTGCACTGAAATGCAGCAACTTCCCCACACACTGGTGGTGAAACCTGGCCCAGGCGTGCACGAGTGGAAAAGGCCTGGAAGGTTCTGTGTCCTAAATCACCGTCCTGGGAGCTGCCTGGTTGTCTGCACACGGGAACAGGTTCAGTCCTTTCCATATTGGTGCCTCTGAATCCCAAAACCTGAGGGTGTTCCCACATCCAGACCCGCAGAGCTCAGCCCGCTCTCAGTGGTCAGAACTGCAGCTTCATTTGGTCTCCAGCTGCCACACCATGAAATCATTACATGCCACTCAAATTGGCCAAAAAGGCTGGAAGTTCCCTTTAAAACATGATGCTTGTTAGATTAAAATATTTCTTACTCATATCCTATTCTTAGCTAAACTGAACAAACAGAGTTGTCTGTGAGTGTCCTGCCTTGCTGTGCAGCCCAGACCCCCCTGTGCAGTTGGGAGATTTTGCTCTAGATTCAGACCCTGCCAAATAGTTTCTTGGTTGCATTTAAAAATAAAAGGGCTGTTTAGACATTACAATCCACAGAGGGTCTGAAATCAGTGTGTCCTAAGCTGAATACAAATCACAGACAAAAAGTGTTTTGTTGGGAGGGTCACAAATGGAACTGATTACTGCTAGACTGTGGATTTCCTTCTGGAGGATGGAGCTGATAGAATTCCTTCCTGACAGTTAGAAATTATAATTGAGTTGGGGTTTTGCTGTGCTTCAAATTTAACCAAGCTTCAAAATGAGTAAGAGGGATGGAATCCAAATCCATCTGCAGTTCTGCCTATAAACCAGGATTTTCATCTAAATATCCATCCAAGTGCCCAGTTCCTGGGGAGGTGCTGCTGCCGGTGTCGGAGTTGTGGCTTTGTCAGGAATTGAGCTTCATGTGGATTCAAGTATCTCTTACAGGTCAGTGACAGAATTCAATTTACAGACAGACCACAGATCCCATTTGGGAAAGAACCGGTTTCATTATGGCTTTGAGTAAAATGAAATTCTCTTTTGAAAATGTTTCCCTGCCAGCTCTTTGTGACACATCCAGCACAACCCAACCTTTGTGGGGTATCTGTGAGAGGTTTTCTCAAAAGCCAAGGGCTCGCTGGTGAAGAGCAACCCCTCCCCTTGCAGAAGTGTTCAGCTCTGACTGCACTGCTACTTTTTCCACAAAGTTCTTCCCTTGTTTCCTCTCGTTTGCCTCTTTCTTTCTGCTGCCTACAGAAATTTCCTCAATGATAGAGGAGGGCAGGGAATGGGGAATGATGAAGGTGATGATGCTCTGGTTTTTCAGCCCCTTTGCTCTTCTGGGGCTGATCTGCATTTGTGCTGCAGCCAAGACGGGGAATTTTCTCCTTCTTCCAGGCCTTGTCTTAAATGTGACATCAGTTGGAGTCGGGATAGACTTGGAGTTTGTCACTTCTTGATCAGGAGAAATTCCTTGCTGGAAAGGGTGCTCAGGCCTTGGCAGGGGCTGCTGCCCAGGGAGGTTTGGAGTCCCCATCCCTGGAGGTGCCCAAGGAAGGCCTGAACATGGCACTCAGTGCTCTGGGCTGGGACAAGGTGGGGATTGGGCACAGCTGGGACTCCATGATCCTGGAGGTCTTTTCCAACCATAATAATTCCGTAATTCTACGCAAGGCTGACCTGACTCTAAATTCTATGTTGTTTGCTTAAAATAGAAACAATATGACAGTGTAAGTTTTCCTAACAGTCATGAATATCACATTTGTGCCATGAGTTTCCTCTTCTGGTTTTTTTGTGTTTGTTTTTTTTTTTTTTAATTAAAAGCAAATTTTTTTTAATTAAAACTAATTCCAAGGAATGCCTTAGTCTCAGTGATAAGTGAGGTTTGCCCTGCCTTGGAAGGGCTGCTGTGCTGGCCGGGATGGGTGTAGCTTTCTGCAGCTTGCCTACAAAGCTAAAGAAATGCAAAGCAGCTTATTGCTCAATTCTGCTGACTTTAGCAACTAGGGAGGACAAATTAAAAAAAGAAAAAGGGAATATCTAGTCTCAACCTGGGCATTTAATGGGTCCCAAAATGTGCTGAACTCTTTAGTCTAAATGGGCTCTTTAGTGTGGTGTCAAATAAGTTAAAAAGCGAGGGAGCTTTACAAAGCTGCCTTCATTGTTTAAACTTGTTTCACTCATATTAAGGCTAATGTACATTTATTCAGACTGACAAAGTGCTGAATTTACACAACAGGGATAGTAATAATTAGGTCAGATACTTTTCAAATGGCAGCGGGGGGTGGGAATACTTGGCTCTTTCATGCTTATGAATGGCAATGATTATTAGCGCTGGCCAGGCCAACCACAATACCTGCAAATGCTCCTCTCACCCCATGGATTCCCCTGCCCGGCCAGTGCCACCTCCCAGCTCCCTCCCTGTCTGCTTCAGCTGCCAGCCAGCCTCTGCAGAACGTGGAACTGGTGAGAATGTGGCACTCCTTATGGGAGTACATAGATTTTTAGTGAGCCAAGAGCTGTCCTTTGAAGCTGGGCTCCTCTTCCCTGCTGGGATCTGACTGGGACCAATAAATTATATTAACAAAATTGAAAACTCGGCCATTAAATTGCATTGTCTGCTCAACTGTATGACGTTGAGCTCTAATCTTTCACTTTAGACTACCCAGTTCTTATATATTTATCGTGGTGCCCTTAACCATTCACACACCCCTGCGGTCCCTGGGGAGATGCGGTGTCCGTACCTCGCACCTTTCTCAGGTATATTTGGTGCTGGTGACTCCCAGGACAGAACGCCGGATTAGTCACTCCGAGGAGCTCATCCAGCACAGCAGGAATTGTTTCTCCAAGAGCTTTTTTTCCTTGTCTTTCCTAATATATGAACAAGCGCTGTTGTTTAATTCAGTGCCGCCCAATCTGCTCGCATTTGAATTGCGGTCAGCAGGGCTGTGCTGGGCTGCTCGGATCCACTAAGCTGGAGCCATTTACTCCCCCATTGAGATTTAAGCTACTCCAAGCTCATTTGGTTTGCATGTTCCCATTCCTTAAGGAATCATTAAACAGCTCCCAGCGCTCCGGTCCCCCTTGGATGCAGTGAGGAGGCTCCATGGGCACCGCCAGCCCGGCGCTCCGGTGGGCAAAATCCGCAAAATAAGCTGGAATTTCACTGAACGGGCGAAGTCTCAGTGTCCCATACACCTTTCCCCCCAACTCCCTGCGAACGAGCATCTGTAAATGAGTGAGGTGCGCTCCTGGGGATTCACCAGGATGCATCCCGGGGAATGCGGGATCCACAGCGGGGAGCGGGCGCGGGGGCGTCTGGAGCATCCCGAAAATGCTGTGAAATGCATCGATCCCGAAGGGAATGGCTGGGCTGGAGCCGCCGCAGGCCGGGGCCTGGGCGGGATTGAGTCTCTTAACGACTTGGTTTTTTTTTTTGGTTTTTTTTTTTTTTTTTTTGCTTTTTTTAAGGAATTTGGAGCCAAATGCCCGCGGCCTGAGGCCGGGCTGCGCTTCCTGCGGGCGGCCAGGAGGGGGCGGCAGCCGCCCGGGCACGGCCAGGGGGAGCGCCCCGCGCTGGGGACAGAGGGGACAGAGGGGACAGAGGGGGACAGAGGGACAGAGGGGACAGGGGGGACAGGGGGGACAGAGGGGACAGGGGGGACAGAGGGGACAGGGACAGAGGGGGACAGAGGGGACAGGGGGGAAGAGGGGACAGGGGGGACAGGGGGGGACAGAGGGGACGGAGAGGGACAGAGGGGACAGGGGGGGACAGAGGGGACAGAGGGGGACAGGAGGGACAGAGGGGACAGGGGGACAGAGGGGACGAGAGGGACAGAGGGGACAGAGGGGGACAGGAGGGACAGAGGGACAGAGGGGGACAGAGGGGACAGAGGGAGAGAGGGACAGAGGGGACAGAGAGGGGACAGAGGGGACAGAGAGGACAGAGGGGACAGGGGGGACAGAGAGGGGACAGAGGGACAGAGGGGACAGAGAGGACGGGGGGGACAGAGAGGGGACAGAGGGGACAGAGAGGGACAGAGGGGACAGAGAGGGACAGAGGGGGACAGAGAGGGGACAGAGGGGACAGAGGGGGACAGAGAGGGGACAGAGGGGGACAGGAGGGGACGGGGGGGACAGGGGGGGACAGAGGGGGACAGGGGACGGGGGGACAGAGAGGGACAGAGGGGGACAGGAGGGACAGAGAGGGACAGGAGGGGACGGGGGGGACAGGAGGGACCAAAGAGGGACGGGGGACAGAGAGGGACAGGGGGGAAGGGGGGACAAGAGGAAACAGGGAGGGGACAGAGCGAGCACATCCCAGCGGGAACCCCCCGCAAACCCAAAGCCCAACTCCGACCCTTCCAAAAGACTCTTTGCTGCCCGAAGTGCCCCAAACTCCCCGAGCGCGCTGTAAATCATCGCCGTTTTCCAGCGTAATGAAAGTCCCGCGTACCCAGAGCGGTGCCAAAGCTGCCCCTCCAGAACCTGCCCCGTGCCCCGCGGGTCCTGCGAGGATGAAGGTGGCGAGGATGCCGCAGCATCCGCGGGGTCCGCAGCGCTGCAGGAGCCGCTGTGTGTCCTCTGCCACAGAGCCTCGCTGGGGCGTCTGCCCTGGGAAATGCGGGATTTCAGGATAAATCTGTCGTCTCTGCCGTCCTTTCCTGCTGTCTCCGTTGTTTGCATGCATGTGATGTTTGTATACACTTAAAACCGAGGAATTCATCGCAATTGTGAGTGGGGGAGCATTAACAGTGATAAAGAGAAGGGCTGCAAAGAGGGAGAGGCAGTGCCCGACTTTTCATGGGATGACTCCCAAGTGAGAACAGCAGGATTTATTTGACAGTTCATACACTGATTTTTCAAAGCGAGTTGGTCAGAAAATAGAGGGTTTGTTACACAGAAAATTCCAGTGTTTTGGGGCTTGTTTCCATCCCAGATCCGAATGAAAAGCACAAACTACTCCCCCAAGAAATGTCCTGTTAGATGTTGATTTGGGAGAGTTGTTCCAGCAATGTTCAAATATTTCCTTAATAAAAACAAGCTACTCAGAGAATTAACATTGCATATATCTTAAATTTGAAACGAAATCAAATATTTGGCTCTGTCACCCCCTAAAAACAGTGCAAATAGCTGCATGCTTGGGATTTAAATCCTATTTTCTGGCATCTGTATTAATATGGAACATTTTCTCCTTGCAGTGTTTAGTGCTCCACGTTTGATTTGGAGAGATCCCGGAGTCAAGTTGGAATTTCAAAAACAAAAGAGGGAAAGAAAAACTTGTCTTCTATTTTAGGGTCCTGCAGTACTGGAAATGCAAAGGCTGCAGAGTGAATATTTAACAAGCGCATGAGAATCTAAAAAAGTGTAAAGCAAATGCCAGGCAGCAGTCGCCTTGCCTTGTTCAACTAGAGCAGCATTAAGACATTAAAAATAGATTTACAGATTTCATAATGCGATTGCAACATTCACACAGGTTGGGATTTTTAATTTAACTTTGAACTGGATCATGCAGATTGCAGGGAGACCAGAATGGACTATATTCTAATGGGGGAATTTGCCTTACGCAGGATTAACATATCAAAGGCAGGGCAGGATTTTTGGAGAAGATGGCACAATGATCTGGCTGCTTGTGGGGTTGGCACCTACCAGAGCTGTTGGCACTGGAGGAGGGTTTCAGACCATGAATCAGGGAGGCACTAGCTCTGCTCTTGTCGTGTTCCTTGTGTTGCCCACCGGGCTTGGTACAGGCTGCTAAATTTTGCTTCAATCTTCCCTTGGTGTTTGAGGTCTGGTCAAACAGAGGTGGCAGCGTCCTGGTTTAAAAAAAATAACTAAAGCACTAAGAAAAGGCCCTGCTGGCTGGGTGAGTTAAGAGATGCAATCCCCTCCTGCTTCCTCCCTCCCAGGGGCCATCACACCCTCACTGAGGTGTAGTTGATGATGTCGGCTTCAACACCAGCCTAAATAATATTGCCAGGAAAGGACTTCAAGGCAGGCAGGGATTCCCAGAATTTGTATCCCTAACAAGGGTGGACAGTTGCAGCATTTTGGAGGTGCAGTGGAAAAGGTGAAGAGCAGAAAGGACACAGGCAGGGCCTGACTCCAGGATGGTAGAGGGCATCCATGCTGCTCTGTTTTCCTTTGATCCTTCCCTTGGGAATACACCTGCAGCTGTGCTGGAGATAACTGCTCCCCTTCAGACAGCCAGAATAATGGAATCCTTCACTGTTCCACTCCAGAAGGATCCAACAAACTCTCCCCACCTGCACAGAGAAAGGCAGGACACCCCTCTGAGCCTCCTGCATGTGCCAAGGTGTCATTTTGTGTCTGTCACACTTTGTCACCACTTTGTACCCCAACACGAGAACATCGGATGCCATCACACCACCTGCCACCTCTGAAGGGAGGATATCCATTGGCCCAGTAGCAGCCTGGTGAAATTCCACCTCTTTGGCCAGAGGTTCTCCTCAACAGCTGAATTCCCAGTGGCACATTAGTGAGCTTTTTCCTGGCAGGGTGGAAGAAAACTCTGCTTCCACTTAGCCCTCGCTGCTGTGGTGAATTCTGTGTGCTCTGCTGGGCTGGTGGCACGTCATGATCACAGGGATTATCCCTGTTTTCCAGTCAGAAAATGGTCCATATGAAAACAACTGAGTGATGGGATGAACAAAAGGAATTATGAAAACTATATAATTTTGTCTGAGAACTCTGGTGCCTTCTGGGAAGCATCACAGAATCCCCAGCACAAAACATCCCCTCAGACACGGACAGCACAGACAAGGAGTGGTGTTGAGCAAGAAGCTTGACCAGAGCAACGATTATTGATTTCAAAACATCCCAGAGCTGTGTGGCCACAACAATCTGGGGCAAAATTGGAGGAGTCAGAGTGAATCAAAGTGGGGCAAACTTGCTGCTCACACGACTGTTGGAGATCACTTCGTGCAGATATGCAACACCTGCAACAAGTTTCGTGCAGGGACTTGCCTTTATATTGAATTGAAGTGTAGGCATGGGTTCTCACAGGGGAAGGAATGCTGGCTGAGAGGAACAGGGAGCCTTCTGCATCTGGAATCCAGAATTCCTGCTGGATTTGAGCTCCTGAAGGAGAGGTGCCTAGTTTTGGTGCAGCAGCTTGGGTTGGGGGTGAGAAATGGAAAATGAAGTTGGTTGTGAGCTTGTGGTGCTGCTGCCTGTGAGAGAGCTGTCCTGAGAATAAGGATGCTGCATTTTGCCAGAGCCCAAATTAAGCTCTTGCTTTAACATTTGGCCTTTTTTGAAATCTCCACTTCCCAGCCAGCTACAGCAGCTGGGGGCTTCATGGGCCTGTTCCAAACAACCTGTGCACGATAGCAGAGAAAAATAAACTTTTATTCACTGTGTGGTGATCCCTCACATGCACTGGGGAGAGCCTGGGGATCACCGAAGGGGAGCATGCTGAGAACTGGCCTCGATTAGCAGTTAGTCAGAAACAGCAAACCCAGCAGAGCCCTGTGTGCACTTGAAGGGCACAGACACTGCCCCAGCGTGGTCATTTTTTACACCAAAATGTTGGATTTTGATGGTGCAGCAAAACTGCCAAGAAGGAGATCATGCCACACAAGACACCCAACGTGTCCCTCTGAAAGTCACTGTGCTTTTCTGTGATCTTTTTACATGATCTCTTTGCTTTGTTTCCTCTAAAGCAGAAACCACCTGCCTGAGGAGTCCGGTCTGTCTCAGGGGCTGAGATCCATCCTCAGTGTTGGGTAAAATTCATGTAGAATTTGCAACTGGATTTGCTGATTTTATAGGTTCTTCTTTTCAGGTTCCTCTGTATTTAATGAGAGGTGTTTATTTTTTTTTTTTAATGAAATTTCAGATTTATCTGAAGCAAAGCAGCAAGTGCTTGTGAAATGGGTTCATTCCTCCCCAACAGAGCTGGGTTCCAGGTTTAGAGATTATTGAAACTGTTTTCACTTATTCAGCTTGGAGCATTCCCGTAGGATTTTTAACGTCTGAGCATGTTTCCTTTCATCAGCAGGGATTGCAGTAGTCTGCAATGACTTCTTCTCCTTTGGCTCAAAAGTTAAATATGAATTTATAGCGTGATTGCATTGAGATTTCAGAACTGTGCTGCAGAAATCAATGTTGCTGTGATCTTACCTGCCTGGAGATTACAGACCAATAGCCTTGATAAACATCCCATACCTTGGATGATATATTGAGCTCCAGAGTATTTTTATTAAGCTGCTCTGAAATTATTCTCAAAGGATGCAAACCTCATCTTAGCTACAACTGTTACCCATAGTCTTTAAAGAACATTCTGCAACCTTTTTGCTAAACAATCTGCTCAGCTGTTACCAAGTTTTACCCAATATTCAAATGCACTTATTCCTTTTCAACCCTTGCCAAGCTGAGGTTATTAAGAAAGAGATACAAATTAAAAGGATTAAAAATGCAACTCTAATTAAACACATATGAGCAGTTAAAAGTCGGCTCTGCCCTGGTTATCTGTGCACACAGAAATATCACACACAACTTAAAACAGCCAAAGTCTCCATTAAGAGCTTGCTGAAGGCACCACCAGTGTAATAACACACTGTGCCTTCTCTGGAGCTTCTTCTGCGTAGGTCTTGAAATACTTTTAAAAATGAGATGAGCCAGTGCTCTCCCCACTTGCAAAGAAGAAGCAGCTGAGGCTGAGAGGAAGGAGAGGAGATTCTGCACTTGAATCTTCCATGAACATGAACTACATGACCTCATCCATGGAGAAGAGCTCTGGTTGTCCCCAAAAGCTGTGGCAGTGGCATGGGATGGGGGTGACTTGCCTTTCCAAGCAGACCTGGGGTTTCTTTTCAGAAGAATGTGCAACAAAAACATATCAAGCCACGGTTGGCTCTCTGTGACAAAAGTGAGTTGGTATCTCTTAAATAAGTATCCAAACAAGCCCTTGAGGACACATAATCACCCAACAGCATCTGTGATCACAGCTCTGCGTTTTAAAGGATTAGGGGGGGATTAGGACGTTTGTAAATTCCTCACCAACCTTTTGTAGAGGCAGGATGGAATATTTTTTAAAGAATTCACAGACTGTCTGTTAAAAGCCTTTATTCCCTGATTTGCGCTGGGTGTGGGCCGCTTTGTGATTTTTTAAAAGGTAGCCTAACATGGCTCATCAATCTAGGCTGCATATAAATCCTTCTTTGTATGATTCCTAATAAGCTTCGAGGGCTTTCTGCTCCTCATGAAGAATGGGAAAACATCCTTGCACTGGAGAATAACAGCTCCTTTCATTCTGCCACTGGTGCTGCTGGTTTAACACCCCCACCCAAGGGAATGATATCACCCGGGGAAAAAACTGAGTGGGGTTTGATCCCCAAGAAGTGTTCCAGAAAAGCCTCTCATGTTCTGGTACTTCTGGGGCCAAACATACCATGATTGGCTTGAACATTCGCAGGAAATAATCAGGGTTCACCAGGCAGGATAACAGGACTTTCCTGCTTTTTCTGGGAATGGGAGATGAAGCTGGACAGGGAAGGAGAGGAACACCCTGACTCGTGCCTGCATCCAGGTGAGAAGAGCTGACATCATTTGGATACAGTGAGTATTAGACAGGGATGTTCAAAGCATCCCTTGGGCAAAAGGAATAGGAAATACTACATTAAAAGAAATCAGTTTGCTTGAATGGGTTAATTCTTCAATATTCTTTTTGGCTGCAGTCATCTTCTCCCCAAAGCTACTGAGGGTGGAATTCCTGTGCTGCCCAGCTCTACCTGTAGGTCCCAGCAAGGGCAGCAATCCTGTTTGCAGATATGCCAAAGATAGGGTGACACAAACAGGCTGCAAACTTTGGGCTGAGCTTTTAGCTAATTTTACTTTCCAAAAAAAAGTCTGAATGTTTAAAGCTCTGCACCTGACATTTCCTCTGTAATTTCACCACTGTTTCTTTAGCCAAGGGCTAATCTTGACCATGAAATCTGCTTCTTGTGTATGATCATTCACTCCTGCTTGTCTGGACACATCTCTGAGCCGTGATTCTGGAGGTGTTTGGGAACTGGTCAATGTTTCTGAACACCTCCATAGGTGAGACAAAAGCTGCCTTTGACAATTCTACACCTTCTCATCGACTCTTCCAATTTCTCTTATTTTTACTGTTTTTACCAAGGTACAACCATAAGGAATTGAAAAGATAGATAGATAGATAGATAGATAGATAGATAGATAGATAGATAGATAGATAAATACATCCCTGGAAGTGTCCAAAGCCAGCTTGGATGGGCTTGGAGCAACCTGGTCTATGGAAGGTGCCCCTGCCCATGGCAGGGGGTGGAATGAGATGAGCTTTAAGGTCCCTTCCAACCAAACCATTCTGTGATTCCATGATTTAGGGGAGTGAGGGAGGGTCCCCTCCGTGTCAGCCTTCTGGGCCTGTGCTGTTGTCTGAGCTGGGGACTCAGGTAAAAATCCGAGCACCTGCATCCTCCCCGCCAGGATAAGAGGGGGTCCCATCCCAGTCTGACAGGTTCTTTGCTCCCTTCTGGCTCTCTTTTGCTTGTATTTAGAGCAGTGTGCATTTGCCAGGCTCTGTGTGGGGAATTAGGGCATGGGGATGTTAATTTTTGTTGCTGCTTGTCCCTCAGACATGGCCCGTGAGTTCTGGCCCGGGGCCAGCCTGAAGAGCTCTGTGTCTCTCTAACCAGAGGTGCTCCTCTGCAGAAACACAACCACGGGGTTTCGAAGGGTCACCCCTGAGGACAGGCAGTAATTCACAGTTTAATTAACCTGCTGAAGCCATTGCAGCCGCCTGTGCAGAGGGCAGAGCCAGCACTGGGGTGAAATGGGAGAAATGTCCCAATTCGAAACCAGAGGAGTAGGTGTAAATCTTCCCTTTAGAAGTGGGGAGGGATCAATACACACAGGCCCAGCTTAGTGCTAATTACAGCTTCACCTTTTAGCTATATATTAAAAAAAGAGCTAATCCTTGAATATTTAAAGTCCTGTTTCTTCATGACCACAGAGATTAATTGGGAAATGGGAGTAACTGGAGAAGAGGGGCAGAAACCAGAGCAGCACTGGGCAGCCTGGGCCAGGGTTTGGTGCCTGCCCTCCCTCCCTGCTGCGCAGGGCAATGGAGGAGCACTTGAAAAAGTGAGGGTTTTGCTCTTTTTGGTCTGCTTCTCTCCTCCTCCATGCTTTAGTAATTCCTGGGTGACTGATAGCAACCTTCCAGATAAGGAGTCTCCAGTTAACAGCCGGGATATGCCCTTCCCATCGGTCATTATTGCCTAATTAGCAATTTGCAATATTTCGCAATCGATGACAATGACACGAGGTGCCATTTGCAGGGGTGGGGGCTGCAGAGCGATTGGCAGCATTTTCCTGGGAAAGCCGGGCAGGAGAACGCAGAGCTGAGGACATGCCTGGGGTCAGGAGAGGTGCCTCCAGTCCCAGTTATGCCAGGAGAAGGCTTTTTCCCAAATCCAGTGCCTGGGAATGGCGCTGCTCTCTCTACCTGGCAAGGAAAGTGGCGGGAGAGGGAAGTGTATTTTAATGTCCTGGGGGGCTGACCTGGAAAAGCAAAGCAGAAGCTGCCAAGGACGAAGGAGGCTTTGAAGGCTGGAGCTCCCTGCCGGGCATCTGGTCCCCATGGGAGTCCTCTGGAGGCCACTGTAACTCACTAAGGCAGCAGAAGACTCACACAGCAGAAGCAATGCATGGAGTGATCCAATGAGTGCCAGGAGCTGGATCCTGCTGCTGAGAGAGCTCAAAAAAGGAAGGAAGAGAAAAAGTCCCCTGCTCCCTTTTTGGCTGGCACTGCTGAGCTGTTGGTGCTCCACAAAAGAGCAGCCTGAGGCCACATGCAGTGCCAGTGAATCGGGACACTGCTGCCCCATGCAGCACCCCAGGAGAGCAGGGACACATTTATTTATCCCTGCTGAGATGGGGACACGGTGTGACACCAGCACAATGCTCTGCCCTGCTCTAGCACCCATCCCACCACCAGCCCAGCCAGTTCACCACTTAAAGACCATCATAACATTGAACCAGTTCTCTTCAATGTGGCCACGGAATGGCTCATCTGGCCCTGGATGCCTCCAGACGGGATTTGGCATCTCCTGGCAGCACAGTCTGACACAGGGTGTTACTCTGGAGCAGCCAACTCCCTCTGCAGGCCCTGAGTGTTTGGTGGGGCACAGAGGTGCCTAAGGAATGAATGCAGAGTGCACAGCTGCTCCTGGAGAAGCTGTGCTGGAGGGACAAGAGCAGAGGAGCCTGGCCTGAGAGCTCCTTTCCTGTCAGGATCCTTGCAGGGAAGGATCATGAGGTGTGGAAATGCTCTCCCATGTTAAATCACCAAATTAAAGGTGTCAAGCCAAACACAAATACACCTGAAATCGTATTTACTACTATAAATGATACAGAAAATTAATATGGATGGAATTCTGCTGAACCCTTTTTAAAGGCACTTTGCTGGTTGCAGTCGTTCACTGGAGGTCCTTGGGCTGCAGCCAATGTCGCTGTTTACTTTGGAGAACCAGAGCCCTTTTATTTGTGCTAATCATCCACCTGTGATAAGAGAAAAAAATAATAGAGATAAAAATAGCCTGTCACTGCAGCATTGCTGAGGGTGGGAGGAACCCAGCAAAGCAACTGAAGGTTCTCTGCTGGGAATGAGCTTTTAAAGGGTCACAGAAATGATCAGTGAGGAGCACAACTTCTGCTGCATTCATCACAGGGATACCCAAACCCTGGATAAATCCTTGGGTATTCCTGGGCTGGGTTTGCTTTTTCTCAGACCAGTTTCCCAGCTAATGCTTTTCAGAGACAGGTCTGAAATTAAGATTTCCATATTTATGTGCCTATTAACATAGATGCATTAGAAAACTTAATGAGCTTATGTAACAAATTGCTGTATGACATTGTAAACGACTCGGGAGAGGATCTGTACTTAGGGAGATAAGGGTGGCATTTGCAATGGCACCAGCTCAGGGAAAATTACAAGGAGCAGCAATTGCATGGTGCAGGTAGACTGCTCTGAGACCAGAGCCTCAAGGTGCTGTCCCGCCAGCGAGGTGTGTGCGTGGGGAGCCTGGCCAGAACCCTCTTGCTCAGCTCACACGGGGCCACACAGCCACAGCCTCCACCCAGGGGTTTTCCATATCCCAGGGACGAAATGAGGCTGTGCTTGGAGTCAGCATCGCCTCTCTGCCATCGCAGCCTTCCTGCGTTGAGCAAGACCCTTTGGGCACGTCTGCAGGGAGCAGAGCTCTCCCTGTGCCTGCTCAGAGCTGGCTGGATGTGTCAGTGGGTTTGGGAGGCCTCCAGCCACTGCTCTGTGCCTGCTCCAGAGGAAATTGGTGTCCCAGGCACAGCAAGGGCTCCCGGAGCTCCCAGGTCACATCTGGCCAGCTCGGGGCAGAGGCAGGGTGAGGTGGAGGTTTTGTAGCTTGTAGATATGCTTTACATGTCCCTGTTTCCTGCTTCCCCACTCTAAACAAGGAAATACCGCATCCCAAAACTTTTGGGGCAGGAAGACGGGGTGCTGCCTACCTGTGTGGGTAGTGCAGAGCTGCTGAAGACAAGCAGAGCGTGGCAGATTTTCAGTCTGGGTCTGCTGAAGATGTAAATTCTCCTCACCTGCTTGTGTGCACACAGGATCCTCACCACAGACCGTGGGCACAGCACAACGTCCCGAGAACCTGAGGGAGGTTTTTAGGGAGGGAGGGCTCAGGATTGAAATAGGTGAGTGCTCAGACCCTTCCCTTCCCCGGTTAGAGCAGAGTTTTATACAGAGAAGTCAACAGCGTGGGGCTCTTCCACTCAGTGTCCCAGGGAACCACAACTGGACAACCGCTGTGGCAGCAGAAGTGTGAACTCATCCCTCCCTCCCATGCACTGGGAAGCCTCCCTGTGACCATCCACACCCCTCTGTTATTAAGCAGAGCCAGGTTTGGACTCCAGAAGGCACTGTGGGCTCAGAGAGGTTTGGCTGGCGGGGCTGGAACGAGCCACAAGTGGCAACTGGTGCCCCGGGCGTGGGCAAGGAGCCCGGGCACTGCTGGGGCACTGGGGGCTCTGGAGGACCCTCACACATGGCCCTATTTCCCCAGCCACCGTGGTGTCTCTGTGTGCTGTCTGCGACAGAGCAGGTGATCCCTGTCCCCACCAGGGAGCACCGCAGTGACTCGGGAATTGGGAACAACCTGGACCTGGTGCACAGCTCGGTGCTGTCTGCGGTGATGCTGCTCCCAACCACACCGCAACAGATTTACAGACTGGCTGAAAGGAGCGAGGATTCCCCTGGCAGAGCCCTGCCGGGATAAGCTACGCTGACAGAAGAGCACTTTAGCTGGTGTATTCTGTGTTTACACAAGAGCGGCGCTTTATCGCTCTGGCTCTACTGGCAAAGCTCCCCTCGGGCTACTCCGGCTCGCACCCTCCCTGCGGAGCCACATGGGCACGGGCTCCAAGGAAAATCGCATCCCACCGAGGGGCCTGGGAGCCTGCAGCCTCTCGGGGCGGTGTGCCAGCCTCCCCCCGGGCAGGCAGTGCCCGAGAGCCCGGCCCGGGCTGGCTTCAGGTCACTCTGCAGCCACCCACACACACCCTGCCCTGGCCACCTCGCCGTGCTCTGGGCTAACCCATCATTTGCATGGGTGCAGCCTGACCTGGTTTGAGCCCGTGTCTGCCACTGCATTTGCATCTGTTGAGCTGAGCTGGTTTTGTTTCGCTGTTGTGATTGTTTTCAATTCTAATGCAGCCCGGCACAAGGAAGTGGTGACCTCGTTCCTCTCCTCTCAGCATCAGGGCTGGCTTTCAAAGGCACCATCCGCCTTGCACCAGTCCGGCTGTCACCTGTAAAAACTGCCTTCCTGCCCTCCAAATTCTCTCTCGTTCCTCGACAGACCCTTGTCCCACCGGTCTCCAAAGTAAAACTTCCCTGTGTCCCAGAGGGAGGAGCAGCTCTTCTCACGTCCCTCCAAGGCTTCCCTCGGCTGCTGTCCAAGGCCACGCTCCCAGCGTTGTTAATCGCAGCTCTCTGGACACCCAGCTCACCAAACAGTCCAAATTTGATCTGGATCAGGTGTGGACCGGGGCTGCCTTTCTGCTGAGTCAGTCAAACCACGGGGTTAGGGTCGGCTTTGGAATTTTTGTGAATTGGTTTTGGGGACAGGATGATGGACCAGGTCTGCCATGGTGTGGGCAAAAGACATCTTATGCAGCATGAAACTGCTGCAAGTTAGTACCAGCTTCATTTTCAATACATTTGCATTGGTAGAGTGAATTTACCCTTCGTGCTTTCCCGTGTTGGATTTTTGTAGGAGGAGGAAGAGATTTAGAGCTGCTTGCACTGTGTTGCCTGCTGGACTGTGGCTCCTAAATTCCAGGAAGCCCAGAAATGAAGATGCCTGAAGTGCTGCCTGAATTTACACTTGAACTGAAGCACCCTGAATTGTATTGCCTCTGTTTTGTTGCTGAAGAGCGAAGAATGTGGGTTTTTTAATAGAAGAAAAATCACCTGGACATCCCAAGTCTGTGTCCCTCTGCAATCCCACCTGCATGCAACTACCTGAACTGGATAAGAGGCTTCAAAGTAGTGTGAATTCTTTCACCTCAGAGTATTTCCTCTGTGCCTCTGCAGAAGTAGTGCTGCAGGAAATTTCACAAATGGATTTGCATGGGAAAAATAAACCTATTTTAAAAAGTCACTCAGCCCCTACATGTGTGTGCAAGAGTAACCAAAACCAAATCCTTGAGAAAGCTTTTCCCCCATTTGTGATACAGTTTAGATTTTGTCCAGCTGAGATGGAGAACTCCAGGGGAAACTGGCTACTTAGAGGGATTAGGAGTTTTCAAGAAACTGGACTGTGGAAGTAAGAGAGTAACTGAATATGTTTTCTTTACTTATTTAAATTGCCTACAGGGAAAATCCTCAGCTTCAACTCACATGACCCATTGTCCTGACATCAAGGTCAGTTTACTCATTTCATCACCCCTGAAGAGTGAAAGGTAACTAGAAATAATGCAACTGACTGCTGCTTTGTAAATTCATTCCCTCCTGCTGTCTGCATCTCTGCTTTATATTGTGCCCAAAATCATTTTGGAAGGTGTTTAGATAATTTTCCTATCAGGATTTTAAACTTGGCATGTCTGTGTGTATCTATGGATGTACATGGAGCAGTGAGTATTTTTAAAAATGCACTTTACACACTTAATTGGTACCCTGACGGTGCACAGGCTGCAGGACCCCTCAAATTTAGGGATGGAAAAGACCCTTTGTACCTGGTGCCCATCTTTGTCCGTGGAGGAACCTTCCCCAAACATCACCGTTGTGCCCCAGCAGTTGTCTGCATAAAACATCATCGCCAACCTTTATTTTTATAATATGAATTTTGTCTATGGTGCCACGAGCCTGTTTATCTTTTTACTTTCAGAAAAAACCGAACTAAATATATGAATCCTGATTTCGCTTTTAGCATTGTGGTGTTTTTACTGTTTGGGGTTTTTTGATCTTCTTTTATTTTGAGCCTGTTCCCTGCAAGAGGGAGCTGAGTTTGGTTACACAGCGTCCAGCAGTGACAGACAGCCTTTGGAGCAGCACTCTGGCTAACAGCTCCTGATGGACATAAAGAGGAGGGAATTTAAAAAGTCAGAGCATCTCTCCAGAACAGAATGATCATTGCACTGCAGGCAAAATGTCAGAGCCCTGAGGAGGCTCCTCAGGGTCATTGGACAGAGATGGGGACCGGGGACCACAGCTCCCACTCCTGTCTTGGTCCCATCAGATTAGAATCCAGCTCTGGCCACTGCTGGGATTATTATCCTTGTTTTATGAATGAGCAGACCAAGGCAAATGCAACTGCTGTCGTATTTGTGGTCATCCCCTGCCTCAAGGACAGGGGCAGGCTGGGAATCTGGGTGTTCCTGTGCCCTGTCCCATTCTGTGGCTGCAGGCAGGCTCGTGTGAATTCTTTCTCTCCCAGGTATCCGTCTCCTGCCGCAAACCATCCAGCCTGACAGATCTTCTCGTGTACAAAAGCCAGAGAAACTCCTCTGCAGGAGCCCCAGGCAGCTGCACATCACTGCTGAACCTCTGCCACACGCCATGGAGCATCTCCCAGGGCCCAAAAGTGCTTGGTGCCAAAGCCTGTCACTTCTGCCCAGGAATTGCTAAACATCCTCTGTGCTGCGGGCTCACGGCACACCATGGCCAGGGGACTCTGCTGCTCCATCCAGCTCCAGAGGGATGGAGCAGGAAGAAAACATAGCTGGGATTGTATTTATTAAGCAAATTAATAGGTTGGGGGAAAATGAAGAAAGTGTGGGCGCTTTCTTCTCACTTCCTGCAGACGTGAGGGCTGGAGCTGAGGCAGGGAGCTGGGAAGGGAATCAGTGCTTGTCAGAGCAGCCCCACTCCACTGCCTGTCACCTTCACTTTTGGGGGGGACCAGCGCACTCACAGCCCTGACGGGTGCTGACTGCACCCCCAATACCAGTGTAGGATCATAGAATCACAGAATGGTTTGGGTCGGGAGGGACCTTAAAGATTATCCAATTCCAGCCCCCTGCCCTGAGCAGGGACACCTCCCGCTAGCCCAGGTTGCTCCAAGCCCCGTCCAGGCTGGCCTTGAGCACGCTTAACACCGGGTCAGGTGCTGAGGGAGCCTCGGGGGAGCTGGTGGCAGCCCGGGGCTCTGCGGCTGAGCCAGCGGCTCCCGAGCGGCCGCTGCCCTCCCGGGGGTGCACAACGGAGGGCGAGGAAAGGCTGCCGTCAGTCAGGGATTTCGGGGATGCTCCGGGTGCCGGCAGCCGCGGGGAGACACGCACCGACGCACACCGGCCCCCGCGTCCCCCGCGGCTCCGCAAAGGGAGGAGAAACGGCGGAGCAGCGGGAAAAAAAGACTTAAAATGTGCCGGCTCTGCCGCGGGCGGTGGGACCCGTCCGGCAGCGGGGAACGGCCGGGCAGGGCCGGGTCTCGGTGCCTTCCCGGGAGGGGGCGGCCCGGTTTGGGGAGGGGGAGGACAGGGGGAGGGGAATGCGGTGGGGGTGCTCCGCGCCCCTCCGCGCCCCTCCGCGCCCAGGTGTCGGCGCTCGGCCGCGGGGGCGGCTGCCCACGGCTCTGCTGCGGAGCATCGCCGGGCACGTACGTACCGCGGCACTGTGCCGGGGATCCCCTGAGCCCCCGGGAGCCGTCCCGCCCCCGCGGCTCTGCCCCCGGCTCTGGGCTGCGTGCGGGGGTCCTGCCCCTCCGGCGGGACGGGATGGGGGGGGGGGAGGGGGACACCCCGCTTTCCGCCCCTCCCCGCGGCCGCGCCGTGGAAGTTCCGCGGAGTCTCCCGGGGCCGCGGGGCAGCAGCTGCCTTTGTCGAGCTCTGCAGGAGCCGAGGCGACAACCCGGACAGGTTGCTGCAGCCTCATTAACAATACAGATATGTGTGTGTTTAAATAATTTTTAGAGGAAGAGGGATGTAACTAATTAGCATCCCCACGCTCTCTTTTAATTGCTGCCAAATAGGAAAACTACTGACTGTGACAGAGGCGCAGCAGTGGGCTCTGGCTCCCCTCCCGAAGCGTGTTCACGCCTGGGGGTGCTTCGTGGTCCCCACGGGAAACTGCATCCTCGTCAAAAAGGGAACTGAGCCGCCACGAAGCAAAGCACTTCTTCTGCTTGGAATCAGGGGATATCCCCTAAGTAAGAGTACCAATTTAAAAATATTTTAATGATTATTATTTTTTAATAAGTAAATAAAAGCCGCCACCTGTCAGGAGCCATCTCCCCCCCCCCCTTGGCTGCTGCTCGGACCCTGCACAGCTCTGCCCCGTGTCTCAAAGGCGTGTGCAGGGAGGTTCGGTGTCCGTGCAGCAGCCCTGGCTGCCCGCGCATTCCCTGTGCCCGGGAGTCTCCTGGAAATGGAGCGTCTCGCCGGGCGCAGCTGCCGCTGAGCTCCGCGGGGACCCCCGGCCCGCCCGCCGCCGCTTCTCCCGGTTAGAGAGAACCGCGGAGGGCTGCGGAAAGCCACGCTGCGGAGAGGGAGGGGCTCAAAAAGTGTTATCCCCCTGCCTGAGCCCTCAGAGAGGACCGGACCAGCTGAGCTGCCCGTGTGCCCGGCCGCACCAAAGCATCCCTCGCCATCAGCACCCGGGGCGGGGGCCGCATCCATCACCTGCCGGGCGCGGGGCTCTCGGGCCGGGCACCCGGCGGAGGCGGCGGGCGATGCCCGTCCCTGCCCTGCCTTCCCTTCGCTCCCTGCCTGCCCTTCTCTCCCCTTCCCTCGCCTCGCCCTGCCCGTGTGCTCTCCGCGGAGCCCGGACCCTGCGCCGGTCCCCGGCAGCGGCTGCGAGCACGGAGCGAGGAGCAAGTGGATGTACGGGAAAGTTTGTCTCGAACTTTGTCGTGTTTAGCCTCGTCTCTGTTCTCTTGGCTTGTTGTTTAGGAAGCCAAGTGCTTATTTTGGTCGCCTTGTTTAGGTAATTTCTTATACATCCCTCATCCTCTTCCACAGGTCTATTTATAAATATTATTCATAGATAATACATAATAAGAACGCGAATTCATCTTCGTGATTTTGGCCACCAAAACGAAGGTGTTCAGGCACGGACAATTCCAAAGAATGATAAAATCGTGTTCGTTTTTCGGTGTGACATTTCTGAGCAGGAAGAAAATCTGGCTTCTGAGGTTATAATAAAAATAACCAACGTTGTTACAATTCTCCTTTGGAAGGAAGAAGAGCTGATCTCAAACCAGGGAAACTCGACGGTTCCCCTCCTCGTTTCTTTCTAAATCCATCTTGTCCCTTTAATACAAATGAACTTTAAGCTCCCCCTGTATTTTATTATTTAGATTCCTAGTCTTAATGACGCCAGGAGCAGCGCAAGCACACTCGCTAATAATCGTCGCGAACTGCATTTCAAAGAAACATCCCTGGAAGAAAAACACCGTCGGTAAAAAAAAAATAAATAGAGACTCCACCAAAAATGATAATGTGGAGTCGCTGATGATGATGGGCTTAATGCAACTGCTGCAAATCAGCACCTGCGTGGTAGATAAGGCAGATAACACCTCCAACAGTTACTTCCAGCACCCTCGTCCTCCTCTGGTTTATTTTTAGATCATTCATTTAGTCGGATGGAGGGGTTTATGGTGTTTGGATTTTTTTAAACTTTAATTAGTGTTCGTGGCATTTTTCTTCCCTGATCTTTAGCGGGGGGAAAAAGTGAGTGAAGTGTGAACTGGTTTAATCTGGAGACGTGGGTCTATCTCGGGCCTTTAATAGCAGCTCTCAGGCGGCTCGTCCCCGGGCACTGATAGCCAAGATCTCCGCAGCCAGCACTGTCCAGGGTCAGCTTTTGTCTCTGCCACAATAAACAAACACTTGCTCCTCTCATGTAAATGAGCAGTGATCCGGATGCACCTTAAAACACTGGGAGAAGTCGTTGCTTTTGAAAACGATGTTCATTTTGTCTGACACACATAACTGCATAGATCAAATGCCTGCAGAAAGGTAGCAATTTGGCAGGGAAGTATTTTCTAAGCTTAGATGAAAGTGTGCTCACGGCGTCCGAAAATGCCTGTCTCACCTCCCACCTGCTTCCCCAGCCCCGAGTTTGTGCGAAAAGATTAGACAGGCGGGATTTTCGTTGGAAAAGGTAAAAAATTAAAATAAAAAGAAACCGATGCGAGGAAGCAGTCGCACAATTCCCAGAGCCCCGGATCGGAGGCGGTGAATCAGGGCTGCTTTACCTGCCAGGGGTTCGACACCACTGCAGTAATCTTGTCGGATCATTAAGTAAATTATACCTTAAACACCGGTAGCTTACAAGTTGTAATCAGTAATTCAACTCTTGACAATTATGCAAATGAAGCCCCAGCTGCGCTCGGACTTTCTCGCTTTTGCTATGTGGACTTTTTCCGAGTTTATTTCGCCCAAAAACCGCCGCGTGTGGGGGCGGCGGCCCTGCGCCGCCCTACGCGGGGTTTATCAAAGTCCTTCCACGCGTGGAGGAGCTGGGAACACCCGGCACTGCTCCCACATCCCCCAAAAAGAAAGCAGCACGTGGGGGAACGCGGGGAAGCCTCTCTGCAGCGGGGGGATGCCCACGCGTGACCCCTTCCCCGCGGGGCAGCACCGGCGGCGGCGGAGGGGGGGGTCCGGCTCCGCGCTGCCCGCCCACCCTCCGCGGGCGCGGAAGGAGTGGCTTGGGGCTGCGCGCTCCCTCCTGAGTGGCTGGCGGCTGCGGCGCCCGAGCCATCCCTGGGGAGGAGTTAGGATAATCCTATTGCCATTAAGGGCGTCTGGGCAGGGAAAAAAAAACCCGAGTGACCATAAGCGCGGAGGGTTAGTCCGTCAGCTGCCTTCATGCCTGCCAACTGAGCTCCGTCCGGGGGGCCGCTCCTCTTCCCCAGCGCCGACGTGGATTTACCGCCCGTGGGGGGGGGCCGAGCTGTTCTGTTCGCGGCACCGCGCACCTGGTCCGGACGCTGGACGCCATGTTGTGGAAACTAGCAGATAATGTCAAGTACGAAGAGGACTGCGAGGTGAGAGGCTGCGGGGAGGGGTCGCAGCTGGGGAAGGGGGGGTCCTGCGCGGGGCTCCGCCGCCCCCGGGCCGCGCTGCCCGCCCCGCTCGCTGCCCCCGGGAGCGGCAGCTGTCCCTGCCCGAAGACCCCACTTTGCAATTTTTCATTTTCCTTTGGAGGTGCGAAATTTGTTTTTATATATGTATATATTTACTGAGTCTTTTGAACTCTGGAATAAAACGGGGTGCAAGCCCCAACTGGGAGAACCGAGCTTGCATCCCGCGTGGAGCAGCGCCGTGCGGGAGCGGGGCACCTCGGAGCCCCGGGGCTGTCGGAGCGCACCGCACCGGGGCGGGATGCGGAGAGACCGGCAGGTAGCAGCCGCGGCGGGGTGAACCGGGCAGGGCGAACGCTTCCTTCCCACGCTTTTCCTCCCCGGGAGCGTCTCCCACCCGCCGCGTGGTGCTCCCGGGTTTTGATCTCTCCGAATTCGGCTGTGTCCCCCTGTGCCCCCCCCCAGCTCCGCTGGTCCGCCTGCTCGGCTCCTACAGATTAGCTGCAGTCCCCGCTTCACGCTCCATTGGGACCCCATTCACCTCTTATTAACTAGCCCTGTTATTTTAATGACCGTGAAGCCAGAAGCTGCTAAATCCCTGGATCAGCTCAATGTAGACATTTCAGCTTTGACTGCTGAGATTGGAAATCGGGGGAGAAGCAGCGATGGCACGGCTGGAGGCAGCACCGCCGTCCCTCCCCGTCGGGCAGAGCCGGGAGCCCCGGCCCGGGCGCCCCTCGGGGGTGGGAGGGATGGGGGTGTCGGGGGTCCCCCATCGCTCCAAGGGGCGGCGGCTCCGCAGCCCCCCCGGCCCCGGCGTCTCCTTCCCAGCCGGGGCAGCGCGGCGGAAACGCGGCTGCGTCTCTGATTTGAATTTTTCTGCTCTTAATGATTCTTCTGATGACTTGCACAAGCGGGAGGGTTGGTCTGGTGTAGTTGCGATGAGGAGAGCAGCGAGAACTGGTTTGTAACTTTTTCCCTGGGAGTGAGGTGATTTCTTCCGCGAAGTGCCTTAAAAACACCAAACTCCCTGGGCAGGAGCAGGGCGGCTCTCGCTCCGCTCTCTCCTTCCCCAGTGCCGCCACCCGCAGCCCCGAGCGGCCGCCGTGCCCCCAGACCCCGCTGACGGCCACCCGTTGTTCCCCACCCCTGTGTGCTTTCCAGGACCGGCACGATGGAGCAGCAACGGGAACCCGCGGCTGCCGCACCTCTCCGCCGTCAGCCAGCACCTGTACAGCCCGGCCCCGCCGCTCTCGCACTCGGGCGCTTCTGACTTCCAGCCCCCCTACTTCCCCCCCCCGTACCAGCCGCTGCCTTACTCCCAGTCCAGCGACCCCTACTCGCACCTCGGGGACCCCTTCTCCATCAACCCCCTGCACCAGCCGCCGCCGCCGCCGCCCAGCCAGCAGCAGAGCGCTTGGCCGAACCGGCAGAGCCAGGACCCGGCGGCGCTGGCCCCGCACGGCCGCCCCGGGCTGGTGCCGCACCTCTCGGCGCTGGAGAGCGGCTCTGCCGCAGCCGCCGGGAGACTTTCCGGCGCTCCGAGCTGCTGCTGCCCCACGGGCACGGGCTGGACGCCTCGGCGCTGGCCGATAACCTGGGCCTGCACGACATGGCCCACCAGATGGAGGAGGTGCAGGTAAGGAGCACCCGGACACCCCCTCGGCGAGGCCGGACGGGCCCCGTCCCCTTCTGCACATCCCATCCCCGTCCGTGCAGGGAAATCCTCATTTTCTGCGCTTCGCCCCTTAGGATGCGGGCGCGCGGGGAGGGGGTGGGTTTCCCAAAAGCCCCCGGCTTTTTCCCTCTCAGCTCTTCCGGGTGCGAAACTTTCTCCCCCTTTCTCTTTCCAGAATGTGGAAGATCAACACTTACTAATGCATGACCAGACTGTCATTAGAAAAGGTCAGTAAGGTGGCACCGCAGTTTTACTTTCCCTTGTCAATAGTTAAAAGTTTAATGACGCACCGGTGAAGTGACGCCCTATTATTTTTATAAAGACCGATCCTTTGGGATCGGGAGGGCGGAGGAGTTTTTATTCCACTCAGTCCCTGGATTTTTCTGACGCTGTCCGAGGGAAGGTGGCAGCGGGGACAAGCTCCCAGGGCTGCCCCGGGGCGTGAGACTCCTGCGGGGACACGAATCCCCTCGTGTGCGCTTGTGTTGTGGCTTTAATCGAAAGCAGGACCTTGAACGGATTTTAATCTTTTCTGAAATATGTGTGTGTAAAGTGACACGGGGCTTTTCTCTCGTTTGTTTGTTTGGGGTTTTTGTTGCTGCTAGCACTCGAAGACAGCTTTTTTTTCTTTTTCTTTTCCAACTTTTTTTTTTTCAACTTCTTTACAAGACCTGAGAAAGAACTGAGTTCGCTGACAGAAGACTGTTTGGCTTTATCTTAATCGAAATTGGTTTGTAGCTGAGGTTTTGAGGAAGGAGGAAGACGTATTGACTCAATTTACAGTAATTTAGCTTTTTTTCCTTGCTTTTGTTTTTAAACAAATTTGTGCTTAAAAAAAAAAAAAATCAGAACTTTCCTCTGAAGACTTCAAACAAATACCTAACTGAGGAAAAGCAGAAGTGTGTGTCAGAGCGCTGATTGCTGCCTTTAGCTCATGGGAGAATAATTTTGCTGTCAGATGCACCACTGACAAATCTTCCCCCTCCGGGAGCGGGCCGACCTCGGCTCTTTAACCCTTTCGCCAGCAGCACACTGGGTGAACTGGGCGGATTTGTGAGGGGATGGAAAAGCTGGATCTGTGGTTTGCTCCTTCCAAAGCCTTTGTTGTCCCTCCTCACCTAAAGGCTGGAGCTATTAACGAGGAGCAGCTCCTTACTTTCGGTTCTCCCTGGGCTGTGTCCCTCTCTGTTGTGCTGTCTGGCAGGAATTTGTTGGGATTAAATTCCAAAGGCGGTTTCTTAAATCTGCGTGTGTGAGGTGGAAGATGAAGCCCAGCGGGAGCTGGAAGGTTTCTCCCTGCCCTGACTTGGGAGGAGTTTCGGCAGTAGCTGCAGGATGCTAATTCGGAGTCTGTCTTAGTATTGGGTTTTTGTGAGCACGGCTTTGCTAACTCACAGGCTGCTGCTCCAGAGGTGTGGGGTTTGTGTGCCTTGAGAAGCATTCTTGGTTGTGTTTGGCAGCTCCTTGGAATCCAGTGGCAAAATCCAGCTGGTCAGGTATAATTTTGGGGACCTTTCAGTCCCTGTGCTGCAGATGGATGCTGGGGACGGGGGCCAGTGGTGTGGGCATTTAATACCAAACAAAATCCTCTCTCCTGGGTTGTTTTTCTAGAAAGAAAACTCACTTGCTGCTTCCTATTTACTTTTCCCTTTTGTAAAATACCTGTTTCCCCTCCTCCGCCCGCAGGTCCCATCTCCCTAACGAAAAACAGCGCTCTGAGCCTGCCCTGCCAAAAGGATGGATTAATTGGGGTGGTGATCAACCCCAACGAAGTGTTCTGCTCCGTGCCAGGGAGGCTCTCCCTGCTGAGCTCCACGTCCAAGTACAAAGTGACAGTGGCAGAGGTGCAGAGGCGGCTCTCGCCCCCGGAGTGTCTCAATGCCTCTCTGCTAGGAGGAGTCCTGCGAAGGTAGGACGGCTGCACTCCCCTCCCAGCCACCCCTCCGTGCCTGGTGTTTGTATTTCCCCTGTTTTGCTGTGTGTGAGCAGCCACATCAGCACAACCACAGAGCCTTTTAGCGAGTTCCTGATTTTTGAGAAGCCCAACGACGCTGAATCCTAATAGGCTTTGGAAATAAAATGTCTTTGCACTTCTGCTGCCTCTGGAGAAGTGCTATTAACAGCTCTGACAGCAATTTTTATTCTCTGTTTAAAGCTGGGGTTTTGTCTCAAAACCAGTTCATGGAGCTGTCTCTGATTCCCAAGACAAACTGTTTCCCTGTGGAATGATTTTTTTATTAAATCTCATGATCCTGATTAATCATTACAAGGACACTTTTTATGACCTTTTTTGCATACACTTAATTTGGCTTGTGATCATTCTACAGCTGTTGGTTTCAGTGGTGCAGTTTAAAATATTTTGATTTTGACCTGCTGTGTTTCATCCTGGCTGGTTTGAAGTAGAGCATTTAAAAAGTAGGTCACTTGAAAAGAGCCTGTTTTTTATCTTCTCCCCACCCCAGTAGAACCCTATTGAATGTCAGTAACTGGAATTTCTCATCTTAAAAAGAAGTGTTCCCTGAAGATAAATAAGGCCGTTTTTTTTCTCTTTAATTACAGAGCCAAATCTAAAAATGGTGGCAGATCATTAAGGGAAAAACTGGATAAAATTGGCTTGAATCTTCCTGCTGGCAGAAGGAAAGCTGCAAATGTGACACTATTGACATCTTTGGTGGAAGGTCAGTCTCGAGTGTTTCTTAAAAATAAACTTTCTCCCCTTGTGTACAGCTTTTATCCTCCAGGCAAAGCATGGAAAGGTTAGAAAGTCCTTGAAAGTAATATGGGGTTTTTTGTTAATTTTCAAGTGAGTGTGGTGGGGATGTTGCAGCACCTAAGGAAGGGCTATTCTGCCTTTGAGGGGCTCTCCTCTCTCGTGAGCCCTGCTCACACAAACCCAGCCCCTGCTCCTCTTCCTCATGGCTGCATCCCGGGATGCTGGCAGGGATGCAGAATTCCTCCGTGCCAGGATGTGCCAAAGGCACCTTCGTCCAGTCTGTTTCTTGAGGGTTGTTTTGGGTTTCACAAGGGCGAGGCAGGGAAGGCAAAATGGGTGAAACTCATCACATTAGTGGGTTTGGTTCCTTGTTGGGAAACTTTGGAAGTCTGGGACAGCTGACTCCAGTCCTGCCCTACCTCAGCGGTGTCCTCAGAAGCTTTGCTAATAAACAAGCTTATAAAGTGAGATTTATAGCTTTTGACTTCCTGGTAGGAAACTGGAGCCCCTTTAATCTGTGCCATGTTCTGTAGACCCTCTGTCAGTTATGCTGACCTGAAGGGTGTGTATATATGTACGTGTGTGGTTTACATTTGGTGCTCCTGTTTCAAGCAGCTCCTGGTAGTGGGACAATTTAATAGGAATAGAAGCAGCAACTGAAATGAGAAGAGTGAAAAATGATCTAACAATACCTTCCTGCTGTTTATAATGCAGCAACTTCCATTTAAAAGCTTTCCTTGGAAGTTTCAGAGAGCTGATGTGTGTGCACATGCACACAGGCACATTGCACTGATCATGCCAATCTTTTTTATTTTAAGCCTGATCAAATTGTTTTAATGAAAAAAAATGATAAGGTTATGCACCTTGCAGTTTGGTTTTCTGTCTGAAAATTCTTAAGCAAAAATATTTCAAGAGCATACTAAACTGAAAACTTTTATTATGTAAGTGGGATTTAGTTGGCAGATACTTTTAAATATCAGTGGACAATTTGATCTTGACTGAGTTGTATTTTTTGCTGTGCAGTTATTCTGGAGAGAGAAAGGAATTTTTCTTTCTAGTATAAAAGCAAAGGGAATTCTTTTTTGTTGCAGTCACCATGCAAATCTTTTTTTTTCCTTAATGCAGACTTATAAAGAAACACTGATCCATCAATTAGAAAATGGTAATGAGTGATCGAATGGTGTCCCTTTCTAAAACAGGAGTACACTTCAAAGATCCACAGCATTTTCCCCTTCATTTCCCTGATTTCCTTATAACAATGATATTTCACCACTTAACAAGCACTCCCTCTCACCCACCCAGGTGAAGCTGTGCATCTTGCTCGTGACTTTGGCTACGTGTGTGAGACAGAGTTTCCTTCCAAAGCAGTGGCTGAGTATTTAACCAGACCACACATGGGCCGCAACGAAATGGCAAACAGGAAGAACATGCTTCTTGCTGCAAAGTAAGTTTTCAGCTTGGATTTTATTTTTTCTCTCCTTTTTGAACATGTTTTTGTCTGCTGTGACTGTCTGTGACTGAGGGATAGTTTGGTAGATTTTTGTGTGTAATTTTAATTGGGAAGATGAAGCAATTCTTTTTATTTGGTTTTGGTTGGAATTCAGCTATGGCAGCAGTTTTAGTTCAGTCTGAACCAATAATAAGGGTAACAGTCCTGTAGGTAACTAAAGCAGTTTGGGCCAGTTCTGTTCAACTGCAGTAAAAGCTTCAGGAAAAGTCCTTTACCAGGACAACTGTAAGGAGAAGGTGTCCCCAGGTGTGACAGGGTCGAGGATGTGGAGAGCAGGTGTGGCCTGGGAACGTGAACCAGTGTCAGGACTGGGAGCAAGGGGAGCTCAGCCTGTCTCCTCACAGCTGCCCTTGGCAACAGCAGCTCCCAGCTTTCCCTTGGGACTCCGGGAGTCAGGAGCTGGAGAGTCCCTTTTTCCCTATTATGGCTGAAGATTTTTATAGTTCACTGGAAGCCATCCTTTGGTAGGTGTGGAAAGTCCCTGTGCTTAAACAAATTCCTGTTACAAACCTCGGTGAAGGGGAAGGAAGGGGAAAGGAGAGAAGCTTTGTTCTGCTGTTCTGCAGCCACTTTGTACCTGTGAATAAACCCTGTCCTGAGCAGGTCCCTGGGAGGAAATACCTGTATTGAGCTTATCTAAAACTGGTGTTTGGAGTGCTCACTGTCCCCTTTCCCCTGCTGAGTTCCTCTCCCAGGCTCAGGTTTAACAGAGCTTCAGTTCATGATTGGCTCTCTGAGATGTTTTTTTGGTTTGGGGTCAATGTAATTCCCTGCTTTTGACAGCACCCTCGCTCTGCAGAGGAGCTGAGAAAAACCTGCTTAAGCTGCTGAGAAAATTGCCCTGACTTTGTACTCACATCAGGCACGCAAAACACACTCCTGGTGTTGAATTCATCCAGCCTTCCTTTAAAAGAGATCTTCTTTTACAAGAATAGATCTCTTGAAAATTTAGAAATCTAGTCTCCCTTTCCTATAGTTTGAACACGATGCTAATTTTTCCTGAGCACTCCTACTGCTCCTGAATATTTTCATTATTGGCATAGTTACTGGCACTAATAATAATCCTCTGGAAGACATTTGTGATTGAGAAATTCTGATAAAGTGATGATTCTGTTAAGATTGCTCAGCTCCTGTGAAATCCCTTCAAGGGGACAGATTTACAAGCAGCAAACAACATATGCTGGAGCATTATTAAGCACTCATGTTTTGCCAGGCATATGTGTTAGTGTTTGCAGGATCAGGGCCTCGGCCTCCCTATATATACATGGAATATACACAACTAAATTAAATCTCCTCTTCAGCTGCTCCAATCTTTCTAAACCACTCAGCTGCAGCTGTGAAAGTTCTCATAGAAACCAGCACTGAATTCCCACTCCCCACTTCAAATCTGGAGCAAATGATGCAGGGCAAGCCAGGCACCAGAGGTGGAGAGATTGTTTTGCAGAGTGTTTTTGTGATGGGGATGCAACAAAAGGTTCGTCAGGAAGTGGTGCTAGTAAACAGGCTTTAATTTTAGACACGGAATTTCTCGTAATTCCCACATAAATGCCAAATATTTGGTGCAATTTTCTTTGTTATTTTTGTGTATTTGCATGGTGTAAAGCGTGAGCCCTTTGTGTGTTGCAGGCAGATCTGTAAGGAATTCACAGACCTCCTCACTCAGGACAGAACTCCTCTTGGAAACACAAGACCCAGTCCCATCTTGGACCCTGGCATCCAGGCCTGTTTGACTCATTTTAGCCTGATCACACATGGCTTTGGGAGCGCTGCCATCTGTGCTGCCATGACATCCGTCCAGAACTACCTAAATGAAGCGTTAAAAATAGCAGACAAATCCTACATGAACGCTGGCGACCAGAGCCCCGCAGAGACCAACAAAACCATTGACAAAATGGACAAGCACAGGAAGTGAAAGGAAAACCAGACTTTACCCTTCCTCCTAAACACAGACTGAGATCTTCTTGCCAGGGGGAACATAGAGATTTGGGTGTTTGTTTTTGTTTTGGTTTTTTTTTTTCCCTCTTGGTTTTGTCTTTTTTTGTTGGGTTTTTTTTTTTTTTTTTTTTTTTTTTTTTTTAAGGAAGGAGGGGAAAAAGGGGAAAAAAAAAATCATTCAGGATCTTCATTCCTGCTGGATCCGTGAGGCAAGTCTTGCTAAAAGCTGCAGTATCCCTGTTCTGTGGAAGCAATTACCTGAAGATAAGTACTTGGGACAAGTGTATTGAATCCTTTGCTGTAAAAGTGGTGCTATAAAGGGGGGGTTGATGGAATTCTACAGAGAGATTTATTTAGATTTCTTTGCCACATCTCGGTATCTCGTGGGTGACCAGCTTCATGTGTAGTTTTTAAGAGACAGATTTTAGATGGAAGCCTGTTTTGCTCTCTGATACAATTTCAGGGGTCCATTCTCTCGAAATGCAGAAGTAACAATAAAGCAGTATTAAACAATGGTATAGAGATTTATGTACATTACATTTTTTTTATAAACACCTGAAAATAGTAAGATTATTCTGTGGGGGGGGGTTTTCTGTTTGTGTGTTTTTTTTTTTTTTTTTTTTTTTTTTGTTTTGTTCTATTTTGTTTTGGTTTTGGTTTTTTTTTTTTTTTTCAGATTACCGTTGGAGAGTACTAAAATCCTGCTAGATTTAAGATGGCATTTGACATGCTTATTTTTTACAGAAATATTCAGGCTTTTAAAAACTGCAGCAATGTTGGCTGCTGTTTATATTATCTTGGTATTTTTTTAATGAGGACTAGTTCAAAATGAAAATACTTTTAGAAAATTCACTTTCTGTGTCTAAGGATATTGCAGCTTTATTCACATATTTATATTGTCTTGTTTTTAAATTTGGGGGGGAAACTTGAAAGAATAGGCACATAACTTTTTTTCTTTACTTTTTTTTTGCCTATTAAGGCCAAAAAATACTTCCAGGGAGGCTTTATGTGTATTAAGGGAAGCAGTGTGTTGAATGTAAATATTTATTTATGTGTAATTTAATCGGATTTGTAAATAATGGTGAACTTTTTAATACTTTTTTTTTATAAATGGGTTTCAAATTTTAATTTTTGGTAAGTATTTCAAAGGTAATGGGTAAGCTAAACATATCTTTAGGTTTATGCACAGGTATGTTATACAGGGTATTTAAGACTTTTTTTTTTAAATCTCAATTCTTGCCACTGAAGATTAGATTTAATCTGAGGTGTTTGTTCACAAAGCAATAATTTTGTGCATCATTCACCTGGTAACTGAGTAGACATGCAAAACGAGTGTGTGAGTTAGTGTGTATGTGAATAATGGAGGTTCTGAGCTATCTTCAGATATTTGTAAATGTTCCCACTATAATTCTGATGTATATGATAACCATATAATAAAAGTATTCTGGATAGAAGCATGGAATGTTTTGTTAACTGAGAACAGCTCTGTTTTCTTTCTCTGCTCGGGGAATGTGGGGCGAGTAGCACTAGAGGACATTATGTATTGAGTCATAATTGCAGCACTTTGTTCGGATTAACAGAACAGAAAGATGAAGCTGTTTGCCAGTAAAACTAATGGTTTCAATTAAACACGTTATGTATCTCCAAGAATCTTTTATTTTTTTCCCCTCCTAAGATGTCATGATCTTGCCTTCTGCCTGCTTCAATAGGCAGCTTAAACACAAACTGCGAGGCAGCCTCTCAATAAAAATCAATCCTACCAGTTTTGTTCTCCTGCTGAATCTGCCTGTCTTGGAATAATCTGTCTCTCACGACAAATATTCACAAAAACCTGGGGTGTGAAATTTGAGAGGTCTCCCATCCGCTTTCAGCCCAGTTTTACTGATTTGAGGAAGTTTACGTTTTGCAGAAAGTCCTCAAAGCGCTTTGTGCCGTAGGGGTGAGGCAGGAGCTGGAATTTTCGATGTCTCAGATGCAAAATAGCCAAACAAACCTTCCTGAAGAGAAATTGGGCTTTTTTTCTCCAGTGCTTTCTGAAAAAGGAATGTAAATCTGGGCTTTAGTGTGTCCTTGGCCCTTCAAGATCTGATCAATCCTTGAGGAAGGTGACACTGGGCTGTCAAGTGAGAATTCAGTTCACATCATGGCAGTGTTTCTTCCAGAGCTGTGTAAAAGAGGCAAAGTGTACCATTTCTGAACACCTTGCTTATAAATCATTTTTATGTTCTCGTTTTCCCTTTAAAGGATAAAGGAAAACCACTGGAGGTGTGCAGGGAGAAGAAAGGAGAGGGAAGCACAAAGAAATGAATGCCTGTATCAGTGGTGAACTGGGAGAAAAAGCTGGTTTTGAGTTGCAATGCAGTCCCCTTCTCTCCTAAAGAGGTGTGAAATTCCAGCCTTTGCATTTGTTAGACTCATTGTAGCATTTCAGAAATGAGCATTTTGGACCATCTGTAGGCACAGGCACAGCCAGGACACATGATGACTAACAGAACTTCGAAAATACACAAACAAGTTGCCCTTCTGAAGTGTATTTTTATGGATTTTGTATATTTATACACAGAAATATGCTGGGTACGGTGGGAGCTTGTTTAGAGAATGCAATGCTACAGCTCTGTTCCTTTTTTCCTCTTTCTGCTGCTGGACTGCTTATCCAGCATATATAGGAAGATATTTTAGCTACCAGACAATGGAATCTTGCTTTTTTTTTATTAATGCACAAAACCAGGCAGTGAAATAATTGCCCCTTGGGATAGGAAATAAGGATGTTTCCATTTATTCCTGCGTGCATTCAAGCAAAGCCAGTCAATTGTCTAATGTACTGACTCGGGTTCTATTCATATGTGTGGAACATTAGAAATGTGGAGTTTCCATTACCTTAGTGCTTTTCTTTACTGTATATTTGAGCTAGGACATTCTTTTTGAAGCTCAACCACCTTCTAAGCTGTGCCAGAACCATGAAACAACGACAACATCTTCTGTTCCATCCCCTGAAAAGGACAGTTAAACTTGTTTCACCCAAAATTATTACTCTTAAAGGAATGTGTTAATTCTTGGGGAATGTAGAAAGCAGAGTGATCTGAACATTCAAGAAGGCACTTGCTTCTTCCTGATCCTCAAAATTTCATGGTTTTTACTGCTTTTACGCAGATTATTCCTGAGCTGGCTAAAAGAAAAATTTCTAATACAAGTCTCTTCAGAAGGTCCATTTTTCATTTCCTTTGAAAATGGACTATTCGAATCACTCTGTCCAATCTTCTCCCTTGCCCTTCTCCCATCAAAAGAAGGGGTTTGGTCATAATGTGAAGGAAAAAGGCTTTAAAATATTTGGGTTTAAAAGTAAAAATTATTGAAGCACTGCCCTCCTGCAAAAATCTGATACATACCTGTAAAATAGTTGAATTCATGTAACTCAGTAAAAAATTGCCTCGTGGAAAAAGAAAATATTTCAACCATATCTTGCCTGGCTGGCAGCAGCAGTTGGGCATCAGGATGTTGGGCTCTTCCCAGATGGGTCCATGGCAGGCAGGGAGCTGCTTCCTTTCCCCTGTGGCAACTGAGGGCATGGCCTTGGCAACCCCATCACCTGAGAGAGGTCTGATTGCCACACATCATTAATTGCAAACCTGAGGATTAGTCAAGAGTCCACCTCATGAAACTGTGTGACTTCATGGCACTGTTGCTTTCAGTTTAAAAAGAATTTTTTTCCTGGTGTTCACAGCTTCAGAAAGAAATAATGATGCAAAACTAGTAAAATATTAAGTAAAACTAGAACTTTTGGCTTAATTTAGTAACTGATTTCAGTTAACTTTATTTTTGACACTCAGTTCTGATTTGCCCTCCACTTATTTCACTGTTATTTATGGTTTCTCCCTGACTCTTGGCTGCAACCTGCTGCCTGTTCCTTCAGAATTTTACAATAAACCCAGAAATGCATATTGAAATGGGTCTGCCTTGCTGTGCTGATTTCTTGTGGCCCTTTCTTCTCAGTTTTTTCCCTGCATGCAGTGTTTATGTACATCCTTGTAGATATTTTGGCCTGTGCTGTGGAGCTTCTCTCCTGACAGGGCTTTGGCTGCTTTTGGCACTTGTTCTGCAACAACAGCTGGATTGTTTTATTTTATTAAGAAAAAAAGGGGGTGCTGTCGACACTTTGTCCCCAAACTTACTTCACTAAGAGAACACAAGGTTAGGGACAAAGCTGCTTCCCTGTCGCTAAAAGAAATCTCTGAATTTCATGTTTCTGTTCATTGATATTGCAGGTTTTGTGTGGGGAACCTGGAGCCAGTTTTGTCAAACCCTAGAGGGTCCATTTGGGATGCTGACCCAAGGAGCTGAGCCACAGGAAACGCACTTGGGAATTTGTTCCCAAAGCCTGGCCACAGCCAGACACCGTGTCTTTGTGAAATCTGGGCGTTATCCAAACCAGTTGTGGCTGTCAGGATATTTCTGTGGTGCCCGGCCATTCCCTTTGCCTCATGTCCCACGATCCATGGAACTTCATGGGCCACCATCTCTGCCAAAATTCCTCAGGGGCTATCCTGGAACCATCTTTTAACAGATTGTTAGATTCTGTTCTGTATCATTTGCTGCCTTCTCCCTCTCCCATTTTCACTTTCACAGAGTTATATAAATAAATTTATTCCCAGTTTCAGATGCCACTTTGCATTCATTGGATGTTCCTGTCTGTCTTACAGGGATCTTCCAGCTGGTTTCCATGTACCATTGTTGTGTAAGGGCTGGCCACAAATATTCCCTTTTTCCTCTCTTTTAGCTAAACAGCCCTTTTTAACTGGTTCTCGGGAAGGCCTTTCTCATAGGCTACTACTATGCCATGACACATTCCCTAAATATCCATATGGAGTATTTTTTACCCATAATTTGAAGTTAAAAGCATGTAATAATACAGACACTTGCTCTGTGCCACAAAACTCAAATACTTGTTCATGAGTGCAGCAGAAAGTCCAGAGATTGACAATGAACCAAATAACAGAGGGAATCTTTTAGGTGAGCTTTAGAGTTTATATTTCCAGGTCAATCAGCATATGGACTGAGGGGGAAGTGAAAGGTTAAACCAAGGGTTGGAAAGATAATGTTTTTCAGCTGATTGCTGCAATAAAACAATTATTTGTAATTAATTGAAATAGTTCAGTGACAAAACGTGGTCTAAAAGTCTGCCAGCTCCCTTGCTGAAGAGAGAGAAGGGAAAATATTTGATTTCAGCTCTCTGGTGGGATGGTTCCTGTCTGGAAGCAGAAACCACTTCTACCAGGTCTTCATCCTGTCCTTCCCTCTTTGCATCACATCAACTCCATAGAGAATTGAAAAAAACAACCCAAATCCATGAATAGCTGAAGGTGTGGGGTCTGCTGGAGGACTGAGAGCACAAATGTGGCAGCTGGATGTGCTGGAGCTGAGCTGGATGCTGGACTGTGAGCTGGAGCATCTGGGATGGAGGCACACGTATTTTTGGCTGTGCTGAAGAAACAGCAATTAACCTCCAGCAGAGAGGTAGGGCAGCTACCTGGGACCAGCAATTTTCTCCAGCTCTTGCAGCAAACTTTGCCTGAGCTCATTTGTCAAGCTTTGAATCCTTAAATCCATAACTCTAATTAATTAAGAATCTCTAATTACCCCAAAATGGTGCTCTATACTTAAGGTTAAGGTGTGGTGAAATCCAGAGAAAACATGAGAGAAGCTGGAGGATGTTCAGAGCAGGAGATGCCAGGAAAATGCGTGTTTTCATAGGTGTGGGGGAAGCCAAATGGTTAAAGTGTCAGTGACCTCTAGGGCAGGTCCGAAACTGCCAGAAGCCACTGCCCAGTGCTATGGCATTGATCCATGTGTTCCTAAAAGAGCAGTGACCACCAAACTTGTCAGCAGAGACTCTGATATTGGAGAGCCAAAGCCGAGTAACCCTTGGCATTTAAACAAACAAACAAAAAGTGTTATTTTCTAAACCAGAAGCACATTGGATGAAGCTCTGGTTCTTTACAACCTTAACAAGAAACACCGGTGGGGACAGCACTGAAAACATCAGTGCAGGTGGGTTCTGGCCCTGCCCTCTTTAGAGGAAAAAACCTGTTCATACCTGAGGTCTTATTGCTTATTATGTTAAAAATGTATAGCTTTTAACTGGTCTGTAACCAGTCGATGTGAGTCAGACAAAGGTGCAATGTGGACAGAGGCATCACTTGGAGCTAAAGTTTGGCCTTTCCGCAGAGGATGCTGTTTTCCAGACTTCACACACGAGTTCCTAGAAGCCCAGGCTAAAGCGTTTAGGAATCCATCTGTGAGGTTACCTGAGTGGGTGAGTGGGATCAGCTGGATTTGGGGCTGATTAGCCTCAGCAGAGCAGCAGACATAAGCCTGAAACACTTTTCTGTAAGCAGGGTTGGGTTAGCGCTTCTTCCTGAGGATTTGTCAGCACCATCCTTCAGCAAAGGTAAGCTCTGATAACAGAGTGGAGACAGGGCGCATCTGCATGTGTATGCGGTCGTTGTGAGGACGTTAAAGGAGGAAAACTATGCATGTTTCTGTGTGAGTGGCAGGGTGTCCCCTTCAGAGCCTCAAGTACCGTTTCCCGGCTCCAATAACGGGGAGTCTTTGTGTTGTATGGCAAACAAACGCCTGTACTTAGTGGCTTTGTCTGGTGGAAGATAAAAGTTGATAAGATCCTGGTAAGGTTGTTGTGAGGTGCTCCTGTTGACTTTCCTGCAGAGGGTGGTTCCAGGGATTCACTCCAGAAAAGCTGCTAGGCTGGGGGGCAGGATTCAGAGTGAATTTTGTTGACGTTTGAAGTAAAAATTGTTTTTGCCTGGTTTTCTTAGGGACTTGTGTGATTGTGCTGTTAAAAAGCAACATGAGCGTAGCTAAAATTAATCCTTTTATTTCGCATTTGCTGGCAAGGTAGGGTAGTGACTTGCATCAGCGAGGTAAAGATGAGAATGACTCTTTGTGTGTGAACTAAAAAGGTGAGAGAAAGGTGTTAAAACCATTACGGGATTTCTTTTGTATTCATTTTCCTCAGATAAGTCACGATCAAAAAAAAAAAAAAAAAAAAAAAAAGCGTGCTAAGCTGTTTGGCTCCCTTCAAACAGCCCCGTTTGTCGGTCAGGGTGCAGGAAATGTTCTCTTTTGCCACTTTCTTGAGAACCTCGAGGCTTCTCCCTTGGCAGCGCTGTGTGCTCCGAGCGGGGATGTGCGGGATGCGGGGATGCTCCGGAGGTCCGAGCCGGGTCCCGGCTGTCCCTTGGTGCCGGTTCTCCCCGGGCCCGCTGGGTGCTGGCTCAGGGCAGGGGGCACTGCCCGAGTCCCTGCCCGGCTCCGCCGGCTCCTGGCTCACTGCGAGGTCCCGCAGCCAGCGCAGCAGGTCCCGGCCTGTTGGGGCTGGGAGATGGAAGGAGATCACAGCCAGGGCCAGAGGTGATGTGGCCCCAGGCCATCATCTTATATAAACCCCACGCATTTGCATACTGTGTTGTACAAGATGAAAACTGAGGAAATATTTCCTTCCCCCTTCCCCCCCCCCCTTTTTATTAAAAGGGAAGAAAAGAGGTGAAAGAGCTTTTAGAAAGGATATCCTTTAAAAAAAAAAAAAGATGTCAGAAATGTAGTTTCCAGAATGGCAGTGTCAGTAATTGGTCAGAGATTTCAAGGGTGACTGTCTGATTTGGAAATTTGTCATAGTGTACTTGGGGAAAAAAAACCAGCCCAGACGTAGGACCATAAACAGAAAGGGAATATTGGGCTGGTGATGGGGAACTCATCCCTTTTGAAGGAGCTGTTTCTTGCCCCTGTTGTAGGCCAAACACAGGAGAAATCCCTCCTTCCACAGCAGGGCTGTGGCAGGAAGAGACAGAGCTTGTGGAGTCACCAAGCCAAGGCATCCTTAATGACAGGGGGTGACTCAGATATTAATGCAGAGGTCAGTAAACGGCCTGGGATCTCCAGAAACGCACCTTAATCTTAGACTTGGCCAGTGCTGGCTTGGTGGGAGCAGTGGATTCCGTGCAAGGACCACCAGGTGGATCAGTGCTGATGATTCTTTGCTTAGTTGCATGTTCCTCCTGTGCTGGGCTCGCTGCTTCCCACAGAGGCTAATCCCGTGCAAGCTCTTTAGTGGAAAAATATGTGGAGGTGAGGCAAAAAATTCCAGGAAATTGCAAAGCTTGGATGTTGTCTCTGTTGTGATGCATTAGGAAGTGCTGGCTGGTATTTGTGGAAGCCTGATAAATATCCCAGGGTGTACCTGTGGCCATGGAGTTCACTAACTACAGCTGCTGCATTACAAAAAATAAAAATTGCTATTTTAGGAAGGACAGAAGGCCAAAAATGTCCCTGCTGGCTGGATGTGAAAGTGGGCTTGGAAACTGAGTGCTCTGCTCCCCTGAAAGTGAAACCTGGGGGCAAGTGAAGCTGCAGTAGGTCAGGTGTCCAGCTCCCTCTCTGGGAATGGGGTGTCCAGGCTGGGCAGCAGAGATGGCTGGAAGTTGCTTTCAGCTGTTGCTTAAGGAACTGGTTATGATTTTAATAGCTGGTTGAACTGAACCAACCAAACTGCTTCCAGCACAGCCCTGTGCTTGTAGGTGATGAAGAGACTTGAATGAGAGGCAGCGTTGGGTTTCCTGAGAGGCTTTGTTTCAGCAGGGTTTGGTTTGCTAATCTCCAGCTCCACCATTCCCTGCAGGACTCCCAAAGTTGTGGTCTTCAGCTTTTCCCCAGGCCTTGGCAGTGGTGTCCATGGCTGTGTCCATGTCTTTATTCGTCTTGTATGTGCAGGAAAAGGCAGTGGCAGCTGCCTGCTCTGAATTGGGGGGATGAAATTCATTTTTGGTCACAGTGAGCTGCTTCTGAAGTATTTATGGTCAGACCAGGCACATGTTTAGGACTCCTAATCGTTACTGCAATAAGTCACAGTGAAATACCTGAACACTTTGCATGTCTAAAAAGGGAAATAGCTGCTTGTCACAGGACTGTGAGGGGTGTGAAATCTGCAATGTCAGCGTGGCCTTAAAATATGGTTATATGAGGAATTGGACTTGTCTAGTGAAAAATTTTGCATTTTTAAATTTTTTTATGTCTCTTCCTCCTCATGCCTCCCCTTTCATGACCCTTATGAATTTGCTGATTGGGGAGGGGGAAATCTCCTGCCTTGTACCAGAGTGTAAACTTAAATATAGGATAAAAGGAAATAAGCACGTTGAAATAGAGGACTGTGTATCTATGCTAATAGGCCTCACTTAACTGCAGCAGTTTGTATCTCTGGAAGTTTTTCTGCTTCTTTCCTCCAATTCTTTCCTTGGGTTTACATCCTGGCCTTTTCAAGTGTGTCCCTGCACAGATCCACTGTGAAGTTATACTGCATTTATGAGGAAGACACAAGGAAAGCTGACTCTTCCTGTGGTTCCTACGTGCCCTTCCCTGAACTCTGAATACAGCCTGGATCCCTGTGTGTTCAGGGATCTCATCACACCTGCCAGCTGGACAGGTGGCCCCTTCCATCTCTCTGTCCCTTTCTAAGCCACTCTCAATCATCTTTGAAAGGTTATTTTTCACAGTCAGGCTCTTCTTGGTAGTGACAGGATGGGAAGCAATGGGCAGAAACTGATGCACAGGGAATTCCACCTGAACACGGGGTAGAACTTTATTGTGAGGGTGAGCTGAGCCCTGCAACAGGTTGCCCTGAGAGCTGAGGAGTCTCATTCCTTGCGGATATTAAAAAGCCATCTGGACACAGTCCTGAGGGAGGTGCTCGAGGGGACCCTGCTTGAGCAGGGAGGCTGGGCTGGATGACCTCCAGTGATCCCTTCTGACCTGAACCACTCTGTGAGAGTCTGAGAAAGGTGGAAATGGTTATTACAGGATGCACTGCAGCTGGGATGTTGTGGAATAGCCTCTCCTGGGACTTTGATGAGCTTCATTACAATAACGAGTCAAGCAAACCTGTCCGTGTTGCTGCTGCTGGGTGTGAGAGCTGATTCCTGGAGCTGGTGACTTGATGTCTGGCTGCTGGAAGTCTCTTTAGTTGGTGCTTGTGCCTTGTACTTATTTCTGAGGTTTGAAACACCATCATGTGCAGGCAGCATCAGGACTGTGTCCCAAGTACTTTGTAGGCAATAAAAGTTGTTATTCCCAGCTTACCCAAATGAGCAGTTTGAAGGGAAGGAAGTTCTTGTGTCTGAGAAAGAAACATGAAAAGTTACAAAGCCTCAAGTGGGCAAATAATGAAAGAACTAAACTTTTCCTCTCTAATTTTTTTTTTGTTTTTAATCGCTGTGAGAGCATTCCCTCTGGCATGTATTAGCTGACCTTTACAATACAAGGCAAAGGTGTCAAAGAACACCTTCTCAAAAATATGTACCTAAAAATCCCTGAGGCCCAGACTCTTTTTTTCCACCAGGGGTAAAACCCAGAGCCACCAGGCAGGCTGGAAATTGCATCCTTGGGGAGGGAAGAGGCTGAGGGTAAAATGCACAACTGCTCTTTGGGGCTGTGCTGGGCACAGCAGGGCAGCTGCAGGACTGGCCGAGGGGAGCCTTCCGTGGCCTTTTGCAGACAAGGAGCACTGTGAGCGTTTCTGGTGAGTCACTGCTGGGCTAAAGCACTGCCCAGCAATGCTGCTGGGTTGAACCATTTTGTAATGTAGAGGTTATTCTTCCTGTTACTTCTGCCGGCAGCACTAAGTTGTTGTGACAGTGATGTTGCTGGCTGCTGCTATTAATCCAGCCTTCCTGGAGATGCAAAAATCAGGCTGTATCTGGGGCAAGATGCGCAGTCAGATTCATCCCTGCTCTGTACTTAGTTGTTCTGAGTCCTGTCAAAATAGCACAGCCATTGTGTGCAAGGGTTACAAACTGGGGAGGGATGTGACTGGGAGCTCCTTTTCCATTGCATCCTGGTGCTGGACCACATCACCTTATTATCCAAAGGGTCTCTTGTCTGGGTGCACCTCCAATTTTTCCATGCAGTCATGCATTTCTGCTCCATGCTTCAACTTCCTGCCTCATCAATGCAGCCCTTATCCAGCCCTCAGCATCTCTGTGGATTTACCCAAGCACAGCTCATCCCTGGGGATGTGCGCTGGGGAAAAGACTGGCTGGGGTGCTTTGTGTTGAGGGCTGGAAGGAACCATCCAGAAGTGCCTTGTTCTTGCCCTCCCAGGGATGCCTGGACCAGGCCACTGTGCTCCCTGAGCCACTGCACTCCCAGGCCTCAGCTGGATTTCATTCCCTGCCTCTGCTGGGAGAAAGTGGCCAGATGTGCAGCAGGCAGGTGTCCTGCCTGCCCCCTTGGAAGCACCGGTGGAGTTTCCCATGTGCCACGACAGGGAGCTCATTAAGGCTGGCTCCTGGCACAGATTGCTCTGCACAAGGTTATTTCCACATATTCCCCACCAAAACAGCCTCTCTTTCTGCATGAACTCCTCTTCCAGCCCAGTCCTTGGAGCAGGGAGTGAGTTTTGGTGGGTTTTGACCATAATTTCCCTTCTAGTTTGAGGGAGGGATTCCCTCACTGGAGAAGTCCAGGCATCCTCTCCTGTATTTCCTGGCTGTGTAGGGTGTCTGTGCCCACAGCCAGGTCTGTCAGCAATGCTGAGGGCCTTACATGAAAAAAGGTGTGAGAAAGGACAGAATGCTGCCCAGGAGTGCTGGGAAAAAGGGTGAGGAACGTCTCTGCCATCCCTGTGGATGTGCTCAAGGCACTGGAGGGATCTCCTGCAGCCACAGGACTTGGGCTGGAGCAGGGGAGAAGTGTGAGGGGGTGTGCAAGGTGGTGTTTTAATTTTGTCTTTGTTTCTCACCATCCAAACTTATTTATATTGACAATGCATTAAATTATTTTTCCCCAAATCAAGTCTGTTTTACTTATGGCAGCAGCTGGTCAGGGATCTCTGTGGTTTTTATCTTGAGCCATGAGTTTTTTAATCTTCTTTCCTCTCCTGTTGAGGAGAGACTGGGGGTGTGGGTGGCTCTAGTCCAAGGTCAACCCACCACGCTTGTGCAGCTCTGTGTTCATCCAGTGATTAAGCTGTATCCTTGATTTTATCACAAACTTTTCCTTCTCTCTTGTTAACCTGGTGTCCACAGGCCTCTAATTCAGCAGGAGCCCTCCAGATAAATTCCTTAGTCAGCGTGTGGGGAGTACCACAGCAGAAATGGGCCAGGTTTCAGGCTCTGGGTTCCCTGGGCTATGAGGGTTACAAAGGCTCTGTGTAATCTCCTTCAGTCTAACCAGATTTTCCTCAAAATTGTGAGCAACACCCTAAGAAATTTCAGCCATAGCTAAAATTCTATGCTTAAAAATATTAACCTTAGCTAGGGCTTGTGTGTGTGCTTATGCAGGAAACTGTGTGCAAGGAATGCACGAGGAAAGCTGCACTCCCAGCTCTGCATGCACAGGCCCAAACACTTGGATTCATTCTTAAGATGTGCATAAAACTCCTTCCCCTTCACTTGGTTTTACTGTAGCTGACAAAGCTGCCTGACTCGAGCATTTCAGAAATCTAATGCTTAAGATTTCACTGTGGATTTTTTGGCTTCAAAGTGATTTTGTTATGTCCCCAGAGCCTGGTTAAATCCTTAGTTATAATGATTGCACACTGAAGGGTGCTGTTACATAGAAATGCTGTCCCATAATGGCTTCGTTGCTGTGGAAAATCCGATGTTATTTGGTCATTCGCTACGAGTTCCCTAAGCCATCAAGACATTTGCCTCAAGGCTACAAACACAAAGCTACAGGCAAAACCCTCTGGACATAATGAGTGGGCATTTATGCAGAACTAAAAACTGGAACAGCTGAGCAGTAGCTCTATGAATAGCAAGCATGCCTCTAAGCACAAAAGACATCATTCTGCAATAAAGGGGTCTGTAATGGTTCTGACATCTTGTATGTCAAGATCATGCTACGTTGTTGTAACTTTTTTTTTTTTTCCCTGTTTGTTTGTTTGAGCCGTGTTCCTTCAGTAAGGTGTGAGTAATTAAAGGGTGTGAAGGAAACCCTATAGCTCGGTAAGAAGAAAAATTGGGTAACTGACACTTTTGGCAAGATCCATCATTTTGATCATGTTTGCTAGGGAACAAGCTTATTGCTCCTGTGCTGTATTCCCAGTTCCACCCTTCAGGATTTCTTAGGGGTTCCTCTTGTATCAGCAGCTCTAATAGGCTCAAATCTAATGTTAGCTGAGAAGTGTCTTCTGATGGAAACGCAAAGATTGGACTAACCATAAACTACAGGGTCAGGGAGTCAGGCAATACAAAGAAGGGTAATAAAATTCAGAGTGATTTGGATCAACAGGGAGCTGGAGGAGCTTAATGCTGAGAAATGTACCCCAGCGAGGTCTCAGGCCTTTGCAAATCATCTATAGGCACTTCCAAATAAATGGCAAGAACAAGATGGGAAGGGATGTGCGGCTCTTACACCAGGAGCATAATGAAAACTCAGAGTAGAAATTGGAGTTGGAATATAGAAACAGCCTAGAGGAAAAACAGGAGGGGAGAGGGAATGTAGGAATACACAAGATGATAAATCATTGTCTAGGTGTTTGCATCCACATGTATCTGATCAGTTCTTGAGGCACTGTTGATTTCCAAGTTAGTGTGGAGTTTTAGTGGGGTTTTTTGTTTTATTTCCATATTTTCCTTGGGCCAAGGTGCTGTGGGACTGGTGAAGGGACTTGCCAACCCTTTATGACTGGAAAAACAAATTCAAATGTGTTTTGCAATCCTTGCAAAGTCGTTTGGGCCTCTCAAAACCATCTATCGTAGAGGTGAGCAAAGCCCCAGTACTGTGAAGTTCCTACAGGAAAATATGGTGCAGGGATTAGGTGCTGCCTCTGACCTGAGAAGTGATGGAAGTTTCCCCTGTAAAGCAGCACAGATACCTGAGCTGGCTGTGACTGTGGCACAATAACCCAGCCCTGCACTTGGGGAAGCAAATTTCCTTCCACCAGCACAGCAAGTGCAGAGATCAGGGCTAGAGAGCCCAGAAAGCTGGCAGAAAACTGGAACCTAAAATACAGCTGTGCACTCATTTCCTCATGTCCAAATGCCTTGCACAGCCACAGGCAAATTGTTTCTCCCCTCGGCATGTGGCTTTTTTATCACTGAAAACCAGGTATCATCTCTCTTTTGCATCTCACCCTGAAGAGAGGCAGAGCCTAAACTGCAAGACTGTCAGATATGGAAGGATGATACTTAAGTTGCTTAGGAAGGCAAAGGGATTAATTTCATTATCCCTCTGTCTTCTTCCTTGCAGCTGCTAGTGATGGCTTTTCCTGCCAGGAAAGAGACTCCTGAGGCCCTGTTGGGAGAATGACAGCTCTGGCCTGCTGGTAAATGATGGCTCTGTACTTTTGAAAAGACAATTGATAGAGCAGCATGGAAGAACAGGGATTGAACTGTTCCCGTCACAAAATGCAATTTAAACCCAAGGATTTCTACCTGGTCAGAGTGACATTGGCTGCAGCTGTATGAAGGCAAGGCTGTGCTGGAAACCTGTCCCTGCTGTGTGTTGTAGAGAATGCTCCTGCCACACCAAACAGGGCAGTCTGGTCATGAAGTCAGATTTTGTTCTGCTCTGTTTGTACCAGTTATATTTCAGACAAAGATTTTAATCTCTGGAAAGCATCTTCTACTGTTGCATATTTTAGTATCATCTCTGTCTGTGACTGGCAGAGAAGAGGTGTTTTGGTAAAGAGGGATTTTGACTGAAACCTTCTTCAGTTTTTTGGATGTTCAGACTATTGTTTGACTGGAGGCATGTATTTTCGGCTGTTAAACAAAATATCCAGTTATAAAATGAAAATAGGGCATAAAAATACCTGTATTTTTGTATACCAGCAAGTGAATGCTAAAAGAGATGCATAGTGACAGCAGAACTACAAAGACTGAGAGCTGTGTGTGCCTGGAGGTGATTCTTCTTCCACCAAGGGTCTTCTGGCACAAAGAGAGACAGAGGCTGGCACTCATCTCCTGCTGTGGGTGTGTGTAGTCCATGACTAGAAACCCCTCAGCACCTGCAGGAAATGCACAAGCAGGAGTAAATCCCCCCAGGTCTGTGACTGAGGGGAGTCCATAGCCTGGTCTCTGATCCCACATCCCCACCAGGTTCTCTTGACTTTGAGACCTGACCCTGCTTTTTTACCCCTTTATTGTCCAAGTGCCCCTGGAAGCTGCAACCTGCATTGCTTGGAAGGATGTGAGAGTTACTCCTTTGTCATGTCATGAAACCCTTCCAAGTAGTCCAAGAATTCTGTTCATAACGCACCTCCCTTATCAACCCTTCCGTGTACAAACTGCATAATCACCATGTAGCCTGAACAGCACTGCAAGCTTGTTTGCTTTGTGATTTGTGGTCGGATCATTGCATTTCAGCGTTTACCAATGAAAGGAAATTACTAACAAGACACTGGTATTTACATTAATTGTGGCTTTGGGGAGATAGTCCAAAGAAAATTATGCCAAAGCCAGTTATTATGTGTCTCCCTAACAATTAGAATGAAACCCAAAGTTTATAAAACAAAAGTTGATCTCAAACAGATTTTAGCTGCTACTTGATATTTTCCCTAGAAAGGGCTGAGGGGAAAAAAGAGGCTTTATATTTTTTCTTTTTCTTCCTCCTTTCTTTCATCCACCTTCTAAAAACTGTATAATGCACATGACTGGAAAAGGTAGCCCGTCTACAATTGAAAGAGAAACTCCTACTTTGCAGCGAGTAGGACCTCAGCTTCCCAGGAGGTCTCGTGCAGTGGGTCAGTTGTCACACATGCCACACACACTAAATGTCAGAGTTTCCTTGGCTGAAGCAGTTGATTTTCATTGGTTTTGTTTCACCTCAAAGCAGTTTTGTGCAGCTCTGTAGGTTAAGCAGAGGTTTTGCTCCAAACCCTTCAAGGTACTCCCAGCTCCTTTCATGTATATCCCACGAGATCATGGTGTGAGTGTGCTGAGACTTCTCCATGCTCCCACTGCAATTTGAACTATTTCTGGACACTAATTCAATGCTTTTTATGATGTTAGATGTATGATGAAAAGCAATTTAAGGTTTCTTGGGATGACTCACTTGCCAGCATAGTAGATCCAAGAAACAAACACAGATGTGAGATTTAAATTCTCCTTTGGCATAAAACACTGCCTCATGCTATAAACCACAAACTATGCCCAGTGGAGACTGGGAACACTCTTCTTTTTTTAGCTTCAACTAGTCAGGTAACTTCTGGCTTCAGAGGTGAGCAGGAATTCGTGCACCTTGTTCTCTCACTAAATATCAGTGCTGTTCGTACATTCTCACTAATGGTGGGATTTGTCTCCTCTGACTCTGGTTGTCTGACCTGAGCTTCTTGTGGAGGCTCTGTAGTGAGGAAGTGCAGGCATTTCTGAAGGATGAATCATCTGCCTTGCTGTCAATGTCTATTTTAGGGACATGCCTGAAGTGAGGTGAAATTAAATCCTTCCCCAAAAATTCTTCTGTAAGAAGGGGGATTTTGGATGCTTTGGGGAGGTAGTCTGGGCTTCCTTTCCTCGGATGACCCTGTGAGTAGACTTTACCCTTACGTCACTCCACAAGTCCTGAGCAGATCCAGGCACAGGAATGTGTGTTCTGGCACGGGGCAGGCACACAGACATGTTCCTGCTGACCTGGCTTTGGGGTTATTCTGCTTCTCCCTCTTCTCTCAGAGGCAAAATGGACTACACTGATATGTGGCTGGCCACCAAGAGGCTGCAGACTACAAGTGTAACTGGGCTTAATTATTAAGGTATAATTTAGGTCTTTGTGTTTATAGGATAATTGTTTCTTTTTTAATATAACTTAAACTTCGCAATGCGAGAAACAGGCCTGAACCTGTGGATGGAGTGCTGGAAACTGTCTAAGAAGATTAAGGTCTCATAATTGATTTCACATAAACAGGTGTGACTGAATTCATCAGGAGAAGGTTAAGACTAAATGTATTCTGCTAATTATGTGAAAATTGCCAGAGTGTGCTGGGTTGAGCAATTGCCTTCCCTTTGCAAGTGGGATCATTCCTCAACTGTTCATCAAATGGGAAAAATGACATTTCCTAAGCAAATGAGCCAACCTGTCACATGCTGGACTTTATTTTGAAATTTCTTTGCTTGTAGACATGTTGGCAGTGGTGGATTTGGCAATGGGACATGGGAATGTCCCTCGTGTGCTGTACCTGACTGGCAGCGTGGGAGGACAGGTGTCAAAGCAGGGCTGTGTCATTCTCTAAACTTCAGGAATCTGCATAATTGGAAATTCCTGTTCTGGAGAACTGAAGGAGCAACTCTGTTTAAAACACTTGCTACTGGCTGTCAATGTTTATGTGACCCCTTAAGTCAATTTCTTTCCTGTTTAGTTCCCTATAGCATTGGAGATGCAGAGCATGGACACTTCAGCTGTACATGGAGCACCCTTTGTCTTGGGTTTCAAAACAGCCACTGGAGTATAAAACTCCTCACCCAGCTGACAAACAAACTGATTTATTCTGTTTACTCTGCACTCTGCCATCTGTCCTCCTAATCTTGCATCTTGAGGGAACAAGATAGAATTGACAATGTTGAATGTATTGTAGAAAGGATGAAAGTCCTGCTTCTGAGCTGTCCACCTCAGACTGTGCAGGTGTGCCAATAAATTGTGTGGCAAGATAAAAGTATCCCAGCACAGCACCACCAGGGCCCTGCAATTACTCTGTGGTGCTCCGAACAAAACCATTTGCTGATGAAATCGTCCTTTGAGTCTCCAAACTGAAGGGTGACTTGTATTTAAGGTGCGATTTCAGAAGCACATTTGCATAGAGATGCTCTAAAATTAGTTCAGTTGCCTAAATTGCTGTTTTGTAATAGCAAAGATATTGTTTGTAACATTTAAAATTACTATAGAAAATAATATCCCTTGTGTATTATTCTCTTTTTCTATTTTAATTTTGAGACCCAAATGCAGACTTACACTGATGAGCAGTGAGTGATGATTTAGTAGCACTTTGATTATGTGTTTTACTCAAGTTAAAGTGAGCAACCACCAGGTAATAAGGAGCAAAATCTTAATTTAAATCGGTATTTAAAAAAAGCTCATTTAATTGCAGCTCTGCAGAATGCTGGGAAACCATCTTCTAAGTGCAGATGCACAGTTTTATGTATATTATTTAAGATATTCACCATCCATTCAGATTTTCAGCTTATTTCTTTGGAGAGAGGGCTTTCTGAAGTACAAATCTTATTATTCTTAGGGGATCCCATCAGGAAGAGCTGTCTGCATCTGCATTTTGAAAAAGGGATGTAGTGGTTGTACCTGCACCTGCTGAACGTGAGCTAAAGTTATGCTGTTTCCAAAAGAAAAATAAAAAGCATTCTAGATGAACTAAACTTTGCAGAAGATATCAGACATAACCTTCCACCTTTCTTGGTTTTGGTAGAATATTAGGAGGAAGATTATTTCCAGATTTAGGCATCATAATTTGGGAAAGATATGGACCAGGTGGAGATTCTAAAAAGGAAGGGAAAAAGTTTATGAAAAAAGATTCAACTGGGGTTGCTTTTCGTGTAGAAAAGACCAGGATGGTGATACAAGCCTTCAAAAAGAAGGAAGAGAATTTATTCTGTGTCCATTCATCCATAAAAATAAATTTCTTGACTACAAAGCTAGACATCAGAAAACCATTTTTAGCTGTAAGAGGATATTTGTAATAGATTTTGAGTTTCAGCTGAGGAAAAAATTAGACAAACATCAGTTTGGAGCAGGGAAGGGAATAGCTGGAAGATTACTAGAGATCCCTTCCAGCCCTGTTGTTCTAATTTTATGATTTATTTTTTTAATAACTGCTGTAAGCACTCTTGTACAGCAAGTTAGAAGAAGTAATTTTAAAAAATTATAACTTCAGTTACTAAAAAATCATTGCTTATTCCAAGTAAACATGTCAGCTTCATTTTCCTGTCCTGGATCACAGAGTCTTCTTCTACAGAAGCATCTTCCTTTAAATGGAACACGGTGAAGAAGCTCTTTGGCAGTCTCCTGCCAGCTTTTCCAGAAATATATCTACAGGTGAAAGAAAAAACTCTTATCTGAACATATTGTCTGCAGGAGAGGAAAAAAATTAAGTCTTGGGTCATGTTGATGTGGAAAAAGATCAGTGTCTGACACAGTCGCTCTCATTCAAGTTTAAATTTATTTTGCAAATAGAAGCCCTGCTTCTTGCCATCTGCTTCAAACATCTCCTTCAGGCTGACTTTTGGCTGTTCTTCATAGAAACTCTTTTTATTCTGTACATCCAAAGTTTTATTTGATTTCTGAAGGGGATGAATGCCCTGATTCCTTTGCTTCTTTGAAAACTCAAGCTGTTTTTTTTAATCAAGACCGTCAAGAGCTGGCTGAGAGGGCTTTGGAATTGGTAGGATTTAAGCACATGCCTTAAAATATTAAGATGAATTGGATACTTCCTTATTTATTTGCTGCCTAACACAAAACTCATTTTATCAAAACAAGCTCGTTCAGGCTCCCACCTTGCTGCTTTTGTGCTGACAGTAAACCAGACACTAAAATCCGAAGTTGCTCCATGAATTTGGAGCAGGGAAGGAGTTTGAGAGGCACTTTGGAGGGGCAGGAGCCTCAGTCAGACCAAGGTGCTGCTGCATGGCAGGGGATGCAAAAGGCAGACGTGCTTAACTCCTCTGAATGCAAACCAGTGCTTGGCAAAACATCTCCAGGGCATGGCTAGAAAGGGGGAAATGATTGATTGAAATAGATTTCCAAGTGATTTATCTAATCCAAAGTTATTTGCCACATCCTTTCCAACCGATGAAAAAACAACACAATGCACTGAAAGGGTTTTGCTCTCCAAGGTGTGAGGTTATACAGGAATTACTGGTATTTTTTTTAGTGATTGGAAGCACTTAATTCTTGGCCCCCTGCCTCATAATACAGCCCAGGCTGGTACAAGCAGTTCTGCAAAACATATAATTTTACTTCACTTGTTTTAATGATCAGGAAACATATACTTTTAAACTGATCTCTGCTGTGCAATTACAAATGTTTTGATGGAAACACTTTTTTAAAATTAGTTTCATTCCCATAATGACTCTAGTTAGACTGTTCCATTAGTAAGCAAAAGAATTGCAGTCTCTCATGAGGTTGTTTAGCTTTCAAAATCCAAATTTGTTTCTATTAAGAAACTGGATCAGAGTTGATTCTTTTAAAAAGGTTTGAAAAAATCCTCAACTTTGGAGAAATTAGATCTAAAAGCTCTCTTTTTCAGGCCAGTTATTATTTAATTGATAAACATATTCAAGTGTTTGTTTAAAACAAGAAAATCATGATGTCTGAATCTTGAAGTGCGGTTTTTTATTTCTTTCCTTGTGCTGGTGTGGAAATGGTGACTGGAACAAAAATCTCTTCTGTGTGGCAGATAAGTCTGGAAATAAGCCAAAATTGTAGGTGAGGAGGATACTCATGCTACCTTCATAAAGCTTGATTTATTTCCACTAACTAGTGAAAGAATAGGATCAATCAGGCTGAATTTGAAGATTTAGGGTCATAAATACTGTCATAAACTCTTCTGGCCTTTTTTGGAAGGAGCTTAAAAACTGTTGAGGTTTTGGGGGGAAGTGGCTGTGAAATTGCAGGAATTCAGAGGTGGGATGTGTGTTAGCCCTTCCGTGGGAATGTCGCTGGCTGTCTCTGGCACTGCAGATTGGGATATTATTGTGTAAATGAAACATTGGGTATTCATTTTCCGCAGAGGAGGTTCAGTAATTACTGTGCTCACCCAGTAGATGACAGCTGTTATCATTCTGATGAAAAGAGCCCTAAATTAAAACCCTGTTGCTTTGCATAGATCCCTGTCAGAAACAAATGTTAATTTTCTTGGTTGGTCAACCTCCTTCATCGAGTCCTCTGGCAGGTATAAATAAGGTCCAGATCTTTATTTTTGTTTAGTTTGGTGTTTCCTGGTGTACTGATAGTTTTGCAGCTGAGAGGATGAATCCATAATTAAATTTTGGTGGCTTCGTGTGTGCTTCTGGCAGTGATACTTCAGCCAATACCGGGGCATTTTGTACATGTGCACAGGCTAAAAACCACCCGGCTCTTTTTTGGTTTGCCTTGTAAAACGTGGTGCAGTTGGAGAGAAAAAGGTTCAGTGATCAGGATACATTCCTAGCACAGATCTCTGCACACTCACAGCAGGAGCTGTTGGAAATGCAGGAAATTTCCTTCCTCTTTCCAGCTGCCGAATGAGGGCTCAGGGATTAAACTTGGTGGCATCTGCACAGTCAGGATGGGGAGGTGCTCCTTGTACACCTCTTTGGAAACCTTTCCCAGTTATAGGAGATTAAACCCTTCAATGTGTCATCATTTCAGGCCGGGTGTCAGCTGCCAAGCAGCGCTGCTCTGTGCAGATAATGAGGGGAAAAAATGAGCCTGTTGATAAGGCAGGTTTGATAAACAGAACAGCTCCTTGTGCAGGGGGGGGTTAGGGCATGTAGGAAAGCTCTGATGTGTGAGGGGGCATCGGGGCTGAGTGAGGGCAAAGCTGAGGGCTTCTCTGTAACCCCAGGTACTAACATCCCACTGCTGTTATCCCACAAAATTCCACAGATGTGTGATGTTACCTAGCAGTCATTCCTGATTTCTGCTACGACTACAACCTATCACCGTTACCTTTACTTGGAATGAACTCTGTTTCACAAGAACAAAATTCAGGCCACCAAGAACACAGTTCCATGCCTTTCTTTTTATTTAAAACCTCCCCAGTTTATTGTAGCTGCTGTTGGTTTCCGTCTAAAGGTGCTGAATAAAAAGAACTCGGATGGAGAAGGATGGATGTGGGGTTTGAGGGCCCTTATTCTGTGCAACTTAAGTAAAATACAGCTTGAAGGGCAGCAGAGACTTGAACCACTCAAAGATCGTGGGGAAAATTTGGATCTGCTTTGGGTTCCTAAGTTTGTTTCCATACTGGGAGTTGTTCATAAAGCAAATAAGAATCACTGGATTGTCCCCCAGAAACAAAGCAATCTGATCAATTTAATTCAATCTTTGTTCCTTGAAGGCAATGATAAATCTTCTCTTTAGAAAAATGCAGGGCATGTCCCAAAGCAGAAGAGCAACAATAAAAACTCTCTTGAGCAAATATTACTAAAGAAACTTTAAAAACAATCAAGCCCTCTATCTGACTTTGCTGCAAACTGTATCTTTCCTGCAATATTAGTGGTCCAGGAGTAATTAAACCAGACTTCTGCAGACAAATGCCTCCCTGGGATTTTACAGAGGAGAATATTTTGGCACTTAACAGAATTAGTTTTGTTTTGGGCTTTTTTTTTTCCCCTTTTGCCTAAAGCTGCAAGGATAGTGGGAACATTGCCTGTGGATGTCATTACTTCAGTGCCTGTACCATTTGCATGCACAAAGTCTTTGGAGTTTCCATGTTGCACAGATTCTCCCTGGCTACCTGGCTGAGAGGAAATGTGAGTTTAATGGGTTTTGTGCTTTTCAAAGCTGGCTGGGCTGGAGAGAAATGTCGTAGCTCCAAGGACTTGCAGCTTGTGAGAATCTCACGCATCCCTCTGGAGAGGGAGACGCGATGGCGCGTTGGTGCCTTTTAACTCGGCTACAGGTCTGAAGTTAACTTGGGTTTCTAACATTGAAAATTGCCAGGAGCCTTTTGTAAATTTTTTTTTTTCTTCTTCTCCTTCATTGTTCTCCTTTGTATGGATGAAACAAGTTAGGGCTCTCTCCAAACAGACTTGTGTGCAGCTTTTCCTAAGCAGGCAGCTGTCTTTATTTTATTTAGCTTCTCTTCATGGCTGAGTAGTTTGCAGGCTCTTTGAGAGGGCTGCTGGGGAGAGAGGAGGTCTGTGCTCGCTCTAGGAATTGTCCCTTCTTGTCCTGGCCTGGCTGTGATGGGGTGATTTCATGGAAAAGCAGGACAGGCTCCTCATGGCTGGGCTGTGCCTCAGGCCCCGGTGCGAGTGGTTGCAATTTTGGTTTTTGTGAACACTCTAACTTCACAATTTCCTGAGTACTTGTGCCATTTATTTATGCCTGCCTTTTATTTATATTCATAGAAGTGCATGCAGACACAGAACTGAGGCTTACGAAAAGTTCAAGCCAATACTTGCCATTTTTTTGGAGATATTTTCACAGCTCTAATATTCAAATGCTGCTTTTACTAATTAAGTTTTCTTAATTATATGATTTGCAAGATTAAAAGGCCACTGCCAATATAAACCACATATTGCCCCTGAACTGTTAGATTATTAAATTGAATTTTTAAATTAATTTTTACTTGCCATGATTTGTATTCTGTTTGTTCTGTGCTATTTTAAGCTTGGATAATAAATATCATGTCAGTCTCATATTCATTTGTGGACAATTCCAAGTTTTCAGTGCTACAGGGTAAGGGTTTGAAAGGCAGCAACAGAATTTTTTGTTTTGTTTCAAAGAATTGTTTTTTTAATTCTGTTTGTCTTACGCTTTACAGAAGGCTTTTATTTTTAAACTAAATAAAAAAAACTAGGCTAAATATAAGTTGACAGCATCTCTTGAAATGATGTTCTTGTTTATGACAGTGTAGAGGAGAGGCACAAAAAGTCAGAGGTCATTTTTTATATGCAGTAAACTCTCATATGCAAGAATGTCTGGATGTGTAAAGTGTCTGTACGAGACTTGAGTCATCTCTTCCCCTCTGATGGGATTTCTCAGGGCTATGGCTGTAAAAACTGCTTGTGATAAGAACATCTCCCTGCTAATGTGTTTTGCAACCCTGGCACGTCCTGTTTGAAGCCCCTTCCTGCTCCCTGGCCATGGCCACAGCTCGTCACCAATCCCAGTGGGTGACTGGGCACTGTCAATTAAATCGTGGGGCAAAAGCAGGAGCTGAGCCCCCCCAGCTGCCAGGGGAGCTGAGGGCAGGCCAAGCTCAGGGACTCGTGAGGTGGAGATGGCAGAGCTGTGCCAGGGCAGGAGCTGCTGGGCAGGGCTGGGGCTGGAGGGGGGGCAGGAGTGGATGGAATTGGTGGGAGCAGTGAAGTCACAGCCACAGCACGGGAGTCTGAGGGAGCAGGAGGCACTCTGGTAGTGCTGGTTCATCAGCTGTGCCCATTCCCAGTGGAAATAAACCCTTTGTTCCAGCGAGCTCGGATACACAGTTGTGCTCAGGGATCTGCTTTGAGGGGTGATGAGCTCTGTGGGTATGTGCCAGTGTGGTTTGAGAGCTGCTGGGATTTGCCCTGAGCGCCCTGATGCCATCCCAGTGCCACTGTGGGCAGGTGTGTGTGGGGCCAGGGCAGGGCAGAGCCTGCTGGAGGTGTCCTGGCTGTCACCACTCCCTGCTCAGCTGGTGTGATGTGCAAGGGAAAGCCCCAGAGAGATGCAGGGATCATGTGAAGTGTTACCTCCTGACGCGCAGCAATTTCACAGATGATCCCAAATCCTTGTTGAAAGCTGAGGAGATCAGCACAGGGAGCTCTGCCTTTAGGTCAAGAGCACGATGTATTAATCTAATTTCAGTTTTGGCTCCTCCAAGCTGGCTACCATCAGCAAGCTGAAAGCAGAGCACCCTTCATGGTGAGCAGAAACTTGCGTAACATCTAATTGTTAGTTTGTTGTGTAATGGAGGAAAAGTGAAACTCCTTAGCAAAATTGCCTTTTTCTTTCCTAAATTTCAAATACTGAGGGCCAACACTGAGAGGTGCTATACAGAGCTATACCAGATTATCAAGTGGTTAAATTGGTATAATAAACTCTGCTGCTCTTACACTACAGAATTCTGTTTCTGCCAGGAAGAGCAATAAGAAAATGTTGGTTAGGCATGGAAGTGCCTTGAATTCAGAATTCGTGTGGGAAAGCTAGGATTCTGAAAATTTATTGTTGCAAATGAATCTTTAAGAAAATACAAAGTTCTTGATTATTTGTCTCGTATTGAAACTCAGTGTTTCAAATAAAATATGTTGGGCATGTGCACAGTCTTAGATATTGTGAAAGGAAGGGTTTTCATTGAAAGAAAACCGTCAATATTTTTGGCATCTGACAGAATGTATTCAACAGAGCTTGAAATGGTGGGGATGGGGAGCCACGGAGAGAAGCTTTTTTCAGTCCATGACTTCCTGAAAAATCTCATTGGAAAAACCCCCACCATGTGTGAGCACATGCAGAGGCTGATGGTGCAGAAATGCCATTGGCTTTAGACACTGTCTTGATAAGGACCTTTCTCAGAGCCATGAGTCCCTCTCAGAATGCTGCCTCTGTTATGCTGCTGTCCCAGTTTACAACTTTTTTTTCCCACTGCAAAAGATCTTGGATTGAGGGATTGTCCTGATGATCTGTTCAGTGTTCCAAGGGGGCTGATTAATCTGAAAAACCCAACAAGACAGCTGAAACCACTGCCAAAAACTGTCATCCGTTCTGCTCTCTCAACTGCCAGCTTTCTGTGCTCTTGCTGCAGAGACAGGTCTACTCTTAAAGATGCAGCCTGACATTTCCTAATGCAGCAGCAACAGGGTAAATGATGGGCGAGTGATTTAGGGGGCTGAGTTTTCCCTTTATTCTGTCACTTCTGAGTGATTTTGTTTCTCTCCTGAGGTAGCACTGAGCCCACTGCTGTTAATTCCATCTGCTGAATGCAATTAATCCAGTGGCAGAGAGGATGGGAACCTTCTTGGAGGGGAAAGTGGCTCTTGGAGGTTGACATGAAGTTTGTGGGGCTTGTTTTTGTGCATCTCACAGCACCATGGCAGCAAGAAAGGTGAATTACTCCTGAGCTGCATTTCCTATACCCTCACATAAAGCAATAATAATAATAATGCTTTATTCCTGCTGTGTGTGAATGCTGGTGCTGAGCATGAGAAAAGGAGGCTCCTTGGTCTTTGAAAGGAGGGATTTTGGAGCTCTGGAAGGAGGAAGGTGGCCAAGCTCTCCCTTACCTGATCCACATCCTGTGTTTACACGGGCTGGGGAAGGAAGGCAGAAGAGCCCATGGCAAGAGCCCCCAGTCCCAAATGGAATTGTGACACTTCCACACCAAGGTCCTGGGCTTAGAATTTTTCAGAAGCCATCCCTGGGTGCCCTGCTGGGACTCCCTAAGAAAACTCTTCAGCTATGGAAGCAAAAGTCAAAAGGAAAAAAATATTTTGAAAGTAAACTGGATAACTGCAACTGAAAGCTTGAGGGAATGTTTAATGGGGCCATTAATAAATGACTCAGGCAGCCAATGGGACATAGCCTTTGGTCTCATGCCTTGCACTGCTCCAGAGGCTCCCTGTAATGAACACACAGAACGTGCCCCATCAAGCCTTGGTGCTTTAGCACAAAACACTTCTGAATTTAATGTGTGCTGGATGGCAAAGTGGTGCCTCCAGTAAACACCTCAGACAACCAGTGCTAAGAAAACCTTATTAGAGGACAGATTTTTTTTAATAGGGAATTCTTTAACTCTTTTCAGAATTTTTAAGTATATCCAAATGTTCTGGGTGAAGGAGAGGAACAACCTTCTGAGCTTTAACTTGTGGGCAGGTTTATCCCTGTGTTAACCCCCACCACGCATGCAAGGGGTGAGAGGTGTGAGTGTCTCCAGCACTGTTCTGCTGTTAGCAACACATTTTGATCCTGGCTAGAGCTGCAGAAAACAGTTCATTGTAATAGCAATCATCACTGTTCTAGATGCTCAGATAGGATAGTCTGGGGTGCTACAGAAGCCCCTAACTAAAGATTAAATTTGATTAAATACACTCGCAGCAAACTGGCTTGGTTGTGCCAATTAACTTGGAAATGCAGCAGTGTTTTATTGCTTTAGGAATGAATGGTACTTATTGGCTTCTTATATAACAATTTGACTTCCTCATCCAGTCAGAAAATTGAGCATCTGTCAGACCATCAACCCATAAATGTCTTCATTAGATCTGATAAACAGACCATGGCAAGCCAGAAAGTTGGAAGGTCCCACCCTTCTGCCTGGGGGGCTGGACTCACTTAACAGGCTTAAAAGGAGGGATCTATGTAAAACAGAGAGAAGAAACGCTCTGGGTGAGCCAGAGAGGAGAGAGGAGCTGCTGTGAGACGTGCCCAGGTGCAGCATTGAAATAACCTCTCTCAGGGCCATTGGGACTCTTCCCCATCCCTGTTACCAAACAAACAGAGCCTTGGCAAGTACCCGGTTCAGGAAGCTGTCCCCAGACAAATTGCTGGGTGTGATCCCAATAACGCTGGGCTCGAGCCTGCTGCCAGCTGAGATCCCTCTGGAAAGCACCAGGGTTGTCACTGATTTGAAGGAGCTCTGTGCCCCACAGACTGTGTTTTGTACCAGACCAGTGGTGTTTTCTGGAGCTCCTGCTGAGCTGTCCTGATGCTTTGACTCCAAATATTCTCCTCCTGCTTTTGTGGTGCTGCACAAAGAATCTGCATCACAAGCCAGGGGCATCACCCACAAAATGTTGCTTCTCCTGGCTAAGTTTTGGGTTTATTGGAGCAGCCTCACCCTGCGTGGTTGTGCAGCCTTTCTGCCTGACCTTGGTGCAATAAGGCCTGTGGCACTGGCAGCAGAGATGTTGTCAACATTACAGCAGAAGGTGGAAGTCCTTAATCACACAGTGCTGCATGGATGTTTTGTTATTTCCGCTCATAAGAATGGAGAAGGCACAGGCAGATGAGCCTTTAGATGCTGTTCCTCTGAGTCTTCCTTCAAAGCCAGAAATTCTTCATCTCCCACAAACTCCTACCTCGCTCTGTGCGCTGACAAATCTGTCCCTTTAAATAAAGCTGCTGCTCTTGCACAACCTTTGGTCTTGCAAAATGCAAAGCCATCTGTTACAACCTCAATTACAGGTTAGAGGAGACAGAAACTCATTTGATGGACTGCAAGAGTAGGATTTACCTTCTCTGTGTGTCTGAGGGAAAAGACCAACCTTTATGACAGAGGCCAGGTCAAGAATGAGGAGTTTTGTCAATTAAAGTAAATTGAAGAGGGGGAGAAAACTCTAAAAGGCAGATTGAGTTCATATTTAATGTTGAAATGAAGTCTAAATGTCTCTGTGTGTATAGTGGCATGTACAAGCCTTTTTAAAATTTTCCCCCAAATTTTGTAAATATTCCTAGATTGCTGTTCTGAGTTTTAAGAATGCATACACTCATGAAGGAAAACTCAGAGCACTAATACAAGTAGAAATTCAAGTGAGTATGTTGTTGTTGAGCCCAATTAATTTAGTTTCTGTTGAATTTATTTGCTGGAGGCTCAACCTAAGCAAAAAAAATAGTGCATATAAGATAAAGTGGATAGGCTCTTGATTTTTATTTTTACTGGGAGATCAATATTTTAGAGACTTTAGTCTTTGTAAAGCTGTAATCACTTGATTTTCCAAATTTTTTAATTTAAAAGTTTAGAAATGTAATAGCAGGAAAAAGTCAAACTAAGTATATTGGGAAAGCCTCTAAGAAACTTCAAAATGCAGCTTAAAAATAGATCCTCTTTGTTTTCATTTCCCTGTGGGTAATTCATGGATTCCCAGAATGTACAATCAAGCTTTATTTTTGATGCTCGGGGTTGTCATCAATGAAGCAGTCACTCCACCAATTAAACCACAGCTGTTTAGCAGCAGATATAGATATTTTATGGGGTTTTTTCTTACTCTGTTGCAATTCCCTTGGGAATAGGAAGCCCAGGTGCCCATCCTGGCTGTTCCCTGGATGAACACTTGGCTCCAAGACTTTTTGCTCACACTGGCTGGGCTCTGTCTCACTCTATCCTAACCCTGGGATTCTCCTCCCCTTCAAGGTGAGACAAAACCAAAGCTCAGATCACAGGTGAAGTCTCCCTTCCCCCTCCTGCCCAGCAGCCTGGGCCAGGTTTGATTTATCTCTGCCCCAGTCTGGTGATTGCTGTGCACGGGGAAAGAATCTGAGACAAACCTGAATGTGCTGAGTTGAAAAAAACTAAAGTAGGTGAAAGCAGTAAATATGGCAACTATGCCTGTCCTCCCTACTCTGCCTTTCTGCTACATTCTTGCTATACAATGGTGAGAGCACGGTTGAAAGATGGGGGATTTAAGAGAGCTGTGATGACTCTGTTGGATGGCTGCCTATATTTGGACTGTATTTATTATTCTCCTTCTATTAAGGTGCTTAAGTATTCAGAGTTGGGTTTAGACAAGAAATAAATATCTGAGCAGCTGTGACTACATGTCTCTTGGTGATTAGTCATCACTACAACTCTTCAGAGCTGGATTTACCAGTAAATTGTTAAAATTCCCCCAAATGGAGGGCAGAATAGTGGAGAAAATTGAGGTTTATTTTGTTGTGTTTGGGCTGGAAGTTTAACCTGAAGCAATCCAACAGGCCAGGAGAGGAGAGATCCTGACCTGGCACAGGAGAATGAGCTATTTAGGATTTTCCTTCCTTGCAGGTGCTGTTTTCTGTAGCTCACCTGCTAGGATCTGGGGAAAATGCAGAGATCAGGAAGAGATTTATCAATGCTGGTGAAAGCAAAGAGATCTGTTAAACTCTTGGTCAGGGAGAGCCTGATTCCGCCTGCACTGCACTGATGGAGTCTCCAGATGTTCAGCATCCCATGGCTTTGGCTCTGCTGGGACTGGCAAGGAAGGAACTGAACACTGATTTCAGCCTCAGGGACGATTCTGCATATTCTGATTTATTTTTCTGAAAATACTAAGAGAATGGACCTCTCTTCTATGTTTCTGAGTGATGTAGTACATCACAGTGCAACTGCAACTTCTGTGATCTGCCTTGGGTTTGATTTGTTTTTAGAAAGAATGAAACATCACCATTTTCTCCCTCTTCTAAAAAGGAAGGAAGGATGATTACAGTTAAAGTAGAAAAACTGCCTCATTGTGGTCCCAAAAAAGGAATTTTGATAGAGAGCAAAAGAGCTTGCAGCATCTCTCCTGACCTTGTTGAAGGAGAGAAGAGGATTATTTTTCTCCTCTAACAAATCCTGCAGAAAGTTTGTGCTTTAGCTCAGGATAATGTTGCTCATTGGGTGGGGACTGAGGGAATAAAACTGCAGTTTTGGGAGCCATCCCTGCTCAGCAAACATTCCCTGCAAACAGCTCAGTGAGGCAAGGCCCATCCACTTCAGGAAATGCTGACTGGGAGCATGGGGAGCTTGGGATTGTGTTTCCTGCCCTTCCTCACACAAGCAGGAGCATTTTACTTGCAGGTGGGGCTATTCCTGTCCTGTAAGTGACCCTAATTTTATCCTGAAATGGGTAAACTCGGTCATCTCTTGAAAAGGTCCCGTGGAAAAGCTCATGTAACAGTTGTTGATGCCTTTGTAATTTTTCACTGGGGTGGTGGTACCGAATAATTTAGGCTATTTAATGTTGAGAGTTGAAGTCAAAATAATTCCTGTCTCCCATCAGAACTTGCTAAATGGATGTAGTGGGAAAGGTTACTACTAAAGCCCCACAATTTCTGGTGTCAGATGACTGCAAAGGATAAATCACATCTTTTATCTATAGCTGAATGTGTGACAACTGGTTTATCTGTTGGGGAGATCAATTTGTAAGACATACATTTCTTGGTCCAGTTAATCTAGTTTCTGATGACACTGTGAAAGTTAGGGAACAATTTCTGGCCAGATGTTCCATGGTTCATAATTTTGGTAGGATAAGGATGAATTTCCCATACTGCCTATCTCCCCTTCTTGTTCAATCCTGAAAAATTTGCTTCTGTCTGCCTTACTTGAGGTCTTGGCTTCTCATTTGGGAATTATTGTGTAACCATGGCTCTGAATGAAGCCTAGGGAATTACACACTGGATATATTACATGCCATAAAAATACTGAATGCATGTTTGAGTCAAGTGGGGTTTGGGTGCTTCCAGCAGAAGTAGCTAATCCTTGAAAATTTTAGGTTTTTTCTTTGTATTTCAACTACTATAGGAACAAACCCCAAAGACCCCAGAATAACAACAGGAAAAAGAAACCCAAATCCCAGAAGATCCAAAAAGAGCTCATCTTGTCAAGGTGTAGTAAAGATAAATCCTGAAGTCTGTTTTGCCAGGGTTTTATTTGCCACATTCCCAGGTATGGGGAGGATTCCTGCTCCACAAGTGCTGTCTGCTCTGAGCAGTGAGGTCCCATGGGGACAAAATAACAGTCCTCAAGTGGTGGTGGGCTGAATTTCCTCACCCAAGCTTTTTAAAATTCAAGTATGTGTTAATTCAAGCATCTCCAAGCTTCAGGAGTACTGATTATGCAAGCAGAGAACATATTTTTTCCCCTCTTTCAACAAATAGCTGAATATTTGCACTGTGGTGAGGCTGAGGAGGCACAAGCTGCGTTCCAAAGGCAAAGCAAGGTGCAGTTCCTGCCCTGACTTGTAGGTGTTTTTCTAATTAAATCCTTTGCTAATGATAAGACTTTTGCATTCACTTTGTTATTTTTGGCTTTCTGATCCCTTTTAATAGAATTAATACAATTTAAAAAAAAAAGTGGATCTTTTTAACAATGGCTCAGGGAAAGGGAACCCTCAGTTCTGGCTGTACCCTGAGTGGTACCAGGCAGAGATGCAGGTGATTTAACTGGTCCCAGCAGAATTCCAGCCTGGCCTTCCTGCAAGGAGAACCATGGACTGCATTTGAACTGTTTGAGCCCCCTGGGCTGGTTTGTCAGTGTGCAGTTCTGTGCTGAGATGTCTCAAGGGATTGACTTCTCAAAAGGCAGAGAATGCTGCTCAAGTTTGAAACATTTTCTGCTAAATACCCTGTGATTCTGCAGGAATGGCTCCATCAGTCCAAACACACTCCTCCAACCCCTACACTGTGGTGTCCCAGGTTGGTTTGTTTTCCTCTGCTGCCCTGGGTGGTTGTAAGAGGGGTGTGGGGAAAGCCACCAGCCTGTGGTATCACTCCATCACACTCTGGCAGATCCTGGCAAGGCAGCACCACACGCAGCTCATCCTGCATCTCAATGAGTTCTCCCAGGCTGAGCAACACAGCACCTTAACCTTGTGCTAATCCATGCATGGAGAAATCTGTGGGCTTTGCACAGCATTTACTGAGCAGCAGGCACAGAACAGGCATGGGGCCCTTCCTGCTGTCACCCTGGAGTCACCCTGGAGTGACAGCCTGCTGGGCACGCCATGGAGAGACCTTCATCCATGATGCCCATTGTTTGTTACCTTCCCAAGGCTCTGTTCTACATCTCCTACCCCAACCTAAACCAAATTTCATAGGAAAAGAATATGAGCAAAGGGCATGTGGGGTATGAAATGTTTCTTTGAACTTTGCAGACCTGAGAATAAATTGAGGATTCAGCTGATTCTTCCTAATTTGTCATCTTTCCACTGACCCTTGCAAGGAGTTGAAATAAGCTCTCACCATTATGTTGCCTTGATTTTCTTTTTTCCTCCTTTTGGTCAAAATTCACAGTATTTGTAAATTCCTAAGAAGGGAGTAAAAGTGGTGGCAGAAGTCTAAAGGGGATGGATTTTCTTGAAGTGAAATTTTCAGGATCTAGTAGAAAATTACACAAAAGAGAAGGGGAGTTGGAGTCTTGGATTTATTTTTTCTTTATATAAAATGAATCATAAAAAATATTAAGAGTTACAATCAAAGTGTTTGGGTTACCATGGGCCTAAATAGGTGTAAAGCACTGAGCTTTCAAGTGCACAGCATTCAAGGCCTTTTTTTGAGTTGTTCAGCATTTTAATGCCTGAATGGATTCTCAGATCTGAAAGAAGAGCCACATCCCATATTTTCATTGATTTATAAAAATCTCTGAATGTTTAAAAACTCTCTGGCTTGAAACAATTGAAATTAGTTTCTTGATGCCATGGTACGAAACGGAATGAGCAGGGAAGTGCTTTTTGACAAGATGTTCCAACACAGCTGTGTCATTTCTGCCTTTGTTGGTTTTTTGTTTGTATCACTTTATGACAATCTGGGATACAAAAATTTAGCGCATTTTTTCAGTGCTTTGGGTACATGGCAGTACTGTGAGGTGTCTTTCTGTGTGTAGCCAGGGCTGGGTTGTGTGGGTGGAGGGATCCAGGGCTGTTTCCATCAGCAGATGAACTGGTCTGGCAGTTCCTGTAGAGATTCAGCTTTGAGGTGCATTTGCTGAATGCTGCAAAGGGAGGATTTAAAATCAGATTTGAGTGTTATTTATTTTCCCCCCACTCCTGCCCATTAAATGCAGAGTTTGTAGTGCATGAGCAAGTTTTGCCTTAGATTGTTTTTTTTAAATTTATTTAAAAAAGCCCTCAGTTTAAGAGAGCTTCCTCTCCTGTAAGTCCAGCAAGCAAAAATATTTTTTTGCAGAATCCTCTGTGAAGGAAATGAACTTTCTGAAGCCTGCGTGACTGTAGGCTATGCAGAAAGGTATGTGTACAACCCTGAGAAAGGAATTTGTGAATGTTGTGGGCAGCTGAAAAGCCTGGTAGACATTGGGCATCACGTAGGATTGTGGCAAAGCAACGGCAGGGTGGTTGGGTTTGACAACTAACAACATTGCGAGGCTTTGACAGAATAAGAACTTACATGTGGTGTCAATCATTCTCCACATGCCACTTCCAATTTGTCTTGCTGGGAGAGGACATCCGTCCCCAGTGGCATCTGAAATGCAGCTGCCAATGTCACAGCACCAAGGACACCGAGCAGAGCGTGGGGTGCTGCACTCGGGCCTTGGTGCTGCCAGTGGGAAGTGGGGACAGGTGGCTCTGAGATGTCCTCTCCTCTGAAGGACAAGCTCCACAAAGTGGACTAAAAGGGGAGAGCTGTAGGTGGGAGAGAGGCCAAGCCATGGCTTCAGATGTTCTTTCAAGTCCGTGAAGAACAGGAGTGAGTTTGCAGCACTAAGGACACTTCGAATTGACTTGAGTTCATGTTAGTGTTGCTGATTGGGCTCTTCTACCCTTCTTCTAGCTTAGCTCTAAGGGGATGAATATTTCCTCCTTCTAAGCTTAATTGAATTTTCACTGTCTTAAGATGAAGATAAATATATTTTACTTTGGTATTTTTAAGCTGCAGAGGGTGCAGCATGCAAGTGTCAGTATTTTCCTGCTTCCATTTTCTATAAATCAGTAGTGGAGCCAGATAAAAACTTTATTTTCCTTTTTAAAAACAGGTATCTCCATGCTACTTACAGAGCTTGGATTTTACAGGGGGCCTGTGGCTGATGGGCTTTAGTGTCGGACAAAGGTCTCTCACTGAGAGAACTGATGCTCTCTTGTGACTGAATATGTATCAGGTGTCCCTCTCCCTGTCCATTTTCTGACGCCTTTTAAAGTGTGAGATTGCACTTTGATCGTCCCTCTGAGTTAGTTTAACTTGGTCAGGAGTTTGAAATGATGTTGATGCAGCAAGGGGAGCTCACATGTGCACCCCAGGTATTCCCCAGCCTGGCTTTTATGTGAAATCAGATGGAAAGAAAGCCAGGCACACTGCTCACAGGTGGGCTGGCTGATCTACTCTCCTCCTGTCCTGCCCTCATCTACACAGATAGGGGGAAAGAAGGGTCTGGATGAGCCTGGAATATCCTGCACAGAGGCTGGGAGGGAGCTTTGTTGCTCTGCTCAGAAACCCTCGGTGCCACTGAGGGAGGGAGCAGAGCTGTGCTGCCAAACCTGCTCGAGACACCAGAAGAAGGGCAGAGCTGAACTCCTGCATCGGAGGCTGCTGTGACTGTGTCCCCCCAGCTGCAGTGAGCTGGTTCCTTCATTTGTTTGCACAATTGTCTTCAGCGCCCAAAGTCCCATCCAGAGTGAGCTCCATGCAGGAGCTGCAGTACTGGAGTTTGAGTTGTGTGTCTGCACAGATATGCCTTGTTTTGATTAAAACAAAGCACGTGGTAGGGAAGGGGGGCTGTTTTTGCAAGTCTGCTATGCTATGGTTGCGTTTCATCTCCGTTTTAATCTTCTGAGAAGCACACACACCAATATCCAAATGCCAGTGCAGTCCAGACGAGTTCTTCATCCTCTTGCTCCTCCCACTGCTGTGGGTGTTGTGTTTATCTTATTTGTATTGGGGGGTACACAAGTTGTTCTGTGCCTGCTCTGGCAGCCTCTGTTAGAAGTAAAATAGTTCCACCATGCCCCGGGGCAGTGTCTGAGTGTGTGGTGGTGACAGCTCTTGGTGGCAAGAGGGGCTGTGCATGTACACACGGGGCTGGCACAGCAGGACCGTGAGGGAGGCTCTGCTTCCACATGACTCTCAAACAGAGCAAGTGACCAGAGAAATGAGGGAGGAATTCACAGGTCAGAACTGTAACTGAATTCCACATGGATTGTGAGTGCTGCGAGAAAGAAGCCTTTGCATTGACTGATGCTCTGGTGCCTCTTTTAAAATGTTCTGTTACAGATTTATGACCCTGTTCTGGGGAGAGAAATAAATAAGAGCAGTAGGGTGGCCAGCGCCTATAAAACTGTGACATTATTTGATAAAACTTTAATGTTCTAGAGAAAAGTGTGTGTAACAGTGTAAGGCTACTCCAAACTGCAAATCTCCAGTGCATCCTCAGGGTTTCCTACTTGTTACTTTACCCTCAGCTGTGTGAACAGCAGTAGTAAAACACATGTGCAAGCTGTGTCATCTTTGTGTGGGGATGAGCACAAGTGCACAGCTGTGAAAATCTGCTATTTTGATTCTTTCTGCTTTATTTTGAATGCTTAGTGATGTGCCCAGAACCCTACTGCTGTACAGGCAAAGCTCCAAAGAATGAAGGGCTTGCCTCCTGGTTTTATTTGGAGTTTTACAAACTGTAATAAAAAAGCACCCAGACAATGCTCTGGGCACTGCAGATGATCTTATTTAAAAAATACACTTGTAAACAAATGGCTTCATCAACCACCTCAGATCAGATCAAATAAAACTTGCTGTATTTATTCTGTTGCTGAGTTTAGAGCCATCTGTTGCTCTCTATTAACAGATTATTTACATACATGCAGATCCCAAATGCTCTGGTAACAGGAATTGTCTTTTCTCTAGGAATCCCACAGTGTTTAGTGGTGCTTTCCATCTGCTGGGTTCTTACAGGGAAAGACACTCCGTGGTGAGTTAGGAGGACTAAACCCCTGGTTTTCACTGACTGGTGGGCAGATATTCCAGAGGCTGGGAGCTCTAAGGAAGTTTGTTTGGAAATGGGGTTACCATACAGAGAAGGATGTTCTGGGCTGGAACAGGTTGTATTAAATTTCTGAATCTAATAATCAGATTTTTGTCTCATTTATAGAACAGTAGAGTGCAAACATCCAGAAATTCTAGTAAGAGCAGGCATATAAGAGTACAAAAGAGGTACAAATTAAAAGCAAGAACCAAAAGCTGTATCTGTGAAATGAGCACAACCAAGATATTTCTCCAGGTGTGGTAAATCTGGGGGTAAGGGTGATCTGCCTTTTGATTTGATCCCTTCTTTTATATCATTGGCTTCTAAATAGCTACTTTTCTCAAGTGATGAGATATTGTTAAATCAGAGCTTCAGTGTCAAAAATGATAGTCTATTTTAAAGAAAAAAAAAAAAATAAATCGTTTCTTATCCTGAGCCCTGGAAATGAGTATGGAAGCTTCCAAGGAATATGCCTGTCTGCCTTTGGCTCAGGATTTCTCTCCAGTTGGGTGATTGGGGAACAGTAACTTCTCAAAGAGTTGCTGGAGAGCCCTTGGGGCTGTTTGGCCAGGAAGAGCAGTGCAGCCTTTTGCTCTCACAGGAAGAGCTGCTGATTGGAGCAGAGCTTGGAAATGGAAACCATGGAGTCACCTTTGCTCATGTTTCCATAAAGGTGGCTCCATCCTGGAGTCAAAATAGACAAAATTGCTTTCAGTTTTGGGTGGCCAAGGCAGTCACATCTCTGTGAATCCCTGTCTCCAGCAGAAGGGGACAATGGGTGAAGCTTCTTAGGGTGGACAGAGACAACCACACAGAGGTGCCCGGAGCTCCTGGAGCTGCCCAGCAGCCCAAGGGTTTCAACAGCGCCCTTACTTTGCTTTTTCTTTTTTTTTTTTTTTTTCTTCTAAAGTGTTTGCAAAATGTAGAAAAATGCAGCAGGTCCAGAAAAACTGGAACTCTTTGGTGCAATTATTCAGAGCAACCGCTTAGCACAGACAACTGTAGCAAACCCCTGTCCGGGAAGTGCTGCAAATGCAGCAGCTGAGTGGTAAGGGGGAAAAAAATACTTTTAATAACTGCAATCCTCCTTCAGGAGAAACCAGAGCTCAAATATAAGCCTGATTTTACGGTAAGCATGGTATGAAATTTCTTTATGAAAACTGCAGAGACCCACAGAGAGCAGTTCCATGGAATGCAGGGAAAGCAGAGGAGGTGAGCACAGGGGATGCTCCTCCTGGATCGTGTCTGGCATCTGGAATATTTATAATTGTGCATAATCTATGGCGGAGTGAAGTGTTTGTGTTGTTACAGCACGTCACATGGCAATGTGGAAGTGTGTTGAAACAGCTATAGGAACACCAACAGTGCAACACCACTACTCTGAAATGGCCTAAAATTCTGGAATAACACAATTTCCAGCTTTCCTGTCACTTTAGGATTGGTGACTTTCCTGGATGTTTTTATCCCAAAAGCATCATGCCTGATATTTGAAAAACTGGTCATACACAAGAAAAATGCCTGAAGTTTTTATTGCTTTTGTGCAAGAGCCCTTAGACCACATGAAAATCTGGTCCTTGCACCTGTAGGTGATCAGTCAGTGCCTCCTGCACTGGAGGGATGTTGGCAGCTCAGTGACACTTGGGAGACTCTGATGTCCTGCAAACTCAAGATTTCTTTTCTCCTCCACAGCAGGGCACAAACTGCCTCCTGTATCCTCCTCTTCCCATGTGCAGTATTGGGGGAACTAATTATAACCCAGGATTTATTGCAGAAAAATGTGTGCATGTGTGTGTACACTCTATTAACAACCCTCACAACGTCTTTCAAGGTTCTCCTTAGCAAGGGCAACTGCTGCTGGCATTTTGGCTCTCCTTCAAACCAGTCTTGTCAGCAAGAAAAACCATATGAACTTGGAGATTGAAATCAGTTGCCCCAGGGCACCAGGTCCGGTTTCATTTTAACAATAAAAGAATCTGATGCCTTTTAGCAGGCAGGTAGTTATTGCCTAGATGAAGGAAGAGTTGTAATAGTAAATCTAGAATTGCATTCAGATGTGACATCAGCTGATATATAAGTACTGCATGTCTTGCCATATCCACCCACTCTTTCTATATGCAGGGAAATCCGAACCGAGGGAAAAGTCAAATGTTGGGCTGGCTCCCCCAACTCCACAATTATGTGCCAGTGATCCTGAACTTCCTCTCCATTTGCAGAGAGGTTAGCTAGAGGGGCCTGAATCCTAATGCCATGCTCAATTCCATGCACTGTTTACATTAACCTACAAAAGCTTGAGCGTGTCTGTGTCTCCAGACACAGAAGACTCAGGGACACAATAAATGAAAGTTCCTGGAAAATTACTGTTATGGGAAGTCTCTCCTTTGTAGACTGAGTTGTTTTGCACTGATCTCCCATGGCTGAGGTGTTCATTGGAGCCATTCAGTTGGCTGATTGCTACTAAAATTGGGGATGGGAGGCGTTCATCGGTGGGGTGCACAAGTCTTACTATGGCAGAATAAACCAGTTTTGCCCCAGAAAAGGGAGGAATCATGGATTAGTTACTGCCTGAACCTCTTGTTATGTCAGGTATCCAACAACAGGTGTAATGACTTGGAGTATTTTCCAGAGAGTTCCTTAATGTTGTCACCACCACAAAACTTTTGCCGGCTCCCAGCAGGGATAAACAAAGGCGAAGGTGGTATTGTTCTCCTTGAAGAGAGATTCCCAATTAATTTTTTACCAAGTATGCTATTGTTTTACTGCATCTTATCTCTGAGACTGTGAAAATGAACCTTTCTGAGTGGCTCCTAGCTGGTTGCTCTGGCAGGGCTGTTGGTGGTGTGTTAATTGCAATCCCAGAGCCGGGTCCGTGCCCAGCAGGACGGTGGCTCTCAATGGCACTGAGCAGCTGTTGATGGTGGCTGTAATTGCTGCCCTGGTCTATTGATCAACTGGAGTAGGGGGAAAAAAGCCCTGCTGGGCTTCAGCCTAACAGCTCCCCTTGTGAATAACCTTCCCAAAGGTGCCACTCATTCTTCTACTCAAATACGGTGGAATTAATCTCACCCATGTGGCTTAATCAGCAAGAAATGCATTTGGCACACTGTGGGGACACAAAATGCTCTCTGCCATCAAGCCCAGGCTGGGCTGTAGCTGCCAAGATAAACAGGGTTGTAGATGAAGACATCCTGAGTTTCTGTCAGTATCCAGAGTTTAGTATCAGAAAGAAATGGAAGTTTTGCTTGTTGGTTGTCTCCCACCTCCGAAATGTGGCGTGTCTTGGTTTGCAACCAAGCTGAAACTCAGGGCACAGATTCCTGCAGTGGCTGCCTGTGGGAAAGTTTCCTGCTTTCCTGCTACGTTCTTTACAGGTGTGTGGTTCTCTTCCCTGGGTACAAAGGTCAACCAGCAGAGCTTGTGCCTGCCTGCAAAGTCCATGCACCACCAAAGTGGGGAAAGCTGGGCAGGACAATTAAATTAGGTGCTGTTTCTGGGTTTGGTTGGGGGGAAGAGGGGTAAATGTGAATTGCTATAAGTTAAAAACAAAAACCCTGAAAGTAGTTATTTTGATGTAGTTAAAATGCTTTATGGTGTTGTTTCAACTTCAACTGTTTAAAACTCCAACTTCAGAAAGATGATCTGTTACCTAAAGAAAAAGCCATAAAAATTTAAGCCTGGAAATTACAAATGGTACCATTTAATGTGGAAATGTTTTCACTGGGGGGAAAAAAAAGCTGTCCAAATTTACTAAGAGACTTCATTTTGCAGGCAATCTACCACTTTGATGAAGTAGACTTATCAACATATCTCAAAGCAGTTTCACCATCTATCTCTCATCTATGTGGGTTAATTTTTCTTGATGGAATTGCTTTGTCTTTCTTGTGTCTTCAAATTGATGGCAAGCTGATCCTTTACTCAGCCTCCTCCCTTTTGATCTGATGCTACATTTGTCTCAGTCATAGAAAATGTTGCTCAACAGGATATCAGTGCCTTTGACCTTTTCCTGGGATCCACAGTCCCATGCGATGCCCCACCACACGTGCCTTAAAGAAGGAGTTTGCAATCTCTGCAGATTGAGCAAGGTAGAGCTGGGCTGCTTTAATCTTTGTACAGCTTTAAGCAATCCAGAGTTGACGTTATTTCAGTTGCATGTGTTTTCCTCACTGTGGTTGGTAGGATCCACTAAAACAATGTCAGGTATGTTCAGTGGAAAACCTTCAAAAGGAAAAATAAATTTAAAAAAACCCAACAGTGTTGTTTTCTCCAGTGACAGAAGAAAACTCATTTTGCATGCAAATCAATCAATCAATCCATCAATCACCTGGCACTTGTCAACTGAAAAATGAGGTAGCAGGAAGAGAGTGGAAATGCCATTATTTTGTTTATTCTTCTAGTAGCTAATTTTCTTTGCCTTTGGGGGGTCTCTTATAAAGAGTACATAAAAAATTTGTTCTGTTTGCTTGGGGATTGGGGAAGATGGAGCCACCAGATCTTCCTGATATTTGTGCCAGGGTCATGGAAAGAAAAGAAACTAGCAGGAGTTTTTGTCCTCCTCTAAGTTTATCAGTAATTTCATGTGATCAAAACTTCTAAATTTCTCTGAGCATAATAACAAATATTATAATATTCCCATCTTTATCATGTTTTTTAGGGGAAACTATTGTTTCCTCAATTGGCATTAAACTGCTTTGACACAGAGGATCTTCCACTGTGACCCACAATGCACAGAACTCTGAACTCAAATGTTTGATATCCAACCAGCCTTGGAAATTTTGGAGGAATTTTTTCAGAAGTACTTCAAACTTCCCCTCTTGGTACAGTTTCAGCTGGCTTCAGGAAATAATTTAGTATGGGATAGGTAAAAGTGCAGGCTGATAGCACCATGTAATCTACCTGACAGCTTTTTTTCACTTGCTCATTTATTAACCTAAAAGCTAAAGCAAATAGGGATGCAACCTGTAAAGCTGTTGAATAATTTTGTGAGCTTAACCACATGTTTAGCCTGAGGAAGAAAAAGTAGTTAATTTTATATCTAAATTTTTATTTTTTTTTATCCAAAGCAAAGGACCCTCCTTTTTCCTGAAGGCAATTTCAAGCTGTTATTCAAGAATGAAAATTGATAATTGTTATATCTGTACTCAGTTGATCTTAATTTTAGTGGAGCTTCAGGCTAGCAAATATGAAAATATCATCTTGCTGGCTGATAAGCTGGTTAAATGCATTGGTGCAGGATTTTAATGAAGTAGCAATAGTTAATATTTGTTGCTTAGCAAAGAGCAGTTATAATCCTGGCTTTGGAGTACACCCAAATAGGGAGGGAGAAAGAAGTCATTCAGCAGCATCATGAAGTGGTTTTTTTATCTCTGCAGACACACACAAACATTGTTAGACAGCATAAAGTGCTCTCGTAGCAAATTGTTTGCTCTCCCTGCTGCTGAGATGAACCTCCCTGAGCACAAGGATGTTCCAATGCCTGTGCCCAGACCTTGTCCAACTCAAACACTGGATCACAGAGCTTCCCAGTGTGAATAGACTTTTCACCCCACGTCAGTGTAATAATTACAGAAAGGTGTGCAGCAGGTGCCTTTCTCTCACCTGTATGAGGGGCAGGAGGCTCTTTGGGAAAGCCCTTGAAGGAGAGTGAGCTGCCCTACAAACAGGACCTTGAACCAATGCAGTCATGAAAAAATGCCCCATCTCTAAAACCAGGGTGGTGACACCTGCCTGCACACCAGGGTTTTACCAATCACTGTTCACACTGGTAAAAAACAGTGTATTCTTTTCACTGGATGGAGTTACAGAAATGCAGGGTTGTGGTACCAGTTTGGACAGTGAGAGTTCTTTCAGTCCAGGTATTAATTAATTCTTAATTATTAATGTCTTGTCTTGAGAAATATCTTTCTCTTGCTTTCTCCCTTCCATAGTTTCTATGGCCAGAACTGTGTTCCCTGGGATACCTCCACTACTGGGTTTAGATTGATTAAAGGCAGTGTTGATTTCAGCTTTAGGCATCAAAACCACACTTTCCTGCTTTTCATTAATTGTCAAGTCTGACACTTCGTTGTGTCCAGTCCTCTGATCTTAAAAGGTACAGCACCACATGGATTTTCCCTAGAAAATGTTACTTTAAAATTAATTAGCACTTTTGTCTTTTTTTTCCTCCAAAGGATCTTTCAGTACTTCCATCAGAATCACTGCAAAGAGGAGAGACATTTTGCTTCATCACAGGATTAGGAGAATTGGCCAAATGGATGTTGAGGACTTAGAGTTATAGCTCCTAAAATTGAGTCAAGCAGACTCAGTACTTTGCAGGAGTATTTAACCATAAACGTTACTTCTGCAGTGCAACTGCCCAGGAGGCAGCACAGCTTTCCAGTGCTGCACTGATTCCGTGATAACTTCTTCTGTTAGAATGGAAATTTTTTCAATGTCACTTGCACTGGAATTTTAGATCAGCTAAAAGTAGGCTGGTCGAAGTCTACAGCCTTCTTCCACTCCACAGAAAATTGGGTTTTTTGGGTGTATACAGGTTTTTGTGGTTTAATAAGATGGGAGAAAAACATCGGCAGCTGAGACTATTTCAGCAACTTGAATACTGCTGTGATGAAAGAAACCAGATATTATGGATTCATTCTGGGGCATGAAAATATTTACGAAGTATGAATTTATTAAAGACCTTAAAGTACTTAAAACAGCTGCTGTGCATCTTGCAGCTCTGCATGTAGGTTTTATTTGAATATATATAACACTATTCTAACAAAGATCGCAATCAGAGGTGAACCTTGCAGTGCAGCACGGTGTTTTCTAGGATAACAATATTCAAAGAGTAACTGGAGGGATATTAATTTAAAACACATGCAGTCCACTGTCCCAGCTCAGCCTGCAGGAAGCAAAAGCAGAAAATTAGGGCCATGTCGAGATAAGATGGTGATAACTTCATAGAGAGGCAGAGGTGCCAGTTCAGCAGTGTGTCACACGATGATTGCGACGAGGCATGATTATGCAAGCTCCTGAGAGGAGAAATCCTACCTGTGCAGGTGAGAAGATAAAATAAGGCCCTTAGAGGCAAAGCAATCCAGGCTTCTGTCGATGACTTGGCGATAAAGGAGCCGTCTCAGACGCTGAGAGCAAGAGCTGAGACTTCTCATCACTCAGTCTTCAATCCCATCACTCCATTCCCTGCTCTTCTTTCTTCTGTAACTCAAAGATGCTTTTACTGCCCTCAGTGCTGGTCTCTAACTTGTACAAGCTCGTAATTTAAACTGTGAGTTTCCATTAAAACATTAAGGAAACAGAAGATAAGTGACTTGCCAAAGGCCAAACAAAGCACCTGAGGTGGAGTCAGGCACAGAACCCCGTTCTCCAGGCTTGTTTGTTTAACCACTTTTCCTATTTTCCACCACTTTTCTGTTCCCTGTCAGTCCCTCTATTCTTGTTTGAAGCATAGGGGACTTTATAACCCTGTATTTCTCACAACTGTTTGAAAGCTCAACAACAGGGAAATGCTCCTGATTGTTTCTGTTCAAAGATGGGGGCGTTTCTAGACATGTCACATCTGAAAAGTGAATGACTTTTGGCACCTAGTCCTCAGTTTTCTGACATGAGCGACACATGCAAGGAATATCAAATACATGGCTGAAGCCAGACTGTGCCTCTCGAAGCGTACCATGCTTTTTTTTATGCTGAAGGCCTAAAAAGGGAATTTTCTCTGCCTATCTAGACAGGGGAGCCCCTTTTAGGTATTATCTGCTATACAAATATTGGCCTACTCCTTAAAGCCGGTTTCATAGAAAGTTGAAGGCAGTCTAAGAAGGAGAACGTATCCTTTTATACGTGTTGGATAAGGTAAATGATATCAAATAAAATGAAGGATTAAAGCATGCTTGAGCTTGAAGCAATAGATATAAAAAGGACAGGAATTGTTGTTTACTTACATTTTTCATCTGGGTGTGTGCAATCAGTTTTGCTGAGGATTTATGTATCACATCAGTTAATTTACAGCCTGTGCCAACTCCCACAGTGAGCACCACACCAGCAGCTCTGCCCTGAGCTGCCCAGCAGCTGTGGGCACTTGCCCAGGCCCCTGCCCACCTGATGCCACCTTCTCCTTACACTTTTCCTCTGGTGAACTCTTCCTTTTTCGCACCATTTCTTCTGATTACTTAAGCATGGATCACCATGGCTTTGTAGTTAAGATCCACCCAGAGATGTTTTCTTTCTTTTTTTTCCTCTTTCCCCCCCTTTTTTGTTTTAAATTGTTGAGGTTTAGGAGCTTTGTCCTCTGGTTGTCACAACATTTCAAAGCATAATAGTGCCAAGATATCTCCTGGAAATAGTGTGGAAAGAGCTGGGGCTTGCACCTTCAGCAGAGAGTTAAATACACATTGCAGTGATTTATGTGATTTACACATCACATTTTATATTTCACATTGCTAATGAGCACCGTGACTGAGTCAAAATCAGTCTGAGTAATATAGCAACAAAATTAATGGAGGAAAAGAATTCAGAGAGTCTTGAGACAAATCAATATAATTGAACTTCCCATTAAAAAATTAGAAATTGTGCATCAAAGTTAAAGCATTAGGAGAGCAATGGAACAGAGATAGTTACACAGTTGGACATGCATACGTACTTAAAACTGTTTAACCACAGCTATGTAAGAATTTCTATAAAGAGTTTAAACAAACAGAAAAGATTTCAGTCTATACACTCAGCTCTGAAGTGAGCTGGCCTGACAATGGAATTGTTCTCCAGCAATCAATCAAGACCTCACAAAGCATTTCATGTTTCTAATGGCCAATAGGTAGGAGTAACTCCAGCAACTCCAATTTCTCTCTGTTTCATCAATGAAACCAGCAGTTGGGTTTGGCTTTTCAAGTGTTTTGTGTGTGGTAGTTGGAAAGTTTAGGTGAGTTGCTGATGTAGCAGGGATTACATTCAGGTTTCCATAGAGAATTCAGACCTCAGTGCTTTGTTCTTCAGAGTCCTTTTGAATTCTTGCAGCAGCTGTGAGGCAGAGGTTGGGCTGGAGGTGGGATTAAGGGTCTGGTTGGGATATGGGCAGGGGTCCAGAGGAACTGGGATGGAGAGTCTGGGAACACTTGGCTGGTCTCAGTCTGGGATTGCTTGCTAGTAGCTAAAGTGTGGCAGTCTGAGTGCACAGAGGCTGATTGGTGTTGATTAAAACTAGAGCTGAGGCTTTCTGAGACATCCCAGTGTGAAAAGAAACATCCAAAAATCATTTCTCCGCCTCATTTCAGCTTTGAGACTTAAGGGTTTGCTTTAGAAATGCTTGCTGAAGTTTTGAAAAACATCAGCAGCTGATCTGCATCTTGTTCCAGCCTTGCACCATGGCTGCAGCAGTGACCAGCAGCCTCAGGAGAGAGTTTCCTTCCAGCTTCAAACGGGGAGAAGGACGGATCTCCTGGCTCCTGCAGGAGGGAAGCAGAGCTGCACTGTGGCCAAACTTGAGGCGTGTTGGGCTCTGCTGTCCCAATAACTGTGTGGGGAGGCTTTGCAGTGCAGGACAGCCAAGCGTGGGTGGAGAGGGGCCACAGGGCTGCTTCTTGATCCATAATTTCTCACTGGAAAGGTGTAACTACCCTTGATCCAGCTGGCTTTGCCTTGAATTGATCTTTCCAGAAAAGCTAACCCAACTAATGGCAGCTGGCAATCGTGTCTAGGCGAACTCCTGGGGTTCATCCAGGGTTTTCTCCATGACCCTTGCACTGCCTCAGTCCTCCTGCCCTGCACTCAGGGCACATGAGGAGGCTGCAGGAAGAGCAGATGCCCCTGAAGCACTCGGTGGTAGGAGCAAGAACATGGAAGCCCAGAAGTCAAGGCTCACTTAGAGCATTTATTTTGCTTTGTTTCACACCCAGTGTTCCTCCTCTTTACCAGATCAAACTTTACCAGGCATTATGCTGAGGGTTGATCCACAGAAAAGTTCTTTCAGGATGAAAAATCTGTTTGCTGGTGAGGAAAGGGTAATGTAGGAACTCTTGTGTACTTTGGTAAAAAAGCACTGCATAAAAGGTGACTCTCTTTATGTTTCCCTGGGTGATTCAGGCTGGCTGGGTGTGGCAGACAGGGAAATTTGATCCACTATCTATTTACATAAACCAAAAACTGTTTGTCTAAGCACCAGGAGACAAGGGCTAAGCTGAATGAAGTGCTGTAAAGAATTCTTTTTGCAGAATGATCCCTATTTGCCATCCAAAGAGGCAGGCAAATGCTTATACAGTAGGACATAAATTTTTGAGGACTAGTTAAAATCCTTTCTCTAACAGCATGGTCAAGCTTTGTCCTCTAACCCCTTGAGAGCTGTCTGGCTCGAGAATGAATGGTGGACGAGTGCCTCCCAAAATTCTTTCTTGAAGCCTTCAAAAAATAGAGAGAACAAATACACTACAAAGCAAAAAAAAAAAAAAAAAAAAAGTTGCAAAAATAATTTCCATTTTGTACAATGTTTACCAGAGCCACTGCAGAAATTTCATAATCACGTAATTAACCATTCTGCCTGTCAAGTGGGTCTAGTTTCAGCTAATACTAACCATGTAAAGCTCTAATATGCAAATGAACTGGCAGAAAGGAGTTCAGAATTTAACATTAGGTGCTGATTTCACTACTGATAAATTGCTTTGATCCATTGAGTCATGCCTTGTTGTCCTTCCAAATGAATGCAAGCACCTTCTCCTACAAGTGAGTCACCCCTGGAGATGGGGGCCAGCCTGACCTTGCTGCTGTCCATGTAACACTCAAGTGGTTTTAACACCTAGGACATGTTTATCCTCATGGTATTATTTTGAGGTCAAGCATTGCTGTTCTTCCCATTTTACAGCAATCGGGCTGAGGTGTGAACTTTTGAAATGTGTTGAAGCAGCAAAGTCTTGAAATTAGTGGGAGCTGCAACACCCGACAGCTCACGCTCATTTCTGTGAGAGATAGATGATTTCCCCAAGATAACTCAGGAAAACTGGAGCAGACAGCAGAGTTAATCCAGCTCTGTGTTCTGGGCAGCAAATTTTCTTGCTCTGATGGAGTGAAATTTTCTGTTATCCTTTGTTATTCTAAAAATCTAGTAAGAATACATTTATGCTATGGAGTTTGTTTTCTGCATGTGAATTTACTGCATTTGTAGAAGCCAAAGTCCCTGAAACAGGAAAAAGTAAAGCACAGTAGTGTAAACTTTTGATATTCACCTTGCATATGAACACCAGCTCCTCCCTGGCCCTTTCCTGCCTCGCTCTCCTTGGTGTGTGTGGTTCTGGGTGAGTGGAACAGGGCAAAGGATGACGGTTCCTGCAGTAAAGCCAGGGTTATTTTTAGCAAGGGAGGATCCACTTCTGCAAGACCAGTGAGATGTGCACTTCAGGCCTTCTGCTGTGATTGTGATGATGGATCTTGGGCTACAACCATGAAGCAGTTCATGTCTTGGTCGGTGCTTGCCCTCCAGAGGCAAAGCCAAATCTGAAAGTACAGCTTTCCTGTGAGACACTCCTGCAGCCATTAATGCTTTATGACGTTCAAAAGCATAAAGGAAATACTTTAAAGGCACAGACAGTTGACAGAGCAGAGGTCCAGATGCAAGGGCACTGATTTGAAAGGCCTGTGTGTTCAATATAGCTGTACATGTCTTCCCACAGGTGAGTCTGGGAAAGGATATAGCACATTTTCCCCAGGACAGCTCCATGCATTTTCTATTCCTGATCAAGATCTATTCATTGGGCAAGTGCTGTTTAATCAAGCAGCAGGAAAAGGGTGTGTGCTGTCTTCAGAAGTACAAAGAAATCACATTCAAAGACAGTCCCATTCTTAAAAGGCTGGTGTTTAAATTAGACCTGCCCAGACAGGTCTGGCATGTTTAGTGTGACCCCCTTTTACTGTGGATGTTCCGGTTATAACCATCTTATTGCTTCCAGTTAAAATAAAAACACAACCTCCACGGAAAACATGGAGCAAACCAAGCTCCCAACTGTTGCCAGCCCCTGTTTCATGACAAAGCACTGCTACTGGAAAGCAGCTACAAGCAAAAATTTTAGAAAAGTACATAGAAGAGGAAATGCAGTAGAGAAATTAGAAGATAGTGTGCAAATTAACAAGGGCAGCAGGGGAGAAATGTCTTTTGGGTTCATTTCAGTATTTGGGCTTCATGGGTTTTGGTGCTGTTTGGACCTGAATGTATTGAAGGTTCTGTGGCTGCCTTTGTTCCAACAAACCAAGCTGAGTACGTCCTTCTCAGCTGTATTAGCAGGAGAAGCTGCATGTCATCTTTGATAGTCAGAAGAATGGTGGTGTTGGTTTTTTTCCTCTTCCTGGTCTTTATGCTCTTCCAATGTTACCCATGATGAGAATGAGTCTTAGAGGTCACCAAGGCTTATTTTAGTAATGTTGCCATGATATGCTATAGCTTGATAAAAAATTATAATGTGCTGTGAGATGTGCAGCTTTTCTGGTGCAAGAGCAGATCACCCTGGCCTCTCCTTGAGTCCATATGTTCAGGTTCTTCCTTGTTAAGTCCCTCAGTGTGTTACAGCCTGCCTCTGTCTTCTTCAGTCTACTGGCAGAGGTGGCAGATGCTCAGCCCAGGTCTGCAGTGAGTCATGTGTGGAGGATGAATGATCCATCTGCAGACTCGATGCGTGTCAGGAGAGACTCCCCAGGAACCACTCCCAGGCAGTGCTGCTCATGGGGATAAGTGCAAGTCCAGCACTGCCTCGTTTCACCAGGTGTTCACTGCTCCCCTTCAGCCCTGAGCTGCTGAAGTGCCTGCAGAGAGGAGAAAGGTGTTGGAAGTGTGGTGAGAACTGGTGGGGTGCCCCTCGAGGCAGCCTTAGGCCTCCCTTTCTCCTTGTTAGGTTGATGAAATCTAGGAAGATGTTATGTACAAAAGCACCTTTTCCCTGCTCACCCAGCACAGGAGTGAAGGTGACTTTGCTTCATGTGAGATGGAGTAGGGTAGAAATAAAGGTATCACCCTTAAACTGTGTTTTCCATCATGAGTTATCACCCTGGGCCATTTTCCAGGATTCATTACAAATAACTTTGTCTGGACACAAATAGGCAACAAGATGAGTTGTTGCAGGCAAGAGAAATCATGAATGTTCCAAAATAGCAATCTTACAGGCAGAAAAGAGCAGGTGCTGCTTTATTGATCAAGGAATGGGGGAGGTTTGCCCAGTTGCTGAGGGGAATGAACACTGGTGAGATAAACAGGATGAGAAGGGTTCAACCATCACCCTTTCCTATGGATAAAAAGGAAACAGGATCCTGTGCATGTGAGGTACTGCAGCGTGCAAGTGAAATCCCATATTTACCAAAGAGGATCTGCCATCACATCTAGAGATTTCAGTACAGATCCATTGCAAAGGAGAAGAGCTCAGGGATTTGTCTTCCCTTGCTTACGTGAACTCGGTGTTGAAATCTTCCATGGAGTGTAGGAATTGCTGCCTCATGGTTAGATTTCTCCAGATTGCCCAGCTGCAATGTCTAATCCCCCACCTCATTGTTGGGGAAGATCTTTGTCATCTTTCCTTCATGCCAATTCCTGCCAGCTTTGGGAGGCAGAAAGGAGGTGGGAGGTCTGTGGGATCCCGGAGAGCTGCAGCCCTCTGGAGCTGTGTTGCTTTCAGCAGAAAGGCCCAAAGGAGCCATTTAGAAAGAATTGCTTAGTCTATAGTAATTTGAAGATTTACCACTATAACTCCTTCCTTATAATCCTCTTTAAAAGCTGGATTTGAAGTAGATCAGCTCTAAGACAAGGCAGTTTCTGTGACTATTGTAGCTTTCTTAAAATTGCGTGTGGTACTCTGGTGAACATAAAAATGTAATGTAAAAATCACCCCCTTCTGTCTGACATCCTCAGGTAGCAAAATCTTCTACTGTAGATGTGAATTTACACACAGGACCCTGTTGTGGGCTTTTTTTTTACTGGATTTGACAAAATTTGATGCACAGTTGTATTTCTTCAGCCAAGCTGAGTTCAGTGTAGGGGTCCCATATCATCTCTCAATCAGATCAGTCCTCTGAAGGCTCAGAGATCCAACCTGACTCTTAAGAACTAAGTTACACCCTGGTAAAATTCTTTTTTTCTTTCTTTGGTTTTTTAATCTTAATTTTTTTTTTATTTGTCCATCTTTTACATTTTGTAAAATATGTAGAGAGATTGCAGTTTTTCCATACCACATTTGGGGTGGGGATGTTTGCTAAGCAAGAGTTCTGGGTGCTAAAAATGCTGGGATACTTTCTTGTTTCAACATCTGAGGCACTTGCCTGCCTGTTTCCACTACTGTGTAGCTGTCAGCAGTGCAGTTTATCAGGCTTCCACGGAAAAGCTCTTGTCAGAGTGGGAAAAGACCCAATTGTACCTGTGTAGGGAATCTCAGAAATTGCATAAACGCATCCAAATGTTGTCTTGAGACTCTGAGGCATTGCAAAGCATGAAAGAATTACTTAATATCATGGAACAGCTAGCTGATTCTGTTTTGCCTAAAAATGTGTTAGGGATATTTCAGATGCTAGGGCTTGTTCGTTTCTTAGGGAGCTGTAGAACAGATACATTTACAAGTATGAGTAATGGGAAACAGAAAGTTTCTGCACAATGCAGACAATCCTTTCATGTTACATCATTCAAAGCAGGGTATTCACATGGGGATATATTCAGGCAAAACTCCACAGCCAGAAGACCAGGCTCCTCTGCTTGGCTGTGCTTTTAATGTAGGAAACTTTTGGTTAAGATTTGTGGGTATCTTTCACACAATGCTTCAAAGAGCTGAAAAGTTGAGGATAATCATTCCCACACATGGATCTACGTGCGCTGCAGTGAGAGCCCTTCTGTGCTTCCTGCACTTCAAACATTATCCCTCCATTTGCTCTTGGAGGTCCCCCAGCAGTGTAGACAGTTCAAGAGACACTTCTGAGATTACTGAGCTATCAATCCAGTGAAAAATGGTAATATTTTAAAAATTGAAGAAATAAGTGTAGTACAGAAGCATGTTAAGAGCTACATTGATTTCCAATGAATAAATTTCTTCATAAGGCAGAAGTCAAAATTGGGTTTTTAGAATACGCATTTCAAAGCAAGGGGAATCAATGGGAATAGCCGGCTTTGCTGCCTGTGTTGGAATGACTAACGTGTCAGGAAGAGCAGTTCAGACTTTATATTATGATAAATGTTGTGGTGGAGGTGAAGGAAAGAAAAAACCGCAGCTTTCAGGCTTTTTTTTTTGTTTGTTTTTTACAATTGTGTGCTGTTTCCAATATGGTGTCTAGTTCTGAAATGTTAATGAGTCTTTGGATTCCACAGTGAGATCCCAAACCCCTCAGAGTCAGGAACTCGAGTTTTCAGAAAACATGTAGCACCATGCGAATATACAAAAACCTGGCAGCATAAATGAATGTGTAAATGTGCATAAGGCTCGTAGTTAGTCATGCAAACACCGAGCTGCAGACCCAGCCTGTGCACGATGTGTAGGTTGAGGCAAACGTGACACAGCCCTGTGCCTATCTCTGCCCTGGCTGCTGGCAGGGTGTCTCCATCCTGACACACAACAATCTTCGCATTCCTGTCCAACCTGAAGCCAGAGTGAATTTAATTAGGAAAACTTGATGCTAAACTGTCCCGCCTCAGCACAGGCCTGCTGAGAGTGAGCTGAGCCAGGCGAGGTGCTGGGCAGAGCACAGAAAGGATATGGGGAATGTGTTTGGACAAAATCCCGTCTTTGTCCTCTTCCCCTTTGAGAATGAAAGGGTGAATGGTGAGAGAGGATTTTTGGTGGCTGTTTAGAGACAGGCTGACCCACAAGAGCCTCACAGAGTTCAGGCCAGCCCGAGCCAGGGCCCCCCACCCCGTGAGTGCTGAGCGAGAAGCCAGCCATGCAACCAGATGCCACTGCTGGCAATGCTGAGGAGAAAAAGCATCCAGACTCTTGGCACTTGACTCTTGCATCTGCCAAGCTTGTCCCCCATAAACGGCCCCGTGTGCCACTCCAGGGAGGGAGCTGTGCTGAGGGGAAGGGGCTAAGGGGAACGAGTTCCATGGGGAATGAGCTCCATGCACTAGGAAGAGGAGTCTGCCTGGTGTGCCCAAAACTGCCCTTGCTCAGTGGGCTCCCTTTCCAACCACTCTGAAGTTCAGGGGTTCCTGGTTTGACACTTCTTTTGGTTGAGTTTTTAAAAGCATAATTGTTTGGAGAAATGAAGCAGTGATATGATTTTGATGTGCTCAGTGCTCTGCTGACACCTGGGCCCCAGCTTGGTGCAGCACTGCAGCCATCTGGGGCAGGCAGTCCTTACTGCCAATACTGCCTGACCCGGCTGCCCAGCCTGGTACAGGGGCTGAGAGCTCTGCCAGTCTGCTTGGCAATCCATTTCTTAGCAAAGAAATTACATTTAGGGGGTTTTTAGAGGTTTTCTTAGGGGGTTTTCTTTTGCACGGCAAGAGAAAAAAGTAATTCAGCTACACTTTCTCTATGAACTTAATCTGCACACACCTAATCCTGGTTACAGCATTTCCAGTATTGAATTTAGTTTCATAACATTTAGTTATGAACAAACACTCCTTTGCAATGCCATGAGTTACCTGAATTTTGAGCATTTAATACAAACTACCAAGAGGCTGTGTGTTTTATTTTGGGTTTTCTGTGTTGGCCCAAAGCTGTATCACGACGTTGCCTTTGGCCAGGATTGACATCTGCACTGGACGTTTAAAACAACAGATGCTTGCCCAGGCCTTCAAGGTACGCTTGGTGCATGGGTGGTACCTACCTGATACTTCCCTTGTACTTCACTCAATGTTTGCTGTATTTGCTTCAGTGTGTTTCACACTCAGGGAACTGCTGCTGTGGTGAGCAGGGGACCTGTGGAGGAGAGGTTGCCAAGTTTTTTGGGGTGGCCACATGCTGGAGGGAAGGGAAGGAGCACTTCTGCAATGAAACCAGGCTGAGATGGGATTGTTCAGCCTGGAGAAGAAAAGGGAGACCTCATAGCACCTTCCAGTACCTAAAGGGGCCACAAGAGAGATGGGGAGGGACTTCTGACAAGGGCGTGTCAGAAGGACAGGGGGGATTGGCCTTCAGCTGACAGAGGGCAGGGTTAGATGGGATATTGGGAAGAAGTCCTTCCCTGTGGGGTGCTGAGGCCCTGGCACAGGGTGCCCAGAGCAGCTGTGGCTGCCCCTGGATCCCTGGAAGTGCCCAAGGCCAGGTTGGATGGGGCTTGGAGCAACCTGGGACAGTGGGAGGTGTCCCTGCCCATGGCAGGGGTGGCACTGGATGATCTTGGAAGTTCCCTCTGACCTAAAACATTCCATGGTTCTATGACCTGCAGTAGTGTGTTTTCAGACTTATAAAGGCACCTCAGGGCACTATGAATTGCTTCCTTTTACCCCTTCTTGGCAAAAGATTTATGATTAAAAATATGTGGAACGTAAGTGTGGTTTTACTGAAAACTTATTGGAAGAATCTAATTGAAGAAACGGGATGCCAAAACTTTAACAAAGGCTTTTTTTTCTTCCCCATCTGTTTAATCAGGTGTCTTGGTATAGAAGGTGTTTTAACAAAAGCTTCTGCAGATGGTAGGGAAAACATTCAACTGTTTGACTGAAAATCATTTCCTCTCTCAAAGAGGGAGTGCTTTCACAGATCTCATTAGTTCAACTGTTATAACTTCCAGGAGTTGCCACAGGGTACAAAATGCCTGGATTTGGTGGCACAAATTTATAAGCAAGAAAAAAGTCAGTGAAAGAAAAAATAAGTGAATGCTTAGATAGCTTTAATTTTGGCATACGCATCCGAAGGAATTAAGTGCTTCCTCATTTGTTCTATAAATATGATGTATTCCTTTATTTGCCACACCATATGAACTCCAATATTGCTCTGCCACCTCTGTTGTACGGGCTGGGTGTTAATTGTGGCTGGTGTAGCAATGCATGGAGCCAGTGCTGATTCACAGGGCCCTGAACTGCTGCCTGCTGAGGGCTCCTCTCATTACTTTGTTATTTTGCTGCAGTGGGATCAGCTCTGTGCTGGTGCTGTGCAAGCAGAAAGATAGTCTGGACGAGTCTGCAGTCTCAGACAGCCTGTGTGCCTTACTTCAAGCTGTAAGGTCTGTCTGATTTTGCTGAGTGAGTCGCAGTTTTGTTTTGCCATATTCAGATGACACCTCCTCCTCTCAGTGAAAACATGCTGCAATAGCCTGGCAGCATAACCAAACAACAAAAGAGTGCTGCTGATGGCTGACAGCTCTGACAGGTGCATTTTAAACTGGAGTCAGTTTTGTCGTTGTGCACAGAAAGGAGCATTGACACTGGAAAAATAAGTAGATTTTTGAAATGTAATTTTGTAACTCTGCCAAATGTGGTTTCATTAAGAGCTCCAAACATTGAGATCCTCTAAGCAGGGTTTTTCAGATGCAGATTTGTTTGTTTTGTGGGGGCACTTAAATATTTCATTCTTTAGCAGAGTTAGCAGAGAATTTGACGTGGCTGCTGGGGGAAGATTTGCCTGTTCTGGTTTGAGGAGAGCAGGATGACTCTGGGCTTCTTCAGCGCTCCGAGCGCGCTTCTGTTCCGGCCCTGTAATTTTTCATCACAAATTGCCTTGACTGGTTCAATGATTTTTGTCATTGTACAGGTCACTAACATTCAGTCATAATCTGAAGCAGAATTCTTGTCTTAGCCTTTTGCAGACTTTGGGTTCATCGTGTTTGTGCTTTGGGAGGAAAACAGGAACCCAAGGCTGTGCTAAAAGCGAACGCCTTAGATGCCAGTTGTTTCATGTTTTTTCCTTTTAACATAATCTCTCCCTCTAAAGGTGACCACATGAGAGAAATTTAGAAATTCTAAATGATTAGGACTTCTGTTTTACCTGTAATCTGTATTCAGCTGTCTGGAAAGATCTGTTTTTTGAGGAAAACTTACAGGAACTTTAGGATCATAAGGTCGCTTGACTTGAGACACAGAGGAACCAATGATTCTTTAAACAAATATGGTAAAACAAATGAAATAAAATAGATTTAGTGTGTTTCTGGTGTAATTCTGAGGTAGTGGGTGAATCTAGGACAAGCACTGACTACGGAAGGGTCTGTCTTGAATTCCTCATGTGCTGAGAAAACATTAAAACATTTGTGGCAGAAAACAGAGGATGTTAGTTTGATAATGGTTTGAAAGATTGGTAATTTGTGTTCTTCTCATAATCAGACATACAAGCCTTAGCATCCATAAACTGGGGTCTTCAAAATACCCTCAAATTTCTAATATTGGTGGCTTTCCATTGAACGAGTAAATTAACAACATTAGCACCAATATGACAGCTTTGGCTGTCATTTTAGGTGATCATTTCAAGCATGCTTCCTTGGAAGATACAGCCCTCCCTTTCTGGGTGTGAAATGGTAGAATTTTACATGTATAAAATTAATTAATTTTTTTTACCCCTAAGTGTGAATATCTTCTGAGCATGCAAACTAGTCAGTTAAATTAAGGTAAGGACCATAGCATTTTTGTTTGGAAAATTACATCTAGTTCTTTATAACATTGGCTCCATGTTTAAAGAAGTCTCAGTGTATATTTTTACATGCACAATTCACAGCTGCAGACAGGCCTAACTAGCGTTTGGACTTGACTTTCTTCTTGAAAAAAATCTGACTCTCAAATGCATTCTTTTCTTGTGAGGCTTAGGAATATTGATTTAATTTTTTTTTTTTTCCTAATGACTTATGTGTCAGACCACCCTTCATTTCTAGTACTGAAATGAAGTGACAGTCTGTGGATGGCTGTGGAATAAGTGATGTCTTGGTCATGGCCCAACACAGATTTCAGGCGCAGCACTTCTGCCTCCCTTGCCAGCCTCCGAGGCTAAAAGTCTGCTTCTGTCCCAGTATCTCATCTGCTTTCTCACTTGGACTCGAAAAAAAGGTCAGGCTTTGACTTTACAGGTCAGTGCAATGAGTGGCAACAAACTACACTGAGGAGGGGAAAGAAAAAAGCCTTTAAATGTGTGTGTTGGGGTCAAAGGCAGGCAGGACACAAGGTGTGTCCTCTGTTCTTCCAGCACAGGGTGAGCTTCCCTCCCTGCTCCCCGCACTGTGAGGTGCTTGGGGGCCTTTTTGTCCCAAATTCTTCAGCACAGCCAATTCCCAGTGACTTGTCCGACCATCCATTGCCCAAGAGCCTCCATGGAGCAGCAGTGTCTGTGTGACAAGGGGCTGCAGAGAGGGATTTGGGAACAGACAACTGTCTTGACTAATGAAATGTGTTATTTTAAGGCCTAGACATCACTTTCATCATTTGCTTTATGAAAGTTCTGTGTCACTGTTTTATCTTTATTTCCATTTGCTTAAAATTCTCCTACCTGGAACCCTGAACACATATGTACATGTATATATATTAAATATAAATATATATGTACACACACATACCACGTCAACGTACAAAACTCTCATTTCTGTATTTTAAACTCTGCCAAAAAAAGCAGTTTAAAACTGAACACAGACAAATTCTTCATCTGAGCCCAGAAGCAACTGCAGACTCTGTGATTACACCTCTCATTCTGCTCAGTAAAATGAGGCACAGCTTGGTTAAAGACGTGCTGAAGGTCCTAAACAAGTCTGGCAGTGCTGAGAATCCCGTGGAGGTGTTTTGCTTCTTGGTACATACATACTTGGTGACAAACTGTTGGCTGTGGTGCTTTAAGCTGAGGAAGGGCTTTACAAACAGACAAGGAACAGGGAACAAACCCAACATTTTAAAGAGTGCTATGGAAAGATGTATCACCAAAAAATCAGTTTGAGAAAGGATATGGTGTTTCTGATATTTCCCTGGGGAGCAGTTCAGAAACCTTTAGTATTTCCTTCAGAATTTGGTTTATCATCTGATTAACATGGAATTGAACAGAGAAAAAATGTCAGAGAAGTGGGGAGAAAAAGATCAAATGTTGCCTGAGATGTAAGGAAATGTCCAAAATGGTGTAGAGCATTGCCATATTCTTCTAGTTTGAATATTATGCCACCCAAGAATAAAAGGAGAGAGAAGCAGGTGTGAAAAGCACCGTGTGATGATTGTCCCATCCTGTTGGGGAACTAATGGAAACTCAGCTGTTTGCTGTTATCCATCCCTGGGATTAGAGAATAAACATGTCTGGGATTTAGCATAAGCAGTGAAGGGCTGGTTCCCATGCTCGGGGATGGGTGTGCAGTCCTTGCTCTGGGTTGTTACTTGGGAGTAGGGAATGGGGTAAATAGTCCCTGTCCTGTCCCTTGGGTACAGCACTGGGAACCACAGCAGGGGGTGGAGGGGACACTCAAAAACCCCAAGTTGCTGCCTAAAATACTACAGCAAACCCCACTAAATATTAGTTCTCTGTAGTTTTTTTATCTGCTGGTTGTGCACCTGAGCTCTCAGCACAGTTTCACACTGGGGTGGTGTTCCCAGGAGATCTTTGCAATGTCACCATACAGTGAGGAGAACTGACTTAAGTGGTTTGTCCCCCAAGGAAGTTGCACCTTTCCCTAAATGCTGGCTGTAGGTGTGTTAGAAGGTGCTTTCACAACAAAAGTAAAATAGGATTGTGCTGCCTCTTTGGGGTAGAAAACCCCCACAATCCTCTCTTTAGTTAATCCTAGAGCAGAATGAGTCTAGTGGGAAAATGAGTTACTAGAGGATTTCCCCTGAAATATAAGAGGAACTCGAGGAAGGGAAATTCACTTAATGTGTCAAGGAAAGTGGGGAAGTGAGGGATACCAGGAGTTGTGTTTGTCATGTTATTATTGAGCCAATTTCAATCTCACCATGGTCAGATACCAGAAACCTGAATTGTCTTCACTTCCGGGGATTTAATTTATATTTTGGTGGAGTTCAAGGAGGACTTGTAGGACAAGCAAAACAGCTCTCTATGAAGCTTATGAAAACTTGTGATGTATTTTGTAACATCCACACACTGGATCCAAATCTCAGATATCCCATCAATTATAAATTTTTGCAATGAAGGTAGCCTGCAGTGGCCTGCTGGTGACTAGCACAGGGGCAAGATGTTCCAGGAATTACTCAGCCATAGATGAAGTCTGGAAAAGGAATTGGATGCATAACCAGGATTTCTTCTTAGTAAAGTGTCTAAATCCTGAAATTTTAAGGAAATCAAAAATCTGCATGAATATAGGCCTGGCAGATAATTTATCCTCCAAAATAAGGGAAGGAGTGGTGAATACGGAAGTGTTTTCTTTTTAAAATTGAAGTTAATGATTTTCATTCCAGAATGGCAGTTTTCTTTGTTAAGTAATTGCTATAATTCAAAGAAATATTTCCTTCTGAGTAAAAAAAGAATGTTTCTGTTTGAATCAATTATAAAGCCTGTGTGTGTACAAATTTTTCTTTCACTAAACAAAAATTGCAATAATTAGAGAGCTTGTTCAGGAGGCTGTGATTCACGAATAACAGAAGGTCTTAAAAGTAGCAATGTTTTGCCTTTTTGAATATGTTTATTCTTGCAATTTAGAACCTGGTAACAGGAGAATAAATACATTTTCTGGAAAAAGAGAAATGTGATCATGAGAAAACAATGGAGATTTCTTTTTTCTTTTCTTGTGTCCATTGGGCAAATATGCAGATTTTCTTGTACCTCTTGTTTGCTTTCTTGCCCCAAATAGCTACAGAATGAGTAAACTGTAGGATTTTTTTCCCCCCTCTTATGCAAATTACATGTGAGCACATAATTACCTGTTACAGTAATTGCTTGGTTCCTACACAGAGGTAGCAACTATATGCAAATAAAGCACACAAATACCTGAATATTTTGGTATTTGTTTCATGTGCATGAAAATATGCGTCACAGTTTCTGTGTAAAGATGATCATCTCATTTCTAGTGAAATGCAAACGAGTTCTGAGCAGCATATCTCAAGATCTAAATTCAATTAGACTCGTGTAATGATCTGTCAAGAGGGTTTTACATGCAAGGTTTTCTAGATATCAAACCCTTCCTATCTTGTATCCAACACTTGAACAAAATAATTGTGAATTAGGAGTATTAAGTACAGTCTGCCTCAGGATCGTGAGATTTCCTCTCAAGGATGCTCCCACAGATCTCACAAAAGAGCAGAGTATTTATCATCCTACCAGTGAGTCCTTCCCCACGTAAGGATATGATCAGGACAGGCTTAAAAATCACCTTTGGCAAAAGTCAGTGCTTGGTTCAGGTTCTCTTGATCTGGGTTATTTCAAGTACTCCGTAATGAAAATGTGCCTTTTGCTGCATTTCTTGAAGTCTTCCTAAATCTTCTCACCTCTTTCACCCCAGACAGTTACAAATGTTCATATATTTTATGGTGTTTGGTCCAGATTAAGTAAGACAGAGACCTCAGCCTGACCGGTGCTGTTGGAAGTGGTGGATGCTTGGGATTGTTCCCTTTTCCCTGAAAATACTGAAGTCTCACCAGGATGGCTCCAGCGTGGAGGGGTTCCACATGGCTGATTCAGTCTAGACTGTTTATCTTTTGAACACCACTAACCACAAATTAGCTGGTCTTCTGTGGTCATTAATTAATAGACTCCATTAGTGAACGGTCAATTACAGGATGATTATTTTTCCCTTCCACCTTGTGTCCTTGGCTCTTTGCATCCATGCTTTCCTTTCATCCACAAAGCAGAGCAGGGGGTGCAGCCAGCCTGGATCCCACATGGGACTGACCCCATTGCTGCTGTGGCCTCACCTGCCTGCACTTTTCTGGCGCTTTTGATGTCATCACTCAGCTCCTACTTCCTAAAATCTTTTTATTTTTGCTTTCAGTGCCTTTGCTCTCACAATTGTTGCATTGCTCACCCTGTATGTGTTTCCTTGTAGATGTCTTCAGCTATCTCTGAAAGTCACCTGCTCTGTGATGAAAAATAGAATGATGACATTGGTTTTATTCTTTCAAATTTTTATTCTTTGAAGGGGTTGGTATTGAACATGCAAACGAAAAGGTAGAAAGAAGTCTTTTGCAAAGATAGTATCTTACATCTTGTGCAAAGATGTAAAAAATCCTTTCATTTAGATGAAAAGATAAACAGATTTTTAGAGGTAGTAAATTCTGTGCTTTCAGCCATTCATTTCAGTATCTGGATAGCTAAATTTGTGGCAAGCTGGCCCAACACGTCCTGGGAATTTATGGGAATGATGCAGAACAGGGGCAATGCAGGTGACGGAGGAGTTTCTCGCAGGCTCCCAGTGCAAACTGGTCCAACTGGGATGCTTTTAAAACACCCTGTTTCTGGGAGGAGCAGTCCCCTAAAGCACCTGTGTTCAGCAGTGCCTTTGAAGAATGCTTTGCAATCTGTGAGCACAATCTCGCTCCTGCTCAAACTGCAGATTAAACTGAGGCCTGAGATTGGTTGTGTGGTGGCAGCCTTTAAAATAAATGATTTATAAACACAAACTGTAGCTAAATTTTGCAGGGAACTGGATCTGCAGACATCAATGGCACGATTAGAAACACCGTGGGGAGTACATGCATAAAAAGCTTCTTTTAATTCTGGGCTTTTCAAGCATTTAATAGCTTGACAGCAACATTTTAATAACAGCCGACTAGGCCCAGTTTTGGCATTCACCGCACACGGAAACAGCTCCTGGAACTTGTCCATGGAACAGTGAATTCCGTTTCTGCAGGCTAGAGCTCATGTGGAGATAGAGCCGAGATAGAGCACTTGGAATTCAGGACACTTTTCCATTGCTGGGTGCTTGGGAACGTTACATGTTCCTGTACCAAAGCCTTGCCACCCCTCAGCAGGGGGCTGTGCTCAATGAAGTTTTCAACACACATTTTCTTCCTGAGCTGACTTCCCCGAGCAATGCTGAAGAAAGTTGTCGTGCAGCAATGAAGTTTTTTGGTTGTGGAATTTTGTGGCGTGCTCCGAGCCCCCGTCAGTGACAAGGCAGAATGGGGGCCACGTCTGGAGACCCTTTGGAAGGACTCTTGAATACCAGAGCTCCTGTCAGTAGTTACTACCTTGAAAAAAAGAAAAAGGTTTGACCCTTCTGAACCTTTGTTTTAACCTCAAGAAGGGAAAGTGCTTTAAGAAGAAGAAAAAAAAGGCAATTTAAACTCAATTGAGTTTCAAAGGACTCAAAAAATCTTATTTCCTGCTAGTACCATATCTTTGATTCTCTCTTTCATTGCATCTTGTGCAGTGCTTATAGCTCTGAAGGAAAAATGTAAATGCTTATAGTTATTCAAAGTGATGCTGATTGCTACATGAACAGGATGTACCAATAAATACTTTATCTGAGGGAAGTAAAAAATTAAGAATATTTAGACTATTAAAATGGAACTGCTACTTAGGCTCTTGCATGCAAGAACACTTCAGTCTTCCATCAGAGTCTAGATGTAGGCGTAGACCAAGACAATTGTCTGTATGGTGCTTTTCTACTTTAGTTGTTGTTCTTGGTTTCTCTTTGTGGGATGTTGCTTATCTAAAAAGAGAAAAGAGGAAGCTGAGTTTAAAATATTTATCTCTATTGAAAGAAATTTCCAGGGTGTTTTTGCTTTTATAAATTCAAAATCTTGGTCAAATTTGATATTTCTATGTCCTTTCCCAAAAGGTCAAAAAAGACTCTGTGTGTTAACAAACACTGCAGTGGGAATGAGATTCACAAGGTGTTTCTCAGGGTTATGTGTTTTTACATTTCAAGGTGTAAGAGAAATAAACCCCTTTGATTCATCACGTTTGCATCTCACCACAGCAGAAGTTGCTCACCACTCGCCCAAATGTACCCGCTGACCTTGTTAAATGTATGTGTGGGCTTTCGCAGGCAAGCGGCCTAAATATAGAAGCAAATTGCAAATGTTGTTTGACCAAATGGTCTTGCATTGGCTGGGCAATTCTGCGCATGCAGGCTGCAGCAAATGCTGGGAAATTAATTCATTTACCTGTCATTGAGCTGCTGCTGTGGAGCAACGCAGGCGAGCAGAGATGGCCAAACGCACAGGGCGTCAAGCACTTCAAGTTGGGTCTGACCTATGCCAGGGGACTGAATGCATATTTTAAATTTTGCTCTGTGGAGGTTTCTCCTTCTCTTGGCTGGTTTCCTCCTGTGTCTGAGCCCAGGTCACAGCTCATCTGTCTGCCAGGGCTGTTCTGGCTCGGGGCTGGCGCAGCTGCCACGGGCGCTGCTGCACCCTGGCAGCGAATTCGCAGGGACACAGCGTGGCATCTCCTCACCAGGGTTAGGCATCTCTTCCTCTAAAAAAATCAGGAAGACCAGTTGCAGGTAGAGATCTGCACCACCCCTTTAACCCTCTGGTGCCTCTCTAAGCAAGTAAAACAAATTGTTTGAGGGACATAAAAAATTGTGGTTGTAGTGAATAATTGTGCGAGAAAATGGCAGCGCAGAACGGGGAGGTTCCTTTAATTGGATTATGATGTTTTTGAGCTTAATTTTTAAGGGAGATATTCCCCGACCGTGGGTTCCTCTGTTAATGAAGATGAGAGGACAGGGTCCCTCTGGATTCCTGTGCAAGTCATCAAGCACAGTATTTTTGATATTAAAAAATTTCAAAGCTGCAGTCATTTATGCATATGCTTTTTTTTAAGTACGTGAATGATCCCATTGCCATCAAATATAAGTCTCCTTTGCAGGTACCTGACTGGGTTTAGATTTCCATTAAAAACTGGAAAAATTCAGGTGTCAAAACCTAGGTTTTTCTGACATTATTCTGGCCAAAATAAGCCATACAACACAAAATGTGTTGAGGTCCAAGTGAAGCGACCTAAAACTTCTGAAACTCTGACTTCAAAACTCATGTAAAAAGTGGGAGCACCTTTAATTCAGATGATGTTATTGCTGTATATGCTGACTCCTAATACCAGAAATGATTTCAGGATTATTTATGAATTAATTTCCACTGCTCCATGTGCAGGACATCCATCAATGTTGGTGGCAGCTCCAGGTTGGCATCATTTCCCCTCCTGTGCCAGACTGGGCCCTTGGGGTACAGCCCTTTGCTTGGTTGTCTTCCACTGAGTGGAAGCTGCAGAAAAGCATTCAAAATGTGTAAAACATAAGGACTGCACTTGAAAAAAGATGCTTTTTGTATTTCTAGATAATAAAGAAGCATTGACATCCTCACAAAAACCCTTGCCTTGGCAACAATGTGTTTTTAAAATACAGATGGTTTTAAAGATATTTTTCAATCCTTCCATCTGGATTCCTCCCCGGATTAAGTTCCTACACTGATGATTGCAGTGGTTAAATTAGTGATTTAGGTGACTGGGTTTGAGGTATATAAAAGCAGGTTTTAGATGTTTATTACATTTCACTGCTCCTTTTAAGGCAGTAAAGCCCCACATTTCAATGTAAAGATGTTTACTGCAGAAAAACCAGGACCAAAATAAACAGTTAAGATTTGAACAAAACTGATCACTCAACAGCATTTATACGATCCATAGACTTTAATCCCTCTTACTGGGGAATCTTCTTTGAGTTCAGTGGCATTGTTTGTTTTAGTTCCCTAAAAAATGCACATGATGGGAAGAGGTATGTTGATAATAATGTGCTGTGAATAGCATGAAGGCATTCTGTGCACAGCGTATCATATCATCCATCATTAAGTTTTCCCATCTCCCTCTCTCTTGCTAATGGCAGCAAATCAAATATTTAAATGCATTTGTTAGTCCTACGTGCAACTGTAAGAGTATGCGGAGCAGGAAAGAAACAGATCGGCTAGCACAAAATTAGGCAATAAAGTGTATTTTGAACTGGAGATTTGGTAATGGATACAGAGCAAATGAACTCCGAGAATTAACATTGGAATTTGCACTTTAAATGCTTCCTAATTGGCACCTCTTGGGATCTGTTTTGAACTCACCCAACACGATTTTTTTCTTTTTACTGAAAACAGTCAGTTTGGGCTGACAGCACCTGGGTCATGCTGAATGAGAGATGATGATGTATTTGGCAGCTTTTCTAGTTGAGCACTGACAAGTCTTGTTCTCTAAAGAAAAAAATCAAAACATATCAATCCACATGCTCACTGTACTGAGGAACTTCGTTGTCATATCCTTCAAATTGTTTTAATGTTTCAGCACTGCAGAAGTGAAGGCATAACAGAAGGAGACAACTATATGCAGTTTCACTTTGTTGAAAACAACTACATAAGGAAAGCAGAACATAACTAGCAGAGTCCTGATAAGGTCATGTCAAACAAATTAATAGGAGATGGAAAAGAAAAGCTTAAAAATCATTCTTTTGAGATGATAGTCCTGCTGGATGGAAAACTAGTTGGGCCAGCCCATCCAGTCCTCCTCTTGGCTTCCTGCCTTTTGTATCCCCAGGATTCTGGGCTGTCTGGATGTGAATGTATTGACTAATCCTTTTCTGGAGTGTTTGTGTGTGTGCTGACCCCATCTGCTACCCAGGCCTCATTAGAGCTGTTCACTGACTGCCATCCAAAAGCCACCTCCTGCCCTCTCTCCCAGATGACAGAAAGACAAGACAAGGTGACGTCAGCCTGGCTTTAGATTATTTCTGAGTGCAGAACTCCTGCCTTTTCAGAGCGTGCACCGCTCCCAGTGGCTCTGCAGCTGGAAACCCTCCTCCCTGTAGGCTGCATTTGGGAGACGTCAAACAGCCTGGGGCTGATTTTTGGTGGCAGTTTGTGCATCACCATTGCAGGGTGACCCAAGACCACAGGTAGAAGAGCAGGGAATGTGCAGGAGGGAATCTCATCCTTCCTTTGGGAGAAGGGTTGATTCCAGCCTCAGTATGGGGATAAATGCTAAGAATATGTGTAGATTTTCAGGGAAAGGTCCCTTGCGCTCTCCTTGCCCTTTGGTCTGCAAAAACAAAACAGAGAGATGATTTCTAGCCTCACCTGAATGCTACAGACCCAGGCAGTTCCTTTAATTCTAGATTCTGGATGGATCACCATACACGAATTCTGTATTTTTCTCACAACAGAACTTTACAATTTTATTTATGAATGCCTAAATTCTTGGTTACAATGAAGTAAAATAGTTCTGAATGTGAATATGTAGTAGGCTTCTTTTACTCTTTCAACAAAAGGGGCCAAATCTGCAAAATGTATTCATTAATATGGCTGAGCTTTATTGAAGGACTTCATTAACTAAAGAATAGGATAAATACATAATATATTCTTTTTTTTACTATTACCACCTTTGTTGGGGAGAAATCGAGAGTCGAGGGGGAAAAAGAGGATAAAGCAGTAAAAGGATATCCTGACAAAAAAGTTGCAGCAGTAATACCTGTGACCTTGAATTTGTTCATTCTGCCTCATTTTATTAAACTGCCCAAGGATTGCTCATTTTCGGATTTTTTTTTTCTGCATTGAAAATAATCGAGTCAATAGCTTTGTGTTTAAATATAGCCTTGTTTGCTTCCCTGTAACCTGTTGCTTAGTTCTACTGACTAAATGTCCCGAGGCACAGTCTTCTCATCCTTTTGTCAGTGGAATCTACTTAATTATTCACCTTAGAGCAAAGATGTTACAATTATAGCCTTCCCTTTGTGTAAGTAACCAAGCATCTCTTTGACTGTTATGTTAACTGTTTAAGAATTAAAATATCTGCCTATAAATCTGGCCCCTTTATTCATGTGAATTCATGGGGCTGTGTTACTTAGCTGAGAAGTTTGGGGTTTAATCTGATAACCACGCTTTCATCACATAGATGAATCTAAAATTCCGATTAAAGGAGTGTGGGAAAGCATCAATGCATTTATTTTAGTTGGTTTTTTGGGGTTTTTTTCCAAGGGATTTCTGTGGGCTTGGGATCTGGCGCTCTCTTTTTCTTCTGTAAGGATTTACAATTGTCTCCCTCAACAGTACGTGCGAAAGGAGCTGCCACTTCTAACAATTCCCAGTCCTGAAACCTTCCTGTAAATTCCCGTTTCCTAAACCTCTTCCTTCTAGCAAAGAAGGAACCCGGAGTGTATTCCCTGTTGTTTGCAGCAAATGTCTATTAAGATATTTACCATGGTTGATCCCTGTTTGCTCAGGGTGGGAGGGGGCACTGCAGAGACCCTGCTCACACACATCTCTAATCAAGCCCACTTGAGTAAATCAGTGATAAAATTATTGCTGTGTTTCCACTGAAGTTTTGGCAGCGTTTTTGTGTGTGTGAACGCAGGAAAACAAAGTTTTGAGGGTTTTCCTATAAGAGACTCATAAATGTGACAAAGCATCCTAAGCTGGAAACTCAAAGCAAGGGGTCTCCAAGCGGCTGAGGATTTTAAATGCCTCATTTTCCGATTTTAATTGGGACAGCCACTTCCCAGGCACTACAAACTCCAGTTTGGGACCTGCAGGAAATGAGGACTCAGCACCTTGGGAGGACTGGTCCCTGATCAAACAGCACTGCGCTCATTGAAATCATTCTCTGTGCTCATGACATCATGCCATGCTTTTCAATCCCAAGGTTGTTTTTTGTATTTAGTATAAAGGTCATGTTAGGATTAAAAACAATGAGCAGCTCACAGCGTGTCCAGTGACCCTGTGAGAGAAATGGTAACGCATTTCACAGTAAAATCTACGTGTGCTGAGCACAGAGCTGTGGCCAAGAAGTGGAATTTTCTAATTACGTAGTCATTTGGAGAAGGAATGTACTTGTTAGAACCAGGCCAGGTGTGCACTTGTGATGGGAGTTGGGAAGGCTGCGTAATTACACACCTTGCATAATATAAAGTTTACAATAGCCATACAATTGATGCAGCAAGATGTAAATACAGCAAGTTAAAGTGTCTGAAAGGACACCTGTAATCTAGCCTACAGCTAGTATAATTATGTTTGAAACAGTCTTGCATTAAGATTTATTAGTGTGTTAGGGTTGCCACTATTCTAAAACAAAAAAAAAAAAGGTGAAATACTTCAGAAAATTTCAACAATATCTTTTCAAGGAGAAATGAAAGTTATTTGAGGAATCTTCCTGTAGTTTCCAGAAGAGAGGAGTCACAGTGAAATCACATTTCTTCAAATACTCTTCAATTCCATAATTATGCAGTAGTTTTCAGTAAATTGGTTTTATATTTGTAAAGAACTTGCAGTGTGTGTCTGTCCAAAAGATCACCAAAACTTTTGCCACGTTGCAACAAATTAAAAACATCAGGGCAAACTTAAAGAAGGAGAGAGGAGGGGAGAAAGAAAAATATTTCTACATTAGGTTATGCTGGGATTATGGCAGTTTCCAAAGCACTTCATTTGCAGGGTGTAGAAATTTAAGGTGAAAGAGATCAGCAAGATTTCTTCAGTGTTAGTGAAAAAGGCTTCTTGTGAAGGCACTGTTCCCCACTTAGCACTGCTGGGTGACCCAGGGACACACAGGGACAAAGAGTCAGAGCCTCGCTGGGTGTTTTGCACCATTCCTGTCACAAGGTGCCCGCCCCGCGCTCAGCTGAGATGTGATGCCAGAGGGGTCCTGGTATCGCCCCTTGCCTGATGCTCCTGCCCAGTGCAGCCCATTCCCTGCAGTGTCCTGGTCCCATCCTGGTCCCCAGGGCTGCCAGAGCTCCTTAGATGTGCCCTGCACCTGGGACCTGTGTGAGGAGGTGACTGACTCAGAGCCAGCACCGTGTCCCAGTGCCAGGCAGAGCCCAGGGAGGTGCTGGGACAAGCAGAGGGGCTGGGAGTGCCCGGCCATGCCCGCTGTGCCACAGCCCTGCCCGGGCAGCTCAGCCCTGCTCTGGGCCACCCCACACCTAGAAATGACACACCTCGAGTGTGTGTGCAGGTGTGTGATGCATATACGTGAGGGCTCTTTGCATGAGCAAGCAACACCTTGGGAGAGGCTGCCAGGGCAGTGCTGGGATCATTTCTGTGCTCTGTCTTTGTCACCGCAAGCCTTGGGTCTGCACAAGGACCTCCTGTTAAAGCTCTCTTGTTTTACTGTCCCGCCTCCCATCACACCAGATTCACTGTGCTGCTCAGTTTGTTTTAGGATATACAGCCCCTACCTGCCCCCCTTCAGCCATAAAATCGGCTGTGCTAATTATAAAAAAGGGAAAAATGAGTCCATTTGTCTGATGGAGGTGGGAGGTTACTGCTCCGTTTTCCTCGTTTATTTGCTGCTGCTTTGTGAATAATAGAACAAGCCTCCAGGACAGGAACTTAGACCAAGCAATGCTCACAGCATTATTTCCTTCCCTGGCTGTTTGAACCACCCACCAGCTTTCCATGCCTTGAGGTAGGAAAAGGAGCATTGTGTTGGTGACTGAAGTTCCTCGCGCTGCCATCACAGGCAGGTACCGGTGACAGCACGAAGGGCTTGCGGAGGGGAAGGTGTGTGCCAGACGGGTGAAGTAATCCAAATAAAGGCTCTGAGCGTTACAGGCAGTGCTGACAGGCACCAGGTGGTTTGTGGAAAAGAAAAAGGCTGTATCCATGCACAGCACCGTGGGTCTGCAGCACAGGGCAGAGAGGAGATGGGGCTTAGTGCCAGGTGTCTCCTGCTTGCAGGCACAGGGATCGGAGTGACCTGCATTTATCACCGAGCTGCACCTTCCCCCAGGCACTGGTGAGCGATTTAGCAGCGGCAGTGGGAAGGGAGGTGAGCAGCAGAGCCGGGCAGGGTGTGATGCCCAGGAGGCTCGGGAAACCCAGGTGCCCTGAGAGACCCCGTTAGGGGCATTGCCACGGCTCCAGGAGCTCGGGCTGCCGTGAGCAGGGGATGGGAACTTGGCTGCACTGTTTGATCACGATCCATATCCAGCAAAGCGGAAAAATGACAAACAAAGGGATCTTTTTGCTCATAATTTAGAAGGAAGTGTAAAATCTGGTGTGACAAGTTTAGTAAAATAAAGGCACAGGAAAGAGCCATTCAGAGCTCGCATGCATTCCATAAAGAGGAGCAGCTCATCTTGGCTCTGACCACTGCCTTGTAAATTTAGGAAAATAGCTATTTTGCAAACAAGTAATTCTTTGAATCTTCCTTATTATCACAATAAATTAACTCATCTTTCCTCTCTTTCTATTTGAACACAGTTTTTAAATTGAATGTGACTGACATGTAGGCAAATAACCTTCAAGAAAGAGCAAAGGTTTGTTGGGAAAGGTGAAAGGGGGAGAAACATGAGAGAGAAATTAGGACTTTATAGTGGAAATATGGAAACCTGCATGAGAAGGGAGCTGGCAGGAAGGTGCCTTGCAGAGGATTTGTGCAAAGCTTTGTGAACAATCCTTGCTCTTTTGACCTGCCCTAAACAATTCTTCTCATCAATGCTCGTTGTCATTTTGGCTTCGTTTTACAAAAAATGAGGTGGAAAATTTAAAATTAAGAATAAGCACCATGTGACCACCACTGGAGAAAGATTGCCGTGGTAATGTGCAAAATGGCAACGTTCCCCCCACCAGCTGATCCCATGTTAAAATTGTGGCTGATTTTTATGTGAACTTCTTTGCCTGCAAGGAAGGCACCTTCATTGGGTCAGAGCATGGAGAGTAGAGCAAAGACAAATGAATTTTTTGGTTTGGTTTATTTTGGAATACGAGTGAAAAGCTCACAAATACTGCTGTATTTGTGAAGAACGTTCCTTACTGTGAGAACTAAAGGGCTTAGTCTGTTAAGTTTTTTAAGAAGGGAGGTGACCTGGTTACATGTGTAAGTGCCTCCAGGGCAAGGTATGCAATATATGTTTCTAATCTAGTGAAGAAAGACATGGGAAGAACCAAAGACTGGAGGAGAAACCCGTTAAGTTCACCTTAGAGGTAAAGCATCAAGTAACAGGGCATTGAGCCCTGAGGGGAAAAAAATTATGACGTGAAATAACAGTTTCTCATCTCGGTCAAGATGTTATTTCAAAAGAAGAGTTTTATTCAAACAGAGATGATTGGATTTAAAACAGATTACAACAGATAAGGGGAAGATCTTCAAATTCAGGCGTGGCCTGATGGCCCAGTGTGGCTCTCTGTGGCTTTCCTAAGTTGGATATTGTCTTAAATAAATTAGAGACATGTTGGGTTGGAATAGCAGAGCTCTGACTCTCTTCCTTTGCCCACTCTGACTCATACAATCTCTGTAAAGATATCTCTATTTTGAGGGTGGGAAGAGAGTCCTGGGCCTTTAGTTTACCAAACCTGTCACACTGTATTTTACACTCTCCTGTATATTATAAGAAATCTAAATCTTACAGTTGTGGCCGGATTCCAGTCCCTTTACATCATTTAGGTGGATAATTTGTTCCACTGTGTTTTTCTTTCTTCTCAGCTGTACTTTCCCTTTGAAGCCTCCAGCTACTGGATTGGGGAGGTAAATTACAGTCTGTCTTAGACCTGAATTGTGCCTCTTGTTTCAATTTTTGGAACTCACATAATGGATTCAGCCCAGGATTGCTTGCATTCAGAGGATTGAATAACTGGAACCCCTTTTCACAGAAGCTGCTGTGTGAAAATTGTTATGATACTTAAAAATGATCTTTTAGTACTTCCTTTCTCGGGGCTACAGGAGAAACAATGTTTTCTCTGTGTCATTAAGTGCAAAGAAAGAGTACTTGCTCAGTTTTCAACATGTGCACTCCTTGGCTTGATGTTGCTTCTTTGGTGCATGTGCAGGTCCACAAGGGTCATTTTTACTCTCTGTAGTGACAGATAGAGACACCTGTGTGAGAATTTGGCCCTAAATATTCATCACAGAATCACAGATATCTGACTTTATCGGGGAAATATTCTGGTGACAACGTCTCTGGTCATAGCAAGGCTGTGGTGAGATGTTTAAAGGGGATTCCTTTCAGGATTTTTTGGATACTTTTTTGTTTGTTTGTTTTATTATATATATATCCACTCAAATATCACTTACTTTTGAAGCATCTGGCATCTAGGAAAGATTGGTGAAGCTATAATGGAGGGTAAAAAGCAGGTTTGGGAAATAATGGGGACTTTCAGTCCCTGAACTGCCCTGGTTCTTTTAGAAGGAGGTGACTTGTACAGCTCTCCCTCATATCAGCTTTGGGAACTGCGGAATGTCTTTATCATCTGCTCAGTGTGAGCATCTCTTTAATGCTAATTAATACCTGTTTGTGATGGGCACCTGCAATCCAGTGGCTGGATTTTGTAACTGCATCTTCGTGTTCTCCATGTGTATTTCTGAGGAGCTGCTCTGGATGGATTTATACCATTAAAGCTTTTTTTTTTATTTTGCACATATTTAGATTCTCTCTGTCCTAAACACAGACGTATTTAGAAGAAATAAAAATGTAAATGAAGAACTGGTTTGTGTTTGCTTAACGAACAGAGCAGGAAGTGGGGATGTGCAAATGCCCAGCAGGCTCAGGGGTTAAACCTCCTCCCTTTAATTTTTACAATGGGTCCTCAACATCCAGTATAAACAAAACTCAGCAAATTATTCCCTGTGCTGTGCTCCATTGTCCAATCACATCCTCCTTTATTCCTTATTATATATATACTGCTTGAAAAGTAATTGAGGCAACTGGGAAAGTGCTGTGTGAGATGCAGAGGAAGCCTTAACCACCAGGAATTAAAATGTTAAGCTGCACAGTACACGAGTCACATAACCAGGAAGTTATTATTTTAATCAATTCTTTAAAGTGTCCCAGACCTGATGGAGACAGTTAATGTAAAAGTTATAGGAGAAGCCTCTCAAAACCATTATTGGGAGTGAAACAAAAATTAATTTGTTGTGTATTTAATCTGTGGTGGAACTTGGTGAGTAGAGTCTTAAATATTGATCATATCATGGTGGTTCCTGCACATGAGACAGGAGATGGGATGAAATGAGATCTCATTGAAGAATCTATTAATGAAATATTGTCTCAGCTGTAAAGAGCTTGGATTTTGAATTCTGTGTTAAGATTTCAGAAGAAAAATCATTATAGAGGAGAACAAAATACTAAAATCTCTCTGCAGCGTTGGAGTTTATATAACTGTGGTGGAGCTTGAGCTGGGTTAGTGGCAGGTGTGGTAAATAATTCCAAAGGGAGAGGAGGGATAGGTGTTGGACTGGGTCACATTCTCAGTACAAATGTTCTGTTCTATTGCAAACACAGATATCTGGTGTCCCTCAGATCCTCCACGGTCACCCCCATGTGTCTGATTTGAGGGCAAGAAGTTGCTAAATATCAAAATTTTGCACACAGGAAATCCATTTGGGAAGGTGTGATTTAGTCCTGCCACATTCCTGCCACATTCCTGCCACTCCAGCAGCTGAGTTTTACATTGGACTGGACCAGGAAGATGTAAAATTCACCCTGGAGCATCTTAGGGAAGGAGAGAACAGCATAATCCAGCAGTGGCAGGTTGGCCCAGCAGAGCAGATGGCCCAGAGTCGTGCTTCCAGTCTCTCCAGTGAGCAAAACCAGGAGCTTCTTGAAGGGAGGGGTTCCTGGGGTGGGGTGGGAAAAATCACAAGAAAAGAAAATAAAAATTTAAAAATCCCTGCTGTGGATTTGGCAGACAACAAAGAAAACCAAACTGGATGAAGGAAAACTTTTGTCAAAAGAATTTTCTGCACAAAACCATGGTTTGAACCAAACTTTGGGATGGTCCAAATGACTTCCCCCCTGCTTCCTTACAAAATAGTGATGGTCTTGATGAAATTTTATTCGAAGAAATTAAGAGTGAGATTTTAAATTTTAGAGCAGCTTTGTTCTTAAAACACTTATATTAAAAAAGAGTAAAACATTCAACATAATACTGAGACACTCCTTCTCAATTGAAAAAAATACTTTGATTGACTAAATTGAAATTCTGCCCTGAAATATTCTATTTCAAGTTCTGTTGCTGCTGATATTTTGTCTTTTTTGTCCTGATCCCAGATTATTACGATTTTGTTTAACTTACATGTTTTACCTTATAAAAGTTATTTATCAACAAGCTCTATTCAGACACTGATTTAGTCCAGCGGAGTTGAGGCACTACACAGCACCAACATGCACCTAAGGTTGTAGTTGAATTTGCCTTTTTATTTTAACTCTTGCTCAGATTTCTCAACACAGCAGCTTCAAAACATGCATTTCTGAAAGCATCTGCAACGGGATTGAAGCCCAAAAGGAATCAGTTTATCTGGGTTTTGGAAGAGGAATCCTGGGGGCTGCAGTGGGTGCTGTGGCAGAGCTGCATTGTAGCTGCACTTTCTGCAGGTGCTGTAACATAGGACTGAAATTTAATACCCAATCTTATCCACCAGCTGTAAGCAGCTGTATTTAGTTGCACTTTCCATGGGATTTCTTCCTTCCCCCTCCTCCAGCTCAGCATTATTGGTCTCTCACTCCCCCAGCCAGTCACCGTAAGCCCAGGCTTACTCGAGCACGTAACGCGCAGCAGAAATGTCAGACTTGTGCCATCACCTGCGATCAGTCACAGCTCCTTCCAAAGGGGCTGCAGCTACACTGAAACTGGGTTGGAGAGCACATGAGATGCAAACACCTTCTGTGCATTTAATAACGGATTCTCTGAGCTTGAAAAGCACCTTCAAATCAAGGGTTTTCAACAAGCTCCTCCTTCCTGTGTCTGTTGATTCCTTTGTGTAAAAGGAACATGGGGTTCTTGTCCATTCAACAGCAAAAAGACACCAAACATCAATACCTCCCCAGGATTTTGAGGCATCTTCTGCTTATTTCTCAAGTTAATGTTTCTGTGATAGGTTGAGGTGTTGTGGTTATCCATGTCAGAGGCCAGACACAACTCTCAAGGCCTTCAGGGAAGGGTGACGGGCATCAAAGTAGGTCTGCAAGGACCTCGTGCAACCCCTGGGCAACTCGTTGTGCATCCATGCTTTAACAGGGAGCTTGCTTTGTTCCAAGATTTACATTTTGTTTTCTGCAGCAGGCTTTGTTTCTGCTTGAAGAATTCTCCTTGTCCGTGGTTAAAAAGTCTCTTCTTGCTTGCTGCTGGCTGTGCAATGCCCAGTGAATGAGTTTTGATAATTTCTGTTGGGATTAATTAATTAATTGCAAATGTCTTCAGGCTAGATTGTGAGTTTGCATGTCAGGATGCTGTACATAATCAACAAAATCACTCAGGGGCTTGACATTATGGAGGTTACATGGAGATTGTGAGAGGAGCACATTCATTCCATATTAGTCAAAACTTTATGTTATTTATAGAACAGTTCCTCTTTTATGAATTCTCAGAGTCAGAAGCAGAGATTTAAGATGAAATGTTAGGATAATAACAGAAGCAGGGAGATAATTCCACTGATTGTTCCTATTTGATGAAGTTGCAAAATTTTTTGATAGGATGAGTTACAATTTTAATGGGAAGTAGGACTGTGGAATAAATAAAGATCCATAATAATATTTCAGGTTAGATGGAACACTGCTCTCCCAAATGAATGAGCACTAATGAAGCATTATATGAACTTCTAGAGACTGGATACACCAGCCAAGTGAAGGGCACAGGATGCATTATAAAGTCAGAGAAAGATCTTTAATTTGGATGTTATCACCACCAACTGACCCATGAGAATAAGCAGTACATGAGGCACAGAAAAAGCATTTCTTAAATGTATAAACCTGAATGTTTTGGCTTCTGTCCTGATCCTAGATTATTGGGTTGTGCTTTTCTTATGTTTTTAATTTAACTGACATCCACTGCCTTATAAAAAACCTATTCAGAAGCTGCACTGAGTCCAGCAAAGCTGAGGCAAACCCAGCTACACAAAGACTTTATGGTTTATAATGAAACAGGAGGCAGATTTTCTTAGTGTCTTATATCTGTATTTTGAAATCATCAGTTTAAATCCCCTCGGTAATGAAAACACTGGTGCTTCTGCTGGATTCACCACTTTCCATGCACCTGGTAAAGGACTCTGATCTTGTTGGTTTGAGGAAGCACTTATGGTTTTGGTCTGTAGTACATGGAGGTTTTTTAAGGTTTTGCCTGTTAATGAGCACGACTCATTGGTGTTAATTCTGCAACAGTTCTGGACCCAGTATGTTCCCAGTCAGTCACCAGTTTTCCCCTGAAGGGTCTGGGAATACCCACCAGGCTGGCTGCCTTTCCCTGATTTATTTTAAGTGTTCATCAAAGTAGATTCCGAACTTCCACTTTGAACGCTCAACGATGCAGCCTAAGACTTTGCAGACTTTGTGTTATTTACTTTTCTGGCTGGATATTTTGGTTGCATAACCAGGTGCACATGGAAATCTGGCATGCAGCAGAATGCTCTAAGCATGCATGAAAATGCAGCATCTGTTTGGTGAGGCTGGGCAGAGTTTAAATATTGCCTTTGCTGTCAACATTTAGGGTTTTTAAGGATGTTGCTGTAATAACAGCAAAAGCAAAACTCTGCCTGGTTGAGTTGAAAACTGTGCTCCAAGAGAAGAGTTTTGTCTTGGCCTTTGATAACCAGATTTTGTTAAAAAGGGATGTAAAATAGTAATGTGAAAGTGGGGTTTATTCAGCCTGTGGATGTTCTTTCCTTCCATGCATTTGACTATAGACTTTCCTAAGAATTATGTATTGGTGGGAAAAATGCAACTGTGTGTGGTGTTCACGAGAATTGGCCAGCTGTGCTTGCATTTATTTGATTTATATGTACAATTATCTCTTAAGCATGTGGAAATTAGATGTGTACTACAAGTGTGTTGGAGCGCATATTTCACTAAATCAAAAGAAATTTATGTAAATAGATGCCATAGTAAAATTTGCTGTTAAAATCCAGGGTAGAGACAATATTCCTGGATATTCTCCAGAGATATTAGGGCTCCAGAATGCAGCAGCACAGCTTGATCTCCCTTCTAGCTCTCTAGAACTTGTTTTTCAACAATCAGGGCCTGGACATGCAGAAATGGAAGGAAAGAGCTTGTGATGTAAAAGGGCTGGAGTAGCATAAGGGATTTCCAGGAAAGGGAGGATGCTTCCAACCCAAACAATGCAAAAAGTGGCCGTAAATCTGCCCCCAGAAGGCTTGGGTTATACATTGTCTGTGGGATAGACATCCCTGGAGCATCCTTTGAAATCAGTGTCATCCTGATAAACACTGATTCCCAATGGATTTTTGGGATTGTTCTCTACTTCTTTACTGACTTAGAATTTTGGGAGTATAATCTTTTATTCTTCCTGATCTGTCACATTTTCAGTTGGCCCACAGTACCGTGGAAGAGTTGAAAGGTAACCTGCCTCTTCTTGGTCCAGACCTGGATCACACTCATGGTTGGACCCTCAGTCTTTAATCAATTCCTCTTTGCAAAATCCCATCTTTCACAGTTTTCCACAGGGTGGATTGGTTTTTTGTTGTTTGTTTTGTTTTGCTGTTTTGTTTGTTTTTTGGGGTTTTTTTGTTGGAATTCATCTGGTACAAAGGTTTAAACTACAGAAGTAATTTAAAATATTGTGGCATTTCCTTTCTTAATTAATCCCAACTGTTTTCCTTGGTGGTACAGAAAGTATCAGTATTTGATGAGGACGTTATGCCTTCATCACTGGGGCAGTGGATTCTTCCTGCCGAGTCTGTAAACAGCAGACAAGCCAGAGTTCAGCCTTCATGTTCTGGTTTTCATTAAGCCCAGACTAGAGGAGCACCCAGCTGTGTCTTCCTGTAAGGTCTGTCAGTCTTCCAAAGCTTGTTAACATGCTAATATAAAAGGAAATAGGGCTGACTTCAAGGAATTTACAACTAGTCTTAAACTTCAAAGAGTAGAACTACATCTCTTCAATTCAACAACAACAGCAACAAAAATCCTATAATAAAAGTTCTGTTAGCCACGAGAACAGATCTGCGTGCGTTGAACGCTTCGGCCATCGTACAGGATGCCACATTTTTTGTTGCAAGTTGCAACACAAAGCCTCCTGCAGTTGTGAAACTTTGTTCATAGCTGGTAGGTTCAATCAGAGACAAGATAAATTGCTGTCCAGCCCACAGTTAGGATATCAGGAATGAAGTTGTCAATCTCTCCTTCCCTGAGCCTGTTTTCCATGTAAATGTTTGCAGTGGGATGGTGGATCGGGTTTGAACAGTAGGCAGCATTCCCAGGTGGCAGGAATTGGAAGAACTCCTATGACTTCAAGGGGAATTTCTCCCATCCTGAACATCTGAGCAGTTGGCCCAGGCTGAGGAAACATCTGCACTGCTGTCTGGAGGTGTTCAAACAAGGTGGGACACATTCCATGGATTTTCATGGAAAAAGAGAGCACGGTTGTGTGGAAGCCGGGGGGAGGCACCTCTGCAAACTGGAGAGTGACTCTCTGCTCTCACTCAGGGCTGGCAAGTGGATGTGCAGGAGGGGTTACAGAAGTGGGCAAACAGTGATGCTTCCCCAGTCTCCAATGATTTGAGAATCAGGGACTTCCTGAATCAGGGTCAATATCATTTATATTGAGAAACAGCCCATGATTTCCCCCCCTCATTTCTTACTACAGCTCTTCTTTAGTTAAATGGATGACATGAAAGATCCACTGCAAATGCCTCTTTCCCCCCTTGGAGGGCTCTCTGCTCCTGGCGGAGCCTATAGGAGTTTTCAGGTCTTGCAGGAATGTGGTGGGATAAGCTCCTGCATCCCTGAAGTTCTCAGATGGGAACATTTCATCAGTGGTGAGAGTAAATTGCTGTTTTTATCACCTGTGGATCAGATCTCTGATAAAGGGAAAAACACCTCAGACATTCAATAACATACCATTACTTTGAAGTTTGAAAAAGATTTCCATTAAAATTCTCCTGGAGAAAGCTGAAGGATTTGGATGTATAGGAATAAGGGTTGTTGCACAGGTGAGATAATTATATGTTGAATGGCTTTGGCAGGGACCCTGAGCAATAAATGTGTCAGATGACACATCCTGGAGTCATTTGAGGAGATTTCTTCATGGGGTTATTTTTTTTATCAAGATTGAAATCTTTGTGTCAAGTAACTATAAGAATTTCTGTGTATTCACTTGACCTCAAAATTGGTTGCTTTGGTCACCCAGAAATATTAAAAGCAACTCAAAGTCGGCATTGAAAAAAAAAAAGGAAAGTAGCATATTAAACTCAGCTGTTATTCACACTGTTCCTTCTCTGACAGCTTGTTAAAAATGTTGGGAGAATAGGTGCTGCTGTTATACTTTCGTTATTTGGTGCTAATTAGAACAAACTTAAGCAGAATCAAGAACGATTTCTAAAGGGAGCTGATGGTTTAATGGGAATTAATTGAAAATCCAGCCCCAGTGGTGCAGGAGGCCACAGGGAGCAATGGCACCCGTTTAGATTCACTTACCAATGAGTTTTGTACTCCTTGCAAAGGGAGTTGTGACTACATCCACACTGGGAAAGCACAGGGAGGAAGAAGATTGTAGGCCTGGATGGCTGGGCTGGAACAGAACCAAGCACTGCTGTGTCCAAGTTCCATTTTCCAGCTTCCTTTTACCTTGGAAAATGCAGAGATGTGGATGGCAACAGGCTGTTTATCAGCCCTGCTGCTGTCTCCAGAAATAGGGTTTGCAAAGCGACAGCAACTTTCCAGGCATCCCATAAACTAAATTTTCCAGTTTTTTCCTTGTGTATTTATACCACTCATGGCTGCAGTTTCCATCCTCAGTTCAGCTGGGAGTTCTCCCATGTGTAGGAATTTCTGTTCTTTCTACTGGCTCGTGTTGGTCTTATCAAGGGTCATTGGAAAATAAAACTCCTCAAAACACAAATAAAAGAGTTCTTATGTAAAGAAACAAACTGCCCTATAAAGCCTTTGTTTCTTTGACAGCAAAGCTGTGTGTTTAGGCAGTGATGTGCCATTTTTTTCAATGCTCTTGAAAATCCCATTTTAAGAGGAAAAAAATGATAGGAAAGGTGGCATCAGTCTTGTTAAACTCCTGGGGATGGAGCTAAACATGATATGGTGTGTATCTATTGCCTTCTGCCAAAAGCACCTCAATTTTGTCAGAGAAAAATGGTAGGAGACACTGTGCCATAAGCTGATAAGGTCATATTAAATCAGCTGTCCGTTGAGTCTCACATATTTTATATATAGACATCCCCTGAGGGGGTTGTGTTCAGACCCTGGGACAGCCAGCACATAGGTGATGGCTGACAAGCACAGCAAATCAGCTAGAAGGAAACCACACTTTTTTTTCTTTTTTTTTTGAGGGGGAGAGGGGAAGTGTGCAAATTAAACAAAAAACTCAAGATGACATCATTTGGAATGATGATTATGTGACATTATGAGCGTTTGTAGCAACAACAGAGAACTTTGCAGTGAAGCCTTTGAGGTGAGGGATCTGTAGCCCAGCTGAGATGCTGGAACATGACAGGAGTTTGGGAACAGCCCCCTGCCCTGCAGGAGTGGTAATGAGCAACAGCCGGAAAATTGGGAATTAATGTTGAAAAGGAAATCAGGTTCCGCAGTAAAGTTATTAAAATTATCATAGAATTTGCTTTGGAAAAAAAATTGTTGCTTAATATAGCCTTAAGAATCTGGCACATTCTCGATGATGTTAATCCATCTGCTGACATTTCATCTTCCTCTTATTGGTTTTGTTTCCAGTTTTTTGATACCTCCAGCATTTTAGATGTTATGTTATTGAAGTCGTGGGTCTTGTAGAAAACAAATTACTCCATAGACTTAATTGCACCCATCTCACTCTTTATCTTGTTGAGGTGAACTTCTTATCTGCATTTCATTGTGGAAAAAAAAAATCTGTGATAGGAAATAAACATACAAAAAGGGAGCGGGAGTTGATCACCTCTTGCTGTTTTCCCAAGAGCAAAATTAACAAGATAAGCTGTTATTACCTGTCAGGTATTATGTGAAGCCCAAATATTCTGGGCCCTGGGTAGACCTGAGGAAACCTTGCACTTCTGTGGCAAACCATAAAAGAAAGAATTCTTATTTGTATTATTTAGAGAGTAAAGTTTGAGATCTTTTTCTCTCTGGGAAACTTCCTTGGCAGAGAAAATTGGTATTAGAAGGAGCTTGGTGCATTTATAATGCTGAAATGTGGAGCTAGAGAAGGAATACATTTGAATTGTTCATCGAAAATTCCCGTTTCACTGTTGTGATTTCCAATTTTGACTGAAAGCATCTTGGTTTTCCAGACTGATCCCTTTTCCCTTTCTGTCACTTCTGTGCTAGAATTCATACAGAGTTTCCAGGTTTATTTTACTGGCGCAATACTTTCAGTATTGTGGTTTTGTGTTTTTTTGATGCTTTTGGGTTGGGTTTTTTGTAGCTGCTGCATTGTTTCAGACAGAATAATTCAAGGAGCCAGCAGATGCATGGAACGTGTTGTACACATTTCTCAAGGTGTTCCAGATCCCTCTTTAAACAAGCATGTACTTGTGTGCAGTCATGCTCATGGAGCTTTGTGGTTGGTGTCTATAAGTTATTCCACTTGATTGTGAATATATGGATTCACTGCTGGAATTAGCGGAGTGTGTGGATCGGGGAAGCGAAGGCAGGAGGGGAATCTGCGGGGAAAACCCAATTGAGTGGCTTACCCGAGACTTCTGAAGTAAGTTCCTTAATTTCTTTGTGTTTTCTCTTTTGCTGCAAGGTTTTTCTTTGTTTGTACGTGTTTAATTAGTATCTCAAAAGCATATGCAAACGAGCTGTCTGGCTAAAGATTTTGGAGCGCACGGGAGTGGATGAAAGCGGTTGAGGAATACAAAGGAGCACCTACAGGGAAAACGTGCTTCTACCTCCTGTCCCTTGGTTGCCAACAAGCCAAACTCAAACCTGGCTCTGCTGAAGCCAAATCTAAAACTTCACTCTTTGTGGCCAGGCTTTCACCTCAGGTTAAAATAGATATTTGACAGAGGTCCAGCTTTTTAGTTGGTTGTAGAGTGTCCCACAAAGACTGCTGAGCAGCTTGGTGGGATGTGCCCATAGCCTAAATTCTACTGTGGGATGATTCCCAGCACTAGGATGGCCAGGAGGCACTGCTAAATCTGGCCCTTAGGAAAACTGACACTCTGCATGTTCCACGTAGGTTCTCCCACTCCCTTACTGTCAGAAAATGCTGAATTAGAAAGCTGTTAAAGATCCAGCTTTGTTAGGGAAACATACTCAGATAACGGGGAATTCAGGGATTTATTCACCGGATAATAGTGGATGAATGGTGTCTGTTTTCTGTGCATGAATTGTAATTGACTTTATTATGAAGTTCTCAATGTATTCGTTATTTGAGCTGATTTCCTGATTCATTCTTTGTCCGTGGATTTGGCTGCCAGCACCTCATTGTGGGTTTCCAACATTTCAAATTTCAGCTCTTTGTAAGTCACATGGTGTTCTTCTTCTTCCTGGTTGGAAAAGGGGTTGATGCAAATACTAAAAATGAACGTGAATTTAAAATTCACTTTTCAAAACACCTTTAAAGTACATTATTTTTCGGCAAAAAATGTTGTCACAGTGCAACAGTCTCAAAACCTGTTCCTTTTCCTTGTCCTGATCAAGCAACATACCAAAGTCTTGAGTGACATGCAGGTTTTTGCTCTGGTATTTGCACAGATTGATGTGTAGGAGCTCACTTGAAGAATCAAGCTGGAAAACAACTTGAATGCAGTGAGACAGAATATTCACAGGCTTATTTGCAGCTTTCTCTCACTTCTAATAATAAGTGTAAGTGTGGATCACTTGAGCTGTCCCACTCTGTTTCCAGGTCTCTGCAAGTTCTTCGGTGATTTATTTCTCTCTCTCTAGGGCTGCAAGGCTAAATTCACCTTGCACAAGTACAGAGTTGATATCACATAATCAAGCTGTGACTCAAGACCAAATGCAACCCACACTCCACTTATGTGACCGTCTGGAATTCTGCCTCGTGCCAAGCAGCACGGTTCTGTGGGCTGGTGGTGTGATAGGTGGTCCCAGGACATTCTCTTTTCCTCAGGTTTCTCTTCTCTTTGCTGTAGACTTATGCACAGCTAGAATTTTTAGGCAGAGAATATAATATAATGCAAAAGTGGAATGGAAGTTGTTCTCTTTGGTGTTTGTACCAGCATCCTGAGACATGAGTTCATCCTAATTTTCCCACTCCTCCTTCATGGGCTGATCAGCTGCTAAGTCCATGTGTTCATGGCTGTAGAGGAAGACCTTAGGATCTGAAACACTTCAGGATAAATTGCTATATTCCCTCAGTCCTTCATTCCTCCTTTTCTGGGTCAGCAATAATGTGGAAGTGGTGTTTGGTGAAGTAGGATGCATAAAGCTTTTCTAGCTCCTGATTTTGTCATAGAAATTGAAATGCAATGGACCCTTAATAGAATTAAAGAGTTGGTAATGTTTTTCTGCTGCATATATGTAACTGGCAGTTGAATTGGATGGAGAGTTGATTTTCAGAGCCATAAAACCAGTAGTTTGAGCATTTCCAACTCCAATCAGTAACAGTGGCGAGTTGCCTGAGGAAGCAAGTTCATCCATCTGTGTCTCACCTTCCTGTTGGGGTTGTGGTACTTTGGGAAACTCTGAGGCAGAGAAGAACAGGTTGAGGCTCTGAAGATGATTGTGATAGTCAGTGATGCTGTGGAGCACCGTGTTAATGCTCTGGGCATTACCCATCCACGTTAATGCTGGGTTCTCCTGTCCCATTAGTGATTAGTGGAATGTCAGCATATCCTGGGAGGCAGGTATTAACCCCATGTGCAGATAGAGTGATGACTAAATATAGAGAAGTTTTGTGTGTGCACTTCACGAGGAGTCAGCCACTGACCGTTTCCATTAACAGGCAAAATTTTTCCATCAAGAGTAAACCAAGCAAGTTTTGATTAGCAAAATCATCAGAGGATGAAAATAATAAAGTAATTTAGAATATATGTTCATGATGGTTTCTTTGACATGTCAGAGCAATCATTGCTGTTTTTTTTTCTTGGTATTCAAAATGTTGGAGAAGAAAGGAAGAAGTAAGGAGACAAAGCCTGTTAGGTTTCACACCCTAAGTGTAGATATTATTATCAATCCCAATTTTAAGAGGTACTTCTCAGTCCTTGTTTCTGAAGGAGGCAGGATTAGAGCCTATCTCCAGTAATCTCTGACCTTGAAACACCCTAATAATATGATTTTTTTATTCCGTATACAGATGCACAGTGTGAGAGTTCAGGGAGATTTAAAATTCCCTCCTGCACAAGCTCTCTCTCTTATGATGAGTCTCAGTTTCAGAGTAGTCCCAGGTGCAGGATCCTCTCTCCTAAGAAGATTTTCTTCTCTTCCTATTGTAACTGGTCTTACTTGTCTTAGCCTAAATATTCAACTGAACTCTTTCTATAAACGAAGGAAAGAATTCCATGACAAAGCTCTCTCAGCACCTTTTTTTTTAATAACAATATGGTTAATTATCTTTAAAATCTGCTGAACAATTAAAGACATTCCCATAAACAGCCCAGGCACTCCTCCAGCCCCCATGCACTAACAGCATCGTGCAGCACCTTATGTGAGCACCACAGCTCCCAGAAATGTGCAGTTTGGCCCAACAGACCAGTTGCTAAAAGTCCTACATCCCTCTTCTTGCTGAAAATGGCTTTCTGAGCAATTTCAGAGTAGATCACTTGCTCAAACAGCTTGTGAAGTGGCTCTCAGAGAGGAGAAAATCTTTACATTAGCCAGATAATGCAAGGACTAATTGAACCAGCCCTGTCCACTTTGCAGATCGAGAAAGTGAGGCAGAAAAGGATTTTTTCTTCAAGCTCCAGCAGTGAGCTGGTGGCACAGGAGGGAGGGAAGGCCAGTGCAGGGGCTGGGAGCCGTGTGCTCCAGCCTCCAGTCTCTCCTGGGTGCTCCAACTGCAACATTTCACTTCAGCCAGGAAGCGTTGGTCCTACAATGCCACATTTTATAATATATATAGAAAGTGTGTATATTTATATATATAACTTAAAAGGTAGGTGGATTTTTTTCCATGTTAAATTTAGAGGCAATTTACATAACTAATTTGTAAGCCAAAGTGTAAATGATGCTCAGCTGAAGTGACCATTTTGACAAGCAAGTGCAAACATTGTCAGAACATTGGCAGATCTGCTTTGGACAAGACTGAGCTTGACAGCTTTTTCTGTGTTCATCTGGATTTTCTGGGGGGCAGCAAGGGGGGGAGTGTGTTTTGTTTTCTTTTAAGAGCTACTTAAGATTATGGCATTATAATGGCCTGGTTTTTTAAATTTTCCATTGAGCGTTTCCATTATTTCCATTTAATATCATTTATGATATTAAAACAGCTGGCATGGAAACCAGAAAGCTGTGGGGTTTTTTCCTGTGCTTTTTGTGCCCAATACTGTTTAAACAAAACTATCAGGAAATGTGGAATGCTCTCAACCATCTGACATAATAATTCAGCTCTGGTTAAAGATGATGACTTAAAGAAAGCTTGCAAGACCCTTTACACCGGTGTTAGAGAGGGATTACAGGGGTTGGGAGTGGGGAGAGCAACATTTTAAAATCCTAGAAATATGCAAGGTAATTTGGGGGGGTTTTTTTTGTGAATCTTAGAATACTAAAATTGAGGATTTGAATGGCTTTATATTTTGGAAATTTTAAAAGCCTACAGCTTGACAATAAAGCTCATGGAAACTCATGGGGTCGTTAATTTTTAATTCTTTTTCTTAGGCAATAGCTCTGTTTCTTTATTTGCCTCCCTCTCACATGTCACTCAGTTTGGACAAAGTCTCTTCCTGTCTTTAGCTCTCATCCAGCCCAGCTCTCCCAGGACATGGTGGGAATCTCTCCTGCAGCTTTGAAGTGAAATTTGGGCTTTCAAAATGTGGGTCCCAGCACATGTCAGCTTACACTGACATACAAGAAACACCAGAAGAAAACTCTTTTCTGTATGAAAAGAAAATAAATATAGTTTTTAAATAGAATACAAGTTAGTTTGGGACACTTAGTGGCAAGTAGCAAGTTGGGGTTATCCAGGGTTAGAACAACATGATTTTCCCATTCTTGCCTTGCCCAACTAGTGTGATGTCTCTAGGTCTAGTGGCTTTTTAACTCCAAAATATACAAAAGGACAGATTATAATTTTGCCTGTGGACCATTATTTATCACTGCTCTTCTTAATGATCTGCATCTGATTTAATAAAAAGAATATTTAAGAAACCATAAAGAAAGCTAACTCAATTCTCTTTTAATGCAGTGTGTAATTAAATCTTTATTGAGATTTGAGAGCTGTGCAACCACAAAAGAAAAGAAAAAAAAAAAAAAACCAACAAAACAAAAAATGAGGAGTGATCATGTCTTTATATCCAGACACATATTGGGAAAAATCTGTGCAAGAAAATGTTCTGTGTAAGGTCAGGTAAAAGACTGTGACTATTCCACAAGTCTGTCCTGCAAATATTAGGAGTGCACGTGGCAGGATTATGGAAGTGAACAGTTCCTTTATGGACAGGAGGATTTCTCTGCCATGCACCTAAACACACATGCCTGCAAAATGAGTGCCTGGATATTCCTGGGCTCCTTTAGCCAGCGGGAGAACTAGCAGAGAAAATTACCAGCCCTGAATTCTGGGTAGGTATTTGCAGTGGACACAGCCTGCTCCCAGTTGGATGAGCTTTCCAACTTATCCCTTAGTGTGGTGCACTTTGGGGATGGCCAAGCTGCGGTTCAGGAGTTCACAAGTGGTTCAGGCTGTGGCTGAGCATGTGAGCAGCCTCATCCCACGGGCTCCAGCAGGAGCTGTGGGAGCCCCAGCTCCGTCTCCCTGCAACTCTCCACCAGAATTCCCACCCTGTGGAAATCCCAGCAAGTGCTTCCTGCTCAGAAAGCCCAGATTTCACATTTTACCCCTGTGTTTTGCTGGAATGCACACATGAACATCTCCTACCAATTAACCCATGCTTAAAACGTGTAAAATCTCACCACTGGCTCTGCTGATTTCCACCCAACAATGGGGGTTACTAATCCTCTTCACACTGAATAAGGTGCCCAGAACTGAAAAATCATTAGTTTTGCCACAGAGGTGTTATAGATGATAAATGTTTTGGATAATGGACCTGTGTTTCACGACATAGAGACAAACTTGTGTTTTCAGTAATAATTTTTTACAGTTATGGAGCTTGTAGAATAGAGATCTTCCCTTTTACTGCCCTAAGAGTTCGCTGAGAAATGGGAGAAATCCCCCTCTCCAGAATACAAGTTATCTTGTATTTTTGCTAACATATATAATTACTGATGTGGGTGTTCCCACATCTTAGAATGGAAAAAGTGCTTGCCAAGATTGAAAAACCATAGTAAGCAATATAAATGATTTCTCTCACACACCAGCATTTCTTGCTGAGACAAGTGAACTGGAACTGTGTTTAAAACCATATAATTATACTCCTATATATCATTTATTAAATCAGATTTCCCCCACCCTCTTTTCTTTTAAGTCACTTCTGAAAAAGCTTGTATTCCAAGAGGTCTGAGAGCTGGGGTCGTCCCCTGGAAGAGCACTTTCTTGAAAATGAAACCAAACAAAGATGTAAGCAGCACATGTGGACCCATGTGATGTCTTGTCCCTGTGCCACCATTGCTCTTTGCTTTGATCTTTGTCATAGCTTTGGTGTCACTGAAATCTCCTTGGCCCAGAGATGAGGTGTTGCCTGTCTGGCGACTACCCCAGCCATCCATGGAGCTTTTTGGTCATCCAGCCTGGTTTCCTTCATGGCACAGGCCATGTGACTCCACCTCTCCATTCCTCACTCATGCCCAGAACTGCCTGTTCAGGTAATCCAGGGACTGTGCAAAGACGCTTGTGGATTTCCTTATTTCACGCTCATTTCTATGCTGTTTAAAATACAAAGAAGCTGACCCAGTGTTTTCACACCCCTGCAATAGAAGGACTGTTAAATGATTTTTCCAGAGCACACAGATTGTATATGCAAAGGTCCAGTACGCAAATCCTGACTTGTTTATGCCTCAGGTTGTGCATACAAAAAGCTGTTTAACTTGGAGCCAATATATCTCTCTTTCCAGCACCCACACCTCCCTCAACCCACCTCCTCTGAGAGAGCCTGGGGAAAAGACTTTATAGCACACTCCAAAAGGCTGGGGAGCAAGGCTGTGTTGGACAAAGGGACCATCTGAACAGGAATTGGTGCCTTTGCAGTTCTAATCCAAGTAGAGGTTCCAGCTGCTGGCTTATGAGCAGGGTCCTACCTTGGGAAGCTTTGCTTGGTGTGAGGGGATATTGGAACTGTTGCTGTTGAGTTTGTGGGGTAGGTGGTGCTACTTAAGTCCTTAGAACTTTCCTCAGTTCATCCTGCAAATTGCTAATTAAGGTGTGGTGGCACCTTCTGGGACTTCCACTCTGTAGCTTGAGAGTTTAAGGACTTCTCAGAACTGTTGTAGTATTCTGAGGCCCTTGCACTGCAGATCACAGAGTCTGGACAGGGGTTTTTCAGGTTTAAATGTTAATTCCCATGAGCAAGAGGCGCAGTTTAGTTTTGTCAGACTCGTTTTTCCCTTTGGTCATTCTGTTAGTAACTGTCACAGAGAAAGGAAAGTTGGATATTAAGGGTTTCATATATCAAGGGAAGAAATTCTTTTACCACTCACTGATATGTGCATGTGATGAAGATGCATTGGATTGCAGTCTACATTTCCCATCAATCTTTTCTTTTTCTATTGTTTCTCCTCTTCAATCTATCCTTCCCTCCTATCCTACGGTGGTTGTGTTTTGTTTGGGGTTTTTTTGCCATTCTTTGCTTTTACTCCTTTTCTGTTCAATCCTTTTGAAGTCTTGTCAAGCAATGCTCCAGTTCTGCTTGAACTCTTTGGTCTTCCAGGATGAGGACAGAGCTCCAGCAGTTGCCACGTGGTGCTGCTGTCTCCAAGATTCCTAAGTTCCAGCTCATGTATTTAAGGAGATGTATTTTTTTTCTTGGGGCTTAATTAATTTATTTAAGGGTTCTCCTTTTCCCTTTTTTTTTGTACTAGCCAATTTACCGTGTGTTTTTACAAAATATAATATGAAATAGAACAAAACACCATTATTTGAAGGAAGATGCTCAGAAGTATCAGAGTTATTTATGCTGATTGTTTTTTAGTGGCTACTTGAAAGCTGTGGTACTCAGGACTATCCTTGTTAAGGAAATACTAATTCTCATTAATCAAAGGTACAAAGGTATATTACAAAACATAAAGAAAACAAGCCCAGCCATAAGAAAAACAAACATGCACTGGGTGTTCTGATCATGACCTACCATGAGCAGGAATCTGCTGAACTTACAGCAATGTTTGTCATAGGAAAACTTATAACATATTGTCCTTTTAATGCATTTTATGCCTTTTATTATCTTGCAAATCTAATTAGGAAGCCAGTTAGCACCCAGTCTGCAGTGACAGAAGCAGCACCACCTATTCTTGTGGCAGCTTTGGTTTGGCTTTATGGGTGGTCTTTGTTCCTAAAGGCTTATATGAATACCACATATTAGCTGAGCTGGTTCCCCCTTGATGTCTGTGTTGTATTGTACACATGTTGTCACTGTTTGACACTTAAACAATCCAGATTCTTACCCAGCCCATATTTAGTGCCATAATAAACTTCTGAGCATATGTTTTTGAGAGCAACAGTAACATCCATCACCACAACATGACAGATAAATAAGCACTACTGGAGAGTGTCCGCGTCTTCAGAGGGCAGAGCTGGACTGCAAGGTGTGTGCCAAGGGGATGTGGTCATCTGCCTTGTCCTCACTGAGCTTTTTTTTCTTCTCCTTGTTTCAGTAAATCGAAACAGTTACTGAAGAGACCTAAAAAATCCAGGCTGTACATGTGAAAAGCACGTTGTTACAAAGCTCTTCTAGGGAAACATTTCCTGTTTGGGGCTTTGGCTTGACACACAGTCGATGTGAGGCATAAAGCATTCCTCTTCCCTCTTCGTCTCACTCCCTCTGTCTTCCAGCGAGGAGCTCCGTGGAGGCCTGGTCTGGAGCCCTGGCAGATGTGATGGGGATGTTCGAGCCCTTCCTGCTCCCGTGAGTCTCCTCTGCTTTGTGCAAAATTCCTGTACTTGAGTGGTTTTGTTTCAACAGAGGTGGAGGAGTTTTTGTGGGTTTTGTTTGGTTAGTTTTTGTTGTTGCTGTTGTTTGGGATTTTTTTAGGTGGATTTTGTAGAAAAGAAGAGGGAATCACACACAAGGAGCTTCAGGATTTGTGTTGTGCCTTGTGCTCTCTGAGGCTGACAAAGACTGATGGCAGCACAACAGGTTGAAAGTGTGGTCATGTCTTGTCTTAGCTGGGCAAACACATTCAAGGAGAGCTTTGTCTGAACAAGGACAGAGAAGTTGAGCCTTGTACAAGGAAATAATTTATGTAAGTTTTAATGAATATTTAATGTGGAATGTTAATTATAAAAAAGAGGGTATATATTTTGATGTCGTGCCTTTAAGTGTCAGATCATGCCGTGTCTCCCTGGCCTGAGGAGGATGATCAGCTTGCTCATTACAGATGTATATCAATCCAGTGAGAGTACCCTCCCATCACACCAGTATCTCTCTAAAGAAACAGGTGTTGCAGATGAAAAAGAGAAAATATCTTTAAAACTGGAATATAGAAGAGCCATGTGCCTTTATTGCTTTCATTGAGTTTTCTATTGATCAATAGTGCTAAACACAAGAAAAGATCGTTATAAATAGAATATAAACCAGAAGTTTCTTGGTGCCAGTTGTTTGTAATATAAACATAATTATTAAGATTATTTTGTGATATGCAAATATAAAAAGTTCTTTGGGCTGAAGTAGTATTTTTCTGAAGATAAGTGGCATTTCTGAGGTAGCCTTTTTGTTCTGTACCTGTACATCATTCCACCCTCTGAGACGGCTGTGAACTGTTCACACCTCCCATGAGGGGCCAATGGGGGGGTTCTGCAGGCAAGGGGCAGCACAGGCAGCTGAGGGTTCTACCACAGTGAAAATGAAAACAATTAGTATTTTTTTTTACTCAGCATGTTCCAGTGCTCAGCAACAACTCGTGCTATGAACTGAAACAGAAACAAAGGTGAAGTTACCAGATGCTGTGACAATACTAAAAGGGCTATTTTAAGACTGAATCTTAGAGTCTCATTACAAAATCCAAGTGTGCATCAGCAGTGGGTCCTACTTGTAAAGGGACATTATATCTGACCTTGGTTTGAAATTTACCCCTGTTCTCATTAGGAAAATGATGCCCAGTACCATTGACCCTTCTGTCTCCCCCAAAGCACAAAGATTTGAAGCTTCATCTAGGCTTGACTCTGCCCCAATTTCATGCTCTGCATGTGTGTACAGTGAGTGAAAAGAGCAGGGAACATGCCTGGGAATAAACCACATTAGCTTTCAGAGAGAGATTTTAAAGTTTTAATATTATGCTTGTCTAGTTTGATCTAGTATCTGGTCACTGAATTGTATCATTGCAGGAAACATAAGAACAGCAGCATGACCATGAGGTATATTGTGTTACAGAATGAGGTTACACAGCACCAAAGCACCACCATATTTCAGTAACAAATGCAGCTTCTGGGGAGTTTTGTTATCATTGCATAAGCTTCACTGCTCCCTAGAAGATGACACTGATTCAGACAGAAAACACTAATTCAGTTCTTGCCAGCAGAGCCAATTGTCTCTCTGATTACATTAGACTGACAACTGGTTTTCAATGTCATTGTCAGCCGCAGCTTCTCATACGTGGTGCACTGGAGCATGAACTGGGCTCCCTTTATTTAATTATTTCTGCCCACTTCTGTGCTTGTGAATAAGGCAAATGTGAGTCTCCCATCTCACAGATAGAAAAATGTCAGGTGTTTAGGTTGCAAAACTCAGGCTTCAGCAGTGGAGTCCAGCACCTTTTTAAGGCAGGTCCCGAATGCGTGTGTCACTCTAAAGAATTAATTTGAAACTATCATATCTTTTTTTGTGTTGGTTGCTTAGAAGTAGCCTAAGATTTCTGCATGAAATAATTGTTTCATTAAATAATTTACTGAATATATTAATTTTTTTTCTTAATTAACTGGTAACTGGAAGACTGCCCGTGAGCTGCCTGTTGCAGGCACTTGCTATTTAAAATTTGCTGTTTGCTGCTGGTGTTTTTGGGCACACGAGCCTTGTGTCCATTCTGGGTGTGGCTGAGTGTGGAGTTCAGAGGGTGTCTGTCCATGCAGGATCTGACTGGGCTCTGTGCTGTCACTGCTGCCCTGAGCTGATGCAGGGGATGGTGGTGAGGGTTGGCAGTGGAGCTGTCACCTGGCAAGCTGGGCACAAATTTGGGCCTCAGCCTGTGCTCATTTGGGCAGCACAAGCAGCACGTGGGACTCCCTGTGCAGCAAACCCCCCTCGGTCCAACCAGCTGTGCTGTTTGACAGGGAGTGATGGCCTTTCCAGTGTCACAACAGCCATGGGCTGACACCAGTTGTGAGCAGACCATGGCCAGCTGAGGTACAGCCTGGCCACGAGCCAGAAAATGTGTTCTCTTTCTCTGCTCTCGTGCCCAGGCTGTGGTTTGTTTGCTTTCTGGAGCACAGGACTCCCCATGGAGCTCTGAGCTCCTTTTATCCTGTGTGTGTCCATGATCAGCCTCTTCCCCTCCCTCTGCCTCCCTCCCATGTGTCATTCTGTGGAAGGGAGGTTAGGGAACCATGAGGTTGCTATGGGGGTTCAGCACCATCTGCAGAGCTGTTGCTTTTTTGGGCAAGTTCTTTTCAATACCCTGCTGGTCACTCTTATTCCTCCTCAGCAGAAAAGGACTGAAGTGTGGGCATAGCATTTTTACTTTATAAAAATCTTTTTCTCCACCTTTTCTTGAATAGACTTCGAATTATTTTTTCCTTTTAATGTCTTCATCTCTATGAAGGTCATAAATGCATTTAAAAAAATAGAAAGCTGAAGTTTTTCACAAGGTCTTGTTTCTAGAGGTGCTGCGTGTGTAAGAAAGGCAAGAGGTTGGCAATAAAATCAGGAGAGGTATCAGCAATGAAAGATGCTCTGCCAAACAAAATGCTGCTAAAACAGTATTTTTGCATCAGCTTTCTATATTTTTATTTATAATATCCCAGAATGCCTTAGAGCAGTAGGCTGTCAAGGAGGAAGCTCCACAAGCAGTAGCCGTGTGAAATGAAACCCCATAAAATTGGTGCTGCCAACTTTGTGATTCTCCCATGCCTGCAGAATAAGAGATTTATGCTCTTCCGAAACATGTCCCCTTCTATTTCTGAATTCCCTTCCACTGCTCCTGTTGCCCAAAAGTCAAACAAAGCTAACTTCCTGCAGGTCCCAGAGTGAAAAAATGCAAACACACTGCATTTAAAAGTAGATTTAGCAACTCCAAAGTGGGCGATTTGGTTCCACCCATCAAACCTGAGTTCTCTGATCTGAAGTCAGATGGGTGCTACTCCTAGTGAGATGTGTGCCAAATCTAATTAAGGTTTGCATAATGTGCATCTTGGGTGATTTGATTTATTAGCTTTGTTTGAAGAAAGTAATAATAAAAAAAGAAAATGGCTTTGGTAATAAGCTGTTTGAATTCCCTGTGCAAGTAGGCACAGTCCCTCCTGGATCTCCCTGAAATGCTCTCGAGGTGCACAAGATGCTCATGGACTGATGCAACTCTGGGAGCTGGAGCAAAAACAGTGTCTGGAATGGGGTCCTGCCTGCACTGCTGCCCCAGTTTTTGGCTCAGCACAGGTGTTTAAGTATTCCCCACTAGGGATAATGATTTCCATTCTCACAACCACCACAAAACACTGGAAGTTGTAAATTATCACCATTTATACCAATGGGACCCAGTGCACAGAGAGATGGCTGTGGCATAGTGCAGCAGAAATTTGCATTTGCGCCAAATGTTGGGATTCTAAACTGGAAAAATAGTCCCAGACCCTGTGCTGGTGTAGCAGGGGATTCTTTTGATTCCTAGAATAGCCCTGTGTGTCTTTTCTGTTGATTTTTAAATTTAATAGTGTGCAGTGCAGACGTGTCCTGTGGCAGAGATCCTCAAGATCTCAGGTCCTGTTGATTCTGGTGGGCCAAGTTCTGGTGGTCGGCTATGGCATTGTCTCATATCCTGCAGCATTCCTGGAGCTGGGTTCTCACTTGCCATCCCAATACAGGCTGTTTTTCTTGTCTTTGATGCCTTGTGGGTTACAGAGGAGGATTTCCTGCAGGGCTCCTGATAAGCCTGGCTCTTCTCCTGCTAATGATAAGATATCCTTTTTCTCCTCCATCCCTCAGAGCACTGACTCATAGATCCATTGCAGCACAACCCAAGGTGAATCTCTATTTGTAACCATCCCAGCACTGATGTTCATCACACAGCATGGAAAGATTTGGAAAAGTGGCACACACTGAAGATTCTAGATGCTGCCTTAGTGACGGCAATAATGCCCTGGGATCAGTGGGAAAGGCAATTCCCCAGGGATCAGGCCCGCAGTGATATTTTGGGGTATAGCTGCTTGTGATCTGAATGTGAATAAGGGACAATAATCTGGCACCTGAATATCAGGGCATCTTTTCTCAGTCACATTCCTGAGCTGCAGCAGGCACAAAACATGACCAAGGATTGGGCATCTGCAACTTCTCTTTCCAGGGAAAAGGTCTGGAACTTGTACTTTGCTTTTGCAATGAGAACAGAGCCTTGAGAACCAGCAGTTTTGCTGCTGTGTTATCCTGGGGTTGAATAAGGACTTGAAGACATCCTATTGTGGGAATGGTCCTATTGGAACATGAAGGGGAGTGTGTGTTTATCTTCCCTCTTTTTGGGATGATCTCTCCTAAAAACATCTTTCAAGGGTTATTGCTGTTTGCAGCTTGGAAAGTGGGAATTAGGTGCAGGATCAGATTTATTCTTAGTTGATGAAACATTCCTTTTTTTCCTTGATTTATGTTAAGCACATTTGAAAAATTTGGAGAATATCCATAGAGTAAAATGATTCCATGCAAATAATTTTTGCAGTTTAATTCTTTCTGTAAAAAAATTAGACATGGTTATTTGGAAATGTCAAGCTTTGAGAAGTTTTACTAGCTTTAATGAGAATAACCTCTTTTATTATGATTGCTGAAAAAGAAATAAATAATTTTATTTACCCTGCAATAAAAGAACGATGAAGGAAAATACATGGACTAGAACCAGTTTTATGCGAGCTAGATTTATCCAAAAATTTGAGTTGCCCCAAAATGCTCCCTGAGATTTTAATCATGATACCTGATTTGTTTTAGCTTTTTACTTTTCTGATCAAACACACAGAAACATTCACTTTAAATACTAATATCAGCAAATATCAGTAAATATCACCAAAAACATTGGATACATGTATTTTCTTGCCTGAAAAGGATTCATAGCATTTCACTACAGCCAGGCAGCAGAAACAAGCTATGCAGCCTCTTGTGTGTGATCAACATGGTTTGAATTTTGAATATGAAAATATTTAAAATTTACTTACAGACCTTGAATATCTCCTGTAATTTATCTGACAATTAATTTCAAATGCCACATCAGTGGCAGAGGGGATTTAATATGTTTTATCAGTAATTTTTTTGATCAGAGACAGATGTAAAACGGTTTATTATGAAAAATTCCCATTTCCATGAAGTTAAATATGAAATGAAAAAGGTGTTTTGTGTTTCTCACGGTATCAATGGTTTATGACAGGGACAATTTACCCTCTCCAGCTGTGCAACGACCCTGGCATTGGGGACAAATCAATGAGGCAGTTTTGGGGAAGGTTTTCTGTGGTTGTGATGAACAGAAGGGTCTCACCCTACCTGTCTTTGCAGCTATGGACCCTCCTTTGTCCTCAGAAAACACAGCAGCAAGGTGACAGCTCCTCATCTTGATTTAACCCCAGCACAGAGACCGAGATGTTCAACGGCACCTGAGAGCACGAGTGCTCTGCTCCCATTTAATTCTAATGAGTTTTGAATGCTTGACTCCTTCGGGCTCCTCTGAAAACCTCAGCTTTGGTTCCTGTGCCTGCTCAGGGCCTGGACTGACACGGTTTAACCCAAAGGGCAAAAGCTCTTTGGTGCGAGTCGGGCGCGCTCTTCCAAAAAGCCGCCTGCATGGCGGGAAACGGCAGCGCCGTGTGTGCACAGAGGGGCCTGTAGAGGGGCTGGGGGAAGAGGAGTTTATTTTTAAACTGGTTTGACTGACTTGCAGGCACAATGCAGCTCAGCATCCGCCTCTGCTGACTCTGCACACTGCGCCGGGCTCCGGCTCTCAGTGACTCAGAGGCAGCAAGAGCGCGATTACGGCTCCTGGCTCCAGCGTTGAGTCTGTTGGGAGGAGCAGAGTAATTCATTAATTTATTTGGGACACTGGATGGTTTCCTCGCTGTCTGCAACAACAGGGTGTGAGCAGCCCCAGCTCCAGCTGCTGGCGGACGGGTTTTGCAAAAGCCAAAGTTCCTCCCCAGCACCCACCAGCCAGAGCGGCCGAGCCGGGATGAGTCTCCCATGTCAACCTGGAGGGGTCGGGGGGCTCCTAATTAAATTCTTATAATCCTCATGTGTTCAGTAATTAGAGATTCAGTTTTTTCAAAGCCTGCTAGGGGGATTTTCTGTAGTGCTAAGTCTTTTCATTTTCACTGGAAACGATAGAGCTGAAGCGTCAGAGCTGTTTGGCTGGGCAGGGATTTGCTTGAGAGAAAAGGAAACCAGGTGGGAATGTCATCCTTAGGGGGTTTGGCAGCCCGCTACTGAGCTGGTGAAAGTTGGTGTGGCCAGTGGATGTGTCCTTGAGATTACCTATTAATTGATGAGTCAAATAACCCCAGAAAGTTGCAGGCTTACATTCCTCCTTCAGGTGCAAACTGGGAGCTGTTCCATTAATGGACACGCTTTGGGATTATTGCAGAGTGGTGCAGGTGGCACAAGAAAAGCTTACTGTGATTTCTTTTTCACTGTGTAATAAAATACTAAAATAATGTAAACATTCCCTCTCTGGTAGTTGCATTTCAGACAGATGATTCTCCATCCTGAAGATTGTTTAATCTTTGCACTTGAACTGCCAGGGAGCTGCATGGCTGTGAATGCAATGCCCCAGGGACAAAGGCCACCCTACAATTTTGTAAATGCAACTAAATTTCTTTATTTTGTGAGATGCAATTACCATAAATAGAAATCTATCAACGTGTGCATTATTTAAAAGTAGAGAGTGCCTATCCTGACTGGAAATTTTGTGTACTTCCATAATATAAATATTTATTAATTATAACAGTAATAACATACTAGTCTTCTGTTTGTTTTCTTAATGTTTGCACTAATAAAAAGCTGTAAAATCCACATTCCTGTGCACTGTAAGGACTAAAGGTGAAATGTGCATTCCAAACATTATATTTCTTAGTTACCAAGCGTGGAGTACTAGGAGTAACAAGCTCGAGTGTTAGGGGACATTATTTCCCTGGACATTTAAGGGGTTCATTTTGCCATTAGTCTTAATCTCTGCAGAATGTGGTAAAGAAGGTCGATTTTGGCAGTTTAATGTTTCCAAAGAAAAACACTTCGTAAAAAGACACATTTTGAAACCCTTTTATTTACCAAAGACAATCTTTTCCGGCGCAGTCCATCTTGATGTGGTTGATGTGTGCCCATCACAGCACAGCCTCTTTCCCAATCGCTCAGAAGTCCCAGAACAGCAGTTTGGGTCTCGTGGTGGTATTTTTGGATACGGTTGTGGACAGAGCAGTGCAGTGCCGTGCTACAGCAGGAAAACCAGCCAACAGAAAACGCAGATACAAAGATGCATCTTGGCTCCAAAGTCCATTTTTTAAGCTTGATTTCAAAAGGTACTGAAGGGAAAATCACTGCAGGGCTTTGTATTTTAAATATCAAGTTGGATTTTTAAAAAGCATCTAAGTAGCTTCTGAACATAATTTCACTTGCTTCTAAATGAGATTTGTTCTGAGAAATTTTAGGAGACTTTTCAAATCTACTTTAGGAGGTTAAAATAGCTTATTTTCATATCTTAAGGAGTAAGACATTAAATGTTAAGTAGCTAGCATGAAGGATCAGTGATAATTGCTCCCCTTAAGTGGATGATTTTTAGCATTTAAGCAAAGCATTGGATTCTGTTATCCCGTTGTTCCATGGACCTACTTGAGGAACAAGCTCTTACTAAAGGCAGGTTCAAAACCCAGGGTTAATTCAGCTGGAATGGAGCCTGTCAGAGGCATTTGCTCTTCTGTGGGTGGCTGAAGCACCGGGTCTTTGTAGGTTTGGAACTGTATTAAGCTGATTTTTTGGGTCTAAAAAATGGCAAAAACATAAACACAACCTGGCATCTCCTCCTGGCTTGGCTTGCACAAGACTTACGTAATTGTACTTTTTTTGCTCGGAGGAGCTATTTTGAAGTGATAATGGTTTTCTTAAGGAGATGCTGTGAAGATAAGCATCAAGTGCTTATTTCCATAAAAACATCCATTCTCAGCCTTGAGATGAACACCACCTTCATTTATTAAAACCGAGAATTTCTTAATAATATGATTGACTAATGAGCTGTAGGACCCTGCAAAGGGGAGGGGGCACCTACTCCCTGACTACTCTGTGATTACAGTCTGGGATGAGGGGTTTGATCTTGCAGTCATGCAGAGGGAAATGGTGTGTGTGTGTAATGAGGTGGAGCAGAAACAAGGATGATTTAAGTTAGCAGTAGCATGGCATTTTGTCTTTTTTTTGAACTATTAACTGGAATTTAACATCTCTAATCATAGACCCCAAACGTGTACATGGATATATGACTGGGGCAGTGCAAGAGTGTGGGTCTCCAATGATATTTTCCAGTGATTCTTTAAATAACAGAGGCCTATGGATATAGATTAATTTATATTTTTTACACCTTAATCATGACTCTTGTTCATATCTCAGAAAACCAGCATATTTCAGAGGTGAGAAAGGGCCAGTGACTCCCTTCACCCTTCTCATCCCATAACTTCTCTGTCCTTTAAAAAATGGTTATATTAGACAATTTTAGCTCTTCCCTGAAGTCTAGGTGACACAATCTGTCCTTGGAAATTTAGTCTTGCAAGTGAGATATCCATGTGTCTGACAATTAATTAATCACAATTCTACTTCCTAAAGCAAAATTCTGACTACTAACACATTGAAACAATTTCTGTGTTGTTGTCTTCAAATAGCTACATCCTACTATTCATGATTGCTAAGGAGAAGGTCAAAACCCCACTGGGAAAACCATAAAAATCTCCCACACTTTTGAATGAGTTTCCCTCTGGACTGGTGATTTTCATCTTGTTCCAATGGGCTGAGTGAATTGCTTTATTAGATATTTAAGCTTTCTCTTTATGGGCTTGGTTTTTGAAAGGGACTGATCCAAGTCCCTGCTCTGCTTCACGTCTGGAGACCACAAGCTGAAGGTCACTGCTTGGGATAGCACATCCCTAATTTTTTCACGCTGTATTTTCACCAGTCGTGGATTCCAGGGGTTTGGAAACCTGGTGAACTTCAGTGCCTTCATTGGGGAGATCCAAACCAGCTCACAGATTTTTGGCACTTCGAGTAGGGGGAAGCACCATATTTCACTTTTCTTTCAGAGCAAGAGAAACATTTTCATTTCCAAAGATCAGTATCTGGGAAACTGTCTTCCAAAAATCCCTGTTCAGGACTGCAGCCACCTGAAAGTTTTACTCCACTTAATGTAAAGCCACAGTTGAGCAAAAACTAAAGAAATCATGACAATTTTTCCCTAACTTGAATTTTAAATGAGACTAAAGTTGCTTTTGCTTTTTATTCTAATTAATTGCAGGGTCTTTGACCATACATTGACTTGTATTAATTGGTGGGTTTGTTTCTCCTGGACAATTTTAAATTTAGAAAAACAATCCAGATAAAAAGTATTTTTAAAAAAATCTAAAATATTTTCAGCAATTCAAAACTTATGGAAAAGCTAAAAGAAGTATTTGGCTTGGCCTAAAGTAAAACAGTTTCTTTATTTTTGAACGCTTAACACTTATTTCTATGACACTGAGGGAAATACGAGAATAAATGACTGCTTAGAAAAGCAATCAATTAGTTTAGCAAATGCTGAAATGAGACATATTCTGGCTTTCAGGGAAGCTTTTCTGTTTGTTTTGGTCTCTGAAAGGAATGCTTGGCTGAAACTGGCACAAAGACACAGGAGGATCCAGGGCTGCTGAATTTGCAGTTTTAGTCTGAGTGCCAGGCACTGTTTTCCAGCTCATGGAGAGCTCTGTAAGGTTTTCATGGATGTTCGTGCAAACCCTTTATCGCTTCAGTTTTGCCTGTCCCCCCAGATAGAATCCTTTCACTCCCTTACCAAACCAACAGCATTTACACATCAAAACAATAATTCATTTTCAGATTCAGCCCTTCATTAAAAAGATAAGTAGGGCTTAATTGGCATCCAGTGCCTGTGTAGCTCCTCTGTGCTAGAGTGGAGTTAAGTGGGGTTTCTCAGACAAGGGCCTTGGGCGAGCCCTCTGTCTGGGATGAATTTCTCCCCAATTAAACTCATTTGTTTTCACATTCACATAATGGCACCTGAGATATGGAATGTCTCAACCACTTCCTTCAGCTTTTTTCTGAGGGTGGGGAATTGTTTAAATCGGAGCTTCAAACTTATTATGGTAGAATATACCGTGCAAATAAATGTCCAATGTGCTGGAGGATTATCTGATTAAAGAGGTTAAATTATCCTCTTATTACTTTAATAGTTTATCTTTTCTGAGGTTCAGGTAGAATGATGTTTTATTGAAGGCACGCCAAGGGGTGGAGTTTTGCCTCCGATTATGTTTTGGATAGAAGTTGAGTTTGAAGAGGGATCAGGGATGCCAGATCTTACGACCTGTTCATGCCAGAGTGGAGTTAGGGTGATAGGAATTAGGGAAGAAATACCTTCTCAAAGATTATGAGAAATACTTCTTCTGCAGAGAGCTCTGCTGCAGCTGGTTTGGAAGTGGTCGTGCTCAGAGGAAGAAACCCAGAAAGTTTAGAACAGAATTCAGAGGGGTTTCACTGAGCAGAAGCTTCCTACTAAGCTATCTCATAGCACTACCTAGAATCAAGCAAATCACAGCTCCCTCATCTCCTCTGACATTTTTAACCTTTATCTTTTCTGTATTTCGAATTCCTGCCATTAAAACTAAAGTGAGGAAAATCAGGCTGATCTACAGAGAATTCTCTCACTCTGATCTGTGGCCACACAGGGCCGCACCTTTAAAGGCCCTTGAATTCCTAATGTCCACAGGCATTATTGTCCCATTAAAAAGCACAGTATTTTTGGAAACCCCAGGGAGAGATTGGTGTAGAAATCAAATTTGTTTTCAAGCTCTTTATTCTGCACTTACCTTTGAGCAGCTGCCTCCTTGCTGAGAAAGACGGCATCCCCTGTTAAAACCCAAGAACACCAGATCCTGGCTTTGCCTCTGTTATCTCTCTGTGAAAGTCTGAGATTAGGTACAAAGTTCAATTTTGGGGCTCACCGGCCCTGTGGGAATGTGCACCAGCACCTGAGTACAGGCTAAAGGAGTCTGGAGCACACCAGAGATTGGGGAGGAACTTCAACCTGCTTTATCCCTTCACAAGGGTCCAGAAACGTGGCTCCCATGGGCAGGGGTGGGATGGCAGCTCCTGCTGCTCTGCTGGAAGTTGCACAGGCATCAAGGATGCCAGGAACATCACCGCAGCCCCTCTCAACTGCTCAGTTTTCTTTCACCACAAAACCAAGGAGGATAATTCTGAGTCGTGTTTGTATTGTGTTTCAAGACTTCTGGCTGGAAAAAAAATATAGAAGGATTTATATTATTCTTCTCGTGAAATACTGTGATGGGACTCATGATCCTCCTTGCCCTCTTCTGTTGAAATCCTGCATCAGGAGGCACAATACAAACCTCTGTCCTGATGGAATGCGAGAAATAACTGAATATCCTCAAATGCTGTGTCAAAAAGTTAATCTTTCTTCCAGTTTGGCATTCCTCTGGATGTTAATAGCCACAAGAATTAGTGATGGAAAGATCTAATGTTGCAAGAGCAGTAACATGGGAAGCTGTGGAAAATCATCTGTCTCCATCGGTAAGGAGGAGCAGAGAGGACACAATGCAGCAGCCAACACTGAGCTGCAGTTTGGCCACCAGGGCAAATGCACAGCAGTGATTTCTGCACACCTCAGAGGTGTCCTGGTTGCACAGGAACAATGTGTTTAAAACCATGGTGCTGGACTCGTATGGTCTAAATCTGTGCTCCAGCAAAGTGAATCAGGCGGGGTGTCCTTGCTGTGGTGTTGCTCCCACGGTGGCTGCAACTTTGTGTATCGCAACAAACTGCACCTTAATAAAAAAAATTTAAAAGAGCAACCATGCAGGCAAGAAGAAGCATCTGCATTTGCTTTACTGGATCTTTTTTGTCAGGCATTGTGATCAGGCTGACAGTTAGCCCTGAGGAAAGTTATAAATTCTGCGCTGAATTGCGGTACAATCTTTCACCATGGCATTTCTGCCCTCTGGCCACGCTCTGGTTATCCATAATTGTGGCAGATAATGGTTTTTTATGGCTGGAAACATTCTTTGCAGGCACAGGGACAATAACCAGGGCTGAAAATGTAATTAAAGTGAATGGATGAACTTTCTTAAAGAAACAGTGTAGATTATTACTGGAGCTTAACACCTACAAAGCCCGAGGCAAAATGGCAGCATCTGAAAAAACTTGTATAAATTTTAAATGTAGGGCAAGCTTGAAGGTGGATATTAGATTACAGAAGGAAAACTGAGACATTTGATGTAACAGATAACTAAGGGCTTAGATCATCTCCAGAAATATAAACTAATGTAACTTATCTTTCTCTGTCAGTTGGAATATGTTGTTTGTGATCAGTGGCACCTCGTTTTCATGAATCTGTGGAGAAGTTTGATCCAGATTTTGTCCACTCATGCAAAAAGCATCTTCCCTAAATAATTAGAGTAAGAAAAAGATGGGATGTCTTCTCTGCAGTACCTATTTCTTATCATGGAATGAAACAGATTTAATCTTTTTCCATGTAGCACCGTTAAAGTTCTGGCAATCAGATTTTATTGAAGAGTTCCATAAAGGCACAAATGAATAGAAAACACCAGATTTCTATTTATTGCAGCACCTCTTCTGCAATATTATCTGTTTCTGGTTTAATCTCCTCTTGGGGCAGTGTTAGTTACCTGCAGGCAGTTCCTTGCCCAGAGGGAGATGCTTCCAAACTTCTGAAAAACGTCATTCTCCTGTATCTGCTGAAAACCAGAATGAGACAACACATTAATTATTATGAACTGTCATAATACTTCTGTTAGTATCAGCGTAACCTTTCATGAGCTGATAATGGGCAGTCTAAATGTTAGACTTGGCTCTTATGCCTCCTCTCCTCTTGCACCGGGGCTGGATTTGGAGAACCTTCACTGGTTTGGGGCCAGCAAGGCACTTTTAGAGCTGCATGGCCTGGCAAGATGACATTTCAGAGCTGCTCTCAGTTTGCATGAAGGAGAACTGGTTGTAAAATTTAGAAGCCACTCGATTTTTTTTTTTCCCTGTTCTATTTTTAGCACACAGCTTTATTCCCACAGAAAGGTTCCCGCAGCCACACCGGGACGGCAGCAGCAGCAGGAGCAGGCAGCCTGTCGTGGCACAGGTGGAACAGCTGACTGACTTCCCCCCTGACTGCAAATTAAAGCAACTTTCTGTGTGGGATAAAATGAGAACTGGCAAAGCTGCTTTTCTGGGTTTTAAATAACCTTTACAGTTAAGGATAAATTATGCTAATCTGGAGCCACAAGCAGTGCAGGCAGCTGGCTTTTGCAAACCTTGTACCTGGTGAGAGAGCTTGGGCTTGGAGTTATGGCTTATATGATCAAGACAGATTTTGGAGCATTGAGTATGTATTTGGGTTTTCTCAGCAAATTATTTGCTGTTTGAGTTCATTGTGAAAGAAGTGAGTCTTGTGGAAACATCACAGACCAAAGGGACAGTGGGGACCAGTGTCACCAGAACAAGAGAAAACCATGGTGTGTTGGAAGGGACATAGGAAAGAGACCTCAAAAAGATTATCTGGAGCTCTGCTAGAACACGTTCTTGGCAGAAACCTCTGCCCAGTTGGATTTCCTGGTTACCAGCATGAGAGATCACTTTGTTTCCTCAAGAACAAAAGGAATCCACAAGGATTACAGGGTTTGGCTGTCATGGTGCCATGCATTTGTATCTCTGAGCTGAGAGGTAAATACCCACCAGCCCGGGTGTAGAATTGGCTACACGTGGCCAAATTCCGTCCTCAATTCCTTCAGCAGAGGGAGAAGGGTGTCAGTGGAAGCAGAATTTAGCCCCAGACCCTTCCTCAGGGTACAGTAAGGATTTCAGACGTTTCTTTTGCCGCCCATCATGGTTTGTGCTGCCAGGAATCCTAGAGCATGTCAGAGACTCTAAATTTGTTCATTTCTTTATCTTAGTCTTCAGGTGAAAGATGACCTCAGACACTGCTCCTCTTGTTGTGTTTTAATGATAGAATGAGAGGGAAAATCAGTCAGAGAAAGGAGGTTCCACAAATAGAATTTTGAGTTTTCTGAGTTTTGTAGAAGAAAAATGCCATGGCAACAGCTGAGCCAAAAGAAAATGGTAGGAAAGTTCTCTTTAATTTTCATCTAATGGCTTTCCTATTACTGGTGCTCTGATCCACCCACACAAAGCACAGATCAGGAATTTGGGCTGGGTAGAAGGTTGTCTGTGATTTAGCCACTGCTCATAACTCAGACTTTTTTTCCTCTTGAAAAAGAAGGGAAGAAAAGGAAAAAAGTCAACGAAGATACTGCCAAAAAATCTCTGTCCCTTTGCTGTATTAGTACAGTCAACTTATACATGGCTGATTCACATTCTGGCATAAATATCACTGACATGATCCCACCTGACAAGATCATGTGATGTGGCATATTAAACCTAAAGAAAAGAATCTTTTAGATCAGATGTCCTCCATCAATTTCAATTTCCAAGTAATATAGCTTAAACAATTTGGCATATGAAGGAAATGCTGGTGTCTGTCTGGAGTGAAAAACTTCATGTATTGTAGTTGCTGCTCAGGGTAGGGATGAGACAATTAATTTTTTAAAAATTGCAATTTTTCAATGGGGAGTTTTAAGAAACGTTGGGGTTTTTTCAGTTTAACTTTTGTTAATAAATGCAAACCAACTCAACAGAGACAGCAGAACAAGCAAAACGCTGAGCAGAACGTTTCTCTCAATTACCCATGCTGTTTATCTACACGTGTAGCGTGTTGCCACATGTTTTTGATTAACACAAACACACAGCTCCTGGTATGAATTTCTGTGCTTATGAAAGTGCTGTAGAAATCCACTCGGCTCATGAGAAAAAAAAAGAAGCATTTCAATATTAAGAAGATTAAAAAATGACACGACTTCCAGTTGGCTCCTCTGGTGTCTCCCCGTTGTGTTGACACTCCGGGGTTTACTCATGTCTGGGACTGTGTTTATTGCAAAGGTGGATCTTGTGACTGAAAAGGTCCATTTGTCTGTAAAATTTTCTCTTTTCTGAAAGATATTTTTGAGTATTGATTAATTAATTTATGCAAGAAATACTTTTTAAAAAGAGTTCTTCTAGTTTTCCTTTCATTTACGTTGATCATAGTCGTCTGCTGACAAATGAACTCATAATTTTAAAGAAATACTTGGTGAACACCTACCTCCAGCTTTATCTTTGCAAAACAATTAAGATTATCTATTGTGGGGAATTTGTGGTGGACATTCCTGCTGTGATGGGAATGGCACAGTCTTTCCCACCATTACCCAAAGGAGTAAAAACTCCTTCATCAAGGAGTGAAAAATCCAAGTCTGGCAAGGAAAAGACCACACTGGAACGGTCAAATAACTGAAACAATCTTTTTCCTGCTGCTCCCATTTGTTTTTTCATCTTTTCCAAAGCTACTCCTCCAAGGAGGAGATTGTTTGATGGGTGAGGGAGAGAAGGAAAGGGCAGTTTTGATGAGTGAGTTCAGGACTGCCAGGTGTTGCTGAGGTGACTCGTGTGGAGCCACAGAAGTGTCCATCTGCCACCCCTGGAGTCCCCAAAACTCGATGTAGTGCTCATGGCTGGGGCACCCTCTCTGCTGAGGCTGCTGCTCTGCTTCTTCAGCCCCAGGAGAGGCACCAAAACCGGGTTGCAGGCAAAGGGAATAATAATGAAATTAATGGAAAGGAAAAGAACCCTCACAGGTATAAAGCAAGCACCTCTGAGGAGCAAGTTCTCAGTGGGTTGTGGGCTGTCTGCTGCAGAGGCAGTGGTGCGTGATCCAGCAGAGAGGCTCAGAAGGATACATGGCTCTGAACACAGGCATTAACCACAAGCGCAATATAAACCCTTCATTTAGCTTGGGGTAAAGAAAGAAACAAAACTGTTTCTTGATGTCATGTCAGAAGAGATCATGTCTGATTCTGATGTGCTGCAAAAGAAATTTTGCATGTGATAGAGCCCACAGTTCCTCCACGTCCTTCATGCCTTTTAGGCACAGAGAGGGGCAGACAGTTGGATTCAGTGCTCTGATGATGCCAGACAAGTATGGGGAGAGGGGAAAGTTCTTTTGCTCTGGGCAGCTGGAAAGAAAACACAACTTTTGTTCAGCTCGGCCTTGCTGTGTGTATGAGGCAGCTGGGGGATTGCTCAGGCGAGCTTTATTTGTGCAGAGAGCCCAAGAGATGGTTCAGGGCTCTTGATGGTCCAGAGATGAGACCAGGCTTTTCTAGGAAAAGAAAGTAGCATGTTCAGGGCTTTGGAAAATAAAATCCTTAAGCCTGTACCTCTGTAGATATGGGACTGAAGTTAGACTTGTTACAAAGAGCAGCAATTATAGAGTTTTCTGCCTGTACTTTCTGCACCAGCTGTTAGACACCCACTCAGCCAGGTTTCCTCACCCAGCCACTGTTTAGGTGCAGGATTTGTGTCCTGACTTCCCTTCCCATGGTTTAAACGAAAGTAGCATCTTACCTGCCTCAGAAAGATGCTGCAAAACAGACCTTGGGAATTGTGAGAGGTTGTGCTTTAGGGGTGCTGAATAAGTAAAAAAAGCTTGGCACACATTTTTTGACCGTGTTTCTATGTCCTCTGGCGCTTCCTTTTAGAGAGAGAAAGCTTGCAATCAAAAGAGTTAAATGAGTTAAATGTTGCAAGAAATGCCTATTTCAACTTTACGTGCCCTAATTTCACTGTTGAAAGTTTCTTTGATCTTTTTTTTTCAGTTTAGCTTTAGTAGGAGAAACTTGTGCCTAACAACAACACTGCAATGTGGCCAAGTCTTCAGGTAATTTGTTCAAAGTAGAGAAGCAATGAGCAAGGATGCAGAAAAAACTTCAATAGGATCTGATGCTACATCATGGAAAGGTTTCTATTTGATTAAATTGGTTTGGGGGTTGTCAATATAAAGATCTCGACCCAATCTTTCAAGAATTGTGCAGTCTGAGGGTGTTTCATCTGTAACAAGGGATGCCAAGTTTGTGGATTAAGTTTGTCTTGGTTTGTACAAAAGATGAGTGATTAATTTTAATAGCAGCAATCATAAATGAATGGTCATTTTAAATTAAATGAAAATTTAAATTAAAATTTAAATGAAAAATTATTTTGAACTGGGCTTATTTCAATCAACCATCCTTTAGAAAAGTATTTGTGTTTTCAGCTAGCTGTAAAATCCTTATAGTAATTTTAGGGAAAAAGTCTCTAATATTTCATTTTAATGGTACATACTAGTCTTTCTTTGAAGGAACTTGGTTGTTAGGTTTGATAGATGAAGAATCTAACTTAGCAATATTTTCAATAAGAAACTTCTTCCTAGCAAATTCAAAACATTTCCGAAGAAGAGAGACGCACGTGCTTGTCAGTGCTTCAGCCCTTTGTCGTTTTGACTTGTGGATTTTTGGGGCAGGTTGTAGGGGAATAGAATTAAAAGGAAAATGTCAGAAATGTTCCTGATACTTTTGTGTATCATTAGAAAAATTAACTGTCGCTCTCCAGCGTTTGGAGTCAGGCGTTCGGATTGTGCTCTCTCGGCACTCAGAGATCTACACTAACAAGCCTGATGCATGCTGACATCTAGCAGACCTCATTCCTTCACTTCCAAAAATTCAAGGGGAAAAAGCTGCAGAAGTCCACAGGGAATTGCCACAGAATCACAATGTTTGGAAGGAAGGCGAGGAATATCCTCTGTGGGATCCTGTACTTTTGGATACCGAAGTCGTACTCGCGTTTCAGTGAAAATCAAAAATCTTCTGTGTCGTGTGTGCAGAGGCTTTGTGAGGCCTAAGCACCAGTAAAACTGGTGAAATGGAAGGTTTGTAAAGAAACATGATATTTTATTCTGCTTCTTGCTTATTCCAACACTTTATTTGGATAGAGAGCAGATGCTGGGAGAAGCATCGCTGTGTGCCTGCCCTATCCAAGGACTTTTTCTGGGGGGCTGTTCTAGGGCTGGAACAAGATACAAGGAGAGAAATATCTTCGATAAGGAATATTCTGACATGAACAATTGGTCTATGTAAGCTGCACGCAACTGTGATTTTACTAATGAGATGGACTGTGCAATTTCCCATTTTTTAATAAAGTTTGCAAAGCAGTTGTGAAACGGTCCGGAGAAAGGGGAGGGAGTGTGTGAAAGCAGCTTTTTTTTCTGAAAGCAGAAAAAAAAGTCTTTAACATCTACGTAATTTATAAAGTCCTTAATTGGAACCTATTAAGTGAAAAACCTCAAGATTAAAATACTTCATTATTGTAATGATAACAGCAGGGATGAAAGTAAGGAATGAGAACACTGGGTCTGGATTCTGCCTGTCCTAAGTAGTTTCTATCTTTTTTAACTTAAAAAGATGTAATACCTTTTTACACTTGTTGGCGAAACTGCAGCTTAAAGTGATTTGATCCTTTTATTATTTCTTAAACTTTAGGCTGCAAAAAGGGAAGTTTTTCTGGGTGTGATTGTGCTTAAAGCCAGCTGCAATATTTAGGTGAAACAATCACAAATTCCATTCACAGCTGTGTATATAATTACTTTTCTGAACTGGAGGGAGAACTGGGGAGAAAATGATTTGGTCTGAAATAATGTTTCATTTTTCTTGTGTTTCCTTCCCAAATATGTAATGCTTTGTTGTGTTTAGTGTTGCAGTGCTTTTCCTGTTGCAACAAAACCAAAAACCCTGAAAGACAAAGTAGAAAAGAAAAAAAAAAGAGAGAAAATGATATGTTGCAATGGATGAAAAACTCCAAGCTAAATGAAAGGCGTTGTTGCATTATTGTTTCCAATCTCAATCATAATTTGGTTAATTTTAAAATGAAAAAAGATGGTAGTGCCCCTCACTGTCACTGATTTCTCTGAAAATGAGAGGTCATTGTAAAACGATCACTGAATATCAAAGCACTTCATCATTGCTCAGTCAACCAGGAATTGTGTCTGCAGGTAAAACAATGTTGGATTAAATCTTAATTCTCTCAAGCCAGCTTCAGTGGGAGCTGGAGTTTGCTGGTGAGGGCAAATGAAGAGGATTACACTGAAGCAATTTGAAGAGCTCAAACTCTTCCCTCTCTCGGCAAAGTTAAAAATCTCTTGAAAGATTTCTGGGCACTGAACAGAAAACTGTCAGCAGCCACAGAGGTCTCAGGCAGATAAGACTTCACCTGTAGTGCCCAAATACTGCATCAGCATAGCTGCTGCTGGAGAGCTGGGAAGGAGGAAAAAGCACTCTGATAAAAGCCAAGAGCTGCTTTTCTTGTTAGACTAGAGGAGACCTAAAAGTGCAGGGGAAAAAAAATTTAAAACAGATTACTTTTTGCTTACGATTATCTAAGGTGGTGTTCTTCTCTCCCAGGGAATTCCACGTCTCATTATAACATCTCCCTGCTGCTGGAGATGGCCAACTATCTTATTTCCTGTGGGGTGGGTGGGCACACCCCACAGCAGAGAGGGTCTGGGAGCAGGAGGAATTCCTGGGGCTGGAATTGGGTAGCTGTGGGTGGAAATTGAGCATCTCCCCTCTGCAGTGTGGGGCCTCTGGTGGCTGCAGCCTCCTGCTCCTCTTGGGTCTGCTGGAGGTGGTTACAGTTGTTGTATAAGGTGTGGCTTCAAGGATTTCTGTTTTCAGCCTCTTTACTGAAATCCACTAAACCGTGCTGTCTTGTCTTCATTTATGTTTTTATTATGCTTACATGCAAGGTTTTGTCATAAAGTGTAGCTGTCAGGAGGCAAGTTGTATATGAAAAACGCTCTGGTTGTTTTACTTGAATAGCAGAGTATGTGTAGGATTCCAGAATGTAACAGGGTGCTGAGGTGTGTTTAAGTGAGTTTTGAGTGCCATGAATGCTCTGGTGAGGGAGCTGTGCTGCTGGGTGAGCAGAGCTTCACACCGTGGTCCCAGGCTCTCCTGGAGTCTGGAAAAGCACTGGGATGCAAAACCCAACCTCCCACTTTGGGGGTAAGGCCAGGACTGGAGTTAACCAGGGAGCATAGGCAGGTTTGGTGTGTCAGAGCCCAGTGGGTTTGATTTTCCACAAAGCATATCACAGGTACAGGTTTTGCAATGGAATTCTGCCTTCTTCATAAAAAGCTAAATCTCTGTGTGGGGACCAGCCCACAGCCACCATCTCCCTCCTGCCCTGCACACACCTCTGGCACTGAGACTGGCAAATTTACCCACAAAAGATGGGCTCCCTTCTGGAGGGGAAACTTGGCAAATTGATCTGATACAAGTGAGCTGCCCTGCAGAACCATGGTGAGGCTCTGGAGTGGAGGCAGCTCTGCTCCCCTCTGCTGAAGTTCTGCCTCTGATATGGATTCAGCTCTAGATTTTAGGTCAGTGCTGGTCCCCTGCTGTGGATTGTGTGCTCTGGTCTTCACTATTTTGTTTGGCAATTGTGACATCCACTTGGAAACCCCTTGGCAATGCCAGCTGACAGCCAATTTCTTTATTGATAAAATTGAGGGTGTGTTCAGACTGGGAGTCAGCTAGATAGCCAATGTAATTTTATGCATTAATTAATTATATACATTAATTCTGAGTCTGTAAACACCAAGAGCTAACAATGGTCTGATTTAAGCTTCTGGCCTGGATCTATCTTCATTAAAACTTTTGATTGCAAGGATCTTTGTGATGCCCATGCAGCTTAGGGGCTGTCAGGAGCCAAGGCTTCTTCCAGCACCAGCTTCCAAGAAAACCTGTTCTTTTTAGAACAGAAGTTTTGGAAATATATTTGAGGGAATAGGGAAGAGAACAATAGAGTTCTCTTTGAATGAAGCGGGGAACTCTGTAGAACATAAAGAAACTGGCAGGGGTCCATGAAAATTACCATCAGAGATAAAAGGGATCTAACCATTGCTATGCTGGGAGAGTACAGTGAAACCCTGATGTTGGCTTTTGGCAGGTCTAGGCATAAGACAAACGCTTACTGATGCATAGCCCAGGCAGACCTGGCATCTTCTCCTCTGGAGCTGCCCTGCCAGCTGCCTCAGCCATACGCGGGATCCCACAAACATGTACAGTCAAGGATGAACAATGGGAAAGGTGAAATATGTTCCAGGGGTTCAGAAAGAAGTGTGGGACTGGGAAACATTGCTTTTAATGCCATTTTGGCTTTTCTGCATCAGGGCTACGATGGAATGAGGGAAACTGAGTGGTCTTGGCCATGTGGGAAGCTGGAGATGGTGGATGTTTTCAGTCCATGCCATCAGTGGGTAACCACATAAACTCAGCTCAGATCACTGACCCTGCGCAGGAAATCTGAGCTCAGGCTGGCTGCCAGTGAATGTGGGAGTCCCTGGCTGTGTCTGCCCTCACCAGAGAGACAATGAGGGACAGTGAAGGCTCATGTGAAGGTGCTGGTGGTGCCCAGTGGGCACCTGGGGCTGTGCAGAACTTGTGGTGTGTTGACTTGGCCTTAGAGGACAGATATGGACTGGTGGGTGACCATAGGCAAGCACTTACCTTGACCCCTGAGGACTCACTAGTTATAAACTCAGAGGTGCTGTAAGGAGTAATTAATCCGAAATACCTGCAGGAACACTTTAAAGATAAAAGTGTCACCTCAAATTTGTTGTAAAATAAGGTGACAAATCATTTGAGCAGATGTTGAGTACCTGTCATAAGACATCCTCTCATAAGAGTGAGAATCTTCTAATAATCATTAGCGGCTTATTTGCATGGAGTTTTCCTGCATTTGATGTGAAATCTTGTTTGGCTGGATGCAAGGAAGGCTAAGTATGTGCTGAAAGCCAGTAATTTGATTATCTACACTCTTTCTGTCTAGTTATATGATCCCTTCGAAGTCCTTTATTAAACCCCATTTAGAAAGAGTTGCTAAACCTTGGTGGAATGCCAACCATGCTAATACAATCTGGCCAGTGAAGAGTAGGTGCTTATTGAACAGAAAACTTTAATCTTGTTAAGACTGGATACAAGAGGAAACGGTAATAACTGGGTTGTGCTGAAACTGTCGCTCAGACAATGAAGGTGGCACCTCTGTTGTGGTGTGGACACACCTGTCCTTTTTCATACTTGAAAACTCCTCTTTCATGTAGGATAATCCTAATGGATAGGATTCCAGGAGAGCTTTTTACAGGTCATAATTATCCTCCATGCCAGCAGTTCCTGAATAGGCATCTTGGTCACTTCATTTGCATGCTCTGTAGCTGCCATTTTTTTCTTCCAAGGGGAGGGATTCCTTTGAGGCAAGATTTGTTAGCAGTTTCCATCTTTCAAAACCAATTTTTAGAGCATCGATAGATGCTGTGGGAAGTCGTAGATAGCAATAAAATGATATCTAAAAGAAGATGTGCTCTTGGCATTTTGTCTGTGCGTGTTAGAGTGCAATTGAGGAGGCCGTGTAATTTGAAGGCATTAGTGGAAGCTGGGCAGTGATCTGCCATAGCACATTGAAAAGAGTCCCCTGTAGGGAACCCTCAGTCCCAAGTGTAAAAGGTATGGATGGGGCCATGAATCTCCAGATCTGGGCCACATTCCTTCCAGGGCCGTAAACTGCTCATGGAAATGCTCGAAAGCCGCACTAAAATAGCCGGGCTGAGAGTGGCTGAAAGCGATGGGTGCTTTCAGTGAAAGGTTTAATTAGCATGGGGAATTTGGGCCAAGTAACAGCACAACTATGCTGAGAGAAACTAGGAGATCTACTCTTCTGTGAGTTTTAGTTAAAGACTGGGTCAGGGCAAACACTGCAGCCTGAAGTGGTGCATGCAGGAGGGGACTCTGGGGATGAATGTCCAGCGTGGCGCTTGCACACGCCCGACTAGAACAGCTCATTGAGTTTGGGTGTCTACAGTCTCTGTTATTGCCTTAACACAACCCTGAGAGCTGTTTGTGCCCAGCATTTGCAGCATCAGAGGGTGAGAACTCATTGGAGTGAAGGGTCTCACCTCCCCACTCAATGTGACACACGGTCACAGGCGGCACAGAGGTGACTCCAGGTCATCCCTTGGCTTCAGCCAGCCTCCAGACTCATGTGGTTCATTCTGTTTTGGAAAAGACCACGGTAAAGTTACAGCCCCCTGTGCACTTCTTGGGGGGTGTGTGTGTTGTTCCTGTGTCCATCACAAGATCTTGTGCCCTTATGAGTTGCTGTGGCTCTGCATTTTCTCTTCCAAGAATGAGTGGCTGACATTCATGACAAGGTCATGTCTGAGTGTAGACTGATTTATTTTCGTAATTATTTTAAGCAGTAATAGAAGTAAGGCTCTTATTTAGTGGTAAAAATGAGCTTTCTCCTTGGAATGAGGAAAGAATAAATACTCATAATTGTTTCTATATACCATTAAGCAGAATATTTGATAGAAACCCAGTTGTGAAATTAGACTCTGTCAGTACCTTTTCTGGTCTCATTTTACAATTATGTGCATTGACATCTGTTATTGCTAATTACTTCTTCAAACTTCAGCAACGATCTCTTGCACTTCCTGTAAGAAATGCTGAAATCTTTTAACAAACAAATTAATTATGTATAGTCTTTGATGCAAATTAGCCCAATTAGTTGTAGCATTGATACCTTCTTCATGTAACAAGAAAAAAGAGAAAGAATGATCGTATACATATTTATAAGTACCTTTTTGACAGATGATGGTAGATCATGATGAGGAATTCGTTTAGATTTATGGAATGATTTTTTAAAAATGACAAACCAAGGTAACATTCTTGTGAAAATGCGTTGACCTCACAAAACATGTTGAATATTTAAAGATGGGTCCTGCTGGGAAAATCAATGCAAAGTGATTGTCATTCTTCAGTCTAAGTGACACTTTAACTAAACAAAATAGTGTTGCACTGTGTGATACTAACTTGTAATGGGTATTATTGATCAAATGTTATTTTTTTTCAGCATTTCATCCTCAATGTATTTGAACTCCACCTATTTTGGGCAAAATCATCTACAATAGAAAGACTTGAAAAGTTGACTAACAAAATCTGTGATTTTGTTGGGAGAGGGGGGACCACCATGTCAGCCAAAAGGACACTTTGTGGCCCCTCCAACAGCCATCTGCCTGGCTTCTCCTTTCAGTAAATTGACCTTTTATCCATGGACTAGATCAGCCGTTCCCAGGAGGAACCCCTCTTCAATCCGTACACGTTCCTATGGAGTTCAATCGCTCCCTTACAGCTTTCCCCTCTGAACACATGCAACTTATTGACTGAATCCGAAGATTTTTGTTTTCCCCCTTCGGATTGTTTCCTTTGTTTTGTTGCATGTTGAGGAATGCAAATGACAAATTTTCTGTGGTTGGCTTTGGAGGGTTGGTCATTGTCGAGAGCGGGTGTGGCGATAGTCACTGCTGGAATGTGTTGGGAAGTTAATTCCCCTTCTGACTACTCTGCCCAGGTATTTCATTAATTCCTACCAGGGCAGCCTGTGGAGAGTTACAAAACTGGGACTGCAAACTTTGTGAAATGCCAGTTCCAGGAAATAACTGGTTTGCTTTCAGTCTGCAGCTTTCCAACCAAGTGCTACAGAGGGGCACTTTTTGCATTTATCATTTCTGAGATTACATTTGCCTGCCATAGAGCTGTTTGAAATCAGCCATGACTTGTGTTTGAATATGTCAAAGAAAGAAAAAAAAACATCATGCTTTGTTTGAATGTTTTTTCCCTAATGGGACAGAGTCAAAAAAACTGTGTTTGCATGTTTTGTAACTCCAAGGCAAAACTCTTTCTCTAAGAGTGTTTCAGCAGAGGGATGGGAGAGAACAAATTGCACTCTACACTTTTGGTTTTCAAAACTTTAGTGTTTGAGGTTTTCTCACAACTGTAAATCAAATTGGAGTTTTTGTGATTTTTGTGGAAAAACAGAAATTTCATTTGAAAAGCTACTTTTTATATTGAGATATTTCAGTAAGAGATATATCTGACAGAAACGCCTGGTTGGGAACAGTGTGAGCTTAACCACAGAGACATGCTACAGAAACCGGCTGTGGTAATCTGGGGAAACAGCATTTACTTCATGGTGTTCCTTACAAAGATGGGACATTGCAAATTTTCCACTCCCTAGAAGTAACAAAACAAAAGCTCATTGGGATGAATATCAATATTTGCTTTTTCACCCCACTGAGATATTGTGAAATTTTGGTTTCAGTTTTGTAACCAGCAAAACCTTGTTCTAATAAGCAGAAGAGTCAAGTCTAGTGTCAGGTATTTCAAAAAGACCAGTTTGGGAAGGGACAGTTACAAGTTTGAACTCTTCTGCTTTTTATTAGGTTGCCAAGCCCAATAAAATAAACCAGAGTCACCTGTGCCATGCAGGTGTGCAGGCAGAGAATATGGGTCGTGCACACTTGGGCGCCCACTGGGTTTCTGTGAGGGGTCTGTGGATATGATGAGGGGTTTTTTTAAACCAACAGGTGCTGGCTTTAAAATTCGCAGTGTTTCTACAAATGGGACTATTTAGGGATCTTCCTTCTGCAGCAGCTTTTGCCAGGCCAAGGGGTGTGTGACACACCTGGGAACCAGAGCAAACTCCAGCCTCTGCCTGCGGTTTGTCCTGGTCCAGACTCCATCCTGTCCTTTACTCAGAGCCTCTATGAGTAAGTGACTGGGCATCCAGGACCTTGCAGACCAGGGACAGCCTTAGAGTTCCCAGGTTCCCATCTGGAGGCAGTGGCTTCGCCATAAGTTTTTGCAGAAACATCACACCTTCTGCTGGGCAAATTTCTTAGGATTGAGGCATTAGCTGGGATTTGTGGTTCAGGACTGGCAGTCCTGTACTAATTGCTACAAAGATGCTGAGGGGCTGAAAAGTGCTGGCAGCAGCAGCTGGAGGGAGGAGGGAGCTGAGCCTTGAGTTTTGGTCGTGTCCACCCTGGGTCCAGGTCCCAACAGAGAGCCCAAAGGCCCCGAGTCCTCAGCCTGTGCCCTAACTGCAAACCCAGTTTCTTTTCTCCCCACTTGCATTGTTTTCTCTTGGAATTCTGCCTCATGTTTTCCTAATTATTCCACTGCAATACTCAACCCAATAGTTGCATGAGGAAGCCGATCATAACGATTTAAACACTTCTACAAAAGACAGATTAGTAGATTAGTGACTGCTCTGGAAAATGTGCAGCAGTGCTTGAAAATTAATCCTGCTCTTAATGCAGGGAAAAAAACAGCAGGCCTGTTATTAGTGTTTCCTATTTAAAATAGACTTCAATTTCTGATTTTAAAATTGCAAATGCTATAAGAATATGGTGAAGTATGTGTTCTGAAGAAACCTCTTGAGGTTTCCTTTAGCTAATTATTTACAGTATGAAGATCTGGCATAACAGGTACAGGCATCCTGGCGATTATGTATGAACATAATAATGGCCTGTCAGATGTTTTTAATTAAGCTTTCCCTAGTCTGAGTGCTCTGAATGGTGATGAGCATTAACATCCTTCAGCAGAGCAGTGCACGACTTCCTTGCAGACTGTGACCATGTGCTGCGCTCAGTGTTAAGCTTTGAAGTGTGGATTTGGTTTAAAACTGGGTGAAGTGAGGTCCTGTATTTGTGCCTTGGTGATTCCTGCTCCCAGCTTAGAGCCTCCCTCTGACTGTAGACTAAACTAGGTATAAGGAGATTTTCTGCAGCCAGCATCTCACGATCTGGTGAAGGGATCAAAAAAAGCCTGGATACACTCCCAAGTGTACTCCAACATCAAGTTCTGCAAGGTGAACTGCAGTGCCAACTCCTACCCCTTTCTTGTTCTCGGGAGCGCTGCACAAGTGACTGACTCGTTACCTGGTGGAGGGGTTACATGGAAGTGGAAATAACAAGGAAAACTGGGTGATAGGCTTGACCAATACACCAGGTACAGGAAAATGATTTTTCCCCTCTTTCCAGCAGTGGTGAAGTCACGTCTGGTGAGCTGTGTCAAATCCAGGGATCCCCAGTGCAAGGAAGGCTTTGGCAAACCAAAGCAAGACAAGCCCTGAGCAGCAGGGCTCAGAGGTTGGTCCTGCTTTGAGCAGGAGGTTGGACCAGATGAAATCCAGAGATTCCTGCCAGACTCAGTTGTTCTGTGGTCCTGTAAGATCTCATGAGGGGTGAGGGTGTTACTTTTCCTGTATAATGCCATTTCTTAGTGTGCTTAGAGCTGAGAGCACTCAAACTGTGTTGGAATTTTTCTGTCTTCTCAAAGCAATTCATTGGTGTCTCATATCAACATATTGTGAGGAAATGTGTTGCTGTTTATATGGTGATTTGGGTGGCATCTATACACCTGCCCATAGGTACAGAGAGGTTTTCTGTATGCCCAGGAAGAAAGATTAAAAGTTTATAACATTGTTGTTCTTAGTATATAATCAATTGGACGTCACTTGCTGTATTAGCAAGAATTTTGTCCTATAAAAGGTCTGTGGGAAGCAACTCCTTGATCTAACTAAAAATTCTGTGTGTTCAAAACCAAAGGTATGGTTTAATACCTATGAAAAATGTCCTAGGATGTGAAAGATATTAGAGAGGAATCTCTTGCTAAAGGATGTGGTGGAGGGCCATTTCTTTTATTGTCCCCCAAAATTCATCTCAACAATAGAATACAGGTAACTGATCACAGCCTTTCCAGCTGGAGGGCAGAAGTGCATCACAATAACTAAACCAAGCAGTTTGTTTTCTCCAGTTGGCTTTCAAAGACCCTGTGGACTGCTTCCCTTGCTCCCTTAGGGGCCACCGATCACAATCACAGTGCCCTGTGTGAAGGTATTTATTAAGGAAGCTGTTCTGAGTGGGCTCAGCTGACCTGCAATGTGGAGTTTTTAATTTCTTTCAGTCTTCCATAATCTGGGATCTAAACAGATCCAGATCCACAGAGCTGCACAAATCAACATGGAGTGCTGGTGCCCCGGAGCTCTCCTGTGCATCCAATCCAGTGTGTCCTCTTTGTTTTCATTTTGCCTTTTCTTTTTCCTCCCCGCTCCTTTTTTTTTTTTTTTGTTCCAGAGGAGCTGGGGAGGGGGGTGTGTGTCCTGCTTTTTAAAGAGGGAAACTTCTGGCCATCTGCATGTAAAACAGGTTGTTGCTTGCATGAATATCTATGCGTGGTCATTTAGGAGTGCTCATGCATTTCCCTGTTTTGTGTGCAAAACTGTGTGAATTGCATGCAATTTAGGGTAGAGAGTGCAATCCTGAAGTATAGCAGCTCAGCTTTTGTCAAAAAATGAGCTATGTAAATAAAGGTAATACTGGCAGAGATGATGAAATTAAGATTAGCAAATAATGAGTAAAATGATTTACTTGACTACAAAGAGAAGCTGGATGAGAATCTTATCTGGGAAACAAATGTAAATCCTCAGATTCCATTAGAGATACATCAGGGATTGGTGACAGGTCCCAATCCAATCCATTAAATATCCATATCAGCCCTGAAAGGGCTGCATTACAAAGATTGTCTGTGTAGGGCTGGTTACACTGAGTGAGTCCTACAATAAAAAAAATCTTCTATTACTTAACCACTTCCTGCAATCATCATCTGCGACTGTAACAGTTTGAAATTAGCTGAACAGGATCCTCTTTTTTTTGTTAATTTGTTTATGATTATAATTGAGGGAAAACCAGCCTTTTTAAAAACTAGTTAGTTTTCAACTTCAGGCCAAAACCTTCCCATTATCCAAATGAAAGAGCAGAGATAAAATATTTTCTATTTTACTCAGTATCAGCTCCTCAAATATTTAAATTTTTTTAACAAATGCTTAAAAACATAAATCATGCAAACTTGTGATTATGTGCTTGCATAGTGATTTGTAATGTCAAATTTTTGGAAAATTATTATTTGCATTCTTGATAAAGTAAATGCTGTCTGTTATTATACCTGTTTCTGCTATATGGAAATCACGGTGCTTAAACAAACTGCATTATGAAAAACATGTGTTTTGAGAACCTGTTCTCTAAAGATATTTAATTTCCATTTAGAACACTAGCTTTAAAATTAATGACTCTGCTTCAAAATGCAAATTCCCCTTCTCTATTTCAAGCAGACAAGCTGAAGTTCACTGACTCCTGAAATATCGCTGCTTTGTCCCAAGAAAGCGCTGTCTTTTTAAATCTCAGCTCTAATTCCTCTTTGATTTTGCATCAACACCTTAATGGGGAAAAAATTCGCCACAAATCAGCATCTGATTAGCCCAAATCATCCCCTCCTAATCCCCCTCTGAAAAAACATGCAATTTGCAAAGTACTGTCGTGCGTCCATGTAGCATCTTTGTAAATTTAAAAACCCAGGTGTATTGATGAAAATACATAGAACATTTTAATTAAAACTCATAAAATTGTTGGACATCTGCTCCAAATTGTTCAACATTTTAGTGGTTAACAGATTTTGTGCACCTAGATAATGAATTACTCGTTATTATTGGCATAAATAGTAGCTGTGGGGCTTTTTATAGCAAGATCAGAAGCCTCTTTGTGCGAGCTCTGGCTTACTTTATAGTCTTTTGGCAGATGCCTATTAGAACCAATAAGTTTAGCTAAAAAAAGGGAGGCAGAGTTAAACACAGGAAACAAGAGTTGAATGTCCGCCAATAAAAATGATCACAAATCAGGGCTGCTGATGTCATAACCCTTGAGGTCAGAGGTTGGGCGCGGAATAAATGGCTCTGAAAGGGGCAGCCTGTCTGGAGGGCTGAGCTGTTGTTGGCAGGCAGGCACGGCCATGAGTAAATGGGAGGCACAATGCCGCCACTGGGCCTCATTAGCAGCCGGGCCCGGTGAAGAGAAGTGTTTGATGAGTCCTTCACGTCCCACTGTGGCACTGTGTGATGTAAATGGAATAATTACTATGATCTAATGGGCGTCTCTTTTGCATGCGGGCCCCCGGTGAATGAAGCCCCTCTTTTATGGCATTCAGCCCGGGTTGTGTAAACTGTGGGGTGCCACTGGGGATGGAGCGGCGGCAGGTCCCGCCGACCCGCTCGCATTCACCCTCAATAGAAAGGGAAGGCCAAGTAATTTACTCCGCTGCCTTTCACCATGAGAGTGGCAGATTGAAGGTCACACTCGATTTGGCAGGACTTGAGTCGCTCTCTGTGCTGGCGCCGAGCGAGACAGATGCAACATCTCTTTGCGGGACTTTCGGGGACGAGGCGTTTAATTGCGTGCGTGTGCGCCCAGCCGGACAATGCGGCGCGGGAAATCCCACTTTTCAGGGAGCAAACCCCATGGATTAGAACTCTCTGCTCCGTTTTTCATTAGTTTCACGTGTCTGAGCACACCCCGCTCTGCCCAGGGTGCTGGGGTGGTGGTAGTGGTGTCTCTCGAGGTCTCACTGGGCTGGGCTCAACCCTGATTCAGCTGGTGACAAACAGCCCATTGTTGTCTTTATATAGATCATTAAAAGTCTGAATTAAAATAATTGCGTTTTGCGTAGACATACTGCTTTCTCAGGCTGAAAAGATGTGACATTTTCTCTGCCTAAAATTTGCTAGGAATGTCCTGGTAGTGATATTGTATCAATTGTGTGATGCTGCATGTTCGGTCTGAATCCAGGCTGCCACAATCCTGACATAACGAGATTTCGTTGTGGCTGATTTCAGATGTCTATATTAACAATCAACATCATTTCCTTATTAATTGCATGCTTTGTGCACCCATATGGCTTAAATTAAATTTTTCAGACTTTTTAAAAGTGGGATAATATTCTTCACAAACTCACTCACTCCAGAAATGTTTTGTGCATTTTTCCCCAGCAATTCCCTGTGGGCATGCTTTTTAGGGAACTTTAGACCAACTTTTATTTCTGATGTTTGCTTTTATGATATGCTCCATGCATGGCTAATGAAGGCCAAACCATGGACACATAGAAGTCAATGGAAAAACTCTCAATGACTTCAGTAGGACCAGGATTAAAGTGTGTGGTCTACACAAAATTCAGTGGAATCCAGTCTCTTGGAAAATATTTTTCCATGGGATATTTTATAAGGTCATTTTAATTATGACCTGTACAGTATTTCTGTTGTTTGCGGTCACACGGAACCCTCACTCATCATTTGTGAAGACAACACAATCTTTCCTCTAGGCAACATTTCTTATTTTTAAAGAAGGAATAGATTGTGGATACTTGGGAAGGTCAAATCTAGGTCAGCATCAGTGCTCTAAGCAGTACTCTAAACACATGTTTACATCATTTGGAACCCATTATTCATGGTTTTATATTACTTATTGTGAAATAATGCATCAACAGTTTTGCTTTGTTTTGTATTTAACTGGTAATATTTGAGTGTTAAACTTCACATCAGCGGAGTGTGGGAGAAACAAACATGTACAATTACTAGACAAAATAGATTGGAAGTTGATGATCTTCTGTTGCCTGTGGAATATGGAAGCAGTGATGTGGTTTTCTTGGCTACTTCAAAGGAATCCACAAAAAAAGCACCTACTAAAAGCAAAAGCTACTGTCAGGAACTGTAAATTCTCTGTACCTGTGTCTGTGTGCTTAGGTCTTTCTAGCAGCTCAGAAAACTGTTTGAGGTCCACAAATTGAAGAAATCTGGAAACCCATTGTAGTACCTTTCAGTGTGTTACGGATTATTTGCCATAATTTTATGGTTCCTTTCTTTTACTTATTTGGCTAAATTTGAATAAACCTGGCAACAACCATGAAACCTGCCCAGAGCTTGGTCAGTGCCCTGAAAGACAATAACTGTGCATTTCTTAGCAGTGCCAAGTGTCTGACACTGGTTTCACAAGCTCATTTTCCAGCTGCAAACAGAGCCAGCAGTGCTGAGCTTTTCAACCAAGGAGGTGGCAGGAGGCTCAGCACTTCACGCTCTGCACTTGCACGTCCTCGGCACTCAGGACTCACCAAATCCATGGATTTCCCTTCCTCCTCACACAACGCTCTGCTCTTCCTTTGGCCCCACAGTCAACGGGGCTTTTGTGCTTGGGACATGGAGCCCTGAGCAGGTGAAACAGGATTTTCTGACACCCAGCAAGTGCAAGGGGAGCAGAGGACGCCCAGTGTAAGGCACTGGTTTCCAGGCCCTTCCTTTGCAGGTTTGGGGGTGTGCCTGGCTGCAGCCTCCCACTCACTGTGTCTGTCCCGAGGCTGGCTTTGCTTTTCTGTGGCTCCATGGTCCAGTGCATCCATAAAACAGGGGAACATCACACTGAGCCCATCTAAATTCAACCCCTGCTTCTGGTGCCTCCCATTTTTTGCTGTCCCCATTCCAGCAAGCAGGACACGAGGAATCTCACACCTCGATCTGAGGCACCCTTTGTGTGGCCAGAGCTGGGAGCTCCCGGTTTCCATGAGTGCGGCGAGCAGGACTTGTGCCAGTGAGTTCAAAGAGCACTAGGAATGAAAGACAGTCTCAACCAGATTTCCCAAGTTGCTCAACACTCAGCAGTTCCCTTGCTGACTCTGCACCTGAATAAGTGGCTTGATTTTTCAAAGTTATTTGCCAGGCTGTAACTCTCCCTGCTCCTCATGATAAATAAAGTTTCAGAGGGAGTTGTTGTCTATTAAGTACCTGGGAAACCTTCCCTGTTATACAGACTGTTATTAGAATTATTATTCTTTTATTTGTTAAAGCTGTTATTTGTTCCTATAAATATTCTGTGGTAAATTAATCCCACTTCAGGAGATGAAGCAGGTTTGGCTCTGTCATTTAATATACCTGAAGGTAAACATTGCTGATAGAAATCTGTCAGAGGCAGGAAAACACAAAAGCCAGTTCAGAGTTTCAAGCGTGTTTCAGTCAGTATCGATCCTCACGAAACTGATTTTTTACTGTTTCTTGCTTTTTGGGAGCACAGCAGCACCAGCAGAAAAACAATTACAAATCCCGTCCCTCACAGATCCTCTGGGAAAAAAGGTTAAATTTAAATAATCATTTCGAGCGCTGTTCCTGTTGTAGGTGGGGTTTGGAATGCAGAGTACAACAGACCCTCACAATTTTCACTGATTATCTTTAATTACTTGTGAGGGCTGAGCAGCTCGCATTACCCCCAGGCACTGCAGACTGACAAGGAATCTTCTTTCAAGCCTTTTATAGAGCATCGCATTATCAAGTAACTAACAGAGCAAAACTGACACGAAAAGAAAGTTCATTATTACTTTCATTATTGTCAAAAGACTTTTATTTACTTCTGAAGCCCTACTTTTAAACACACTTTCTACTTGGAAAGTGTTGCCACTGTGGGGCTTCTCCCCTGCCCTGGAGGAGGCTCGGGAGCCGCAGCCGCAGAGCCCAGAACTCCTTCAGGAAAAGCTCGTTGAGCTTTTTGAAAGCAACTGCATCTCTAATTTGAAGTCTTGAAGGTGTTCCTTTTACCAGACTTTAGGTGGGATAAGGAAAATGGAAATTTTTCTGTACTAGGAGGCTTTTTTGCACTTTTTTTTCTCATTCCTTCTGTGTTTTCAGATGATGTGGGCTCTGTGCTGGGAGCTAAAGCCCACAGATGAGAGCTCTGCTGCTTCTGTGTCTGTCACAGATACCTTAGAGGAAGGCAGCAGGACATGGGGTGTCCAGAGCTGACAGATCTATGCCAAAGTGTCAACACTGAACACTTAAAATCCCAGGGTCGCTGATATGAACCTTATTTGCTGGGGTTAACAAAGCGTAGGACAAATGTATTGTGGATGGTGGGAAGAGATGGAGGTTTAATCTGTACAAAAGCATTCACAGTGCCTGAATTTTAGCACATTTACCTTGACAAATATCCAGCTGTGATTAAGTGCACAAGATCCCGACATAGCACGTGGGGGCAGTGAGGAATTGAGAGGACATTATGAGTTGTCGAACACTTGGAGTCTGAGAAAGATGAGCCAAGGGCATGTCCCTCTTTCTCTGAGCCTAAGGCATCACCTACATCCTGAAATTCAGCGGGGGTTGCTAACCAGAGCTCATGATGTGAGAGATGAGTGCTGAGACTGCTGCTATCTGGTAAAATACTTCTCTACCTACCCCCTGGATTAGCTCACCAGACTGCCTGCACGCACCACTACACGATAAAATCCAAACTCAGAGTCTTCTCTCGGATGGTGGGAATTTGAATCAATGCTTTCTACTTCATTATTGCTGGATAAAAAAATGCTCAGTGTTCCCAGAGGGCAGTGGTAGCTGTGTGAAGTCTCAGGTGTAGAGCAGTGGCAGCCGTCGGAACGATTTTGTTCCTGAGATTAAAATTGCAGAACACATCTGCAGTTCACAGTGTGCAATTCCTGCAATTCCACGTGTCTAGGAAAACCTTGAGAGATATCCAATAACTGGCACTGGGATACCAGCACAGATTGTCACTTGAACCCCTCCACATTTTACAGATGTAATTTAAATTGCTAACAAAAAGCTAGTGGTCAGAAATGAAGACACTGCTGCTGTACGGGTAATTACTTATTAATCTAAGCATGTACTTATCCTTCTTTAACAGTGCCAGATTCCATATGTAATTTGTTTGACCTATTTGCTTTTAAAACTGAACTTATTTCTTTTTTTTTTTTACTGCATCTGTGGGAATGCTAATCGAGATTTAATAGGCAGATGGAAGTATTTGCAAACCATCTTATTTGTCTTATTTTCAGTACTGTGGTTTATCAAGCAACCGATGAGTAAATTGAAAAGCCAGTCTGTGTATACAGATAATTTTAATCACAGTGTGTACTGAACACATTGGGCAGTGATGTTTTAAAATAATTTGTTGTCTGATGACAGGCTTTGCAGGTAGGAATGATGTAAATATACCCAGACATAGGTAAAATGTCACCAAGCCACGTTAATATGTTGCACTGTCAGCAGCAGTTTCAGCCTCAGAACTCTTTCCAATGACTCATTCCTCCTCTATAGCTCATAATTTCATGATTATTGGGGATTTTTCCCTTTCTGCAAAGACTACTCAGGTAACAAGCAGTCAGGTGGAGCCATGGACTTTATAGATAACTTTCTGGAAACATTATTTAGAAATAGAGCTTTGAAAAAGCTTATTAAAACTCCCTCTCTCAAAATATTTCTGCCCATTTCTTACCTGAAGGATTGTTTTATTTATGTATTTTCTAATCATGGGAAAGACCAATTTAAGAATAAGATTGGGGAAATCTTGTGAAATTGCCAGAAAAGTGGGATTCTTCTCCACAGTTAACAGTAAATGCTTTAGAAAAAGCATCTTCTTTCCCAAGAGAAGCGCAGAGCACTGCAGGATAGAAAGGCGGTGCAAGCATTTGCACCTGACTGCCTGTGAGTTTTCAGGGACCAGAACAGCAAAACTGGGCACTGGCAGCAATTCCTTCACAAACTCAACTTATACTCCTCTTGGAGCTGCCCAGAAATTCTCTCAGTCCAAAATTCACAGACACCTTTCCTGCAGCGCTTTTATTTGAGAGCAATTTGGTCCACAAAGCTGTTCTTGTGTTCTGCTGATTTTTTTTTTAGGGGTTACATTCGGGTTTTGTTTTGGGGGGTTGTTCTGTGATAAGGGAAAGCCAGAATGGTGCCTCTGACCCAGAGGAGGTTGAGGAAGGATTAGAGGTCACGACAGACAAGCTGTGCCACAGAGCTACTGCTGGGGGAAGGCAGGATGTATTATGCAAGTTGAGGTGTATCTTATATTACGATGAAGTCTTGAAATGCCAATATAAATAAGGCAAGCAGGGCTGCCAAAGAAAACAGTTTTCTCCTTTATTATTCTACCTTTTCAATTCTAATTAATTTTTTTTTTTTTAAACAAGGCTAATGGCCTGTGGCTATGGGATGGGAAGATAGGGCTGAGATAATGGGAACATCATTATAAAAAGTAAAATGCTGTGTAAAAAGGGAAGATAGTAAAGGTGAAGCATGTTTGGCACAGGTACTTTACAGCATCCATTAGCTGCGAGATACTGAAATGGGTCTTGACTGGTTCTCCCAGAAGCTTTGGCAGCTTTCTTCCTCTCTGTTTTGAGAGAAACAAGTGCCTGTGCTGGGAGAGCTGGGCTGGGCTGGCCTGTGAACATGGGGCTGTCACAGCCACGCTCCAGAAGGAGGGCTTGAAAATCAGGACTCAGTGGCCTCGGTGTCACCTCAGGCTTTGAAACACTTGCACAGGGACTTCACTACAGGTCAGGAAAAATTGTGTCTGCCTTGGAACCCACAAACCTCTGGGCTCCGCTGCTGACCTCCAGCAATCCAGCAGGGAGAGGGTTTGCAGCTGGGCAGCTTGGGAATATCCACGCCAGCCATAAACAAGTTAAACTGGATGTTTGAAGCCTTCCTCACATGGCATCAGGGCGCTCCTAGTGGGTTGATTTGCCTTTTGGGAAAACAGAGGATTTGGCCACATGCAGCTCTAAGCCACAAGACTGCGTTGCTTCCACTTATTCTGGCCCCTCCCTGGCACACTTAAAAGCTGCCCAGGTTAATAACTGGTAATTACCACTGGGCACCAAAGGAAGCTTGGACTGCTCTTTTGTGATGATATTACCTCTCCATCTCTTGCCAGTACAGCATCTTTTGAGTACAAGAAAAGAGAACACACGTATTTTAAATCCCTTTGCTTCCTGAGCAGCAAAAACCAAAGAAATGTCTTAATCTTTGCTGGACACGCAGAACAGATCTAGAGGTGTTTATGTCCTCAGTGCTGCAAGATGGTTTTTCCTTCTCAGGTACAGTCTCCCCATGGCCCTTAGGTTGATCTGTTGTATACTTTCAAAGCATTTTTACCTCTAGCTGTCCCTTGCCTGCTCTGCCCCTGTGTGTCCCCAGCAGCCAGGTAGCTGCTGCCAGCAGTGACAGCAACACTCCCACACGCTCTTGCTCAACTTTGTGAATAGCTTTGAATTGTTTTCTGTCTCAAGGCTGAAGACATGATAGTGGCTCTGTGTAGCCTAAAGAAATTCCCCCTCAAGGAAGCTACTTCCAGATGAGGTGAGGATCAGACCCAGCTGAATAATCAGATTTGTTGATGGTTCTAGAGCGTAAAATTTCTTCTTTATTTCACCAAGGATCCTGCTCATATTGGAGACACCTAGACATCTCTCTAATGATTTGGCACATTCAACAAATGAAAAAAAAAGAAGCCTTTTACAATGCAGTTTATTTTCTGAAAGAAAACAGCTAATTGCATGTGAGACCACTCCAGAGTGGTGATTGAAGAAAAAAAAAGGAACCTAAATAACTGTTACATTCTCAACAGTGTAGTCTTGTGAATAACTAGAAGGACCTATTCATTATTTGCCTCCAAATATATCTCCACTCAAATGATTCTTCTGTTTGGGGGAATCCCTATTAATAGAGACCAAGGAAAATAATGTCGTCTTTGTCTCTTTCTAAGACATGTCTTTATTGTGTTTTGGACAATTGGGTCATTTATGATGATGAGGTAACTTGTTCTGAATCCTGAAAATGTAATTTCAGATGAACTGTGAGTAGTTTTACCAGTTGCTGAAATGTCTTTGCAACCTAATTTACAATAGGCAGCATTCTAACATTGGTGTAAACAGCAGCTTGAGCATCTGTCCTCTTCCTTGAATGAAAAGGGGGGAAAAAGGTTTAAAATAATATGTCATGGTTGCGAATTCTGCTCTTTTCCATACATTAAGTCCCTATATTCATCTTGGGAGAGCAGGGCCAGACAATAAAGGGTGAGTCCCCTCAGCTGAGCGAGGTGCCAAGCGTGTCCATGGCCTTGCTGAGCTGTGCAGCGCAGCAGGTGACAGACAAGCTTCACCTCAGCCAAAAACTGCTCCAAGTATGACAAACAACAGCCCAAAATTGATCCTTCCAAATCTCAGAGCAGCAGCTCCCCATCCATGACCAGCTGCTGATTCCTATCTGAGAGCAAAGCTTGGCTCTGTCCTTCCAGTTTCTCTTATTTTGGAGAGGTTGAAGATTGGTATTTACAACAGAAGCCTTTACAGAGGGCTCATAAACCTCTCAGGTCTGCAGATTGTAAGCAGGTAATTAAATTTAAACACCTGCTTAAGCGTTGTGCTGATATGCAGCTTGCTCTGCCCCTGGAGTCTGTGGGGCAGGAGCGGTGGGACGATGGTCCAGTGGTCCTGTCCTCCCCACAGTCAGCTCCTGTGAGAGGACTCTGGGCAGGGGAAATAACTGGCACTGGAATGAGGCATTTCTGAACCACTCTATACACAGGTACCTACAGCACATTTGTATTACGTGGCATGAGAATAAACCCACGCCCCAGACTGACCCTTGCTCAGACCCTTTAATTCACTGAGTGCTACCTGAAAGAAGCAAAGTGGAGCTGTAGCTTCTCATTCAGTTCACACATGGAGCCAAAGATTTGTATTTGAATGTCAGAGCAGACTTCATTAATTTATTAATTTCAGCCAGTGTCCAGGTGTCCTAGCTTTGTCTCACTATGATATACCTTTATTTATTGAATTATACTTGATGTTTTTACAAATGGGCTAGAGAAACTAACAAAACAAGAAGAGGAGGATGCAAGAGCTTGACTCAGCATGGATATTGATGTGGTTTAAGACTCTCTTTAAACTCAGCTCATGTAAACCATTGTGCTGATATAAGTAAGTATGTTGTAGGCTGCTGCTGCCAACCATTTTCGCTGCAATTTACAGCTGTGCTGTAAATTAACCAGTGCAGCTAAACTCCTATAAACTAGGTTAAGTTTATTTCAAGGGTATTTTCACATAAAGCTGTATTGCTTTAATTATCTATTTTAAAACCACATAATTTTGTTAATCCAGTGTAACTTTTTATATGTAAAGTAGCCTTCAGAAAATTGATGGGGCGCCAAAATCCGCTCTGTCAGGGATTTTGCTTCGCTGGAAGTTTGGAGGAACTTTATTTACAGTTACATTTAAGAGCAGAATTTTGCCTCTTTCTTCTCTTCTCTTAGAACCTGTAGTAAATAACTCCTTAATTCATGAATTCAGTAGGATTGCAGTGTCGTGTGAAGAATAGAACTAGGTTATTATCTAGTCAATAAAATCAGATCTCATCCTCCAAAGGAAAATGCTTTTCCTTATCAGTCTGTTCAAAAAAAAACCCCAACTAAACAACCAAATGAACAATTTTAAGATTAAAAGCTTTGGGCAGGGAGGGTTTCACCGAAGCATAACAAAAGTTTTAGTTTACAAAGCTTTCCTTTTACACTTGATCTCTGTGAATGAAGTTCTGTGCCTGGTGCTTTATTTACCCTGTAATTTATTTCCCCTTCTCTACACAAACAACCATGGACAGGAAAACACCCCCAAGAGCAGCTCCTTTAAGTGAAAACACCAGTTTGGAAGATGGAGTTTCGCTGAGACAGTGTTGGCTGGAGAAAACACGCCTGATATTTATAACAGGGGAAATGAAGGTGGGCTGTTTCTTTAGTTGATGTAAATTTGGGTATTTCCAGTGATACCATTGGAGTGACAGTGACTCTGCACTGCTTTGAGGCCTGGCCCATTCGTGTCTCTTATCAGTTTTACCTTAACAGTGCTGGATGGCTCTCTTCATTCTGCTCCACTATTTACAGAATGATCGCAATTAACTAGATGATGACTTAATAAATGTGTAAGATAAATTCCTCTTGGCTGGGAAGCAAAGATGGTTGGCAGCTTCTGCTTGCTTAAATTAAAACAAGTTGCTTCGACATTACATTTCCAAACAGGCAAAAACTTGCACTGCCATTCGGAGTGGTAAAACGAAACCATGACAATATTTCTGCTCAAGTGGGTGGTGCTGGAAATTGTTTTACTTAAAAGCTCTCATTTATTTGGGCACAAAAAGCAGCAGCCTGTTGCTTTCTGTTCAACATGTGTGAAGGGCTAGCATGGCTACCCAGACATGAGTATTTCCTAAACCTCAGAGCATTCACTGTCTCCATGTGTGTACAGATATGGATTTGGATTGAGTGAATGTTTCCTCTCGAATTCTCCCTTTCTGCTCTCTCTGCAGCCTTTGCACACATGCCAAGCACTCAGCTTGGAGAGGACAATACTGTGGTTAAAAAAAGCAATGCAATTATTTTAAGCATTTTCTTGCTAAAGTTTTTTTCCAGCTGCATTTAATTTCTGTCTGATTAGTCTGACCTTTCACCCTGCAAGGAAGTAGTTTAGCAAAAGGGATAAATGTGGTCACAGTATATATGTGTGTGCAAGCGTGTGCTGATGTGTGTAACCATTGGCTTTGTTGGGATATGTTCAGCATGGACAAGTTCTGCCTACAAATATTTCTGCACACCTTTAGCTGTGCTCAAATTTATCATTGGTGTTTGAAATCATTTGATGAATGTGAAATCACAAGAAAAGTTCTAGTTCAGTTTTTTTATTCTTAAGTCTCACTAGAGCAAATTAAAACACAAAAAACCAGTCTTTTCCTTTACTTCTTAATTCATTCTTGCATTTTAAATACATCTATTTACTGGTCAGCCATTACAGAAATCCAAATCTTTGCTTGTGGTTTTAAAATAAATATAAGTTTTCACAGAGTGGTGCTGGAATGAAATGCAGATCTGCAGTGCTAACACCACGAGAGAATGGCAGCTGAGAAGGAAGAGAGCTTTAAATCTCTCTTACCTGAGACTTCATTTTCTGTCCCAAGCATGTGCCCATTGTTTTGCCTGTCTTAGATCTGGTAGAGAGCAAGTGCTCATTGATTTGTGTGTCATATGAAAAAGATTCACTAACTCTGTTGTTTCGTTGTGCTGCTGACTGAGCCCCTGAAAAGAGCTTCAAGCTTTGTACAAAAGGTTTGGTGCACCTGCATTTGAGAACTGGGGGCACTTGTCCTGCTCCAGAGAGGCTGCCCAGCTCAGTTGTTCAAATCCAAATCCAGGGCTGGATTTCTGTAGTTCATCAATCATAAGAATATTTCAGATTTAATTTGGAGCTGCTCTTCAAACAACAGAAGTCACAGGAAATTATCGGCAGAAAGACGACTCCGTTGATGCATTTGTTCCCTCCCAGTCTGATTTGAAGCTGTGGTGTTACAAACCCAGCGAGGGCAGTTGTTGTGGGATTTGTAACTGTGGACTTCATCTGGGACCTGCTCAACTGTGCTGTGATGCCTTTATGGCACTCCCAGCTGTAACTGGTACAGTCCTTAAATGACAGCTTTTATGGGTTGTCTCTTTTGGCACTGGGTCAGGTATTTGAAAAAAAAAATCCAGTTTGGGAGTACATACAATCAGAGGTGTATTCCAAGCCAAGAGCAGTTAGTGGAGCTGAATCAATACAGATTATTCCCGCATTCATAGTTTGGCAACCTTTTGATGAGTTTTGGAAGCACCCAAGAGGTGGGAGCAGGAACAGGTGACCCAGCAGGATTATCAAGGCACTGTCACAACATGCAGTGATGGAGTTGGGAAAACCAAAGCTCTTCTGGGGTTGAATCTGGAGAAGGATGGGAAGGCAGCCTGGTGACAAAGAGCAGGAGGAGGCCAAGGAAGTCAATGAATTCTTTAGCTCAGTATTAAAATCAGAGGTCCTGAAGCCCTAGGGAAAATCCTGAGCTAGGAAGGCTTTCCATTGATGGAGGTGGATCCGTTTAGGGAATACTTAAACAAACTGTGCATGCACAAGTCCACAGGACCTGGTGGAATGGGCCAATGAGAGCTGAGGAAACTAGCTGATGTCCTAGTGATGTCACTCTCAAAGACCTCAGAATCACAAACCATATGAAGCTGGAAGAAACACCTGGAGGTCATGTTGTTCCACCTGGAAAGCTCATGGCAATTCAGGGGAGAATCCTGCCTGGCAAGTGCTCCTGTTTTTCTCTGTGAAAATGTGAAGCTCAGATGGCTTTTTACAATCTGTGATTTTGCTCTGTTTTCTTTAAAATGTGTCTTTTCCTCACTCTTGTTGCATTGATTGGGGGTTTTGTCTGCTTGGAAACTTTGGACTGTGTGTTTTCCTGCTTGGTTAGAATCTCTTGATTGTGCTGTATGAAGTGGGAGAATGCTATTAAGATGTGGCTCTTGTGATTAGTTTCTACAGCAAGTAAAACTAAGTTATGTGAGTATCCTTCACTTCCTTTTCAGTCAGGTGTTTAAAATTTGGAATTTTCTAGGTCTTGAGATACATCCTTGTCAGCGATGCCTTGCAGACAAAAGAGCAGTCAATACTAATTTCCAACAAAATGACCTTTTTTTTTTTATTACACCATCCCAGCTTTTAATTTTACAATAACCTTTCCATTTGGGAGGCAAATCATGCTTCCCTTGTCGTGATGCTGACACGGAGGAGATGAGCTCTGTACCTGTGTTCCGGGGCACACGTTGGTGTGTGTTGGTGACTGTGGCTGCAGGAGGACGATGTGTGGTGACAATCTTGCCCAAAGCACACGAGCAAAGTCCGCATTACGAGTCTGCTTAAATTAAAGCAAAGCTTGGCACACGCAGGAACAGTTCAAAATCCAGTCTCCTGTTGTCACAAATTCTCTGTCATTAGCTTAATGTTAGTGTGAATTGTGTGTGCTGCCAGGCTTCCTTTCCTTCCTGTAGGGAATTCTGTATCACTGCTCCTATTACATTGAGAGTCCCCAGCACTGGGAGCTGGTAACACTGGTGCACTGCTTATTTGCCAGAACGATATGAGCTGCTCACAAAAAAAAGTCCAATTTCAGCATCTGTCAAAGAAATGAAGCTGCTCAACAAAAGAATTCACTTGATTGCTTTGAAAAAATTAAGTGCTGGCTTATGACACACAAGGCATAAATTAAATCATAACTAAATCAAGATTACTGACAAGAAGTGATGACAGGTGTTGTGAATATGTTGACATGGGGATGCTGCCCTGTGTAACAATTGTCAGTCATCGGCCAGTTCTGAGGTTCGGCTGTGGCTAATGGGGAACAGTTACTGGGAATGGGTAGGAATTCTTAACAGTCACATGGTCAAAAATCGTAATTTATGGTACAAACATTTGCTTCTTAAACAGAGGGAGACAGCTGTGATACAGCAGTATTAGGCTAAGCCATGTGTAAAATACTGCAAGTATATTCAGTACCGTGGTTAAGGAGCAATTTCTAACAGAGACACTGGACTGGGATTAGGGAGGTGGGGCTTTGCATTCTGACACAGCCCTCTCTGTGACCCTGGGCAAGATGTGTCACCTCTGAGCACATCAGCTCTGAGTACAGGATGATATTTCTGTTGTCTGTCTTGCCTGTTTAGGCTGTTAGCTCACTGGTGCATGGCCTGACCCGTCTGGGGAGCTGCACACCTGGCACACCTGATTTGCTCTGCTGTAATCTGCAGCGTCACAAAAACACAGCTAATTACTAATCCTGGTGGGGAGGAAGGCACATTCCTTGCCCCAGAGAACTTACAGACTTAAAATAACAAGAATTGGTGCTGCTGAGGTTAAAGTGGTGCTGCATATGCAAGCAGATGATTCCCATGTGCCGTTATTTAATAGATACAGACTGATGCCAGAAATACATGGATGAAATTATATCATCTCTATCGACATGTTTGACACATGTATTCCCTTTGCTAGGTGCTGTGGTCTCTGCTGCAGTTTGGGATGCATAAAATGAGAGCTCCCTGCCTGTAGCACTTCACAAGAATGTTTATGGACAGAAAAATGGATGGGGGGTAAATATCTGCCAGTGAGACCCCACTCAGCCCTCAGCATCGTTCTTCAGAGAAATGCATCATTATATCTGAACTGTGATGTTTATGAAGTATCATTAGCATTATTCAGCTACTGATTTCAGATGTCTTCTTCTCTGGCCAGAGCAATCATTATAGGTCTGTCCAAGAGGAGCTGTGACAGATGTCATAGTTTGTTACAGTCGCTGCATGCCAGATTTAGCCTCCAGCCATGCACTGCTTGAGTACTTCCTCTAAAAGCATCTTGTGAGTACCCTGCAGTAGAAACAAGTGACAAGGGCTTCAGATATATTTGTGACATTAAATGGACACATTTTTAGGATGAGATTATGATGTGGTAAGCAGGCAAACAAAGAGCAGAAGATACTTGCACAAAACCCATTTCCTCCCAATTCTTAACTACATCCTTTCATTCAGGTGATGCACTAATAGCTGTCAAGTCCTGCAAATCTGGGCTTAAAGGGGTTTTTGTGTCATGTTGCAAAGCTATTACAGTTGTTTAATATTATCCATATTTTTCTCACAGCTCAAACTGCTGTATTAACCGTTGGGGTAAATTGTGAGGATGAAAGGAAGAAAAGCACGAATAAGCATGGCTTGTTGTCAGACAGAGACCCAGGGTCCCACTCGGCCATGACTTGCGTTTGTTCATTAGCTGCAAAGACTCAAACCACCCTCTTGGCCTGGCCAGTGCATAAATACAGACAAGAAACTGAGAAATCTGTGTTTGCTTTGCTATAGACACAGGGTCTGGTGTTACCCCATGTGCTTGAACTCAAGCAGGTTCTGTGTGTCACTGCATGTGCCTTATTTCGGAGGCCACTGACAGCCTGCACACACCAGAAACATCTTTCTTCCCTTCCCTGGCCATGCTGATGGGCACATCAAATTGCAGCTGATTGGGTGGAGAGGCATATTTTAGATTGACATAATACTGCTTGTTCTGTATGTAAGTCAGGAGTTCCAAGCTGGCAGCAGTCACTCGAGTGCTGTTCCAGGTCACCTCTCAAGTGTTCGTGAAGAGGACACGTAAATACCATATGTTAAGTAAGACTGATAAAAACAAATACACAAAACCCTGGAGAACTCCCTGGTGTCATCATAACCTCAGAAATTCTGTCCCGCCCGCTCGAGAGGGAAGTGAGAAAATGAGTGACAGAGCCTGGGTTACCAATTACTGCTGAGGCTTCAGGATTCAATTAATGCTTCTAAAATTGGGAGAAAGGATGCAACAGTGTCTCCCCTCCAACGCTAATAACCTGTATAAAAAGAAAATAATTGTGAAGAAACCCTCTTGCCAAAAATAGTCCGTCTTTGCATGTACCTCTGAGAAGGACTCAGGCACAGGATATTATCCATGTGGCCAAATGATCCATAGGATTCATCTCTCTTCCAGAACAACTGCATTCTTCTGCAGGGGCTGCTTGTCCCATTGATGCTTTCTAAGGGACACTGCTGCCATGCGCTCCCTAATTAGGAGATTAGGAGAATTCTTTGACTGAAAATTAAGAATCACTATGGCTTATTTTTATCACTAAAAGATCGCTCCAGCAACTTCCTCCAGGAAATTGCAAAGGGAAGTCATTATGTGAGGGGGGCTGGGGAGGCAAAAGCCAGCTAGATTGTGCATATGAACCCCAGATGAAATGCATCCTAGCTCTGTGAGGGGGGCAAAAGGGGTGTTTACTAGGTCATTTACCATGTCCTTGTTTTTAAAGTTTCCTTTTCCACGATTACTTGTTGACCTTAATTGTTTCCATGCCCAAGAGATAAGTCTTTGTACTTCCTATAGAGGCTTAGTGGAGAGGTCTGGGGATTGCTCTTTCTAATTGCCCTGTACTCCTTCATTTCCCTTGAGTGTCTGTGGCCAGCCCATTCCCACATATGCTCCCAAAATCCATTTTTATCGGAGGGGCAGCACTGCACAGCTGACGACATATGTTAACTGCATTCAGGGCTCGCTGAAGCATGCCTCTCATGTTACATAAAAGGGGAAGGTCAGTACAAAACAAACAGCTTTTTACAAGCTACGGCTTAAGAATCCTGTCCTAAAGAACTCTTGCATTTCAGGGAGTGACAAATCAGCTTGTCGCTGAGCTCTGTTCTCTCTTGAGGCTTTTTCTCCTTTTTTTTCCCTTTTTTTTTTTTTTTTGCATACATTAGGAATGCTGTTAGTCTCCCAGGACAACCTGTGTTAAACCCTTCTCTTCTGGCAGCAATAAAGCTGTCCAGGGCCTGATCCTCAGTTTCCCTGGATCGCCAGAGCAGGCTGGAGCACAGCAGCGCTTCTCCAACCCTGTGTGCACCTGCTGCAGGAGGGCAGCCCCCAGATTCCCACAGGGTAAACTTCCATGGCACTGTCTGCTGGGCTTTGGGAAGAGGTTTGTCTGTGTTCAGGGCAAAATAAGGAACAGCGAGGAAAGGAGATACTTAAGGAAAACTTGAGCCAATTTCAGTGGAATTGCTTATTTCCTTTTATTTCCTTTTAAATGGTTATTTTTTTCTTCATTTGACCTGGAACCAAGGTAGGAGATGACCCAGAGAAGATTTCCTAAGGAGAGTTTGGCTCTCAATTCCCATTTCCTTTAATGGGATCAGTGTACACCAATCCTGTCTGTGGGCTTGCCCACCTCTGGCAGGAGCCCTGGCAGAGGGGCCACGCAGAGCTCTTTGCTGGGGGGCAGACGAGTAAATTCAAACCTTTCTCCACATCTCAGCTAAGGCCTCTCCCAGCTGGGTACAGCCTCAGGCTGGCAGAGCAAAACCAGCTGGGCTGGTGCCAGCCACATCTCTGCTGGGTGGGTCCCAGGGCAGCTTTTGAGGGTCTGCACAGCCCCTGCTCTGAGGGTGTGGGCAGAGTGCCCATTTTCCTGACAGCCCACTGGGGCAGGAGGATATTTCTTCCCAAGATCTGTCCTTGTGTAACACGGCTCCGAACGTCTGTGTGGCAGTATCTGCGAGGGCATCCTCGTATTCAGCCTTTCCACATTTTTTGGAGCCTTTACAAAACGCACCTCCCCTGGGAAGCCTCGCTGATTCAGCAGATTCCTGGAGACAAGGGCTGTTTGTGGCACTGATTCATTCACTTTGGTTATTTATACCGCTGCGCTGGGTGCTGTGTGAAGCAAGAGCTCTTCATGCCCCAGAGGCATCAGAAGTCAGGAAAGCAGCAGGATCCAGGGAGTGCACGTAATCCATGAGAGGGCAGAGGAGCGGGCAGCCCTGGGAGTCGGATGGGCTGAGACAAAACTGTGCTGCCAACTTCATCTCTGAACAAAACCCCGGCTTCTCCACTTGATTTCTGTGTGCAAGCCTAGTTTACGTGAGGATGTGTTGCAATATTAATTCCAGGTGCCTAAGCTGTATTTGGGATGGTTTCCAGCCTGCTGGGGCCGGGAGCAGCTGTGGCTGCAGCGGGAGGGCTGTGGGGTGGCACAGCAGCTCCCCCACCACGACACGGACCACGTGTTAGGCAGGGATTTGTGCCAATTAGCATTGCTCAGAAGCACGTTTGGTACAAATATTTCATGCACCTGGAAGCTCCTATCAAGAACAAAAATATCTTAAAATCTGTGAAAAAAAATAGTATACAAATATTACTCTTACTGTGCTTTTCAGATGATGTTTGGCTTAGTCATGGGGTGGATTCCAGCAGGCCCTGAACACCACTTGCAACAGGGACCTGATGAGTCTTGGACACTTTTAGAAATGTGTTTTTTCTGTTGTTAAATAACGGCTGATATAAATCGTGTGTACTTTTTACAGGGCATGATTCCTTCCAGATTTCCATCTCAGTACTTAGCTATGTGGCCCTGCCAGCTGTGGACTTTGTGCTGCCATGCCAGGGTGTGTTAGTGACCTTGGAAACAGAAATCCCAGGATATGGCAGAAGCAAGTGATGCCACCAAAATGGGTGCAATGCTTGTTTGCCTGGGGGAAAGTAATCCTATTTTAGTGAGTCGATTCTATAGTGGGTTTTCTTCTTTTTTTTCTTTTTTCATTTTTAATTTAGTGTAGATTTTTAAAAGCTCTTCTGCAGCCAGCTAATTAAACTGATGCAAATGGTTTCAATGTTCTTTTGGGGAAAAGTTTACAGAAACGGTTCTTGGTATGGGCTAATAAAATTCCAGTGTTTGGCCTTGAAATAAGCACGGAGGGAATTTCAGATGCAGGCAGTCCTACTGCTTTTAAGGTTAAGGAAAACTTTGGGGAGTGGGACAGGGACCCTGATTGACAGCTCCATTGAGATTGATTGTCTCCCTCATTCTCCCAGTGTTAATACAATTTGCCAATTCTAAATTCACATTTGCATGCATGATAAGGAGAGAAAAAAAAATCATTTTTAGGGGATGCCGGTGCTGCCTGGTCATACCTGGGGACAGAAGTTCGGCATTTGAACAATTATTTCAGGCTGTGCAAGGAGGTGTGACCGTTCTGAGAGCAAATCCACCTGTTCCATAAAGCATTCACTAGCCAAACTGCAGTCTTTAATTGCCTTGAAGTGAAACCCCAGCTCAGAGGGGGAATTTTCACTGTCTCCAGCCAAGCCCAGGATTTGTACCACAAAATTTTCCCCAGCCCAAGGATGCAATGAGCCTGTGTGTGTGTGATGTGATTTAAGCCCTTGTGTGCTGCCCCGCCGTGAGTTTCGGTTTGCTGCTCTGATGGTTTAGATGAAGATCTTTGCAGCTGGAGCTCAGTTTGGTGCATGGCTAGTTCCTGCAGCCAGCCTGCAGCCCTGGAGCTGGCTGGGGAACATGCCTGCTCCGACTCGATCAAAGGCTGTGGGGTTCCCTGCTGGTGCCGTGGCGATTGGGAAGCAGCATTCCTCAGCAGGTGTAAGAGTCCCTCAAGAGAAGGGCATGGAGCCTTACAGCAAAATAGACATCAGCTAATCTCTCATGCCTAGATGATTTTACTGTGACGTTCTGCCAAGCAGCCCGAGGCAGTGAAAAATAAACTGCTAGCATTATAGTATCATTACGTTTCTGATTCTCCAGAGAAGCCAATATTTGTTTGCTTTTCTCTGAAGTGTTTCATGTCACCACGTATGTTCTCTCCCCTTCTTTACAGAGTAGGCAGAGGGGGAGGAGGAAAGTTTCACAGCAACTGCACAGCCCAGATTTTGTGCTGCTTTGGGGCTGGAGGGTTGGGGGCTTTGTTGCTGCTCTTTTTTTATACCTAAAAAGTTTGTAAGGATTGTTTGGCAACCTGTGAGTGTGGTGTCGAAGCGAGCATTACTTCAGGAAGAGGCCAATCTCTGCAAACAAATTTTGCAGCCAAAAGTGCTGTAAATTTGATAAGTGCAAAAAAAAAAAACCAACGTGAAAAGGGCTCACGGGCTGAACCGCAGGCACTTGCTCTGAGGCCAAAGTCTTTCCTCTTCTCACCCAGACCGTGCTGCAGCCGAACCTTTTCTGCATCCCCGGAGCCTCCCAGCCCCGGAGCGGCCCGAGGGCTGATTCCACCTCCCCGGTCCGGACCCGGTTCAGCGACCCCGAGGGCAGCGGGGCTTTCACGAGGTGAAAAACCTGGTGGCCCGAACCGCGGCGGGGTCAGGGAGCTCCCCGGGGGGACAGGTCCCGCTGCTGCCGGGCCGGGGATGCGCAGCCCGGGGTGGTGGCTCACCCCGCGGGCAGCCGGCCCTCCCTCCCCGCTGCCTGGCAGGCTCCTCGCCTCTTCCCGCAGGGCAAAGAGCACCGCAGCGTCCCTGCTGCCCTGCCCCGTGTGTCGGAGCCAAGGCACCGCCGTTCGTGCCAAGGAGCGCTGCGCTGCCCCGGGCAGGGACGGGCGGCACCAGGACCCCGGCACAGGCGGCACCGAGCCCAGCAGCGCCGGGAAAATGTCACCTCACCGAGCTTCCTACGAACCTGCCGCCTGGCTTCCAGTCCAGCAGAAAACGGGACAGGATTTTTCTTTTTTTTTTTCCCTGTGTAACCACTAATTTGCCCGCCTGTAGTAACAGCTAAAACATCTGAAATGATTCCCGAGCCGTGATGCCGCTATGCGAGCTCCTGGCAAAAAGACTTTATGGGGTTTTTGTTCTGTTCTGGCTTTAGCTTTTCGACCGCGGTGATTTTAGCAGAGGCTGTGGGACTGCTCTAAGCACAGACCTGACTTTAGGAGAGATTCTAGAAACCCCCTCCCCGTCCTGGGGAAGCCCCTCGGGGCGCGCATCAGAGCGGAGCGAGCAGCCTCGCCTTTCCTCTCTCCCCTGCTACCTCTGCAGCTGATTTCAGCTGATAAACATCGTCCTCGTGCTGCTCGGGTTGCTGTTACAGGCATCGTAAAAGCTCCAAATAATCAAACTTGGGGAAAGAGTCGCTGGCCGGCCGATCTCACCTCGAGCTGGCTCTGTCCCTATTGTTCCCCGGGTGAAATGTTAACTTGTTTTCCTTTGAAGGCTCTCACAGAAGGGGCTTGTTCCCGGAATTACCAAATTACAGTATTCCAGCATCCAGCATTCTCCTTAGGCATCTGTCTGAAAGTTACTTTTTACTCTAGCAAATGATAAAAAATATGAATGAAGTAATTATGGGGGTTTTTCTCCCAGTCTAATTCTGAATCTTAATGTGAGGTTAAAATGTGCAACATTTCAGCTGTTCTCATGACTGACATGCATGAAAAAATAATGGAAATTCGGTCGCCTAATTAACTTAGAAATTTGTAAGGAAAGAACCTCAGTTGTGTTCATAACTCATGAGAATCCTTAAGATTTTTTTTTTCTTTTAACTTCAATTTTATACATACTCATCTGAAGTAAAAATATATGAAAGGATATAATAAAGGTCACAGATAGAACAAATGAGCAGGAGATAAAAGATGCTGTTAAAAAAAGCACCTTGAAAACTGCCCAGCTGCTTTTCAGCACAAATCTTTCCCTGTGTTTCCTACAACAACATTTGCCGGGAGGAAGGGAAAGAAAGTGATGACAGGGCAATGTTATGGTGGGAGAAAGATGATTAGAGGTGGCATTTAAAAAACAAAAATAATGGTGAACAGTATTGTGAATAGTAATGCCAGTTTGTCTGGGTTGTGATTCCACAATTTCCAGATAATAAGGATTTTCAATTATTTAGAGGTTTATTTATAAACATGAGAAAAACGTACATTGCAGATTCCAGACTCAATATTTTCCTTCCATATTTTAATTTTTCGGGATTCTTATTTAAAAGTCCAGTTTCTAATGAGCAATTAGCTTGCCTAGAGTATTTTGTAAATGACTAATAATAAATAGTAGAGATGCAAGATATATCAAGACAGTTTCTCAAACTATTTGCTAAGCCCCATGAAAGAAGATAAACTATTAAAAATGGTTGGATGGGTCGTTCTCTGAAAGAGGTAGTGGATTCCTAATTATGGTGTATTAATCTCTTTCCATAATATGTAAGTATTTTTAGTTTTTTCCTGGACCTATTTGGATTTATCACCTCCTTTTTGGTTTCTGGAAAATCAATGTCCAAACCTTTAGAGTATTTTAAGAAAAATGCCTTAAAAATTGTCACTGACATCAGGGGATGGATTTTATCAGCAGTTTACACCAGAGAAGGATCTGCCTCCCCACCTGTGTGCTGAGCTGTGGCTGCCTCACATTTCAGTAACAAACCCTGGAGACTTCTTGGCCTCTCTGGAAATGTTGGATTAGCAGCACTCAGCCTGTTCAGCTCTGGCAGTTGACTTTCATTTGCTTTTTGGAAGGGAAAATGGTGAGAAATAGTTGCCAGGATTCCCCAAATCCCTCTCATCTCCAAAGACAACTCCAGCATGTTTCTGCGTTAGTCCAAGTAACCCCGGGCTTGGTTTCGTTTTTTCTTGGATAAAGGAGAATTTGCTGCCTGCTCTTAGCAGAAAATGGAATCCTTGAACAGCTCCTTGGATGGGAAAATTTGGCATAATGAAGCAAACCAAAAGAAAAACAATTTTTGGGGGAGAAAACTCCAAACATTTTCCCCCACCTTGTAGCTGTTCCAGCCTTACAATATGTTGTGGCCATCACACATCTTATTCCCTTCTTTTCAGACCTCTCATAGAAATGAATCCTTGGAAGGAGCTGAGGAATCTCCCCCTATCCTGCAATGCCTTTGGGGAGAGATGTGGGGATGGAGAAGCCTGGATGGGATCCAGAGGCTGTCAGGCCTGGCTCTGCACAGCCAAAGACAACATCAGGTGTTTGCCCTGGTCTGCTGTCGCCAGCTGTGCCTTACCTGTCACTCAGAGTGGGGTAACTTGGTTTTCTTTTCAATGAGCAATGACAAATCAATATGGTTACAAGGAAATTTTGGGAATAATCTTCTGCTTTTCTGTATCAAACAATCTGCTCAGAGTAGAGATAGTTAACGTCTTGTGTCCATGAAGGGAGAGGGTGAAAATTACTGAGACAGAGAGATTAGGAGCAAGAGCAGAATCTTTTGTCGTCACCAAGGCTTTCTGCAAGTGTTTCACAGTAGGCAAAAATGAAATAAAATTGCATCAGGAATGAGTTTGGTTTGTAGGCTGGCTCCTGACTGAAGGCTAGTTTTTGGTCCACTTTGATGTGTTGAAGAACAAGAACTTCCAGTACCAATTCTGCTTATGCACATAAATTATGGGGATTGGAGAGGAGGAGAAGTGACACTCTGGTTCTGTTCCTCCATGAACGAGGGCTGCCGTCCATCACAGTGGCTATAAAGTGTCTGAGGCTGATAACAAATGCTCAGCATTATCTAAGTCAAGAGGCCAAAAGAGCCTGAAGTATTTATACACCTGTGGCTTGAATAGCTGGGTAATGAATGACAAACCTTTTTCTTGCATGTGTGGTTTGGGGGTTTTTTTTGCCATTTCTAGCTTGCACTGCAACAAGTCTTGTGCCCTTTGGATTGTTTATACCTTGTCAAACCTGTTTTAAATAAACCACTGTGCTGCACTTTCGGTTTGTCAGGGAAATTGCTGCCCTCTCCTGGTTTGAAGCAATTCTGGACCAGCTGAAGGCATCTCCAAGCAAATGCCGGTTGCAGTGTGATAATATGATCCAATATGAAATTAATTAAGGCTACACAATAGTTTCTTTAAGACTAAATCAGAAAAGTGGGCAGGCAGCCCTATCTGGGACAATAGGATTGGATCCAAATGCAGTTTTAAAGACGCATCCCGCCTCCCCGATCAGAGTGCATTTAATGAGATTCATGCGATTTCTTTCTGAAAACAATAGCTTTAACCATTGGTTGCATAACCCAGGATATCCAGCTGAGGCCCCCCAAGTACAGAGGGTTCCACAAAAAGGAATGACAAAAAGTCCTCTAGTTCAACTTAAATAATTAAAACAAGATCTGGAGAAGTGGCCAGCCCGGTGAGATGCCTTTCAGGGGGTCAGGGAGTGGAGGAGGCGAGATAAAACTCCTAAAGGCAAAGTTAAATTTGTCCGTGCCCATTCTCTTTCTGGGACTGAGCAGCACGAAGCGCCAAGACCCCTGAGAGTGCTCAGCCCCCTCGGCCTCTGGTGGCTTTCAGCACCTTGCAGGATCAGGCCCCATGGCCATAACTCAGAAAAGGGTATCTATTGTCTGCCCAGAAACAGAAGAGCTCAGCAGCATATACTCCCTGAGAAGTGTTTGAATTTGGGCTGTGATTTGTGGCTCTCATTTTACATGAAGTTTTAAAGTTTCTTGGCTGCTGGAGATCCTACTCTGAGCCCAAGGACCTTCTGCCGTGGAAGTGGGTGGGAACAAGACGTGGCAATACAGGCAGTGCTATAGACAATGCTTGTTTGGGATTGTGGAAGCATTGCAAACAAAGGGAAAAATTCCTCTTGCCCCGCCAGCTACAATAGCTTCAAAAAGCCTTCAGAGCAACAAATGCCACTTTCCAAAATGTTCATACCAGCAATCTGAGAAGAGTGTGCCCTTCCTGGAAGTGTGGAAAGCCAAGAGCTGTGGCCTCTCATAGGCCATATTAATGGTGAGCACTGTCTTTTAGAAACACTTCATGCATAGCAATATCCTTGTGGCAGCTTCCCTCCACTCCTCTTTTAGGACTAAAGTTATTTAAGGTGTGCTTTGAAGATCTTGCTTTTGCATGCCACTGTGATACGATACAGCAATCCTGTTCGCCAGGTGATTTTGAAATGCAGCCTTGTAGCAAGCAAAATCTCCTGTTCCCAAGGCAGAAGTGAAGACAAATGCTGGGTGCTTCCCTTGCTGTCTGCTTAGAGCTGCAGAGATAGCCTTCGAGTATTTCCAGGGCTCAGAACTTGCAGATGTGGTGCCTGAGTGAAGCTGAGGCTTGACTTTTATCTGGTTATTTTATAGGCTGCATTTCCTCTGCTGCTGAGGCAGCACACAATTAAAGCTGCATTACTGGTGTCTTTCACATATTTACTTATGACAAGGCTGGGTCTGATTCTTCTTCTTCACAGAAGAGCATTTCACTCTTCAACAGACACGATTTGGTCCAGCATGGCTTTTTTGCATCCAGTCTTTTATAGGCATCTGCAGCAGCATTTATTCCCAAATAATTTGATAAATAAGTAACTACAGAAGAATCATCATGGGAGGTAGCACAGGAGTTTCTTTACTTTGACCAGCTTTATCCTGCACCCAAATCTGTTACTCATCTGTGTGCTGTGCGGACATGTGCAAAATGAACACGCTCCCAACCCCCATCCTATTCTTGTTACAAGAGAGCAAAAGAAAGGAAAACCAGGCTGGAGTAGCCAGAATAGGATGTCCAGACTGCTTGTTCCCTAAACACCACCTGAGGCTGGGACACAGGGATTTGACACCTTTTTGAGGTGTTCCTAATCAGGTGCTGCCTGACAGAAATGCTGGGATAAATACAGTTGAGTTTGTTTCTCATGAGCTAGTTCCAAGCCTAATTCCAGCTTTGTGATCACATGGATGAACAAATCCACTTGCTGCTCACACAGGCTTCTGTGGAGATTCTTTATCCGTGATAGAGCCAATATTTGGCAGGAAACAGAGGAGAATCAGTGAGCACTCCTTGTAAATTTTTGTCTCAAGGTGTCCAAGCACAGCCCAAGGCTACTTCAAGGGGTGGGAGAAAAGCCATGGCCTGGAGTGCCAAGAGGTCCTTGGAGGTGTCCAGCTCCTTACTGGGACTGGAGAATGAAGCTGGGGGTGGTTGGGCTGTGCTGTGAGACACTTCCCCTTTCTGACTGTGGTCAGCCCTGGCCTGCCCTGGGATAGCTTTCACTGCCACACTGCCACTCCTGCTTCCAAGTCCACAATCAATTTTCCTTTTAAATTGATGAGTTGGGACAAGAATTCCAACTGCTTTATAAGTTGTCAGAGGTATTTCAATCTGGGCTGAAGGAGAATTGTAGAATGCTTTCCTTTTCTTAAAAATAATCTGAACTTTGGCAGAAGCTCCAGCCCAGCTGTTTTTTTGTGAACTGACCTGCGCTGCCATCCCCACCTGGACACATTTGTGCCTAGCCCACATTTGCTAATCACCAAAACAAGGGATAAGGGCTAAAAGTAAAACAACACCAAACCTACAAAAAGCAACACGGCTCTGCCTGTTACCAGATGCCACTGTGGTGATCTCAAGCATAAGCTGTACATTTTTATCTTTTAAATGGAGACGTCCCTTGGGCACAGCCACTGCCCCTGTCCACAGCTATCCTTGTCACCCGGCTGTCCTCCGCGCTCGGCGCTGCGAGGCTCACACCATACGGCCGCGTTTCCTGCGTGAGGAGTATAGCAGTGGACAAGGGCAGAGATCGAGGTCTGGGGTCCTGGGGACATTGTGGTTTTAAGGGACTGGCATCCTGGCATGTGGAGTCATCCTTCAGAAGGGCGAGACCGCAGTCAGGAGCAGCCGGGGCTCAGGGCCGCTGTGTGCTTTTATTTGCATTTATTGCTTGCGATCGCAGACATTCATCTTTAGGTATTTCCAGAATTAAGGGGTAATAAGACAAGACAACAAAGGAGTCTCAAGCTAACAGAGGGAGGCTGGGGTACTGTGTGGCACTGCAAGACCAAGATTGAAGTATTTCCAGGGCTCTGTTCCTGACCACATCATCTTCCTACTCTGGAGCTCCCAAATGCCACTGCTCCAGACTTGGGCATTCACCCCTTGTCCCTACCAAGGGTTTGATCTAAGCTTACCTAGGCAAGTTCTTCATCCATCACTCTTAATTTCAAGTATGGGCTTATCCATTTTCATTACCTCTCCAGTTATTCCAGGATCCTGATGAGAATGGTTCCCAGCTGGATTTGCCATGAATCCCGACACCAGATGTGCATAATTCCATTAGTGCAGTGGATGTAAAGAGGGGTAAGCCCCTTTTCTGGGGTCTGCTGTCTTGCATTGACTTTGCAGCATGGTCTCCTACCCTCTTCCCACAATTCCTCTTCGTTTTGTGCAAGAAATTCCTCTCTGTACACGTTTTTCTAGAGGAGCTCATTTCTACTCTGTCGCCTCTCCATCTGATTAGGATGGAAAAAATGTGTTCCTGTTTGCCCCTGTTTGCCCCTGTTTGTACTTCAATAAAGACTTGTTTGGTAGAAAGTGAAGGCTGTCAACTACATGAGTAATCTGCAGCATTTAAATCTGAAACTTTAAATCTGTCTTTAAAACTTTATGGGATGTTGCATGCAAGGAAAATTGTCATAGCTCTGTTTTGTACTTCAGTCACAAGTGGTTTGACTGTGGGGCAGGGGGAAAAAGAGAGAAAAACATAGATTTATACAAGAGCAGATAATGTAAATGCAAAGTAATTAAAGTGGTCATAAAAGACTCCTCAAAATACGTATTTCCAATGATTCCTATCATGATTGTAGGGCAGTTTAAGCAGCTGCAGCCAGATCAGACCAGAGTGCATTCACAAGGCAGAACAATCCCAACTGTAACAAGCTACAACCCCACATGATTCAAATGCAAAATGTTTATCCAGTGACATTCCTAAGGATTTACAAAATAGGGGGTACTTGTGGAAGGTGACAAAGCTCCAAGCAGGCATGTGCTCGGTACAGCTGGGATTTGCACAGGGGTGGCAAACTCGGGGATGTTGCAACCGAGCAGCCAGACCTGCCTGGTGTGAGGGGAGTTGTGAACCTCCTGTCTGGGACACGCTTTCACCTGTTGCCTCATTTTACAAATGAATATGCAGCTACAAAAGTTAACACTGCAAATGCTTGAGCAAAACTTTAAAAATATTTCATCCTTTTATTTTGGTTTTGTTTTAGTTCTCGGTGTGTGTGCGCAGGGTGCGCAGCTGTGCGTCTTCCCCGTATGTATTCGCATTTCCATTTCAAAGATTTATTTGGGGAAGATCCCTGTTTAAGCTGTTGGAGTGAATGAGGAGGTGTCAGAGGGTTTCCCCTACCAGGCAGTCAGTGCTCTCCAGCTGCTGTGCAGAAAAAGCCTCTTTGTATCCACGGAGCATCTCCCTTTCTCCGGGGGAGTGGCGAGTGCAAGCACGGGGCAGCTCCCTGCCTGTCAGCCAGCACCTGAGAGGCACAGGGAGAGCAGCAGCTCAATAAATCATACAGCAATAAATCAAACGTAGCTGGAAATCAATTTGAACAATTAACAATGATTCCTTTGAAGCTGACAGTAGAGGCCCCAGAAGACAGGAGCACAAGAGCGAACTGCTGCTCTCAAGACTTTGGCTCTTGGGAAACACATTTTGTGAGCAAAGTGTGCATGGGTTTGGGAAGTGAGTTTCGTGTAACATGGGAAGAATTTAATATTTTTGTAATTTAAGTGCTTGGCTTCACAGTAGTCCTCAGTGTAACAAACAACATGGTTTAAATCTCCAGTGACCTATAAATCCTCAAGTTCTGGTTCTGCCCCATGCAGGTCTCCAGGCAGGGGATGTACATAGCAAAGGCAGGGCTGAGCCATTTGCCAGCTCTGAGGAGTGTGAACTGGATGTTTTTGAGAAATTTGAAAACATTAGAGAAGTAAATGAAGTGAAAATGCAACCAGGCTGGTCTACACTCCAACATTTCAGAGTTCAGAGGGTTCTAGAAGGCTGTGCTGTACATGAGGATCCTCAGGGCATGGGCACGGATTAGGTGACCTCTGGAGACTCATTCCAGCCCAGTGATTCTTTGAGAAGACAAATACACTGGAAGATGCAAATCTTACATGAAAAGTGTAACATGAGGCCCACTTGTGGGATCCCATATACGATTTAGGTTCTGCAGAGTTGTGGAACAAGATTCAATGGATAACTGCCTGTTGTTCTGATATTTTGAAGATGAGACAGAAAAACAAAGGAATGAACACTAAATGGGATGGTTATATTTCAATATTTCTTATCTGAGCTGCAAGGAGCTCTAAAAAATGTGTATTTTTAAAATTGTTGCCATCTTAGAGAGAATAAGACAATGCTGGACATCTCTCACAGAGAAATCCTCCTGGACATGGCTGTGCAAAATGTTGTAGGAGATTAAAGCAGAGCATTCCAGTGACTTGTTTAAACATATCTTCTTATATCTCTTTGCAGCAATCCTTAAGCCCCAACCACCAAAGACTATCTCCTCACAGCAGTGACAAATTCCGATCCCAAACAAACCACCTGGGGCAAGCTGAATCGCTAAACACAAATGTCAGAGGTCTAGATCATTTCCAATATTCTTTGACATTGCTTATGATGTGGCCTCTGGCACATTCCCAACAGAAGAAAGTTCAGTTATATTTCTTTCAATTAAAGAATCTGATTTAGCCACTAATCATGTCAAAGAATGTCTGGGGGAGGGAGAGGAAGAGAACCTGAGCGAGTGGTGGTGTGCTCAGACGGGATGGCTCGTGCTGTCTGCACATGGGCACTATGGGATGGAGCTGAGACAAAGGCTGGCACAAATAGAAAATCAGTGTATATGTGTCAAAAATATTATTGGTTTGATAAAATTACACAAATCCTATTGATGCACAACCTCAAGCATGCTGCCACAGTGAAAATCGTGCTCTCAGGACTCTGTGTCCAGGAAGAAGGAAAGGCTTTGGGATGGCAATAATCAGGATATCAGTGAACGGGAGAGGCTCAGCAAGGTTTATCCAGCATCTCCTGCATTCTCACCCAATCCCAAATATGTTCCTCTGTCAGCCCTGGAAGACCCCAGTGCTGGACATGAGGGTAGGACAGGTAACTCAGTGGGGATGAGTCTGACTCTGCTGCACCTCTGTACAAACCCACTTGAGGGAAAGCCACAGTCCAAAAAACAACATGCTGGGCCCTGTATTTTGGTGGATCAGGACATCTAGGATTGCTTCACCCATGTGAATATGTTCCTGATCTTCAGGGAACAGTGGAAAAAGCAGACAGTTCCCAAACCTCAAAAAAGGTTTGAGATCATTGTTAAGAGGATTTGCATTTGGAAAATTTTGCCAGGTTACACAAGCAGATGCAATACTTGGAATATTTCTGCTCAGGTTTTTCAAACCTTTCTTTTCCAACATCCCCGAGGTAACATTGCTTAAGATGGGAACAGATGGACTTTTGTACATAATCCTGGGTGAGTCTCAGGGATTTCTGAGGTTGGGGTCTTGTTGGGCATTGTGACATCCAGTGAGACACCAGCCAGACCTCCACATGCAGCAGAGATGCTGTAAGGCATAGAGCAGCCTGGGCATTTCTTATTTCTTCTCTGTAGCTGTAAGATAGAGAATAAATAAATAAATAGTAGTAATATATCTGAAAACCCACCCCAAACACCTGAACAGCCATGAGAGTGACCATACAATCTTCTCATGTTGTTCACATATTTTGAATGGTTACAAAATCATAGCATTTACTTTTTTGTGGTTTGTTTTGGTGTCTTTTTAACAGTAATAGTTTTACATACAATGATTTTGCACATTAATTTTGGCATTTTCACAGACATTCAGCCCTGGACTAGCAGTGTCACTGTAGAAAATTTTAGCACTGAGTAACATAAAGAGAGAAGTTTGAGATGGAACTATGAACTCACCAAAATCTCAACCTGATGCATCTTCCTCATGGCTGCTCTGGTGCTCTCAGCTGGGTGCACACCCTCAAATGCAGACCTGTGCAGCCTCATTCCTCTCACACACGACTCCATGGCCTCATCCCTAGAAATATTTTCTTTACAAAAGTACCCTGGTCCATGTTACTCATGAAGTCCAGCAGTACTGATATGAGGGTTCTGCATGACCATACAGATGTGTGAGACACCAAGATTTTACAATATTCAATGGGTTTGGGCATCTCTTTTAAAAGCAAGAGCACTGATTGCGTTTTTCTCAATGTCAGATGTGGTCTGTGCTAGAGAAAAACCCTTGGTGTAAGTGCTAAGGTTTCTTTAGTGCCTGGACCTTAAGGTAACACCTTGGTCAGGGATCAGTCCCGTGGGTAACCTTGCACTTGGAAAGCTGACATCTCCAAGGAGGGAAATATTGAGGACAGATGTAGAAGCTCTTGGACCGTGGCTGTGTGTTGCAAATTCTGTGTCATGCTGCACATCTTACATATATTAAGGAGCAAATAGGCTCATTCCCGTGGCAGCAAACTTCACAAATCAGAACAAAAATTATTTATCATGACAGGCAGGTGGTACTGCAGACAGAAATGTCTCCTGACCTTGTGGAAATGTGGCTGTGATGGTCTCACAGAGGCTGATTTTTTTCTTCCTGCTGGTTTAAGAGAAATCTTCTGGTTTCAGGAATGGAAAAATATACTTTAAATGGTGATGTGTCTCAGGCATGTGGATTTTATAGCATGCTTGCTTTTTTGCAACCAGTCGAGGTGTTACACATGCTGTTTAAAACACAGTTTTTATCACAAAAGCAGCATCTGCCTGTGTTTGCACTATATTTACACCACCAGCCACTACAGAGGCCAGCACACGCCAGCTTGACTGGAACAAGGTGCAACAATACTGCTCCCCAAATCTCTGTGAAATTGGAGATAATTCCATGCAGGGCAGATTTTCAAAGGCCTTGTTTAACATCTCTAAAGGTTCAGCTGAGGGGCTGGGGAATTTTTCGGCAGTGCCCTGCTGCCTGGCGCCTGTCTGCATTCTTCCCAGGGAAATCCTGGAGCCGGGACTGGGAGTGGAGCAGCAGCGGCTGAGCCGGGGCTCCTGGGGTATTCATGATGGAGAGGTGGAGGTTGTCACCTCTTGGTGTCAGCTGTGAATGCTGTGCACCTTTCTGATGGCGCGGATTTAGGGAAGATGGATTCGAGCTGGATCAGAGCTTTTCAGAGGATGCAAAAACCTTTATTTGCAGGAGTGAGCTTGGTGTGTTTGTCTTGGCAATGTGAATGTGAAAGGGAGGTGGGTTTGTTCTCCCTGGGTTTGGCTGAGGAAGATGAAAGGGGAGGGAGTATTTTTAAGCTAGATGACAAATGTTAGTGCAAGAGCTACTGAGCAGGGACTAGCCAGGACACTTTGGAGCTGGAAGTGAAAAGGAGATTTATAGCCATGAAGGCAGGGAGGTTTTCTTCCAAGAAAAGGGGTCGGAACAGGAACAACACCTTCCCCAGGGCACTATAAGGATGTACTGGATAAGTCTGTGAGATTTGTTAGGAGATGGAGACAGAAAGGGCAGAGCAGTGGTCAGGATGGTTTTGTACCACGGGACAGTGTTGGCAGGGATGTGTGTCACACATTCACTGCTCTGCACTTGTATCGGCTCTAAGAGGCACAGAGCACACCACTCAGAGCTGCAGAGCCTCTCAGCCCCCTGAGAGCACCCTCTGACCCTACAGCAGCCTGGGGCAGCTTTGTCCCCTCTGGCACCCTGTGTCCAGGCCCTGAGCAGAGTTACAGCAGGGTCAAGAAGCAGCAGAGTGCCTCCACTCCTCACTCACATTCCTGCCCCTCTCCTGCATCTGGGGGCTAAGTCACCTCTTCCAGCATCACCTCACTCCTTCACAGACACAGAGGCTTCCCTGCAATTTTTGAAGAGTGGAGGAAGTGGGGGGGAAAAGTGCAAAAATGAAGATTTAGGTGTGCTGAAGTACAATTCTGGGTTGGGTTTTTTTTGTTTGTGGACGACATATTTGCAAACCAGGGGTGCTGCAGGGGAGGAGGGAGGGATTCCTAAACTCTGTTGTGGAATGAATACACTGCTGAACTAATGAATAGAAACAAGATGTTTTAACCACCACCTAGAGAGGTTGCTGAGTGGCCATAATCAGTGCTCCCTAGGAGGTGGCCAAAATGTCTCCTTGCCATTCATTAGATCAGAATAGCTTTCGGTTTATAATGCGGTCCTTCTTCCTGACCTTCTTTCTGTTCTTAAGTGACTTCAGGTCTATAAATTCCTTCCTAGAAATAGCATTATTTATTTTACTGTCATGTGTTTGTTATGGTCAGTTGTGATCTTTCTTTAGGAGATGTCATTTTGAATCAAAATGGAATTTAGTGGTGACAAGGTTTGGTGCCCCCCAGTTTTTATACTGAAATTAGCCTTGCATGAGCTAAGATTAGTCTGTTTGCAAAATGTTCCTGCTCTTTATAACCTGTGAGAAACATTCTTCTGTATTAGAGCTCGTTGTACCAACATTTCTGGGCTAATTTGCTGCTGCTTTAAATTTCAAGGAAGATTTTGAGATGGATCCCTAAGGCCTTGGCCACAAAACTGAGCAATACCCAGCTCCCCGGGCACAGGCGTGCTGTGACACTCTTGGGACTGCCTTCTCCTTTTGGGCACACCAAGTCTCTGTTCCCAGCAGCAGAGCAGGTGATTTCCAGTGCAATCCTGTCCTTGTTGAAATCCCTGGCACTGTGAGGAGCTCAGGAAATCACTGGGGAGCAAGGAAAAATCTCCATGGTTATTACACCTCATCAGCTTCTCTAACTACTTCAGGCCATTCCTTTCAGGACTTTTTAAAATTTGCATGATAGATATCTTTCCATCCCTGTGAAAAGCACTAGATATTTTAAATTGCATTTCATCCTTAGAAAGTGCTGGGACTTCCAGCTGAACTCCAAGAGGCAGCTGGGGATGTTCACCAGGGCGTGGAGCTCCCATATTCCTGCAAATCTTTTTGTGAAGGTGCGTGTCCTTGTGCTGAGAGAGGAGATAAACTGCTGCTGCTTGAGATCCCTTCGGGGCCGGTCTGTGAGAAGAAACTTTGGGAAGTGCAGAGCTGTTGCCTTGCAGGTTTATGCTCTCCTTTGTGTGACAGAGAAAGAAAACTGAATTATTTGTAGAGAGGTAGAGGGAGATTTCTGTGCAGAAACAAACGGGAATGAATGAAAGCTCTGTAGCAGGAGTTGCCTGTGTAAGGGTCAGACTTTGAAAGCTGAATCATAAGAGAGCAGAGAGTGCAGGCAAAAATGACAAAACTTTTTGGGCTCCAAAACCCATTGAGTGGTCAATAGCAAAACTGTACATTTAAAAATTCAGGAGTTTTAGCTCCATATGCTGGCTCTTAGCAGCTGGAAATGCTGGGACATTCAGGGTTTCCAGAAGCAATGGATATTGACAGAGTTGTAGGAAATCTCAGCACCTGGAAACAACAGTTGTGCTGGCAGAGAGATTTTAGGAGGGAAAAGTACAGGATCTGCTGAATTACAGAGGCTTTGTTGTAGAAAGGCTTAAAATATTTGCCTATGGACAGTTGTCACACGTCCTTCCTGATGGGTGAGGGAAGTGTCGTGGTAAGTGTGTACCACTTACAAATCTGATGGATATTCCCAGGGGTCTAGAGACCACTGTGAGGACCTAAAGATCCATCTCAAACAGAGAGTTCACCTGAATTATAATTCTAATCATTTACAAGAACCCTGCCAAAGGCAGAATAAAACCGTTCTTTGAAAAATACAGGAATATAGCTTAACTAAGCAATGTGGAAAATGTCTGCAATGGCGTGTGCGGGATTTTAAGAAATAAGTGTCTGCTTCAAAACCAAACCAGTGATTTGGTTTTCCATGTTTCTCAGGAAGTTACTGAACTTAAAATAATTTTTGTTGTTTTAATGCAAGGGTAATGAATAAATAAATAAAAGCACCAGGCCAATCTGCAAACCAAGAGAGACTTTACGGTTTATTTTATTCTTTGTTTATGAGGTTCATAAAAGTTCAGTTTCTATTTTACTGGAGCTGAGCCTCACACACTTCCAGCTTCAGGGCCAGACGTGGAAAGTACCTAAATGCTGTAAAAAACAGTTTGAAAGATTATCTGAGTCTGATGGCACTGAAAACCACAGAGATCTCAGAGAGACTCTTGGGAAACCTCCAGCTGAGATTCCCAGATAAACTGGGATTAATTTGGAGATGGTGTGACCCAGGATCCAGAAACTTGGATTAGTAACTTCTCCAACAAAATGTCCAAAGCTCTCAGAAGTTCTCCCAAGGTTAAGTGTGGGAGGAAAGGAATTGTGATTGTCAAATAAACTGTATCATACAGTGCTTTGTAGCTTTTGAGTTCAATAAAGCATGTTCACTTTGGAGAAGGGTGGTGTTCTGTCAGATCACTCCAGGCTTGGTTCAGAGCTCACTTGTACTCAGGAGTGACTCCCTTGACTGAGTAAATTTAGACACTTGCTACCAGTTTTGAGGGCCTTGCCAGCCTTTTTCTGCTGATGTAAGAACTGGGAACCAAATCTAGAAAATGCATTTGGTGCTGGTAGCTGCAGATGGGTTTTTAGCCCTGCTGTGTCGGCCAGAGATGTTCTTAGTGCAGTGTTGGGGACTATTCAGCTTGTCCAACACAAACATGAGCAATGGACCAAAATTACATTTCAATCTCAGTTGCTGCTTAGCCCTGAAAGCTCCTGGAGCCCTGAGGGCTCTTGGTGTCCTCCGGGTTGTCCAGGTGTCTTGAGTGTCCTTCCAGGGTGGGTGCAGAGTGTCTCTTGCACGGTTCAGCATCTTTTTTGCACCATGGGTGTGAAACTCACATCCAGGGGTCAGAAATTCAGTTTTCTCCCCTCTGTTCCCACAGAGGCATTCAGGAGCATTCTCAGAGCATGACACACACCAACTACAAAATGCAGCCATCCCTTTCCATCCCAGCACCAGCAGAGGAGTCAGAGGTGATGCAACGGCAGGGTGAGGCCAGGCACACGGATAAGGACTGGTTTTGAAAGATAAATTGATTTAGCTAATAATCAATTCAGCAGATAAATCTGCTAAAGCAGATTTTGCAGAAGTATGTAAGTGCTGTGCATGCCAGATTCTGGCTAATTACAACAAACCAGGTGAAACTGTCCTTTAATTCCTTGGAACCCAAATCCAGGACAGACTCACCCTCCCCGCTCTCGCTGCATTGGATTTACACAGGCAAACAACTTTTCAAACCCGGCCTTGCATCTTCTGCCCTCCAAATTAATGCACTTCTTCTATCTTTATTCTACCTTAATTCTGTGGGTTTTTTAAAGCTGAAAATGTTACAGTCAAGATTCCTTGGTAGAGCACAATGTTGATAACCACTTAACAAAAAATGTCCCTGGCAGATATATTTAGTTTACCCAAGAGTTAATGGAAAGCAGTGTCCAATTCCAACTGTTGACATGATTTGTCAAGTTTGCCATTCTATATGCTTGAAGTTTTCTTTGAGGGGAACTGACCCAAAACTGTAACACTAAATAAACACCCTCTTCAAATAACCAATGGTGGTTTCCTAAATTGCCAATCAAATCCATAAATAAGGACACAAACTCTGCGTGTATTTAAGTCATGTTTAGCAGAACAGAACTAAACAATAACATTCTTGTTAAAATGTATTTTCATTTCAAAGCCGTTTTCCCATGAACATTCCAAATGTAAACAGCCCTAAAGATTTCTAAATTATCTTTGCCTTTGCTTCTTGGGTGGATGGGAGAAAGAATGAATCTGAAGCTACATTAGTAACACTGCAGTTGGATATGAAAGTCACAGAGACACAATGCTGCATATTGTCATAATTATCACTTCGTAAATAAAAGAAAGAAAAGACCAGTTGACTTGGGTTATGAGGACTGGGATCTAAGCAGCATTTGAAGCCATCTTATGTTGCAAAAGAAAAGGAAATGTGTCTTCGTTTTGTTCACAGAAAACACAACACCCCCCAGTTTTAGCTCAGACATCCAGGACTGGATTCTACCTTTGAGTCCTCTGGGTAAAATCAAGGCAAAGAGAAATTCTGCTCCAAATTGCTCTCTGCAGTGAGGGCTAAGCAGGGGGGAAAGGGTGTGAAAGCAAAGCAGGAGAGGGAACAGTTTAAAGTTGAATTTGGCTTCAAGGTCTGCTTTTCTGCCAGGTCAGCCCGGTTAGGCTTTGCACTCTGGCCAACTTTTCTCTCCTGTTGCTCTCTCAGTCTCTTCACGGTGTGAGATTAATCCCGTCTTCCACTTGCCACGATATTGCGCTGTTCTTAATGTCTCTGTGAATTAGGCCGCTGGGGAAAATGAAGAAATGCCTCAAGGAAGCCAACTGCTCCGAAATCCTCCTTCTCCTCCCGCTGGATTTGGTATTTTCATGGCATCCCTGGCTTCGGAGCTCTTTTCGCAAGGCGGTGATTGAAGGCCCATTGAGTTAACAGACCTTAACTACCTTCACCCAGCCTCGGATCGAGATCTTATCATTCACAGACATTGAATTCTTACTTCAAACAGCCTTTCTCATTCAGATCGCGTTCAGATGGTTGTGGGAAGATCTCAGAAATCCAAACACATCAGTGGCCCTAAAAAAAGGGGAGAGATTTCTGTGCAAAAGGTTGCCCTGGAACACATGCAGCCCCGTGTCCGAATTCACTGCTCGTTCCATTCTCATCACTGCCAGCCGGCCACATCCTGGCAGTGGAAATAAAACCGTAGACTCATAGAATGGTTTGGATTGGAAAGGACCTTGAAGATCATCTAGTTTCAATGCCCTGCCATGGGCAAGGACGCCTGAAGGAGGCTAAAAGCCAGCAGAAAATCTGTCTTGGCTTCAGGAGTCTTACACAGCTCCCGAAGATTATCTCCATCAGGTGCTTCCAGAGTTGCACCGAGGGAAATGGAGCAGAAGCACGGCTTTAGAGTGCAACTTTTACCCACAACTCTCGTTATTTCTCGATTTGCAATCCATGCAGTGCTTTTGCCGGGTTTTTTCCTGAGCTAAACCAAACCCGTGTCGGGAACCTCTGCAGCCGTGGGGAGGAAGGCTGGCAGCAGTGGAAGAGGGCATGGGTTTGGAATGACCTGCCCAAGACTCTTTTTTCCTCTAAACAGCCAATTCAGTTGTGCCACCACCTCCCAAAGGCCCTGTCCCTAACCACAGGCGGAGGAGCCCCGAGCACGACACCCTGCTCGCAGCCACCCACCGCAGTGCGGGACAAGGTCTGGGTGTAAATTCAAATTAAACGGTGTTTCACGCTCTCCCACGTGAGAGTTAAGCGCAGTCCCCAAGGATGTGCAGAAGAGCCCCTTTCCCAGGCCCTAGGGGCAAGCTCAGGAGCTTCCCTGTCCATCCCTCCGCCCATCCCCGGTCCTAAACCCAGAATTAGGGTGCCGGTGCCCAGGAGGTGTCATTCTGGAGCCGAGAGAGTTAATTTGCACTCATGAATCTATAGCTCTCATCACATGATGAGGCTGAAACCTCAAATCCTTGCCAAAGTGCTCTGCATCGTGCACACACCTCTGTTTTGCCCTCAGGTGCAACAAGGAGTTTAGTGAGAGCAAAGATGCCAGTTTCTGTGCAGGTATTTCACATTATCACTTAGATTTGCCCCAGGCTAAAAAGGAGGAGGGAATCCTCCGTTTCAAAAGGATATTTAAGTCTATGGGGCCACTGGGAATGTGTTTTCCTAAGTGCTATCTACAAGCAACAAGAAACAAAAGAGCCGAGAAAGTCTCAAACCAGTCTTTGTCACACACGAGGAACACCACAAAGAGCACATTTATTTTTAATCTGGTATTAAGCCACAAGAATTAATCCGCAATATTTAAACACTTAAGCATTTAAGTCACATTAAAGCTCGCTGTTTTTTCGGAGTGCTTCACACAAATAATTGTGGGTACTGGTGGAAACAGTAGGTAAGAAAAGGTTGCCTTTTGATATTCCTTCAGAAGAAATCAGTGTCTTCTGCACTCTGGTTCAGATATTAGGAATTCGCCAAATTTTAAGTTTCCTGGAAAGTATGTTTCTGACCCTCCCCACCACCACTGAAAACTCTGAAGCTAGGATGACAAGGAATCAGTGATTGTAAAAAAAGTAGGAAAAATATGGATTTACTTTTTAATTTACTCTCTCCTTACTTTACATAATGAGCCTTCATCTGAGCTTGTAAAGCATTTAAAAACTTTGTGTCTGGGTGCATAAAACACTAAAGAACCTCAAACTAAGTTATTATCCTCCTATGTGAAATGTGGCCAGCAGTAGGGGTGGGAGAAAAAACCACCCCAAATTGCTCAGGTTTTGCCATGGGACAGGAGCAGGCACTGAGACACCACTGCAGAGCAGCCTTAAAGTGCTTAAAAAGCCCCTTGTGCTCCAGCCAGAAAATCCCAGTGACCAATAAAATGGCTTCAAGATTGGGATAAAACTGTCAGTACACTCGTATCTTCAGGTTTTAGCTAAAATAATGAACATTTTCTACTTAAGAGACTTCTCTCTGGCTGATTTTATGCTTAGATTGAGAGGAAAGTTCTGTCAGCTGAGAAGAGTTGGCAGAAAATCATGTATCATAGCAGTAAATCTTCTGAAATGTATTTTTAGAGCACTTTTTATCTGATCCATAAACTCTGTGAGGCAGAAGAACGACATCGTTCCACAAAAGCACTTGGAGGTGAAATGATTAACCGCAAATCACACTGATTCTAATTTTATATTCAGGATTGTAACCTGGAGTAAGGTCTTTGAAGTGAAGGCATCCTGAATTTACACCAGATCAGCATCTGGCCACTAGCCTAAAATGGAATTGGGGCCCTCCTTTCCTATAAGGATAAATATTCTCCATTAAAAAAAAAAAAAAATCCTCATGGTGGTGTTTCTAAAAGCAGATGTTGGGGTTTGTTACATGGTGCCACCTGGTTTTGTGGTACTTATGAGGAGTCTCATTCTGGTTGAACACTTATGTGATGCAAGCCAAGATGACAGGTCTGGATGTGAGGCTGGGGAGCTGCGTCTTACAGATTTGCTTTCCAATGAATGGATGTTTGACTCTGTTTTGGTCTGAGATCCCCTCTAATATCTTATCCCTATGCTGAGTTATTCAGCTGTTGTTGAAATGTAGTTTAGCTGGTAGAAGTCTGGGCTCTGACTCAGGCATTCCTTTTAGCAAAATATCTGGATTTCTATTTAAAAAAAAGACTTTTCAGTAGTTTGTTTCCTTCCTTGGAACATCCCTTTGTCCTAAAATCCCTGTATCTTTTCCTCCAGTTTCTATAAACCCCATGTTTATGCTCCTGTGCTTGGAAAATGGCACCAAAAGCATTGATGTAACTTCATGGGAAACTGGGAATTCCTTCACTTGTGTTTCTGTTTGGAAGGGGCTGCAGGCATGGTGTGAGTTCCAGACGGGACAGGGGCACCATTTGTCAGTTCTATCATTTTCTAGACAGTTTCACAAAGTGCACAGTGAATGCTGAAGAGCCAGTGAGAGGCTTGGAGAGGCGAGATGATAAATCATCCTGTGAAACTCAATAGGAATTGTTTCCTTTGCTGTGTGATATGTGAAAACTCTGCTAGAGGGGATGTCTCTCAGAGCTGCCCATTACCTAAATTCCCTTCAGCTCAAATGTAAATCCTTTTAAGAGACTAAAGATGCTTTGAAGTTGAAGAGTAGCTCCCAATGACAAATATATATTTTTTTCTAAATGTTGTTAGTCCTTTACTTCTCCCAACAAATCCCTTCTCCCACATTCTGTAAGATTAGGCTAAACTATAACAAAACAAGCCTGCAGTTATTAATAATTTTTAAACTGTCACCTCCTGATTTTTCACAAGTTTGATTGCTATTGTTTTTCTTACTGTGTTTTTCTTGTGCCTTGTCATCTTTAAAGCTGTTGCAGGGTGTGAAAAATGAAATTTGGGGAGAGCCCATGGAGGCTGCTGAGCAGCAGTGGGTGCCAGCAACCAGGGGCAGATGAGGACTCAGCTCCTTTCTGTGCCTCTGTCCCCAGACAGTCACAGCAGCACAGGCTGAGATGGAAACCTTTCATACATCAAGGCCTGAGAAGCAGCAAAAATTAAGTGTGTGGAAGGCTGGGGCTTGCACATGCAGGTTATCACAGAAATTTCTTGTTGGCCGAAATCTGTTCTTTCAGCTAACAATGAATTCTTCTAAGAATTTTCTTTCACAATTTTTCTTCAGGAAATACAGGGTTTTTTTCTTCCATGTGGAAACCTAAAATTTGTTTAGAGTTTTAGCTGCCTACTTGGGTGGAAAAACAAAAAAGTTGACTTTGTTACAAAGCGATTTTATTAAAAAGATGGGTTTTTTTTAAAAAAATCCAAAGGAGAACAGTTTTGAAACTGCTACTGTGTTCCATGGGATTCCTCAAAACACACAAACACATCCTTGTGTTCCTTGTGGGACCAACGTGGACAAACAGTTCCCACTTGGATTAATAGGAGCTGTATGTCTAAAGCCTCTGCTGGGCCTTTCTTTTGCTCTATAGGGACAAACTTCCTAGGAGGAAAATCACTCTCAGGCTGTTGAGAAACCCAGAGGAGCCTCCTCTGAGTGTGAAGGAAATCCCACACTTGGTAGAAAGCTGTATAAATGCTGTGGGACTAATCTTTGTGAGTGGAGAACCTTCCCAGAAGGAGCCTTTGACCAGAGAACAGCAGCGCTGTTTTCCCACACCTCTTCCTTATGATCACTTTGCTTTCTTTCCATGCAATTGCCATTAGGGTTTCTTATTTGGGAATTGAGGGTGAAGCTCTCCAGGAGGGGTGAAAATGAGCTTGAAGAGCCCTGATCTCCATAGCTGGAGTTTGGGTGACACCACCTGTGCTCTGCGTTCTTTTGCTGTGCAGGGCTGAGGATGAGACTTCGGGTTTGAGCCCTCCCAGATTTTAGAGGTTTTTCTATTTTGCTAATTATTCTCCTCTGAAAAGCCAACCTGCTCAGATTCTGTTCTGGGCTTTCTCATTTTCAAGACCTCAGTGCATGTAAGCTGTGAAAATTCATGTTTGGCCACACGATTTTGCCTTAAAGAGGTATTTAAAAATCTCAGGTTCTTTTTCCTTTGTGAGATGAGCTGCTAAAACCAGAGATTACAGAATTCAGGATTTTTTTTTTTCCTTCACAGGGCTGAAGGTCACCATGACTAACCAAAAAGGTATTCCCAGGTCCTGATACTGTTTTGCAAACTGTTCTATATTAAATATCATCCCTCTAGTGAGAGCTGTCAAAACACTTTCATCTAACCTTCACCAGTAGAAAAATCTTAGTGATGCCACATAACAAACATTATACAAATAACTGTCAGAGTTCATTAAATCTCCTTTGAAAAACTTATTTTCTCATGTGCTTTGAGTATTTTAATTTTTTAAGGTGTCATTTCTAAGCACTTTAGTGCTGATTTGCTTCTGGAACTCTTAGATGTCATTTTCATGAATTTTAATGGAAGCTGTAAAATACAGAATACTCGAAAGTATTTTCCTATTCCTGTTTATATTGGGTTTATGCCATTTCAGTGACACAAAGAGCACTGGCTGTTGCTTCAGATGAAGCAGCTGCAAATGTTTTCATGTCCGTTTTAAAAAGCTGTGTCCGTGCTTGGGGCAGAAGTAGATGGAAACTGAATAGAGAGGCTTTAGATAGCCCTAAATTATACATGGTTTCAGTGCCAGCAGAGTGTAACAAATTCTGAAGCAACTTGCCCATCTCTGTCACTTATCAGCAACAAAAAAATCAGCCCATCTCAGGGATGCTCTGGCTCATGAAGAGGTCTAGATTCCAAATTAATTAATCTGGATCATTTATTCATTATAACATTTAGAAACTCTACTTTGAGACAGAGCTGGACAACATGCAGAAAAAAGATTGTTCCCACCCCAGGGGCAGGTCCCAGACAGCAGGTGAATAAAAGAAAATGATAGGAAAAATTGAGACCATATTGGTCTGCAGCATCAACAGGCAGCAATATCTTCTCCTGTGTCACAGTTTTTGTAAGGGTAGAACTAAATAAATTGTTATTTTACACAAATACACACATCTGAGTATTGAAACTATGCAGGAGAAAACCTTCTGCTCTCATCTGGTGTGGATGCTGAGTGTGCTGGTGAGGCGGATGCGGGTGAGAGGAGCAGCACCTCAGGATGGGAACTGCCTGCAGTGAAGGCTGGGCAGGAGCTTTCCCTGCGGCTTTTCTGGCACGTGCCAAGGCTGCAGGCCACCCCCTGGGGTCTCCACAGAGGAAACTGCCTGGCATAATCTTCCTGTCACTGTCTGGGTAGTTATCACCTGTGTCCAAAATTTGGACTGTGTCAGTAGAGCCGGGAGCTAAGCCAGCAGCATCAGCTGGAATTAGCCCTGGCCCTGCAGGAGTGGAGCCAGGGCAGTGGCTCTGGGGCAGCCCTGCCCAGCCCCAGCTCCCAGCACTGTGCCCCCACATGCAGGTCTGGGGTTTCTTTGCGGTCATAAGGACCTCGCTGGACTTTGAATGCGCTGACATTTGCTCTGAGAACAGATGAAAAAAAAAACCTACACGTAAAGTTCCCAGAGATCTAAAAGCAGAAACATGTGTTGGAATATGAGCACAGGCTTTTTCTTCTTAACTAAATTGAGCAGTAGGAGATAGGAGTTTGGGTGACCCCTTCCTCACAGTGGGTGTTACGCAGACTCAGGCTTTAAGCACTTCCTTAAGGACTGACAGGAGACTGGGATATAATTCAGTCAAAGAGGGCAGCACAAGCAACAATGTCAAGGGAAGGATTTTATATTTCAATTTAAGTGAATCCATTTGTTTTCTTTTTAATGGGAACAGCACTGTGACTCTGCAAGAGTCAGAAATGAGATCAGCAACTGGAAACTGAAAAGCAGAAATCTTTTGCTCCTCGGGCTGAGGTTTGTGCCTCGCTGTTGTAATGGTGAATTCAGGGACCCAAGGCACAGCTCTGATGAGCCCTGCCTTGGTGTCACTGTACCTGTGCAATCACTTTAAATCCATCATCCCTAAAGAAGCGTGTGATGCTGCTTGCATTCACATTTGAGGGGTTTTAGGGCATATAAAGATCTACAGATACTGTTAGTCATAATTCAGTGTAGAGGGGCTTCCATTCTCTGTGCTTTGTAAACTTTCTAAAAGTGCCAACAGAACTGGAAGGAGTCACATTTTTGCTTTCTGCTCCTGGCATTGCCTCTGTAGCCAACAACGTTGTGCTGGTTCATGGCTCACTCACTTCTCCTGGCTGAGTACAGGCTTGTACCAACCAGAGCTCCAAGAGCTCCTCATTTCCACCTAGAAACTTTACAAACCTCATGGACAAAGGGGTCTCCACTGATAAAAGGGCCTCCAGTATTCAAATTTAATCAAGGAGCCCTGGTTTCATGTAATAGCTAATATTCTATTTGATTTTTCTGCTTTCCTCTCTACGATTTCTGAAGGTTTGCATTTTAGAAAGAGTGATGCTCCTTTTTTTCTAGGACATGCACATTTTCATTGTTTTCCTGTTCAGTCTCTGTATCCTCTGGTGGCAAGACTTGGAGAGCCAGCAAACCAAGCTGGGAGTGGTTTCCAGGGTACTGTCAAGTGGATTATTTATGTCCATTACAAAAATAACCGGGTTTCTAAGTATCCATCTTGTGGGGCACTCTTAGCTCACTGTAACATTTTCATGATGAATAACCAATTAAAAATCTTATTTTCCAAAGCTATGTTAAAGTGCCCATTTGGGGAAACTGCAAGCACTGGCACTGTTGGCCAAATACAGCCAAGAAATGAACTTTACAACACACTTTAGAAAGTCGTGTGTTTTTACACTTTCTAAGAGTTCTATCATTTATTAGCTGGACTTGTTCCAGGGTTTGGCTTGACTGGATTCCTGGCAGAGGTGCCAGGCAAATGCTGCTGCACGATTGTCCAGGCTGTCTCAAAATGAACTGTCTGGACTCGGGGCCCAGATGTGTCCGTGCTGCTGCAGCCTCTGACCACAGGAGGATGGAGCAAATGTAACCTTGCTCAAGTGCCTGGATGTGGATCTGCGGGACAGGAAGGTCCCTCCCTGTCCGAGTGAAGGGATTGGATTCGACACCTGCCCACTGAAGCCCAGGCTGTTGAGAGCAGGCAGAGAGCATGGCCAGGGTGCTTTGAAGGGGATAACGTGCTTCAGCTGCTCAATGCCTGTTAAAGTCAGGACACTGCTTTTGGTGCTGGAATAGCTGTAGGGTTTTGAGGTCAAAAACCAGCATGGTGTTCAGTAAGGAAGGTTTTCCTTAAAAACTGCATGGCTGTGAACATATGAGGTCAAGACTGAAAGCGCAAGGCATTGGACCAGTTTGTCTTTTGACAGATATTTGCCCTTTACTGATCCTTGTGCCCTCCTTACCTACGATATGAAGGCAAGAGGGAATTTTGGAAGCATAGCAACTATCCCCCCATGACAGCACATGGGCTGGGGGTGTGGGCCAGGTCAGCCCCTTCCCTTGCACCTCACTGGGATTTGCTCACATGCTTTTCCACAGAGACTCTGCTGGGCAAAGGCTTGCTTTCAAAAAAGCCTTTTACTCAGAGCCTGAGTAAATTTGTAATTCCTGTTACTGGGAGACTCGGGAGTTTAAATGAAGCCCAGAATTGCATGGAGTGTTCCAGTCAACACATTTTTGATTTTCCTTCTTAAAACATTCATAAAAGCATTCTGTAGTCAGCTGTGTGGCAGCCAACAGCCGTTGCTTCCTTCCACATCAGAACAAGTAGGAGCATCTATTTTAGTTGGGAGAAAACAAAAAAAATCACACTAACTTGATTTTCCCTTTGATCCCTCATATTCCCTACATGCTTTCCTCTCTGTTTATAGCATCTGACATAATTCCTTTGGTCAGATTTTATGCCTGAAGTCATTTAGGCCAATTTTAGCTTCTTTTTTTTTTCAGGGCTTTGACGTCTCAAGCAACTTAATCTAGGTCAGTAAAGTACCTGCTGTTGAAAGGAATTTTCTTGAGTAATGTTTTGATGTCAGAAGGGCCTTCCTTGGCATGTGCAGATCGGAGGTCACCAAGCCCATACAGTACAGAAAGGGCAAGCCACTAGGTGTTAATATTGCTCAAAAAGCAGCTGCAGTGATATGTAGATTTCAATTTTAAATGAAGGATTTTGTGGTTTTGAAACAGCTGAAGTGATGTAGTGTAAAAATCCCAGCAATGCTTCCTTTGGGGGAGAATGTGCATGTGAAATGTTTGGGTTCAGGATCGCAGCAGTAGCAATTACGCCAACTTCAAATAATTCCCAGACCAAACTGAAGCGCTGAGTTTACAACTGGGAGAGCCATGGGATGTGGCAGCTCATGGCAGGAGCAGAGCTGATGGAGTTCATACTGCAGTATAAATTAAAATTGCTGCGGTTTTGCTACTTTGAGGCACAGTTTTGAGGACTCTTATCACAACCCCCTTTATCACAACCAAGGATAAAGGGCAGGTCTCCCTTCTGGCTTCCCCTGTCTCCTGCAGACACCCACTGAAGGCACTGGGGACAAGGAATCATCACAATAGCCAAGGCAGAAAATTGGGAGAAAATGGAAGAAAAAGACAAGATATGGCATGAGCACCAGGACTAACAAAGATTTTCTTTTCTGGGTTCATATTTCATGATTGATTTAATTTTGTATCTGTAAAAGGGAAGCTCCAAATGAAGCTTCTCCTTTTGTCGGGCTTGAGTATTTGCAGAGGCCTCTCTTCTGTACCTACCCAACTGTTTTCACAAAAACTGGAGGAATTTAAATTACTATTTATCTGACCTTCTGTCAGGTTTGATTAAGAAGGGTTCAAGCATAACTGAGGTGGGTCACAGGTAAATCGGCAAAAACTCAGCAAAATGTATAATTGCTCTTCATTTCCAAATGACAAAACAATTTTTAAAAGGGTGGCTTAGTCTTCTCCCTAAATCTTTAGAAAAAATATTGTGAACTACATTCATCTGTTTCTCCAGTCATTTCAAAAGCAGCAGCACAAGCCAATACTTCAGCACTGGTTTAGAGCATCCCCTGAACAATCTAATTTGAATGACATTACTGGAAACTAAAGTGATTGTGTGTGTGCTTATTTAGCTCATCACTGAGTGGTCTATCAGTACTGCACTAACAAGGAGTGATATTTTTGCCCTTCTAAATTGACTTGCCTTAATTTGTTACATTTGGTTAGCTGGTTTCTAGTGGATTCAAGTATGATACAATGGTTCTCAAATTATGCTCTGCAGAGCATTTTTTGGTGGGCTTGATCAAACCCATGGTCATGAGACGCATTTTCCCCTCATTTCCAGTTGAGAAGTTGTATTATGAGGCTCTAAAAATATATTCACATGTTTTCATTAAATTGTTTCTCCATGGCAGCAATTGTTAGAGTTGCTGCATTCATGCCTTTGATCGTTATTGGGAGGAGTGGTGGCTTTTGTGATTGGAAATGGATGAAGGACAGAGCCAATCCAAATATGTGTTGCATGAGGGATGTGTTTCTGTGGGGGAGAGAGAAATCTATTTACATGTGCACTAAGGAGAACAGGCCTCACAAATTGGTTTTTTGCCTTTTCATCCTTCTATGAACTTTTAAAGTAGAAAGATTTACTTAAGTAATTTATTTTTTTTAACTTATGAAAATGAAAGGTGTGGGATTTATCTCTGGGAAGGTCTTACACGTCTGCATAAAATGTTTTGGTAGGCAAAGAACAACTTCAATGTAACTGGTGCTTCTCAGCAAAGGTCTCTCTTATTCAAACATTTCTTCAGGCACCTGAGTTTTACAGGAGGCTGCCAAAACAAAGCTTTGAAAACACAGAGTGAAACACCTTTTCTTCTGCTTGTTCAGCTTTCCTCTTTTAAAAAGTGAGATTATGAGAGGTCACCATTCAGTGAGTTTCTCTTTTACCATTTTCTTTCAAGTTAGGATCCAAGGAAACAGAAAGAAACTAAGGAAACTAAGAAGTCAAGGAAAATGTACATTCAATATATATATACACATGTAAATACAGAAAGGTTTTATATCACAATTTTAATAAATGAAAGAATAAAAGGTGATTTTTTCTTTTCCACTGCCCCCTTCAGAGATGAATTTTAAGCTATAAATTCAGTCCTGGATGTTTCTCAAAAGGTCTTTTTTAACTAGGACTGGTCAAAAACTGATTTCCCTACCCTGAAATCTTTCTGAGATACGTTAAGCAAAATCCCACTCCAAATAGCCTGAAAAGTTCAAACTCTGTCCCCCAAAATTTTGCATCTTAGAACAGAACATAAACCTATATATAGAAGTAAATTAAAATATTTTCATACATGAATGTTTTAAATTGAGTAATTTTAATAGTGTAGTTCAATTAAATACCTAAATTAGAAGAATTTAATTTTAAAACAGATCTTTTCATTTTATTCTAAGTGCAAGAATACCCCACTTAGCTTTCACAGGGAATTTTTGATGTTATTTGGTGTTCCCTGGAGAAGGTCACCTGAGCTGAAATCTTTGCTAATGGAGCAAGAAAAGGAATTCTGCAGGATTTATTTCTTAGCCTTGTTCTTTTGCAGGGGTTAAAAGTGAGCCTTCCTCCTCTTTACAGCTATAAACACTGCAGTCCACATGAAGAGAAATCTATTTGAAAGTGGCTGAATAAAGTCAAGAAGGTAAATTAGAATCATCTGCTTCCCAAAGCCTTTCTTGTCTCCGTAAAACAATGCCCTCTCCTGCCTCCCAGGCTGTGACTAATTCTCTAACAGTCCTTTTGTTCCAAATAAAACTCTCATGTAGGCTGACCATATTTTAATGAACAAATGCAGGGAAGATTGACTTCACAGGATTTTTTTTCCTCCTCTTTACTTCAGTGGCAGTGAGCAGAGGGGACTGAAGTCCAGGACACAAGTCTCAGTGGAGATGACGATGGATGGTCAGATGTTTGGGTTTTTTGGCTGCTATGTGTTTTTGACACAGTTGTGGGTCATGGTATGGATACAGTTAATTGGGTTTATAATTAGGAGTGTTTAGTACCAGCTTATCTGTCAGAGACCTCTCTGAGGAAGCAGACGCTGTGATTCCCTGGAAAACCATCATGTCCCTACTTTGGGGAGAAGCAGGATGGTGGGAGTGGCTCCAGAAGGCTGTAAATGGGGGGTCTGTCACATTCCTCCCTTTGGAGGCCAAGGGACCAGGAGTGTCCCCAGAGGGCTGCAGGTCTGCCCTGGGAAAGGCACAGGGAAACAATCGCAGGTTTGAGCTTCCTGCAGCTCAAAATTAGGTGGATTTCTCCCTGGTTGGAACAGCCTGCTCAGAGGAAAGGGTTAAGGGGAGGACACTGTGGTCAAACCTGCAAAGAACCTGTGTCATTTAAATCCTTGTCATGAAAAGTCTGATATCCTCACATAGTTCAACAGGGAGCTCTACTTTGATGTTTGAAAGCGTTAATCTCCCTTTGGAAGCGCTCATCAGGCTCTGTCAGACCTTCTCCCAGACAGTTTTTAGAGGGAAACCAGCTCTTGTGATGCCTGAACCAGCTGGTGAAAGGCAAGTAACACTCATTGGAAAGAACTGAGGCACTTTGACCACCCCAAATTCTCACAGATTTCACACTCTTTTACACTGATTTAGCCCTAAGTAACTGAACCTGTTTTTCTAGTGACTCCACTTGCAGCTCCAAGACTTATTCTTCCAATTTGCCTTTGTGAAAATTAGGGAATCCCTTGAATCGTTGGTGGTCACGAAGAACTATGTCTTCTGTATGACTTCTTTTACTGTTAAAAATCAGAAATCAGCTTCAAACTGAGCTCCAGAAATAAATCTAGAATAGCTCCTTTAATGTCAGCAGTTACCTAAAATAGTGTCAGATGAGAAAGACCAGAAAATAGCAACTCCATTTATTTATTTTAGTCAAATATTTGTTGTTGTTGATGTTGTTGTTCATAGGAGATCTTGTTACTTTGCAATCCTCTGAACAATGTCCATAATTTCAAGAAAATAGATCCTGTTTATGACAGCAAAACCCATCATTTTTTTCCCTGAAAAACTTAGGTAACTGAAGCTGCAACCTGAATTCAAATGATTGTAAAGGGCTACATAAATTTAAGAGGGATTTCAATCAACTCAGGCTAATTCCTCTGATCTTCTTCAATTGAAAATGCCTGACTTAATTCCAGTGAACAGGATCCAAGATCTCTTGGATGAAGAAAGGGTTTTGGAGGTGAAGAACAAAACCTGAAATTTTCATATAATCTTACACCATTAGAAATCCCCCAAAGAAGATTATTCCAGTGGCAGTTACATTTGTATGTGAGCAATGATCCTCCAGAACATTTTTCTCCTAGTCACTTCTGGATTCAGCTTGGGCTGATTGTTGTGTGTTAGCTCAGGAATGTCAAAGATGAGAGAAGAACCTGCACACATCTTCCACTCCCCCACACACTTTGTCTTCATGTTCCCCAGCAAACTCCTCAAGCTTTGTGTTCGTTTGTTTATCTTCATTAGCTATTTGCTCTTGTATCTCTTACTGCCTTAAAACTATGCAGGCTAAAGGTCTGAATACTCAGATGGTTTAAGCATCCTTGATTTGCTGGTTGTTTTATTGCAGTTGTGAGAGCATTACAGCAGTAAATGTGCTGGCAGCCCATCAAACTCGGGATGCAGAACCTTGTAATGCCAGCACTGCCATTGGCTCTGCAAACCCAGACAGCTTCATCAAGAAAATTCTGTCAAAAAAAAAAATCACTGACACAGACCTGGCTGATATGCTTAGAATTCAGCATCTTGTCCCTTGGACATAGTGCCCAAGGCTCCAAACACAAGCAAGTAAGCCCTTTATAAGGAGATGCTTATGTGTTAAATCCTTCTTTTCCTTGGCTTTGGCAAGCATCAATAAACATCTTGGCAATAAAGAGCAAGAGATTACATGTTATAGATGGGCGGCAGGCATCTAATGCAGCAGAGGGAGGGACCATATCTGCTCCTGATGAAAGCAGCACGCTGAGTGTTATGCAATCAGTCATGTGAAATGCACCCGGCAGCAGCCTGGTGGTCAAAACCCATGCTGGTGCTCAGAGGTGCCTTGTCAGGGCTTGGTGGACAGATGTTAAACCTTGACTGGCTCGTTTTCTGAGAGATGATCTCCTCATTTCGGTATTTCTTTGCTTCCCCTTCCCTTCTTCTCAGACACTCATGACTCAGGCAGACAAAATATTGCTTGAAAGTGGCAAATGTTTATTTGAGAAAAAATACTGAATTGAAAATAATGTCTTATTTTTACATTCTGCAATTATCTCTGTGGGGACAGTAATTGCTGTTTATTTTAGTGGCTAATGTATACGCTTAGATTTTTTTTTCACATTACAAGTAGGACATCACTTACATTTAAGTTGCTTGTCATACCTTTCAGACCAATAAAACTCTCACAGATGAAAGCTTGCTTCACGTAAAAGAACTGTTGAAAAAGTGTTTCCATGGACATAAAATCTGACATGATGATAATCTGAAACTGCTCACTCCCCAAGGATGACAAAACTCTAACAACTTCAAAGCAAAGAAAGACTTGCCATAGGGGAAATTGTAATTAAAATTAGATAACCTGTATGAAAAGCATCCAATTTGTAGTCTATAAAAGCGTTTTAGAAGCACAGTTCTTCAGCCCCGGGACCATAGCTGTAACAATTATCTCAAGACTTTCACAGTGGAATCAAAACATGTTAATTTGTTAATGAGTCAATATGTAGCAGTAAGGAAAAACTCTACAGAGGGGATACAAGCTTTATAAAGACTGTGTTTCTGTTTTTAAGGGAATGCACTGTTTAAGTTCGTGCTTTGGTTTCTGTAAGTTTCCCATCTCCTCCTGAAAAAGTGGTTTTGAACTGAGTGAATGCATCTCTTCCCCCCTTGGTCTTAGCCAAAACTCCAAGTGGGTCACTGAGCCTTTCACATGGAGCCGTTTCATCTCAAGCCTTTTCTGCAGGAATATTGGGATTCTGCAGTGCCTGTGCCTGGCTGGGAGCAGTGGTCACCCCACATACCCCCTGTCCCAGCTGAGACTCCTTGAGCCATCTCTGAGCCCTACCACTCCACTTCCAAGTGCTAAAAGATGTAAAATAAGCACAACAACCTCTTTTGGCTGTGCTCTGAGTAACAGCCTTGCTCACCTTTATCTACCTGGAGTGTGGATGGAGGCAGCACCTGGACCAAGGATTGCATTGAGCCCTTCTGGCCTGACAGTGTGGCAGATCTCAAAAAGCAAAGAGGAACCTTGAACCCAGCTGAGAAGGCAGATTGCCTCTTGTTTCCCCACCTCCCAGAAGAGCTTTCCATCCACCCTGCATTTTGCAGCAGCTAATCCATAAATCTGACGCTTCTCCAAAGTGGCTGCACTGTAGTGGCTGCTCCCCCAGCAGGGCAGAGATGGAGGTTTCCCTGTTACTGTGCCAGCACAGAGCAGCAAAAATATTAATTTTCAGCTAATTGTTTTATGCCTCAGATTAGGAGAGGATTAGGGACTTCTTTGAGAGTTTGGGTTGTTTGAGGTTGCAGGGCAGAAGTGCAGTGGGGTGAAACAGGCAATGGAAAGAAAAGCCTGAAGAGAAATATGAAAAGGAAGAAGAAAGGAGTCAAGAGGGATGGAAAGGGAGGGAGGAAAGAGAAAACTGCATGTGAGGAGGAAAGGTAAAGTAGTGGAAAAATCAGAAAACCCATGATATTTTACATTGATTGGGACTTGTTAGAAGAAAAGAGCTTGAGCCTCAGGTCAGATCTTATTTGTTTCTTCCTCCACTCCACTACAGCAGTCACTCTTAAAGAAAGAAGAGTTTAAGGCCTGGTGATATCAATACTGTCAGTGAGTGCAGAACTAGGGGAAATTTTAAGGCCAAAATAGCCCTTTCCATTACTTGGCTGCCAAGTGCACTATCACTACATCTGGGAAAACCTGGCTAGAATTCTTCAGCTGGCATGTTGGTAGGCACAAGGAAACGCTGTGGTGTGATGGCAGGATGGCTTACCTGGGAATTAGGGACTCTGGGAGAACAAACTGGTCTGTCAATACCCAACAGGATTTGAGTGTCTTTCAATCAATTTGTTCAGTCTCTTTTTTCTCTTTTCTATGGTCAGTAAAATTTAGGATGCAAAAGTGATCCAAACCCACCTGCACCTCACTCATCTTCTCTCTTTCCAGGTCCATCCTTTAGATGGAATCTAAGAATCCTGTTTGCTGTTCCATCCTCATTCAGCAGCTTGTAATTTTGGTTCCTGAATGAGCCACAGAGCACAATAAATACACATTGTTCCCACACTAAATTTGTGCCACATCATTGCAAGTGACAGCAGTAAAGGTGCCCAGCATCATCACCTCCCTTCAGTAAGGAGCTCAAAGACCAGAGAAGTTGAGAGAAGGAGGGCTTGGAGGGAAAAATGAGAATAACCTGGGTGTAATAGTGATCTTCTGGGAGTGAATCTCATAATTAGCCAGGGCAGACTTCTCTTTGATGTAGGATTAACATAGAAAAAGAAGATTAATGCACAATGCTACTTCCTGAGTGAGCTGTTTCATTATCTTTGGTAGCTTCACAATGTGATAATAATCATAGGACTGGATCTGATCTTTTCCAGTTGAGACAATAGGGAGGAGGTGAGTGTTATCTCTGCCTTCCTCCACATGACACAGTAATCCACTGTGTTGTTCCTGACAGCTGGAAAAGCTGCACATCTTCCTAAACACCTTACACATGGCCTACGCTTGCAAGCATTGATAATGATAAAATATGCATTATATCATTTTTGCTCAAGGCAAATATACATTCTGGTGATCTGATGTAAATGCATGGAGTTATCTCCTGCTGGTCTCTATTTATGGGAGCAGTGACTCCAGGTACTGCTATTATTAGCACTCTTATGAACACTGTTTGCTTTGTTGCAACACTTCTCATTTAATCCAACATCCCAAGGCACTTGGAGAGAAAGTTGTCCTATAACAGTAGTGCCAGTTTTAAGTAAATATTCTCCCAGTCAAACATTTACCTTTACCTGAGAACTGCAGGCTGCTGGCTACTGCACGGACCTAAAATTCAGCAGGCCTGGATCCCATTTTCAGATGTAAAGGAAGAAATGTTGCCCAAGGATTAAAACTTTTGGGAGAATAGAGAGATGGTGAAGCAAAGCAGCAAACTGCCAGGTTCTTTGCCTCTCTGAATCTTTTCATATAAGGAAGAGGCTTCGTGCCTTCCATGAGGTCCCTCCCCAGTGTTAGGCTGTGAGTGATTCAGAACCTGTGTGTGCCAGAAACTTAAATACCCTGGTGAAGATTTTCATTCAGGAAACAGGGACAGCAAAGTGTACGTGCCTCAAATAGGGTGGGTTTAAATCTGCCTAACGATGGAAAAATATGTTTTCTCTGTTTATTTTTTGTGATTCTGCTCTGGCCTGGGAAGAGGTATTCCACTGCACTTCATCACCAGCCTTCCCACTGCTCCACACAAAATGTGGGGGGTTGTACCAATGCCCTGAATCATTCACTCAGCAGCATTGTTTGGGTTTGGTTTGGGATGTTTCTCAAATTCAAGTTGAGGCTGGTTTGATGTTGCGCTCTTCAAAGTTATTCAGCACCCAGCCCTTTTGTGGCTCCATTGAGTTCAGCAGTTGGCTGGAGCCTTGTGCTGTATCGGAGCTCTCACAACAGCAGCCAAGCCAATTAATCTTCTCCAAAGATGCAACGTGGAAGACTATTGAACCTTCTATTTTTATGGCAGTGTTTTTGCTTTATTTCTCACTTGGATTCTAGGCTTCATTCTGTGCCATTTCCTCGCCCTGGATACTGAATAACTCCTTACATGCTGAAGCTGTAACACTTCCTAACTGCAGATCCTATAAACCAGGGAAATATGCCAGTCTAGGATTGTCTGTGAGCAAATCTAAACTGACCTGCAGCTTTAGCAGCATTCTCCTTCATGGCACCTTTCATTTGATGGGAAGACTGTAGATTCCTGACCTTGAAATTAAGAGATTAGGAATAGAACCAGGGATCTGTCTCATGTCTCAGATTGTTTGGGTCAGCTGCTCCAGGTTGGACCATTGGGACTAGAGAGAGGTAATAAATAGCACTGAGCTCTTGAGGGCTTCATGTTGGACATGAGGAGGAATTTCTTCACTGAAAGGGTGGTCAGGCATTGCAAGGGGCTGTCCAGGGAGGTTTGGAGTCCCCATCACTGGAGGTGTCCAAGGAACAATTGGATGTGGCCCTCAGTGCTCTGGGCTGGTGACAAGGTGGGAACAAGGCACAGGCTGGACTCAATGGTCTGAGTGGTCTTTTTCAGCCTCAGTGGCCCCATGAGTCTGTGCTTCTGTGATTCTTTTGTGGCGGTGTCCATTTGCCAGCACTCATTAACCACCACACTCACTGCACAAGTGTTTACACCACTACTTCCATTTGTATTTGCAGTGAGTACAGGAAAATAAAAATGTTGCATGAAGCTTTCTAATTCCACTAAGTGAGAACACAAAAACTTTTCCCTTTTCTTTGCCATGGCAGGGCTCCTAATTTAAAATTAGATATTAATCATATTTTGTAACTAACACATGGTGCAGCTCAAGTCCACTGTCAGCTGCTGCATTGCCTGTGGACCACAACCTCAGGAGAAGCTAAAATGAGAAAGTTGCTTTAATAGTGAGTTTGCTCATGGCCTGGAGCATCACTGGAGCACCACTGGTGGGAAGTTTGGCTCCCTGCTCCACAGCAGGTCATCCCTGCAACAGGGATTTGTGTAATGTCAGGAGAGATCTAGCAGGGCCCAGGGCTGCCCAGTCGGAGAGCTGCCAACAATCCTTGCACCTCTCCAGGTGGGCATCCCCCCAAAACAGCTCCAGAGGTCACCTGGACCCTTCCACTCCTGACCCACCACCTCCCCATGGTCTCCAGAGGCAGCTGGAATTGCTCTTCCTGATGACTCGTGCAGTACAAACAGTGAGGGAATCTCTCCCCTTGTGAATCATCAAAAATGGAAAATAATCATCTTAAATTAAAGATATAATCAGTCTGCAAGCAGCAAAACTTTGTCAGCACAAGAATAAGACATTCTCCTTAATCCTGTCCGTGCTGAAAGAAGTTTATTCAAGTATTTATCTAACCTTGTATTTAACCAGGAAATCCAGCTGAGCTAATCACTTTCTGCCAAGTAAGTATTTGGGCGCTGGTCTGCCATGACATTTCTGAGTGATTCTGTACACTGCGGCCATTTTTTAATGGTTTCATCACACGCAGGAGGAACCACACTTTTTTTGATGATGCTTCCTTCAGAAAATCAAAGAGCCTTGTCATCAGGGAAGACATAAGAAAATGTTGTGCATTATTTATAGAAGTGAAGCCTCGAGATGAGAGCCAAGGGATTCTGCCTCGTGTGCTCTATATGGGCCTGTCCAAGTTCACCCCACTTCAGTCTGCACTTTACGTCTTTAACCTGCACTAAAGCTTTTTTCTTCTGCGATTTCGAACAAGAGGCTCCTTTTTTTATGCCAAAACACCCAAGAGTTTGATGGCTTTGTTATCTCTACCTCTTAACTAATACAGCAAGGTACGTTGCTTCTCGTAAATAACAAGATATTCTCTGTACGCAGAAACATCTCTGCTTCCATACTCAGTTTGTGATGATTTTATAGGCAGAAAGACACAAGAGAGAAAGAAGACGTTATGTTTTTTGCAGATATGAAGTTATCTGGCTGACAGCAACACCAGATTTGTAGTTATTCTGGGCAGAGACTTGCACACTAAAAGTCTCCAGGACAGTTTCTTAGGGAAGTTCCACCTCCAGGTCTGTAACACCAAAGAAGGCATCATGTGCCTCAGTTTCCCTGCAGGAAGGATTGGTCATTGCACCGACCTCATCCAAGGCCTTTAGGTGAACAGTGCTATGGACATCTGCCCCAAATGTTCATCTGCTCTCCTACCATGGCAGCGCCAATGGGAGAAAAACAACTCCCCTTGGCCCTTGGATTTCACCACATCGTCCCACCTCTCTCTGTGCGAGACTCACGTGTTAAGATCATGAAAAAAGAATAAAAAAGAAAGGAGAAAAAAAAAAGGCAGGCACTTGAGACTCATCCCTCTCCTTGCCCCTTGGAAGATTTATTCAACAGAAATAATTGTCAAATAATTAGCTGCCACCACCCCCTCCATTGTCCCCTTCAAATCACTGCTTTGCTGAGTCACGCTGTCCCCAAAGCATCCTGCGAGGTCTGCATGGACCTCCCTGACCCAGCCAGGAGCCACCCATCCCGAGGGGCACAGAACTGTCTTAGTGTCCCCTTGGACATCTGCAGGAGCCCTCTGTGCCCTCAGCACCTTCCAGGATCAGGCCTTGCATTAGAAAGTCGCGCAGCACAGCCACAGCCAAATGTGAACCAGCTGAAAATCCTGCACATTGTCTTCAGATCAGGCTCTGGAAGAATTAAAACCAAGTGTGTGATCTGGGCATGCTGAAACGAACTCCAAATGGAACTGGAGTTAGGTCTCTTTAGCAGGGAGCATGGGATTGGATTGTTAGGTTTTAATAAAGTGTGGCCAGTGCTTTAATAAAGTGTGGCCAGTACATTATCCAACATGCTGTCACAATTACTGAGAAACAAGGACAGGAACTTCATTAACGCTTTACAGGGGAAAGAAAGCTGTGCTACAGGCAAGTGATATATTGTTATTGTGACTGTAGGTGTCCTGCATTTAAGAAAACAAGGAAAAAATCTAGTGAAGGGAGTAATTACACTGTCAGCAAATGTGTTTGTGTTTGCAATGTTCTCTTCCAAGTCCCACAGCTGCCGGGAGCCTGCGTCTCAACATGGCAAATTTCTAGGACAGAAGGTGACTCCATAAACACAGCAAGAGCTGTAATGTGAGAGACAAAACTCCTGGAGGAAAAAAAATTAAAAAGCACATGCAGAATCATTTACAAAATGTGTTTTCCAGTGCTGCAACAACCCTGGGCAGGGTTACACTCACCACTCTTGAAGCAGAGGGGAACTGCTTTGATAAAGCACAGGTGAGGTGTATCTTGTGAGCTGCATGTCAGGCAGGATTAACTCCCTGGCAAATTATCAAAGCCAACTGATAGCAAAACAAGTTGGGACTCTCCTAGAGTGGCAGTTTAAAACTAGGTGTAACTTCACCTAAAACAAATGAATACAGCGGGGGTGTAAGGGGACTACCTAACTAATTAACTCCTTGATTAAATCCCAGGCAGATTACAGCATTTTGTGGAAATCAAGGAGGTCTCAAGAAACTTAAGACGGTGTTGGATATGTTTAGAGTAAAATTCCGGTTACTGGGAGAGTTCTTTCTGTGTGGTTTGGGGATTCAGAGAGGATGGGAGGAGACCATGAGGTGAAATGCTTTACTGGGTCTCCTCCTGCCTGTTGCTGCTCAGCTCTGCACGGATTCCTATGTTGCAGGAGCAAACTCACGCTAAAACAGCATTCCTCAGAGCAGGGCAAACAGCTCAGCAGCTTGGAAAGAAGAGTTCTAAGTAACCCCTGAAAGTGTAAAACCACCCCTTGAATTGCCATATGGAGCTCTGGAACAGTTTTCATACTGTTTTGTATTAGAACAGCTGAAGCACACACACACACACACGAGGAATTATTAATTCCGCCCATTAGGATACAGGAGGGCTCTATAATCCCTGTGGTAGCACAAACCATCACACACAGGCTCAGAAATGCTGCCCTTCATGTTTACTAACAATTTCCTACTTTTGCATTTCTGTGCCCCTGCAGCAGGAAATACAAACCATTGTTGCACGTTCCCAGGGAGCACAGGGCTCCACCTGGCATCCCTGCTACCCCAACGAGATCCTACAGCTGGGGAAACTGGGGAGTAACCAGTTCTGTAGCACTGCAGATGGGAAAACCAGGCATGCAAAGTGGGATGTTGGGCTGAAAATGTGGCTTGTCAGGGATAATGAAGGAGACGGGAGGCAATTAAAAAGGAGAAAAGTGACAATCTGACAACACGCTCAATTAATGTAATCAGATTTCACATTCACTTCATCAGTAGTAAATCAAAGCGTAGTAGGAATGATATGAACTTTTTAATATTAAAAACTACTCCCATAATATGCAAAGTCAGGGAATACCAGTAAATTTCTGTCTGTTGCCGATCATTAACTGATTTAGGATAGTCCTTGTTGACTAATTATGTTTAATAAGAGCTTGTCCATACAAGCTGCTATCAGATGTCATTTTATACAGTTTCAAGCCAAATATAATGGGCAAGATGCACATATTAACTTTCTGTAATACTGCACTGGCTTTTTATTGGAGAAGGGTGGGAAAATTCAAAACTGATTATTGTGTGGCTTCCTTTCAGACAGTTCTATTTGATCTAATTTGATTTATCGCTGCACATTTTGAATGAGCAGAAATGTCTGGAGGGGAGAAAAGAGACTTGTTACAGTAAATACTCGTGTTAATGTATTTTCACCTGCTTGCTTGGTGGGCTCCAGAGCTGGCTGTATTTATTACTGTTTGGAGTCTTGTGGATTAAAAAACCTCCTCTCTATCTTTTTGCTCTCTGTTGTAGGGGTGTAATGAGCTTCCCACACCCTCCACAAGTGGTGATTGTGTAACTAATCTGTGCTGGCATAACAATGTCTTCACCTAGATTACAATAGTGCTAAAGAGAAATGCAGGACAAAGGCTGGTGTCTATTTTCCTGAGGAAAGTACAGCTGTAGCTGGTAGGCAATTTCTTCCAGGTGGTCCTGGAGCATAAATGTCTTGAACCTTGTAGAGAAGTGAGCCCAGAGGTTTGGAGTTCCACTTCTTTTTAGAGAAGTGTATAAAAGTTTTGGTGCTAGTATTACTTGAAGGCACAAAACCACAAACAGTTTTCCTGATTGCTTAAGGGTTTCTGGGTCCCCAGTGCAGCTCAGCTTAGTCTTTAATGTACTGCCACTGTTTTTCTTCAGCAGTGAGGCGTGGGGAGACGAACCAGTGCCTTTTCCATCGTGCTCTTTCTAAGAAAGGCACACACACTTTAAAAAGCTTAAGGAAATGCATAAATATCTGTGGGTCTGAGCCACCCACCCTGCAGCATGAGGACTCAAGGTTCTTCTGCAGTTTAAGCACAGAACTAGAAAATGAGACCTCTTTGGGCTGATTTGTGTGTGATGGTTGGAAAGGGTCGTATCTTTGCAGTGACCTGTTACATAAACCCGTGCTCAAGGAGCAGTTTGAGTTTAGAATTTATTAGCATCTACACTTCACAGACTACCGGGCTCTGTAATTCAGGCCAAAACAGGTCAGTCCCACACCCCAGATGACTTGTGCCTGCATCTGCACCCATGTGTTGTGTGTCTGTAGGGCCACGGGCTGTTTCTGGTGCCAGTGGGACAGCAGGATGTGTGTCCCACTCCTGAGAGATTCCATTTACCATTGGTGGGCTCCTGCTCAAACTCCCCTTTAAACAGCATCGCTGATGGGCACCGAGGAGTCTCTATGCTGCTGGGAAACTCAGTCACCTGAGCTCTCCTGAAAGCAGGGAGAGGGACAGGACATACATCTCTGCACCTGGAAACAGCAGTCAAAACACTCACTACAAACTCATCCTTTTTTGAGTTCAAGTTAGGCTTTCCTGCCTTATTTACCTCAAGTAAGTCTTAGTCACTGGCATTGCAAAAGCTTGTTATGGCTTTATTTGGCAGCGTCTCTTCACGCGTTCCTGCGTGTGGATTGCAGGGACACGTGTTTGCTTTGCTGAGGGAGATCTCACACATGAGCAGTGATTACACTGTGAAATTTTGATTGTCTACAAATGTTTTCTGGGTTTGTTTTGGTGCTGATGTGCTTGGGTCAGCCCTGACTTTGCTCTGTAGGTTACATGGATGGGGCTCCTCTCAACACACAAAATACTCTTCTGTGGTTGTTGCTGGTGGTCTGAAGAAACCCTCCTGAAATAGGTGTTGACCTGTTAGGCGTCGGTCAGGGAGGTAATTTGTACTGCTGACACTGATTTGGGCATTTTAATTGTGCTTGTTATTCGCTATGAACTCGTTATGAAGGAAAAAGAAAAGCAGAATTTACATAAATCTAGAGGAATAGGCATTTATTTCAACATAAAAGGTGGGCGAGGACGAGGAAAAGAAGGCATTGTAGCCTCATGTTCTCTTGATGTGTTTGGTAAGGGTTCTGCTGATGTTTCTCCTCTTACAGCGTAAGTCTATGGGTATTTCAATATATCTCCAGAATGACCTGAATGAGAGCACCTCTAAGTCTGTGGGAACTTAAGATTTCAATCTCCATCTAGATGCAAAGTGCAATTTTCTCAACTGTATTTGCATTCCAAGATATACAAAATACAGAAAACACAAACGTTTGGCACTCAGGGAAGTCTCTGTCATTTGCACTCTCATCTCCAGCCCTGCACGTGCCATCATGGGCTGGGCTGCCCCTGCATGGGGTGACAGCACTCCCAAATCCAACATCCTGCACACAGACTCTGCTTTTTCTCACATGCGTACTCCTCAGAGGATTTCTCTTATTACCTGGACTATAATCCCTCCCTGGGGGGAGGCCTTGTGCACAAAATTAGTTTCATTTGGCCACAGAAACTCCCTGTGCCTTTGGCATCTCAGTCTTTATTCGCAGAGGAAGAGCTGTTTGAGGCAAAGCTGCTGCATTTACAAGACCCTGTAGAAAATGTCTCACACCAAGCTGGACTGGAGGTCATTGCTGAGCTAAACTCTGCAAACGAAAAGAGAGCAGCTTGGGGTTTTTCCTCTCCTTTCAGAAGCCTGTTTGGGGCTTGATCTTCCTTTATTGACTGAGCTGAGTAATGTGCAGGAGGGACGAGCTGGGTGTGCCCAGATTTGGAGAGGGACTAAAGGCAAGGCTACACCTGGCGTCTCCTCTGCACCATTCTTTACAGCTCAAATAGGGAGAAAATTTTCCACATTTCCTTATTTTTTTTACCGTTTCTTTCCTTTCTTCTGTCTATTCCTCTCCTTTCTTTCAATTATATCTGACATTTTCAGAGGTAAATGTTTTTGGGATTTTTTCAATGACAAAAATAATTCTGCAAAAAGTACCTACCTTTTTTTTTGCAAAAACATTTTTTTCATGCAAAACGTGAAAATTAAACAATTCAGTTGAAAATAAAAGCATTATTCAGTCCAAAAGCCTCTGAGCTTTGAGTGTAACTGAAATGTTTGAACAGTTGAAATTCCTGCAGAGCATGGAGGAAAACAAACGGGTTTTCACTGTTTTAAGTAATTACAGTATTTCACTGGAAATATTTCAAGGGGGAAGTTTGTTTTACCACAGCAGCTACTACTTGAGTCCTCTAATTTCTTCTTTTTATTGCTTTTCCCACATTTTACAACAAATTCTAATATTTCTTATCTTCCTCTTGTCTTTCTGGCTGTGAAACACCCAAATCTTGCTGTCATTTTGTTATTCATGAAGGGGGTGGAAGAAGGAGACACAGTTGAAAAGTATAATTTCTAGCAATGATAACAAAAATTAGAGCCATAGATTTTATTTTTGGGGGGAAAAATTCTGACAAAAATATTGTCTCCACTCTCTGCCAAAACTTGATAGGCTCTACTTGAGCGTTTCTTAGATGGCGTGTGGATTCAAGGGCTTCACATTTCATCAGCATCCTTAATGAGCTTGAGGAGCCTCTAATAAATCTCAGCCCTTTTAATGAATTCTTTACAGCTCTTAACTGCTCCAGATAGAGATTGACGAGTGTAACCGGTAGCACAAAATCTTGGCAGGCAATAAGAGGAGCGGCCCCATCCTTTCCCTCTGGCATCCCATCTGAATTTCTGCAGCAGAGATAACCAAGAGTCTGTCACTGCTATGAAGTTTGTGAAATTTAATTAGGAAACTAATAAAACAGCTCTCATCTAGTGCTGCAGTTACCTGGGAGATCTGGTGTGTTGTTTAAGAGCTTCTCCCAAGGCAGCGTGCGGTGGACCTGTTATCTGAGCAGAGGGTTTGATTGACCACTTCTCTGTTGTAAACCCCTTTCTAGTAGGGTTAATACTTTACTAAAAGACACATTTGCACTACTCGAGTGAGCCATTTACACACTACTGATGAGCAGAGGCTGATGGTTTATATTTAAACATCGTTCACTTTGGAGAGACACGTGGGGGGTTCTTTTTCTTTCTCACAATTTCTGTTCTTGGTCATTCTCAGTCAAAAAGGGCCCATTTTCCAGTTCTAACTCCAGTGCTTTGGAAATCATCCTAGCACAATTGAAGATTTTCTCTTTGGGCTTTTTAGAGGCAAAGTTGTCTCAGCTGGAGTGGAGGAGCCATAGATGATGGTAAGAATAGAACGAGATCAGATTCATCCCAGTGACTCTTTCTGCAAGATCTGCTCCTGAGCAAACACTGTGTGTGATATGTCCAGACTGATCTTTTCATCTCAGTGGATGTTTTGGTGCTAATTTCAATCAAGGAAATTTCACTTTAATCCTATTATTGTCAATATGTCTCATAGTAGATTAGATTTTGTTTTGGTGGTATATTCTAGAAAACATAGTTCTGTCAGTTAATCCACAGGTATGTACAGTTTAGAGCTAGTCTTAGAATTCAGCAAAAAATGGGTTCATTTTACCTCGAGACCTTTTAAGATTTCAAATATTTTTCCCATACCACAGCAGAAAACTACTCCTCTCCATCTTTAGATTTTTTTTGTGATAAGTCAACTTATATTTGAAAACGAAAAGCTGCTTCAAATAAAGAAGATTTTGTTCAGTTCTGAAGATGTCAAACAAAGCTTCTTTGACCATTTCAAAGCCATTGTTTATAGAATAATTGAAATGAAAAAAATCTACTGAAGCCATCCCACCCCTCCCAACTATATCTGTTTGGGCAAAGCAGCATATTCCAGCAATAAAAAGAGACCACAATAAAAAGTATTGACCAAGTCTACTCAATATTTATTGCTCTGTGATAACTGAAGAGAATAGAAAAGTCTTCTCAGCAAGGCACCATGAGAAGGATTTCTTGGAGAGCAGTTTTACTGAGAAAACCACGGCTCCATTATGAATTTCTCAGATGCAGATCTGGCCATTTGGCCCGTGAGGCAAAGAGCACTGAGGAGGTTTCTGCACTTCCTGGAAGCTCCTGGTCAGGGGATTCTGTTGTCAAAGGCTGTAGATAGCACAGTGAGCTGAAATTGGGGCGGTAGTGTCCCTAAAACGCTTGGATTGAGAGGGTGGAACATGTGCTTGTGCAATAGCGGGTTTGTCGGAGCCTTTCAGTGACAAAGTTGTTAAAGTGATTTATTATCAACTTAAAGGGTGTTCAATAATAATAAAACAATGACCAATCCTCACTTTCTGCTAAAAGGCAGCAGCTCATGGCCCGTGGCAGGCAGATGGCCGAACTTGTAGGATGAATTTTACAGAGCTCAGAACAGCAAACTTTAATTGTTTGTCCTTCAAAAATGAGAAAGCTTTAGTATTCCAGTGCCCCAGAATACAATACCTCAAAAAGAACTGTATTTTCATAGCAACTCCCAGCCTTGTCCTAATGACTGCTAAGAGGTTTCTCAGCTGTGGTGTGTTGTGGTGCAGAAAGTGCCTTTATCTGGTTGCATCAAGGGAGCTGGGACTGGGTTCTATTGTTCCATCTCCTGCTGTCTTGCAGAGGTGTGAAGTGACTCATTTTACCCTGATGAACAATATTGAGGTGCTGTGAGCGGCTCCTGAGTAATGAACGTGGCACTGAGCTCACTGAGCCCTGAGCCAGGTTTATGAAATTACGCCTGTGTTCGACCTATCAAACCTTGTGCTGAGCTGATGACAGTGTTTGACCAACACATCATTAAGATTTTCTCATGGTTAGGGAGGAATTGAGTGAAATTAAATTATTTTCCTGCGGGCCCTTGGGAATGTTCTTTATGGAGCTTCCTGGCCCTCAGGTATGAGTTCAAATCCAGCTTTACTAAGCCTTCCTCAGAAATTACTTTTCCAAGTTCTTGTTGCTCCTGGAGGGGCTCTGCTCCGAAGGGATGTCCATAACATGACAGAGTCATCTTTGTCCTAAGGAATATTGGGTGGAATATATGGAGGAGCATATGGATGTGCCACAGGCATCACCTAGTAGTGGAACATCTCAGAGTAAGGATGGAGTTAAACTTCCATCTCCATGGTGTAATTACTGGGAGTAATGGGCTGTTTGTAATTATGATGATATTAAACCTGATAAAATTTTCGGGCCAGATTCTTTCCTCGTTTATAGTGGTATGAACCAGGAGACTGTGAAAAGAGATCTTGGCCCAAGACAGTTCTTCAGATAAACCTCAGGCTAAACAAGATTGAAATCTCCCACACCCATGATACCCCTCCAAACATCTCTTTTATTCTTGGGTTAAAGGCCAGGTATATTTATGGTGCAAACTATATTAAGATTATCACCATTAATTAACTATGTTCTGAAGTTTTCTATCTCAACCTTTTTGGGAGCACTGAAATAATTTACATACCAAAACAGTAGTGTTGAAAAAGTTTCCATCTGTTTTCCATCTTTTTCCAAGAAATTTTTAAATGCTGGCCATTTTCCCAAGAGACCATGTCCCTGAGGAAGCGTATCCTGACCAGCACTCCTTTCCAACTTCACTAATTAAGGTGTTTCTATGAGTCACGGGGACTTTCCTCTTCTTTCATAAGATATGAGTGATGCTCTTTGGGGAGAATAAATAAATAAACGAACCCAAAGAGTCTTACTAATGGGCTGGAAGAATGATAGCCTGTAAATTCACCTGATTTTAGCTGATACAGGCAGAACCCTGTAAGGGTTAGGCTTTCAGATGATCTCAATAGATTAATCCCCCTGACTTTCTGATGAGCTGTTCTTTCATACATTCAATGTATAAAGCAAATAAATGACATCAGTAAATCTGGTGTAGCAACATGGCTTAGGATGTGAACCATTTTAAACACTGAACAGATTTAAAAGCAAAATGAAAAGGTATTTATGAAAAAAAAATTATCAGAAGAAAAATCTAAATAAGCAAAACCATATTTATTTGCAATGCATAATTTCAGCAGTTTTATTTATACCAAAACCTTAGTTCTCTTAGAGATAAAAGCTGTTATACAGTATGTTTTCTCAGTGACTATCTAGTAATCAGTTTTAATTTTATTTACTTAAACACTTGCAACTTTTCTTAGCACATACAAAGTGAGGAGAAGATCTTGATTGCCAAGTGCAATTTCTCTAAATGTCTGCTCTCGTAACACAAGTTCAAAAGAAGAAATGAAAATAGGAAGCTCTCTTACAGCAGGCCTCTCCACTCCTAAACCTTCAACTAAAAAAATATAATAAATTCCCACCTTTGTACATTCTGTACACTGTGTACATGACCAGAGGTGTCAAAAAAAGTTTGCAATGTAATTAGTGGTGTTGAATTTGTGACAAAAACACGACAAAAAATTGGTCTGTGCCAAGTAGAATGAAGTTTCTAAAAGTTGTGTGTTACAAAGAAAAGAGGAAGAAGCTGTGTAGAGAAGAGGGTAAATCCTTTCGTGGGGAAGGCAATGGAACATGGAATCATAGCAAGAAGTACCAAAACTGTTACAGTGACCCCAAGTTCCTGTGGTTTTCCCAAGTTCAGAACTGTCCATACACCTGTGGTCCAGTTAAGGTCAAAACTGGAAAGGAAGTGTCTCCAAAGCCAGACTTTATGCCTAAGGGCATGGAAATGTCACAAGGGGAGCTGATATTGCAAAATTTTTGTTATTTGGGATAGGTTCTGTACGCACTTCACTCTTCAGCCAAAAGAGAATTGGGCACAACAAAGTGGGAATTGGTTCTGCCAAGTATAAGAGTGGTTTGGTTTTGTTTGTTCTGGTGCCACTCAGGTTTATTTCCAGACTGTGCTGGACTGGGCCATGATCTCAACTGGCCCCTGTGTTAAAGAGGAGCAAAGCAGCAGCCAAAGCTGCAGCTAAACCTCTTTGTCCTCCTTGCGCCTGGAGCTGAGGAGAGTGGGTCAGAAAGCAGCACCTGCCTCCTGCCCGAGGGAGCCCCTGGCCAGCAATGGGAACTGTCCTGGGAAATGGGTATTTCTCCTTCCTCCACCTGGGGAGTTACATGACCCAGACGTGGACCAGGGCAGCAGCAAGAAGGAAAGGACTTCGTTCCTTGACTCCCTTTGAACTGGCAACTCACATCGTCCTTCTGTTTTCACACAAAAGGGTATTTGGTAATTTTGTATTCTATAACAATGAGTCTGGTATTTCCGTAGTGATGCATATTGTTATAATCTCTCTGCTTTGTTTCCTCGACATATTTTTTTATTAAAAAGTCTTCCCAGCCTTAAATAAGTACAGAATAAGTGTGGTCATTCTGGGAACATGAGAGGCCTGATTATCTGACCATCAAAGACTATGCTGTAAACAGGATACTAGTAAACAGGAACTGAACCCCATATGGAGAGTTTGTGGTTTTCTTCAGCCTCTGTTTGTTATGTCTTACATCCTGTTAATTATAGAAAAAGAGCTGGAAAGTTGGAAATAATCTTTTCTACAGATTATTTCCAGCTTCCCTCCGACAGAACAAAACGCTGTATAGTACTGCCTTACCTTGCTGCCTTCAGATGTAAAGCATTAAGACAATTCATTCCAAGGGGATCACTTTTCAAGAGGATTACAAGCAGTTTTTTTTTTTCCTTCTAATTACAAAATGAAAGTTTCAATCTTAGCATCTTATGCAGGGAATCCTCTCAATTGTTAGCACAGCATTTCAGTGTCTTCTTTGGTGTGTTTGAGAGCCTTTGATACCTTTTAAATACCATTTATTTAGTATACTTATTTGACTGGTATAAATCATTTCTGAGTAGGTGGGTTCTTAGAATGAAGATTTTGTTGCACAAAACAAATGGCAGAATTTAAAGTCACAGTTTTTGAGTTATCTGTGTTGTTAGGTGTCTTTCCAGGTTGTCCATGCATGCAGGAGGTTTCTCCAGCGCTGGCCAAAGCGGTGGGCAGAGCAGAGAGTCACTCCTGCATTCCTACTGCTTATCCTTGACCTTTGTTTCACACAGATAATTGTCCATCTTTCCAACATGGTTCAGTCCATGCTTCCAGTGTCAGCAAACAGATTCCTGAGTAAAATACTGGGAATTGTTCAAATCTGGAGTTTTGTGTTTTGAGGTACATTTCCACTCTTCCTCAGGGACCTGCTTTGGAGTTTTGGTGCTCGAAGGAGACACATCAGAGGAACAGTGAGGAGGTCATGCTTTGTTTAGACCTATTCTTACCAGATCAGACTTTGGTTTTGCAAAACAGAAAGCCAAAATCTGTTTGGTTCGAGGTCCCACGTTAGCTGTGACGAGCGGAAAGTACCAACCACCACTTACATTTCTTAGACAGACCAGAGACCACAAATAAATCTCATGTTATTTTTCAGCTCTCCACTCTCAGCACTGTCTCTTTAAGCTGCTCTCTGATGCCAGCCATCTGCTCCCAATTGCTGTGTTACTCTTGAGATCTGTAAGGCCAAGTCTGTGCACTCTGCCCCCAGCAGCAAACTTGGGCCAAATCCCCTCATCTGCAAAGCTCCTACCGGTTCTCATCCTCGTGGAGAGGAATGGGAGGAGATCTTCTGCCCCATATTCCCCCAGGCTCAAGGTATTGCAGCACCGCCATTCCTGGGGCTGCCATTGGGACAGGAAAATAATGCCAGGATTATGGGATCACCAGAAAGAATTAAAGAAATTCTGAGAGAATTGGCTGCTTATGAGCAATAAGGTTTGGATGCTATAAAAATGCCCTGTTCTGGCATAATTCTGCTCCCATTAAACTCAAGGAATAGAATTCCTACCAACTTTACTAGGAGCAGAGTGTGGCTAGTGCTGAGAGCTTTTGAAAATCCCACTGTATAGCTACACCCACTTTATGTGTCCATTTTAATGACATGATTAATAAAATACCAATGGAGCTCCAAACAGTTCTGTGTTCGTTTTCCAAAGCACTTTGACTCACCCGTAATCATAACCAGACTTCCAATTACACTGGATTTTAATTGTTCTCCTTTAAGGATAATTACTAGTACTCTGAAAAAAATTACTATGAGTAGCTGGTGATGAGTAGGAATAGGCATCCTCGCTTCTCTCGGTCTGTTCTGTCATTTGAGTTATGAGGAATGTAATTGGATATGTGACACCCAGACAGAGAGTGGTTTCCAAGATCTGAGAGGGCTCTGTTGCAGTTAATGTGTTAATTTGGGTTCCATCTTCTCATTTGTTCTGCTTTGATCTATCATTTCGTAAAGCCAAAGCACCAAATTATTAAGTGTGTGTGCTTGATTTATGTGCAAGACTCCATTTGCATACACATTAATATTTTTAAAATTTTGGTCCAAATTTCTGCAAGCCATGGTATGGAGTAATATGAGCTGTAATTTCACACTGCGTGGCAATGACTGGTGGGAATAAAATTATCCTGTGATTTGGCCCTACTCACATACCAGGAGCTATTTTCCATTTGGAAATTTTGAATACTGCCAATTGAAATATATCTGTAAGCAAGCTGTAAAGAGAAGCATTGCATGATCTGAAGGGCCTGGGCAGGAGGCTGAATCTCATGCTCAATGTATTGAGATTATCAAGAACATGGCATTAAAACCTCAGCAAGTGGGAGGGATATTTCTACTTGCCTGACAATGGACAACCAGGGACTCTCTCCCCTGACTGGGAGAAGAATTGGGGCTGAGTTTGCTGAAGTGCTGCCCAAGAGGTCGGATTTGTGACTGTTCCCAGCACAAGGCTGATTTTTGGCATCGTTGTTTTTATGCTCACCCAGTTAAAGTGCCTGTAGCGGAATTCTGCTGCCATTTATCCATAAACCCAGATTATACAAATGCAAGGAGGGTGTCATTGTGAAAAACTCTGAGTCTTTACGCTTTTGGGCCTCTGGGAAGTTAAAGATTTATTTTCAATCTGACACTTAGCCCGAAGAGGTTAACAGAGCTGCTAAGATCCAGAAGTTACTGTACTTCTCTAGTACTTTCTTTTTCAAATTTGTGTAGGACACCTTCAGACATAAAGTATAGAATAATATAAATATAATCATCTATTCTTTGATGTTTTATTATATTTGTTTATTTGTATTAGATTAGTATTGTTTTAATAAAGCTCTTTTTCTTCAAAATATTCCACAAAATTCATATTATAATTAATTTTATTATAAAAAAGTCTCCACTGGGAAATACTGATCCTTAGAAATGTGTAGTTTTCCTTGTAAAATATTTCCTCCACTGACACTTCTCTCCATCACCGTGACATTTTGGAAAATTTCTGGAAAAAAATTGGGATACAGATCCCAGCCAGTACAGCTGAGGGGTGGGTGAAGGTTTCTGGTTCAACCTCTGCCCACAGCCTTCAGCTGAGGCTCTGGGACTTGGCTCTCTGTAAAATAAGCTGTTTCTTGAGCTATCAGATGAGTTGGATCTGCTTGGGAATTCTTGACTTTTTTCTCTGCTAGAATTCAAAGCTCTGCCTCAGTTACTTTGATTTCTGGTTGACTGGTTGGTGTCAGAGATGCTGGTTTGTATTTTCTCTGAGGTAAATCTGTCCCATCACTGCTGTGGCTTTGCAGTTAAGGTGGAGACGTTTGTGGAATTTGAAGATCTTTGCATTTCCTAGGGGTGGTCCACGGCTGTGTTTGCCTCCCAATGACCGAGACATTATTCAGTGGGAAGATCATCTTAAATATGATCTGCTGGATAATGGCTGGGGTCTCCCACAGAGGGATATGGTTGTCCTGCTGGTTCACGGCCTGGGCCATCACTGACTCTGAATTCTGAAGGTCCATGGTTTGCTTGGAGCTGCTAAACATTATCAGATCTGGGTTAAAATCCAGAATTAGATGGTTTTGTGAGTTGCCCTCTCACTTTGAAGCCATTGCTTCCCCTCCATTTCATTTCTGCTTCATAAATGCACAGCAAAATTTTGCCTCCTTTTAGCATGTCAGGATAATTTAATCCAGACCCTTCTGGTTTAAATTATAGCCTTTTCCAACTCACAGACTTTCAGGACAGGCTTTCCTTTTAATCCCTTTTTATTTATTTATTTATTTGTATGTATCTTGTCTCAGCAAATTATGTTGCTTCATGTCATCTTAAACGATGTGGTGTAAAATTAAAAGAAAAGCCACTTTGTAATGTATTAAAATGTTATTTAAAAAACCCCCCAAAATATTTGTCATTTGTTTTGCTCACAAGTAATCCCAAGCGGCAGCGCACTGTGAGGTTTTCTGTGAATGCATTTACAATAGGAGCCAACCACACATTTCACTGAATCAACAGGCTTGTCTCGAGATATTTATGACATGAATGTTCAGACTTCTGTTTAGTCAGCCATCCCCAGGGGAGGCAGCATTTTTGATAGCGCCTAAAGGAATTAGGCACATGTTGTCAAAAGGGTCTTTGAAACTCCTGAAAAATCACTGAAAACACGACTTTGATGGCTGAGTCACTTGGGGTCTTGCAAATGCTGTGCTGAGTGCCTAATTCCCAGCGCAAAGAGAATGGGAATGCAGCGCTCCCAGCAGCTGGAGCCAGCGGCAGCACAGCTCTCCTCACCATCCCAGCAAGACAGAGCGGTGACGAGCAGGAGCTCAGAAACTGCCATTAGCTCTGGATGTGTCACCTATAAAAACATCATTGTCTGTCTGCACAGCTCACAGGCTGACTTTGTGTCAGTCCCAGCGAGGATGCTGCCCTTCCCTCGCCCAGGCGAGCTGGATGCCCCCGAGCTGGCTCTGCTGCTGCAGCTCTGTGCGCCTTACCGAGCTCCTCGTTACTCCCGGTAATCTCTGCAGTCCCAGTTAACTCCAGCGCAAACAGGAGTTTTTCCCACGTTTGGGGCTTCATCCACAAAATCCCTACGAAGCATTAGCAGCAGACCCTGGGGCTGGAACGCAGAGGCATGTTCTGCAGGGGTGTGAGGGCAGAGGAGGCTGATGCCAACCTCGGTCCCAGCTCTCCAGCCGCCTCCTCTCACCACAGCCCCTTGAGTGCCATCTGAACTATTTTTCCAGTTAGAGCCAGACTACTCCATCATGTCCTCGGTATGAAAAAACTTGCGAAGGGGGCAACCTTTGATCCCTAAAAGCTTTCAGAAGTGTTAATTCCATGTCTGGAATATTGTCACGGAGCAGCTGAATTCCAACGCGTCCAAGAGCACAGGCGGCACCCGGGGGGTGAGCGCAGCCTGCTCAGAGCTGGGCCATGTGGAGAAGGGCAGCTCTGGCTAGGCTTTGTGCTCGGGCTTTTATGATGCTTTTAATATGAGAGACTCTTATCATGGTTCATTTACTTCTATGCTTGTGGTTTTGCCACTTGGGAGCAGTTAGAGGGTACTCTGATTCGTGCGAAGGGAAGAGCTGACGTTTAGATGGTGAATTATGTGGCTATTTTTTGGTGGACTTTTGCTTGTATTGAACTAGAAGACATTAAAGCACTTTGGTCCAGTTAAGATGGCATTTATCTTGCGTGTGGCTACACTTTATTTTGTTACCTACACTCCCAGACTGTTTGAGAAGGAATTATTGATAGAAGTTTGAAGACAAGCTGTTGATGATTTGCCTTTGCCATAGTAAAGGCAGGCTCTTAATTAAGATCCACTATGGGTTTTTTTCCAGTGCATTTTTTAATTTATTATTTGCTTTGATTTTCCAGAACATCTATGCTCTAACCAGCTCATTTTGTTTCTGTTTTTGTCCCACCAGTATCGATGTCACTTGAAGATCTGATTGCCAACATCATAAAAACAGTGCTAGGAAAAACCACAAAATATTGCACAAGACCCAGGAGGACTGAAAGTTGAAGGATTTCTTTCAGAGGATATATTGTTTTCACTGGTGAGTAGGTGGAGCCATTCCATTTTTCCTGATTACAGTCTAGAACAGCTCAAGTTGCTGTGACTGGAATTCTGTTTCTATGGATCATCTTGCTGAAAGAATTTGACAGCAGCAGAGTTTTTCCCCAGTGCCCTTGTTGTAAATTGTATGTGTTTCATATCCATTATTAATTAAAAACAGGTTTTTTCCCATTTAAACAATGTAATTTCTTGAGGTGGGAAGAGGCTTTCTTTGGCTGATGGTTGTTCCTTAAATTGGGAGTAGAAATGGTTTGTATCTTCTGAAGTTGAATGTAAATCTGGAAAAACTTTTATTGTAAAGTCTGAAATTGGGCAAAACCCTGGAGCCCCGAGATTCAGATGAAGTCCAGAGTGGTGGTCAGAAGAGTCCTAAAAGGAGCCAAAGGCAGGAATATGGAGGAGAAAAAAAAAAAAAGTTGAATATTTGTTCTCCTCTCAAGCATTCAAGGGGATTAAAAATTGCACCCAAATTGGAATGTTAAATACAAGCTCAAATGGGGAGACCTGCTGGACACATGGTTGCAAACCATTACAGAGGCAGCAGAATGATGGGGTTTGAGCAGGAGAGATTATCCCCAAATAAATTATCCATTCTAAACATTTGTACATTCACTATTTTACTCACAGTGTCTCACACTGATAATATTCTTCCCCCAAATTTACATGATCCAGGGAGAGAAGAAAAATAGAAGTATGCGCTTCTTTTTCTGATTTTGTGGTCTCCAGAGCTGAAAAGAGTTTATTTATTTTCCAAGAAATTCAACCTCACCCTTACTCCAACTGTATGGCACACAATCATTGAAGTCCTGCTCCTTGAAGTAGCTCTGGAATCTTAAAAATCACAGGAAACCTCTCTTTTGTTTGATGTTTTAACCACTACAGAGGAAGACTGTTCCAAAGCTCCACCAGGATCCATGTGGGCTGGGTCACTGTGGGTTTCCTGCCTGACCTGGGAAGCTGCAGCCCTCAAGGTGTGATGGGCATTCCTGTCTCCTCCAGGTGTTGGATCCTGGGAGAAGTTCTGGGAATGTGCACCAGGTACAACACAGGATGCTCTCAAACCTGTTCTGTTGGTCTGCCTTTGCTTCATGGGCTGTGTGAGCAAACAAGAGATCAGAGGGCACAAGAGGCTGATCTGGCTCTGGCTTCTGATTCGAGTAAATAGATAAATCAAAGGATAAAGTGACCACAGCAAAATATGTTACAAAAATCCAGACTTATTTAAGTAATGAAAAGTCATGGATAGCTAGTTTAAGATTGAGAGCAGGAGAGGAGCAGAAGGCAGTGTAGTGGTGTCCCTTGGATGATAAAGACCATCTTAATGTTTTCTGATTACACTTACTAATACACTTTCTAAGTACTGGAATCAGTCTTTGCTGCCTGACATCCTGCTAACAAAGCAAGGGCATTTGACTTCTACCAAAGCAACTCAGAAGTACTAAGAGAATTTCCTACTACAGGATTTTAAATAGGATTTCTTAAAAACAGATCACTGTTTAGAAGTGAGAAGCTGGACTCTTGCCCTGGCATTTTGTGGGGCAGCAGCAGGGACACAGGGCTCTTGGAGGGGGAAAAATGAGTGGTGGACCTTCAGCTCATCCAGGATCTCCTACTTTTCACCAGCCTTGGCTTAGTCTTTCCCTGCCTTAGCTTCATCCAGATATGTGTGCCAGAAGAGCTTTAAAAGAGCAAAGCGGAAAGTCTGTCATTTGTGTTTAATACAGAACAGTTTCACCAGGTATCCTCCTTGTGCTTACGCTGAAACTCTATAAAACATCCTGTCAGTTGCAGAATATATACAAATAACATACGCTCACGGGGCTTGGGAGGATGAAATCCAGATGGAAGGGTTTTTTCTCCACAGAAAACACGGGCCAAACCTTAATGTGCTGCAGACTGGCACGGCCACCCCAGGACAGTGCCAGTTTGCTGTGGGAGAGCCCAGACACATTTTCCTGCACATTTTCCTGCTCAGGCTTCCCTCCTGCTGCCTGAGCTGCATCCACAGCACACAACAGTGTCTCTCTTACAGTTACCTGCCACGGCTGCAGAGAGCTCTCAGGGACTGTGCTTTTCATTCAGCCGAGCGTGATCCTGGGGATGTGAGCTGGGGCAGCAGCAGCATGAACAGAACTTGTGTTTATCCCCTGGGCTGTGCAGCCAGCAGCTGCTCCTATTAGCACAATTTGCATATGGCCTTGGCAAGGCTTGGAGTAAATCAACTGTTCTTCATGGGTGGGGACAGAAAATCTGTCTCCTTTGGACTTGCAGCCGTTGCTGTAACATCAAACCTGTGTTTGGGGATCCAAGAAAAAGATTGGTTAAAAAATAATGATGTTTTAAAATCTTTTAAACTTTAATTTTAAAGTAATTAAAGCCAGAAAATAAGCGGTGAAAGAAGGTGAGCAAGGAGTACCTGTGAATGTTCACAGTCAACTAAATAGAAACCTCTTCTATTTTTGGATGCTGATCTCTGCCTCTCCCCATCCTTCCATGTCCCCTGGCAATAGGGCAGTGTAGGCCCGGAGAAGCAACAAATCTAGCAATTAGTGTCAGCCTTATTAATTCATATCACACAACCTGAATAGATTATTGCTTTGCCATATAAGATCTGACTTCTGTGCAGGTGTGTGTTGGTCAAAGCAGGAAGGAGAGTTGGGATAAATGAATGGTGAGTGTTGGATGTGAGACCCTTTTGAGTCAGTTCTGCAAAGACTTTTAGGTCCTTGACTTTGGATTCAGTGGCAGTTTGGCATCTACGCAGCAACCAGGTATTTAAGCACCTCCAAGTGCTTTCTGTTTTGAGTAAAAAGGATGGGAAAAAACCAGATGTCTCCAAAGCCTGAGTGGCATAGAGGGATGAGCAGGGAATGTCTCTTCCAAGAAAGCAAGAAGAGGGTATCAAAATGAAATGAGCAGGTGGCAGATTCAAAGTAAGGAAAAAGAGATTCTTCTTAACATGTTCTGTATTTAATCTATAAAACTGCTAGGGGACACTCTGAACACTGAAACTTGAGGTAGGTTCAAAATTCAGCAAATTAAAACCACACAACAGCATTCCCATGCTTCCCACCAGGCAGGACACCTGTCACTGCCCACTGCCAGGGACTGCTCCACAGACCTTCAGCTGGGATCCCTACATCCATTCCTGATGCTCTTAGGGAGCCTAAACAGGTATTTCACAGGGCAGCTTGGAGACTTGATTAACATGGACAAATCACTTTAAAATTTTTGGATGAAAGGGGCTCCTAAGCCCAGCCCAAAACTCGCTTTGCACGACGTGCAAACGATAACCGAGCTGACAAAACTCATTAAATGCAGCACCTTTATCATAGGGGATAATCTGTGAAAATGTTGCAACACCAACTGTTGGCGAGCTACCAGCACACCATCCTCCCATTGCAGTTACAGAGCAGTGACCTGGTGATAGGCTCCTACTTGCTCAGCACCAGGCTCTCCTGGGATGATGTATTAGGAAATCCCCCACTGGCTACCTGAGGTTTTATCCCAAGGGCTTTGTGCCGGACAGGAGGGATGGGGCACTGCCCCCACAGTGGCTCTGCTGCTGTTGGGGCAAAGGCTCCAGCAGAGCTCCAACAAACACCAACAGACGTGGGCAGCACAATCGAAAAGCTGCTCTAGACACGCTGTTCAGATTACACAATTAGGACAGATGTCAGTCTTTTGAGGATTAAGGTGAGCCTGGTCGGTCTCATGCAGCTGATCTCCACTTGAAGGACATAAGGTTTGTTTTTCAGGTTTTGTTGTTACAAGCAGACATCATCAAGGTCTGGATCATCAACATTTTGTCCTGGGGGGCAAGGAGATTGAAGAGGCATTTGGCATGGTGATAGCATTTTGGAAAGATTTTGTGAAAATCCAGATTTCTTGCTGCCATATGGAATAGAGGAAAACTAGGTAGATATCCCAGATTTTCTTAGAGTGAATTAAATTTTAAGTAAAGAGCCCAGTGTTTTAGCAAAATGGTCTGCATAGTCTTGTTGTTGAGCTCATAGGGAAATGTAACAAACAGCATTTTCAAGTGGTTTTCAAGACAATTTCACAAGCTTGTTCTGAGCACTTATGGAACCCTTTCTGTTTTCAGAGCTCCCAAAAACAACAAGCTTGCTAAAAAAACCCTACAGGCACTATTTTTAGTGCTGCAATGTCTAAAATAACAGCACATTGACAGGAACTCCATCAGTTCCAACAGGAAGCCACAGTGCTTGGTGGTTTATGGTCCCCCTCCAGTTCCCAACTGGCTGAGCCCAGACAGATGAGTCCAGCAGATCGTGGGTGGGCAGGAGCAGCCCCTGCCACCATGCCAGGAGGGCTGGAGCAATCCTTCCCCACTGCTGGAGTGCAGCTGCCTCTGGGCTAAAACCTGGCCTCTTTGACCACCACCAGGTCTTCAGCTCCAGCTTTCTGCTGTGAAGCCTGAGCTTGGAAAAGGAGTGTTTTCAACTGGAGTGCTCTGCCCATTTTACTCCTTTTTGACCCTCTCCTTGATTTCTCAGTGAAATGTCTCTCTGTTCTTTCTCCCATTCCTGAATTATTTTCCCAGCATTTTTTGGCAGAGAGCAGAGCCTCCCTCCAAGCACCTACCGTGGCATAAAGATATCTGCACGGGGAGTAGGACTGACACACCATTCCCATCCTGTGGCTCCCCGAGCTGCCATCCGAGCTGCCTCTGGGCAGCATATCCATTCTCACTGTAACCCTGGTGTTCCTCCCAAAATGTAACATGAATCCAGGAGCAGCTTTGTTGAACTATAATCTGGGTCAACTGTGCCTGGTAGGTTGAAAGGTCATGCTGAAACCCCATCTGTTTTAGCTCTCCGTTGGAACCATGAAAGTACTTTAAACTTGAGATGTTCTGTAGCATTCCTAAATTATCAGTAATGTGTAGTGACACCAAGAACTGTGGTCTAGAAATGCCATGTTTCTCTCTTTTTTTTTTTTTTTTTTGATCTAACTGGGTGAAGCATCAGATTTAGGAAGTAAATTCAAATCAGCTGGACATAGGTCAGTGGCTGTGTGTGGAGAGGATGGTATGGTAGGTGCCTCTGGCCCATAAAAAGCCTGTCCTACTGAGATCTGGCTCCAGGGCTTATTAAATACCAGCCATTTTTGACTAGTAAAAGACCAAACAAAATGTGCTTTTTCTCCTTTGATGATTAAAATCAGCCTGAAGTGAGTGGCATCATTTATATAAACACTTGCTTTAATGCAAGTGCTGTCCTAAGAGATTACAGCATTGCGTGCTTCCTTGTAAGGCTTTTTTGCTTTCAGGTGAAAGCAAACATAACCTGCAGACTGAGGGACAGCTTCACTCGACCAGGTTGCTCAAAGCCCTGTCCAACCTGACCTTGAAAACTTCCGAGGATGGGACAGCCAAATTTCCCTGGGCAACTGTTTCTTGGGATGTCTCCTCCTCCTGACAGCCCCTGTCAGATCTGCCTTGGGGCAGGGCAGCTCTCTGTGCCCGTGTTCCCAGCACCTCCCTGGCAGTGAGGGTTTAAAGCTGCACTATAAACCAAAGACCACACTGGTTCCTATTATTTATGGCTAACTCAGAGACGGTGACACCCTTGGCGACCTCCTCCTGCCACCTTTAACCTCTCAGCTCTGTCTGCTGCCTCCCCATCCTCACGTAACACAAAGATGAGAACCAAGCCCCTCGCTCTGGACTACGGCGCGGTAATTGAGTGGAGTCACGCTAACGACGCGGAGACGAGTCTGCAACTCATTATGAGGTTTTCTTCTCAATTAATTGTCAGAAGCAAAGGGATGTTTGATGTTTAATGTTGTCTTCTTCTTGTTAAATGCCTTCCCTTTGCCACCCATCCTCAGACACTGGGAATAGGCAGAGCTGAACAAGGCAAAGCTGCGGAGCTGTCGGTGTGTTCGTGTAAAATCCATCTCCAGCGTCCCTCTGTAACACACAGGTCTGTAGGGGACCTTGGGTTTCGGTTTGTTGACAAAATAACACTGACATCTTACTTTGAGGCACCAAATGAATCCTAAACCAGGGTTCAGGGTGGGGGATTTAGATGCTGTGTGTGTTCTCTGGGCCGGGAGAGGGATGCATCTCTTCTGATTATGAACGTGTCCTCACAGATCTGTCTTTGGACACAGGAAGACAATTCCTCTGTCTGAAAATCTTCCTTGGAGCTGATGTTTCCTCATGTGGTCTGAGCCCAGGAACAGCCCTTTGGCTGTCAGGAGTTTATGCAGGGGGAAAAAAACCAAAAACAAAGAAGGGAAACAGCAATGGTAAGGAGATTAGTGAGACTTTTAAAAGGGAGAGGAGTCAAGATGTGCCCTGTGTGACCAAATGGCAGAGATGTCATTTAAAGTGGACCAAAGGGACAGTTTGTCTGTGAAATCTTCTGCTTTTGGACTTAATTAATTTTTATTGTAAAAAATTGTGAAAACATCAGCAGTTTGTGCACTTTTTGCATCTTACAAAATCACAGATTCCTCCGGTGTTTTATAAATTCAGAGGCTTCACAAAGTGCAGGGGAACGGCTGTTAATTTTGGAGACAGGAGGATGAAGCTCAGTTCTTCATCTCAGTTCTTCATCCCTCAGTGCTGCTGAGGTCACTGCAGGAGCATCCTTTTTGTTTCCAAAACTGCACATCTCCAGGCCAGTCCTGTGGGGGAAATCCTCATCCCAGTCAGGTCAGTAGCAAATCTGTGCCTGTTCCACCTGAGCTTGGATTCAGCCTTGGTGTCCTCCATAACGCTGCTCAGGGCTGTTGGGACTCAAAATCGAGCACAACTTCAAAGACTTAAACCAATTGTAATTCAGCAAATTACTGGCAAAGCTCTGATTAAGACTTTAGGTATTTGTGGCTCCCAGCCCACTGCTGTGTCCACAGGTGGAATTGAATTGATTACAAAAAGATCTTTGGAAGGTTCATTATTTTAGATCCAGTGTTTTGAACTTTTAGGAAGATCTAATGTAGATGAGGAAGTAAATAACAATTTTATGAAAAGGTAAAATACAGATTGGGCTCTTGTAATGTGGAAATTGCCAGAGACAAAAAGTAGATAATTCTGCACTAGGCTGCATTTTAAGTTACCGATTGCACCAATTATGTAAGACAAATCTCTTAATTTGTTCTGATTTAGAAACAACAGAGATGCCATATTTCACTCAAAAAACCTAATAAAAATATGTTTGAGGTATCCTTTCCCAGGTTTTTATAGAGAATCCCATGTTATGTTAATGACAGTTTACATTCTGCTTAACCATTTTACTGCAGCTAGAGGGGAGGTTTCTATGTGTATGTTAATACATATATATCTATCTCTATAAAGTGAATAATTTGACAATTTTTGATGTGCTGAACGGGATGGGGAGAAGGACTGATCCAGAGGAAAAGCCAGCCCTGCACATGAACCTGCCTCACTGATGGTTTTGGTGCAGTCAATAATTTCCCTCGGATGCGCTGCAGAAGTTGAGTCAGTACTGATTTGTTCAGGCCAGATGCACAAGGCAGTGGTGCTGCTGCAGCATCCAGCTGGCAGAGCTCCTGACTGCTCTGTGCTGCTCAGCACAGAAGTGCACACATCCCTGACTGTCAGAGGTGAAGGTTTAACCATCACACAGCTCAACTTCAGCTTTGCTGGGACGGTTTGGTTCTCCCTCGTGCCCAGGGAAAAGACCACACTAATGTGGATTTTCGTTTTGCTTTTTTTTCTCTCTTCTAAATTAATAGAATGTTTAAATGTGCTGTCAGGTTTGATTTCAGTTGCTGTGAAAGTTGAAGTCACTTCTTGTCTTGTCCCAAACGGTGCATCCTGTCTCTGCCTTATTGCACAAAGAGCCTCTTTTGGATGTGTCAGACCGAGCCCCCGAACTCGTGAGTGACTTTTGTTAAAACTGGGCAGCACAAACACCCTGTGCCTCATTCCAGCAACCTCCCTCTGCTTTCCTAAAGTCTCTCCCCATCCTTCAAGCACAGAAGATGCCAGAGAGCAGCAGCAAAAAGCAGGGAAGAATTTCACATGAAAAAAACACCACTGCAAGAGGTGTGCAGACCAACCCATCCCAGAATGTTGGATGAAATAATCTGTTCTTCTTTCAGGTTTATCAGACAGATAAACCATTACTTCCCGGATCCCAGGGATGTAAGGACAAGTTCAACTTGCATCATCCTTCTCAATTTCATTAGCTGGCATTTAACTTCCAGTTGGATGCATCATGTAAGTAGACAAAAAACTGTGCAAGAGACTTCCTACAAAGTCCGTATGAATTCCTGTGGGCATTCTAACATATAAGGAGCTATTGCTTCAGTTTTATAATGTTTTATTCAGGTTACAAGCAGCAATTAAAATCTGTGGGAGAACAAGGGAGAAAGAAGGGTTTTTCAGATAAAACCAGGGTAAACACATTTATTTTCTCACTGGAACCAGGAATTTGATATTTCTGTTCTTGCTGAAATTTGTTAGCACTTTGAGACAAGATTTTTCATGCAGAATCTTATAATAAGAAAAGAAATGTAAGCCCAGCATCAGGAGTCAGTAACCCACAGCTGGAGGCGCCAATGTGTTCTTGTCTGCTCCAAAATTCAGGGTAAGAGAGATGTTGGAAAGCTGCATTCAGCTCTATCTCTGCTATTCTCTTCTGAAAACAAATTAATGAGAAAACAAAATGCTGGACCTCCGAAATCACCTCTATCATCAGATTATTTCTGTCTTTTCCAGGAGTCCCAACAGCTCCTGTTGGAACTCTTCCACTAAATCACTTCCTTAAATGGTCACTGAATCAGGGGGAGACAATAAAAGATGGGTTTCAACATCCCCCCCAGCACTCCGAGGCTGGATCTGCCCCCTGCCTTGTGCCTGCTCCAACCACTGACCTCCAGGAAAAGGGAATCATCTCCCTGGGTGGGGGACACACATCTTGGAAAGACTTCTTCTGTTTGAAATTGCAGAAATGGCATTTTTAGTGAAAAAAGGGGGGCTTTGCCTGGATCTAGTTCTTAGCACATCAAATCAGCTGCCGGGTTTGGTGTCAGGGCTGAAGAAAAGTCCAGACCACAGCTCTTGCACTGCAGACAGACTCCCACACTGAGAGGTCTCCCATCACCACCAGTAACAGATGGTGAGGGTGGGATGTGTTTTGCCCACCTTCTCTCTCTCAGGACATGGTTCCAGGTTGAATTTTCTGTCTTTGCCCTTCATGCTGGTCCATTTGTGGCTGGAGAAGTTCACAGTGTGGCTGTGCTGCCACACTCACGCCGTCATTTCAACTCCTCTGGCTGTCAGGGAGGCTCATGAGGTTTGCTGGGCTCTGTTCACTCCATTATCTCTTAGCCTGGGCAGGGAGCACTGCAGGCCACGCACTGAGGGGCTTCCAAAACTAAGCCTCAAATCAAACACAGCAAATTAAGCCACGGCATATGCAACACATCATTTCAGTATTTATGTTTGCAGCCTCCAGCTCCGGTATCGGAAAGCCTGGGAGATGAGTGCAATAAATAGCCCGTTCACAGAGGAGCTGGCAAGCTTTATTATGTTTATGGTTCTGCACAAATAGTGTTGACAGAGTTCTTTTGATACAGAGATAGTTTGTGTGCTCAGATCACTGAGGAGAGCTGCACTTGGGAGGATTTGTCCCCAGCTGAGTCTGGATCTTTAGGTGCCTCTAACTCCTTGTGTGGTGTGTTTTAAACCCTGCCCTGTGGAGGGGCTTTATATAAATCAGTTTATAGTGATTTTGTGCTGCTCCTCTGAGATGGCAAACCCAGCCATACCTCTTTGCCTGGCATTAAATCACTACAATTAAGTGATAATCATTGCTGACTATTCTGAATCCTAAATGTGCCCGGTGTGCTGCAGGAAGTAAAACACGAGGAAAGCATCCCATGGAATTTCCGATCTGAGGCTTTGGTACAAGAGCCATGGAATCAATGGGAATTTTTTCCTTAATTTCAGTAGGAGCTGGATCTTGCCCAAATCGCACAAAGCAGTCTCCCACGCTCCAGAACAAATCCAGAGGCATATGGTTACTGTCAGGAGAACAGGTGGATGTTCATATGGTTTGTAAAGGAGCTGGAGACTGCTTGTTGCATTCTGATAAGAAGGTTTCTCCAGGCAACTGGAATAGAGTAAAAACAGGGAGAAGTGCAGCATGGGCAGCAGAGGCAGCAGCAGCAGGCACAGATGAGACTGGGATATGAGGGAGAGGAGAAGCCTGGCACGAAGTTATGCAGAGCTTTGTAAACAAGGAGGAAAAGCTCAGCTAAATATGAGCAAGATTTGGAGGGAAAACTCAGCACCTTTGAGAGCAAAGGGGTTCGTGGTGCTATTTTGACAGGGATGGAAGTATTTGTGGGGGATGGAGAGACCAGGATGGTCCACAGCTGAGGGCATGTTGTCATGCAGTAGATAAGAGATCTATCCAAAGGCTATCCCAAAATATTCAGTGTAGCAAACTCCAGTGCATAACTTCATAATGGGAGCCATTGTCTTCTTGCCATTTGCAAAATGAAGGCAATAAAATACAATTTTAAAAAATGAAGAATCTTGTGAGTATGAGATAATTTTTTAACTGGAACTCATTGTTTATGCATGCTCAGCAATTAAGGTTCTGTGCTGCTAAAATAGAAATGGTAATAATTTGGGAATGCTAAATCAGCACCACAGCAGTTACTCTCCGAAAGGATGTGTTCGGGAAGGTCTCAGGAGAGATAACCGAGTCTTATTGCTGTTATTTTATTAACTCAGGAGTAGTTTGAAGAGTCCTCTGAAGTATTTATCTGATAGAATTGCCAACCCCAAGGAATGATTTCTGCGTGAGCAAGGCCGTGTTTCTCCCACAGAAGGTGCTAACCAGCCACTCTTGTTAAAAACTCAGAGAGAAAACCCAGCAAAGAATCCTTTCACAGTGGTGCTGAGATGGCTCAGACGTCACTGTGTGGATATTCTTCTGTGCCCCAAGAAAAGTTTGGGATGCTTGCCTTTGAAACTAAATTTTCATTTCATTCCGGAAACGAAAGCTGCGAGCGAAGTGCAAAAGCGGATCAGCCGCGGGACTTCTCGCTGGAAGGGAACCCTGGGCTGGGCTGTCGGGGTTTGCGCGTCCCGTTCTCTCGGGGTTTGCGCATCCCGTTCTCTCGGGGTTTGCGGGTGTCGCGGGTGGCGGGGCAGCGGCGCTGGGGACCGGGATCCGCATCCCAGCGCCATTCCCGGCTCCCGGCGCGGCGCCAGCGCCCCCTCCCGGCATCCCGCGGCACCCCCTGCCCTCCCACGGGGAGCCTCGGGAAAACCCCGGGTGTTGGAGCCTTTCTTAGGTCCAGCGAGCGCAGATCGCTCCGAGGAGGGGACAGGTGTGGGAGGACAATCCTTTCCGAGTGCCCACAGCACAGCGGTGCCTCCCGAAGCCATTTCTGCCCCTCGCTCCCTCACCAGCAATGACGCCATCAGAAAGAGAGCTGGGCAGCTGGAGCATCTTGCATGATAGACACAGAAAACACACACCCATGGATGGCATTTCAGTGAGGGGAAAGGTTTGTGGGTTCCCACGGGAAAGGGGCTGAGGACAAAGCCACAGCTCAGGAGTGGCTCGGGGATCCTCTTGCTGGGAGGTGAGGAGGGGGCTGACAGCATATTCTCAACAGAAAAATTGTATCTATAAATATTGAGATATATATATATAGGTAAATGGAAACATAATGTACCTGGAATGACAAGCAGCCTAAAGGAGAGGACCTATGGACCAGAGTGGTGCCCTGAGCGATGTGAAATACTGTGTTGGATGGCAAGGTGAAAGAAATTCAGCACCCACATAAAACGTGATTAAATATGTATTTTTAAATTAAAGCAGGACCATTTATGGTGAGGATAGCTAAGTTTTTGGTTCTGTAATTCTTTCAGGCTATCCTCTGTCAGTGCAGGGGCATTTCCATGGGGTACAACCGGCAAGTGCTGCTCCCATCCAGTTTAGGAGCACAGCCATAGTTTGCACTCCAGTGTTGTGTGCAATATAGAAATGTCACAGAACTGAACTCGGACTGACAAAGTGGAGTAGTTGGGAAATGTTCTTGTAAGGAAAGTAATAAACACACCTGGCTCAAAGCTGCCAGTGTGGCAGCGCTGGTGCAGGTTCCCCCCCCGGCAATTCTGGGCATTGCTTTGTGTGCACCGAAGCAGAGAGCAGCGATCCCACGCTCAGGCCCGGTGCAGAGGGAGTGCAAAGGCCGTTTTCAGTGCCTGCACCTTGTGTGTTCACAGAGATTTGTCTTCTAGGAGCAGGGCTGATCCTGCACAGCTGATCCATGCTCAGCCACACAGCTGGGGTCTGTACCCACCCAAGATTCATCTCCTTGAGTGGCCTCAGTCCACACCAGACAGAGCATGTTTTGGGGTGACTTTATACTTGTAGGGTGACTTACAGAGACCTGCTGGTGCACACAGACCCAGCCTGATGCCACAGAGGAGCTCGGTGAGCACTTGTTACAGGAATCCAGACCTTTGCTTTTTCACAAAGCCTTTCCGAGAGCAGCGTGAGAGGGCTGAGCCGGGGGGGACGGAGGAGTCCGGAGCCCGGCAGTGCCGCAGGAGAGGTCGGTGTGGCAGGCACCGGAGAGGTGCCTCGATTTGTCGGTGCTTCTGAGCCCTGCGTTTCTCACCCTTCCTGTTAACACCTATTCCTGCCGCCTTGCTTGATCTCCCCAAGATCTCTCGGCTTTCCAGCTGCTCCCGCAGAGCAGGAACAAGGAGCCGAGCAGCCCCACCTCGATCCTGGTCCCTTTCGGAGCCGTTTCCCACTGTCCGTCTCACCGGCTCTCGGGGACGGCATTTTCCATCCCGGGAATGCGGCGGCGCTGCTGTTCCGCTGCTCTGCCGCCAGAGGGCGGGCGGGGACTTCCAGCGCCGCCGGGGCCCCCGGGACGCCCCGGTACCTTCTGGGACATCCCGGTACCTTCTGGGACATCCCGGTACCGTCCGTGACATCCCGGTACCTTCTGGGACATCCCGGTACCGTCCGGGACGTCCCGGTACCTTCTGGGACATCCCGGTACCGTCCGGGACATGCCGGTACCTTCTGGGACATCCCGGTACCGTCCGGGACATCCCGGTACCTTGTGGGACATCCCGGTACCGTCCGGGACATCCCGGTACCCTGTGAGACATCCCGGTAGCTTCTGGGACACCCCGGTACTGCCGGGACCCCCGAGGACCCCTCTGGGACATGCCCGGTACTGCCGGGAACCCCCCGGTACCGTTCCTTCTAGAGCATATGTAATGCCCTCTTCCTCTTGCTCTACATTTAATTTATTGTTTTTACCCGACATAAAATTCTCATCCATTCCAGAGGACTTTATTCCTGTCCATAGGACACAAATTCTTCTCATCAGGACTTCAATTGTTCATCAATATAGATAATTTTAAAGTTACTTAAAATTCGATTAATATTATGTATCTTTAATTCCTGCAGCCTCACTCTGTGAGCAATGTGAAATGATTCCACTGCAGTCACATGTCCAGGCGGTAAGAACAGTTTGGCTCAATTCAATTTGTTAAGACAATCAGTAAAAACCTGCTTAGCCTAATGGGTGAGATGATTTTACCTCAGCAGAACAACGACTTCTGGCATTACCCAGTGAGATGGTGCATGTGAGTGGCAGAAAGAGCAGATTTTTCCTCCTTTCACCCACAACGATTCCTTAGTGAAGAGAGGAATGCTCATGCTGATGCCCCAAGTTTGCTCCGTCTCTAATTTAGGTCTAACCCTGGCAATCAGAATAAGCAATTTTGGTTTGGAAATGTTCAACAGAGATACTTTTACTATGGGGAAGAAATTTAGATCACAAAAACAAGGGGGTCTGAACACTTACTCCTTGATTTCTGAAATGAAAGGTGACATAAGGAGGAGCAGGAGTGGGAGCTGTGTGAGGTTCTCCTCAGCCCTCTGCTGCTGAGGAGAACACCAGCCACTCCGTTTGGAATAACAAATAACAGCATCCCTTGATTCTCCTCCAAGAGTTTTGGACTGATTGCAGCGGGATTACCCATCATCCCTGGGTTACAAACATCCCCACAGAAAAACAGGATTATGTGGTACTCTCACTTTAACCCATGGGGAAGGACTGGCCCATAAGATGAAAGAGACTTTTATTCCTGGAAATCAGGATTTCCCCAGGCCAGGGCTTAGCAGAGCTCTTGCAGTGGCGCTGGTGTAAGCTGTCCCCGACCTGCCCCCCTGGCACAGGGCTGTGCTGGCCACGAGGGCATTCCACAGCCTGTTCCCTGCTCCCAGCCATAAAGAATATCCACAGGAGTCCTTCCCTCATGTGCAGTGGGGTGCAGGTGTGGTGGGCTTTGCACCAGACCCCACCTGGTCCCGCAGCACCTGCCTGGACAGGGCTGTGTATGAGGGGCACGAGGCTGTGTGTTGGCACCTGTATGGAGGCAAGGCTGATGCCTTCAGAGAAATTAAAGCCACATTTACAAATTAATGGTCTTCTCTTCTCAAGCCACGTGTGCTGCTGCATCTCTCCTGGCCCCAGGGCAGGAACAGGCATTGCCCATCTCCAGGCAAAGTGAGGAAACACCATGTGATGGATAAATCACAAAAGCAGCACTGAGCATCTTTTCGGGTTTCCTCCCTGTCCTGTAACATGGGCCAAGTGTTTCAATCAATGCTCATTCTCAAGGGATATGAGCCCAGCTCAGCTGCCTCCTGGGTAAGGCATTTATTTCCTGGGAATCTGGTACTGTGTCTTAGGTCCTTTTTTTTAGCAGGGGATACAATTACTTTTTGTGGAAGGATATTGAAATGTATTATTTTTGTTACTAATTTGATATTATCCAATTATAAGATATTATAAAATTTGCAGATTCTGCCTTAAAGGTTTTAATCTCAGATTTGTGTATTACTTTGATACATTTAGATAAATATTGTAACAAAACACTCATTTACTCTCTCAGAAATGTTTTTATAATGGCTGTAGCTCTGTGTCGCGTGTTAGTATTTTAAATTCTATGTTAAAGAGTTTGTCATAACTAGAGTAGGGAATATATTTTTCATTTGTAACTTAGGTTCTCTTTGCATTGCAAGCTACCAATTAGACTCAGCATACCAAAAATAGCACGGGCAAAGACAGTTGGGCTACTTAAAAAAGCCGTGAGAGATTAACAAAGTATACCTAGACACAAGACACAAACCATATGCAGACAAGAAAGAACCAGGACAAATCAAAAGAGTTTCAGCAGGTAAGCAGCCACACAGCAGCTTGTGTCGTATATCAAAGAGGCACAGACAGTAAAACAGCATCCTGCAGCTGGCAGCGGGTAGAAAGCCCCCCAATAAAAGCTGGATCGTCCCTCTTTGGTTTCACAAGCTGTCCTGGGTAGTGACTGCAAAATTGAGTTGTAAGCATCAGAAGGAGACTGGAGTCATCCTAAACCACGTCTGTGAGGGTCCCTGGGATCCAGGAGGCTGAGAGTGAGGAGTGCTTGGCAAAGGAGGGATTCCTGCTCTCCTGGGAAGTCCCTCTGTGCTTCCCATCCAGAGCTCATATACACACTGCAAGGTAAAGCCAGACAGCACCAGGGCAGTTCTGCTTTCTTCTCAGCATCCATAACATGGATGACACTCCTAATTCCCTAAATAATACTAATTCCCAAAATAATACCAAAAAAATAAGCCAATTCCTAACTGATTAACACCCGAGAGGGAAAAACTGTAAACCCCATTTTTGTTTATGTACACACACTGTAGTAAGATAACAGGAAGGAAAAACGCTATTTATTGTTGATGTATTTATCTAGCTTTCAATTGTTTTGACTTGTTTTCAGGATCCTGCACAGTTTAATTCCTGATGTAGGTGAGCAGCAATGCTGGGAGCCAATTCCATACAGGCAGGAAGAACATGCAGTGTGCCTGTTATGGAGACATCCCTTGCTTGGTGGGTTTCCCAAACTGGAATGGAGGTCTCTGACTGTCCATGTGCAGGATGGTCTCCGTTTAGGGAGGGCAGGGTTTTCGTTACTGCGTGAAATTCAGTGGAGGTTACAGAGTTATTTTTTAAGGTCAAATTTATTCCTCTGCCTCCCAGTATCTGTGGGAATCCATGGGTGCCTGAGGGCAGCATTTCTGTGTTTAGGAAAGGCACAGCAGGGAAAAAGTCAGGTGACTTTCAAGGTACTTGGAATAACTCTGCTGACCCTGGTGGAAAGACCAGGGCCAAAAGGTGGAAGAACCTGATGCACCTCAGGCTACTCTGACAAAGAGTTGGATCACAGCCTGCATAAATTAAGGTCAGCACAGCTGGAAATTCTGCAAAGGGTTGAGCAGCTTGGGCTGATGTTGCTCCAGCTCCGAGACAGAAGCAGGTCCCCAGTGCCTGTGGAGATCGGGGACAGCCAGGACCACTCAGCTTCCCAAGGAATATCCAAACCCAGCACCTCCCTGGAGACAAGAAGAGCTCTTTAAATGCAATTAGGACTTGGGTTAGAGGCTGGCTTTGCTGTGTAATTATCAGCATTACCTCAGCATTATCAGTCCAGGATTTCACTGTTGATCCCGTGGATAATCCTTACCTGTGTGCAAGCAAAGGCTGCTGCTCCTCCCCGACCCCAGCCATCCCCTCCCACCCCTGCAGAGCACAGCACCTCCCACCCCACTGGTGCTGGCACTATCTGCTGTTTGCTGAATTATCTGCTCTGGTGAGCACAGGGTGTGAGAATGGGCAAAGGAGGAGCCTCTTAGTTCAGCCCCAAACCAGGGTAGAAGAATACCAGCAAAAATTAGCCAAAAATGTTTGTCTTCCCTGCCAATCCCTCTCAGTGATTTATTTCTTTTCCCTTCTTTTTTTCCCTCCAAGTTTCACACAAAGCTCTGTCTTTAGGATTAGCTGTCTACAGGCAGCTCTTTGTATTCAGCTGAATTTAAGATTATGGCTGAGCCATAAAAGGGGAGAAAGGTGACACTGGAGAGTTTCTGCAGCTGTAAATCCTGAAATATTCAGGCCCATGACATTTTTGTAGCTGGAAAACGCTGAGTGAGGCGTATCTGGTCAACACTGGGGCCCAAAGCTGGTTGGATTTCACAGAAGAACCTGCTGTGAGTCTCAGGTTTGGGTGGCATCTGATGCATTTAAAGAGATCTTTCAGGTCAGATGCTGAAACGCTGTTTTTATGTGCTGCTGTCTGCAGTGATTGCCAAGAGGTTTCACACTGGTCTCCAGTCCTGAGCTGGTGATGGCTCTGGAGTACTCGGGTGTGCTTTGACTGAGCTGTGAGGACGTGTGTGATGAGTTAAATCTGTCTGAAAAGGTCAGTGGGTCAGGGCTATGCAAACCCAAGCAGCCTGATTCAAGTTCCAGTTCACCACTGGATTGGTATTAAATCAAACATGTCTGTCTATTTACAGACACATGTCCAAGTCACTGAGTTGTGGTTAACAGACCTTGAGGTGAAGGGGATCTTAGGGATTATTACCCTACCACAGGCTTCCCCCCTGGAATTTTGCACTGGAAATCATATTCATGCATGTGAGTCTCATATAGGTGATGAATTTTAACTCCAAAGTTCGTGTCTTTAGTGTTCAGAGACAGGAAGGCAGCTTGAGGTGTGGTTTCTCCCCATATCTAATGAGTGTTATTACGAGGAAATCTTCTACTGGATCAGATGCTTCCAATGAGTCTTTAAAAGGCTTTGAAAGTATTTAACAGGGTACCAGAGCTCACCACAAACGGGAAGAGGAAAAAATTTATGAAGTCTGAGGCTTTGTCACCATGGTGACATCTATTTGAGTTTGGAAGTTGCATTAGTTTGAGCTCACAGATTTTTCTTTTCCTGTCATTAAAGGCACGCCTCTTATCCTCTCTCAGTTCCCTCCTCCGTCTCTTCTTACCCCACAATGACTGCATTTAAAAACTAAATTTCCTTTCAGGGGAAAAAAACCACACAGGATAAATTAGCTCCATCCATTACTGCCTCCAGCAAGCTGCAGCTGCTGAGGTCCATTTCCAAGTGGACCTTATGTATAAAATGAGAGAAAAAAACCCTCTTTTCTGTGACATGCAGTTGAACAGCTGTGATCAGATATGTCCAAGTGGGAGAGGCCTTTAATGATCACAGGGATGACCACATTCACCCCTCCAGTCACTCCCCAGGCTTAGGTGGAGTTCACAGCAGAGATGGATTTGACCCAGTGAAGAACATCAGTGGTCTTCTGGGTTTGCTTTGCAGAGCACGCAAAGAAGCTCTTCAAAGGTTTGTGGTACAACATAACCTTGACTTCAACTCTGGTTTTAATGGCTACTTGGAAGATGACAAAGACCACACTCTTTGGGAATCTGTCATGGGGTGAGAAGCCTCAAAACCTCAGGGCCAAATCTAAGCAGAGATGAAATCTCTGCAGCCCACACAACTGCAGTGGCAGCTGTCAGAAGGATGCCAGAGCAAGCCCTGCTCCTGGGCTGACAACTGCAGGACAGAGAGGCTGAAGCACAGCTTAAAGGAGAAATGCTCCTTTGATGGATATCCAGAACGGGTGACTGCTTCCCTTCAGGATGAGCATGCTGTGCCTGGGAGATGCTGATCAGCTCTCACAACAGCCCTGCCATGGATGGATGGCATGGCAGGAGCCCTGATCCACAGGCAATGGCACTTAGAAGACTTGGAATAGATGAATTTGGGCATTTGTTTGACTTGTCAGAGGGAGAAGCCAAGCTGTGGTTGATGGGTAGAGCAGGACTGGGCTTATTCATAGTCATGGGCTAATGGTTTTCTGGCCACTGGGAATCTTGGTCTTAAACAGCAGGAATTCTGTCCTAGCACTTAGTTTTAGGAGGAGTTTTCTCCCCTGCACTGACCAGCATCACACATCATCCCTCCCCACCTCCATCTGTGCTCACAGTCTAGTTCACTCTCAGTAACACATATTTTATTAAATTTGGCTGAGAGAATGTCACCAATTATGAAGGGGAAAGCAAGAGTGAAGGTTAGGGGGGAAAGGTGAAGGTTAAATTCAGACATTCATGAGTTTATGGGGCAGTTTGTCCTCAAATCAAAGCCAGGCATTCATGTTGAGCTACGTAAACAGGAACAAACACTCATGTGAAAGTCACTTAAGAAGCAAAAACCCATAAGAATGTTTGCTGCAAAATATGTACTTTCTTCTGCCTCCCTTCCCCTCCTCTTGGCCCCACTGAAGGAGATTGCTCAGAGTGTGTTTCCAGCCTGGACAATGTGATGCCTCCAAAGATAAAGACAAAACCATCCCTGCCCACAGACACATTTCATGCTCTGAAGGCTGAGCCGCTGCTGCCAGCACAGCCTCAAAAAACAGCACAGGATTCCAGAGCCCTGGGGTTAGGACACATCCCAGTCCTTCTTGAGGTGCCCAGTGGTGTTTTTCCTCAATGCCACACTCTGTTAAGGTTTAGCTCAAAGTATAATTTTGGGAAGAAACAAGAAAACTGGTGAGAACATTTTTTTAAAAAGCAAATTAACCTCAGATCCTCAGTTACCTTTTATTTACCAAACAGAAGAAGTTTCTCTGTGTGATACATTTCTTAAATTATAGGTTTCCCATTTCCTGGCATCCTAATAAAGTCTAGATGAATTATGAGAGAGTCTGCTGGGAGAATGAGTAAACATCTCCTACTGTCTGGAATGCAAGACGACTACTGTCTTATCCTTTGTTACAGGTTGTTAAGATAAAATTGCCCTATATATCAACAGCACAGTCAATGAAATTAGAAAGGGCATTCTACCTCCACACTGCCCCCGAGGGTTTGAGGAGGGAGGAGGGAAGGCATTGTTTCTTTGTTTATTTTGGGTTTTCTTTTGCCATGAAAGAAAAGAAGAAAAGGGGTTTGTTTTGGGTTGGGGGGAGAAGCTTTGTTTTGTTTCTTTTTAATGCAAATGAAAAAGAGGAGAAAAGCCAAGGAGGATGTTCGAGGCAGGTTTGGCTATTTCACCAGCTGTGCAAGCAGGAGAGGCAAAAAATTATGGTTTGATGAGAATCCCAGGAAAGGCTGAACTGCAGCGGCAGCAAAGCTTGGGTGCAAGGAGACCCTGAAGCTGTAAATGTTGGCTCCAAGCAGGGCAGAGGCTGAGTCCCTGAGCTAAGGGCACCCCATGGCTTTTGTCCCCCATCAAGTGTGTGCTCTGAGCAAGGGCTGCCCTTTATCTGCTGCTGCAAACTTGTCAGCTGCAGTTTGGGGAGAACCCTCTCGTACACCCCTGTAATCTGCTAAAGTATCTCTGGTGTGTCTTTTATCAAATCTTGATGCTGTTGCAGTTTTCCTAGTCTTTAGAGAGAAGAGCTACTTCTCCTGGAAAGTATTTTCTGGAAATGTGAGTCTCATGAGTGTGCCCTTGATTGCCAAAACACTAGGAAGCAGTCTATATGATCTGCCTGTGCTCAGAAGAAACCCAGTGCTGATCTGTTTTCCTTGCAATTAGGCTGTATCACCAAAGTAATTGCCTGGATTAGATTTGTTATGTTAATTGTGTCTTCAGCTGTCACTGCCCTTGAACCCCAGAGCCACGACAGCAGGATCCAAAACTTAAATCCCATTGCCTCTTTTCCACAAAAAAATTGATTCTCTGTTCTAGACACATCTCCCAGATGATCCCTAAGCTGCAGGACGTGCTGGGCTGTGGTGGAGCTCAAGGGTTTCTTGTGGAGGGACAGGGCTCTAGCGCAAGTCAAAGCCTCATCACTTCCATGTCCTCTCTTGTATCCATGTCAGCTTCTGTTACAGTCTCATTCCTTTGCCTTTTCATTTGTTTTTCCTGAGCATTTTGGTTTGCTTCTTTTTTTTTATTTTTAAACAAAGTTGTTTATTCATTTTTGAAACTCAAACATTTCACACTTAAAATATTTTTGTTTTGAAATCAGAAGAAAACTTAACTGAAAACAATGCTGGAGAAAAGCTGGCCATAAAGTGCCGAACTTGGGTGAGAAATGCTCTTGGATTCACAGAGCATTCCTGAGTTCCCCAGCCCATCTGGTAGCATGTCAGAAACTTTACATGTCACTCTCCTGCACTTACGTGTGTGTGTGCACACACATACACAGGAGAATTTTCTCTGACAAGCTGTAGGGCTTTACTACAGATTTTCCATCCCTTACCATGTCAAGAAGAAAATATCTTAATGCTCTATTCACAAAACACTTTTGGCCTGTTTCCATTTGAATGCTATGCTTGTTTGCATAGGCAATTCAGAGGGGAGTTCATAAAACTTTGTTTTGCCTGAATTTGTGAATGTCTGCCCACTGCATGGTCTTAAAATGAAATTATGTTGGAAAAGGGGCTGTTTTGGGATGCATACGTTTTGCACGTATCCTTTAAATAACTCAGATATGTTTTCTAAGGAGGATGTTTTTCCTACGGGCTGAAGGACACGTTTGTACCACCTACGAATTTCTTCAGCTCCAAAACAGCACTGAGTAAACAGCTGAGGGTTTTGCCAACTCAGTGTTTCCAGCACTTGGATCTGCCCATTGGAGGGATCCCTCAGCAAAGGACAACCTCTTGCTCTAATTCTTGCTGCTTAGCTCCAGCAGAAAATCTTTCTCCTGCCTCCGTTCCCAGCCTAAATCTGCGATAATGGGGCCAAAGCCTCTTCTCTGCCCAGCCCTGCCAGGAGCAGCCAGCCCAAAACGGATGTTTGTCTGTATTAATCAAACACACAGAATCTGCAACCTGAACTGTGTACAGAAATGAGTGGAAAAAGCGCAACCTGACCGCAAAAGTATTATTTTATAAATAAGGTCCTTTAGTAGTAGTTAATTGGATACACATTTTGCTGGATTCATGGAACATTAAAAACTATCATATCCAAATTGACTGACTGAGTTCATGTTACATCTCCAAATTGCCAGTGACCATTCTGCCTCGCAACATCAGACCCTGGGTTCAGCAATCTCGCTCGAGGGCCTTTTTTAAGCACATGGCGCTTTTTTTTCCCCTAATAGAGATTGATTTAGTGTATGTTTAATGGCCCCATAAATCACTCAACATGCCCAACTCACATACAAATTCTGCCAAAAAAAAAGTTTTCAAGGAAGCAGACGCCTTGTTCTTGGAACCAATTTGCCTTGCTCCCTGCGTGTGCACGAACCCACCATTTCGAGATCCTCCTTATAAAAATGTCCTGCTCTCCCAGGCCTGCACGTTGGTCATTTTCTCTGGGGTTGCTTTCTTACCATGCCAAGTTAAACTTGGGCAATTCCCCCCCTGTGCCCGTTCTGTTCGAGTGCCTTTGAGATCGGCAATAAATAAATTCATTGTGCATTTCAACGAGGAGAAGGAGCCGGAGCTGGAGTCGCATTGTGCCTGCCCTTGTGAAGATCTATTGTGTGCAAAGTAGTGCGCTATCGGATGGCGTGGGTCATTTTTCATTACCCCACTGAGGATGCAGCTCAAAGCAGAGGATTATAGAAACTCATTTCCTTTGGTTAAGGAAAAAAAAAAAAGAGTTAACATTCAATAAACTCGAGGGCTATGACGCAATGTGGCCCTCAGAACCTTCCGAGCAGAGCTGTTAATAGCTTCCTTTCCCAGGACGCGGGTTTGCCCCGCTCACTTATCGACTTTGATGCATTAGTAAAAGAAAATATCAACCCCTCATAACTCTCAGAAATGATACAATACATCACTTAAAAGTAAGCTAGGATCAACACATTGTTAACTGTTTGATCTCTCGAGTCAAAATTAATGATAGGTGTTTTGCACACAAAAAAATGAATGTTAAGAGCCTATTTAAGCTAACTAAAGACATCCCTACAACATCAGGGTTGAATTGGAGGTGATTTCCTGCAATGCAGCTGTTATAAGTTTATCAGTCTGCGGGTGGCAGTAACCAGTAATCATAACCAGATTGCAGAGGGGTGGGATGGAACTTATCTTTAAATAGAAGATCTATCTAACTAACTACAGAAAGCTGGTTGGGAACTAAGTCCACAGTATTATTCACCAGAACACCCAAGGGTCTGGGAGAAGCCAGTTTTCTGTATATTTTAAAGAAATGAAATGATTCTGAAGGTTTAACTGCTAGGCAGGGAGAAACCAAGGTTCATAATGATTAACAGCAGACCTCCTGCGCTCTTGTACTCGCAGCATTTACACAATGATGATAGCTAATAAGAAATGGCATTAAGAAATGACTTCAACTTTCTCCACTGAGATGTTGCCATAGGCTGTTGATGAACTTTTAGCTCATTCTCTTGTGACACGGAAAGGAAAGATCTGAAATGCAGCATATACTTCAAGCAGAAAAGCGATTGAAAAAATTCCAAGAAATCTCTGTGAAGAGCCAAAGAGAAGTGTTGCACTGCAAGACAATGCCTCTGGACAATTACAGCCTGTTAGTTTTAATGCAGCTCCAATTGCTTCCGTCTGCAGCTAATCTGACCACTGGAAACAGGCACTTTTGCAATGGCCCTTAATTTTTCTGATTTGTGTGTGGGCGGTATCTGTTGGTATTAATATGGCTGTTTTCCGGATTGAATTAGGGAAAACAAGATGAGCTTTCAAAGGAGCCTCAACTTTCTTTGAGAAATGTGAACTGCAGAGCACGGGATCCATGTGGATGGGGTAGGTCTGTCCCGAGCCCCTGGTGTGTGAACACAGAAAGGACGGACAGAGAAGTCCCAGGGATCCCCAGATGTCCCCAGCAGGACCCTACAATCTTTTTAGCCAACCTTGTTCCTGATTTTGTCAGATACTCCGGGTACTCCAGCTCCATCTTTAGAGCTGTGCCCACAGCCAGCAGGGATCCCCACCATTTCCAGCTTCCTGAGCCATGCAGATCCACTGTTTTCTGTGGATGAATGGATGCCTTAAACAGCTCATGAGTGAGCCAGAATCTTCTTCCATCCCCGAAGTCAGACACATCTTGATTTTAAACTGACCCTAGTTTGCAAGAGGTGCTGTGTGAACCTTTCCCAGGTCCAGCTCCTTCCCCTTGTAGGGACTGTCTCATGCCTACACTTAATCCTGGCTTATGGAAACCACAGTTCTAGAGAGGTTCAAATTTGCTTTTTTTATGAGGAACAGACTGAAAAATGGCAAACATAAAGTTTTAATAAAAATGAGTGTGTTTTTAAAAACTCTTCACACAGCTTTCCTTCAAATTGTGCTGCAAGTTTAAACCTAAAACAATTTTTCCCCATGTCTGATATCTGTACATTATTTATACAACACCTTTTTTCATGAAGGTATTTTAATTATTATTCCAGAGGTGTTTTTCAGTGGAGAAAAAGGAAATTATTGATAAAACTGTAAATTTGAAATACGTTTCAATTGAGACCCTTAGTCATTTCCAGATTTTTTTGTTTTCCAAGCCTTACTCAACAAAACCTCTTAATTATTTCTCCATGGCGATGGGATCAGCTCACTCTGTTCCTCTCCCTGTGGGGCGTATAAAACCCTCAGCTGGCAGATCTGCCTGTGCACCAGGCTGAGAGATGTGACAGATCACAAATACCTGGAGAGGATAAATTTTCCATTGAACAAAGTATCAGAGAGGCCCCTGCATGGCCTGCATGAGGACAGGTGGATGGGGGCCAAACACTTCCTGATTTCTTGACTTGCTGTGTGATTTCCCGGTTACTGCTTTGGAAGTGGCCCATTCCAGGCAGTCTGGTTACTGGGCTGGGCTGGGCAAGACCTGTGGCCACTCAGTGCTTGGCCTCATTCCTGTCTGCTCACTGTGGTCACTCCAGACTCCTCACCACAACCTCTGCCCCCTGCATGCAGAACTTTGTGTGCTTTACAGCCCATCCCACCATAGCCATGCCTTCAAAAATTCTGCAAAACTGGAATTTTACAGATGGCGAAACTGAGGCACTGATGGGTGATGTGTCCTGCCCAAAGTTATGCAGTGGATGATATGAAACAGAAATCAAGACTCCAGGTCCAGCTTCTTCTCTATCATACTGAGCTATGTCTTGTTAAAGGACAGCAGTGAGTGTTGAACTGTCAGCCTTCAATATAGGAACTTTTGCCAGAGTAGGCTCTGAAATTCTCTGATGTGTAAATCACTTAAGTTATAGGAAGGGCTGTGTTAAGACATTGTGTGGTTTGCTGCAATCCTTAGATTCACAAAACCCCTGTTAAAACACAGCCCTGTGCAAGTGTGGGAAGTGCTGCCTGTCCATCTGAACCGGAGGAAGATCTCTCTGCAGAGAATGGTGGGACTGGTACACAACCAGTTAAGTGGTTGGGGCAGTGTCACTCAATCCCTGCTGCACTGCAAAGTGCTGGATTCCTAAATGTGGGACCCAGATGCAAAAAGAACAAAGACCACATGAAAGTGGTGCTGATCATCTGAGCTGTGGCTCTGAGGAGGATGTGGAAGTGCTTGGGAGGCTGATACAGGGCTGGGGACAGACAACACAGCCAGCAGTCACTTTTGCAAGGCACATGTGAGGAGGAAAAGGTTTCTGTGCCTCCACCAAACCTCCTCGTGTGCAGCCTTGGGCATCTGAGACCATGCCTGTACACCCACACATGTGGGCAGGGCTCCAACCCCTCTGCAGATATGGGCCCCCCCAACCTTCTAGACAGAGTTGGGAGAGGACTGTTTTGGGAGCAATCCTTGCTAAAATGAGCCATGAGATGTGATAAATCTCCCTTTTTTTCACCAGGCTTTCCAGGGAACCAGTGACTTCAGTCAGAACTCCCCACTGCCCAGCTGGACTTGTAAAACAGCCCAAAACATGCTTGGACATCCCAATTCTGTGGGCCAGCCTGGCTGTGGGAGCCCCAGGGAGAGGGAGACAAGACAGAGGCAGGTTCTTCTCAGTCCCCACAGTGATGTTAGGCAGAAAGTCCCTTTGCTGAGGGGCCAGGTATGTGGGTGGCTTCTTGTGGCCAGCAGAGGACTCTGAAAGGCTGTGTGAGAGCACAATCAATGAGGTGAACATCAGCATTCCATGAGCAGTGGGTGACTGCCTAATTAGTGAGCTCTTTGGGGTTGGAGCCTGGGAGAAGGGCAGAGAGAGGCTTAAGCCATATCACCTGGGGGAGAGGGAACAGTGCCTCCTGACTGAGAAAACTTGGTGTGTAAAGTATCACCAAATTAGGTGAAAATCAGGAGTTCCCAGGAAGGACTGAGTTATAGGATTTTGTACCAGTCACTGAGAAGTTGAGCTGGGAGCTTGGTCCTGGGGTTTGGTTTGCAAGGCCAGAGTTTGCCCTAAGGAGGAAAGAAGCCTTGTGGCCTTTGGTGTTTTGATGACTTCAGAAAGATGAGAGGTCTCCTTTCCCTGGAAGGACAAAATGCTGGTGCTACCTTGATGTCACAGCCTGCTTCTCTTGAGAAGAGTGTGTGGAGGAAATGAGAAAGGTGATCTCTGGTACTGGAGAGGTAAGTTTCATCTTTTCAGTCCTAAATAAAATGATGCAGTAGTTTGCAGTGACTGAGAAACAGGTGTTGGGACTGATCACTGAACAGGCTGCAGCTTGAAGTAGTGTGTGAATCCAGGTAGAGCAGCTTCTGTGTAGTGTTTTTAGAGTAATATTACTTAATTATTATTCAAATGCTTTCTTTTCTCTGGTTTCACCTTCCTTTTGGTCTTACCAGGACTGGGGCTTGTTGTGTACAGAAACAATTTAGGCAGTGGCCTCGCTTGTTGTAGCTGGCAAAATTTGTCTGCTGGCTCTGCAGGTTGTGCCCTGTTCTGCTGCTACCCACTCTGCTCCATTCACTGACAGGGTTGAGTACAGCACGGAGCTGGGAGGAGGTTCCTAAAAGTTCTTCACACTCTGCAGACAAAATAATCTTGAAATTTTGTGAATTTTGCTGCTGTAGCTCAAGCTTGACCTGTAGGGAAGAGTGGATGTCCTCTATCCATGTAGGGGACCAAAAGCATTGCTTGGAACTGGGCATGCAGAAACAAAGGTAGAAAGAGATGCTCTACCTTTGAAAGCTGGTTTGCTCTTGTCCTCAGGACAGCAGAGATCAGCCTGCAGCTCTGGCTGGAGTGATCCTGCTGCTCTGCACCCAACCCTGGGCGGGCCAGGGTGAGCTCCATCCCAGAGAGGGCTGACTCCAGCTTTCTGAGGAATGCTGGCTGATTGGAATAAGCTCTCCTTTGATCTGGCAGACAGAAGCCCACAACAGCTGCTCTGCAGTAGATAAGGACAGGTACTCTCCAGGCTGATGGTGTTTGGAGATTAGTCCCTTGGATGTTGTGCAACAGGCGAAGTCACCCTGTTGGGGAGAGCACCTGCAGCTGGGACAGCATGTTGGGGAAGGGATCTGCTGGCTGCCAGGGCTCAGGTGTGATGTAAATGGATGAGCTCCTGCTTCGTCCTTCTCTGCTGTCCACCCACAACTCCTTCCTTGTGCAGAGGCTGGGGAGAAAACCTGTTCTTGCCAGTAAAATCTGTGTGCTGAATCTGGAAGTGTCTGTAAAGATTTTTTTGTTGGTTGGTTGGTTTTTCCCCTCTCTTTAGTGGAAATTGCTTGGTTGCAAACTCCTCTCTCACAGTTTTTTCGTAAGAAGTTCCTAACATTTATTGTTCCAAATAGACTCACTAAAATGCTTCTTTGTGTATTACTTGACTGAAATGTTGCCTCGATCTTGCAAGGAGGCTGATGTGGCTTGTGCAGCCCTTTGGCCTTTGTGTGTCACACCTTTCTTGACACTTGGGGATGTTGTGAGCTGACAGCTCACTCCCTAACTGTGATGCCAGCTCTATGTGAGGAGCAGCCCTTGGATCTGGGGGCTGCCAGCAGTGTGGGTGAGACTGGAAATAACCTTTGCCTGTAGTCAAAGGTAGTCAGGAGTGGTGGTGGACATGACTTCACTGTGCCCACTGCTCAGCATGAGTAACCAGTTCCATGCATTTCCATGCCAACCATTAATTTCCAGATGCAATGACTAGCATGGTATTTTCCATTTCCAGATTGTGTTTGTACTGGCATGATTTAAAATACTTTGTAATTACAGTGGTTCCTATAGTTGAGCTGCTAGAGCGATGCAGGGTGCTCAGAAGTTCTTCTTTAACCAGCAATTTTGGTAATGACAGTAATTCACATAATCTATCTTTGTGGCCTTGTGGCTTTCAGAAGTATAGGCCCTTTTTTTTAATTCTTCAGAGATGTAGCGCTTTCTCTATATATAGCTCGGTAGATATCTGGTGTTCTGGATGTGTTAAAATAAACTCCACTGAGGAATTCCAGTCCCATCGCCACAAACTTTCTGATGTTGCTGCTGCTGTTAATGCAATTGAGTAAATGGTGGAAGAAAAGGGAGTGGGAAGGGGGATATGGCAGCTTCCTCTCAAACCTGAAGAGGCCTCAACAAATACAATTTCAGGCAGCAGTGGAGCTTCATTTTGGCTGACAACTCACAGCACAATAAGCAGTTTTGGCAGCCAAATGTGACAACATCCTACTGAACAGGGAAAATCCTTTCGTTTGGGGAAGATGGCTGAATCCCAAAGCTGCTCTCGTTTACTGGTTTAGTCTACTACCAACAGAGACACTTCTAAATTACTTGAGGGAGAAACTGTTCCGACAGATCAGAGGCAGACATCTCCTTCCGTGTGCAATTAGATGTGCTGCTTCCTTTGAGAAGGGGCCAAAGCAAATGGGAAACAGCAATTAAGGTAGACACCAGCAATGAGGACCTAAAGTACAGGGCACAACTTTTATCAGCTCTTGCTGCACAGAAAAGGTCTTTAATTTGACTGGGGAGAGAAGAGCTGTAGCTCAATATTTTCATGGATTGATGAACTGCTATTTTTCCCAGAAGATCCTCATATGTACAGGGTGGGAGGGAGAGATGTTGATTAAATGTAAACTTCTCTGCAAGTGGGTGTGTGACCTCTGGTACGTTGTTCCTTTACACTCCCTTCAGAGGCAGGGAATAGAGCTGGGGAGGGTTTGCCATGCCTCTGTCCAATTAACCTGTGTATTTTCAACCAGAGGCTGGCAAAACTGGGGGATCCTGAGCCTAGAACAAGCCCTTGAGGTCACTACTGTCATACTGACAATAAATAGCCCCAAATCACTTCTTTTTCAAGCTGTATGAGCAGTAAATGCAGTCTTTGGTACGCCAGGGTCTGACCTAGACGGTGACAATCCTTGTGATCTGTCCCACCTCTCCATTTGCTGAGAATATTTCAAGAGGAGGCAGGTGAATCACAGACTTGATGCATCCCTGGTCTTCTACCTCTGTTCATAAAGGGAACGAGGACACCTGAGGAGACACCAGGGTATGTCTGGCACATGGTCTGGAAATGAGGCAAAAGCCACTCCAGGATCCTGCAGTGCCAGCAGAGATGTTTTTCTTTTCATTTTCTGAGAGGTGCTGCAGCAGAAAACCAGATCTGCTTCCTCAAAGACTGTCACTCCCATCTGGAGAACATAATATTTGACCCGTGGGCTTAACTTGCTGTCAATCTCCCACAACTCTCAGGAAGGAGCCTCCATCTCTTTTTAACTTGAGGCTGTTACCTCTTGCCCAAAAAACAGGTTTCTCAGGGCCTGTTCTTGAGCCGGATGAGAAACATGAAATAAATGAATGCAAAATCCAAGCATCTTCCTTTTTAACTGACATCAACAAAAACTCTTTGAAGAGGGAATGCTTAGCAAGTGTTAATTAATAGGGCTGTCATTGCAACTCCACACTGCCACTGCAAAGTGCAGTGAGTCACTGAAGACACACGTCCCTTTTTGGCTGCGACATTCTTTTATTGAGCATCTTGTTCTCAGCTGCTACTAGAAGCAGGAAATCTCTCAAAGCTGTGAAGAGCTGATCCAGTTTGTGCCTTGAACTGGTTATGCTTTTCCACCTACTCCCATGAAGAAGTGCCTCCAGCAGCTCTCAGAGGTAGCTGCTGCCATTCCTGGCCCAGGACTGAAGTGGCTGCAGGGTTGAGGTTTCCTCCAGCCCAGGCTCCACCACCTCAGTCGCTCAGTCACAACCTCCAGCCTAGGCTTCATCCCCAAGCACACCAACCTCATGGAAGGGCTTTACTGCCTTGTCTCATCCTTTTCTGTGGCCCCTGTGGAGGAAATTTCAGGGCTTTAGGACCCCCTGTCTCTATCAAATGTGGTCTAAGCACATCCCCACTAGTGTAGACTATGAGGAGCTTTGTTTTTTCCTGCAAACCAAAAATACCAATGTTTTTTAAATATCTGGAAATAAACAGTTACATGATCCACTGAAATTCATAACAAAGGACAAATTGAATCCTTCATGCTGTGTAACAGCCATAAATAAAGGCTTTATGGCTGAGAAGTTGTAGGCAAAGCTCCAGCAAAATCGGATTTATTCCCTCCCCACCCCCTGCACTATAAGTCTCTGGAAATGGGGGTTCCAAGGGCTGTTCTGACACAACATTAACTGCAGCTTCTTAAACCAGACTCCCTGCCAGTATTTACAGTTCACATTCTGTGCATGGTATGTGTGTATATAACTGCACCGGCCTTTACAGTTGATTTCTCAGTAGTCATGTGAAACCAAAACAACTGATGGGCTGCACTTGGAATCACTTGTGCATTTTTCTGATTTAGAATAAAAAAAGTGTGACTTGGTGTTAGGAAAAAGATCTCTTGATTAAAGTTACTCCAAGCTGATGGTGGCCCAATCTCTGTGAGTGTCATGTTCCTTCTCCCCAAAACCACCAGCTGGGTTTCCAGGGGAACCCTGTGAGATGGATTTTGGAACTTGGTTGTACAATTGCAAAGGCAGTAGCTGCATTCTTTCTTCTCACAAATGCCTGGCCCTACCTCTACTTGCTGTCTCCTCCAAAACTTAACTCTGAGGTGTCATGAAATATATCTGTGGAGTGAGTAATTAACCAACTCCTAAAACTGTGGTCCAGCCAGGTCGTTCAGAACAGTTGTTCAGGAAGAACAACTCATTTCAGTGGATTTAAGAGCTAGTTTCTCACTTCAGGAGCCAAATATAGGTCAGTAGTGGCAGTAGATCACTGAGGAAAATGTATAAACAAATCAGAAGCAAAACACCTCACATGTCAGTTTTGGATCTGCTGAGTATGTTTGTTTGTGCTCCTGTGTGCCTAGTATGCAGCCTAAGATAGAGGCTAAAATGAGGAATTTATTCTCATTAAGCAATTGCCCAAACCTCTCTTTTTAAGGAGGTTGAGTAGTGCTTCTGCCTGAGGCAGAGAGACATAGAGCCACTGACTGCTCTGCTCTTGTCTACAGCTTGTTTTAAACACTGAACAAAATGGCTTGAACTGTTGGGACCTGAGAAATGATATCTTTGAGCTCTGACCCTTCATAACTGAATCCAGACACTCAATGTCTCTGCTTCCACGTATTTTATATGGAGCACCTGACACAGCAGCAACAAATAGCATGGGAATAAATCCAGCAGCCTGCAACAGTTCTCCTTCGTTAGCCAAGCTGAAAGTCACCTTGCTGGTGTCACCATCAGTGTCTGGCCACTGCTGGGGCTATTGTCCACTCTGGACCTTAGTGGGGAGATCATGCAATGGGAGAGAAGGTGGGGAGCCAGGGCAAAAACACCTCTGTGACCCTTTTTGCACTCCACAACCACAGTGACATCCCAAACCTGTAGTGCTGCTCTGGAAATTTAGCACAACCCCAACGTCCTGTGCTGGAGCCCCAGGTGCTGACACAGTAAAGCACAACAGATCCACTGAGGGCCTGGCATCCCCTCCTTTCTTCTTAAGAGCTTCTTAAAATAAGACCATTAGCCCCAAGTTATCAGCAGCACAGAGCTGCTCACTCAGGAGTCACCTCAGCTCCCGGGGAAAGGGTACGGGCATGGTTTTAATTACGGGCACAGAGGTTGCAGTGGATACAGCCACTCACCCCCTCCCAGGCCCAGACACAAACGCTCCATTCCCCAAATTACTGCTGACTGGCCTGGGACTGGGTTTTATTGCAGACAAGCAAGCCAATTCTCTGAGGGTGAGGTTAATTCAAGCAGCCCCATGTAGAGCTTTAGTCTGCAAATGGTTAAATGCTTAACCATGCCTGCAAAAACTGGTCAAGTGCAAAGCTGCCTTTCCAAGGGTTTGTAGGCCTGAGGCTGAGCCCCCTTTTTTTTCCCCAACTTTCTCCAGTACCTTTCCCTGGTGAAAAAAATTGTGAAGTTGATGAATCTCTCTATGGCTTTTCCTGTTTTCCTTTTAAATACAAAGCCAAATTTAAGCTGTTTTAATATTGTGCTGTCTTCATTTGTGGCGTGAATTCATACATGAGGATTCTATTGGAGAAAACAGCAGATTTATCTCAATGTGGTAAACCTCACAATACCAAGAAACAACTTTCCAAATATTAAAATTAAAAAGTCTGCTCCTATTGCCTGGTAAACAGACCCTTGGAAAACCAGCTAGGAAACAAATCAGTGCGTTAAACCTGTTATCCTAAACTTCTGGTCTTTCTTGGCTGCTGATTTAGGAATACAAATTCCACAGCATTAAGTAGAAAAAGGGAATAGACATTTTTATTTAAAACAGAGTAACTCAAAGTGGCCATAATAACCCATTTGTTGCTTTTGTACTCGGGTAATGAATGACTGCAGTATAAAGTGCTCCTAGTTTTTGCCTCGAGGTCTTGTCAATCATTACCTGATAAATAAAAACTTCAAACAGGCCCCTTTTAGCTTAATTGGGCAGAATTTCTCTCCGAAGGAAGGTTGAATACAGAGAATAATATGTTTGTGGCAGCAGTGGAAGTCAGCAAGCAGGGTATTGGGATGGAAGCATACAGAGGATGTGAATTCTGAACTCAAAAGATGAGTCTTTGGGGTTTTTTCATCCAGAAGTATCTGTTCCCATTGCAGGCAGAGCTGAGGGACTGAATCCAGCAGCCCTTGGCTGTGCCCTGAGCTGCACTTGTGCAAGTTCTGCTGTCCCTCTCTGGTTTTAGGCTTCACAGCTGACACTTCCATAACAATCAGGAATCTTAAAATTGCACTGAGGCTTATTTTAAATCATTATTTTTTATTATGTGAACACTGGCAGCAACAGAGGCAGTTTCCTGCATAGGGACAAAACGATCTTATTGTCGGTGCTGGAACAGATCTGAAACAGCTCAATTAAGCAAACATAACATCCTCAAAGTTTGGCCTGGAAGGAAGTTAAAATAACTGTTCTATAAAATGTTTTAAATGTGCTTTAAAATGTCATTACTCAGATAAATCTAGCTGTTTGGAAGCTTGTTCACTAGGGTTTTATGGCCCTGCCAGTTTATGGCAGTGTATGTATTCACGTCAAGAATTCCTCTTCCAGAACAGTAGATGAGGAGACAAAGCCACAGGAGTGCTGCAGACCAAGGGGAGGCTGCAACCAGCTTGGGAATGGAGTTTTGGCTCCTAGGCTGGGAAAGCTGCTCCAAAGCACATCCAGCAAGTTGTGTGTATTTGGCAGAGCTGGAGACCAACAGATATTTCATGATATAAGGCTGGACGTGTTGAAGTCAGCAGTGAAGCTGCTGTTGGCTGCAAGACTGGCCCTGCAAAGCAAAAATATTTATTTTATTCTTTCTCCTCTTGCTGGCACCACCCCTCTCTTCACCAAAACGCAGAGAATTGGGACCATAATGAGAAATACCAGAGAATCCTCCTTCTAAAATTAGTCCAGGCCTACAGAAGCTGAGTAGGTATCACTTTACATCAATAAAGGTCTTTCCACGGATGCTTTGCTGGACTCTCAGAGCAGTGCATGAAGCAAATTTAATTATGAATTTGTAATTGCTCGCGGAAGATGGCAGATTAACTCCCAACTGCTGATGACTTAATCCTCTGGCCCAGCAAATATATGTATGTAAACTGGCAAAACTCTGCTCACTGTTCAAAGTAAACAAGAACACCAAAATTGCTGTTATGCCCTGAAGATATGCTCAGTTAATAGAGGGATTTAGACCATTATTTTTTTCAGCTGCCTCCATAGCAATGCAGTGTGGTATCCACAGTAGGAAACCTCATGCCAGCAGCATCTCTCAAATATGCTAAAACAATCTAAATTAGAAAATGTCAGCTTCTTGGCTGATGTTTCTTTGGAGTTTCTTTCTTCCTTTCTTGTGCCTCTATAATTTTATTGGGATGACTAAATCTCTGAACTATGTTAGCAGTAAACAGAACTAATTTACCCCCTGCTTCTTTCAAACAGCTGCTGACAGCTGCACTATAATTCAATCATGGATGTTTGCAGCACTGACTGCAAAACACATCCATATTTTTGCTATTCTTCCCTCCCTGTTGTATTTGGACCGAAGGAGCTGCACCAAATAATGACATGTGACAGTTTTGCCCGTACATAGAGATTGAGCTGCACAAAAACAGAGGCTCAAGATGAAACGTTGCCCAGCCAAAAAGGTTCTTTGAATAAAAGGAGAATAACCACACAGATACACAATGTCGTCGGGACGTCTTTTGTAAAGTTGCAATGATTTATTTTACTAGTTTGTACAAAAAGGCTTCTGACAACTGCTCTATGAAAAGAACCAGAAATGTGTATGCATTTTTGCCAACTGTTAATAAATATCTTCTTAAATAAGGAAACAAATGTGTTTAGGAACCGAGAATCATTTTTCCTGCATGTGATTGAAAAGGAATTCAGAGATGGAAATAAATAATTCTTCTTCCGCTTGTGACAACTATTTACATAAAAATGTACAAACAGTGAAGCTGATGTTGAGCCTAGCAACAGAAATCCTGTTATTATGCTTAAAAACAACAACAAAAAACCAAAACAGAAACAATCCCCACATAATATTTAATATATGAGTCCTATACAGCAAGATACCGTGGCCCAAGGTAAAAATGCAATACACCAACGCAGCGACCACCAACACTGAAACACCCGCAAGAGAAAACTAATCCTTGACTACTAAATAGTGGAAGTTCAGGCATGATTAGCTTTTAACTTTCTAGGCAGCACCTTCACTTCCTTTAGGAGGTTTACAGAAGCACTGCTGTATATATGTATACAATGTCAAAAGATGTTTCCCATCTGTGTGATTTCAGTTCCTCACTCTAAACCAGGAGTGCACTGAGGGCAGTTTTGGCTGCTGATGGTGGATGGTGCTGGCTGCAGGCCCTGTGAGAGGTGGACTTTTGGCTTCAGCTGTTGTCCTGCCATGTGGCTGGCTGCGTTTGCCCAAAGTCTCCCCGTGGGGAGTTTGCTGGAGCCCTGCCTGTGGAGTGTGCCTGCTGCAGCCAGGCCGCTCCTGAAGATGTTGGAGTGGCCTGGGTGGGATGCCAGGCACATCTGGCAACGTGGCAGCTGCTCACCAAGGCCTCCATCCAAAACCTACCAATGTTGTGGATGGACTTCCCCTTTCCCCTCAGCCTAAACCTGATACTGAGAAAACTGCTGGGAAAACACCAATTTACTTAAATGAGATGAGAATTAGGCCATCAGAAACAAGTTTCTGATTTATTTCATAGACAGTTGGGGTTTTTTTCTTCCTTTGCTTATTCCTTTTAAAGTGAGGCATCTGGTCTGGATTTGATCTGTGACTTAAAGGGAGAAGAGTAGTGAGTGAAGTCCAGAATTTCATTTATCTTCTTTCTCTGAACCCTCCTTTAAGGCAAGACATGGAGCCAAGACCCCACTGTGGCTGCATCGCCCCATCTCCTCACTGAGCAGAGACCCTTCTCCAGGGATTGGCGATGTCCTGGACCCATCTGTTGGAGGTTTAGCTTTTTGGAGTTTGGAGATTTAGAGCTGGGTGTGCTGGACATGGTGTTTTACTGGGCATTATTTTCTTTTTATCTCCGTGGTGGAATTTAAGCCAATCCTTCTTTGATGCGTGCCAAAGTGGGGGATTTGTTTATGATTGGTTACTGCAACTCTGCATTCTTCTTTGCAACAACTTTAATTGAGCCTTAATTACTTAAGTGTGATGTTTGGGTAACCTGTGACTTTAAAAGAAGGAAAAATAAAAGCCTTGAGGGGACATTTTCTTGCTTCTTGTTCCAGCTTCTTGGTGGCCCTTAAAAGGGATTGTTTTGGGGTTTTTTTGAGGTGAAGCCAACAGAGCAGGAGGTTTATCAGAAGCACTGACCCCAGGAAGGAAGGTTTCCTAGCTGGTTCCCAGTCTGTGTGGTGCTGGGTGTACATCCCAGCTCACAGCACCTTCTGTGCTTGAGCCTCCGTGTTCTCAGGAAGGTGTTGGAACTTGTTCCCTCAGGGAAGTCGGTGGACATTTTCCACACAGCAGCAGGATCTTTAGTTACAGCTCTGTAGCTGCTTAGGATACCCCAGCTAAACATTAGGTTTAATCCCTGCTTCTCAGCATTTTGATGCTTTCCTGTTTCAAGTTCAATGCAAATTCAAATACTTCCTGGCTGCAAGAGGAAATTTCCTTCCTTGTTGATAGAAAAAAGTACACCCCAAAATTCTTGCTCTTTGAAGAACTTTTCTTCAGTCTTTTGCTTGCCACTTGATTTTTTTTCTTAGCCTAATCTGTCCTTTGAATTTGTGTCAATCCACATCCAGCTTTTGCTACTGTAGTTTGAAACTGGAAGTTGCATGTAATTCATCCTTCATTTTGCTTATGAAATTGAAGCAGAGGGGTGGAAGCAATGATTCTCTAACAAAATACCTGTTCACTCCAGGTATATTTTGTTCACTTATTTTATTGCAAACCGTGTTACAGGAACTACACACACTTATTAGTCACAGCACAGTCTCACCTTGGATAGATTATTACTGTTTTACTCACAATCAACACTGGTGAGTTTGCAATCTCCAGAAAGACTCGTTTGCAAAAGTATGTACTGTAGGAGCCAATTTTGTAAGCAGATTTGGTTTTAAACGGTTTCTCTGGCTTGTTTCAGTTTACAAGCTCATTGTCTGTAATAAACTAAAACAAAATGTGTTCAAATGTCTCTTTAGATTCAGAAACTGTTCCATTGTCTGAACTTCCAGCGGCCTGGTCCTAAAATGGTTTGGGATTTTTTTAAACCCATGGCTGGAGCACCAACCTTTCCCCCTCCCCCACACAGCCATACAAACTCACTCTTTACAAATAACTTCTTTTTCTTTCGTCTTTCTCTTTCCTACAAATCTAGTGGCAGCCACATGCTCGTACCACCATGTTCCTGTATTTTTTTAAGATAACATTGGAGCTGTCATCAAAATAGAGCACTGAGATGGCATTGAGTTGTGTAGGAGCACAGCAGGGTTTCGGCACAGTCTCTGGGTTTATAAAGTGAACCTGGGGAATGAAAGTAAAGGCACGTTAAGATTTACTTTTCCCCTCTCCTCCCCCATATTCTTCTTTCCTGGGCAACCTTCTGCCTGTCCCATACCCTCCCTCAGACAGCAGCTGAGCTGTGTAGCTTTGGGATACACAGACCCCTTCCTCAGCCTGACCCCAAATCCACTTTTGGTGGCAGCACAGAGTGGATCCTTACAGAGTTTTCCCAGGAGAGATGCTGATAGTGGGGCTCATGTCCTGTTCCTTCCTTCCCATGCAGTGGGACTAAACCCCCATTACACTATCACAGGGCCCTTGCAAACCAGAGAGAGCCTGCCAATGCCTGCAGCAAAGGCAGGGTCATTTCTGGCCAGCTGCTGATTCAGGCCACTCAGCCAGACATGTGGAGCCAGATGCTGCAGGCACTTCATGAGCTAAGGCAGACCTTCCCTCCCTTGTTAGCTAGGAGACCCTTCTGTGTGTAAATTTATTTCTGAGTAGCACCTGTCAGATGTTACTCCAGGTCAGGAGACAGGCTGCACCTACCAGTGTCTGTACAATGGCATGGTTTGTAGCATTCATGTAGGAATTCAAGGGGAAAGCACATTCTCCTTCACAGTAATAGGCAGCGTAGCCCTCCGGAGCAATGATCCAGTCCTGATTAAATTGAAGCCATTAGATTGTGGAGAAAGAAATGCAGTGAAACAAAAAGCCAACCAGCGCATAAATCTATCCATTCACACATCCATGCACAGTTACAGTGGCCTGCAAAATAAAAATCTGCCCCCCTGGCCTTTCTAAAGCTCTCTTACAGGCCTCCAAAGTGCCTGCTCTTCCTGGAGGGACACATCCCACATTGCAAATGTGTCCACAGAGTAGCTGAACATTTGGGTTTGGCTGTTTATCCATTCAGCAGTGTTCTCCTGGCTGTCCACAAGGATCACTTCATCCAGAAACACAGTGCAGACACAAGCTTTCAGAAAGGAAAATGTCTTTAACCAGGTCTAAAAGAATGGGCAGATGAAAATGGAGAGTTGTGTGGGCCTTCAGCACTGCCAGAGGACCTGCAGGGCCACAGCTCCTCAAAAGGACCTGAGTGTGTTGAGCTTCCAGCCAGTCTCACACTAAATATTTGTACATCCAACTTAGCAGAAGCACTTAAGCATGCTAAAGGCAGTAGACAATATTTTTCCTCTCAGGATTTAAGATAAAAAATCCAGTTAGTGGCTTGATCTCCCTGCTGCAGGTAAGTGAGAAGCCAAGGCATCCCTGTCACAGCCCGGTCACGCCCAGCCCTTACCTGCCACCCCAGGTCCCTGAAGCTGACGTAGAGCTCGTGTTTCTTGCAAGCCTGGCGCTGGTCACTGCTGCTGTTCTCTGTCAGGGGACAATGGTGGCCATGAGGCTGGGCTGCCCCAGCACCCACAGCCCTCAGCAGGGAGCGAGGCACCACTGCTCATCTGGTGCACTTACAGCGGGTTTTTTAGCTGTTTTGGTCATATAACAGTGGCTGGGTTCATTGATGAAATGCACTTCTGGCTTTTTTGTGCAAAACCGAAAAAGGTCTGGGAAAGTAGTATTTTCATCTTTGTTTTTTTTCCCCTGGACTTCCTCTGACCTCCTAATAGCAACATGCAGATCTGTTTTATTACTGCCTACACACAAAAGGAGAATCAGTGCAGTTTTGATGTTGTGTCTATCCTGGCCATGTAGCCTGAGCTGAAGACCCAAGTAGAGGAATGGCTCAGGAAGAATTTCTTCAGTGAAAGGGTGGTCAGGCATTGGAAGGGGCTGCCAGGGATGTGGTGGAGTCCCCATCCCTATAAGTGTTTCAGAAACAACTGGTCATGGCACTCAGTGCTCTGGGCTGGTTGAAAAGGTGGGAATTGGTCAAATGTTGGACTTGATGATCTTGGAGGTCTTTTCCAACCTTAATGATTCTATAGAAATATGACTGGAAGCTCTGTTTTTCTTCTTCTGCCTCTCACAACCTCCCCTTCCACTCAGTGAGACACTCCCAGAAGCAGCTGGAATTTGCTGCTGCCTCAGCAGAGCCAGCCCTGATGCTGGGACCATCACCAAGGGCCCATTACTCTGAGGTATCACATAATTAAGCCACATTTCTATTTCAAATGCCTGATGGAGTTTTCTTCCAAATTAGGAAGCACAGCTCCCCTCAGAATAGCCGTGGTTATCCTGAGAATGAATGGGTTTTCTTCTTCTGTGCAAGAATTTTGGGACTACTACACTATTTAGGGGCTAAACTTAAAATCACAAGCCCTGAAAATGGACAGCATTTGGATTCAGATCCCCTGATCACTTGCTCATTGCTGTAATGTAATGATCTTCCATTTCAAAAAGAGAATTTATTTCATATGAGAGAAAAGAAGTTTTTCTGGTTAGGTGCTTGGGGTTTTTTTAAAATTTTGATTAAGAAATCCCTCAATTTCACTTTGCTTCTGAGAAACATTCTTTTTCTTGGCATTTTGGAATAATCCCAAGCGGGTGGTGGACCAAAGTGACAGCAAAGAGATAATGTAGGAGAAGCAGTTCCCATGTCATCCCACACCCAGAAACATGGAGCCTGTGCTGTACCTGCGATGTTGGACACCCGGAAAGCTTCCTGGTTCTTTGGTGTTTTGGATCGGTTCTGGCTCCTCTGCTTCCCCCCCGTGGAGCGGATGCTGCGCAGATGCACCTCGGTGGCTTTGAAGAAGGCGACGGTGAAGGGCTGCTTGTTCTGCGGGCCGTGCCTGCCGATGAGCCCCACCAGCTTGGGGTTGATGCTCTGTCCTGGGAACACAACAGGCTGATGAGAGAGCCTGCAGCAGCTCTGCCAGCAGCCAGGAGAACACAGGGCAGAGCTGCTGCCTGGGGAGGGTCACTCCTGAGCATGGCATCAACTCACAGGGACCTGGACTTAATGGGTAAAGCTGCCTCTGACAAGAGCAGCTCACCGCAGCTAAATTCATTTCATATCTGTGTGTAAAAGTCACGTAAAATAGTCCTACATATAATTATTTTACCCAAATCCGCTCAGCATTAACTTTTCCTGCATTCTTTAGAGGGGTTTCTTTAAGTTCACCAACCTATAATTTGAAGTGATCCTATAAAAGGAACCATAAAACTCAGCCCATAGGAACATTAAATTCCCACTGGAAGGTTATTAGCTTAGAATAAAAATGCCTTGTATGAAATGCTGACAGAGTTCCAGATATACTTCAGCTGAGAGAAACAAATGTTTAGAGACATTTTGCTTATTGCTGCTTCTTGCCACCACCATACCCGATAACTTTATACAAAACCTTGATTATCATCCGTATGTCCTTCATCTTGGGCTTTAGAATTATTTGATTTTTGCTAAAAGACAATTAGTTGGTTTGTCTGTAGAATTAAATCAATTATTTACAAAAAAAGCAAGGCAGTGGGAAATTTAATGTTTCTCCCTGTTGCTGTCAAGGGATGTCTGGGTGCTGCTGTGAGATGCAGAGGTGATATCCAGGATTATACTGTCCCAAGCTACTGAGTGCTGCTGCTAGGTCCAAGTTATGTTAACAGCTTTGTGATCCTTTTGCTAAGGACAGAGCTGCACCTTGTCACCCACAAATCAAATGTGCAAAGGAGAGCTGACACTTTCTTGGAGAAGCCCTGCCAGGCAGCCTGGCCAGGAAGAGCAGGGCAAGGGGCTCTCAGTTCACTTATTTTGTATGACTTTTTAAAAGTAGACTGTATTTGCTTTATGATTACAGATTATGTAACAGCAAATACAAAGGAGGGTTGGGGGTTGATTTATTTTGGTTTTTTACTTCACCTAAAGCCTTGAGGATTGCCCAAGCATACAACGCTGCATCAAAATCCTGCTGTGCTTACAGCACATGATTTTCATATGAAGTTCAAGTGTAAAAGCAGCTGTTAGTGCACACAGTTGATCTAAATCCAAAATGAAACTTGGGGAGCAAGGAAGGACATGTCTTTGCCATTCAAAATAAAATGAAAAATTCATGTGTATGGTGGAAAAATGTGAGTGCAACTGTCTGCTGCCAGGGAAATTGGTTACAGAAGACAAGCAGACAATCAGCCCCTGTATCTCTGTATTTACTTTTTAAACACTGCAGTTGGCTTTTCTAACTTTTAATGACAGGCTGATCAACGTATTTTGTTAATCCATTTGGAGAAAGCAGCAAGTTACTTTGCAAAGGGGTGAAATCAGAAATTCCCAGTGATAAGTGCATTCTCATCTGTTATTTGACTCAAGTTAGGAATATGGTTTCTTTATGCAGTCCTGAGAAGTCTAGCTGAGTTTGTTTATATCTTTGAAAGCTCTGTCTGTGATAGGTCTGGTTGTGTTTGCAAGGGTCCACCTCTAATTGCTGCAGCAGAGCAGAAAGGATGACCCTAAGTGCGTACAAGGCTGCAGCACTTCCCTGCTTGTAGGATCCTGAAAAGCCTGCACTGAAATCTGTAACACATTTATAAATCAGCTTCCTTTTCCTACTTATGCTCAAAACCAAGATTGACTCTTGCTGTAAAATCACGAGGTGAGGCTGGGGGAGGACAGAGAAATAAGGCTTCATCAGCAGAAGAGTATGAGTGTGAGACTGTAGAATCCATAGTGCTCAGAGATACTCAGCCTACTTCCAGCTAGCACTTTTCTGTGGACTCTGGGCTGGGTCTCAATGGTGTTTTTGTATTTGAACCACAGTTGAACAAATGTGCCATGATCAGGGACACAAATCCTGTGCTCCCAGGTGTTTCATTTAGGAGGCAAACTGGAAACTAAAAACAAGGACGAGTGTAAGAAAAGGGGTTAAACTAGTCTTGGCTGTCCTTTAAGAGTTAAGATTAACTTGTAAATCAGGTTGAATTTGAATCTTTGTCCAAAGATGGCAAAAGGTGTCTGGTTTTGGGGTGGGCACTAGTAACTTCCACGGTGAAGCTGCTTCCTTGCATCTGTGTTTGGGTTTCTGCATTCACTGATCCTTCAGAAAGGGCAGGTTAAAACAAACCCTGTGCACCTCTCTGTGCAGTCTCACATGAGTTAAATCACCTTTTCATGTAAATGACTCTCTAGGTTGCCTGTTCTAAAACCTCTTTGCAGAGTCTTTATGCAAAATGCTGCTTACTGGAAATCTGCAAGTGTTGCATGAAAACCAAGAGCAAGTGATATCACAGATGCATATCTGGAGAATGAAAGCATATCCTTAGATAACTACATTCAGAATATTTATAGTAGTTTTGAGGTGGTTTTTGCTTAAACTACTCCTGTGGGGCAGTCAGGCAGTTCTAGATGGTCCCAGGTCCTGGGAACCCCCAGAAAATCCAGGATATTTGCACAAATCTCCAAGTGAGCATTGCGAGTCCTAATTTTGAGACAAAGCAGCATGACTTTTTAGCTAAGGTCTGATTAGAAAAACTCCCTGCCTGATTCCTTTCTGGACATGTTTCAGAGCCAGCTCTTCCCACCCATTCCCAAACCTCACAGGTTTGTACCATACACTGCAGACTGTAGAGTCCAGACCAGGTATGACTTTATCAACCATTTTTACTGACACAAAGGAAGTTCAAGTGGTTCCTGACTGTTTTCTGAATTGGAAAGGACTTCTGTGCCAATGGACAGCAGCCCCCTACATCACTCAGCTGTGCCTTTTTGCACACAGCAAAGTTTATTCTTCTTTTCTTGACTGGATTGTATTATCTGCAGATTAGCCAGCAGTGTATACACTAATTGATGGGGATGTGTGCTCAGCTAATACTGGAATGACTGCAGGCAGCTCACCAGCCTGCTACAGCATCTGAGTACATCCTTAACATCCTATATGTCTATGGGCTGTTTTCTTAGGCAAAACCAGGAAAAATGTGCTTAAGAAATTCTATTTGAAGGAAAGAGCGCTGAATGCTTAGGGTTTCCCCTGGCTGAGACTCATGTACCTGAAACAGAGACTCCCTGGTTGCTGCTGGTGTGTGACACTCACCATCAATCCCTTCCACGGAGAGCTGCAGGCCCAGGTTGTGCTGGGGATTCACCACCCAGTGGTTACTGGTCGCGGTTATGTCGAACACCAGCCACCCTTCCTCTGCAGCCCAGATCGTTCTGGAGTCGAGCAGGAACAAATCTGAATCCCTGAAACAAAGAAGCAGAATTCCCAATTAGCCAGGATTTCCACTGGAGTCTCCACAGGCACCCATAGGCATCCTTTAGGCAGCGCACGGGGTTGGGCTTTCAGCGACGGGTGGAGCTGGGCTGGTGTGTGCTCCCCTCTACTCACCCCCAGATGAAGCTTCTCTTCTCTTCACAAAAAGGAGGATGGGTTGAAGCAGAGTTGAGGTGGTTTGGGGTTACTTTGCTGTTACAGTTAACCTTGAGCTCCTGATGCACCTTCAAAAAACGATTGCCAGGCACAGATCTGCAGAATTACTGTTTGCATATGCAAACCTGGTAATTGGGCAGACAGTGGTGCTCATTAGCCTTTCCATACATAATTTCCTGACTTTTATACGTAATTGTAGCATTGGTGCAAGCCAGCTGGAACACTGGTGTGCATATATTAACATATGTAATAGGTTTTTTTTAATTTGCTCATCTGAGGTTACAGGTAACTGATTGAGGCAATCACCCTCTGCACAGTCATGGTCTGCACTATTGTGGGTCACAATCTTTTTCCAATTCATTCCTTGGGTTTTTTTTTTTTAAAGGCTGCTGCTGGGTTACTCGAGCTGAAGAAATAATATCAGAAAATGAAAAAGATCCTAAATAGAGAGGATTCTATCCTTTTGAAAAAGGTGAAATTATTTCAGATTTACAAGATGTTTCCTGGCAAATTTCTGAAGAATTAAATTTTGAGAAAACACAGGTTCTGTAGAGGAAGGAATCTTCTCTTATCAGAAAAGAAGGAGATAAAACTCAGATTTAAAAAAATTTATACTGTTGCAGTTCTTTTATAAAAAATTACTTTAAAAGAAGAACAAAGACACATGGTGGAAGTGTCTGGACAAGTCCTGTAAGAGCTGCTTTTGTACCTACAGTGAACAAACATGATAACTTGTTCAACTGTAATTATATCCTTCTGAATGAAGAACTATCCTTGAAAAACCCTTTAATCACATCCTCAAAGCTTTAAAGAAGGTCTTATGAACTTTGTCACTATGGATTTGTCAGTGCAAATATATATATTTAGCTTAGCTTACACAGTGCCTCTTGTTGGAACGAAACATCAAGTGATCGGAACTGAATCTGAGGAGAGCTGTTGGCACAAAGGCTTTTGACTCACAGCTTTGAATGATTCTTTTCTCTGTGAGATACCAAGAAATTAGAAGCTTTTGTCCCACACAGAACAGGAAGGGTTTTTGCAATGCTTTTACTATTTAGCTTCCCTTTCAACCTTTGTGTGTAAGAGATGATGGCTTTCCTCCGTGAGCTGAGGGATGTCAGCACCCACCTCTGAATCTGCTGCCTTACATGAAATTAAATTTGTGAAATGAGTTCCTCCAGAGCGCGTGAGCACACATCCCAGGGTGTGCAAGAGGAGGATTCTGTGTTTCCTCCCTAAAGCAGGATAGCTTTGGATACCCCATGGCTGAATACGCAGCTGGTGCTGCTCAGGGTGCAAGCAGTGCTTGCTTTTCAGCAAAGTTCTGGTTTGCGGAAGAAGCCCTACATCAGGACTTGCTGCACCACTTCCTTGCTGAGGCAGAGGGGATCCTGTGGGAGTGTTTCAGTGGCTGTTTGGAAGCCAAAGTGGGTGGCTCAGGAAGGGGCTGTGGTGCAGCAGTGCAGAGGCTCAATGCAGGTGCTGGGAGCTCAGTCAGCTTTGCCGAGTGCTCCCAGGAAAGCTGAAGTTAAAGAGGACGGATAACCCCTCTCACATTAGTTACAGGAATGCAAGATGCTTGAACTCTAACCAGGGGACAAATTTCCTGGGGTTTCATCCCCACCCAGAAGCAATGGCCCTGTTCCCACAGCGCAGGACACCTCCCACCCTTCCCTGTTTACAGCACACTGAACCAAACACATCCCAGAGGAGCCAGGGATGAGGGAGTTGCATGGATTGGCCTGTTCCAGTGGCTGAGGCCAAGTTTCCAGGAGTAAAGGGTTTTCATTCTCACGTACTACATTATTTAAGCATGGCCCCTGACTGGAACTCATGATTCACACAAGGTTTAGTTAACAGGGACTTGGCTTGCTTGGCTTTTCCCCCCTTGTAGTTTGCAGGTTGATGATAGTAGCAATAATAGTAATTTTTTTTGGTTTTAGCTACTGCTCAACTGCAGTATTATTACTCAGAAAAACCAGCCTTTAAGCTTCCCATGCTGACATGATGCAATCGGGGTAACCAGACAACATGAGGCATCAAGTACCAGGGTGAGTCAGTCTGGGAAATTGTATAATGCGTTTGTTTTCCTGTAGTTACAGCAATGTGCAAACAATAGGCCTGGAGGGGAAGCCCGAAGTGAGAGAGATCAAAGGGACCCACTAAAGGGAAATGTCCTTCCCACACACACTTGGAACATTTGGACCCCAAAAAAGCCCCATGTCAGATGCTCTTTGGAGGAGTCCAAGCGCTCCTGGATTAGCATTTTCCGCCCTGGCCCACCAGCAGTGGCCAGGGAGGGGATGCAAAACCTCACTGGTGTTGCAAGCAGAGGCTCCTGAGATTGTGGCTCCTGTTCCAGAGAAAAGAAACCTCTTGTTCTTTTCAAAAAGAACAACCTCCTTTAAGTAGAATGTCCTGCTCTCCAAAGACAGGGCAAACAGCACTAAATCACCAGCTAATAGACAGCCAGCCCTTGAGATATCCTTGTTGGACAAGACATAGTAAACACAGCAAAGAAATGTTATTCTGCTAAGACTTAAACAACATTTGCTCTGAGGGCTCCCATCTAATGACTTGTCACAGAAGATAGTGCTGGTTTAGTCTAACTAAAGTGGCTGGTTTGGGTTTCAGCTGTGAGATAAAGATCTGAGCACAAAGAGAAAAGGTTTCTAGTGCACATCTCACTCTTGTGCCTCACCTACCAACTCTGTACTCACAGAGGGTGTTCTTGGAGCAATGTGAATGATGGCACTGCAACGAGGAGGCAAAAAACCCTTTTGGTTCCTTGGCCCTGCATTCAGCCCCTTCATTTCAGGACTTCAGTTCATGCAAGAAACTGTACTGAGCCTTTTACCAGAGCAAGAGATAGGAAAGGCACATGATCCTCCTTTTACAAAAAATTAAGCTGGGACATGGAAATGTTAATGTCTAGATTAGAGTTACATAAATTACGAAGTCTGGATCCAGACCACAAGTATGTTTTGTCGAGACCACATCAAAATGGCTCAGCGTTCAAAGAACTGACATCAGCGGGAGTGTCAGAGCTTTTAGCAATGATAAAATTTGGGGCTTTCTGCTCGGTTTTCTCAAGTATCAGGCTCGCAGTGGAGCCTGAGATGACGACAGGAGGTTGACATTTGCCTGCTAATGTCTTTGGTAGTGTCTGGCCCTGGATGCCAGACAGGAGAGTCACCTCCCGTTAGAAAGAACTCCCAAAAATTTGTGTACAGGTCATATAACTGCTGTGTGGTCTGTGAGACTTCCTCAGTGAACTTGTTTTCTGGGCTCAGGGGTGAGTAACAAGAACTGCAGCGTGAGGGTGGCTGGGCAGGATGCATGTGAGATCGTGTCTGGGAAGCAGCTGGAGCTATGGAGGTGGAAGGGCTGAGCTGCCAAAGGGCTGATGGCGGTAAGGAAAGGGATCGCAAATGTTTAGTGAAAGAGAAAAGGGCTGGAAGAAGTGAGGACTGTGGGGATGAGCACAGAAATAAGAGAACACAAGTACAGAAAAGGCAGGGAAGAGTATCCTGAAAGGAAATTGTAAAGGAGTTACCATGTTGCGACACAGCAATTCTAAAATAAGAGAAAGGATTAACAACCATGAAGCTTCGTGAAAATAGTATGTATGGCTTCTTTGCCTTTTGCTGGGGAACTTTTTCAGTCTCTAGGATGCAGTTTGGTTTGAAGCCATAAACACTAGAAACATATGCAAAAATGAGAAGTGCAGCACCTGCCCTAATTGCCTGCCTTGGTGAGCTGGGGCACAAGGAGAACATGGACAAGAGAGAGAAAGATTCAGTGAAAACATGAGAGCTAGAAATTCTATCATATCTCTCTATTTCATTAGCAAGAGAACAGGAGATGAAACTCTGCATTTATAGACTATAATGTTGTAAGGTCTACACTATTTTAGGACAGTCCTCTTGCCAAACTGTCCCCGCTTTTATGTCTGTTTTCTTCACTCACTGTCCCCATCCCCCTCATCAGCCCTGTTATTTCAAGCTGCTGGTTGACAAGCGGTAGTAAACACTAATGAGCACTTCCAAGTGGGATAAAAATAGGGAAAAAGGACAGGCAGCAGCAGTGAAGGTGACTCCTGGCAATTTCCATTGCACTGCAAGACAAGGCGATTTCTGTGACCAGCAAGCACCCTGTGCTGGGAGCAGCCCCAGAGCCCCGGCTCTCCTGGCCCTGTCCTGGCAGCAGCGCTGCTGTCCCCTGCCTGCATCAGGTAATCCCCCAGCCCAAAGAGCCCACCTGGCTCTTGTGCTGCCCTGACCCCTCCCTGCTACCTGCAGGAATTACCAGCCTATCAGTAACCATACAGTTACACCTTGCAACAGCCTTTGAATGGCTTTACAAGTGTGGGTTAACCCTCCTGCTTCTGTTTTAAAGTAGGAAACACTTGAGGCATGGATATGTTGAATTCTCATTGATTCAGCATGTAAACCACAGCGTCTAAGCCAGGAGCACAATCCTCTCCTCCTGACTCATATTCTAACCCTAGAGCGGCTGTTTGGGTCACAGGCACCGTGCAAGTTTTCCAGCAGGCAGCCCAAGGACAGAGCTGGCATGGAGGGAAGGGGGTTATTCACGTCCAGGTTTGAGCAGGTGGAGGGAGGAGAAGGCAAAAAGTGCATCCTGGGAGGGTGAGAGGAGATGTGGGGTTAGAAGACATCTGTTTGGATTAAAAACCTGCCCATATCCAGATTCCAGTTTGCTTGGTGTCATTGCTTAAAGTCAGCTGCAGCTGTCCAAAGACAAGCTTAGGAAAATATTTTTCAGACTTTCCTACTTTGAGAGGGCCCCAGGATCTCCCTGGGCCTCTCCCTGGCACGTTTGCAACACCCTCTTTACACAGACCTGATGCAGCCCTCCTCCCACACCTTCCCTTCCCTGTGCCTGGGATCCCTCTCCCTCCCCACTGACAAAAGCTCTCCCCACTGATAAAAGCCCTCCCCACTGACAAAAGCCCTCCCCATGGCCCCGGGCAGGAGCCACCAACCAAACATAGCCCAGGGGCTCTGCCAGGTGAATGGATGTCCAGAGCAGGAATACATTTTGGTGGAGGTGTTTTCCAAGGACTGGTCTGAAAACTGGGTGTGCTGGTAGTGAGACAGATCTGTGTAAATTCTGTTGAATCTAGGGAAAAATTAAATTCACTTTAAAATTTCAGCAGATTCTTCTAGTGCTTCTAGTAGCCATGCTGCCTTTCCTACAGTGTTGGAGAAGGATAAGATCTAGGTCTCAAAGGCTGATTAAAAGTGGCAATGGGAGTTTGTTAGTGAGATGCAACATGTTTCCTAAACACGAAGCCTCTTGTACAAACAGTGCTGAGAGAAATGAGGTTATACACACGTCTCTGACACTTTCTATACAGCTGCTTCTGTTCAGCACTGAAGGGCTGTTCATTAGCCCATCACTTACCCCAGTAAGGACCCACTGGGGTGTGCAAAATGCCTCCTGCAGCTCCTCAAGTGCCTGTGAAGGGTTGTGCCTTGCTAAGTTCAAGATTTGTCAGAGGTTTTGCAGTGGCTTTTAGGAATGGTCTGAAGGAGAAAACCAGATACAGCTCTGTTCTTGGAGAGCTGCAGGATTTCCAGGCTGAAGTTCCCTTGCTACTTGCTGAGAGATGAATGTAGTTATCAACTGACTTGCAGATAAGTCATCAAAAAACTATAATCAAAATAATTGTCAGTATTTGCAGATACTGTCATAGTGCTGGGGCACATCATTAAGTCAAAGTGCTGTGCTGCACCATCCCCAGAACAATCACACTGGTACTTAAAAAAGCTCCAAAAAGAAGGCACATCTGCTTTATGGGTTGGGTGGGCCTTAGCCTTTCTTAGGTACTAGAATTACATGTTTCAACCCACAACATGGAACCAGACTCCAATGAACAGCAGAAAGGGGTCTGGAGAGGGGCTCAGGTTTGATCTGGTGCAGCAGTGGTGTAGTTTGAAGCTCAAGCTAAAGCGTTCCAGCTGCAAGTCAGACCCAGGAATGCATCCTGCAAGATCTGATTTTTCTGTAGGGCTGGTAACATGAGCATTCAAATCACTGCCTTTGAAGCCTGTGAAATCCATAATGGCCACAAAGTGAACGTGTAACAACTACATTTCAATTACCAAAGGCTGGTCAAGTACCTGGTTTTATTCTCTCCAGTAACAAAACTCCCATTGACTTCAAAGGGATTGGGATTCACTCTGCAGTGCAAGTGCTGGATCCAACGAAATAGGAGATGCAACTCTGGGATGAGGTATTTCAGCGTCGAAAGGTGCAGACAGAAAAGCAGGATCCAGCTCTGAGGTTTAGGGCAGCTCTACAGTCTGCATTTTTTCTGCAGCTTCAGGTTAATAAACTGAGGGTGGTGCCCTGACTGAGCACTGGGATCTGCTTTGCTCTCCCTCCTTTTTCCAGGAGGGAGGAGACTTGAGCAGCACCTGGCTCCCCAAAGGCCACCTTCAGCCTCCACTGAGAAGGGTTCATCACCACAAACAGGGACTGGATGCCCTGCTGCTCTCACCCTTCTCAAGCCACTCGCTGGCTCTGTAAAACACCTTCCCATGCTCTCGGGTGAGCGAGCCACGAAGCCCAAACAGAAGTTGGACATGAGTCACTGGACTTTGAGCTATGCACTTGAAAGCTTTTAGACATGTTATACCAGTTAAAACGTCAACTGTTTTCATGTTTATGATATTTGGGACATTTTTGTTCATGAATGTACTTGTTTGCCTAAAGTGAATAACTGATGCCCTGTGCCTAAAGAATGCTGTGCATGCCTTTTCATCAAGGAGATGTTGCCAGTTTGAAGAGCTTGCCTTGCAATGGTAAGTCAGGATATTTGATCATTTAGCCTGATTTCCTACAAAGACCTGTAACAATATCTTCAGTCTGACAGAGATATAATTTCTAGTGGTTAAAGTCCAAGTGGCATCTCCTCTGCTGCAAAGGACAGGGCTGGGCTCCCATTTTTACTGCCAGGATTGTTAGGTTGAGCAGGTGGATGGGGGAGAGCTTCTACCCTGCAAACATTTGTGCTGTTGAGGGGCAGGATTTCAGGAAGAGTCTGTGGGGGTGCAGCTGTTGCTCTGGAAACACCTAAGCCTGTATTTTTCACTGAGAATGAAGTGCACACAAGAGATGTTGGAGGTTAGATACCTCCAACCTGTCTGAACTCGTGAAGTCATTAACTGCTGAACTGCTCATACCTCTGGTTCATGTGAACCCAGGGCACCATCACCCCCTCCAAACTGGAGGCTCATCTGTGGTTTAACTGCAAATCCTGCCTTCAGCATATCCCCTGGCCTCCTCACAGAGGAAAATCTCCCCAGTCACCCTCAGCCTGGGCTTTCCAGCTTGCCCTGTGCTGTTCTGGGGCTCTGGACATTGTCCTGCTCTCTGCTGTGCGGGAGATGATGCTGAGCTGCCCCGGGAGCCTGGCAGGAGCTGCTGCACCTCAGGCACTGCACAGGAGCAGCACCAGCCTGGAGAATCCCTCGTGTTTCAGGTCTCCAAAGGCAATTCCCGCAGTGCTCTTGTGTCAGCAGAAGAGCCCTGGGAGAAGGAAACCCAAAGGCAGCAGAGGTTTCCCTGCCTGCGTGGGGGGGAGGGTTTGGCTTTGTTTTGCTCTTGTTGCTAACAACGTCAGATGGGGCTGACTTTCCAGTGGCTCAGGATGAGACAAACAGCCAAGGAAGCATCAAAGTGAACGGGTGGTTTTTGATCAACACTGGAGAGAGTTTGTTTTCTTTCTCCACTTGCCCAATGACACACTGACTTGGATGACTGGGCTGTGACAGAGCCGGGTGGAAAATGTCAGTGGAAAAATGCAGAAAAAGAGCAAATATTTTTACAAATGTTAGTGACAATATTTTTACCTTGGGTCAATCCAAACCAACAGTAATATTTTTTCAGGACAAACTGTTCAAAACTCGCCATAGTCTGTGCCAAAATGTATGCAAAAGGAGGATATGCATGAACACTCATTAAAAATAGTGTTCCTGTGGTGAATATGATGCAGTAAAATTGCACCTAATCTTGTGGCTGGAACATCTGTATAATTAGCAAGATTCCTCACCTCTTCCAGACAGTGGTTCATGTATATGCCTGCCCTTTGCATACATTTTTTTTTCCTTTAAGAATAGGAATTAGTGGAGGAGACAGTTTGCAGAAGCTTTTGCTGCTCCACACAGAACTCTCTCCAGTAGCACCTTGCCACGCTCTCTAAACAAAGTTGTAACAAACCTGTGGATGCACCAGTGTAAAATTAAGATATCAGATCTCATTCTGACTCTGTCAGTAAGATTCCTAGTGGGCACCTCACTCATCAGGACCTGAGGGAGAACTTCCCTGGCACCTGATGAGGAAGGTCATTTACTCCAGGTTTCTGGCAATTCCCCAGTGCCCTGGCACACAGCTTGGTGCCTCTTCCTCTGCCAACACATCTACAGTTTCTGCTCTTCCCAAGAGTGGAAAGTCATCCCTGCAGGCTTCTACCTAAACAATCTATTCAAGAAATACATCAAAGGGAGGCTGCTGCCTCTGGAACAAGAGAATAAACTGAAATGTTTATGGCAAGCAGGATATGTAAGGGGTCCTGTGCACAGTTCTGGCTTGTTGCCTTGCCATTTAAAGAAGACCTGGTTAAAATGCATAGTTCGAACTATTACTGTTTGATAAAAATAGATTAATTTTAACACAGTCCCCAAACACTGCAAATAATTGCATCATTAGGAATGCCAGGAGAACTGCAAGTTTTAAGCTATAAAATCAGAATTTCAGATGTGGAAGAAAACACACCAGTGGTTAAACATTTTTACCATCCAGCAAAACCAGTAGAAATCCTCACCATTAAAAAAAGTTGACAAGGTTTCCTGACATATTTCAATTTTTTTGCATTTTTATAAGCTCTTATAAAACTATAAAGCCAGAGTCCTGATTATATTTTTTTTTCTTACCCTTTTGGACTTTTCACTTTTTAAATCCCTAGTGTTTCTCTTTTCATAAACCTAAATTAGAACTGTAGTATTATTAGCCCATATTTAGTAGTCCTAAAGAGTAACTTCTGACTAGAATGTGACTGGAAATACTTTTCGCATAAATAAATGCAATCTCACTTTTGGTAGGACTTGTACGTGAAAGAAGTATGTGCAAGTGAAACTAAGTGCCTTTGATAAGTGGTTTGGGACTGCTGATTAATTGGAACTAAAACCAGATGAGAAAATTGAACATATGTTCTTATTCAAGTTCCCTGGAGGATTTGTCAGGGAGCTTGGCATACATTAATAATTGCTTGGAAGGGATTTAATAGCTCATCTTGTAGTTTTGCACATGCAACACAATCAGTCAATATAAAAAGCATGGTGTTGTCTGTCTTTGTTAATTAGGGAGCTCGGATGCCTATGATAATAAGGGCTAGTAATTAAGCTACAGTTCCAAAGGAAGCATTTGGGTTTGCCACCTCAGGATCCATTGGAGGCAGGAGGAAGGGGGGAATAGTTCCAGAAATCTTGAAATATTCCTGGTTTATGATAGTTTTCCTGCACTAGCACGCAGCCAAGCCACTGAGTGCTCCCAGAGGCCAGAGCAGGAGTGCCGGGGGTGCTCCCTGGGGCACGGGGAGGCTCACAGGGCACCTGTCCCCGTGTCACCACACACAGGAGCTGTGTGGCTGCTGCAGCAGCATTGGCTGGGATCCCCTGCACAGCCCTGATATCAAACCCAGCCGCTCCTGCTGATGGCACCAAGACTTCTAAAAGCACTGGATGTGACTCCCTGGAGGAACAAACTGTGCTTGTGCTTTCACCAGGGTCCCTCTGTGGGTCGCTCACCTTCCCGGGTGCTCCTGCAGGACCTGGTAGATGCTGATCTGGAAGGTTTCGTTGTCGAAGCGCTCGCGGATGTAATCCTTGTAAATCCTGAACTCTGCCGCCGTCACCGCCTCCCCCTCCGGGATTCGGGAGAGATCAAACCTGAACTCTCGGTAGTGGCAGCGCTGATGGTGAAACTCTCTGTCATGCTCCACTGAAACAGAAAACAGCCCATTAGCCACCTGCTTTGTTCCCCTTCCCCTCGCCATCAAACACGCTCGCAGTTGCCACAACAGAAAAGGGCAGGAATATCTGATTGCAGCATCTCACGGGCTGCTCAGTTCATTAAAGCACATAGGAAATACCTGCCCATATCTGGGCTATTATAGGCATATATGTGTTTATCAGGCTCTCTTTGGAACTGTTTTATGGTTGGCTGGTACAGGGGGCCATTGTGTTTCAAGGATTTTTGGCAGCTTTGTGCATGACAAGTGACTCTGGACATTTGCCACCGATAACGACCGAGCTGCTGTGGGAAGGAGCTGAGACAAACAGATGGGGCTTTTCAGGAGTGCTGGTTCTTGGCCTGGCTCTGCTTCTGACAATCACACACATATCCACACGCTATAGACACAAATTCCAGCCCTTGAGGCTCTTCATGCCAGTGTCCCACATTTGGTGCCAGCTGAACTCATCACAAGCCCACAGCTCCGCTCTGTAGGGTCAAAGCTTTCATTTTAAAGGATCTTTAGTGATCAGGGCTGTGAAGAAACTGCTCAAATTGAGGACCTTCTTCTACCTCCCAGCCCTGACTGTGAAATAACAAGTGCCAGATCCTCCCAGGCCAGTGTTGGGATGTGTGTTATCCCACGGGGTGACAGGTCTGCCTGTCCCCTGATGGACAGCTGATGGTCTCGTGTAGCCCTGCTCGTGGGTACGGAAGCAGGGGGTTGCTGTTGGGAGGAAACAAAGACTTCAAGCCAGTCCTCCAGCAAAGGGGAGGTGAGGTGTCACTGCCCCAGGCCGACACATGAGGCAAGGCACCCTTCTTGGAACAAATTCCAAATTAAACAGACAAGTCAGACAAAGGAAAAGGGGGAAACGGAGGTAATAAGGGGATGAACTGACTCGCCCAAGGTCACAATGCATGACATTTTAAGAGCTGAGGTTTGAACCAGGAACTTCCTATATGTCCCAGCCCTGTCGTCTGTCCACTTGACCTCCCTGCAGCTTGACTGCACAATTCAAGTAGTTAGCTCTGAGATTTCCTTGGCAAAGAATGTGTGTCTTTCTACAGGCCTGATTTTCTTCTGGCAGCAGCAAATCCATTGTGTAAATCCATTGACTTAGAGGGAATTACTCCTGAAAAAGAGGAGTTTCAAGCCTGAGTCTGGAAAGTGCTGTTTAAATTTACAGTGCTGCATGGTACAACTGCAGATCAGTGCTGGCCAGGGTGTCCCTGTGGCAGGGACAGAGCGTGGGGAGGCTCTGGGAGTGGGGCTGTGTCCAAGCACGGAGCAGGTTCAGCGCTGCTTTGCTGGCCGAGGCTCAGCCGTTGGCCATGGACTCTTCCTCCTCTCTCACATCCCTTCTGTGAGGAGTCCAGTTTGCCACTGTGTGATTGCTGCTCAGGGAGATGCTTCAGAGCTCTTACTCACAGCTGGGATTCATCTTAAAGGAGTTTTTAGGTATGAAACCTCCAAACTTTCCAAGACAAAGGTGATTAAGTTCAGCAAATGGTTTTATAGGTTGAGCAGTCTCTGTTGCACCTCTGCTAAAACATCTCAGGGACAACATTCAGTGTCTCATACCCTGATGTGGGGGAATATTGTGAGTATTCACCCATGCTTGTAGAAGACTTGGCAGGCTACAACTGCCCTGGACGTGCTAGCAACACTATTAAATGTGCCTCAATCCCTTTCCTCCAAAGTACTCCTAATAGAATAAGATATAAAGAGCATGATTTCAGTTTTAAAGGAATTTGTCTGCACCTAAATTAAAAGGGAATGAAAAAATACTTTAATATGGAATCACTCCTTTAACCACAACTGTAGAAGAATGAGTATAAAACTGTGTGGTTTTAGTTGCAGCTGTTAGCAGTAGGATGTACAAACATGATTTGCTTCCAAAGACACTGGAAGGCTGAATTTCCAGAGGAAGGTGGGTGCAGTTTTTCAGTATGTGTGTGATGACAACTGCATCAACCAACACTGGCCTTTAGCTGCACTTTATGCACAAGGTCTGACAACAAGCACATGAAGATGAAACTTTTTGGGGTGCTGCTAAAGTTCACAGCAATTCCCACTGCTGAGCCCTAGAAAAAATGTGTCGTGTTAGTATGAAAAATTAACAGCCAGGGTCATAAAATAAAGAGCCCCAAAGTTTGAACTTTCCCATGCTTTGCAGATGTTTGGATATAGGGTTTTGGCCTGAGCCATCTTTAGTGTTAAAGCAAACATTCCTGTGGCTATAGTCATTAAGATCATGAAAATATGTGGATATGTAACTGAAGAAAGAATCCCAAGAAACCCTTCAACTCAGTGTTTATTGTTTTTCCCCTTTTTCTTTGCACTCTGGACCTATCTGCTGACCCAGAAGTAACAAATCCTTTCAGAACTAATTTATGAGAAACACTGACCCTGAATCAACATCTGTTAGATGACTGCAGTAAATCTTATTACATAATTAAACACCAAAATCTATGTTAAAATAACGTTAAGGGTCTGACTCGAACTCATAAAAGTAAGACTCTTCATTATGAAGGCTGAAATCCTATCCCTAAGTCATGCTGCTGTGTGTTGGTATGTGGGAACATATGGTACAGTATATCTGATCAAGCACTTTTTGTAGACCCCTGGAATACCTTAAGCACAACAGCACAGGGTAAGCAGGGGAGCATTCAAGGAGCCTGAGTTTCCTGGGTTTGATGGGTGTTAGACCTTTGACAATGCTGCAACTGGGTCATTTCCAGCTAATTACCTGAGGAGTTGGAAGGGGGAGAGTGGGGGGAGTGCTAAAAAAAAAAGGCAGAGGGGAACAGTGGTATTTTACATGTTCACTGAAACAGTCAGGAGAATTGCTGCAGCTCTTTGAATGTGACTGCAGTTCCTCCATTAGATCTATAAAATCCACGATCCGTATTGACACAATGACACAAAAACCTTTTGGTCATTCCTGAAGGACTAAGTCTCAGCTGTTTGTCAGCCATTAATGTTAAATCAGTGTTAAATGCTCCCTTAAAAGACATCAAGCATTTTGACTATTTGCTGGATATGCTTCATAGCCCTTCTGCCCACAGAACTTCAACTCATCTTCATCCCAGGCCCAGAATTCTCACAAATCTGCTACCCAAAGGCTTTGGTGAATGGTTTTAGCCCAGATGCTAATTTCAAACATTGGAAATTCCAGCTCACAATTCAAATGCCTTGGCAAGGCAGCTGCTTGGAGAGGAAGCCAAAGCTCTGGACGTGCAATCAAAGGTTGTAAAATAGGAAAAGGAAGAACACCCTTGAAATATAATTCTGCTATGAAACAGACTGTGTGCCTTAACTGTGGGAAAACAGTGGATTTCCTCTCCTTAAAAAACAATCCAAAGTCACTCACAGGTGATGCATGTGTAAACATGAGGCTCTCCTCACTCTTAGAAGCAGTATTGCATTTTGGAGTCACAACCACTGCAGACAAATTCTGGCCTAATTTAACACAGGGTTCAAAATTTGCTGGTGTAAAATAACTCTTGGCATGGGGAGTGGGGCAGTCAGCTGGAGCTATGGTGGATGAGGATCATCAGACACTCCCTCTGGCACAGTCCTTTGGGAAGGGAAAGGTGGAGACAATGGGAGTTGAGAGCTGTGGGATGGAGGAGGACATCAGATGCATGAGAAAACAAGCAAGACACCAAAAATCCTGGGGGACAATTAAGGTGATGCAGCCAAAACAAGGAATATCTCAGGCTGGTGGTTATCAGTAACTTGGCCACACCTGTCGCAAATATGCAAGTCAGATCAGCACCTTTGAAAGTCTGGCCTTGCCTATCTGTGCAGGATCTGAGTGCTGCTCTATCTGATACAGAGAGGGCTCCCAGCTCTCTGAAGTCCTTTGTCTCTCCAAGCCTCTGTTGTGGCCTGATGGTGATGCAAGAGGGGGCAGGACATGGTTGTGCAACGACAGGGATGGTTAAAAGAAAACAGGATGGATACATGTGCTCAGGTGTGAAGTAGCCAGGTATCAGATGCAAAAATATGGGAAAGCTAGAGATAAAATGTCAACAAATACTGGGTGCTTGTTCTGACATGTGCTGAAGATACAGCATTTAAAAACATTAGGATACAGGGATAAAAAAGTGTAGCTGTTGATATTTAGAACCTGGAGCAACAGAGATGAAGCCAGTACCAAAAAATAATGTTGGACAGAAAACCTTGTGGCCCTGATTTATCACCCCCTGTGCTCAAACTTCCAAAGCAAATGACAAATCAGCATAAAGCTGGGAAACTTAAACGGATCCCACGTTTGGTCACTTTCACAGCAAAGTATGTTGAGATTAGAAACAAGTGCCCCAACTGTCTTCAGCTCCTTTGTAAATCACTGCTGGCAAGTGCAAAGCCAACCTGAGCTAGTTCTGCAAGCACTGGTTGGACCTCTGGGTTTGTCTCAGGGATTGCTGGTAGGCAAGGCCTGCCATGTGACAGTGAGGATTACGTTGAGGCATAGCTTGCAGTGTTGTTACTTCTCCCGACCCTTCCCAGCTCAGCCCTGGAACCCAGCACAGCAGCACGGTGTCGAGCACCAGCCCCATGTGCTGAGCAAAGGACCAGGGAATCACAGCAAGATTTTTTTTTTTCCCAAGAATGACAGTGTTAAAAAGTAATTATTGCCGAAATATTAAAGAGCTAATCTAAACTCCAGGGAAGTCAATAGAAATATTTTCACTAATTTCAATGGATTTCATGGGAGGCCAGTCTACGTGCTTAGGTATTTTTATGCTCTGGTTTTCTGAAGATGCAAAAAACTCTTTTGCAGAATGAAAGTCAACATCAGATGAATAGACTCTGTTCTCAGGTTGCCAGACTGGGAAAGCTTTGGTAATTCCATACCTCTTCCTCCTTGGCACATTTGGGTGATGCACTTAAGAATATATTTTGAATATATAAACAAGTAAAAACTTAAATTTTCTTGTTAACGCTTTCACCTGATAATATGTTAATTGTTTTTATGAGGCACTTTGAGAGCAGTTGTCTCATTTATTGTAGTGCTTACAACAATTAGAGCTACTTGTTTCTCATTTACAATGGAAAAAGGCACCAGAAGGAATGTGCAGTAGGGTGTCTGTAACTTCTTCACTCCCAAAAAAGGCCAGAAGGGATTTGTAAAGGACTTTAATCTCAAATAGATTAAAGGTCCTGAATTCCTGAGACTGAAAGATAAGTCAAAGGAAAATAGATTCCAAAAGACAACACCCCCTCCCTTAGCTTCTCAGCCAGGCTGCTGCTGAGCCGTCAGCAATTGCCTGAGAAACCCCTCAGAGATTTGGATGCCAAAAAAAATCTGCCACACTCTGGCATTAAAATCTAACAGATTTTCAGAGTCTACCTGTGTGGTGAGTTTAGAGAGTAGGAAAGCCTTTATCTGCTTTCCCTCCGACAGCTGCAGAGCTACAGAAAGTGGGCACTGTTTCTTCAGAGGTGGCTGAGGGCTGCCAGGCTTGTGCTGAGACCCTGTGGATTGACCTCAGCCTCAGTGTTTCCATGAAAGAGCAAACTAAACTCTGACTTACACATTTGCACCCAGCAGTGCAAAATCTTCTTCGAATTTTCCAAGAAAATTTACCTTTATTTCCCTCCATCGCCACCCCCCGAGATCGAAGCCAAAACTTCAGAAACTCTGTTGCATCATTTCAGTGCAGAGCCCAAGATTCCCAGAAATCAGCTGCCCTGGGACCAGCTCCACCTGGGCCCCACCAGCCCTTCCAGCCTGTGTCTCTTACTGCTTTTAAAGGGAAGCTCCTCTCCTATCTCCTGCCTCACCCTCTTGTTTCCCTTGGGAAGTGTATTCAAGCGCAAAAAAATTTTCCCTTCCCCAGATGAGCTTTTGGGTGGATCCTGTCCTCTCCCAGCTCCCCACAGTGCCCGAGAGCAGCAGTGGCAGGAGGACCAGGGACCTCCCAGCACGGCGGGAGGGAGGCCAGGGCCACCCCTTGGGCTCGGGGCTTGTGGTGGTTGTGAAACTGCGCTGTAAATTTTCGGGATGTCAAATGCTAGACCTCTTGATGGGATCCTAATTAACAGGCATTAAATGTTCCCTCTATAAATTGCGCTTCTTTGTCTCTAAATTGGTGGATAAAACCATGGCACTTATGAAATATAGGCCTTTTCTCCTTATGTTGCTGAGGTTCAAGAAGGAGGAAACCAATTAGGCGAAGGATCCAGCGGTCTCTGCAGCTGAAAGAGCCTACTGGGCTCAGCAGGATGCCTGATTGAGCAAGAAATGCAAGGTCAGTCCTTATATTTTTCTGAGGAAAAGGGGGACTATAATAAAGATTATTGCAATAATGTCATGCCAGGTCACAGTCTGCGAAGGCACATGTTTCCCTCCTCAGTGTGCTCGACAGCAAGAGTTACAGGGGCAGTGGCAGGAAATTTATAATGGCAAGAATTTAGGAATGTGAAGTTCTGTGATTGGTCTTCATTTGTTTCATTCTCTCGGCTTCATGATTTACATGCTGACATTAGGCAGCTAAAGCAGCAGTTACAGAAATATTCGAAGAAATAGTTGAATATAAATTGGGAGTTCTATATATGGAGTAGAGCAAATGTCCTGGGGTGTGTGATGGGATTTTTTTTTTTTTTAAGAGTGGTAAAAACAGTATTTGGAGGACCTTTTACATGGAATAGTTGCAGCTCTCCAAGTCATCTAGAAGCTATTGCAGGTTTTTGGAGATACATAAGGAAAAACAAATACAGCTAGATTTTGGTCTGTGAGATAAGTTTACTAGAAAAATAGCCTGTGGTTTTCCCATAACTCATTAATGCACCCCATCACCAGGGATTGCTGCCATCCTGCCACTTCTAAAAACACAGCCTGTCCTTGAGCCACAGGCTCAGCACCCCCAGATATTTGGGGGGTTCTGGGCTCATCTGCCCAAGCCCTGTCCTGATGCCCTGTCCCCATGTGCCCTTTGCAGAAGGCAAGGGAAGAGCATAGCTCAGCAGAAGGGACCCTGCACCCAGCTGCTCCCTGCTCATGGATCCATTTTACAGCCAGGTAGAGGGAGGAGAAGGTGATAAACTTTCTTGCATGGTAAACTCACTGTGTGCCAGGGCAAAGTCCTGCCCCATCTGTGGGTGGAGAGCGGAACTAACGGACTAATTTCAAGTAAGATGAAAACCAGGCTCCATAAACCCCTATCCTCAACCCCAGAGGCTGGAAATTCTTTAGTGCTCACTCTGCAAAGTGATCTGGGGTAAGCATTTTTCCTTCGAAAGGGGAAAAAAACCCCTCTGGAGTTAATATTCTCCCTTTAGCCATCACTTCATTTTTTCAGCTTTCAGCATGGAGGTGGTGTTGCCAGCAAGACCACCTAGCCACAAACCCAGCAGGGAGCTTCCAAAATTCTTCTAAACACTGACTCCTTGTTATAAATTGAAAAGTGGTAATAGCAGCAGTGCATATCACATCTGTGCCAGGCTTCAGGCCTGGGAAGCAGCAGCCTCCCTACTGCAGAACACAACTTGGAAAGATCCTTTCAGTCCACACATGTATCAGCATTAGCCATTTCTTTGTCAACAAATCCCTTAATACGTCCCCTTTCTATCATGTACAGATGTCCAAAAAATAATGGAATACTGTACTACAAGATTAAACACTTTAATGTCAGCATATGTGTTGCATGACTCGGAACAATGGTATCATTGTGCGTGTGCAAACAGCCGGGCGAGGGAAGATGGGTTTAATTATCTCCGAAGCAGCAGCAAGTTCTTCCTGACTAAGTCAAACTTCAGCTAGCAAGGGCTGCTCAGAGCAGAAATTGGTGTTTCTCCCTTCCTGGTGTTCTTCCAGTGCTGGGATCAGTGCTGTACCCACGTCAGGCAGGGCTTCGAAGCGCAGTTCGGGAGCCACCTGCTCCCCTGGGAGCCACGTGCCGCCACGGAATGTGGTGTGGGGACCAGAGGATGCTGTGAGTCACCACATCCTCTCGCCCCATGTGTCACCCAGGAGTCTTTTAAGTCAACATTCCTAAGTATGGTAGATGGCAAAGGGGGAAACAGTCATTGGGAAGGAAAGGACAGAGAGAATCGTGCATTCTGCCTTCTGAATTGGGAGACATTTTCTGCCGGGATTTCTCTGCAGACACTTGAGGGAATGCTGGATGGTAAAACCATTTCTTTTTAAAGAACATCCATGAAGTATCTGGGCAGGTTATGCACAGGTAATCCATTTTCCTTCCCGAGTGTGCCCTGATGGGTACCCGCTTACGCTGTGGTTTCTCTGCTGAAAGCAGAGCCAGACGAGATGAAAGGTATTGTGAAAAATTTACACGTGGGACTGCTCTGCGAACACAAAACTCTCCTAATAGTAAACAGACCGATGGTGGTGTGACTCCTGGTGCTGTTTGCTGTGTCTGCATGTGTATCTGGGGAAAGCAAAGTTAAATAAGCAGGGAAGAGTTGTGTTTCTCCAGAATACCTTATTCACAGCCCTGTCACGTGAAACACGGCAGCACATGGAGCTGCAATCCATCTGCAGCTGCTGTAACACACTGAGCATTGCTGTGGGATTTGAGTGGTGTGAGGGAATGGAGAATTGGGGGTGTGACAGGGGAAAGAAATAAATGGGAGTTCATGCAGTTGTTCCTTTTGACAGACTCCCTCTAATTCTACCTTCATCTTCCAGGAATCCACCATAAGGAAATCTCCTGCCAGGCCTCCCTCACCAGGCTCTCAAATCTTGTTTCTCTTCCTCCTTTCACAGCGAAGGGGGAATCCAGGACAGTGCTGACCTGGGGATTAGCCTCACCAGCTCTCCCATTGCAAAACCCTTGTGGGTGGCTCATTTCCAGAGAGGCAAGCTGGGGACTGTGGTGATGCTGCAAATCATGGCTCCTTCCGTGTCCTCCCAACCAGCCACTGTTGTGGCCATCACAGACGTCTCAAGCTCTCATTCTGGCACAGGGAGCAGGGTTAACTGAGGCTGGTATTTACCCCAGACAGACCAGGGCTGTTGTGTCTCTCTGTGTACCTGAAAGATGGGATGCACCTGGACAGCAGCTCCAAGCCAGGGGCTCTCACAGCCCCCTGCAGGGACCGTGGGTGCACAGGGCAGGCTGAGGTGGGTGCACAGCCCCACAAAGGCAGCCTCAGCTCTACACCCCATTCTAGAATTGTCCCTGCAGTCAAACTGAGCAAAATGACAGGCAGAAGCTCATCATTGCTCCTGCTTTCTTTTCTCTGTCTGCACAGCATGGAATAACACAGCCTGAGAGCAGAGGCATGCAGCTGTCTAACACATCCCCTAAACCCTAAATCCTACGGATGCAGCTGTGGGAGGTATGTGAAGATGCAGGAGTACATTTTTCTTTTCCCCCTCTGAGCAGAGACAACTGCTACTCTGCACTGCTCACTGGCTCTTTGTAATTCAGGGGACAGCAAGGCTGCTTCCCTGGTGCTGTGGAATCAGGGAGCTCTATCTGGCCAGGCCAGCTTCCCTGCCAGAGTTAGGTGTGAATTCCAAGTCACACATTTTGCTAGTGCATCCAAGGGTCAAGAGATAGTGGCAGTCTGGGGAGGAATCATGATGAGGATCAGGCTGAGGTGGCAGCCACAGCACAGAAAAAGGCAGGTCTGGAGGAGAAGAAAGCAGGGTGATGGGTGTCTCAAATAGGAAGAGGTTGCAGAGCACGAAGAGGGAGAAAAGTTAAGTGGCCATAAGGTTTATTGAGAGAAATAATCCCCCAGCCCAGCCACTCAGCAGATGGGGCCCAAGGTGCTTCCTGCAACCCGCTCTGAGACTGAGCAGGTCTCAAAAAATCACTGATGCAAAAACCAGCAGCCTGCCCTGACTGTGTGTACACACAGCATTGAGCAAATGCAAACACACCCCCAGGCCGTCGGAGGGAGAGACAAGTGGCTGAACAGATCTGGTCAGAAATAAAGTGTATTCATCCAGGGGAGATAAGAGGCAGTGTGAGAGACTGCTACAGGCAAACCTAAAATGGGGAAAAAAGCCCACAAGGGAAGGACTGAGCATCTCTGCAGGAAGATGGGAGCCTGCTGGGAGCACAGGCACCGCGAGCTGCAATTGGCATGTGCAGAGGACATTAAATAAAAAATTTAAAAATTTTTACTGCAAATTAAAACCAAAATATGTTGTAGTAGCTGTTCAATGTAATGATTTGACCATGCAGAGATGCAATAGGATCAAATTTTTCCCTTGCATTCCAGTATCTACACTGGGGCAAAGTAATAAGTCTTCAAATGTATTTGATAAATTAGATATTGTTCATAATAAACAGCCTGAGTCAGTAATTTTGGGAAGGTGACTGCCTGAGCATCTGTGATGTGCTTATACAAAACAGACAGAAATGGCTAAAGGTACCTCTGCTGCCTGGAGAGTGAGTTCCAAATCTTCCTTCCAGGGCTAAAAGAACTTCATGAAAGTTGTGCTCATAATCGGATGCTTTTGAGCTTATATGCTAATTATCTTCTATGACATGATTTTTTTCAAGCTGCTGTTTCTTATTACTTTGCAGTATCATTACATAGAATAAAGTTACTTAAGACAGCAAAAGATTCAACAACACTTGCAAAACTGATAGAGAAAGGAGGACTGGATTCTGGACTAGTACAGCTGGTTTAAGGTATTTTAGAAGTAAATGAAATCAAATGAGAATTTATAATCCTTGCTGAGGTCTGGATTCCATCAGACTAAACTCATTAGGCATTAAGGTGCAGGTGCAGCTAAATAAAGGATCGTTCTGCTTTTCTTAATGCAATAAATTCACATCTTGAGTTCAAAATAAAAGTCTTTAAAAAGCACATGTATATATTGTGCATCTACTGGCAACACTTGAAAGAGAAAGTTCAGCTGATGGAATCTTCAAATGCCTCATTTTTGCCAAAGGAATGTGCCCATTTCTGCACCAGCTGTGCTGAGCGGCACGAGTGGAGAAGTGACTGGACATTGGCCTCTAAAGGCTTATTCATTTCATTTGCATCAGACTTCCTTTCATCTACTGAGCAGCTGCCCAAATAAATAGCATAAATCTAATTAATCCTCCTTTAATATTGTATTGCCACAACAATTCCAGCATCCCCCCCAAGTACTGCAGGAGTGTGGGCCTACACCTGCACAAGCTCCCTGCGAGGAGCACAGCAGGAGTCGCAGGGAATCCAGCCTTTCTTGTGGTTTACTGGGATAAAAGGAAAATAATTAAAAACCAGTTTCCCAGGTTTGAACCCATACGACTTGCTGGATTTCTCAGCTGAAATCCCAGATTCTGCTTTTGTTGAGAGAGCAGTTTGTGGCATATTACAAAATAAGCAGCTGATATCAGGCACACAGCCATCAGATAAGGATCTCAGCCTTTGATTGTGATCAGCAAAATCTCAACTTGGAATGTATACACTGAGCTGTGCCCCAAAACCACGACCAGCTGGGCCTTTCAAGCTTGTCTGTGCACTAGCAAACATCTGCAGCTCTGGGCCAGGCAAGAGCTGGGAGATTAGGGGACAACAAACTATTAAGGGGAAAGGTCCTGCTGCCCCAGAGGGGAAATCCCTGCACCCAGGCTGCTACAACCGTTGCCTATTTCTCAGGTGTTCTGTATGTGGGAGGTCCAGGGGTATTAGCAGTTTATAAGTATTATACAGAAGTGAAGTATTTGGGGGGATGTTTTGGAAAATAACCATTAGAAACTTCAGCTTACAAAGATACTGTGGAGTGCCCTTCCTCATGCAAGTGTGACTTCATGACCCAGTTCACATTTTTCTTTGAGATCATCATGTTTCCTCTGTGCTGCCAAGAGAGCCGAGCTCAGGTGGGGCACTGGGTTTGGGACATGGGACCTGGAGAGGAGGTCACTGCCTGGAATGACCCTCCCTGCCAGCACCACACATCCCCTCGCTGTCCTTTAGCCTGTGATGGGACTCATAGCTTATGCATAGGAGCCTGCTGCTTTCTAGGAATATTTGCTGTGCAACACATTTATTTTATTGAGAAATAGGCAGCTGTTTATTCTTTTATTAACTCTATACAGCCCTGAGAGCTATGAATATTAAAGACCTGTGAGTTGCTGGCATCCACATATATTCCTGTTTGCAGAGGCAAAATGTTAGCATCTCAAAATGATGGCAAGTTTAAACTGTTATTTCAGGAATGTCCTCCGAAGATAAAGGTGTACATATTCATGTATAGAGCATGTGCACGTGTCTGTCCCCTTTACACTTTAAACGTTGGTGGCCCATGCCCCAGGCACAACGGCATCTGAAGGTGAGGCAAAGATTTATTTGCAGTTTAATTCCCACCCACGATCCCTATTATACAAGAGGAATTTTCTTTTGGTACAAGATAAGCCCATCAGTGACATCAGCAGCACCTAGCCCTGCATACCATAGCCCTGCTGGATTCCTGACACTGAGCCTCTCACTAGGGCTGGGCCATCCAGGCCTCCTGAGTCAGCCCCTAACAACAGCATTTTCTGTTTTGTTTTGGTTTTTGTGTGTCTTCAAACGCAATTTTGCAATTGCAGTTCTGGGGTGAAAGATCAGCTGTTGAAATACGCCCTGGTGTGAATGGAGGGAGCCCAGCTCGGGTCCTGTTGCGTGCAACTGGTGAAAATAGCACAGAAATGAGGGTGTGGGGCTTGTGAAAGCATCTCTGAAGGAGCAGGAGCACAGAGCACTTTTCTCCAGCTTGGTCTCCTGCCTACCAGTCACTGCTCACTTGGATTACAGCTGCCAACCCGGGGAGGAAAGACTTGCAGTGTATCAGACACACAGGCTTAGATTTACCCCCCTCCTCTGCAGTATTTCCAGTGAAGCAGCTCTCATCTCACAGCTGTGGACTAATGAGCAAAATGACAGTTACTGTTTGCTAAAGAAATATTTGGGGTTGGCTTCAATGCATTTCTGCATCGTTCTGGATTCTTTTGTGTATTTCTGTATTCCCTGTGTCAGGCTTTAATGCAGTGGAACGGTCAGACATTTCCAGGGATATGGACTCAAATATTCCGGTAATTTGATTAACAGCACATGCCATGGATTGCAGGAACTATTGTATTCAGAGGTCAAAGTTGTGTCCACACCAATGAGGGAAGTTTTACACCACGTGTCTGATTTTCTTCTCCTTTTCACCTGTCTCAGGAGACAAATGTTTCATCACATAGTGCTGAAATATCTTCATCTCCTGATTTGGGCCAAGATTTAAGAGTGGTTACCCAAAAATTTCTTATTGAGCTGAGGAGAAAGATCTGTGCTGAATGATTCTTTTTTAGTTCTTCTCTTCTGCAGTTTATTACAAGTATATTTGTTTAATTAGGGGGCCCAGTAGTAATGTTGTTAAAATACAAGTGGGCGCATTTATTGTTTCCTCCAAAAGGAAACAACCAGTCTCTAGCAGTTCTGGTTTTTCCCTGCCTCAACTGAACATTTACTGCTTTATGTAGCTAGCAGATTGTGAGGCTAAAGTTACTTCTCTTTTTTTCCTCCTTTTATTTCTTTTTGTTAAAAAGAAAAGAAAAAAAATCCCCTCCATTCTCTTAACAAGTGCTGGATTTTTTAAGGATATGGTCAGAAAGGGGAACTTAAACTCAGCATGATGTTTATAGTGCCACACAAGCTTCAGGAAAAGTGATGTACAGTACTCTTTATTAACATCTAAAAAGTCCCTGTGGGATTATAAGAACTGCAGAGTAATAAACAAATAAAAGTAGCAAGATTAAATTGTTCAGAATATTTTTAGTGATGGAAGCAGCAATAAATTTTAACCTTGAGAACCAGGGGAAGAGCAGCTTGTGGGTAGAACAAACACAATTAGGAATGGATTCCTCTTAGTGATGACTGGTTATCATTCATGGCATTACAGATAATTGTCTTGTGTAAATAAATTGCTAAAATACGGATACAAAAGAACAGTACTCAAATGTAAGCACCAGAATTCAAAATTTCTAAATTACAGTAATTTTTAATCTTCCATTTAAATGATGGACCTGAACTTGCTTTCCCCTGTGGTGCCAAAGGACTCACTACAGTCAAAGGCTGCTCCAGGTACCAACACAGGGAAATACAACCAGCCCTATTCCCAGTCCTCACCCAGGAAGAAACTCTTCTCTCCATCATAATTAAAACTCCCAACTACTGATACTGTATTATTTTATGAGCATTTTTTTAGTACTTCTCCCAGAGCTCTTCTGGTCTCTTTTAAAAAGCTTTACAGCCACTGTGCTGTGGGAAGAACAATTGGTAAAGTCGAGGCAGCCCCGCCAGTGCCAAGGCAAGGCGGTGGCCAAGGGCAGGATTTGGCCCAGGGGCTCCAGTGACAGAGTCAAGAGCTCAGGTTGATTTACAGCCCCCCAGGCTGGGCACAGGACGCTGTGCCAGCTCCTCGGATGGTGTCAGGGGTGGTGACTTCACCGCCGGGGTGGCCTGGGGCCAGGCTGCTCCAGCTGAGGATATTGCGGGTGACATCAGTGGGGCTGTGTGGAGGTGTGATCCAGGCCAGCATCGCGCTGGGAGGCTGCAGCACGGCGAGAGGAAACTCTGTGCTCATTTGAAAGGCACTTGTGTACAGCAGGGAAAACCTTACAGAGTGATGCTCTGCGAGATTATCGGCCCATCGTGCTCCCCCACCACTGAGAGAGCTCTTGCTCGCCTTAATTATCGCTTAGGGGGAAGTGGCACCTTCCCTCTCCCCTCCTTTTCCTTGTTTTTTTTTAAAGGAAGGTAGCTTTTAAGAGCTTGCCATGAAGATCTAAGCTAAAGGATTTTCTCTACTACAAAGCCTGCATAGTTTCCCAGGCCAGGTGGACCCGATAGCACTGACTGCATGCTGAAAAATCTCATCCCCACCCTTCAGGCACTTTAATTGTAAGCCTTTCCAGATACACTGGATAAACACTGTCAAAATGAACCTGAAAGGGTTGTTGTTGTTGGTTTAGCCCTTAAATAATTATGAGTTTGTCTGTCTAATTACAACATAATCTTGTTTAAACTTGGATGCCTATTTGCAGTATCTCTTAAATGAGGTGGAAGCAGAAACACTGAAAAAAAAAAAAAAGAAAATGCACAGTTCTTCCACTTTAAGAGAAGGAAAAAAGAGTTTTTACTCCTGTAAAATTTAATTCAACCTGACAACAAGAGACACTAACTTGGAAGCTACTGTGGTAGGATAAAGATGATAAAGAATAGTGTGGGACCTCCGAGATGCAACAGAAACTTAATCCTCTGTGGATAATATTTTTCAAACAGTTTAGAAATACTTTAAGGTAATTTACGGGAAGACTGAGTGACAAAGCACATTACTTGAAGTGCCTTTCCTTCACTAGGCACTTTCTAAATTCTTTCTCTTTCATTTCTTTATTCTCAGGAGACTTTTAAATCCAGTGAACCAAAACAACACTTTGTTTGTTGGTATAGCACGGGGCTGGCACGGAGGGCAGACACTGCACCTGTTCCAATAAACTGGGGAAATGGAGAGATAAACCATAGCACTCATTAAGAGGAATCTACTGAAACATTAACAATTTGTATTTTGAATATCTTCCAGGAATAAAAGGAGAAATACATAAACAGACTTTGTTTTTACCATCATCAGTTGAAAATAAACTTTGTTTAAAGGAAACTTCACATTTGGTTTATGTACAAAGGCAGACATACCACTAAAGAAGCTGTGATAATGCTTGATTTTCTTTAAGAAAGGCAAATGATTTTATCTAGCTGCTCCTATTCTTCTAAAGAAAAATTACCTGTTGGCAGTTTAATCAAAATCAGTTAATTCCCCTGTTCCTTAGTTGTGGCAGCTTTTCTTGCTTTTGCATTTTCTCATGTTGAGTAATATCACATTCTTACAATCTAGTTCATAATGATGAGAGGAACAACATAAACTAAAGTCCATCTGCTCATCTATTAATAAATAACTAAAATTATGGGGGGGGGGGGGGGGGAGAATTGTTTGGATCGTTAGCAACAAAGTTCCCTGCAAAATAACTTTTATCTAGGCACAAGGAATATGCTATGTAATATCTGACAGACTATTAAAAAATCTTAAATGAGAAGAAACATTAAGTAACAGTTCCTCAAAGGATAAATTTCTTCAAACATTTCCCTTGATCATCAGAGCTTGTGCTGTTCAACATCCCATACATCTCCCTCAATTTCTCTCTCTCACACACACAGTATTAAATATAAAATGTCATGAAAATTCCTAAGTATCATTTAATGTTGGCAGCCCTGCACTGTAAAGCCATTTATATAAAACTGTGGTTGGCAGCTCTCACTCTTCCATGGGAACAAATTAACATTGGCATTCCAAACACAGGAAAGTAAGGAAATTAGAAACACAGTTCATATTTGGCCAGTGCTTTGAAATACTGTACCATGCTACTGATGTCAATTAATGAAAAGCAGAATTTTGCGGAGAGGGTCTGGTTTTGAAACACATTAACACACATTAAAACATGTTTGCACAGGAACTGGATTGTAAGCATCTCGGTTCCAAAACAATAAAGCAATTACACTAAAACTTGTAGTTTTAAAGTTGCCATTAATTCAATCCACTCAGTCTGGACCACTGAAGGATTGCACAAATGCTTAAAAGAAGGGGTAAGGCACAGTGTGTGGGGATTACACCCAGGTATATTTTTGTATAAATAATGGAATTGTAGAACATACACCCAAATAAAGGGGGGGCTCAGCAAACTCTGTGGTCCTCATCAATAAAGCAAGGATTTCCGAAAGGACTTTTTGAATTAGTTCAAACTTTGCTACCTGCAACCTTTTTTGTAGCAAAGATTTTTACTGACAAAATCTTCAACACCAACAAAATCTAGATGGCAGTTTATCTCCTGGCACAATTCCACTGACTTCAATGGAATTACTCCAGCACGGAATTTGGCCCCGCAGCCTTTACAAGGCGCTGTTTATTTGTACTATGATTCAGATATTTTGATACCACGAATCTTTCAGCACTGAAGTTTCTCCATATGAAATATGTCTTGTACTAAGAAATATCAGTTTCACATTTTTGTCAAACATTATTTGCTAAATTCTGTTTGTTGCAGGGATGGGAATTCAGCTGTAGTTCAACAACATGGATTGGGCTAATAATGATAAGCAGTGACTAATAGGAGCTGGTCCATGTTTTGATTGTTTGCAGCAAAGGAAACTTCCCTCAGAAACAATTTCAAGATTAGGAGAGAAAACTCTGTGAAGCTCTAGCAGAAACTACTGCATGCTCGTTATTTCAACACAGGGGCACTTCTTTGGCCCAGTTCTGCTCTCAGTGGTGCTCATGTAAATCAAGAGGGAGTTTATGGGAATTACTTTGGACGTAGAGTTGTATAAATGAGACCACAGGGCCAGCTTCAGTAGGAATTTGACAATTTACACCAAAGAAGACCTAGCCAAGAATTTTCTCTTGGGCTTCCATTTTTCCAAACTCAAGCATGTGCAGAACTTTATCCATGTGATTAGTCCTCATGTGTAGTCTCATTTATTTTTTATTTCAAACAGTTGTGAAGGAAGATCTTCATCCTGAAACTAATTTAAACAGCTCTCTCATTTCTTTAGAAGTTTCTTCCATTTAGAGAAGAAATATACATATATAAAATAGCATATTTTATTTATATATAGTAAAGGTATATATTTTTTGATATATATGCAATTAATTCATGAAAGTACTTTTATGTAGGCCCTAGAGAGGAGCACTGGAAACGGTTTAAAATATCATAGTCTCTTAATGCTGTATATCAACAGGTAGTCTCTTTATCTGGCATGCTGTCAAAATTTGCTTACTTGTGTTCTTGCTCAGATGACTTCATCCATCATTGCAACTTCTCACTGGTATTCATCCAGTTAGGACAACTTAGAGGCATAAAACTAAATGTGTTATCATTTTAACCACAAATTAACAGTTTCCATATAAATGTTAGCATTTCCTCACTTGGTTCAAGGATAGCAGCCTTAATGGCACTAACCGTATATTTGATTTAAACTAATTAAAAACAGGGGCTCTTGCAATTTAATATATTGATTTTACCAGTGGGACTTACATCTTTTATAATAAGTGTACACAGCTGCACCACTCACCCACCGCCACTCTCAGACCTAATCCCTGCATTCCTCCTGACAATAACATGACAGGATCCACACATCCCAGTATTAGCCTTAACCCCGGTGACACTGCCAGAATGTATTAAACTAAAACATCACAGTGTCCTATTTAAAAGGAGCCTGTCAACAGCTCTGACTGGGCTTTAATAGTTATAATCTTTTTTATAATTAATGTTTCCAACCACTTGTGTAACCTTCTCTCACACATCTCTCCCCGCCGACCCGAAAATGTGTTTCAGGCTTATTTCCAGGGAATGTAGCGCCTGGTTTCGTGCTGCCTGTGCAGAGCCCATTAAAGCTCCTTTGCAGGGGGTGTGCTGGGACACACACACGTGCACACACACAGACACAGGCATGGCACAGCTGGGGGCACTGGGAGCAGGTCCTGCACGCTCCACTGGTGCCCAGCTCCTGTTACCGGCATCACAAGACCTGGCCATCAAGGCTTGTCTCCTTCAAAGCCCTTTAAGAGCCGTTGTGTTTTGGCTTCTAAACTGCAGCTCACAGAGGGGGATTCAGCCCCCCAGGACAGCCTGTGTGGGAACAGAGGAAAGACCCTGCTCTGGGATAAATCCGCTGGGTGCGAGCAGATGGGGACAATTTCAGGTCCTTTTTCTTTGTGTAAGGACATCTGTCCTTGGCTGCTCCTTTCTCTGCTACCAGCACACCCACGTGGCAGAGGTAAATAGTTCCAGTTCTACTCTGCCATTTTACACCTGGAAATTTGAAAATTAATTAAATTCTCTCTGGGATGGGTCTGTACATTCAAAGAATACCTGCTGGTCACTTGCTGCACAGTCAGTGTCCTTCATACCTTTGCTGAGAGCTTTCTGCCTTAGCCAGTGTTACACCACCAAGTGCTGCACATATCCACACTGCCCAAAACAATTATGGGATGTACCTGTTCAGGCTTGAGAGCTTTTAACAGTGTTAGGCAGAAGAGAAGGAAAAAAAAAGCCGAGGGCTTGGCTTAATGTATGGACAAACCATGTGATCGGGACCAGGCATCCAGGGCTAACTTTTAATCTGCTTTGTTTCAAGTGGGAAATATGTGAAGATCAAATAAGTTCAAATCCAGGTCAAATATCCTTGAAAATCTTTGATTTATATAAGCAGGAAAATGAGGTTTAAAAGAAGTGATTATGAAAGGGTTACTAAAAACACAGCTGTACGCGCACTCTTATATCTGAGGCTCTCCAAAGAAAAACTGTGTGACATCTATATTAACCTTTGGCTGTACACCAATGAAGGCCTGTAGTGAGCTGGAATGCAAGGCAGCCCCTTCCAAATTTTAACACAAGCCAGGTTACAGCTGCAAATGCCTGCAGCCCGTGCTCACTTTATAAAGTATTCCCCGAAGGAAATTTTTTAACTGTTATAGAATCTTTTTCTAATACCCTACAGTGTTAAAGCCTGTTATTAAAGGGCAAAGAGATGGTTCTCTATGCCAAACACTTGTCAACAAAAAGGATAGCCAGATGGTATGAAATAAAAGGAAACTTGGGGGCTCTTCAGCTTCTTGATTTATATTAACAAAAGCCACTTTCAAGTGCTCCTTCCAAGAATGACTAATTCCCCCCCCGTCCTTTTTTGCCAGGATTAAACAATGTTGTTCATTTTATAATCAACCACGAGACAAATTAACAAATTGCGTATCACTTGTGCCGACCCTTTTAAAAATATTCTGAGCAAGTCTGTTTACCAAGGCAAGTTTACCGGCATAAGGACAACGCAATTATTTTTAGAAGAGAAGGTCTAAGTCATCCAGAGGATGTTTACTCCTTAGTTGCTGTTTATAAATTTGAAATTAAACTTGTGCAAAAAATGCTTTGCATTTTTTCAGCTCCTAAAATGGATCAGTTTATAAGCTGTACTTGGACAGGATCTGAAATGAAATTCCAAATGCTAAAATTATGGTAGTAAATTTTACAAAATTAGCCAGTAATTAACTGGCTAACTTAGTCAGACCACTGTAGCTAAATTCTCTTTTAATTTACATATAACTTCATTCTTGACACAAATCCATTCCCCATTCATCTTAGCACAGGTGTAAGCTAGGACAAAATGTAGCCTGTAAACGAACTGGTAATAAATCTAAATCTAATTAGTTGTCAGGATTTTACAGTAAGTAAAACTTTGCTTACTACAAAGCTCCCTAAAACCAAGCACCTGTATTCTGGTTCCTCCCTACCAATACCCAGCATAAATTCTCCAGAGTGAATATACACAGTATCTCCATAGAAAGCAATGTGTGGGGTGTGTTGGTGGGGTTTTTACTATGTAGCCCAGTAAATCTTGCAATGTAATTTTTAAAAAAATGTTATTCCCTCTAAAGTTGTACAACTAGATGGATGAAGAATACGAATAAGGCAAAAAAAAAGTGCTTTTGTAGATTAGCCTTTGGAAGCCTGGAAGTAACATTTATTATTGATTGATATTTAAAAGTATTATTTCTTCACTTGTTTTTACTTCCTCCATGCTAAAATGAGACTTTATTATGCTGTGACACTTCCTCATTGTGATGGCTCTGGTACAGTAATAAAAGCCTACCTGTGAAATGCAATGCTCACAGAGTATCTCTTACAAAAGTAGGACACAGTTTACGACAGTCTGCATCTAGGAATTCAGCTCTGCTTTAAAAGGGATCATTGTAGAAAGTCTCCAAAAAAATTCAGTTCTACAATAGATCTTCTAATTTTCCCTGAATGTCATAGAAAACTGTACGTCTCAGAGCAGGTGTTGTGTTTGATTATATATGGAGTGAGTGGCTGCTCTAATTCATTAAAACCTCCATAAACAAGCCTGCCTTTGTCCTATAAAGATGAAAGAGCCATGACTATAATGGGATGAAAGGTGTGCACAGCGATGAAGAAAGCTATTATAGATCTATGTCCTTTTTAAACTCGTCCTGGCATGCACTGTTGACAAGGGAACAAAACAGCACAGATAAACCTCCGAAATGTGCCTTGCTCATAGTAATTCCACCTGTCCTTAAAACTACTGGGTTTTGCTTGTACTCTTACTACTCCCTGAGCATGCTGACAGCAATGAAATAAAATGATCATTTAGGATTTTGCATAAAGAACACTCTTAGATTTCTAAGCTGATTACAAACCCTGGCAGGTTGAAATGAGTGAATGTATCCACTGCAGTCGTCAAACTGCATGGGGATGTTGCTTACCAGGGGTCATGGTTTATACAGGTGAAACCTGCTCCATACAAAGTTCTCACGCAGACACAGACATACCCAAAATACAACTTTTATTTCGCATTTCTGGATGGATTCCACTCCTTTGTATTCAAAATAGTCAATGGCCTGAACATAAATTCTTTCTTATAACTCTTACATGAGCTGACAAGGAGACTCTTCCTTACGTCGGAAATGTGGCACAAGAGCTCTGCAGTTTCACTGATGATTCAGGAAATTACTACACCTGAGGAGCAGAGCTAAACTCCCTCCCATTATGTACTTACATGTTTCACAAGGTTCTCTGTCCTCTACTGAAATGGAAAGCGAAGTGTGAATTTTGCTATTGCTACTTCAACATCTTTTGTCTTCTGTTCAGGACTTTCCTTGCACCCAGCTGCACACAGTGTAGGACCCAAGAACCACGGAGAACAGTGTTAGCAAGGTCACCCTTATCTTTAAAGTCAAATATTTGACTGCCGTTGGTACTTTTGACTGCTCAAATATTTGATTTTAAATGTATCATTGCTCATCAGCTTAAGTATCCAGCAGTGACTAGACAAACACTGTAATTCCAAATGGAAAGCACCAGCCCTCATAGAGCACAGCCCCCGGGCCAGATGTAATTCCGAGCTTCCCACTGTGACGCTTATGGCAGTTAATAAGGAGGTGCAGCTCATGCAAACTAGAGCTCTCCCACAGCGTCCCGTGGCTCCTTATCATGCAAGAATTGCGTCGGGATGGCTACCGTGTCTAATAATTATTAACGTGTGTCACAGAGCCTTTACAGCTGCTGATCTTTTCAAGTTAGTTCAAGTGCTGGGATTAGAGAGGTGGTGGTTTAGGTGGCGATTTAATCTTTGTTGCCTCTGAAGTTCCAGACAGTGGAAGTGTCCAGAACAGTGACATCCATAAAGGTGTTAATGGATTTATTGGAGATGCGGGTCTGCAATTCCTGGCAGGTTATGTGCCAGAGCTGTGCTCATCTTGTACTTGTTTGGGACAGAGTCTGATCTTGCTTTGGAAATACAATTCAGGTTCTGCCTTGAACTTGCAGGCACCCAATCTGTACGTGTGTGGTTTAAGAGCCGCACATGATGAGGTCTAAAAACGGATAGAGAGAGCCAGGTCTCTAATTATGTATTTAAAATAGAATGCACACCCTGACAATGTTTTACTCAAATCCGGCCAAGTCAGTCCACACGGGTGTGCGATCTACAGCGAGCAAATAGAAATCAGATTGGGCCGTGGCATCCAATTAGAGAGGCCTAGTGAAGCGCATACAAAGCGTGCCAGCTCTCGTATCGTTTGCATAAACCCATCCACATGTGCTTGTGAAAAGAGGCGAGTTAACGGCATAAACTGGGGTCAACAGGAAAAGCTACAGGAGTAAATAAGGATTTACTGTGGAATCCCTCCCAAACCATTAGGAAAACATGTGCGAGCAGCTCAGAGCGGGAGCGCGGCGCTGGGATGCCGCGGGGAACCATCCCAACCACCCGTGCGCCCAGCCCTGATGGCTCCGCATCCCGCACGAGCACCAGCCCGGCACCGGGAGCTGTGCGGGACCCGTGCCGTGCTCCTGCCTGGGTTTCGCGTCTTCCTTGGCAGTGTGGGATGTGGAGCAGACCTGCTAATCGTCCTGTTAAACTCCTACCTGCAAATCCAATTTCTGAAGTGCAGCGACTATCAAAGGGAGATGACGACAAAGACCTCAGTGTGTCGGCGTGTGTGGAGCGTGGGGAGAGCTCGTGGCTGTCCAAACGCTGTGATGGGAATTCCGAGCGCTCTCCCCGTCGGTGCCGCTCAATTACCGCCTGGCAAAGCAGCCATCCTTCCAAGGGCCGCTACCTGCCCTTCCTTGCCCAAGTGGGCTGTCACCCACCTGACCCGCTGGGAAACAGCTCCCAGCCGGGGCCACCTGCGCCACCAGCCCCTGTCCTCCCATCGGTGGCCAGGGCCCCCCTCCAGCCTACCCCTGACACGGTTCCCTGCCCGGTTGCCCCGGACCCAGTCGCGCCGAGACCGGCACTCACCCAAGTTGACGAAGCTCATGACCATGTCAGCCTCGGTGAGGAAGTTGCTGTCCTGCAGGCTGGCCAGGGGCGGCCCCTGGGTGCTGAAGATGGGCTTGTAGGGGTAAGAGAAGCCCTCGCCGTCCTCGGCGGCGGCCCCCGCCGCCCCCTCCTCCACGGACATGGCATTGTAGAGGTCCAGCATGAACATGGGGGCCGAGTTGTGCTTGCCGTGGAGGTGCGGCCGCGGGCGGTGCGGCAGGCCGAGGATGGAGAGGATCTCCCGCTGCATCTCGCGGCGCTCGGGGCCGCGCAGCCGCCGGTGGATGAAGCTGGAGTGCACCTCGTTGTCCACCGTGAAGTCGGCGAGCACGCAGCGCAGCCAGAGGGCGGGCGCGGCGGCGCCCAGCACCAGCAGCCAGGAGGCGGGCTGCCCGCGCCCCGCCACCGGCATCGCGGCGCGGCGGCGGCGGCTGCGGGGCGGCGCGGGGGGCGCGGGGCTGCCCCGCCGCGGGACGCGCCCCGCCACCGGCATGCGCGGGGGGCGCGGACGGACGGCGCGGCCCCGCGCTCAGCCCCCGCGGAGGCGCCGCAGCCCGCTCATGGCCCGAGGCGGCGGCGGCGGCGGCGGGGGCTGCCTCAGCGGCACCGGCCCATGGACGGGGCGGCGGCGGCGGCGGCCCGAGGCGCTTCCCCCGGCGGCGGCGGGAGCGGGAGCGGGAGCGGAGCGCTCTGCCCGCGTCCCGCACGCCGCGGCGGAGCCGTGTGAGCGGCGCGGCTCGGCGGGGAGCGGCGGGAGGGTGTCTCTGGTGGGAGGAGCAGGCAGCAAAACCCAAGCGCTCTCTCTCGCTCGCCCGCTCCAAACCGCTTGGGAGAGAAAATCCCTGGGACTGCCTCGAGGAGGGACGTCTGCTCAGGTTGCTTTTCAGGATGTTTGTGGAGGCTGCGGGCTCGGCGAGAGGCTGAGCCGGTCCCAAGCGCCTAAATTACCGTGAACGTCATAAGGAGAAGACACCCCAGGAGGGAGGGCGGTTTATGTATAAAGAAGGGGCCCAAACTCCCGCAGAATTTATAGATGCGAGTACATCGGCTGTCTGCACAAGCACGCGTACACACTTTTTTCCCTGCCTACTCCCTTTTTTTTTTTTTTTTAAGAAGTACAGATTAGAAGAGACTGTCCGTGACAAAACCAACACCATTAAATAATTTAAAACGTGATGATTATATATTCACGTACATAGACACGTATGTATATATCCCTGTGCACAGAGCCCCGGGTCACTTTTTCCAGCCGGCAGTGGGGAGAGTTAATGGAGGAGCGTTAGAAATCCGAAGGGGGAGATATTCTCCAAGAATGGCAAATCCAGGAACATTTACTTGAAATGAAGCTATCAACCTGTGCACACGGGTGGCTTATGCCATTCCATTACCCTGCACCCTTGCTTTCCCCTTTCCTTCTGCTCGCTGGTATGTGCCTTTGTGGGATACTGCCTTGAAATGGATTGTCAACTTCTTAAAGCATGACTTTTTAAACTCGGTGGGTGCAATATCTACAGTAATGGAGCCCCAGTCCCAATTAGCCCAAGTAGATGTTTGCAACAACAGTAATTAGTAATAATAATAATCTCAGATAACAAATGTAAACTAATGCTTCCCAAATCTTACTTGGAAAGAAGGGGAAGCCAGGATGGTCCATTTGGGTCACTGAATCCAGCCTGAGGTAACTTCAGAAACCATACATGTATACATTGAGTTTATGCTGACATTAAGATTCATTCCTTGGGCAAAGGAGGAAGAGGGGTAGAGGATAAAGGAGCTCAGCAGTTTTTGGGGTGTTTTTTTGCTAGATTGTTCATCTAATATTTTCAGATGAGCAATATCCAGTAGTATCCAGCACCAGATCCTGCAGCTCGTTTACAAACTAATATTCAGCACTTCTTTTAGTTCTTTATGTTTAAACTCCTGGCATGAACAGCAGGTAGCCAGTCAAAAAGCTGCATGGGAAACATGGTGAATGATTTGATGTGTTTGTATACATGCATGTGCACCTCTTAATAACAGGGAAACTGAGGCATCGAGGTGACTCACGGCACTATTGAAATAGTGGAGGAACCAGCATTAAACCCTTAGCTCAGACTTAACGCATGTTTAGGAATGGCTCAAGCTCTGGGAGGATGGAGGGGTCAGAGAGGTTGTGAAGCCACATTCACCTTATGTATCATGAGAGCACTTGCTGCACTTACTGGTGCTAATGGGGCTGCTCAAAAATCGCCCCTGTTGCTGCCTTCCCGATGAAAACACCAGAGTAGTTGAATTTTGGCTGCCCACTTAAGATCAAACTCTCCAGCATCTTTTGTACTTCCTGAGGAGCAGCACTAACCTGCTCTTCACCAGGCATGTATTTGCCTAAATTTTTCTTGCCGAGGGTGTGGTTTCTAGATCAATTTAAGCTGATTTAAAGCCAGGCTCCCCCTGAGAAAGATGTTTGTTTTCTCATCCCACCCCAGTCTGGACCTTCGGCTGGGTAGCCCCACCCCTCTCCAGTGCTGGTACCAACACTTACAGGCCAGAAAGCTGATTCTGGTTTTAAAAGATTTTTTTTTTAACCATTTGAATATTTGTCTTGCTGAAATAATTTTCTGCTGGATCAGCTCCTTGTTCTGCCTGACTCCATGTTGTGGTGGAAGGAGGGAGGCCACAGGAATGCACAGCTAGGGGCAAGGAGAGGGTGTCTGGGTTGGGCTGCCATAGGAAGGGCAGACAGATGATTTGGGATCTCTCTGCTCTCCCTTTCAGCTGCAGACAACTTGATTTCTCTTCCTTTTTTGTTCCTTGTAGATTGTTTTTCCACAGTTGTGAGTGTTGGCCTTTCATCAAGCAGCAGGAGGACAAGCAGCCTTGCCTTTGGCATGGATATGAGATTAAAAAGTCTGCAAGGATGGAACAGTGGACAGGAGAGCAGGTGCCTCTGCTGCCTAAATTACTTGTACTTGAACTGTTTGAAGCTCCCATTTAAAAACCGGCTGAACTTGAGGTCAGTGTTGTGTTCTGGAATCGCAACAGGCTTGAGAGAAAGAAAAGTATGGGAGGTTTCTCTGCTCACTCGTTAATACCTTAGGTAACTGCTCTTGGAGCTATAGGTGTCTTTGGAGAAAGAGCAGAGGACAAAAAGTAAACCTTGAGACCCTTGATTTAACAAATTTCTTGAAAAAGTGATGTTTGAATCTATTTCCTTCTTGTTTTGTCTGTTTAAGTTGTCTGGGTTAGGCCACATTTAGCTATATTCTGATTTAATGCAGGATATACTCTTAGAAGAGGGGCAATGTTGCTTTTATATTCTGTATCCTGTGCTTTTGTGGGAACAGTTGGGAAAGTTTTCTCTTTTATACGGTATTTTCTGTGATCCTGCTGCACCAGTACAGCTTTTAATAAATGCACGATAGTCTGCAATGGGGGTGCTTAAAACAGCATAACAAAACCACTCCAGCAGCGTGGGATGAGAAAGTGAATTTGTTAAAGAGTAACTTTTTGATGTGAAGTCCTCAGCTCTTGCCTTCATCTTGCTTTGGGACACAACAAAGGGCAGCATTTATTCTGCTGGATACATTAAAGGATGATGCAGCCCCAACTGCAGTAGTTCAGCCCTCAGATCTGAGCTTGAATTTCAAATACCTTTCAAACAGAAAGACAATCCAGTTTGTACCTTTTCTCATGGACAACGTCTTTCTCTTCCCTCCTTTCCTGCCTGCTGTGTAAACCCTATCCTGCTTCCTGTAGGATCAGTTCCACACAGGTTGCTGAAATATTGGCACCTTCATGTCACTGTCTTTTTCCTCCTCCTTCCTGGATCAATTAAGAAACCAGTTTTTCCTCTTACTCTTCTCTACTTCTTTAGTGTGTCCTCCTCTTCTTGAGAAGGAAAACTAAATGCTTGTGATGAAGTAATCCCTGTTTGTTGGCACTTGCTGCTTCAGATAATTTCTATAAAAACAAACTCCCAATGTTTCTGGGGTTCTGCACAAGCTGCATTACCAACTGAGTAACGTTTTGATCTGCACGAGCTTTGTGTGCACACTCTTACCCGAGTTTAGTACCAGCCACTACCATTTCTTTTGTTTGTGTGGAAGTCGGTATATTTGAAAGCATGTACCTAGGAGATAAATAAAGGGGCTGATTACAAAACAAGAATTGGGCAAAAATGTGCAGGTTTGTGCTTGGTGAATTTGTTTGTCATCCTCATGTACCCATCTGAGGCATATGCCAGTGGCAGAATTTGGCCATTTGCATTCATTTTTACTAAATGGGCAGTAAAAAGTGGGGGCTCTGCTCAGAAACTAATTTAATGACTTTTCAAAAATCAGACACAAAGCGTTTTTCCCTCTTTTCTTCTGATTCATTTTCAAGCTCCTTGTCTTCCTACTTTCATGTCCTCTTTTTAACTTTAACCATGGTTCTTTCCCATTCTGTTTTGCATCTTCTCTCATTTGTCTTGAACAAAGTGCAAGTCCTAAATTATAGCAAACTTTTTTCTCCTTCCAAATAGTCCCACTAAAATAGCATGTGTTTGGGCAATTTTGAACTGTTTGTCTATGCCCTTTGCACAGAAAACACTTATACAGCAAAAATAATAGCATTGTTATTTGTATTAGAATAGATAATTAGCTCATGTATTTTTTTTATGTTATATTGGGTCATTCTTACCAAAAGCTTCTATTCATCTCTCCAGCATTATTACTGAGAACATATTCACCAACATGAAGTTAATCACATTATGGATAAAGCCATTATATTAGCTCTAACCCAGGAATTTGTACAGATCTGGGTTGAGCAGTGCTGTGTTGGACAATACTGACCATGTTACAAAAATTAAGTATTGATTCTCAATGCTACTCGTCAGAGGAGAGTCAGAAATGAAACCTGTGTTTTGGGGTGTGAAAAAGGCATTATTACTTCTGGGGATGGCAGTGAAAGCTAAAATAGAATTTTAGGATTTATGAAATGGGACTATGGGGCTGAATTTAATGTTCGTCAACTGGGGAAGGTGGACAGAGTCCAGTCCTTCACAGTTCAGCCCTTCACTTCATAAAACTGGATCTCCACAGGGATCCTTTTATTGCTATTGACTTCAGAGAACATTAGAAATGAGTTCATGTCACTGAAACTTTCGCAGTGCTACATTTATTGTACATTTATATACAATTTGAATATCGGCCTGTGCTATATTTTTGATATATGTTTGTATATTGCTATGAGCATTTGTAAATGTGCATATGTACACCAGTGTATTTCAGTAATGTCTTTAAACTTTATGTAACTAGTATACTTCTGCAGCACAGATACAGCATAGGAGTATTGTTTAATGTAGACTCAAATGTTGCCAAAGTAGCCCAAAGAAAACTGAATTTAATTTTGTACTATTAAATTATTGTGTGCACACTTGATTTGGTTGACACTTTTGGCACAAGTCCAGGTATTTCCTTCATTGGTAACATTGTAATCTGAACATCTAAAATCTCAGGCTTATATTTGTGAAAACTATGCTGGGCACGAGCTCGGACGTCACTGTTGGGAGCGGATTTGAATCGTGCTACAGCACCTTGGAAATGTGCCTCTAAAAATCTGCTTAGTTGTGACATTTTCTTACAATAAATTATGATCTTTGCTCCTACAGACATTCAAGATTCTTCTTATTAACACATATTTTTGTCTTTTTCAGTTTGCTGCTGTTTGCATTCACTAAAGGCAGAGATGTCTGCTGTTTTTATGCTGAACAAAAAGCATATAAAACATATTCATTTTTTTCAAAGGGAACGAATAACTGATCCTGACCTGTAAATGCAATGGGATGAATTTGGATGGCTTTACTTTTTCTCTCCAGGCAGGTGCAGAGTAATACCTCAAAAGAACCATTATTTTGTGCCTTTATTCCAATGTGTACATAAATGCTTGCATAACCCTTGCACAGCTGCTGTACAAACTACTCATGCCACAAGTATTAGTAATCCTAACAGGGGAGGTTGCATGGAAAATTGGGGTGTGTATGCTGAACCATATGTACCATGCCCCTGAATCATAAAACTCGTGTTGCTGGAGCAGAGAGATCTTTGGAGACTGCTGGTTTTACAGGTCTGTAGGAAGCAGGATTATATACAACAGCTGCAGCCCACAGCTTCTCTCCTGTTGAGGCTTATCTCGTGCATTTAAATAAGCAGGAAACAGAATTTGGTCCAACATTATCTTATATGGTCTCAGCTCCTACTTTTATTTATATTTCATTTCCATAGGAACAATTATTCTCACAGTCTATTTTGAATACACATTAGACCCACTCCAATTGGAAGTTTCGAGCTCCCAATTCCAAGCTGCATGGGGCTGCAGAGACACAATGTGCATTTTTTTGTCTCTGGTTCTGCCTCTAAAATAACTTTCTTTATATCTGCAGTGATTTATAGCAGTGTTTCTGAACCAGTCTGAAGCAAGATGGAAGCTGGAGATTCATTTGGCTCTCTAAAGCCCTGGCCACAAAAAATCCCCTCCCAAGTAGAGCAGGGTAGCACAGCTTGGCCCCAGTTCCCAGGGCTGGGGAAAGGTTCCAGCTCCCGGTCCGGCCGAGGGAGGAGGTTTGCCACATTACAAGTGGCTGCATGAAGCAATCTCCCAGACCTTTAGTAGCACAAAATCATTTATCCCGAGGATTTTAAAATAATCTGAAGGGCCTGTTTCCTCTGCTGGTGTGTGTTGGTGCAGCACTGTGTGAGCAGGTGGAGGTGTGCGTGTTTACAGCCACCCAGGAACCTCCCTGGGCTCCCCGCGGCTGAGTGTGGAGTGCTTGGTGTCACTGCTGCCCCTTTTGTGGAGGGTGCTTTAGTTGTAAGTGCAATGCTGTAAGGGTTTATCTTTCCGAGACTGGCACTTCTAAGTTTTCAGTCAGAAAAAATGTGCTTCCTAAATGGTGCTCAGCGTGCACTGAGTTGGCTTTGTCAAGTGCATCTTTTCAGCATTCATCCAAAGCCCTTTCTGCTGCTGAGCCCCATAGGCGAATATATACTGTTAGACTATTAAGATAATTTTTCAGTTAAGACATCGTCAAACTGCAAGCGGGACAATAGAAACAAAACCCCTTTTGTTCTGACTAAACTGTTCCTAATGACCCCCTCTATAAACAGTGGCACCAGCGGAGGTCTCAACAAGGCTCTTCATTGAGCCCCCTTTCAAAAGGACAAGCAGAGCAGAACATGGGGCAGAAACTCTCAGAGTTACTGCACTTCACTCCGCTCTGGTGGTCTGACCGCAAGACAGAATCTGTTGTTTTTGTTGTTCAAGGCACCCAAAAAGCATAATTTAAAAGCATGGATTTCCACAGTTAGCATCCTATAAAGAGTACTAAATATTTGGATTGTCGGGAAAAGAGCAGAAGGAAGCAGTTTGTATGTTCGTTTGTTTGTTTGTTTAAATCAAGGAGCTATAAAATAGACTATTTAGAGTTCCATACAAAAATTTAACTTATTTCCTTGGGATAAGTTGCTATCTGTTAAGCTTATGATAATTAAAAATCCAGAGAAGATTTTTACATTCCAGAAAGATCCTCACATTTGTTTTGGGGGTAAAATTCATCTTTGTGAATAACGTGTTTATCATTAACAGGGAAAATGTTTCAGCTGTTTAATGCTTACAGGAATTGAAGTTATGATGATAAACTGAAACCACACAGGACCAAACTCCTGTTCTTCCAGCTGAGTAACTGCAGGAAACGTGCAGCACAGGCAGTCTGTCCTCACACAGATGAGGGCTATGGAGATTTTGAATCACTTCCTGATTATTCCTCTCCCTATTTCCATGTCCTGAATACATGAGGAGAACAGCACAGGAGACCTTCCGCTTCAACAGAAACCTGTTTACGGAGCATCTTACTGTCTGTAATTGGGACATGATGACAAGTCAGGCATCAAAAGTCCCTAATTTGGACGATTTGGGAATTACACTGGCTACATTTGCAAGCAGAAATGTCAGTTTCTTTTGAGAGGACTTGGGGTTCGTGTTCTACTATCGGATTTAATAAGAGTATTTCTGACTTACAGCATGGGCTACTGCTTTATTTGGAAACAGATAGGAAGAGATTGGGGACAGAGAAGAGAGAACATCCATTAAGACAGGAAGCACATATTGAATAAAGGCTAAATCATGGAGAAAAGTCACAATATTCAGAACACCTTAAAAATTCCGTGATGTGACGGGGGCCTTAGGGCACTCTGCCATTTCTGGGAAGAGTTTAGCAGTTCATAGCTTTAAGGTTTTGGGTTTTGATTAGGGACAGTGACTACACTCTTCCTTTGTAAAAGAGTGTGATGGAAGGTTTCAGTGCGTCTTGGAAAAAGGAAGGATTTGGGTAAGTCCCAGGATGAAGGTCCAGCACCCTGTGACAGGATACTGAGAGAAAGAGAAATGTCAAAGAAATCTTTAAGAGATTTTCAATAAAACAAAAGAATCTTTGTGAAAGATACTGTTAGCAAGTCTAATGGAAGGAATGGGGACGCAAAGTGAATTGAGAGGATTTGCAAGTTGTTTCTAAGCCTTGAGGCAAGAACAAAAAGCTGAGCGTTTACTGTTTACTATATTTGGTATGTATGGAAGAGCACTTTGGCCATCAAGGGAGCTCATAAACTGCAGAGCCTAATTGTCTCTTGACTGCCTTGTTGTGCTGGGGGTAGAGAAAATGCTCCTGTTAAAGGACAGTTCTGAGTAAGAGCAGCTGAGACTTGACCCTGCCTTTTGTGAAAATGCTGTTTTCACAGCCGCATGGCCGAGGTCCATGAGCACATGCCTGTTTCCATGAATCTGACTTTATTTTTCATATTTGCATGCATGTAGGCATCATCCAGAGTGTGGTAGCTCTAGTATTCAGGATTAAATGTGGTAACTGTAACGTGATAGCATGAAGGAACAGTAATCATTTTGTCACATCTTTTCTCAAAAATGCACGTTTGAAGACTGTTTTTACTGAAAATTTCTAGGAACAAAATATTAACTGTATCTGATTAAAATTTGCTGCCTCAGAGAATTTCTGGTTGAGATGTCCAGGTGGATCGACAGAAAAAGCACCATGTTTTCTGAATCTATCTAAGTTTATGGGCATTAATTAATCAGAAAAAAAAAATTATTTCCAACTGTGTTTAATGCCATGTAAAGCAGATTCTATTTAGAGTTTTGATTAACCCCTCTCATGCTTAGGGATCACATTAGAGATGTGATAACTGTGAATCCTGAAAAACAAGTGTGTCAAATGATAATTTTCTCCAGTTTTCATACGGGTACATGAGGAAAAAGTAACAACATGAACTTTATATTAACTTTGACTGTTGTAAAATTGCTTTCTTTTGAAAGTGATGGATCTGGTTATACATGTATCTCCTGAGCCAAAGTATTCTTCTTACTCTCTTCCAAAAAATGTTGTGATTCATTTAGTTTTTAATAATGTTGATAGTTTTTTTATCCCAGTGCAAGTAAAAGCTTATTGCAAGCTTTCAATCTATACTAACAGCAGTAGGATGCACGTATATTTGTATAAAGCAGTGATCTTTAATGTTTTCTAATTTGCAGACTTTGGTGGCAGCCAATTCTTTATGTCATGCCAAAGCAATGTGTCTTATTTACCTTTTTGGATCCCTGTAAAAGCAGCTCACGGGCCCCAAAGGCCTGTGAAGTAATTTTAAAAATCAGTGATATAGGACAATACAGAATGCACAAATCAAATGAGTTTTCCCTATGCAAGAGCTAAATGTCTCTTGCTCTTCTAAAGGCCAGCAAGTTGGACCAAGGTATAAGAGAAGAAATGAATCGAAGAGTTAAGGGTGGTGCACTGAGAATTAGAGTTGTCCAGAAACAGAAAAAAAATCTAGTGTATAAAAAAATTAACGGTTTTGACATTTGTTTTAGATTTGTCACAGAATGATTTAAAAAACAAAACATGAATACAAAGAATGAGACATCCCAGAATAGCCAACATCCAGTGGCTAGGGTATTTACTTGGGCCCTGTCCAAGGAGCGCTTTATGGGATTTGGAGCAGACATTTGACATAATGTTTTCAACATTATTTTTGTCAGACTAAAATTTGGGCTCTGTAGTGGGTTGAAAAAGAGCTTGCTTGGAGTCCTGAGCTTCGTAGGTGAGATTTAGTCACCAGCTGCTTCATCAGGCAGTTTCTCTTCAGCCTGGGGAATTTAATTTTTATTTTTATTTTTTTAAACAAAATAAAGTAGCTGCATGGAGAATAGACAGTTATTCTGTTCAGTTTGGTAGGGTGCTAGCACATATTTGGATATTATTCTGACTTTGGGAGTCTAATAAAGCACCACCCAAATTTCTACTCCATTCTCATTCAGAACAGATTTTTCTCATGGAAATATCAGAAGCTACCTAACTGTATTTCCACGGAAATCAGCACATTACTTTAAAAAATTTTGATTTTTTTTTTTACAAGCCAGCATTTTCTGATGGAATAAAACACTTTGTCCAAAAATTCTCAACCAGCTTTTCTGAGGTGTGATCTTTCTCTGTATTCGACAAATGTGAGGTGTCTACCTTCAATATTTTTGTAGTTTGAAGAAGAGATCACAAATGAAATGTGCTCTGGGGTGATGAAATCTGGCAGCTAAATTTGTGGGAACCTTGTAAGGAATATCCAGAGTAAAATATAAAAAATGTTGACCACTGTCTCTCAGCTATTAGTGAAATTAGGTTAAATTCAGTATGTGGGGGGGAAAATCAGAAAACACATTGAAAGGTTGAAATTTCAACCCTTCTCCTTTGCTTTGCAAACATGGATGTTTCGATCCAGTCCTTTCATCCTTGTTCCCACTCTGAATCTCATCAAGCCACTGGACACACATGTTCAGCTTCTCTTTCTGGTTTAGCCTGTGCTCCTGCCAGCCTCCCACTGTTTTGTATTCCTTCCTTCCTGCGTCTGCCTTACACCCAGGCCTGATCCTCCCACAAAGGCACTTCTCCAGTGCTGGGCACCCTTGGGCATTATTGACTAAGAACTGAGACTTGCAAGTGTCCCAGGGGACTCTAAAGGCGTTTGCAGAGGTGGGGAGCATGGGTTTCAACAGCCCACAGCTCCAGGCCTCAGCACTCTCCATTCATTAATCAGCATAGCTCATCTGAAAGATGTTTATCATGTCTGAGACTGGCTTTTGGATTAGTGGGCTAATGGCCCTGCTTGGAAACAGTTATCCCATTTCTGTAGATGAGGTCAGCACAGGACACTTTGTAATAAAGCCTGGTCACAGATCATGAGTACAACCAGTGCCTTGTTTCCTAGAAGAATCAAGTGGAAATATATTTGGCACCCGGAATTAAATGCTGCTTGCCCAACTCCCCAGGCAGTTAGAAAATATTGAACAGTATTGGGAGGAGCTATGCGTGATGTGTTTGATGTCACATGTGTCCCTCAGCTCCATCACCTTGTCCAGATTCAGTGTCTGTAATGTTTCACTTTTAACTGAAGTATCTAGAAGTGAAAATTCATGCCATGAAGGGACATCAAACCTATCTAAGTCATCTCCAGGCCAGGATTTGGTGTAGCTGTGCTAATTTGCTGACTGAGAAATAAAACAGGGTAATTATCTACTGAGAGGCAGAATTTATTAGGTCTGGTACAAGTGTCTTGTGCTCCTAGTACCTGGTCCAGCTCATTTTTGAGACCATGCAGGTAGTCTGGACAGGTGCTGTACCCACTATAAACAAGATTCTACTGACTTCTGGTCAGTGTAGATCCTATCACACCTCTTAGTCTGGTTCCCTAGGGAAATCACTTACACAATCTGTCTATTTGTCTGACCCAGTTTCCAAGATGCTGACACATTTGTCACAGGTTATGTAAATGATTTGGAGACACCTACCAGTTGTCCTTACCAGTTTTGCAAGAATTAGCACCTAAGGAGAGGAAGGAATCCTTATTAATGCTCTCACTGAGGAAGAAGGGAGAGTTCAGCAATTGTTCATTGTGTTTGACAGCAGCAAGGCTCTCGATGATTTGCACATTGCTCTGATATTCCTTGGTGAAAACAGCGCTTCATTCAGCTGCCAAATCAAAAACAAAAGTCAAGGAATGGCTAGGAGAAGATGCCAAGGCATGCTACGGTATTCCTCAGGGAATAAGGGAGCCTGCATGTTCTTACAGGGGGGAGGTGAGAGCTTGGAGGGGTTGAAGGGGGCTGGAGGGACTGGAGTGGGATATGGTGGAGGACAACAGGGGTTATTCCAAGAGGGAGGTGTAAGAGCTGCAGCATAAATCCATAAAGAACCAAGCTTCATTAGCTCCACTTTCAGGGAATAATTTGTTAGGAAAATACTGAAGACTTTATTTTGCTATTTTGGATACATTTACACGCTGATTTAACCCTCCTACAATTCCTGTAGCAGTTGTGGCTGGTACACCGCCTTGCTGTCGCACAGCAGGCATCTGCTGTTATTTGACCTGAAAAGATCATTATAGGAGCTTTATTTGGTGTGCATTTAATAAAGCTGTAGCTGTTGTGACTATAACTCATGGCTCCCATGTCATTCCGCAGTGGTGTAACCAGCGATTCAGCATTCCAGGCCCATCAGTTCAAAGGGAAGTGTGAGGGACGCGAATGTATGCCAGAGCATTGGGACTTTTATTGCTCCTCTCCTCTGTTAGGAAGATACATTCTCGAGGAATTGAGAAGTACAAAGCATCCTTAGACCTTGTAGTGCAAAATGTAAAAAGTGATGTTATCTGCAGAAAGTGGACTTTAGATTCTATCAGCGCACATTTAGCATAAAGCATTTCCTATGGTAATGCCTCTCACTTTCCCAGACTTTTAAAGGCTCCAAGTGGCACACAGGCTGCAGACCTCTTTGTAATGTTAATGAATCATCTTAATGGACTGTTTTAGCAGAAACATTCATCACCTTTTGTCCCACAATGATTTTTTTTTTGTTATACTTAAATGGTTAAGTAGGCAATAAATGCCTATCAGACCAACCACTATGCACTAGTAATCCACCTCACTATAAATCACCAGTGGATTATTATTGTCCTGTTTAATTAACACTCTTAAGGGATTCTATCGTTGGATAGACTTTCACCTTGCACTAAGCAGGCATTAACATTTGAAATAAGAAGTGTGTTTATGTGAAAAGCATTAATCAGCATGACCTGGAACTGGTAGTGGTGGGTTGGATGAAATATGTGCCTGTGTCCATGGGTGAGGGCCTCCTTACATCAGTTTTCAATGGAAGCTGAAGTCAAACTTATGGAATACATACTTAAGTCATAGCAAATGATAGTTCCAGAGTAATTTTTAATTAGGTCTAAAAGATATTGGTATATTTGGTTGAAAACAGCAAGTTTAAAAATTTTAATTCCAGTATTTAGGAAGGCAATGGTTTTATGGGTGTAACATGGGTTTGTTTGTGGTCCAGTTCAGTTTTTAGAGGACTGCATCAAACCATTTTCTTTTCCTGCAACAAAAGATGAGAGGGGAATTCTGATCCTGTTGCTCCTCTGTGAACTCTTTTCAGACTTCACAGCCACAAAGAGTAAGCCAAGCAGCCAGAGTTCCTGGGAAGGGCAGGGGGGTCCGTAGGCTTGGATGGCCTTTGCAGAACAATCCCAGTAGCTCTTTTGCAAACAAAATTCCTGCACTGGGACACAAGTTCAACACAGGATCACTCTCAATATACAAACATTTTTGTACCTAGTACAGCTCAATGCTGGTTTCCTCCTCTTGGCAGAATACAAAGATGGCAGCTCGGTTTTTTCCCTCATGTAATACAATTTAATTCATTTACAAGTAATTTCCTCATCTTTTATCAGGAGAGGAAGACATTTGAAAAAGGCTCTTGTTAAGGCAGTGTTTCCCACGTGTGAAATCTTATCCTGCTCTCTTTGATTTTGTTACATTGGTAATACCAGTAGTGCATTTGCCAACTGCTCCTTCCTTGGATTCCAGCACTAACAGCAGCCTTGTGAGATAACCTACTGCTGAATTTCATTTTACACACAGAGAACTGCCATATACAAAGATTTTCTGCTACTGGTTTTGACTGCTTTTAACAGTAACAGTCAAAACTAGTAGCATAGGTCAAGAAATCCTGGTTCTTGTCTGCACAAAGACCTGGTATGCACATCCCTTTCCTCTTGGCATTTTCATTCAATTATTTCCCAGTATGGACTCCTGCAAATTAAAGAACAAATAAAACTGCTAAGTGGAACACAAACACACTAAATCTTTTTAATTAAGAGATTGAATCTCTTAGTATAAATTCATTTCCTGAAACAAAACTCCAATTATGTAAGATTAATTCTTTCCTCTGAGATTGCAGGGATTTATTGACTAACAAAATCTTCTATTGCGTAAATGGAAATGTGCTTTTTAATGCAGCCTGCTGCTGAGGCAAAACCATAGCATTAGCCTTTGCACTGGGCATTTTTGTTTCAGTTGCACTCTAATCTACCAGGTTTCTTTCTATTTGTAACAGGAAAGGGCTGAAATGGTTCACAGCTGAACATGTGGTAAATAATGAACACTAAAGGAGTTTAAACAAGATGAGAAATCAAACTAAGCTCCGAAAAAGCCTGCTGTGATTGCGGGAGGAACTGTAAGGACAGAAATAAGAGTATCCTGCGTGCAGGGCAGTGTTGTGAGGAGGGGTGGGTGTGTGTGTCATTGATCACACAATGGTTTTTTCAAATCATTTAACAGAGATGCACAAACCCCACACAGTTTCAAGTGCATGCACGTCCTGAGAAGAATCTCCTTCATTCCCTCTAGACACACCCAGCCCATTAAATCCATCACTGCCTCACAGTAAGCCCCAGGGTTCAATCTTTGCTAGAGCACTGTTACTATCCAACCTTTTAGCTCATAGAGTGGGCAGCCAAGTTTTCATGTCTATGCATATAGTAGGACTCATAGCCAACATTTCCTACAGTTTCCTCCTCTCCATCCCAATCTGGATATATAATGGTTTGGTTTTGTTGTTGGGGGGTTTTTGAGCGTTTTTTTTGGGGGACTGTTTTTTGTTGAGGTTTTTTGGGGGTCTTTTTGGATAGGTAAAACTTCAGTATTGCTTTCAGATTTCTTTCTTATATCCTATTGCAATAACCTGTCTGAGGGTGGCAAGTTAAAAGGTAATAAAATCAGGAATCTGTGCTCCATGTAAGTAGCTGGCCATGAGAAACTACAGCACGGATGGATATTGAATGACTTCAATAGTCCAGCCAAGTTTTATCAGAACAGGTCATCAACCTGTAGGCTGCCTAAACCTGTTCCACTGCTTCCCCATTGATTAAATATCTGGAAGCATTTACACGTATATCAAATTCTCCATAATCTATTTTATCACCCAAGTTCTTTGTCAAGCTAGGGCAAAAATGTTCCCTCCAGTGGTGAGAAAGGGTGGTGTATCTCTTTAGTGTACTCCAGTACATTGAATTTCCTTGAAGCCAAACTATGATCTCAGGTTCTCGTGGGCTGAATTATTAGTGGGACTGCAGGGATATAAAGGAAGTAAAACTTGCCTGTGTGTGCCCAGATGTTAAGGAGTTTACAAGTTGATTTTTTCTATTTGATTTTAAACCTGACATATAGGGGGGAAAGGAAGGAATACAGTGTGTAGCTTCCAGCCAAGTTCTGATGGCCGAAATTCCTTCTGAATCTCGATACCTGTATCATCAAAACAAGACAGAGCCTCTTGCCTGGAGCTGTCACCTGTTCCTGTTATTTGGGGATTTCCACTCTCCTTCCTCTGTGTTTGGGCCCAGCCTACTTTCCTGCTCTTACTCTCTGTCCCAGACAGAGATGCAACCATCCTGAGCTCTGCATTCCCTCCATCTTGGTTCAGGCTCCTAAGTAGTTCTGTCTTTTTTCCTATTTTCACCCTCTTTTCTTTTTTTGTTTTTTTCTTCCTTCCCTAGTCCATGACAATAGGAGTCAGGGGAAGCAGTGTGGAGATACGTTAAAAATCTGAAAAACCCCACCAAAACCTCAACCTAGCAGTGGGGCAAAGGTGAAAAAAGGCTGATTATTTACTGTCTTGTTCAACATCATAAGTAAGGAGCATCATAACTAACTAGGAGATGGCAGATTCAAGGACTCTGAGAGTGAGTAGTTCATTTGTGGAACTCCCTGTCACAGGACGTGTTATGTTAAAAATGTGCATGAAATCCATTGAAAAAAAATTGATGAATACAAAGACACCACCAGAAGTCCTTGAATATGAAGTCCCACCACTTTTTCCAGAAGTCTTTGAGTCATAAACATGCTGGGAATGCATCACTAGACACTTTTTTTGTACTCTTCTCATGATGTCCAGTATTTTTTGCTGTCAGAAGGAGAATATTAGTCTAGGTGGACTTTGGATTAACAAGTATTATAGGTCTTATGCTTTTTATTAAGAATAGAAGGCAGGATGCAATTTATCCCTTAGTTGTCAAACGGGACTACAAAGTGTTGTGGTGTTTGTTCTCCTCTTACTTTTTCATCCCTAATCCAATCCAGTGAAGCGTGGTAGATGTTTCTTATATTTTGTTGCCAACTGTTTTAGGAAGTTCATACAAAAGCTTCTCTCATCAAGAAAATTTATATGAGGGTTCCTGAGTCCTTGCAGCAGTACGTTGAAGCACAGAGACATTGTTAAATCAGATCCAAACTGGTGGATTCAGTACAACAAGGGTGAACTCTCAGGAATGGCTTTCAAACACTAATCAATGTCATAAAGCATAAATCTATATTTATGTATCTCCAGACATTATCTTTACCATGGCAAATTTTCTGTGGAGGCAGCAATCAAATGGTCAGAAAGCCTTAGTTTGCTTGTAGGAAAATCCATGTCTGGGTTTTCACACTGTAGATATAATTAATTACACCCATGTTGTAAACATTTTGTGTTTCTTGAATAGAGAGTCTGTATTGAAAATATTAACCACTGGTCTGTGGAAACTGAAAAGTTGCAAGGGAAAGGAAACCAATTTTCTCAGTGGGTACTGGACAGCTGAATGGTTGGAACTGTGTTTGGGAAGCACTAAAATTGCTATAAGCCATCTGAAAAGTGCTAGTGGATTTAAAATCCTGAGGGAAAGGTGAAAACTCGCTGGTGTCACAAAGTGCCTTAAATAGAATATCTGCAGTTTGAGTGATCAAAATTAACCCCTTTACCCTTGCACATATGTGGTGTTCTAAACCAATGCTTAGATAAATATCACAGCTGATGTAACAAATACCTGAAAGTGCAGGTAATAAATACAAGAAAAAACCTGTCTCAATTATTCAAGTAACTGCTGCTAGTTAATTAGCATGCTCATAGTGCTTGGGCCAACCAAGTTTTGCAGTTTCCTTTCAATACAGTTTTTTTTCCAACTTTTCTTTTTAATCCCATTGCACACAGTGATGCAATAGTGCCCAAACAATTGAATGAATTCATTGTGAAGAACTAATTTTTGATTCAGAGATGATAGTCAATATTGCATTGCAAATTGGGCACTATTGGGGTTTACTTGTGCAAAAAGAATTCATTCCTCAACAAACATGGCATTCTGTCAACTACTAATTGCACACAAAGAATTTTAAACAAAACCAGGTAACATATGTATGTAACATGCCTGTATGATTAAATGTGTGCCATACTGTAATTTGTATAATATTAAAGGTAGGAGACATCTGAAACAGTAAGAAACCAGAGGATGGCAATTTTTATTTTCTATTAGGTTTTTTTCAGCTGTACTCATGCTTGGATGTTGTTTTCGTAGTTTTTGAGGGGGTTTTGTTTTTGCTTTTCAAAGAATGCCTGAAAAATGAGTAACATTTTTTCCTAATTTTCAACTGAACCTCCCACGCTGTGATTTATGGCCATTGCTCCTTGTTCTGTGTTATGACACTACCTACCCAGAACTTGGCTGTCATCTCTGTAACTGCTGTGCAGGCAGAGACCAGTCTCTGGCCTCTGTTTTGCCAGGACAAATAAGCCCAGCACCCTCAGTCTCACCATTTAGGCCCTGTGCTCTTGACACAGAGTATCCCAGCACCTTCTGCTGAAACTCCGGTCGATTCTCCACACTGCTCTTGGATTGGGGGAGCCAAAACTGGGCATAGCACAACAAGCCCTATCTATCTAAGTTTGTCCAACTTCACTGCCAGGTCCCTGATGGATGCTCTGCTCCATCACCGCCCTTTTCCTTGCCAAACTGGTACACAGAGATGTCTGGGAGCTTGTTGTGCCCATTCAAATCAGTGTAAAACAGGGTTTGAGAACTTCAGCCTTTTTCTCATCATAATCTTTAGGTCACCATTCTGGCTATTGGCAAAGCCATATTTTTCTGTTGTACTTGGCTTTGGAGACATTGGCTTCTGTGCAGGACACAGCAGAGGCAGAAACTTCATCCCTCTATTACCACATAGATAGAGGCATGACTAGAAAAAAGGAGAGTATGACAGGTTTTACCATGAATAACTTCTGTGCCCTGGGGACTGTAAATAGCTGGTATAAATCAATGCAAATTGGCTATTACTAATCTTGCCAGTAATGAAGTGAGAATGAATGGAGTACAAAGATGAACTTCACATATCGTTAGCACCAATCTGCCTTGCTGCATTTATGGGCAAGGCTCTACCTAGGAGGTCAGCTGGCAAAACTTACAGGTTTTTCTTTTGAAAATTATGGTTAAAAAATGCATTTGTGCTGCACAGAAATTTGTCTCTCAAATATCAAGTCCATTTGGGGGTTTTACAGCTATGAAAACTTGAAAACAATTGTTTCATAATTTCTCAAGCAGTCAGCAGCAAGTACTTTTATTACAGTGCTTTAGCATCACAGTATATAATTTAATATGTTTATTACAAGTGTGTCATATAAAACACTGAAGTGTACCATTTCAGAGCAAAAGTTCACTTTCAGTTTAGCTCTCCAACAGAAAACTGAATGATCTGCAACACAGAAGAAAAAACCAAGACTGTTGCTGTTACCCCATAATGGCAGAAAATTAACATGAATGAGGATAATGACCATATATTCTTGTATATTCTGCAAGAACATTTCTTTTAAAGCAGACACTACAAAACTTATGAATCAAGTTTTCCACTAGGATTGGAAATCAGTTTGAATCTCCATAAATATTGGCTTTTGTGTAATTTTTAAAAATTTATAATACATTATCAGTGATTAAATGCCTCTGATAGGAGCACAGTGACCTCTTTGGTTTGTCTTGTGTTGTTTTCCTCTCTGCACAAGGAGAATAAGTGAAATATGAAATTGAAACAAGTTCCTGAGTGATGGACACCACTGAAATGAAAAGATGGGAGCAGAGTGTTACAAAAATCTTGTCAGTCATCCTTCTCGAGTCTCTGAATTTGAAGGTTATGCTCTGGTTTTTTAAAATATATTGAAAAAATGAAGATTTTGATGTATTGGCCATCAGAAAACTGCTAAAGTATGTAGAAAATCGATGTATTTAAAACTTAAAGGAGCAGTTCTCTCCTGCTTGGATCTTTCAGAGAGAAGAGCCAATATAGTGTAAGAGCAGCTGTTCAGCAACACCTATTATTTGCTTACATTTCATTACTAACATGAGGCACCCCATTGTTAAAATGAGAGTTAGGAATTGGCTCTCCTGATTTGCTTCCTAGCATTCCATAATTTTGCTGAGGATATGATCTCATCCAGCTCTCCACACCACCTAAGAATCTGGACTAGTTGATGAGCATGTTAATTTTCCTTCTAATGAAGAACCAAATGTCACTAAAGGGTTAAAAGATAACTTTCAGTTTAATTTCTAAAGAAAGCTATAGATATTCTTTTCTTAGGACTAATGGGTGGTTGACAGTATCTTCAGCAATGTCATTTCTATATTTTTTATTTTTTCTTGACGTATTAGGGTCCCAATCTTGCATTCCTGGCACCCAAAACTCCCCATGAATGGATCCAAACATGGAAGCATTCCAGTGCAATGCATGAGAGACCCTGTAACATGACAGAGTAGAGGACATGCAGAAGAATGTTGAAATAATAAATTAACACTACATCAGATGTTTAGAAAGGAACTCTGCTAACAAAGTGCTAGACCCACTTGTCATCCATCTGTTCCTAAGGCACAAACAGGAATTCTCAACCTAGCAAAGGTACTGCTGGCAGCCAATGGCTATTTCTTGTTCATTTATTGTTTACTAAAATGAATGTGCTAACACCAAAAAAGCCTGGCTTTGCAGAGGCACAGACCGGTTGTATATTTCTTTCTAACAGCATGTATGATGCTATCAGAAGGCTGATGACTGAGATGTGAGATCCAGCAATCAGAGATTGCAGCAAGTAATTTTGTTAATATTTTTGCACTGACTTAATTAGAAATGAGGGGTTTTTTTAATGATTTAGTTAAACTGATGCAACATCCTGTAATGGATATAGCCTTGCAGATGTAGAGATGTTCTTAGTATGTAAGTAATCATAGTAAATTATAATAATATATCCTATATTAGCAAATTAAATAAAGCATCTTAATCAATTGCATCATGATCTGATTCAAAATTCCCTTTCTACTTTCCCATTTTGCCATATGTTATATATCAGACAAAAAGTATTTTCCTGTAAAAAATAAGCCACGCTTACTACAGCTATGCATGGACACTGTGCATTTCTCTGTGTGGGAAAAGTGACCAAAATAGTTATTTCTGAATAAACTATCCATAATAGCTCCCTGTGTGGATATTCTAGTCTGGAAAAGTCATGGGTCAAATAAGTCATTGCAGAATAGCTGATCCTGCAATAGCAATTCCAGTCCACTTTCCAGTGTAGAAAAGTCCTTAGTCAACAGCTCCAAACTCCCTTTCTGCCAGAAGATTTTTCTCTTTAGAGAATAATATAAATTTGTTATATTCAATTCTTTAAGGCCCAAATTGTGCACTGAACTCCCTTTGGGAACAGTACATGAGATCAGTCAGGGAGAACTTTATATTACAGGAGTTTGTACTCATGTGCACAGACTCCATGGTTTTATTACACAGACATTTCATTAACACCTTCATGTGGCTGCGAGCTGTACACACCTCTGGCTGTGGGACATCTGGGTGATTCTTCTGTTCCAGTACCTCCTAGATCCCTAAACCAGCAGGCAGAAAGTTGTCTGGAGAAGATCCATCAAGCCAAACCCAAGGTCTTTGGTGGCTGTGCTGGCCAGCAGCAGTGGGACAAGGAGAAAACAGGGCAAAATGTCATCCCTTCCTCCATGCCCAAATACAGGGCATGGGTCACAGCAGTGACATCCAGCTAAGGCTTTTGAGTTTACTCTGAGAACAGAGAAAAGAGGCGTCCATAAGAATGCAGGGAGACTTTGAAAAATGTTTGAATGGGCTAAAACTGTATCCTGAAAAAGCAGCACAGAGTCTTCACCAAAGGCCGACCAGCAATCTCATTGCATCCAGAGCTGCTTGTGCAAGAGTTTGGTAAGACATGTTTTGGGCTGTATTCAAGTTTATAGTTTATATTTGAATCATGGTTTTTCTCTTCTCCTCTTAAAAAAAAAAGAAAAAAAGAAAAAAAAGAACAAACCAAGATAAGACATCTATGCTATTTTTTTATTTGATGACTTTTTACTGAGCCTTAAGACCTTCAAAAGCAAAGGTTGCCATTTATTGAAAATTCCATCACAGTGCCCCTGGCATTTTTGTGCTGTGAACCAATTAACATTAGTAGCTTAATTAAAATCACCAAATGCATTTTAAAGAATGACATAAGGTTGATTTTAATCTAGACTTCCAAAAATGAAGTAGAATGTTAATCAACTGCCCCACCCATTATTTATAAGGCCCACAGTACTCAGTGTCAGAACTCCTACATCATCCTCTGACTTCATTTTCCCCAGGGATTACTAAATAGTTAATAACAACTGTCTAAAGTCCACCCCAAATTTTACCTGTTGGCAGAAATCTGGGGTCATGACACCACCAGTGTAACATTCCCATAAATGCAGAAGATTTAGGTTCAAGTAGTTTTAATGTACAGCAGGTGGCATTTTTGTGTTTAAAGAGTAAAATCACACCTGTGTGTTCATGCTTTCTAGGATTTTGCCAACAAAAGGAAAACAGAAGTTAAGACATTTTACTTTTTGAAAGCCAGAAGAAAAGGTGCAGCTGTTTTCAAGACTGCTATTTTCAAGCTGTCATATGACCATGGAATAGAAGTCATTCTTGCTTTCCAGTTTTATTTTAGTACAAATATCTTCCATTTGTTTGTTTCAACATATTTTCCCTTCAACACATTTTTTTAATCAGATTTTTTCCTAATTGGCTAGAGGAGTGTCCTATCTTAGTATGACACCAGTTCAGGAGAGAGGGAGGAATAGTGACTAAGTTAGTATTGGGCAAGCTCAAACTTCTCAGCATGCAAAAATTATGTGTTCGAATGTTCAGTTCTACAGCGCTGCCTGTTTGTAGCTTAATTACTATGAGTGCATGTGGAATTCATGCTCAATTGCAAAAAAGTAATCTTTTATTTAATTTACTTTGTGTTTCTTTGTCTCAAATACCTATTTTGCCCTCCCGCCAGAAATACTTTACTACGCCTAAAAGCATTACAAAATGCAGATCTGAAAATTGACAGAGGTTAGATGAAAGGTACTTTTCCTTTTAAGAATGGTCTGTAGAGTTTATTTCTGGCTGAAAGATAAAACACTGAAGGAAGGGACAGTAACAAAACCCCACTTCCTCTTAAAGTGATTTGACTCACCACAGAATAAATATTTTGCAGGTGTTTCTCACTCTGGACTTGGGTAGACTGCACACATGCCTTAGTTTTGGGTTGTTCTTTTTAACCACCCGTGTTGTTTGGAAGGTGATATCCCATTTGAAGTTGTGAGCTGTTAGCAGTGACTGATGTTTCATCTCCTATTTCTCTGGGCTTTGCTCATTAGAAAAAAGATGAGTAACTTTTCGTGTAATTGGCAGGTGATAGATGGGGCTCCTGTTTCATCGTAGTGTTAAATTTAGCAGTTTCTGAGTGGTAACACTTTCTGTGGCACCTGTGGTGCCATCTACTGCACAGCTTGGTAGAGGCAGGACGTGAGAACTGCATCCTTCCACTGCTGCTTTCACTTCCTTCTTCCCATCTTAACATTTCATAATGGCTCCCCATTTGCTTTCCTAGTAATTTTCCTTCTTATACATATAAAAAAATGTATATAAATACATATTAGAGTATATATTTATACACATTTATCTATAAATGTATATATACATATTTCTATAATTTTTAAACACATGCAGTCAGTATTTGGAATTTAATTTTGGTGGGCTTTTTGACAAGCAGATTTTGAAAAGGGAAAATAAATAAAGAAAGAGGAATCTAGGAAAATAACCTGCTAGTTCATTTATTGATTGTAGTTCATTTACTTATCATATTCTGGATACAAATTTATCTGGTTAGATATATTCACATATATGTGTGCAGTATTCACTTTGAAGAATGGAAATTTTTGTTATTGTTATTTGTTTTCTTAACTCAGATATAAACACTAAGTATTTTAGTTTAGTTTTTTTATGATTGCTGTTTGATGCTATGAAGTAGAACTAAGTCATTAAATTGGCTGCTCCTAAGTTGATGTATTTAGTTTTGTTTGCAATCTGTTGCTGGGGGCATGATATAATTTTGGCAGTTCCATATCAACAAAAATCTGTTGATTTTGATGTCAAGTTGTTGGAAAGAGCTACAGAGATTTTACATAAATATTTCCGGAGTGATCTTAAAGATACCTAAAGATGAAAGACCTGAAAGTTTCAGTTTATTCATTCCCCTTTCTTTGGCTTCTCTCTGTTAATTGAAGCACCTTGTGCTCATATCATCATAGCCTGAGGTTTTCCTTGAATAAATCAATGCATGAATTTTTTAATTACCTAGCCAGGCTGGATTTAGACTGCTCACTCATATGAGTACCAAAGAAGAAAGGTTCAGTGGCAGTAGCTAATGGAGCAACATTTTGAAAACTACATCATCTAACTTGCTAACAAGTCTAAGCATCGCAGTGTTTGAAATGCTGCTGGCTGTGACTTGGATTGAGAACAGCTTCCAACACTGCTGACTGCTGTGCATAAAACATGATGTTATCAACAGTGGGTTTTGAAAACTTTTCTCTAGAAAGGACAAACTTTAAGATATTTATATCCTAAGCAACATCTAACGCTCTCAGAGAGACCTCTATGAGGAATCAATTATGATGACATAGTTAGGAGTTGAAAATACCGCTCGCTATACAATAACTGCAAAGGTAAGAGAAGTTTAAGTTTTTAATAATTGGGGTTTTTTTGCCATAGAGCGGATGGTGCAGGAGCCCTGATGTCTGCACACAAAAATACTGCAGTACCAGAGCGTGCCAAGGAGTACCAGGGGGGCTGCTCCTCTGGCCTGCACCAGGATTCCCAGGAGTGCTCCATTTTCTCTTTGTAATCACCATGAATTTAAACATTCTGAAGTGAAAGACTGGATTTTTTGTAGGAAAGGCCGAACACCTCAAGATGAAATGCACCAAAATACTCATAATGTGCTGGGTTTCTTCCCAAATTCACTATCTCTGTCTGTGTCGCCCATTCTGCAGCGCTGCCCTCTGGCCAGGGATGCCACGTGAATAACAGCCATCCCAGTTCAGCCATAAACCCTACAAAATTTAGCGTTCTTTTCTTTAGTTTTAGCTTCTCTGGAAACCAGTGATTCATGGCTCTTAGAATCGGGGTTTATTGTTCGTTCAGAACACAAGACTTTAACAGCATATTCAGAAAGGTTTGACAACATGTCACAAGACTGTCGTAAAGTTTCAGAATGCTGAAGGCAAATGATAAAAAATAGCATTAAATCTTTAATTTCAGTAGAAGTTGAACTCCACTTTGGGGAAGGAGCTGGATGTTTCAACAGCTACACTGGAGTTCCATTTCCCCCAGCTTCCCGCCAGCCAGGAACAGACATTTGAGATTATGGGAAGAGGAAAATGGCCAGACGAGAAAAGTACTGATCAGCTGTTTGGCCACATTCTAGCCAGCCTGGCTGGATTCATTCCAGAAACCTGGGTGCTGTGGAGTTTGTGGTCAGACATCGGCTCCGTGGATGGGCCTGAGGGTCAGCGTCCAGTGCAGGCCATGGCCCGAGCGGGGGGGCGGGGCCATCACCTGTCTGTCAGCAAGGGCAGGAAAAGCCATTGGTCAGTGAGAAAAAGGCGGGAAAAGGCCTCAGGGCGTCAAACCCCTTGGTCAGCCAGGACAGGGAAAGCCCTCATCGGGTAAGAGCAGCTGGGAAAAGGCCTCAGTTGGTCAGCCAGGACAGGGAAAGCCCTCATCGGGTAAGAACAGGTGGGAAAAGGCCTCAGTTGGTCAGCCAGGATAGGGAAAGCCCTCATCGGGTAAGAACAGGTGGGAAAAGGCCTCAGTTGGTCAGCCAGGACAGGGAAAGCCCTCATCGGGTAAGAACAGGTGGGAAAAGGCCTCAGTTGGTCAGCCAGGACAGGGAAAGCCCTCATCGGGTAAGAGCAGCTGGGAAAAGGCCTCAGTTGGTCAGCCAGGATAGGGAAAGCCCTCATCGGGTAAGAGCAGGTGGGAAAAGGCCTCAGCTGGACAGCTGGGAGAGGACCTCAGCTGGTCACAAAGGGCGGGAAAAACCCTTGATCATTCTGGAAGGGTGGGCAAAGTTCTCAGTCAATTAGGAAGAGTGGGAGAATGCCTTGGTTGGTCAGGAAGAGCAGGTACAGCCCTTAGCTGGTCTGGAAGGGTGGGAGAAGCCCTCAGCTGGTCAGTCAGGAAGGGCAGGAAAATCTTGACTTTGGTTTCTGGAGAAAATGTCTGCCTTTTCTCTCTGACCTGTGGTTTGAGCTCAGATCATGAGTTTTACATCCAGCACACAGAAGAGCCATTTCTAATTTCTGTGGTAACCTCTTTTGTCTCTTTTTAACAGGGCTTCTTCCCTATCCAGAGAAGCTGGACTGACTTGCACCAGCCTTCATGGAGGAGCACGATCTGTGTTCCACTGAAATGCCAGCTGGGAACAAGGCCAGCTTCAGGGAAACAAGTCAGTCTGGTCAGGAGAGCCACGTCCCCAGGTAAAAAATGTGAAAAATAGCACCTGTACTCTTTCTGTGATAATGCTTAAGTAGGTAGAACACCATTGCACCTAATAGGCTCATGCTAAAGCAAAAACATAATCCAATACAAAAACAAACGGGCTGTCAGATTGTGAACAGCATCTTCATTCCCTCAGACCTCTCCAAAAAGTCTGTGGCTACAGACAGAAATACAGAAAATTGTGACAAAACAAGCATACTGAATTACATCAACAAAAAAAACTTCGTCAATTTTTAAAGAGTCTTTCTGTATACAGTGAATCAGCCTCAGCAGCTAGAACAGTCTGGGAGCATCATGAAGGTATTTTAAAAAGAAAATGATATTAACATTATTATTTGGAGAGTTCTTGGTCTCTGGCTCATGACCTCAGCAATGCACAGGTCTAAGTTTTGGAGTGTGTTGGTTTATTGCATTGCAGATTTTTATTTGTAACTGTTCTTTTGTGTGTCTTGTTACCTTGCTAAAGGTGCTATAATATGAATCTTTTATGCTACTTATGTTGAAGATCTGTTCTCCTTCTATATAGAAACAAGTATCCACTCTGCTGCAACCTGTTTGCTGACTGGCAAACCCCGTGAGCTGTGCAGCACCTTCCCTTTATCTGCTCAGATGTCATTGTCAACTAAACCACAGTGAATTTTAAGTAGGCATACTTGGCCAGTGTCATATGTTTGCTTATTAAAATTCAGATAATCTCTGCAAAAAGACAGAATATCAGCAGGGGGTACATGGAGACTTCCTGTCCTCTTCCTCCTGTTTTGCATTTTACATATTACATTTCCAATTTCTGTTAGCTAGCAACGGGGGAAATCGGGATTGGAACAGAAACCTGGATTTGCAAATTCTGCAGCAAACTTTGAAGTACATCTGGAATATTAAGATAGTTATAGTGGACAGAATCAAATGAATAAGTCAAATATCTATGAGTATCAAAGCAATGACATGATTTAGAATTCTTACCTATCTGTTCTTTCATCCATCTGCCCATACAGATTTTTTATTGTCTTCAACACTAATTTTTCTTATGGTGGAGCTTTAAATTACTCTAAAAAAATTATAACTTTATTTCAGCAAAGTGGAGAGAGTGTGGAAGCTGAGCTATAAAATGGAAGAAACATATTCAGCTGATTGAAGGGAGCTTTAGTGACAGTTCATTATTGTTTAAGGATTGATTTTAAAAATCATTCTTGCTGATTTGAGATAATTCATTTTGTGTGGCATGTACTGGTATTGACTCATCTTTTCCCTGTATATTACTTAATGACAGAATTGGTACTTTGGACTTTGCTGATAAAACTTTGAGCTAAAATAAGTTCCATGAATTCTTTAATTCCTTCCTAGGCTTAGGATAGTGTAGAGTACACTTCCAATTTTAAGGACAGCTGAAATGCTGGAGTCAGATTGCTTATGAAAATAAAAAGCATCTGTCATAACACTCAAACTAGCCTGGAGTTTTGCTGTAAGGGATCTGCTGCAAGGCTACTTTGTCTTTTTAGGTGAAAGATACAGATTTTATTCTTTTCATGGTGCATCTGTTGAGAATAAGCCTTCATGTAATTAAAATCCTTAACAGTTTGTTCAGGGCAGCAGATCAAAAGGTTAATGTGCAATGGTACAACAGGAAGTATTTGTACTCTTGAACACTTTTTAAATTTATAGCATTTAAAAACAACTTTGCCAAAATCATGGCCAAAGCCAATATTACCTCATTTATAGTAAAACATTAATCATTAGTCACAGACCAGCCAGTTGGTCTTAAAGTTCAGCTGGTGAAAAATTTGATGGTTGTAGGATTGAATAGAAATATACTTTAAATCGTGTCCTCTAGTCGTGCATCTGGAATGGAAAGGCAGAGGTTTTAGGGAAACTGAGCAAAACAAAATTAATAAACAAAAGTGTTCCTCCACACTTAATGAAACAAATATATGCTGTAAACAGTTTTGGCTTACATGGTTTTTTTAAGAGTGGGGATAGTTGAATAAAGTAGAACTGGAATTTATCATATGATCTGTGTCATTAATTGTCTTTGTTTCAGTTCTGAGGTTCTTGAAGCAATAGAAAATGTTATCCAAGGTGTACTTCAAAGCTTGGCCCAAAAAAAAGCACCTGTTCTCACAGTGGCTAACAGAACAGATTGGAGGAATATAGAGTAAGTAGTAAATATTTAAAAGTCCTGCCTTCTATTAATATAAATGTCACAAATATGAATTTGATTATGTAACTTCCGGAAAAGTTAATCATACATAATCGTTCTATAAGCAGTAGAATCAATAAATAATTTTAAAAAGTAATGGACAAATAAAAAGTAATGCTTAGTAACCACTCTGAACAGGCATCATGTATTAAGAAATAGCAGACCATAGCATAAAGGGAAATGTAAAACTACTGTAATAGGGATTGGAAAGGAAAGGGAGGTCCCATAAACAATCCTTTTCTGGAAGCAGTAGAAACCAGAAATGACAGGTTGTGTTAGAGTGAAAAAACCTGTTCTAGGCTGGAAGAAATTACTGGCAATTCTGCCCTCCAAACCCTTTGAGTGCTTCCTCTTTTCTTTTTTCCTGCTTTTCCTCACGGTATCTTACTTCTTCAAATGATCGTGATAAACTTATCCTTTTATTCTTCAGAGAAGATGCATCTCATCTCTCTCTGTTGTGTTTCTTACCTATGTGTTGTGTGCTGAGTTCATCACCAGCAAAATGAAGTTTCCAGTATGTTTTCTAAATTTCAGATCTTATGCCAGCTTATCTAGACAGGATCAGAAAAAAAGAAACCTGTCCTCTTTTACATCACACTCTGTGATTTGTAAAAGTTTCTTGTGCAACAGTATTTTTCCAAGGAGCTCATTTAAACTGAAAATCCCCAAACCTGAGAGATTAGCTAATTTAAATTAATTAAGCAAAAGAGTAAAGGGAGACACAAATCTATCTCTGGCCTTGTAAAAGCTCTGGACATCAATGGGTTACAGGATATTCAGATTGATAAGATTGCAGAGGTGCTTGTAAGTGGACACATTACAAATGTTTATGGTTGAGGAAGCACAGCAAACTTTCCAGGCGTAACACTTTGGTGGAATACTCATTTAATGAGAACAATAAACTTCTGCCAATCAAAAAACCTGAGGGGCCTGAAGGTAATCAGTTAACTGAAAGGCTTGTAGGTTCCAGGGAATTTAATGGTTTGTGTCTGGATAGTTTGACAAAAATGTTTCACTCAGATGTCTGTAAAATTAAAATACTCTAACAAAGTTTTGCAATTTTTGGCAGTCTTTGGGGAAATGGCATTCCATGCTAGAAAAACAAATGTGAGCTGTTAGTTACCATCTGAACACATATGGGGGAAAATGTTCAAATTAAAACGACTTAAGATCACAGTATGTTAAAAATAAGAGTCATCAATCACATTTAAAAGAGCAGAACCATTATTTCTGGTGGAAAAGTGCAATCTCAGATATGTGTTACAGAATACTACTCTGCTGGAGTAAGCAGCGTCCTGGGAAGGATTGGAGCGATCCAGGTTTAACTTGAGCAATTCAGGGGAGTCTTGATTACAGTTTTCCTCCTTTTTGGTTACAGTGTTGGGAGCAGGCAACAGAGAAGCACAAATAACCTTAAAATGTTGCAGTACAAAGGCAATAAAGTTACTTTAAAGCTGGCCGGCAGATGCTGCATTGGGCTGTCCCTGTAGATTTGTGCAGCGGGTGTGCTCTGCCACCCAAAGGATGCGTGGAGCAAAACCTTGGACGAACGGATTAGGAAACATGATGTGGTTTGAGATAAAATTATAGCCATTAAACCACCAGTACTTTTTAAAAGTACATGCAGAACTTTGAAATGAAAAAGAATGCTTTAAAGATAGGACTGCCATAGCATAAGGCACCAATATAATTTTAAGTAAAATAATGAAATGTCCTTAAGAAAATGAGGGCACTGATCCTTCTGGTGAAATGTTCACCTTCACATGTGAAATGGTGAAGCATGAAATAGGGGAGCTCATTTAGGTTAAGTAACTGTTTAGAGAGCAGGATGGACTGTATTATTGTTTCCCACACTTAATAACAGAATACAATTAAGTTATTCTGACAATAATTTAAGGGCATAAATTGGATAATATTATTGTATTCTGAAATAGTAACACTTTTCCATACAGTCTACATCAGAAAGTCATTTTTGTCAGACTGGATTTTTATTTTAATAATGATTCACATTTGTTCTTCTCATTTATTCCTTTGTTTTCATACTAAGTAATAACTGATGCTGATATATTAACAGTTCTAAACATGTATAAAATGCTTTTATTGTCTGTACTTTTGTCTGCAAACTTATCCCCTTTATGCTTTAATTCAGTCTTGAAGCATCTTCTTGAGAAACTCTTTCCTGTCTTTTTCCTTTGGCTATTCCAACCCCACCCAAGTTGATGGTTTCTGTGCTGAGTCTGAAAACAGCACTGGTGCATTTGATTATAGGAAAGGGGTTTCTGAGTCTGAGTTACCTTGCAGAGAACAATTTATATGTACTCAGGGAGTTTGCAGTTTACTTTATTTGTTTGCAATGTGTCAGATTTAAAGATTCTGTAGGTCTGCAGATGATACCACGGTGCACTACAAAACAGATAAGAAGTGACTGCCCTCAATCAGCAAAAAGATTTGGTAAGTTAAAAAAAAGTCCAAAGCACAGTTTTTGGGCTTTTTTTTCCCCCTTAGTTCCCAACTTCATTAAAAACATCCAAAAATTAAAATATTATGCACTGCAGTTTGGAAGTGTGTGGCTGATATAACCTGATACTATGATCAGCCTTTCAGCTTTTCTCTTCTTTCCTCTATTAAATTATAGTGAGTGACAGTGAAATTAATACAATATTCTTAGAGTTTCTTCCTTCCCTTAATGGATATCAACTAAAACCATATTCAGAAGGTCTTGATATAAAAACATCCCCCCTGTTCAAAAATCTGACCATGAAAGGAATCTTGGAATACAGACAATAAGCTCATTTCTTTTTCTAACTCAGTCATTTCATTTCTTGGCCTGGACATTAGAGCACACATTCCCTCACTTAACTCCCTCATATTTTTTCTCATTATGCTAGAAATTAATGAGTCTATTGATTAGTACAGTTTCTCTGTATTTTGATATTAAAATACATTTCAAATTTTTATTTATGGGACAAAAACCATACAAAAGTATGGTTTAATATAAAGACAAATGATTGTATATGCCTTTCTGAAAACGGATAGAATATTTTGTGAAATGTATTTTTTTTCAGCTCTGATGCTCAAAATATTATCTATGATCTACAAGATGGTGCAGAGCAACACTTACGCAACTAAAAGGTAACAGGCTCAATTTCTGCCATTTCAAATAAAGCTGTGTTTTAAGTACGTTTTTGTGAAAATCAACCTATAGGATGTAAACCTGTAGGATTCATGTACATGGAATGCTTTAGGTTTATCTGGTTAACCATGCTCTTTATAAAATTCTCGTGAATTCTCATGCAGCTGTTTCAGTATTTTAATTGCAAATACAATATTTTGTCTTGATAGAGATATATATTATTCAGATACTCTACTGTTTGGTAGCCAAAGTGTTGTGGACCAAATAATCAATGACATTTCCTGCATGCTTAAGATTCCTCGGAGAAGTCTACATGTAGTAAGTGGCTTCTTATCAATGTTTTTTGTCATTATTTCCAGATCTTATTAAACTGAAAGGGGAAATATCACAAAAAGTTATCAGCCGGAATTAAATAGTTAAAATAAAAAGTCTCATTGGTGCTAATGAAACCTGGTTATGGTTTATTGTGCCACTCAAAAGGTTTCTGTTGTCACAGAAAATTCATAGACTTTGCTGTTTTCCAAAGGGTTTGGGACAAAGTAGCAGCTAAAATCACAGGGGTTGTTATCATCTAGTGAAGGCAGTGCTTAAACTTCAGAGTTCAAGACACCTGTTGAGCAGTTTGACCTCAAATGAATTGCTAACTTGGGGGTTAAGTGAAAACTTAAAGTGTATCGGAAGTGTAACAACCTGTCAAATTTACTTGTATCTTGTCTGACAAGGGTTCCCTCGTATCTAAAATGATTTATTGTAAGTAAGGCTTTATGTCCATGAGGACAAAACATTGCTTAGTTTTTAAAAGGCTGATGGCAGTGAATCACTGCTTAGTACCAGTCACAATTCTTTTCAGAGATTTCTTGCTTTGTCTGTGCAATATAGTAACTTCCCATTTACTCTATACAACTTACTGTTTTTTCCAGCTGTCTACAACTAAAGGTTTTGTTGCTGGTAATTTAAGTTACACTGAGGAGGATGGTACAAAAGTGAATTGTACCTGCAGTGCAACAGTATGTATTGTAAACCACAAACAGCGATCCACAGCATCTGCCTGTACAAGATATCCTGCACTCCTTGTAGCTCAGGTTACAGTGTACAATTATCACAAACCTCTGCTTGTGGCAAATTGAGGCATTACAACCTGGGTGAATAAAACAGACGAAAATATTGCTTAACTGTATTGTAATTCTGAAGCTTAGCTCTAGACTCACCAGGAATAAATCTTTGGATGTGGGTTTTAGCACTACCTTCTGCCATGGCAGCCTTGCAGGGGAAGGTGTATATATTATACATCTTAGGCTTTATATTTCAGTGTTCTGTCAAATGAGTGCTCTTGAACCAAAGAATCCTGGCCACTCTGAACATACAGCAGTCCTGTCTCAATAGATTGAATTCTAGCAGAGTGAGAAAACAAGTCAAGAGTGATTTAAGGAGATGAGATTCAACTGGCCTAGTCCTGAAAGATTTTCTACAGCAGTACAGAGTATGAAAGCAGGAATAGAACTCAGACTTGCTGACTACTGTCATAATTTTCTGAAAAATGTGTCCACTGTAAGCCTTATTTGGTCCTTTCAATATTGAAAGGTAACCTTATCTGCCCATTACACCTTGTTTGTAAGCATAAAGTCCCCTGTTACTGATCTCCATATTTTTATTTGCTGAGTGGTTCCACCTTGGCACTGGGGGTGATTTACAGTCAGAAGTTAAAACAGACCACACACTTCCATATATACATTCTCTTTGACCAAGTTCTTCCCCCAGTTCCTGTTTTCTCATCCATATGCTTGCCAGATTGAGTCAATCCTAACTGGAGATGTAAAGTAAATATTACCATATCTTCAAGTTGTTGCTTGAAAATACTCATAAAATCAGGTTATAGGTTAGTAAAAGAAAAGATTTAATGGTCTTCTGAAAAGAATGTTTAAATGTTTTAAGTCTGTATTAAATTTGCAATCTTCACACCAAGCAGACTTTTTTTCTGGCTAAGACAGATAAAACATTCATCAGGATATCATTATCTCCATCATGTCCACATGATGAACAATTTTCTGCAACAGTGGCACAAACACTTTCAAAAAGCATCTTGTTATGACAAGAGGACTCCTAGACCCCTACACCATAGTGCATATGAACGGTTGAATACACTTGTAAAGAGGTGAAAATGTCAGAACTGATCTTGCATATGGAGGAGGAATGGGTGTTTCAGGATAAAATCGTGTCCTTCATTACCTAATGTTGTTATTTTAAAATATATCATTTTCTCTATTTAAAATGATTAATCTCATTTTTGTTGTTTTAGGCAGTCACTGTGCCATCTAATGTTCAAGGAATTAAAAGTATCCTTTGAGCAAGAACTCTAATCGTAGACAGAAAAAAATAAAGTAAAAACAAGAAATATTCCAAGTTAAACAATGTTCTGGTAATTTTTGCTTTCCTTGTTGGCTCTGAAATTGAGTCATGATCACTGCTCTTGGCTCCAGAACAGATATTTTAGAGCAGTTGGTTTTAATTGATTGGTGTGATGGATCATTTTACATGCAGCTAGCCTTAACACAAAAGATTTAACCTCACATGCCAAATTTATATTAATTGTAGAAAAAGATGCAACTTTTCAGAGACTCCTGGATGATGACTTCTTCAATAAAGTGTCCCCATGTATCATGATCACGGTATGCATCTTGCATTTCATATCCTCCAGCTACACCCAATTTAAGGAATACTTTAGCATTGTAGAGCTGCTCAAACTTGGGCAAAAGGCCACAATAAAATTAATATGAAACATATTTAACAATAATTTTAAAAATTTAATTAGTCTCATAGAAATACAAAACACACATTCTAAAGACTTATTTCCCCCAAACACCTCCTTAGAGCTTGGTAGCTTATCAGCTTCCTGTGCTGCTGCAAAGCTGCTGCTCAGTCTCAGAAAAGTTCAGCTGTTGAGTGACCTTTTATCCTTCAGGACCTGAGATTTTGCAAACCCAAATGAAACAGAATTTGGTTGATTTTGGATTGTACTGAAAGAGCTACGGAGCCTGGGGAATTAACAGGAATGTGTAAATGAAATATGCATACAATGAGGGAAAAACATTTCCCCATTCCTAAGAGAGATAAGCACTCCTACTCTGCCACAAATGGTCCAGCTTCAGTCAGTCATAGCAAGAACTTGTTTTATATTGTTCCATTTGTGACATAAATATTGTTTTAAGATAAAAAAGTGGTCTTCTTACACCAGCCTATGCAGACACCAGGGTACATCTATACATCGGCTCCCAGGCCTCATAAATTAACCCCTTGAACAGAGGAATGTCTGATGCTTCTGCAGTGCCCATAATGCAGAACACCTGCCCAGCTGCTCCCAGCCTGGCCCTCCCTCTGCACAAAGCCAAAATAGGAGCATAGACCTTTCCCTGCAAACAGCTGCTGGACAAACGTTTCTGCCAGCATTTTGTTTGTTTGCTTGCTTTTAAATGGCAAATGTAAACACATATGTAGCCAGATGTTGTTTCACTTAATTTAAAACCATCTGCTTTTCTTTTTTTTCTTTAGGGAAGAGGCATACCAGATCTTAATACACGACTTTTGGTCAGGAAGCTGTGGGATTCTTTTCAAATTCCTGTTTTCACCCTTATGGATGCAGATCCACATGGTAAATCTGTAGAGGTTCAAAGGCATAAAAGGAAAGCAAAATTCATTCAGAATGCCCTTTCTCACTCTTACGGGAAGGTTCTGAGAGTTCAGAAATCCAACACAATCAGAAGGTGATGGAAGGTGATGTAGCTACATTGATCCCACCTGAAATTAGGAAGATTACTGCAAAGTGAGAAGCAGCTGCTCAAAGCAATAGTATTAAGAGATATGAATTACACAGGATAGAGAAAGACATTTTTAGTATTAGATGTTGGACAACGTGTAAAAGAGCTGATTATGCTTGGGTTTAAATTGACTACGCACAGATAGTGTGAAACATTTAAAAATATGAAGGTGACATACTGAGATTCTGATTATTTTGACATAATCTAAAATATATATGTAAACCATAAGAACCTCACTAATCTTAAAGCCATAACTGTTGTGCCATAAAACTGAATTTTTAAACAGTCTCCTTAAACGTGCCCATTGTGCAGACAAACAGACACTTGACTTTTGCTATTCTGCAACCCAGGTGTAGAAATAATGTGCGTCTACAAATATGGATCTGTGGTGAGTATATTTTTTCCCCTTCAAATACGTTGTTTTGTAGCCCAGCCTGGAAGCTGGAATGCATGAAATGCTACAGCCTTTGCCAGAATGGGCACTGCCTTTTAACATTTTGTTTCAACACAAAGAGGTGACTTATAGGCCTTGTGTGTCTGCAGAAACAGCTTCATCCTGCAACAAAAAGAAACTGGATAGCATTGCCAGCTGCTTCCTTTAACTATATTTCAGTTTTTCTCTGCTGCATAGGTGGTTTTCAGACAGTCCAAATAGAAAAGGGTTACCATTTAACTTTGTTTTCTGCCTTAGAAATGAAGGAGGAGGACTTAACTGTGAGATGGGTGATTCACCACAAAATCATGTTATGTTGGTAAAGATTCTGTTCTGGAGAATTTGCTTAGGGATACTTGTGTTAGTGTGGAACATTATGGAAGAAGAAGCAAGAGGGACAAGAAAGTGTTATCATGTTACATGGCTACAGACAAGGTATGGAAACACAATAGGAAGGCAGGCAGATAGAGGTGAAGGCAGAGGGCAGGAGCAGATGGATGAATTGTTCAGTAGAGAAATGGAAAAAGATCATCCCAAGTTAAACTAAAGCTCACTGGATATTATAGCTGACCTTTCTTATTTTAGTCCATGTCCTTTGAGGCCCATCATCTCACCGTTCCCTCTATCAAGTGGCTTGGTCTCCTTCCATCTGATCTCAAGAGGTGAGTTATTTCCCCAAAAGAAACAGGAGTATCATTCTGCTTCATAGACAGGACATGCAGTCTGACTTACTGCACAAAAATCCATTTAAATCCATTATTCTTTTCATGCATTATTTTGGCTTAATATAAAGAAATAAGTTGTACAAATATATTTTTAAGTGTGTGAGAAAATTTAAGAATTTTATTTTTTTTTGTAGATTAAACATATGCAAAGATGCCCTGATTCCATTTACAAAGCAAGATGAAAATAAGTTAGCAAGTATTCAAAAGAGACCTTACATTGCTTGTCAGCCACTGTGGAAAAAAGAGGTATGTATAAACCTGCTCTTTTCTATTTCTTACTCCCCAGAGGACAAATCCTTTGTCTGACAACCTCTTAGGATAGCAGAACCAGTCAGATTTTGTAGCCCTAAAAGAAGGCAAGATTGAGAAAGCCCATGCCCTGGGATGTCTCTGAACCACTTCATAGTTCCACATGCATGTACAATGAGTGGATGGATTTTCCTTACTTAACTTCCTACACGTTAATTTTTCCTCTTTTTTTTTTTTTCTCTCTTTTAGCTGGAAATTATGGCAGCATCTAAACTGAAGGCTGAAATTCAAGTTTTAACTTCTCTCTCATCAGATTACCTGTCCAGAGTCTATTTACCAAACAAACTGCAGTTTGGTGGATGGCTATGAATGTTGGTCTGCAAATGAAATGTTTTTCTATATATTGATTTATTTTGGCTGCACTTAAGAAAAAAAAGTGCAGAGACAAAGGAGTATGTGTCAGTTTCTTGTTCAGTTTCTTTATCAGTTTCTTTATCACTGTAGCTAGAGTATAATTTTCTCTTTTTTTTTTTTTGTTCAAATCATAAGAGTAATTATGATTTTTGCAGAATAGTCCTACTTCCATTCTGTGGTTTCTGCTGTGAAACAGTGCCAAATGCAGTGGTACACACAGAAAGGATAATGAAATATGTTCTTTCTGGCCAGAAAAAGGTAATGTTCAAAAATGTATCCAGGAATTGCTTTGCCTTCTCTCTTAAAGCACAAGATGATGCTTTTTATTTTTGAAGGGAGTGAAAGACTTTGTTAAGGATTTATTGCCCATGCCTCATTTTGGAATTTTTTTTAGGTACAGCATTGTGGGGTTTTGTAAATTTAGACCTAAAAGCCAGAAATAATTCCTTACTGCATATCTCAAGCAGCTATAAATCTTTCAGCAATCAAATTACTATTTGTCTTCAATGAACAAATAAGAAAGCAGATGTTACTGATAAAGAATTTAATAAACAATCCTGTTAGCAATGCACATTATAACAGAATCCCTTGTTCATTTTATTTATTTAGTTGGCTCTAAAACACTAAAGAGAAGCAGAAAACTGGTGATTAAAATGTACAATAATTTTAATGCGAGGGAGCCAGATTGACTGCATAGAAAATACTTCCAAAATTGATCTCTAAAGTCATTAGCATGGATATTACAGACGATATTTTCAGTAGGGTTTTTTAATGGCTGTTTCATCAGTATGAAATTCGAATGAAATGTCCTTTTTATTTACTGTACAGTGGCAGAGTTACAACTGCGTAGTGATGGCTGGTGTCCAGGTGCACAGGCACTGTAATCCCCGGGAACACAGGGCTGGTCCAGCAGCAGCTGTACCACAGGAGGGTCAGGGACATCCCCAAAAAACACCCAACTTGCAACGACTCCTACTGCCCTGGGAAAGAAAACGGGATCGACCCTTTTCCTCTGACGGGGCGGGGCGGGGCGGGGCGGGGCGGGGGCAGGACCGGGCCTGGACCGCCCCTGACCGCCCCGCCCCTGAACCGCCCCTGAACCGCCCCTGACCGCCCCTGAACCGCCCCCGACCGCCCCTGAACCGCCCCTGAACCGCCCCTGACCGCCCCTGAACCGCCCCTGACCGCCCCTGACCGCCCCTGACCGCCCCTGAACCGCCCCTGAACCGCCCCTGAACCGCCCCTGAACCGCCCCTGACCGCCCCTGACCGCCCCTGACCGCCCCTGAACCGCCCCTGACCGCCCCTGACCGCCCCGCCCCGACCGCCCCTGAACCACCCCTGACCGCCCCTGACCGCCCCTGACCGCCTCGCCCCTGAACCACCCCCGACCGCCCCTGACCGCCCCGCCCCTGACCGCCCCTGACCGCCCCTGACCGCCCCCGACCGCCCCTGACCGCCTCGCCCCTGAACCACCCCTGACCGCCCCTGACCGCCCCTGACCGCCCCTGACCGCCCCTGACCGCCCGGCCCCGCCCCGCCCCGCCCTGACCGCCCCTGACCGCCCCTGACCGCCCCTGACCGCCCCTGACCGCCCCTGACCGCCCCTGACCGCCCCTGACCGCCCGGCCCCGCCCCGCCCCGCCCTGACCGCCCCCGACCGCCCCGCCCCGCCCGCCCAGGGCGCAGGCGCGGCCCCGCCTCGCGGCGCGTGCGCAGGAGGCGCGGCCCGTCGCGCGCTCGCCGCTACGCTGCGTCGCTGGTTCCGGGCCGGAGCGGGCCCCGCACCGGTGCGTGAGGGCGGACCCCGGCCCGCACCCCCGCCCGGCCCCGCAGCAGCGCCTGAGGGGCCGCCCCGGGTGTCGCCGGCCGGGGAGAGGGAGCGCCGCGGAGCGGCGGCCTCGGGGGTGGGCAGAGGGAGCCCCGGCTGGGGCGTGCGCCGGATGGGCAGCACCCCGGGCCGGGCTCGGGTTTGGGCTTCCCGGGGCAGCCTCGGTGTCGCAGTCTTCGGGTGCCAGTGAGGGGCTTGGTGGGGTTGGCTCTGCCAGGGCACGGCCCGAGAGGCATCCGCGGCAGGGTGGGCAGCCGGGAGGTGTGGAGGATCCAGCAGCAACGAGAAGTGTCTTATTTTATTTTATTTTATTTTATTTTATTTGGTATATTTGTATATCCCAGGGGCGTGCTGGTGTGCTGGCTGCGGCCCTGGGCACGCTTGAGGGCTTTGCAGGGCTCAACCTTTTACTCGTTCGCAGGGCAAGGATGAGTCTCTTCGGATCAACGTCGGGGTTTGGTACCGGAGGTACCAGCATGTTCGGCAGCACGACAGCAGATAACCACAACCCGATGAAAGTACGTGTGTCAGCCCCCTGTGCTGCTGTGTGTGTTCATGTGTCACAGCAAAACCTACTGACTCGTTCTGTAGAAGTAACAAGAGCTCTGTTCACAGTTTTAAAATGTGGCAAATTGTGTTCTGTCTCCTGTCCTTTATAGGATATTGAAGTAACATCTCCACCTGATGACAGCATATCTTGTTTAGCATTTAGTCCGCCAACACTGCCGGGTAATTTCCTCATTGCAGGATCATGGGCAAATGATGTAAGTACTCTCAGTTAGACATGCAGATGAATGAAGTGCCTAAACTGCAAAATGGGATCCTAAAAGCTTGTGCAGGGCACCTGCAAACCTAACTTGTTGAAGAACTGCGAAGCTTATGTCTGGTACCAAGGCACTAAGTTTGACATGGTTGATAAATCACCCACTTTGGCAGCGCTAATCCAAAAAGATTAGGTTCTTGATTAAGTTATCATGTAAGTTTTTTTAGTTTGAAGTATGACATCCTAGCTGGCTCAGGCAGGGAAGGAAGACAAACGTGGGCATGTTTTCTAACTGTTGTGCTCTGCTGAGGGTTAAGGGTTCTGCAGGACAGTGTGGTGAGGAGTTACAGGTTTGCAAGGCTCTCTTGAGGTGGAAATTGAAGTTGCAGGGTTGTTTTGCCTCTACAGGTAAAAGGAACATAAGCAGAAAAAATAAGGTTTCACTAGTTCTGAAAAAAAACCAAACTTTGGTGTTTCTAACCATACTTTTTGTTGGATAAAGTAAGGCCGGGGTCTTCAAGACAAGTCTTCTTAAGTTTCTGTTAATACGTTAAATCTGCACTTGCTTCTCCTGTTACAGGTTCGCTGCTGGGAAGTTCAGGATAACGGACAGACAATTCCAAAGGCTCAGCAGATGCACACAGGGCCTGTACTAGATGCCTGCTGGAGTGATGTATGTTCTTATTTAAAAACAAATGTACATTTTTTACCCAAAGTCTGAATAAATTGGTGTGTGGTTTGCAGACAGACGGGTGCCACATGTAGCTGCAGCCCATGGTTATTGTGTAGACTTAAATTGCTGTAAATGTGTACTAAGTGTGTCCTAATGGGATGGGCTGGCATGGATGTAGGAAGGCTGAAAGTGAGTTTAAAAGTTAGCAGTGTATTAAAAGCTAGATAAAAGCCAGCACTGTTTGTTCTTTTATGATATAGTCATAAATAAATTTGACTTTCTGTTTCTTCTTTGTCTTGCAATCCCTGTACATGTTACATTGATGTTACACTGTTACTAGAAGAGAATGAGGCTTGACTGTTTTCCAGTAGAGCTGGTTAATCTCTTGGGTTTATTCTTGTTGTTTAGGATGGGAGTAAAGTATTTACTGCTTCCTGTGATAAAACTGCCAAAATGTGGGATCTCAACAGTAATCAAGCAATTCAGATTGCACAAGTAAGTAAAACCCAAAGTACTAATTTTTTTTTCTTTTTCTGTATTTATTAAAAGCTATGTTTCTAATTTTAATATTTTTGAGATAGTGAAGTGCACCTGAACAGGTGATCAAAGTGGTTTAAAAACCCTGTGCACCTGTTTCCTCTGTTTTACTTAAGGGAGCTCTTTCCACCTGCAGTGATCTCACTAAGTCACCCTGCTGCATTAGAGGGGAAAAAAATTTTAAGAAGTTGCTCAGTTCACAAATACCAGCTTTCTGCTGCAACAATAACAGGAATTACAGTTTACATGCTCAAATTAGAAGTTAATGTCTGTTTGTAGAATATGTAATTATTGTGACTAGAATTAGTTACCAATTGTAATTTAATAAGAGAGTTAGTCTCTAACGATTGCTTTTTGCATGTGTGTTTGTCCTTTCTTTCTTCAGCATGATGCTCCTGTGAAGACTATCCATTGGATTAAAGCACCAAATTACAGCTGTGTGATGACAGGAAGCTGGGATAAAACATTGAAGGTATGATTTTTACCTGAAAAAATGGACACAAAGTGTGCTAGTAATCTGTGTATAAAAATATTTATGTGAAATGAAATTACTTTATTAGGCTCTAATAATTAATGAATAGCCTCACTTCAGAGAGTTGCACTACTTGGTGCCAGTTATATTCTCTCTCCTGTAGCAATTTTAAGTGTATCCTGAGCTCTGAGTGTAAGTTTGTTTATTTCTCTGTTCCCATCAGTTCTGGGATACCCGTTCACCAACACCTATGATGACACTGCAGCTCCCTGAAAGATGTTACTGTGCAGATGTGGTAAGTCAGGATATGTGGTAAACTGGTGCCAGCTGGGTAACTGGGAGCAGTAATAAGTTTTGGGGGTTTCTCTAGGAGAGTACTTGAATACTGTTAGTGTTTGATCTCTGTGTGGTTGTAGTAGTAGAACACAATCTGATCTTCTTGATCAGGCCCTGGAAAATAGGGATTTTCGGCCTACAAAGCACACTTAGTGTCCTTTTAACATCACAAAAATCAGCACGAGGACTGACCTATCCTTAGTTCTGGACACGTTTGTAAACCACCACTGCACTTCACACTGGAAGAGCCAGCTGATAATTAAAAGATTTTTGGTGTGTTTAATTTCTCAGTGGCAGGGCAATACTGACTTGTGTTTGAAGATAAGTGAATAAATTAACTTTGTTCTTTATCTGCTTCCTATTTCCCTCCATCTCTTCCATCCTGTTTTACAACCTTACCCAGGTTCATCCTATGGCAGCTGTGGCCACTGCAGAAAGGGGTTTGATAGTTTATCAGTTAGAGAACCAGCCTTCTGAATTTAGAAGAATAGAGTCTCCTCTTAAACACCAGGTAAATAATAATATTTGTGTTTATACAGATTGTTGACATTCTGGACTTGACATTTTTTTGTAAAAACATGCAGTGCTTCAACCCCAAGTTACCTTAGCATGGCAGTGACCTGGTTTGCCATTGATCTGTTGCTGATCTTCACAAGGATTTAGAAATTTAAACACTGTTGCCCAAATTCTCAACAGGATTTGACCAATCTGTTGACCTTGTTAGTGGTTTTGCTTTACCTTGCTTTGATGTCTGTGATGTCAGTTTTGTGTCCCTGTGGAAAATATGTCTCTCTCTAAAACTCCTTTCTGTCTTTCTCTAATTCAGCATCGCTGTGTCGCTATTTTCAAAGACAAAGTGAACAAACCAACTGGATTTGCCCTTGGAAGTATTGAAGGGAGAGTAGCTATTCATTATATCAACCCCCCAAATCCGTAAGTATTTAATAAAACATCCTCTCTAATTGCTCAGTTCACAGTGATGAAAGTAAGAAGCCTTTTTTAATAAAAATTTTTATTTCCTTCCCAGTGCAAAAGATAATTTCACTTTTAAATGCCATCGCTCCAATGGAACAAACACATCAGCACCTCAGGACATCTATGCTGTGAGTTTCCAACATGTACCATCTATCATATATACACTGTACACTCCTGATACAAAATTGGCTCTGAGTTGTTTGTTCTTCTTGACCTTTTGTCTTGCCTAAAGGTATCTTAGACACATTTGAAGATCTGTCACAGTCATAAGAGGAAAGGCAAATTTTTATATTTCCCATAAAACAAGCACTAGATCAGTGTTTCATTGAATCTTCTTGTCAGCAAGTGGAGTTGACACTTGTTAATTTTGCAGATATTGAAACAATAGTTGTATAATGGCATTATGCTTTGAATTACTAGGTACTAGGCAAAAAAGATGGTGCTTTTCTTGTTGCTTTGGTGACTTTTCTTTGGTTGTTTTTTGGGTCTTTTCTCCAAAAATATATCTGAAAATATTTTTAAAAATTAAGAGTTGTACTACTAATCCAGTAGAAGTTTTGTGTATTTACTCTTGCAGGCTTCAGGACATGTGCTGTGAGTGTTCCTATCACCTGTTGCTGTGTGTGGTTTTTTACATGGTGTTTTGTATGGTTCTGCAGGTCAATGGGATAGCATTCCACCCTGTCCATGGTACTCTGGCCACAGTAGGGTCTGATGGGAGATTCAGCTTTTGGGATAAAGATGCACGGACAAAGCTAAAAACCTCAGAGCAACTGGACCAGCCAATATCTGCTTGTTGTTTCAACCACAATGGCAATATATTTGCTTATGCTTCCAGTTATGATTGGTCAAAGGTAAGAAAGGTTTAGACTCACGTTCATATTTGCAGTTAATAACTAAAACTCTTTTTCTTGTGGAGCTTTTTCTGTTCTTTATAAATAGTAGCTGAGTCTTTCTGATTCCTAAGAAAATTTAGAATGGCCATTTTGGCCACCTGATGAAGTTTAGCACTGAAGCTGTGAATTTGTGGTGTTTCATCTTCAGCTGGACAAGATTGCTAAACAGTGCTGGTTTGCAAATGTGGATGAGCAAAATGTAAATTCCCTGATTCAGAGGCTGCTGTGGTTGCTCACACACGTTGTGCCATGGGCAGTGTCGCAGAGCAGTGTGGCACCCTAACAGCTTCCCACAGAGCTTGTGAAGTGCACATCTCTGCTGCCTGTGCAGGAAAAAAAGCTGTGACTGACTAGAAGCACCCCCAGTGTTTGAATGCCCTGTATTACATTTTCACTGCCACTCAGTGAGGCTTTTTGATGGTGCTTAATTATGTATTTGTCTTCCAGACTTAGCAATACAGATGCAGCAGAAACACAGCAAACCATAATCTGTGGAAAATTAATACTTCCTAATAGTTTAAGAAGAGAGGGCCAGCAAGCTTGAAATGTAACTAATTTTCATGGTGCTTGGAGGATAATGTTCCTTGTGGTTTTGAGTGAAATGAATGCAGAAATCACATAGATTAACTCGACTGCCTGTCATAAAGAGCAAAATTCACTGCATTGTATTCAGTTTTATTTGTTGGTGCCAGAGCAGATGAATTCTGCAGTTCTGATGCTTGGGTAGACTGCAGTGGTATCTTTCAGATCTGTAAACCAGTATTAAGTAGTAAAATCAGTAGGTGCTAAGTACTAAGTAAGTTCCTTCTCAGAACCATTTCTTGTCCATAGCGTTGGTAATTTCCAACTTGCATGTTGGGCTTCAGTAGCTTTATTAGTGTTTGCTCTCCCTGATTTGGATATTTGGCTATTAATTTGGTAATGTGTATGCAAATTATATGATTATGCAAAACAGCACATTTGCATCTGCAGTTGGGGAACAGAAAGCTCTGCAGTTGCCTGTAGAACTTGGGCTTCACTTTGAAAAAACGTGACCTTACGTCATTTAAAAGATAGAAAATATAAAGTGAAGCTGGGTGGGCCATTAAAGGTTTAGTTTCTTCTCTGCATAAAATTACATTTAAAAGAAATCATATTGAGTCCTTAGGCTGCATCTGTAGAGTAGAACCTAGAGATATATGGTTATTTTTTTTTTACTAAAAATATTTTGTACTTTAAAAATGGATAGAAGTCCTAAATTTTACTTTATGTATAGTTCTTGTAATTGCTTGTTAAACTGAGCTGTTTCTAATCCACCAGTGTGGTCCAATATCTGTGGTCCAATATCCACTTACTTTTTAAATGCTTTCAATCTTAATAAACCAAACCAATGGAATATTTATATTCTTACATTTTACGTAATGCTGATATTTCTTATTTGAAGAGATTAAATGTAGATTATTTTTCTCTTTAGGGTCATGAATTCTATAATCCACAGAAGAAAAACTACATTTTTCTGCGAAATGCGGCAGAGGAGCTGAAGCCCAGGAATAAGAAGTAGCGAGTCTGACTCAAGCTCCTCTGCTTGTTCTGCTCTTCTGCCATTTGTGCCCTGTTGCACCATGGTTTATTCAAGTTTGGATCACAAACTTTTAGCAGGAACTGTAAAAATTACACTAAATGTATTCTGACTTGCTGGAGAACATTTTCCAAATTAGATCCTCTGATGTGTATAAGAAAGAGAGGCTCGTATTGACATGACTTAACCACTCTCTGTTCCACAGCAATAATGAAATTGCAGCAAAAGCAACAACTGGGGTAGATATTCCTGCTTTGAAGTGCAACCATTTGTATCTATGGGTTTATTTTGTTAGTACTACATTAAAATATGTTAATGATAATAGTTCTGGAGAAGTTGTATAAATACTGTATTTTTTGTAAGTACTTGGAGAATCACCAGTAATTCTTCTCAAAGGAGGCTTGTTTTCGTTATTAATAATTCAGGGTTCTTTCACTGCTTTCTGGTTTTTGAAATGGAAGCATTGTCTGCTGTATGCCAGGAAGAAATGCCTTGCAAAGAGTTTTTCCCTTCTTTTGTAGATGACTAGGAAGGTGTGTAAGGGGCCAACAGCAGTGACAGAAACTCAAGACAGAAGATGGGCCCAGTGCAAACTTTAGATTTTTCTGACACTCCTGCAGCGGACATGACTTTTGAGCAAACTGCTTTTTCTAATTCAAAGGAGAAGTTGCAATGGTGCGAAGTGGTGAAATAGCTCAGTGACACAGAGTTCAGGGGCATGAGCAAACCTTTAAAGGTTTTATTCATGACCAAACCAATGTGTGCAAAATCCCTTTGACCTAAACTGCTTTGAAGCTGACACCTTTTAGATTTAAAAGTTGAGTTTTTTACATCTCTCTTAACATGGTTTTGTCCTGTAACAGGGTGTTCACAACTGAAAAAAATACTCATTTTTGTATTAACTAGAAAGTAGTGCTGGGGAGCTTCATCCTGATCAAAAATGCTGTGAAACAAAACGAGTGGGTCTCTTTCTGACTTGAATCTACCACTGTTTACTTTTAACTAGCCAGTTGTATACATGCCAAAGTTTTCTTTTTGGAAGTGAATGCTTATTATTCCTGTCTAGCTATTGTTTGTTTGATAATGACTGAATAAAAAGGCGATGGGGGGAGCATGTGTAGAAGTACATGTCATATTGTACAAATTCTCTGTAAAACTGTTATGGTTTAATGCTGATGGTTACGGATTCATGCTACATTTCAAATAAAGTTTTTACTAAATGCTTTTTTATATTCAAAAGTTCTGTTATAATAATGTGGGCAAGGTAATGTGCTTCACTTTTAAAAGTCCTTTTACTGTAATTCAGAGACATTTAATGAAAGTCCTTTTCCTCCAGCTGCTTCAGCTGGGAATCCAGTGCATTTTCCAACTGCTGTTTCACTATGAATTATTCCTGTGGGTTTGCCTCGAAGAATTGGGAGAACTGGTGTGAGAAACCTTTTGTTTTGTGAGACTGAAACCAGTTCATTGCTATTTCCGCAGCCAAATACCTGACAACGTGAGTACAAATGAATCATAGACTCTTCAAACTCTCTGCAGCCACTGTCTTTTCACTCAGACTCTTCCCTGTGTTCATCAGTTTTTTGCTGGATGGGTATTTCTTGTTGGTATAGAGGAAAGTCCTTGAAATACACCCAACTCTCCTTGTTGAGGGATGATCTTTTTCTGTTTTATTTCTCAAGATAGTTTTTTTTTTCCTGCTACCTCTGTTTTACATAGTTTGAGCTTTCATGTTCATGCACTATTTGTTTTCTTTAAGGTAAGAAAGAGTTCCCAGCTCTTATATTGGTAGCTGGTCATTTTCTCAAACATCTCTTTGGTTTCTGTTGACTTTTTTCCCTAAGGTTGTGATTGTTATGCAGCAATCTTTGGTTGTTAGCACATTTTTCCAGACTTCCCAGTCAACTGAATGCCACCAAGCAACTGCAGGCTCAAGATGAAGTATATGTGATCACTGATGTGTGCAGAACTCCCACTGGTGTAAACAGGGAGGAATGGAATGTGTCATTGTTTCTTGCTTTAATAAATCTCATTTTGTTTAAATGCTTAACAATGTGAATGAGAGAAAATAGGTGAGTTCAGCAGGTACATTGCTCTGGGATCCCATGGAGTTGCACCTACTTGAGTGGACACTGAGGCCAGCACTGGTGAGTTGTTTCATAACTCACTGTGTGTTAATATGTTGAGTACTTATTCTGCTGGACTCAATTTCTTTGTCAGTGAGGCTTCAGAATTATTTAGTCATCACTTGCTACTTGTTCAGACTAATTTTAGAAGAACATAGTTTCCATTATGTTGCTGTGCCCATTGCATGTGTTCAGCTGGGAGGAGAGTCAGACTTTGAACTGAATTGTTTTCCATTACCCAAGTTAAGAGAACACATTGGCAATTTACTCTTCTCTGGAACTATTGTGAGGTTCTGTTGTAAAGTACACACAGCTGTATCCCTTCAAGCATCAAAAATAAGTGAGAGTTTATTCACACCCTTTAAAGTATTAGTGCATTTCTGGAGATGTATTAACTTGCTATTCTATGGCAGTAACCTTGTCCAAAAAAACTGAAGAATGTAAGGCTCTAATGTACCCAAAGCTAACCATAGGAATGCTTGATTTATAAAATAACTTCTTTAGTTTTCAGAAAGTTTGCTGTCAGTGTGTTTTATTGCAGGAAAATAATCTTTGGCATAAAGAGCAGCCCAGTTAAACCCTCAAAATTGGAACATTTTACAACATTTTCAGATGAGTTTCCTGCTGCTGCTCTCACGTGTCAGTGGTTTTGCACATTGGTTTAATGAAATGTATTTCAGAAAACGAAATAATTGGCAAAGGTTGTCTGCTAAAGCCTTTCACAGATGAAACAAGACATGTTTGCACAATGGCAGGCAGGCAGAATATTGATTTACCATCTGTCACAGGAAATGCAATCCTGAATTAGTGAGTACTCCAGCTTAGCTCCTAGGCCAAGAAAACTGGTCATTGACTTGTTCTCCAGAGAGGTGTGGATTTGACATCGAGCTGGGATTAGGTATATGTGAGATATTTCAATAAAACTGTTGCTTAGGCCTGGCTCAGTTTAATGGTGAAGAAGTGCTGTTTGCAGATGAGGTGTCTGAGCAGCTGCCCACGATGAGGAATTGTGTCAAATCACTATCATGAGGTTTTACACTACCCGGCCTTTGAAATGATAGAAATCCCTGATTTCTAATTTGTTTGCTTTTTGCAGAGATTAACCTGGGAAAAATGAAATGCCTGTTAATTTTTAAGTCTTCAGATTGGCTATGTGTCATTTGCAGTCATTTGGGTAAGACTGACTTAATTTCAAAAATCTTTGATGCTCCATGTAAAGCATTTCCCCAGCGTTGTTCAGCTTTACCAGCCAGGTGATGATCATCATCTGGAGCTGCAGCACACAATAATGACTGGAACAAATTCAGAGCAGGAACAATTCCCCAATAACTTTCTCTCCCCCGGCAGTTGCAGGATGCACAGAATGCTGCAGTTTGAGGCCGTTGCTGTAACTCTGCTGTGGTGCCAGGCGAGGGCAGTGCTGATGGCTCCTGAGCAGAGCTTTCCCTGCAGCTGGGGCCGCTGGAGTTCTGCACGGAGCTGCAGTGCTACAGCACGTCTGCTGGAATACAGGGTACAGTTATTTGCAAGTTATCCTAAAATACTCAGAGAACAGAAGAAGATAGAAATAATTTCTAATTCTGAGTTTTTCAGGAGTGTACCTGGTATCCATAAACATAAACCAAGTTTTAGAACAAACTCTGAGATGTTCCTTTAGCTCCTCAGAGAGATGTCTGACCAAGCAGGTCATGTATTTGTTCCCCTTCTCTCACCGTCCAGGCCCTGAAGGTGCTCTGAACCAAGTCAACCAAACATGTTTCTTCTTCCCTTTGCTGCTGGCCTCAAGATTCCTGGGCTTCAGGCTGAAACCTTGCTAGCCTTGAAGGTGGCAGGCTCCCAGCCAGCCCAGTGCTGCTGATGAGCCCATCACAGACAGGGAAGTGTAACAGCACCCAGGGCTCTGTCTATAAAATTATGGAGTTAGAAATCCTCAGTGGAGAACAGGGACCCAAACTGCTGCTGGACAGTGACCTGTGACCTCTCATGGCCACAGATGCCTCCACTGTCCTCTGCTTCCTCAGGACTCAGTGACTCATTCTGTGGCATGATTTCCAAGTCTGTATTATGATTGTTACATTGATACACTAAACCATGTATTAAGATCCTCAGACCTGCGGAGGGTCCAGGCTACAAGAAATTATGTTATAAATTCTGTATTATGCTACTTATAAATTGTACCATATTGTTGCTACTTGTAGAAATCCTGTGCCATACTAATCATAAATTCTGTGCTATGCTAATGAGAATATCCTGCTGAGAAAACCTTGATTGTAACTACAATTTAGTGCTCTTTATTCTGCCAAAGACCCCTAAAAGAGCCCACCTGTCCCCTTAGTGTCAGGTGTGACAGGTGTAATTCAAAAGAAAAAAGCCCAGTAATATCTGCACTGACAGAATGTTGTCTTTGCACACCTCGGGCTGTGAGCTGGAGTTGGTAGAACTGTATTTCATCCCGCAGCTGGTGTTCAAACAGCTGGAAGCCATCTATTTGTATTTCTAGGTAAGCTTAGGTTTATACACAGCAGTGCAAGGCCCATCCTGCTCTCAGCAACAGCACAGCCATCCCATAAGTGGAAACTGCTGCTGTTCTTCCCTTGCCAGGTCAGAATAAACGGAGCAGCACTGGCTGGCTGTGGTGCTGTCAGCAGACGTGCTGGGACTGCCATTGTGCAGCGTGTCCTGTGTGCACATGGAGCAGCCTGTGATCCCAAGAACTTGCAGCAGGGAACAAGCCCCTGAGAGCAGAGCCTCTGGAGTGGCACATGGGGACATCAGCTACAAGCAGTGTGAGCTGAGAGGGGCAGTGACTGCACAGCCCCAGGTAGGTCTCACTTGATGCAGAATGAGAGGAGTGGGGCTGGTACCTGTGCCACTTTGATCTCACTCCTTCCTCAGATGCAAAGCAAACTTCCATGTGCTTGCACCATTTACCTGCTTCTGAAATGGGGATGGTGCTACATTTGGTAAAAGTAATTCACATTTTTAGGACTTGGTTGTAAGGTAATGTGAGACTGAGGCAGCACCACAAAGGGGACTATGTACCTTGGGAACACTTGTGCATGGACAGAGCAATTCCAAATGTTTGTGTTGCATCAGTTCTGCAAATGCTTTTTGTTACAGTGCCTAAGAGACACAATACCTGTCAACATTAGCTTTGTAAAGAGAGGCCATTTTCTTCTGTTGACTAATTATCCAGTGAATACATTCAGTTTCAAGGGACACTTCAATAATTTAGCAGGCGCGTGCCAGGTAATATAGGAGCTTTTGTCTTACTGGTGGCACAGATCTTGAATCGTGTGTAACCCAATCCCTGGCTTTATGTATTCAAGGAAGTGTTTGGTATAGCTCCTGTATCAAGTGCCACTGAAAAGCAGGCCTAGATAAGAGATTAAGGTAATGCTCTTCCCTGGGCACAGGGAAAGTTTACCCTTTGCTGCCCAGGGTGTCTTGTGCAGGCAGTAACTGCTTTATACTTGTGAGGTGTGGATATGCTGAGATCCAACAACGAGTTTGTTGTAGGAACAGAAAAATGCTGGAAACTGCATGGTAAATACCCAGGTCAGCTAAGCCTCTCCTTCTTGGGGGTGTATTAACAAATGCTTTGTAGTTTGATAGGGAATGCTGTCTGTCATTGATGTTTTCTCAAATGCAGATCGTCAGTTTGCTGGACCAGACAAGGAGAGGGATAATGTTCAGCTCCTGGGAACACTATGAAATAAAACTCAAGTAATGGATTTTCTTCAACCCTTCTCAAGGTACTTCCTCACAGTTGTGCCATCTCCCAGAAAGGTGTAAGCTCAAATGTCCTTTTCTGAGCCACTGCCAGCTGGTTCAATCACCTTCCTTTCCTTGCCTATAAAATGCAGCTCACTAATGATGTACAGCAAAGGGAGACTAATTTTGTTTAGAATATGCCATGATTATTGCACTCAGTAAAGGGCAGAGATAATGCAGCAGCTCAAACTATTCTCAAATGACTAAACTGGAGTTCAAATATAATCTTTACAACCTTTTTTTCTTTGGAAGGACAGCTGTCTGCCATGCTCCTGCTATAACAGTGGGATTTATATGGAGTCAGGTATCACTTACTGACAGGTAATTGCTTTCTCCAGATACCTGACTCTTTTCCTTGGAGGTCTCCTTTTCGTAAGTAATGTTCATTCTTGGTCTGTAGCAGCAGGGTTGCAGACAGCAGTTGGTTGTTTAGGCATTAATGTTTAATTTATGGAACAGTATCTATATAATTGTAAAGAAGAACATCTACATTTGTGGAACACTGTCAGACTTCAAACATGAGTATGTAGCATTTCAGAAACACTTTCACTGGGCTGAAACAGCTTTTCAAAAAACCACAGAAAGATGGCAAATGTCTATTTAAAGAGAACAGCTTAGCAAAACCTTTTTCATTGAACCCTTCTAGCTTTTGTTCAGCCACTGGCTGCATGATGCAGTGGGAGTCATTCTGCAATGCTGACCTGTGTCTGTCACAATGGTTGAGGTCATCCAGTTCATCATCTGAGCACCTTTCTTTAGTGGTGCTGCAAACAGCATTAGGGAGATGAGAGAGAGGATGATTAAACTCTCCAAACGATTCTGAATGTGGCTTGGCCCAGGGTAACATTCCCCACTAGTGACCTACGTGCTACCACCTCGCTCTTAACAGGTCTCCTTATGGATGGTGCTGTCACAGCCAAAATTCTGGTAAGGAAACACAAGAGTGGATTTTTCTCCTTGCAGGCTGATGAAAATGCCCTTTGAGGTAGGACTGGCCCTGGCACCCCCAGGCTGGCAAAAGGAAAACCATACTCCAAGAAGCAGAATGGGTTTCCTGATTTAGTACTGATCCATACACTTCATGCACGAGCTTGACTTCAAAATACAGATCAGCTGATCTTCCAGTCTTGTCCTCCTGAGAATGCATGAAAAACATGCTCTCTTTGTTGTCTTGCACCTTCCTCTATGTGCTTACCCACTAGCTAAAGGCATGATGGGCACTAACTGGGCCGTGTGATTTAGCAGGAAGGGACCTGCCTTTGTTTCACTTGTTGTGTTCAGCTGATGTCATTGTCCTGTTGCACTGTTGGGGACATTGTGTTGCTGGCACTGCCTGTTGAGCTCTTGATGGCTTTTCCTCATCAGCAGGGACTGCTCCAGCTGACTGGATGTGGACTGTCAGGAACCAGATGGCATTGCCCAAGTGAGCTTTGACCCTTCCAGTCGGTGATGGTGCTGCCCTGCTGTGGCACCATAGTAACTGATTTTTTTTGTAAAAGGCCCATTTTGGACTTTTTGAGATCATGTAGAAGCTGGAATCATCCTGCCCACACTTCAGAGCAGGTAACTGTGTTTTTCTTTCTAAACACCTTTCCAGGCTCCATGGATAAAGCTTCTGTATCCAATGCTGATATGTTGGTTTGTTATCTTGACCTTCCAATTGTGTTTATATCCTGTTCAGAGCCACTGCAACAAATCTTTGCTGCCTGGTGTTTAAATAGAGTAGACATGGTAACTAGGAGGCTCTAAGAGTTTCAAACAAAACCTTTAACGAAGGTTTATTACCATGCCAATATTTTTTCTTTTTGTGTATGATCTTCTGCACTTGGCCAGGTTCATTGTGGGCATTAAATAGCTTCTAAAAGTACCACAACTGGAAAAGTGATATCAGAGTAGATGGATTATTTATCTCATTGGATGTGATGTGACAAAGAGTCTGTATTAGTGAGGACTAAAATACAGCAACCTGGAGAAAAGGACCACCAGGTTAAGGAGGTGATCCATGGGTGTGCCCATGGGCAGTGGGAGAGAAATGGGGTCTGCCCCAATGCTATGGATGTGTTCCAGCTCTGGAGTCAGTTGCCTTTTGCTGTTAAGAATATCTGTTGTGTCCATACAGCTGTGCTCTACATCCCAGAGCTGGGACATCTTGTTTAATGTTCTTCTTAATAGTCAGTGTCCTGACTATTCCCTGGTTGGAGTGGGTGGACAGTTCCTGCTTGGTTTGTGCTACCAGTGTCACATGCACTCCCATGAAAAGGTCATGAGATGTGGCCCTGGCAGCTTTGGCAGAGATTGTTAGAAGCCTTCTGGCATTTTCTTTTTTTTAATCAGAAAATACCACTTAGTTTTAACCTAACAACTCCACAAAAAATTTGGAAAAAAATTGAAATTATTAATGCTGTTTCAAAAGGCCTTACATTTTCTGCTTTCTTCCTTTAAAGAATATTAAATGATTTCTGCTCATTTTAAAATGTAGTTTTATGGTTTTCAGACTTCATAAGCATGAGGTTACAATTAATATTTTCCCAAAGTACAACATAAAATTGAAACAGCCAAAATATTTGTTTAACTATTTTGAGATGTAGTTTGCATGTTTGACTCAAATGGAATGCTTTTTTCTAAAAAACTTTTTGAGGGAGGAAAACCCTTTGATAATTAAATCCCAGCCTGAGAGAGATGGGAGAATATTTCCATTAAAGAGAGACAGATTTTCTGTGCAGGAATTCAGGAAAGGAGTAGTATCTTTATTGGAGGTTGTGTTTAGCAGGTGATGACAAGTGGTTTTATCTCCTTATCTTCCTCTCCCTTCTCCCTGTGCCCTGCCTTTCAGATTTGGGGACATCTGAGCCAATTCCTGAAGAGACTCTTCCTCCATGAATCTCCAAAGGCAAACCTGAAGAAATGGACAGTATTTTGGCCTACATATTTAATGTTCTGCTGACATCACCTAATGCTGCCATAGCAGGAGAATGCTTGCTGCTTCTCTCTTTATCTTGCAGCTCCTGTTTCCCACTGCTTACTGCCAATGGAGGAGTTGTGGTAGAAAATCTGGAGAGAAACTTCTGTCCCAGAGACCAACATGAGTTGTTTGCTTTGTCCTGTTCCTTTTCTTTTTCTAACCCTTTATCATCCCTTTCCTGCCTTCTATGAAGTAAAGAAGAAACTAAGATCAGCTAGTGAAGGGTTTCCTGGATTATTATTAACATATTAAATTATGTTGCATAATTTAGTTGCAATATGAACATCTGCACTTTTCATTAGTCATTCACTAAGAGGTCAAAGAGAGATCATCCCCAAGGTCACAGGAAAGGCAAGGGTTACCATTGCTCTAGGCCAAGACATTACAATACTGATGATGACAAAGCTATTTGGCAGAGATGCCAACAATGCCAGAAAACAAGCCACCATCCTAATCAAGGGCAGTATTTTGATTGCTCAGAAAGCCAGCCCAGCTCCCTGCTGTCAGACTGTGACAATCCCCAGCTGGCAGGCCCGGGCTGATCGGCTGAGTCCCCAGCCCAGTGTCATTCCAGCTCCCCAGAGTGCTTCGCCAACGCTGCAGAGAGTCTGTACACACACACAGCTCCCAGGAGCTGTACCTGGATAAACAGAGAATTGGAGATGGTGGTGGAGAAATTCCCCAAGGGCAGAGTGACCAGCACCAAGAAATGTAGGTTTGACCACTCAGGGTGGCTCCAGCACATCTTCACCACCAGTCCAATGAAGCACCTTTCCTTGCTGGCCTAGTCCTTCCTCGTCCCAAACACGTGGTTCATTCTTCCCCTGACACACATGACTGGCACAAGGGCATGTGGAAGGAAAAGTGCCAAGCTGTGCTCTGAGAAACTCCTGGGAAACGGTGATGGTGGCACAAAGAGCAAAGCACAACATTCCTGAATACAGACATTCTCCCTGCTGGCAGTTGCAGAGGTATGAGCAATGTGATGGCACAGCCTCTTAGTTTCCTTGGCCATATTATGCCTTTATTTTCATCTAGACTTATATCCAAGGCTTGCAGTGCACTTCCTGTGGCAAGATGCTCCAAGCAGTTATGAGCACTGCAATTTCTCCCCGGAGCCTCTTCTTTTTCAGGAATCTTGTTTGCAGTTACCATGATTCTGTTTGTCCTTTGTCGTGGCACAGATATGCAATTTTCATTTTGTGAAGGGACATCGAGTGGGAGGGCAGGAAAGTTTGGGGAAGTAGAATTAGATTTTTAATGACATTTCCTTTAGCCACACTAACACATACTTGTGGTCCAGCAGAATTGAGTCAGGTGTCCCATTTGTTGTTCTCAGTCCCAGATTTACCAATGTCCATATCCATGTTGTTTTAATGCAGGTTACTTGCACATTAAACCAGATCACTCTGTGCCCAGTAGAGCTGACGGTCTGCTTGTGTGTAACCAGCGTAGCCAGCAAAAGGAAACAGGGCTCACTCAGCATCCCCAGTTCTGGAATATTCAGAAGAGGAAATAGTCCTATTGGAAGATTCCTACAGAAACCAAAGCCAAAAAGCAGCCCTGACTGGGAACATCCTCTGCTCAACTATTTTGTTACAAGTGGCCCAAAGAAGAATGATTGTAATTTTTTAATTCTTGTTGTTGCAGCAGCAGCAGCTCTGGGTTAAGCAATGGTTATGGTGTGCTCAGGGCACCAAACCAGAAAATCTGAGACAGAGGGCCCAGATGCAGAATTTCCTGCTAGAACCTAAACCAAATGCCACTAAATGCAGCTCCCCTCAAGATCTCCCTGTTCACAGCCTCGCTGGTGGCCAGCATCCAGACTGAGCATTAGTAAAACTAACAAAGCAAACAGTTCCCACAGTAAGTCCCTTGCTCTCCAGTTAACTTATTTAACTGTGGAGCTTCTAAGGGGTATGTTTCATCTGCTGTTGTTGCAATAAGCGGGTATCCATGGCAAAACCCAAGGGCACTGCCCTACAGCAATGAAGTCTTGGCTAAGCAGCAGCAGGAACTCAAAAAGGTCAGAGCTCCACAGTAGCCCTGCTCCATTTAAAAAATAAAGCCCATCAGTTTGCTAAGAAATGAGGCAGGTTCTTCAACGGCTTGTAGGTCAGACCTGAGATGTCTCAACTCTGTCCTGTTCTTGTGCTCCCAAAGGTAGAACTTCCTGCCATAATTTGTTTTTCATCCAGGGGACCATTTCTACGTGGCTCCGTACCTGGACAGTCTTGCAGTGCCACCTTCTCTAGGATTTTCAGTGGAACCAGGACACTTGGTTTGGTGATTGCAGCTGCTCCATTCTACCTCTTGGATAATGTGGCTGAAGTCCACCAGAAGGAGCCTTTGCATATCAGTTTTGTATGAGCCTCAAGGGATATATTAACATGTAAGTAAAAAAACCCCAGTGAGTTCTCTTAACTGTGTTGAATTATCATAAAATTAATCTTCCCAATCTGAATGAGAATAGGATGCTCTGGATTTGCAATACAAAGCCTATACATTAAGGATATGGATCGTTGTACACCCGCTGCAAAAGATGACTTTTCTCCCAGCTTCCTCACTGATGGACCAGTGTAGTTTTATTCCTTAATAACTACAAAGGACTAAATGCACCCCTACAATAGCACAGATCTGTGTTCCCCCTCTTGCTTGGAGTTTTCTCTCAGATTTGTGCTAAGCAATGTCCTGCCTTCCCCAAGGCAGCTTCATACTTTGAGATATGCCTGTCTTTGCAGGAGCTGTCTTTGACCAGAGAAAGTTGAAATATATTCTTCTCTTCTCAGGTCCTCCTATAGATGCAGTAAAAGCACAGGGAGGTGTCAGCAAACTGGCTCTGCCAAGCTCCTGCAGCTTTGATTTGATGGCTGGATTTTACCTGTAGGTGTTTTGAGGAGGATGAGTGCTTTTCACAAGAACGAGGCAGAAAAAATAAAAGCAAATTAATTAACTTCCATAAAGTTATCCTTACTCACTTTCTCTTCCCTTTCCTGCTGTTTTCGTGGTAACAGCTCATTACAGCCTGTGTGTGCAATAGCTGCACCATGAGACAGGAGATTTCATTTCCTGTCCTGCTTTCCAGGATGTGGCAGAACCGAGGCTGCCTCCCCCACCACACCAGCGGTACTGGGGGGTTTGTGGTGTTCACCAAGCACAGGTTTAGCCTCAACTCCTTTCTTGTTCTGTTCTGCCTGTAGGAGAACTCCTGTTCCTGCCTCGAGGGAAGAAAAGGAGCTGGGATTTCTCCTTTGAGAGATGTGGGGATCGTGTTTGAAGAAGAAGAAGAAATCCTGTGCTGATTTTCCCCCCGACCAGAGATGCTGCTGGTCTCTTTGGAGAACTTTGCCAGCCCTGCCTGCCCTGCAGAGGAGCCAGAGTCTGGTTGGATGATTTGAATCTTTGCCATCATTTGGAGCAGAATGAAGCTCTGTAAAAGGACAGTGACTGAATGCCAACTGGGTTGTCATTAGCTCGGGCGGCCCAGGAAGCAGCTGATGTGCAGTTTGTGGTGGAAGTCATGCAGACAGAAGGGGTGACTCGGGGGTGGAGAGGCCCCAGCCCCTGGCTGGAGTCTGACCCCAAAGGTGTATTCCAGGCTTTCTGTTGGGACGGAGCAGGGACAGCTGGTGGCTGCACAAAACACAAAGGCTCCATGGACCATCCATTTGCAGGGGCTGTCAATTTTGCAGTGATGTTGGGTGCTGCTGGCCCAGCTCCATCTTTCTTCCACAGTAATCAAAGGAAATGTGCCCTAATCTTGAAGCCTGGTGCTTCAGGACTAAAAAGCTTAATGGCTTTCCTTGGCTTTTTTTCCCCCCTCTTTCTTTTATGAAGCATAGGGTGTTTAGAACTATGGAAGCAGTGCAAGAAAAATATTAATGAATAACTATGGAGTGCAGACATTAATGCATTCCTTTCTCTTGAAATAACTGGCTTTTCTCTGTGGGGTCCATAAGAGAAAAAATGTCTGCAGAATCTGAACCTGCTGTATAGAAGCCAAAGTGGATGGTAATTTAGAACTTCACTGGCTTTTTTTTTTTTTTCTAAAATCTATCTCTGCATTTATCATGTTGCAAAAAATCTCTTTCTCTGCGAAATGATAAACCTAAGGTACAGGGGCAGTTCTTGAGATTCTGGGTGATGGAAACTATGAACGAATAATGATTTTTGGGATCCTCTCCTACATCTCAAACTCCAACTGATAGTGGAGAGGAGGAATTAAAGCATTGCAAGCATCCCACCGTCAGAATGGTGGGTTCTGAAGTACCAAGTAGCTTTCCAGCTTTTGTTTTCCTGTAGTTATGGACCAAGGGGGTACCTGCAGCAAATATGGGGCTGTGATGCAGTAACGATTGTCCCAGGTTTGAATCACAGGCCAGGGCTGAAACCTGCAGGTCAGGTCAAAGGCAGCGGCACTTCACAGCCTTGCGCTTCACAGCAGGAGTTGCCCATCCTTTGATGGAACAAAATGCTAAAGGAGGACGGTGGAGAACCCCGTTGCTGACTACCAGTGGAAATGGGAATGGTGCATTCCTGTCCCCAGAGACAGACTGCACAGGTACATGTCCAGGTGCCCAGCAGAGAAGCAGGACGTTTAAGAACCTGCTTGAGAAAGACAGCTCTGGACCTTTGTTCACTCCTTGACCCCCTCCCCGGCTGTTCCTCCTTGGCGATTCGGTTCAACACCGCCCCTTCCTCCTGCCCGGGCTTCAACCGCGCCTTTGCCACCCTGCGTGCCACAAAGGCTGCCGGCCGCGGGCTGGCTTTGTCCCCGTGCCCGAACCTGCCAGGAGCCCAGCCCTGGCCGTTGCGATGGTTGTGCAACAGCAGCGGGCCGGGGTGCCGCTGCCCAGGCGGGATCTTTGGCGGGCTCCCGCGGGCGCGCTCCTCTCGCCCCCCCGGCCCTGCTCCCCGGGAGCCACCGGGACTTGTAGTGTGTGCGGGGCACGGCCCGAGGGGCGGCCGCAGGGACCCCCCCCGTGTGCCCGGGAGCCCGCGGGGCGCGGCGGGGGCTCCGTGCGGGGCGGGGCCGGGGGCGGCGGGGCCGCGGGGACCCCCGGGCGGGGCCGGACTACGCGCCCCGAGCGTCCCTGCGCGGCGGGGCGGGGCGGGGCGGGGCCGCGCGGCCCTACAAAGGCGGCGGCGGCGGCGGGGCGGCCGCTTCTCACCGGCACCGGCGGGCGGGCGCGGGGCCGCGCTCTGGCTCTGGGCGCGGCCATGAGGCGGCTGTAGGGCCCCGGGACCCGCCGCCGCTCCGCTGCCTTCGGCCGCCGCGGGGGGCTCGGCGGGGCGCGGCTCTGCTCGGGGTGGATGCCGGCCGGGGCCGGCCGCTCCCGGCACCATGCACACCGTGCAGAAGGACACCACCTTCACCAAGATCTTCGTCGGGGGGCTGCCCTACCACACCACCGACTCCTCCCTCAGGAAGTACTTCGAGGTCTTCGGGGACATCGAGGAGGCGGTGGTGATCACGGACCGGCAGACCGGCAAATCCCGAGGATACGGCTTTGTAAGTGCCGCTCCGCTCCGCGCCCAGACGGGCGCCGGCGCTACCCCCGCTGCCCCCCGTGCGCCGGGACAGGGGCCGGCAGCGGAGCCCCGGGCTGGCGAGTCCCCCGGAGTGGCGGGGTGAGCTCCCGGGTGTGGCCGGACAAAGCCCCGCTGTGGCCGGGCGGACCCCCCGGTGCCGGGCACTGCGGAGCCGCCGCCCGTCCCGTCGCTGCCGCGGAGCGCTGGGTGCAGGGCCCAGGGAGGTTGTGCCCGCTGCGAGAACCAGGGGCTCGGTCAGGACAAAGGCTGGGCTGGGGGCCCGGGAGCAGCCCCCTGTGTTGGCCGAGGCCGTGCCGTTCGTTTCAGCACCTCCTCCTCCCTCCCGCCGTGCGATATCCGTGCGGGGCTCAGCGCGGTCCCCGCATCCCGCCCGCAGCTGCCCTGAACTCTGCGCCGGGGGTTTTGGGAAGGGCTCCACCAGCTTCTTAAAAAAGGCACGGGGAGGAGGTGGAAGGGCAGGGGAAAACAGCTGGCACCGGCCCAGCGGGGAAACCGGGCGCGGGGGGAGCCCCCGCTTTGCCGTCGAGTCCCAGCAGCCCTTCCCATCTCGCCGTGCAAGCGAGGCTGCACGCAGGGAGTTCAGCTCCCGATTCAAAATAGAACAATAAATAAACTCCACTTAGTGCCTGTTGCTGGACTGTTTACAAAGCACTGTTGCTACAAACAAGGCTGTACTCGATTCCAGGTGACCATGGCAGACAGAGCTGCTGCTGAAAGAGCTTGCAAAGACCCAAACCCCATCATTGACGGCAGGAAAGCAAATGTGAACCTGGCGTATTTGGGAGCGAAACCAAGGAGTATTCAAACTGGTGAGGCATCCAGGAGATCCCATCTCTCTCTATTAGAATAACTTGTAAGATGAGGAAACAAGTTCCTCGGGCTGGAATCATCTGATCTGGTGATGTGCTTTTATCTGTCCCCCATAGTTCTGATTGTTGGCTGAGGACGCTACATAGTCCAGTTACCTCTCTGCTGTATCTTCTTACTCAGCCCTGCTGCACTAATGTTACTCACCAAAGCCCATATGACTGAGTTAAAGCTGTTTCCTTCCCTGGCTGATCCGTTTGCCCGTTACCCTCTTTGTTACATGAGAATTAACAGTAAGATCCACTTCATCATTTCTCCCTTTGGTTTAATGACCACAGTACCCAGTGTGTAAAATAAGGCTTTATACCCCATTGTCTGTTCGATAACAGCACGTTCACACTGGGCTTTCATCATGAATTCCCATCTGCTCCTCGTGCATATCACATATGCATGTTAAATTTAACTTGTTTCTAAATGGAGCTCTGAATTTGCTCACATGCATAGCAGATCAAATGCAAAGACGTGTGGTGTAATTCTGCCTGTGTGTTACAAGTTGAATGGTACAATGGATGCCATTCATTAATATTTCTTTTTTTCCTGAACCTTTTTTTTTTAGGTTTTACCATAGGTGTGCAGCAGCTACATCCAGCCTTCATTCAGAGACCCTTTGGGTAAGTGGAAATGTTTCCTAACGGTCTGTTTGAAATCAAATTCACAAATCAACTTCCTCATTATTTAAAATGTGTGAGAAAAGCCTTCACTGTCAAGAGTGGACAGTTTCAACAGCTGTTGTTAATGTTCAGAGTACTTTATTTCTGGTGGAGATTTCAGAAGTTTTGTGCATTTGTCAGCTTTAATGTAATTCCCAAAGATCCTTCTTTATCCTCAGTAAATCTTAGTCATAATAAACCCAGTGCATTGCTTGCTGCTTTGCCAACTTCAAGAATTCACAGGAATTCAAATAAATGGAAAATAGTTTCTCTATTATAGTACTTAAGGTGTCAAAACAATTAAGCAAATTCTGTTCTCATGTTTCTCAAATAAGATCCTCTGCTTCCTCTGTGCTGTTTCCCACGTAATAATGCTTAGGATACAGTTTTATCCTAGAAAACAAATTGCATTGGAAACAAAGTCTGTTACTTAATGAAAGTAACATTAGGTCAAAAATTGATTTTGGACAGATGTTATACAAGGCTTGAATAGTCTGCAAAAGTGGCCTTTTGTCTGCTGTTTTCAATAGCTTATACCATCCCTACTCGGTTAGAAAAGTCCTCTTTTTATACATCTAATAGGATCTGGCAGCTGCTCGGCAAAAGACAAGTGTGCTTCACGAGAACAATAGTGACTGTCATACTGCCTTCATTTAACTGTTTAATGATTGATGCAGCTCTTTTTTTACACCATTTCAGAAAGTGAATATTGATAAGGTTTTTATTATTATTTTCTAAGAGCATTAAGAAAGTAGGTGCATTTTTAAAAGCTTTTGAGTACTGCCCTGCTGTGGTTTTTGTGTGACTCTAATATAAATAGATGGGATTTTGGCCTTTGTCAACAGCAATACTTCATCCCTTCCCTGTTCTCCGCTCATTTTTTTGGGGGTGTTTTGTTTCTTTTTTCTTTTTTTTTTTTAAGGAAAAAAAAATCTGCTAACAATAAAACTTTCATTCCTCTGCCCTTGTGGCTGCAGTTGCCAACTGCCTGGATAATCTCATTCCGATGAGTTTATGGATGTAAGAGCTGTGTTGCCACAATAGTGCACACCCAGTGTACGTGTGCTGTGTACGGTTCAAACACGCTGCTCTTCGCAAGCGGTTACAGCTCTGCTGGAGAGCCTTGAAGAACATCTGCCATGAAATGAAGAGTCTCCCCTTTTTTGGGGCAAGAGCCACATTAGTCTGCATAGGCAAGATGCTGCTTTTTAATAGTTCTCCTTGCATGGGAGCTGCAAGAGCTTTTACAGCCCCCAAAGCAGCAGCAGCACCTTTGAGATGCGAACCCAGAGATTTTTGCATGGGAGTGCAGGAGAGAAGTTGCCAATAAAAGCAGCCTCTGGCAAGTCCTGCCATGCATGGGAACAGAGAAGGGTGAAATGGTGAAGCCCGTTAAACTCCTCGTGTTGGCAGGAGCACCTTGCAGATTATCTGCTGTTCTCTGGGTGCCCTTCCTACCCCACAGCTGCAGCTCTGGAAAACATTTTTTTTTTCCAACATTTTGCTTTTGGTTTCACATCCAGAGGAGCGTGGGATTGACTGATTACATGTTCCTTGTGATCTAGACAGTTCCTGTTGCAGTTCTTAGGCATTGGTTTCATCATTAAACCAGCAGAGCTGCAGTTAGCACATACAGCGGAGAACACTATAAATTATTTATCAGTTGCCCAGAGACAGGAACCAGGAGAATGGAGGGCTGGAGGCAGGGGATTATATATCATTATTTGCAAGCATCAGTAAACAAGAATTTCATTGAATTCAGTCATTGCTGCAGCAGAATCACTGGAAATGTGGGTTTGGCAGAATGTGTTTACCTGAGCACCAGGACTGGGGCTGCTGTTCTGTGGCTTCTGAGCGAAGCCTCAGGTGCTCAGTCAAGCAACAGAGCTTGGCTGCCAGTTCCTTCTTTGTCTCCTCAGTAGACCAACAAAATTAAGAGCCTGCCAGACTTCACTCTTGCACTCCCTTGAACCCACAATTTCCTTGGCCCTCTGTGGGATACGAGGGTAGATGAGGAGTTTATCAGGGTCTGTCACTGAACTGCTGTTGTCTGTTTGCTCTGGGCCATGCAGACTCCATCCTGACCTTTCCCAAAGGAAGCCCAGTGGCTCGGCTGCTTTGCCCCTGGTGTGAGATGTTGCCTGGCTCTTCCTCCTGTAGTTCCTGTCTCTGCAAAGTGTTTGTGCCCAGGGGTTGGCATTGTGGTTTCCAAAAGATGATTGTTACGGGGCACAGGGTGCTTGGTGAGTGCTCTGGGCTTGGCAGGGCAGGAATGAATGAACAACCGTTAACTCCTGGGCAGTTAACGAAGAGCAAGCAGCCAGTCGTGTCCCAGCTATCAAACCACAAAAGGCAGGTTTTGGTGAAACCTGAAATGAATGGAAACTATGAAAATTACCCAAACAGCAGTGAGGATTATTTATAAACTGAAGGCTTCCCCCCCCCAGCCCCAGACACCCAAATGCAGCCGTAAATATTGCCAGGGCTATGCGGAACAGAAAGAGAAACCATGAGGAGCCTCTCTCCTTCCTCCTGCTGTCCTGGCAGAGGAGGCACTTGCACAGCAGACAGCACGGAGTCAGTAGTAAATCCTGTTTGGAAAAGAAGTTTCTAGCTTGTTGTAACCAGAGATCTTAACAGTAACGCAAGGCAAAGGATGTGTCTGTGTCAGGGGGACTTGGAGATCCGGCTGCTGAGTTTAGGGAAGCAGCATTTGGCCTGGGGCTCAGCCTGGAGCTTGCAGACTGTGCTTTGCTTGGAGGCACCTGGCAGTGCCAGTTCGTCCCTGCAGCTGCCACACTTAGTGATCAGGTGATGTGGCAGAGCTACTTGGTCCCACCTCTTGGTCCTTTCCTCTGGGACTCTCAAGCTGGAGGCAGGTTTGAGTCTGTGCAGGGAACGGGGATTCCCTGGTTCTCCTCTGTGCTTGCTGCTCTGGCCACAGGCAGCATATGGCAGATGCATTCCTGTGGCTGTGCCTCAGCGAAGGAGCTATCTGTGTGGGAGATCTACCAGTGACTGAGTAAGTGACTGAGCTCTTGCAAACATAAAGCTGTCTCTTGTGGCAGGATCCAGCTCTTTCCATAGCTGCCCATTGGATGTCATTGCTCCAGAGACCCCATCCATGTGTAGTTACTTGTTTTGGTGGCCCCCTGCCTCTGGCCCGCATTTGGTCTCCAGCAACAGCAGAAAGAGTTAAATCTCTTTGAGTTTAAAATTTCATGCACTGATGCTGCTGCAGTTAGGAAGTGAAGAAAGTCCCTCTTTGTGTCAGCCCAGCCTCCCTTGCAGCTGTTTATCCTTAAAATTTCTCTATTGGGTTAAAAATAAAAGGCAACAAACTTTCATCTTTTCTGTGGTTATGCTTATGAAAGGGCGTACGCTGGCCGTGCTGTGCCCAGCCTCTGTCAGCTGGCATCCCCCTGCTCCAGCTTCCCACTGCCCACTTACCCGGAGCTGGAGGCTGCAGGATCCCATCCCACTCCAAGCAGGCTCATGAGGATGCAGCACCCGGCACCTGGTGCTATCCTGTGCCAGGAACATGAAAGCTTGGGGAGGAGAGGGGGCATTTCCTAAGAAATGTCCAAATCCATTTTCTAAATGGCTTCAGCTGCTGGTTCTCATGCATGGTGACTGCTGTTCAGACCAAATGCTTGCCAGTCAGAAAGAAATCCCTTTTTTAATTTTTTCATTTGTAGGTTTTAAGCACAGACATGTATCTATAAGCAGATCAGACAGCTTTGAGAATTTTCTTGAACATCTACTTCAAGATGGCAAGTGCTGGTGTGAGACCCAGGGGTTTGGTGTGCCATTTGTTTTGGGTTTGGGGCACAATTTGCTCATGTTCTGCCTGTAAAACAATATAAAAGCATGGTCTGATACAGTGACCTCACACTTGGCCATGTGAATGATGTGCCAAGCTCAGACCTGTTGCAAGGGACAGGCTCTGGGTGAAGGGTCTGAGCCATGCCTGGGCAGTTGGGGCACAGGCTTGTGTGTGATGGAGAGACAGGCTGAGCTGGCTCTAGCTATGTCTTTACAGCACATGGCTTGAGTTGTGCCATCTTCTCCACGTGATTCCATTGCCTCTGGTGGATTTTCTCTTCATCCTCCCCAGCACAAGAGCAGCCTCCTGAGCAGCAGAGACCTGAGTCCTTTCCCCTTGGTGCAGGAGCTGGGGAGTGGCAGATCCAAAATTCTCCTGTGCTGCTCTGGCTGGTGCCACGGAGTCCCAATGTGGCAGATTGATGCACATGTCTGAATTTCCAGAGCAGCCCAGCTTGTGCTTGATCTCATGTTTCCTTTGAGCAGCTGCTGGCATATGGGCCCCAGCTCGTAGTATTAAGCACATGCCCAGTAATTCGAATGATGAATGCAGCCCTGGGCATCCTGCCCCGGCGCTGAGGGCACCAGCCAGGGAACCAGACAGTTGTTGTGCTGATAATTTGGTAGCAAGGACACCGGGTCACTTCTAAATATGACTTTTATGAAGAACTTGTTCCCCACGGATGGGAGCAGGCTACATACCAGAGCTAAATATACTCCATGATCACAAAAGATGAAAAGTCGTGGACCTGGGAGTTAAAACGCAGTCTCCTGTTTCTCAGTCTCCAAGCGCTGTAAACGGGGTCGTGCTGTCCCCTGCAATTTCCCTGTCACCAGCTTTGAGCATTTTAGCTCTCCTGTGTCAGGGTTGAGCTGCTCTGGCCAAAGAGCAGAGGCTGGGAAAGCCATGCTGGATCCAGGCATGCCCCATGATTCCAGGTTGCAGGAAGGTGTGGAGGGATTAGATTGAGATGTTTTAAATGTTCTACTACAACAAAGACACCACTGATAGCAGAGATCACAAACTCTTAAAATGGAATTTCTTTCTTGACTGAGAAATTACTTAATTACTTGTTTTATCAGTGTGGGCCTTCTTTTATCAAAAAGAGGTATTTCATTGCTTCTTCCATAGCTGAAGCATTCTACTTCAAAATACTCCATCTCTCCAAGAAAGGGGGTTTTGATAAAGCAAATGGGTGGATGGTTTTAATTAAGGGTCAGTGGAAGGGATCATGTGTAAAAAAAGAAAGTCTGTTAAAAATGGAACCAGTTGAAAGTAGTCACTGTAAGGTATATGATTCCAAAACTTGTCGGGTACTTAGAAGACTTTAGAGATGTTTCTGCCATTGATCTTCTCTAAATTGCAGAAGAAAAGCGCAGAGCTCAAAGACAGAATTCTGGAGCTTCCTGGGTTAATCTGTTGGGGACCCTGGTTTTCCCTACCATCCAGGTCCCTCACACTGATGTTGAAGGACTCAGGTTCCTGTCGTGCACTGGAGTGAAGCAGTCCCTGTTTCTTCTGTCAGTTAGTTTCTGGTTTGGCTGTGCTGATAACTGGAAAGGGGAGGGGTTTTTCCTTCTCTGGAGAGCTGACTAGTTGCGGATAAACTTCCATGTGGCTTTTTCCTTGGTGCCAGATGGCTCTTGTTTCAGGCAGATGTTATCTCCTGCTACCTGAGTGTTTTTCAGCCTGCTTCTCCAAAACTATTTTTGGTCTGGCCCAGCATGCCTTTGTTTGGGATCATGGTGGTTTTTTTTTTTTTCCTTCTTCCTTTGGGTGTGGGGGAAGCAAGATGCAGAGGATAAAGCTATTGAGCCTGGCTATAACTCATGGTGGAGCTCAGCATGTTGATCTCAGACTCCTGGTTGAGCTGAGGAAAAGGATTAGATCTTTGTGAGATGTATTCCCACCTTTGGTCTGCTGCCTCTTTTTTATTTCTGTCTGGTTTTTCCCCACTGACTGCGGTCTGGGACAGTGTTGTGGCACGTCATGCCTTGGTGATTGCCACTGGTGTGGTGACATCTGCTCCCAGCAGGGAAGCAGGAAACTCAGTTCTGTACCTGTTTGCACAGGCTGCTGTGTAAATCTTCTCAGAGGGACAGAGGAGGATGAGGAGAAGACAGACAGAGAGGAGCAGAAATTGTGTTGATTGCTTTGTTATTTTGTGTTTGTGTCGTATTGCAGCAGGTGAGGATAAATCCCATGGAGCTGCGGAGTTCATCCTTGTGTGACTTTGAGCTGGCTGGGATAGCTGGCTGATGAGGCAGAAGCTGTTGACATTTCAGTACTTTAAATCAGCTTTAGTAGGGACATTTCAGGAGCTGGAGGTTTGTCATGTCGTGGTTGAAGCCCAGCCCTGTCAGTGAATGGTGAGGGACTGTGGAGGGGTTGGGGCACAACCAAGATCTGCACCAAAGTCTTGGTGGATAAACTGTGATCCCCTCCTGGAGTGAGAGTCCTTGTGGGCAGGCAGGGACCCCCTGGCCATAGTCCAGCCTCCTCCTCATGTCTGGATTGAGAACAGCACCTGAATTTCTCACATTTCTACAGCCTGTCATCGTGGCTGGGGCCCGTATGATACCTGTGGCCAACCCTGCCTGTACTCTACACACGTTTACTAAGAGTGTCTCCTCGAGGTGAGTGCTTGCTGGCTTGGGAGTGTCCCTGAGGAGCGATTCCTTGGAGTGTGAGTGACACCAGGATGCATCTCCAGCTCTGCGGTGGTGCCGTGGCACTGCCAGTGCAAGTGTGGGGTGTGCTTCCCAGAGCAGCTTTCAACTCAGGAGCCCACTTCAAAGTGCACCTTTGGATCTGCCCTGCAGGCAGTGGTTGGAGGTGTCACATCACCAGGGGCTGTGCTCAGCTGCTCCTGCAGCACCCCCAGCACCGCCTGCCATCACGTGCTGTGGCAGTGTGGGTGTCCCTGTGGCAGCTAATGGGTCAGCTCTAGTGGAAATGGAGGCCAAATTCCTGGGGTCAAATGCCAGAATTTGTGCCTTCACTGGCAGACACAAAGGGCTCTGTTTCTTTTATTCTTCAAGGAATAAAAGGCTGGTTGGGGTGGTGGCGTTTGTGTGCTGATCTCTGTGAGGCTGCCAAGAGCCCTGTGCCCCTCCTTGTTTCCCAAATGTTTGTGTGATGCCGTGTCCCTCCTGACAGAGGGGTGCAGCTGTCTCCACCTCTTCAGAACTGACAAAACCAGCTCCCAGCAGGGCTGGCAGAGATCAAGGGGGTCAGGAACTCCCACCTTGTTGCTCTCCCAAACTCGTGCAGCTCGCAGGAGCAGCCCATGGCTCATGTGTAGGAAGTCCTGCAGGAGGGCAGAGAGCTGAGAAAGTGCAGCTAAAGCACATTTTAGGTGTAAATCTGATACAAAATAGTCAAACATATGAAGTGTCTCTGAGATGAGCATTGCTGGAGAGAGCTGCTGATGAGAGCTCGTTCTTCTTCCTCGGTGTTCCGGAAGAGGTGTGGGACACATTTCCACCTGACTTGTCCCTTCTTCCTGGCTGCCCCCCAGCCAGCCCTGCCCTGCTGCTGTGGTGGGGAGACCTGGGCGATGGCAGGTTTTGAAATGGACTTTTTCATCTGCCTGGAGCCAAGCTTGCTCTCCCTACTCTTTCCCTGACATGTTTGAACATCTCCACCCAGGCCTGCACCAAAACAGGGCCCCTTTTGTTCTGTCCCGCAGCCAAAGCAGGACAGAGCCTGCGTCCCCTCTGCCAGTGGCTCTGTAACCATCTCTTTTGTTCTGTTTCAATTCTGGCTGCCGGGGCAGCGTGGCATGGTGCCACGTGGTCAGGAGCATGGGCTGGCACCACGACGGCCCTGCCAAGTCCCTGCTGTCCCTCCTGCTGTCCCTCCTGTGCCACCGCCGCCTCTAGGCTTAGGTTTGACCATGCTCGTTGTGTTGGGTGGCCTTTGCCCGTGATCTGTTGTTGTGCCAGCAGCATCTCGTCCATCTGCTGTTCACAGGATGACTTTGGTGTGTGGTGGCCACGGCTGATCACTTGGTTGATGTTTTATAATCACACCGTGTGTGTTTTTGATGAAGTTCTCTTCTGGCTGGCAGGACCCATCGTGGGGGATGGAGGAGAACTGCAGGGAGGGAGGAAGGGAAAGGCATCTTAAAACACAAATGTGACTCATCCTGTAGAAATTCAGATTAGAGTTTGCTGTTTTCTAGAAGGAGAACTCTAGAACAGCTTGCTTTTTTAAAATTTATCTCCTGAAAGATCATCTGCAGAAATAATGGAAGAGGGGGAATTATTTTAAGGTTTTCTGTGGATGCTGAATGTAGCCAGCAGAGAACTTCATCCTAGTGCACTGGTTTGTTTTGTTTGTAGCTGCAAGTCATCAGAGTGACCTTACTTTGGGTTGTGTGTTTTGTTTTGATCGATGAGTTGCCATGTGTCCACCTAATTCAGAAGACCAAACTGCACAATATCTTGCCTGAAATTTCTAGCTGAATTACTGAAATCTCACAGACCAAAAGAACCTTCCCTTTTACATTTACATTCCCTTTAGAAGCAGATCCTGGAGTTGCTGAGTGTGATTTTTTAGTGCAGTACCAACTGTGGTGTGTGTTGTGTGCTTGTGTATGCACTGGGCTGGTGGGATGGATTTCTGGAAGCAGGGTACAGGAGTACTTTCTGTCTTCCAAGCTAATGGTGCTTTTTATTCCAAGTAGCACTGAAGAGCTGGAATTTCTCCTTGCTAAGGGAAAAATGTAGTGCAGGATGTTGCAGATTTGCTGTGTCCAAGCCCACCACGGAGCTGCGGTGGAGGCGCTCCACGTGTGAAAGCAAAGCCAACAATGCGGAGTTCCTTGGGATGAGCTGGGAATGTCCACTCGCCCTGATGGCACCACATCCTCCACTTGGGCTCTGCCGGCTCTGGAGAGCAGTTGGGTGGCAGCAAGGGACATGGAGGAGCTGCTCAAACAGGGTGGGAGTCAGGCTGGGAGTCTCTCGGACTGTTCTGGTCATTTGGTGAGCGCAGGTGGATTGCCTGTGGGCAGGAAAAGTGCAGGCCCCTCCTCTGCTCCTGCTGCTGGGTGGTTTTCAGTGGATTGTGCATTTTTTGTTGCATTTGTGGAGTGATTTTAACTTTGCTGGGCCCTGGAGTACCAGGAAGCCTGGGGGCAGGGTGTGAGGTGTAGGGAGCAGTGACGAGCAGCCAGAGCATCCATCCCCAGTCTGGGATGCAGGAGGTTGTCTGAGCTGCTGATCTACCAGGGTAGAGCAATAAGCATGGACAGTCTGCTCATGTCATCCCCAAGAGCCTGGGCGTGCCTCTGCAGTGCCTTTTCCCAGGCCCTGGCAGGCCCAGAGAGCAGCATTTGCACCTCTGTGTTATTTAAAACAAAATGAAAGAGAAAATCCCCCAGTGACGGGCGTGAGGAGCCTCTGGGTGGGACTGAGCCCTGCTCCTCCAAGAGGCGGCTGCCACTGCCTGGTGTGAGTGTGGACATGAAGTGCCCTTGGGCTGAGCTGGTGCCTAAGCTCCAGCTCTGATTCAGCTGTGCTGGCCTCAGTTTAGATCAGAGCTGAACAAAAAGGGATTCAATGCATTTCTGCTGCCTCATCTCATTCTTGTTACCCACAGGGTGATGCTGGGTATGGTGTGTTTATGGACTGAAAGGCTGTGAGGTCCCTCTTGCTGTCCAGGGGTGTCTGTGGCCTCAGGAGAAGGTCTTGCACTGAATCAAAAGTTGAGGTTCTGCTCACCATCATCCATCCTCCCTGCTGCCCTGGGCATATGGAAGGACCCTGATTTCAGAGACAGTGTTGCTGTGTGGGGAGAGGAGAGCAGTCATTCTCTTGTCATGCAAATTGTCTCAAGCAAAACCAAACTGCATATGGGAGTGGGAAAAGGAGAGAAAACTCGGTTCAGATGAGCACTTGTTTGTGAGAAGCCTTTCTCCTGCCAGAAGAGCAGATTAAACCATCCAGTGCTGGTTGTAAAGCAAGTGGGAACAGCCCTGTAAGTTCTGGGTAGGTGGGACCAGCCCCAGGTGGACCCCAGCATGCTGCAGGTGGTGGCTGAGATTTAGGATGCTCAGGTGGAATGAGGGTAGCCATGTACAGCCCTGTGCCTTGTGAAGAGCCCGTGGGAGGCTTTTAAAAGTGGCTGTGTTTGAAAATGTGCTGTCACACACATCCACACAAAAATCCCCAAAATATTTGAATCTGCATAATCTTCCTGCAGAGTTTTGCCTTGGGGTTATTTTTATTTGCCAGAATGAGCTGGGTTTGGAGACCGGGTGGCAGAAGCTTTCAGGGGATGGCTTTGCTTCATTCTGTGGCCTTATGTGGTTCAGCAAGCAGTGGCCAAAGAGACCTTCTCCTCAGCGTGCCCTTTCTGATGCGTGTGGTTCTGATCTTCCACTGGTACTGTGCCATTTGCTGGTATTTAATAACCCTGTTTCTTAAACAAGCCTCAGATGTGTCACCCTGTCGTACTCCCCAGGCCATGTGCAATTCCCTATTTTTTTCTGGCCCATGGCAGTTTGTATGGATGTACCTAAACCTTCAGGTTTGCACAGTTTTTTGCCCTTGCTTGGGGCCTGACTTGACATAGGCCCTTTGGAAAATACAGCCCTTTCATTTTGATGCTTTTTTCCCCCCGCCTTTCCTCCTCATTAGCAGTTCCTAGCAAATTAGTGGGCACTCCTGCATTAATCACCTCGAGGATCTTTCCATCTAAGGACTTTAATTGACTGTGACATTGTTCAGTTCCTCTCAGCAGCACAGCTACCTCAGGGCAGGGGCAAACTTGGGAGAAGCAGCTCTTCTGGACCCTTGTGGAAAGGGCAGTGGAGATGCCAGGGGCAGATGTGACAGCTCATGGACACAGGAGTGTCACTGCCCTGCCAGCTACTGGGGGGAAGAAAGCAGCATTAACATCTCATGTTTTACAACAAACACCCTGTAGCATTCCCTAAACATCCAGTGTTGTGGAAACATGGTGTAAGTGTGTAGTAACTGATAGCACCTGGCAAGCTGGCAGGCCCAGGGCTGTGCCCAGGGACAGTGCTCATTCCTGGTGGGACAGTGGAGAGTGACACGTTGTCCCTGGTGCCAGGAGGCCCCCAACAGGGGCTGTGCATCCTCAGGACCCTCCACCCAGGTTTGGATGGTGGGATGTGGAGAATACAGGAGGCAGAAGGGCTGGCAGGGACAGGCAGGGTGTGTGGGGGCCAAGGAAATTAGGTGAGCCAGGGGCTGCCATGGCCTTCCAGGAGGTTATTTTGGGGACCAGCGGCCTGGATAGTGGGAGATCCGTGCCATGGGGACCAGGGTGTGTGTATTAGTTGCCATCCTTGCTTCACCTTGCACTTTTCCCACTCTGGGTCTAGGAGTGTTTGCTTTTCATCCCCACCCCAGGGAGCACCCCTCACTCGAGGGCAGCACTGCTGGGCAGCACCATTTCCGTGGCTGATGCACGTGAATTCTGGGGGGAAGAGGGGATGTGCAGGCCGGGGGGAAGCCCAGCCCCTCACTGACTTTCTCCCTTTGCCTCCACAGACTCACGCCTCACTATGTTTACCCCCAAGCTATCATCCAGCCCAGCGTGGTGATCCCCACCCCCGTGCAGTCCATCACGTCTCCCTACATCGACTACACCGCCGCCAGCCAAGCCTATTCCCAGTACACCACAGCTGCCTACGACCAGTACCCCTACGCTGCCTCCCCCGCCGCCGGCTTCGTGGGATACGGCTACACGGGCACGGTGCAGCCGCCCCTCACCGCCAGCAACCCTGCGGCGCCCGCCACCGCCTTCGTGCAGTACCAGCCCCAGCAGCTGCAGCCCGACCGCATGCAGTGAGGGCCGCTCGGCCTCCCAGGACAATCCCTTACCGTGCAAGGATGCGACTAGGACAACAAAACAACAAAAAAACAATAAAAGAAACAAAGAAACAAAAAAATCACCCCGTCCCTTTATCCCCCTTATGTAGGTGCATATCGATACCTAAGCTATTTATAGTGTTGAGGGCGAACCCGAATCCTTGCAGTCTGACTGTGCTTATGAAAGTGGACTTCTGGTAAGTTTTTTTTCCTTTTTTTTTTTGTTGTTGGTTTTTTTTTTTTGTTCCTTCAATCTGGACAGATACTGTCTTGAAGATGTTCTAAAAGCGGCTGAAATGTTTCACAGGAAAACTACAGATTCTTGCACACATCGCGGTCTGCTTCCATCACCTGTGGTCTTCTTTCCGCCCCCTGCCCCGTCAGCCCTTCCTTCCTCATCCAGCCTACAATCCTCTTATTTACTGGTGAGGTACAGAGGTACTCGGAGAACATGGAAAAAAAGCAATCTTATTTTTTGGTTGTACAAAAACTTTGTAATACTCAGAGATGCCTTACAGAAAAAAAAAAAGCGAAAGAAAAACTATTTTTTAATATTTATTGCGATTTTATTCGCATGAGCTGTGAATTGCAGACAGAAGAATAGTAGTAAGTATCTGCCTTGTTTAATTCTCATTTTACTAAATTATTGTATGTAGGTAAAAGTTCTTAAGTAATTGCTGAATCACTTCAACATGCAAAAGGGAATATTGGCTTGAAGGAGAGCAGAATATTCCTTTAGTCAACGCACTGTACTATTTTCTTATTGTAATTGTTACTCTGTTAAGATTATCTCAAATTTAGGTATATTTTTAAATGCAAAAAACCAACCAAGAATACTGAACATTTTGTCTACTTTGGTAGATCTTTTGTTACAATGCTGCAACCTATGGAGACATTTACAGTATTTATGTAAAAGAGATTTGGGGCTGTTGGCCAGCAAGGTTTAGGAGAATATCAGGAGTGGAGCAATAGAGAAAAAGGTGTTATGTCACTGAACAAATGGGTAAATGTAACCTTTTTATGCCTGTAATCCAACAGCCAAATAAAGGAAGAGAACAGGCGATGTAAGTTAAGTGCATTTCTACAAAGACAGCAATAAACTATTTTAACTTTTAAAATTATTCGATGCTGTATTGGTACCATGTTTGCTTGGCTGCAGTGCCTTAGGGAGTATTTCCCAACCCACCTGGTCTGGCCATGCTGGACTTCACCCTTGAGTGTGCTGGGGTGGGCTGGGAGCGTGTCCCCTGGGAAGAGCTCCTGCTGCCATCCTGCAGCGTGTCCCACGTGCTGCCCTTGCTCTGCGTGTCCCGAGGCACCTGAGGGTTTCTGAGCTCACAGAACTCTCTGGGCTTGTACCAAGTGCTTCCTCATGCTGTGTGGAGCAGAGAGTGGGAGGTGCTGCCATCCTGGTGCAGCTCCAGTGGGGCAGATGGGATCTCATCCCAGAGTTCTCAGGCCATCACTTTCCTTCTGGTATTTGCTTAGAATAAGTTGGGGGTTATTTTTCTAAAATTGAATCCATCTGAAAGTGAGTGGTCTGCCAGAGCCCTGGCTGGGTTAAGGGGATTTGCTGGGGGTGTCTCGGATCCAGCAGAGCCAGGCAGGTGCCAGCAGCAGAGAGATTCTGGGAGGTTGCTCACACCCCTGAGCCTCCTTCGCAGCTCTGCTGCTGCATTTGACTTTTCCCAACCAACTTGCTTTAGAAGTTTGGTGTTCAGATTTTGACAGTTACAAACTTAAGAATCAATTTGTAAAAGTAAATAAAATTACTCTGTTTGATCATGCCAGTTATCTGGTTCATCTCTATAAAGGTCACGGCAGGCCTGGTGCCAGGAAGGGCCGTGTTTTTGGCACCAGCATCTGCTGCTGTTCCAGGTGGTGATGCCTAAAGCCATTCTGGGGGAAGAGGATGCCACAGGATGAAAGCAGAGGCAGTTCAGCACTGTGGCTGCCCTGGGGAACTTAAATGCCCACGGTGGGCATGTCTAATGTCACCAGCAGCCCTCAGAGTAAACAGCGTATCTCGATGAATGGAAACAACTCGCTCTTGCCTTGCTTGTGTTGCGTGAGAATGCAGATCCTGGTGGGGCTCTGTTCATCCTGCCCGGGGTTTTGCTTACAACCATGTGGGTGACATTTATTTCCTTTTTAAGTAATTACTTTCTGGATACGTGTGGGGCTGCCAAAGGAGTAAGAGCCAAGCACCGCATCCAGCACGGCGCTGGCGGGAGCGCAGCCTGGCCCGAGCCCTGCCTTTGAAGTGCTATCAGGGCTGGAGATTATTCAGCAATTCTTCTTTCTCCCTGTCAGGAGTCCTTCTGAGGAGAAGGGAGGGGAGGATTTTTGGATGGAGGTGCTGGGAGCTGCTGGGGAGCACTTGGCCCCAGCCCAGCAGCATTGAGGTGCCCGTCCCCAGGCAGGGGTGCCTGGCACTGCTGAACTGGGCTTTTGTCTTTGCTGGGGGCCCACATCTCCCCTGCTCAATGGGGACAACAAGGCTGCTGAAAATCGATTTGTTTTTGAAAAAACCCATGTGTGCAGTGCGCCCTGAAGTGAAAAGAGTGATGATTTTCCATTTAGCTGTCTGATTTCCTGAAAGGTGGCCAAACTGCTGGGAAGCGAGGGCACAGGCAGCGCTCCCAGCATCCCGCGCTGCCGAGTGCCAATCCTGGATCCTGCTCAGTTTTGCTCCGGGCTCATTTCGAGAAAGAGCCACATCAAAACAACAGCCCAACCTGCCGCCTTCCTGTTTGCGAAAACGCGGCTGTGAAATTGCGGGAGGGCGGGCAGAATGATGAACTCTGCCGTCCTCCTTCGGGGCTGCTCTGCCAGGTGCTGCTGGGAGCCTCCGAAAAGGAGCCCAAGCACTTCCTTGTCCCGTGCTAGGCTGGGAAAGTGGGAAGAGCTCAAAGGGTTGCTGTGTTAGCAGGACAAGGGACAAACTGCAGAGTATGAGCAGTGGGGTGTGCGTGAGAGGCAGTGGCTGCCTGGCTCCTGACTGATCAGGGTGGCACAGGGCTAGAGCTTAAATCACTTTGAAATTGCTTGAAAGTATCATTTTATTTTGTTTTTAGTGCATTGCTTGATGGAGCATCCTCTTCCACCTCCTAATGTTGTTCCAGCACGAAGGAAGCTCATCCTGGGCAGCTCAGCTCTGCTGCAGCCCGACAGAAGCCAAGGGAGGGGACGAGCAGGGGGGTCACAGTGCTTGTTTTAAAATCTTCAGGGATTGGGAGGAGCAGCAAGGGCTGGGTGGTTTTGGCAGGGCAGCCCTGGCAGCACCTGGCATCTGCTTGGCAGGTTCCAGGACTAGAACCAGCTTTGAGGGGCCAGACCTTGTCCTGGACACATCCCTGTGGCCATGCTGGCAGCTGACCTGGCCCAGGCCACCTCTCACAGCTGTGCCCACATGCCCAGTCATTTGCATGACAAATTCAAATCTTTTTTATGGGAAACCATCACACTGGGGCTGTCAGGGGGAGTTTTGGCGCGTGTGGGCTGGAGCACGGGCAGCCCCTGTGCTGTCATGCAGAAGCGTCACCATAAATACCAGTGCTGGAGTGCTGGTCATCACCTGGACGAGCCCAGCCAGAATCTGGCATCATGTCCTGGCATCACCTCCCTTCCCACCCGGCAGCAGCAAGCAAGAGATAGCCCTGTACCCCAGGTGGCTGCTGCCAGACCCTCCCCACTTGCCTGCCATGAAGGGGGATGGCTCGGGTGAGATTTCTGCCCTTTCCAGGCACTGCCTGTCCGTGGGGTGTCCCCTGTCACAGAGGCACAGCCAAGGGCTCTGCTGCCAGCTGCTGCCTGAATCTGCTCTTGATAAGGGGCAGGGGTACCCAGCCCTCACCGCTGCAGCGCTCCCCCCACTGTCCCACGTTATCTGGGGACACCCACGGGTTCCTGCCAAGGTCCAGAGCTTTGCAGTGGCACCCCCAGCCAGTGGCCATCCCCAGGATGAAGATGAGGGCACTGGGGACATGGGGGGCTCTGCCAACCCCCACAGCCCAGCTCTCCTAGCTAACGAGCCCCAGCACCAAAACTTTGCACTGAGAGGGAAAGGCTGAGCATAGGATTTATTTGCATAGTAACTGGGCTGCTGTTGGCACTTACCCTTTAAAATAGAGTTGACAGCAAAATGGTTTTACCCCCTCACATAGAGGGAATGCTAACAGCATCCTTTTTTTTTCCCCTCTCTTCTGGCTGAAACTTGTTTTTCCCTCCTTTGTGCCTCTCTGAATCCTGCCAGCGTAGAGATTCCCTTGTTCAGAGAGTAAAAAAAGAAAGGCAGAAAAAAAAAGAAAAAAACAGAAAAAGAAAAACTTAAGCCTGGGATTAAAAACCATCACTAAAATAGTTTGAATAACAAAGTCAACTGACTGGCCGGGAACCCGGTGAATGCCTGTCACGTATCGCCCTTTGGCCGGGCACGGTCATGTGTTTCACTAGATAGTTCCTGGAAAAGCTTCTGCTCAGCCTGATAGACCTGTGGCTGCTGATACTGCTGCACCCACTCTCCTGGAGGGCTGCAGGAAACTTCCTGACAGGGGGATAAATTGTGGGGGAATAAATAAATCTTCCTTGGGTACCAGAGGCGTTGGGTGTTCTTGGGACCTGAGGCTTCTCGAGCCTCAGCGGTCACAGCATCAGCACTGCGGGCCAGCAGCACCCTCTGTCCTTACTGATGTCTTTAGAAAGGGAATTTATGGTGGGTTTGTGGGTTTTTTTCCCCTCCACAATTTTTTGCATAGTTTCAGCTGAATAAAGAATCAAAAAATGGGACCTTGCATGAGATAGAAGCAGAGGGTTTGTACCTCCCCCCTGGCAGAGCCAACTCAGCCACGTCAGACACATCATGTGGGGCTATGCCACCACGGAGTGTGTTACTGCAGGGATTTGTACCTAAACCCAAACCCAAATAACTGTTGTTTTATCCTTTTGCTGACTTCAGCAGCACAAACCTGGAAGCAGAGAGATGTGACAAGGCACAGCGACAGGAATGATGGCTCAGATAAGGCCACACAGTGTGGGAGGGCAATTAAAGGCTCAGATTTATTAGCTGTGTGCCCATGCTCAGGAGGCTGATGAAGCAGTTGGAGATGGAAAAGTTGGTAATGGAAAGGTCAGAGACGGAGGCTTGTCAGAGGATGAATTGATGAGCACCCAAAATCCCAGAAGCCGATTTTTAAAAGCATTTGCCCACATAAAACTGGAGACTGTGGTCTTTTGTAAATCAGCCAGGAACATGTCTTGGTTTGAAAATAGCACTGAGCATCTTATTACATGTTTAACACTCAAAAGATCTTTTAAAATCAGACTCAGCTCACTGGAGTGGCTCCTGTTCATGGATAAACGGAGGGGTCAGTGTGTGCAGACACCCACGGCCATTTGTGGTCTCCTGTAGCATCCGCTGGTGTGTTCGCATGAGCTGCTGACATGTGAGCACCTTAAACAAACCCTGAGCTCTGCAAAATGAAAGTGAAATGAAATAAGTAAGTCATGCCATTAGTCTCCTGTGAGCTGGCTTTAAAATTAGCAGGTTTTAGACATAAACATGGTAGAACAAGCCCTCGGGGGAAGAAAAGCCCTCCAAAAACCACATCCTACCTTCTTTTCAACCGTGTACACTGCTCTTTATTTCACGGCACTTTAGTAAGGTAAACTAATTTGGTTTCCTGTTTCCAATGAATTTCACATGTAGAAAAACATTTATATTATATACATTATAAATCTGATTAGAAACATGGATGTATGAACAAACACGTTTTTTATCAGTAGCTGTGTGTATTTGTGTGTGTATGTGAAAGAATACATAAAAATGCCTTATTTCAACTGGCATTTTAACTATTATTTCACAAATCCTGGCTTTCTGAAGATGCCAGGTGAACCCCAGTTTGGAAGATAATTTAAAATAAGAAGCATAACATAACAGCAATGCAACCAAATTTAATGGCTGGTAGCACAAGCTAATCTGGGGCAAAACCATGTCCTGGACTGAGCTCAGGCTTCATCAGACTGGGAAAAACAGTAAAAATATCCCTGGTGATAAACAGTAAAAATATCTCACTGATGTGAGAGCCATGCCTGGAGATGGGGCAGCAGCTGGGGGCATCCCCTATCCTCTTGCCCACTGCTGCCATACGTACTCAGGTGCTTTTCCTGTCTGTCTGTCTGTCTGTCTCTTTGCATTCCCCTCTGTCCTCTTCAATCAGCCAACCATGGGCACTTCAGCCTAGTCTGCTCAGCCCAGAATACAGATATTTTGGGCATCTGCAATCTGGATGAAAGCTCCAGTCCTGCCAGGAACTCTGCAAAGGCTTGAATGGAAAAAAAATAAAAATATCCCATGGAGTTGGGTAGAGGCTGCCAGGCTGCCCCAGCCCCTATCCCCCAGGCAGGGGGCACCCCCAGCCCCTCTGCAGCCACCAGCTGAGACAGAGCCTGCAGGAAAGATAATAAATTAAATCCAAATGTTTATTCCATTGGCACTGTCTGGGTCACGTGCCTTGTGGAGCTGGAGAGTGCAGGGATATTTTCTTGTAGCTGTCGAATAAACTGCTAGAAATGGTGTCTCTGTAGAGATCCCGGAGGAGGCGGGGGCTGAGGCCTGCTTGGATGGATGGATGGATGGATGGATGGATGGATGGATGGATGGATGGATGGATGGATGGATACACACCCACAGGAGCTGGCCCCAAGCTCAGAGGCCAGGCCAAGAGCTTTGTGCACAGGCAATGGGTTTGGGGGCAGGCGTGGGGGTGTCTGTGCAAGTGAGGCACTGGAGATTGTGGGCATGTGAGGACCTTGGATTTCCCCTCTCATCCTTGGCACACACACAGAATTAACTCTTCCCATCCTCATCAGACACGGTGAGCTCTGGATGTGCAGGGCCCTGAGCTGCAGCACAGCCCCAGCTCTGGTGGGTGTCTGCAGCGTGTCCTGGCTGCTGCAGGTCACTGTGCAGAGATGCTTTAAAAACCCCCACCCCAACCCACCGAGCACAGCCCGAGCCCGCTGCCCCACAGGTCCCAGTACAGTGCTTATAACAGGCTTACTCATTTCTCCAGTGAGTAAGACTGAAAGCGGAGCCCCACAAGGGCAGGACCGGGGGCTGATAAGGAGCAGCTCCCTAATCTCCAGCCCCAGCAGCCAAAAGGGCCAGGGTGATAACTCGCAGAGCCCCCAGCTCCCAGCAGTGCAGGGTGCTGCTGTCGGTTTGAGCGTTTGCAGAGCTGCACCTCCTCACCTCGCAGGGTTTGTCTGCAGTGGCCCAGCCCAGCCCAGCACCCCTCGGCCTCCCCAGGGGAGCCAGAGGGACCTGGTGGTGGTGGCAACCCCAGGGCTCACAGCCTGGCCCACTCACCTCCTCTGCTCTTGATGCCTTGAGCTCCTGGGGCACAGCCATGGGGAAAGGGGACTACATCATTCATCTGATCAATCAACCCTGTAGGAAGAACCAAAGTTTAGAAAGTGGAGGCAGGGAAGGTCCCAGCTGAGGTCCACCCTCATGCTCTGGATCACACCAGGAAGCCAGGAGCACAGCAAAGCTGGCAGTCCCCTGATTCAGACCTGGGCTGGGAGGCTGGGACTTTGGCTCAGATACCTGGTTTTTGCTGGCTGGGTCAGACCCTGTGCATGCCCATCTCCTGTGGCACACACCCACGGCTGCTGCTGCACTGCCTCCGTGTCACCTGCCCCCAGCTCCAGGGATCAGCTCCACCGCCCCCTCACTGGCCCCGTGTGCCAAATTGCACATGATAAGCTCTGCTCCACAGCACATTTTTGTCAGAGGCTAGAGAGATAAAATCTTAAAATAGCTCACCATGACATTCGTCAGGGTCTGTGCCACCACATTTCCCACATGTTGCTGTCCTCTGTCCCTGGCTTCAGCCAGGAACATCCCTGCAGGAAGGCTGGGCTCCTGAAATGCAAAGCAGGACGTGCAGAGCTGCTCCTGTCCTGGAGCATCGTGGTCTCCAGGCAGCATGGGACTGAGTGTGACACCGCACTGAGTGTGACATGGCACTGCCAGCACTGTGGGGCAGGCTCTGCCTCTGCTTTCAGGGTGCCCCCACTCCCACAGGCCCCGCTGCAGGGCCCCCATCCCATCCTTGGCTTGCTCCAGGGAGCACCGTGCCCTTGGCCTCTTGGAGCCTTTGGCTCCAGCCAAACACCACTTGGCCAAGCCCCCAGCACGGGAACAAAAGCAGAGAGCCCCAGCGACGGGCCAGAGAGCTGGGGGAGGGTGCAGCTCCCTGCTCAGCTCCTCTCCAGCGCTGGAAACCAGCGGGGCATAGAAGGGAACCATCCCCTCGCTGCCTTTGTCACTCCTGGTGCTGCCCAGGGCTGCCCTGTGCCTTTCAGGGGTGCTCTGGTGGCTCTCTCAGGCTGGGTGCCAAGGGGAAGACCGGGGTGCCAGTATCTCCTCCTGGAAAGCCCACTTCCAGCTCTTTCCTTGCAGGAACCCACTTCTTTAACCCCTCTGGTGCCAGCTGGCCAGCACGGTGTCCTGGCTGTGGTCCCTGGGCTCTCACAGTGCTGCCAAGCGAGTGGCATTCAAAGCTTTAGCCTTTCCCAGCTTTTAGGCACATGCTCCAACTCTCCCTTATTTTGTGTTTAGCTTTGGGCAGCAAATATCACGTCATGGTTAAAGGCGCAGCTTCAATTCATATCTATCTTGATTTTTTTTAATGAAAAACAAGATTAAAAATAGTCATCAGAGAAAACAAACACTGTAATGCCCACACAGATTTTTTTTCAAACAACTTCAAAAATGCCCATGAGAGCCACTGCTTTTAAGTGTTGGAAAATCACAGTGGAGCCTTTGCAGTGCTGACATGGCTCTAAGGAAATGAAGCATTTTGTACAGAGGGGAAAACATGGTCCAGGTGTTACTGTACCACAAGCCCCAGCTCCTTCCTCTGCACCTGGCTCACACCTGGCTGGGGGCAGGTGGCTCTGCAGAGACACGTTGGGGTTACTAGGGAAGTCCTGCCAGCATCTCCTGGCCATGCCAAGGAAAATCATTCCATTTTCTCTGCCCTGTGCCTGGGAGGGGCTCACAAACCTCCCCGGCTCAGTGTCACCTCCAGTCCCAGCCAGTCACGGCACAGGCTGTTATGCACACCAGGCTCCTTCCTTTATTCACGATACTAACTCTTTTATTCATGATAGGAGTAGTAAAAGCAGATGAGCTCACTCCAGTTAGCTCATGGCCCTAGAACAAGCATTTTTCTCCCACCTCCTGGTGCAGACATGGTGGGGGACAGTGGCATGCCACCAAGAACCCACCAGCCCGGTGGCTCTTCCCCTCCTTACCACACATGGTACACGTGTGAGGCCAGTGCCTCACAGAATGGCCAAGTGCCTCTGGTTCCCCTGTGTGCCACAGAACAGAGCCAGGCTGGGGATGAGCGAGTCCCAAGCTCACAGGAATGTCACCTGTGCCAAAGGGATCCTGGGGTGCCAGAGACCCTTAGCTTTGGAGCCAGCAGAGCCCACATTGACTTGAACTCAACTCTGCAGGCTGGACGGGACTTTTGGGGGGCTATTTAGACTTGTTAAGGGATTTCCCCAGCCTCCATGGCCTCACTGCCCTCCCTCAGAGACACCAGCAAAGCCCCAGGGACCCACGTGCCTTGGGGAGCAGCAATGCAGCACAGCTCATAGCCCTGGTGTGTTTGGGACAGAGCTGTGAGGAAACCCCATGCAGGAAGCATTGGAAGTGACCCTGTGTGACATGTGCTGCATGGAGAAAGGGAGGTTCCCTCAGAAGGGGCTGATTGTGCCAGCACCCAGCAGCCACCCAGTGAGGCAGAGAGGCTGCACCCCCATTTGACCACAGGGCTGCAGAACCAGTGGGGATCTTTCCAGTGCAGATCAAGGGCTTGTCTGAAGCCCCTTTTAAAAAACAGATTCATTCCCAGCTTCAACCAGCCCTCTGCACACCAGAGTGCAGTGGCTCACTGGGCCTTCTCAGGGAGCACAAGGATGCTGAGGCCTAGGGAGAGGTCAGCTCAGGGGAAAACCACTCTGGAGGGATCTAACCTGTCTGGAAAACAGCTTTTTGCCACTGTGGGCAGAGTACAGGCAGCACCACTGCCTTACCCAGCCTGCGCTGCCAGGACACATGGCACAGGTTTGGCTTTCCCCATGGAAAGGGCAGCGTGGCATCATTGCCCACGTGGGAAAGGCTCAGCTTTGTGCCCTTGGTGCCCCTGGACGCTATGTAAATACTGGCAGGATTTTCTTAGCAGCACGAAATGCACATCTGCTCATGCAAAGCTGCGGGCGGTGGCCGGGGAGCTGCAGCCGCTGGCCAGCGCAGGAAGGTCGCTGCCATGCACGGGTGCCTCCCCAGCATGGGCCAGCCTCCCAGCTCGAACTGTTGGCCTGAAAGGGCTTCCTGCATCCGAAACAGCCATCCCTGCTCCTCTCCTTGCCCAGAGAGCCCGGGCTGATCCGCAGCCCTCAACAGGGTAGGCAGCAAAGAAGCACCTCAGCGTGTCAGCCAGGGAGAGCCCCCAGCCCTGCAGCTCTGCTGTCCCCGGCAGGCTCATGGAGATAAGGCTGGAGGATGATCACTTCGTGCTGCCATCAAGACAACATGACTTGAAGCCCGACTGCTTCCAATACCGTTTTTTTCCCTTAATTGTTCTATTTCCATGCGCCTGTGCACACCCTGCTCTTGCCAGAAAAGCCAAGTGCTGATCATTCTCAGATGGTTCACAGAGAGGTTTCTGTTTTGTTTTGTTTTTTCAAGGATCCAAGATGATAGGGGGATGGAGACAACTTTTGTCCTCTGCTTAAAATAATTCGAGCTTTCCACTGTCTACGCCAGGCTCAAGCAGACATTTGCATAACAAATGAGCTTCTCCCCACACTTCAGCCCCTGGTGACCCCTGCAACTCTTGCACGAGGTGGCTCCATTTCCTTCTTTATCTACATCTCCATTCCCTCCATCACCTCCATCATCTCCATCTCCCATCTCAGCCCTGAATCTGGGGAGGGGAGAGCATGGAGAGGGTTGTAAGTTTTTGGCACTTTTGTCAGTCAAGACTCTAAACAGCTTCTGGAACATTTCACCAGTAAAACATTTGCTTAGTGACCAACAAATAATTCCAGGCATGTTTTATCTTGCTGTAAAAATGCCACAAAGCAGCTGATTAGTGGAGGTTTCTCTCCAAGCTAAAACCTGTTGACAGCAGGACCAAACACTGACTTTCCCATTATCAGCAGAAATGGCCTCTCTGTGCTGGGCATTCTCCAGGCAGTGATGGACAAGCACAAGACTCAGCTCTGAGAGCCTGCTTGGGTGCAGAAAAACCAAGCAAAGCCCTGCAAGTTTCACAGGATTTTTGTTTCACCCCTGAGACAGATTTACACTTTGCTAGTTCAGATGGATAAATTATGCTATTGCTCTTTAAACCAATTTCCTCGCAGAGTGTTCCAGAGAACACCTGCTGCAATGGCTGAAGTCACGATTTCCAGCCCAGCAAGAAGATAAAACTGCTGCCAGAGTCCATGGCCAGACCTGCTTTGTGCAGAACCACATCACCTCAGCCTCCCTGCCAAGAAACTGGAGGAATTTTCCAGTTCCCATTCTCCTTCTGGGAGGGAGAAAGAGGGGGAGTAAAGCTTACATACCTTTGTGAAGCTCTGAGAGGCATCAGGAGGGTTTTCATGAGAAACTGGATGGAAGCAAATGCTATCAGAGTCCAAATGCCCCATTAATTATATCAGAATAAGAATAATGATATAAGAATGTCATTCTGGGGAGAAGGGAAGTCCCAGCAGTCCTGCTACAGCCTTCTTACACAATGAAAAAATGTTGCAGTTACTCATTTTGAAATGAGTTTTTTGTAAGGGTTAGATTTTTTTTGGCATGACAACACATTGTGGGTACACAATTTAAAAATTAATCCATGACCAGTCAGAAACAATCATCCCTCCCTTTTTCTTCTAGAGTAAACTCTGAAATCTGGCTTTTTTTAACGTAATTGTATTTATAGAGCAAACCTCCAGAAGCCTTTGCAACATTAAACATCCACAGGTTCTTTCTGGGCAGCCCCCTGATATCAGTGAGTCACTGCAGCCCCCACAGCTCCAAGTGGAGGGCACACATCCCTCCTCCAGCCTGTGTTTCCCAGCGGGGGAGATGCTGCTCACAGCTCCTGGAGACCAGGCAGCAAATGCTTAATATAAGGTTTGAGGTTCAACCAGCCTGGGCTGTTGAACACTGCTCTTTCCACAGCAAACTCAGAGCATTACAAAGTGAGGTACAAGGCAAAATCCCAGAGAAATTCTCCTGAGTAATTTTTCTTGCCTCCGTGGGTTTGGGACTTGTTTTAGTGGACCCTAGCAGGCTACAGCCATGTGTATCCCTCCTTCTGTGTGCTGCAGGACTGTTATCCCTGCTGAAGGAGCAGAGCTCAGGGCAGGCCTCTCCAGCAATCCACGGTGGTTTATGGTGCTGCTCTCAGCCCTGAGAAGGGGTTGGAATCACGGCTTTCCTGGCACAGGCTGAGCAAACCCTGTGTGTCCCCAGGCTCCCCTGACCCACCTGCTGTCTGAGGGATGTTTCAAACATCAGCCTGAGATGCTGCTCTCTCCACTTGCATCACTTCACCACAAAACCATCCTCCTTTACATGCATACCCCCAATCTCAGCAGCTCCACCGGGCACTGGCAGGAGACACCAACACAGTTCTTAATGCCCAGGCTGGCAGCCCTGAGCAGGGCAGGACAGGTCCCCTGGGCTCACCACGGGTCACAGTCCAACCTGCTTGGCTGCTTTGAGTTCTGCTCAACTCCATCAAAGCCTCAGAGACACCATATGGCTCCCGGGGATGTTCCTCTGCAGGATTTGGTTTGCAGCACAAGAGTTGTGCCTGGCAGAGGCAGCAGAGCAGCTCCCCCCACCCTGTTCCAGAGTGCCCAGGGGTGAAAAATGGCTCTGATGGCACCAGGGTGTCCCCAGCCCACGCCAGTGCCCAAAGCATGGAAAATGCATTGCTGTTTCTCACGGTGCTGTCCCAGGGACTGCTGTGTCTGTCCCAGTGGAACAGGGAAGGGGAAGCTCTCCCTGGATTTTTGGAGAGCCCTGTTGTGGGTTGGAGGGACAAGCGGGGATGGCAGTGGGAGCCAGGATGTTTCTCCTGGTGACTGCTAGGAAAAGACCAGCCTGGGAGCTGCCTGAGCTGCCTTCACTGCTGCACAGGCCCCAGGGCTGCAGAGGCCAGGAGAAGTTTTCCCTCAGGCTGAAAGAGCCTCCAGCTTCCTTCTCCCAGGTGTTTTGAGAAGCTCATTCCCAAGAACCAGTCTCATCCCAGGTCAACCAGGCACAAGCACCACCAGACGTCTCGTCGTGGGGCACCATCTCCAAACAGTGCACTGAAAGCTGGGGAAACTGAGGCACCTACAACCCCCAGGAAAACCCTGCAGGCTGTTCTCATATTGTTTGGGAGGGACGAAAGGGACCACTGTGCCCTGAACCCTTGGTTTGACCTGGCACCTTCCACCAGCAGCTCCTTGTCCTCCTCACTGTCCCCTCGCTGACCCAGTGCCACCAGGTGACAAATCCTGCCGCACCAGGACGTGCTCCCCGCAGGTACCAGTGGCCGTTTCAACAGTCACTGGCTGAAAAGAGAACAAAAACAGCAACAAAAGACCAACAAATAGTTGACACTGTTCCCAGGCAAATAAAAAAGAGTGGGTTTGGATCGTCACTGCTGTCCCTTTGTTTACCGAATGCAGTAACAAAAACGGCCAGGAAACAAAAAAAATATATTCTCTGATAGCGCCAATTTATTGTGGGCAAAGCAGGCTGGGACATGCCCCAGGGAAGGAGGGTCAGGCTCTGGGGATGGGAAATAAACGTGCCCAAAAGCACTTAAAAAACCTGAAAGGACCAGCCCTGATTGCAGCAGTTAGAAGTGATATATTCTTGGCATGGAAACAAAAAGCAAATTCATAGCAGGTTTGGAGCTGATCTTACTAGCTTACATGGGATTTTATACTTAGGTAATTCTATTGTTGGCTGGAGCTACCTGATTTATGCCTGAATAAGGTCCTGATCCTGCAAACATTTACTGATGTACTTTAGTTTTACCTTTGCCCCAAGCCATCCTACTAATTTTCCTGCAGTGAGGGTAGTGCCTGTCTGCAGAGCCGGGGCCTTCGCAAGAGGAAAATCTGTGTTGTAATGCCTGAAATGAAGAGGAAATTTTGCAGTGAGACAAGAACTCCCCCAGGCTGTGGTCATTCCCCAGCCTGAGACACTGCCAGCCCCAAGCAGGACTCCCAAGATTGCCCGTGCAGCCCCTCTAACCCACAAGATTCGGGAAGCAGTGGGGGAACATCCCTAGCACGATCCTGCAGCTGCATCGAGCTCTGAGTCTCTGCAACACATAAAGCAGCAGTGTAACCCCGAGTTTACTCTCATGACACCCCTCTCCCCAGGGCAGACCCTCCAAACAGGCTGCTAAACCTAGCAGAAGCCATTTGGACTGTCCATTTCCATTCAAGAAAATGGCATTTACTGTCAAAAACACCAATTTACCCTGTAAGGCAAAATAAATAGATTAATCCATCAAACGCTCTCCTTTGACAGGGAAACCACTGGGTTTGCTCCAAAGTGAGCAGGAGAATAGCAAGCTGTCCGAGGTGACAGGAGGAGGCCCCGGAGGAGAAGCTCTGAGCTCTCCCACCTCAGCATTCCGGCCAGCGAGATGCCCCCGTGGCCGCGTGTCGGGCTGCGCTGCTGCTCCCGTGCCCCTCGCATGCTGCTAAAACCAGGCAAATGAAATAAAAAGGGGCTGCGAGCTTCGGAGCAGCTGCTTTCCCCACTGCCGCTGCCAAGCCTTTCCGAAAGCACAGCTATTCCCCGGCGCGCGGGAGAATTAATTTGCTTTACAATGGGCTCCGCGGGCAGTCGGGTGTCTGCCGCAGCCCGGGGGGAGCGTGGGGAGCCAGGAGCAGCACCTGCAGCCAGCCCTGAGGGTGCTGAGGAGGCTGGAGGGGCACCCAGAGCAAACCCCCTCCTGTACCAATCCCTGCTGGCTCCCGGGGGACACATGGCCAAGACGCATCAGTGCCAGCCCCCAGCCCAGCGATGTCCACCAGCAAAGCTCAGGTGCTGCTTGCGGACCTCGGGGCACTGCAGCTCCCGCAGATGAGCTGTGGGATCTCTATCCCCCCAAAACACACCTGGCAAAGGGTGCCAGCAGCAGTGGCAGGGCTGGGACCAGGGGCGGTGGTGTTTCCAGAGCCTGCCTTCATCCCACAGCCCCCAGTGCTGCTGTGCACCCCGGAATGCTGGGCTTTGTGTCCAGTGAGCTCCAGGACACTGCCATGGCCACACAGAGGGGCTGCCCAGAGGTTCTGCCCCATGTCTCATTGGAGCAGCATTGGAGACAGCACCCAAAGGCACTTCCAGAGCAGCTCCTCTGAAATGGGCTTTGTTTATGCTGTAGCAGCCTGGAGAAATGAATATTGCCTGCCCAGAAAGATTTAAATATACATAAAATTAGAAGGAGGAAGTGTTAGCTAAAATTTCGTACTTCTGGAAGGCAGACGGTTCGTTAGCAGTACTTTAATGAGGCTCTAACCTCACTGTAATGCTTTTATTAATGCTCGTTGCTTACTGAGTGCCAACTGCTTGGCTCCTCTCCGACAGCCCGGCTGGTCCACAAAGAGAGGGGTTGAGGGGTCCTTTGATGCAAAACGTGAGCACGTTTCCCCCACAGCCAGGACAAACGACAGTTGGTGAGATGAGACAGCCCCAAACCCAGCAGATGGTGCCCAGAGCAGGCAAAGCAGCGAGAGCAGGGTGGGCAGGAGGGACACAGGAGGGAACAAGGGAAGGGAGAAGAGGAGGTGCCAGTAATGCCATCGACACTGCTCCTGTTGGCTGCAGCTGGGTCAGCATGAGGGTCAGGCAATGAGCAGTGACAGGACATCAAGGATGGATGTGCTCGGGGTTTGGTGACATGGGCAGACAGGGGGAGGTGCAGGATCCAGGAGGCAGGTCCCAGTGGCTCAGCACGCAGCCTGCTCCCACCGCTCTAGTGCTGTAGATATCTCGTGTGCTTTGAGGCCAGAGCTGCATCCAGATCTCACAAGAGACATGCTTTGGTCAAACGTGAGTCCTTAATCCAACAAACTTCCAAACACCCAAGACACCATACCCCAAAATTATACTGTGACTGTGGAGGGAGAGCCTGTGCCTTTGAAGTGCTCCCAGCCCTGCTGCGGAGCTGATCCAACTGAAGGAAAACCAGGAGAGGATGGAGTCCCTCCTCCAGCCACTCTGCCCTGCCATGCCCTTGTCCATGCCCCTGTTGGCTGCAGAGGGGAGGAAGGGACACCACCTGCTTGTGGAGCTCAGCTGCTCATGGGGTGATGCCCAGGCACCTTGAGCACCCCTCTCGGACGTGGCTGTGGCCAGAAGGACAAGGATCACCTCAGCAGCTGCTGGAGCACTCCCCCACACCTCCTGGGAGCCGAGGTGAGCATATGCCGTATGCTTCTCCTCCTGTTCCTCGAAACTCTCTGAATAGAGGGATTAAAAATCACCCCTTGCAGCCTGAAACAAGAGAGCCAAGGCTCCGGCTGATATTCCAGCACAGCGGAGAACAGGTGGGCTGCTGCATCCGTGCTGAGCAGGAATGGGAACAGCTTGTGGGAGCCTTGCCCTGGCTCTGCCTGCGGGGCCACCCCTCCCAGGAACGTGCCAAGTAGAATCCCATGCTGGTCCTGGAATCACAGCACAGAGCCAAGTGCAACAAGGAGCTGGGTCTGCTGTCCCACCATTGTCCAGTGATGGCTTCAGAGGCAACCAGCGCGTCCTCGGCAAAGAAGAGTTCAGCACTGTACCATAACCAACTGAAACGGGCTTTCATGTCACTTTAGTCAAAAAAAAAAAGAGGGAAGAAGATTATCCAGAGAAAAGAGGAGGAAGCCAGCAGGCTGCCAGGGCACAAAGTGATGGGTGAAACACAGGGCAGAGGCAGGAATGACCAGCTCCTGTCCTCACTACATTCTGCCCAGCCTGCGAGGCAAAACCAGCAAACTACAAAATCTCTGAACTAGTAAATTCACAACCTATTTTTTTTTCTCCACATAAAACTGACAGATTCAAAGCCAAACATGGAAATATCTCAGGGTGCTGATGTGCGTTTTTCTTGTTAAAGTTTCTCTGAAATCTGGCCTGGTTCTTGTGAAGAAAGAAAAAAAAAAAGCAGAGAGAAAAAAGAAATAGGATCTTTTCAAGTAACACTAGTTAGATGCATCCGTTTTTAGAGTGACTGCTATAGGCAACTGGGAAATTGGTAAAATAAAAATGTTTTCCCAAATATTTTTTTGCCCAAATATGATGTGGTTGTTTTGTTCTTTTTTTTTAAAATAAGACTTTGATTCAATGACCTAAATTTATCAGAAATCAGAATAAAGCAGAATCTAGAAATGCGAATGAAACATGGAAAATAAAATAGGGCAAAACAGAATGGCAAATGCTGTGAAATTTTCAGCTGGAATTTACAGCAGCATCTAAAGCCCACTCACACCAGACAGTAAATGCTTGTTCCAAGCACAGTAAAATAGTCCCAGAATAAATCTTTTTAGTTTCTACTGGCCCCATCCAAAGCTTCCCTGCACTGACAGTGAGACCTTGAAGATCTCCTGGGGCCCAGGCATCACTTTGCACTTGTGAGAAAGTGTGCCAGCCTGAAACACAGTGTTCTGAATCCCATGGTTCCTGTGGCAAAATATGAGAAACTTGGTATTTTAAATGGATTTTATCCAGGGCATAAAGCAGAAGAGTTTTGTCCCAGTGCAAAATGGGAAAACAACGTAAAAAACTGAGCACAGCAGTAAACAAGATGCACATTGGCAGTGCTCATCACCCTGGCAAGGGTAATTGCCCTCAAGTTTAATCAAGGTAGAAGGAGGGGATTTGGAAGCACCACGTCCCGTGGCACACTTCCCTGCTTTGTCACATCACACTAAACACTCGATAAAAGCTCCCTTTGAAGAGGAGCCAAGCCCATCCTCACTTGAGTACAGTGATACTGCACTGGGTTAGCTGAGCTGGGCTTCCACTTGTGCAAAGAATTTGTAAGAGGCAGAAAAAACAGTAGGAGTGAGCAGACAGTGTTGCAACTCAAAGAAAACTACAAAACACAGTGCAATAATTAATTATTGGGGTTTGCCTCTATTTTTTTTGCTGGCAGTGAGACAAACAGACTACTGTATTAGTAAAATGTATCCTTCTCTACAGATTTGGATATGTGTCAATAAATATTCAAAAATCACTTGCCATCTCCCCAAAATCATGAGATGGGTAAGAAAATAAATAGAATAAAAAACCTAATAGTAACAAAGGTTTTTCTTTTGTGTCTTTGCTTCTGAGCTGTTGGCCTGCCAAGCTAATTTCAACAGAACCTTGGTTAAAGGAATATAGAAAAAGGGAAGGTGAGACTTTCCCATCATTACACCAGAAGAGTTTAGTTTCCCAGGAAAGCAAATCTGTAACGCGATGAGATCACTTCCAGCTGACGAATCTGAAGTTTGTTTTTAGAAGGCTAAGAACAACAAAAAAAAAAGAGATTAAGAAAAAACCCCAGCACCCAAATGCAGATCACTTGGACATTGGGTATTTGGGCCCAGCCAGAGTGGGTAACATGCCATCCTCCTGCTTCCCAGTTAGGGCACAGGGACACTGGTTTCCTCAGGGAATTCAGCTTGGGCAGAGGTGTGAGTGTTGACGGATCTGCTGCCTTCACCAGATCAGCGATTTCCCAGTGCCCAGTGACAACCCTGGGATTTGTCCTCGGTGTGACCCCACCCCAGCCAAGAGCCGGAGGGGCTGGGGGCAGTTCCACTCCGGGGCTTTCATCCTGGCAGGCACAGAGGAGCCGCTGCCCATCCAGCCAGGGCAGGGCAAGGTGGGAGCTTGCCTGCTCTTCTCCCGCATTACCAGGGGCTGATGGAGGCATTCTCCTCCTCCTCCTCCTCCTGCCTGTGCCAGAGCCCCACCCTGGAGCACAAACAGCCTCTGCCCACCATCCCTGCTCCCTTTCAGCCCATGCCCAGCTCCTCCAGGTGTTGTTTGCTCTCCCAGCACAGCTCTTGTTCAAAGAGAACTCACCACAAAAGTTCCGTGTCGTTGCTATTGATTCTCAGCCCCAGCCTGGTTTTGTAGAGGTGACCAAGTGAGTGGCAGGTGGTTGGTTCTTCTACTTATTTTCTGCTGGATGGGGACACCAAATATTTGCTTTCTGAAATATTTGCAGCAGCTCCACTACAATTAAAAACATCAACTGAAATGCTCAAAAAGGGTGGGGAGTGATCCCGTGCCTTCACTCTCCCTCGAGCTTTGCTAAGATGACACAGAAACTCCTGGGCTTTGTTGCTTTGCCATGGAGTGCATCTCAAGGGCAACACATGTGATGGATTAACCTTTGGTTTCACTGGAAGATGCCCACAGGAGTGGATCTGGACTCCTGATTTCTGACCCATAGCAGACCAGTCCTAGGGAACAGCTTTCACTAACACAAGTACAAATGCAGAGCAGTTAAAGCACTCACCAAACCAATCCCATTGCAGCAGAACCATTCAGGCCCTGCATTTCAGGAACAACAAAACTGCCTGAGGGTATGTGCTAATTACAGACTACTCCTATCATTCCAGTTTGCTTTGCAAGACACCATCCAGACAACCAACCAGAGGAAGAGTGACTTACCTTTGATGAGAGGAAGCTCCAGCTATGATCAAGCACGGATGTTGCACTGAAGGCAAATTTAGGGTAGGCTGAGCCAAGTCCTCCTCTGTATGAGCTACACACACTGTTCAGTAGAAGAATCACTGAGTGATGTGTCCTCATCTGCAACCTCCAGAAGTGCTGAGTTCCAGATAAATTTTCTCTCACATAATGGCCACATTTCAAAAATAGACCAGGAATTTTGGAGACAAAATTCTCCATTGCTGAGATGTCCAAAGGCCTTTGTGCTCCAAGGTTCTCACAATGTCTCCAGATGCAGCAGGGGCAGCGGGAGGAGGGCTTCCTTCCAGGCAGGGACTGCTGCTGCAATAGGTGTTCAAAGCCACAACTCAGCATAAGTTTTGCAAAAAGGGGACACCTACACAGACCACAGGATTGCTTGGGACTGAGTGCTGCATCCAAAGATCTGCTGGTGAAATGCCACTGCCTGCAGGGTGGAACATGGGATGGCAAAGAACAGGTCCATCCAACTCGGCAAATCTGGGACAGAGACTCTGGCCAGTGGGTTCAAGCCATGCCAGTCTCTTCCCAGCTCTTACTCTTCTTCATCGCCTCTCCTGGATGAGAGAGGCAATCATTTAGGAGTGGATTTTTAACTCAGTGCCATGGTTCACTGATAGGATCAGACCCACAGAGCATGCAGGGTATGACTCAGTGCAAAGCACCTTCTATTCTGCCATCTTCCTAGGCAGACAAAATGCTTTTGGCTTTGTGCACTCTGCAGTTTCTCTCTTTTCCTTTTTTTTTTTTTTTTTTTTTTTGCCTCTTGTAAAGACTTTGCTATGTCAGAATCTGTCAAACAACTCCTTGTGCCATGTTTTCACAAGAATCCTACTTGCTGGCCAGTGCCAAGCTCCCTTTTAAACAATACTCAGTGAAGCATTGCATTGCCTGTGCTGCGCTCTTGCATGCCATATTTAGACAAAAGCCAGGGAATTCCCTGCCCTAGATGAGGGCTTGAATGAATGGGTTCTTCTCCCACCTCAACTAAAAATGTATGTGTTCACATCAGCCAGGCCTTCCACCCAGCTTTATTTTAATTCATTCCACAATTTGATTTATATACCTAGAAATCTGAACCAGGGGGAAAAGAAAATATAAAGAAAACAAAATGAAACAACTGAATGCGACCACAGACACATGCTTAGTCCCGCTGGGTGAATTCCCAAAGAGACCAAAACCAGTGGAAAAAACCCACCCAAATCCCACGCTAACACACGTGAGAAAAACACGCAAACCCCACCCCACTGCACAGCTGGCAGCAGCTGGATCACGGCCGTAGGTGGCTTTTAGTGCATTGGCCCAGGGCAAGCAAAGAGCTGACACTGCTGCAGACTGTCGGGGGGCTCTGGCAGCGCACCTTGCGTGCACCTGATTCCTGTGGAGAAAAGGAATCCCCCCATGGCAGGGCGAGGGGGGTGAGCAGAGCGGGGAGCTCTGCGGTTGCTGCACACCCGGCCCTGCACGTTCCCGTTCCCCGGCAAAAGCCGGAGCTCTGGGGCTCTGTCCTGACGCTGCAGAAGTCAATGGGGCTGCAGAGCCTTCTGGAGCGCTATTGAAACGCCACATTCCAGAGCACTGTGCTAATCGCTCCCCGCCAGCCCTCCAGCATCACTCCACTCACTGATGTTTAAATTCTTTGCCATACTTTTGTCCACAGCGCTTGGGCCCCCCAGATTTTTTGACATGTGGTCCTTCTGCTCGCTGCCAAGTCTGCAGGGAGAGGATGTCAGCCTCACAGCACCAAAACAGATGCTGTCCATGCACTAACTCTGCTGGAAAAGCTTCAGATAAAGGCCTGTCTGCCCTCCTCCTCTGCCCCATGAGCACTGCAAAATATTCATCATATCTGCCCCAAGAACCTGCTTAGGAGAAAATGTGAATCCTGAAATTGAGAGTCAGAACATTGTCAAGCACAGTGTACATGCCCTGAAACATGGAATGAAATACTCTGAGAAACAAGGTAGAATTTGCACTAGATTATTGATTTCACATACATATATAAAATCCACCACAGCTATCTCAAATGTATCCATACTGCTGGTAGGGATGATGGGGACCTTACTGCAGACAGGATGCAGACAGGCATCTTTTAACTGCTGTCACTTAATTCTGCTCAGTGTGGCTTGAGCTGACACCTTAACTGAGACATCACTCAAGCCCTGACTAGCCTGGTGCTCCTGGTGGTATTGCTGCTGCCCGGAGCATTCTGGGGACGGGGAGAGAGGAAAGAAATGATATGGACAGAGCTGTAGAGCTATGAAATGCACCCTTAGGATCATATGTTCAAAAGCACTCAGTTCCCGTTTAGGAACCTAAATGAAGTTGGCAGGATTTCAGAAGTGCTCAGCATCTATCAGCTCCTACTGAGAACATGCTGAGCTCTTCTTAAAACTGTCAGAGAAAAACAATTTGAAGATAAGAGCCAGCTTGTGGCTTACAATTCACATCATTGTATGGGTCTTCAGAGCAGCTTGGCAAGAGCAAGAATAGCTGCTTTCACAGATATTGCATATGAGTCCACATCTCCAAGCACAGGGCCAGGTCTATAAGCAATCACCCCACTGGCTGCCTCCTGAAAGAGCTCTGCACCCCAAGGAGAATTTTCCACTTCATGTCAGTGATGATTTCACAGCACTGAGTAAGTGGGAGTTTGCACCTGACCATGCCAGGACCAACCACGTCAGTGGAGATGAGAAGGACCAAAATGAGTGCTTAAAAACTCAGAACATAACCCACGGGGCTGCAGACAGGGCAACTGTGAAAACATCTGGAGAAATGCACTAATTTGGTCCTAACTTATATTAAGTTTTGACATATAATTAGTAGCAATACTAAATGCCAGTTGGTACCTCCTCTCTTTGAACCCTGAAGTGCTCTTTGTTCTGTGAAGGAGAAAGATTTCCCAGTGGTGACAAACAGCTAAAGCCATGGGAACCTTCCACAGACAGAAAGATTTGTCAAATCTCTCCAAACACTTCCAGAGGCATCAATCCAGCAAAGAACTTAATCACTGCAGCAATCCCACTTGCCCTCCTGGAGCCACTGATCTATTTAAAAGGAAGGTTGTGAATTCAAATCTTCCCACTGCTCACAGCTCCCCCAGCCTTGAACCAGCTGAACCTTGGTACCACACCAAAAAACCCAGATCAAGCACAGCAGCTCGTGCCAGGCTCCAGCTCACCCAAGAACATGTTATGATTCTTGAAGGGGACTAAGAGCGAATTCTTCTCACCAAAATCCTCTTTTTCACAGTGTCCTTCATCTTAACATTGAGATTCCAGCAGCTACCTTCCAGGTAGGAGCAGCTTGCTTATCCTGACTTTCCAGGTATTTCAGGGGTTACAATGCCTGTCTGCTCCTTAGCTTGCTATGTTGCTGGGTCTAATTCCACAGAAAAACTCCAGAGATTCTTCTGGGCACAGCAGGAGCTGAAGGATCTCATGAATCTTGCTACCAACAGGTTCCTCGACTCACCTTTGTGTGGGAAGTGGAACTATAATTTAATGTACTTCCCTAGGTGAGGGTGCTGCACCTCAGTCAGAGCTGCAGGAGGACATTACCACTCATGGTATTAGGACAAAACAGGTGGTTTTTTCTCTTTTAGCTTAGGAGAAGCTTCATGTTTTCTCAGTAATGGATCAAAATCCCTCTTGTTGAAGGTGGAGGCAAAAGTATTGATTCCAGAGGAGCTCTTGCTCCTAGCCCAGCTCAAGGACCCAGGAGAGAGATGAAACACTGTGCAGTCAAGCATTGCCAGACTTTACAAACTCTGGCCATATTGATTTACCTCCTGACGTCTCGACACAAAAGCAGAACAGCAGAAGAAAGCATAGCACTATTTTCCATTCTGACTAAAACAAGTAGTCCAAAACATGCATGAATTTAATTTGTCACTCCTCAAATATAACAACTCATTATGATTCATTACTCCCAAGTACTCTAGCTCATTTTCTACAGCTAATTAACCTTGTAAGCAACAATTCACCCAAGAGAGGATCACTCTATTGCCATGGGGAAGGCTGCACTCTGCCTTCTCCTGTAGGAGAACAGAAGTGCTTGCCATGGTCTGGCCAAGGGGCACTGCTGCCCTTTCTCTCCTGAATTTGCTGAACAGGGACAGCCTGAGAAAACTCATTTAGAAAAAAAATGGAGAATTCTCCATTCCAGTGAGCAACATATGCTCAATCCAAACACAGTTTCCTTGGGAGCAGTGAAGGGCTGGTTGGCCACTGCTGCAGCCACCGAAGGGTAACAAATACTTGTGCTTTGCACAGCTGAGCTGAGCTCAACTAGGCTGGAGAGAGGAGTATGACAAGGGAGGTAAAGATACTAGTGCTTATCCTGGAGCAGTGAGAGGAATGGTGAAAGGTGCAGCTCCCGGGGATGATGCCCTGTCCTAGGGAAGCCAGTGGCTCACACAGCTGCGTGGAGTTTGAACAAGACCTTTCAGTCTTTCTCTTGGTCCCTTTTATACCCTGCTCAGATTTAAACATCCTCTCAACTTCTCATATATATTTAGACCAAAGAAAAACACCATTAAAATGCCAAGGAGGCTTTCAAGACAATTGTTATATTAAAGTAGCTTCAATCCTAAACTCTGCTCCTGTGAAATTACTCACTGGACAGCCCTTTTTAATCCTGCATTACTAATTAAGTGCTGCTGTCACTGTCAGATGATTGCTGTTTTCACAGGTCAACCACAGCAGGAAAGGGAATTCTAACAAAACACCGCCTGACCCCAGGGATTTACAGGCAGCAACTTTTGCATTAGGCACCACGGTATAAAGTCACACAATCTTCACTGCAAAAAGTGCCAAGAGCTGAGCACTGCTGCTGGTTTTGAAGCACCAAATGCCATTTCCCTGGCGTGCCCTCACGCTGCTCCCACGGAGGCTTCACCCGAGACGGCCGGACAGCCTGAGTGTCACCCAGTGAAACCCAAGAGCTGTGTCCATTTTTAGAACCAGCCTGCCTGAAGATCTGCTGCATTATCTGGGCAACACGTAAGGGAACAAGATGAACTGCAGCTCCCTGAGCCACTTATTTACCTTCTGTTTAAACAGAACCTCTGCAGCTCCCCGCCCGTGCACCCACTTGCTCGGCACCTCGCGTAGGGCTGCTGCTCTATTTTTAAAGGCATGCCGCTGGCTTTCATCTGAAGCTGCCTGTTTTTTTTTCTTTTTAGCTCTCATACTCTTTAAACTAATTTAAAACATGCTGGCATATAAAGGTAGTGAGGGGAGATACAGCAAACGCACCATGGTTGGTATTGCAAGTTCAGATTAAGGCAAGGGATATAACCCAAACAGAATAACAATGAACATCTAAACTCAATGATTAGGGCCAAACAGCAGCAGTCCTTGCTAAGGGGACCATCTCCCATGTATATGGAGTGGGGTTACTTGAATCAAGACTTTAGGACTTGTTCTGGTAGCAGACAGACTGGGGTGCTCACAGCAGGGAGGAACAGCAAGTGGCAGCTGTGAGGAGTCCTGTCAGGGAACGTGGTCCCTGAAACACCGTTTGAAGTAGTCTGGGGCTTGCCAGGGAGTTAAAGGCTCTGCTGGTCCCAGTTCTGAGCCCACATGAGCAGCACTGCAGTCAGTGGCCTTGCACAGTCACTCAGGTGGAGGAAGCACTGCTAAAAGTCTCCAGCAGTGCGGGAAGGTGGAAGGGTGCCAGAAACAAGTGGCATGAATATCCAGTGTCCCCCCATGGGACCCCAAACCAGGGTGCATTTAACACCCTGGAACAGAGAGACTGCTTCAAGCTTGACCCAAAACCCTCAGAAACTCTCATCAGTATTTAGAATAAAACTGTTGAGGCCATGAACACTGACAGACTGTAAATAGGGAAGATGGTTGACTACACTGATACATCACCAACAAGATGAGAAACCACTTCCAAAACTTCACATTTTGAGAGCTTGGAGATTTCCTAGCCCATGCCTTTGGTCTAGATTTTTCTGAGCTAATGTTCAGGAGCCAGGCTCTGTCACCACTGCAGGAGCTGCCCTGAGCATCCTGCTGACGGTCCTGGTGCTCCAGACACACACCTGGCTCTGCTGCACTGGGCAGGCTGAGCTCGGCTCCATTTCAGATTCAGGACATCTCTGAGAACTGGTTGAAACGAGGACTCGCTAACGCTCCCATCAGATGCTGCTGGGCCTTTTTGTGCCAGGAAAACGGATGTGTGCAACAACAGCAAAAGTGCCTGGAAGCTTCCCAAAGCCTGAGTGAAATGGGGGAATGTTGAGTGGCATCAGACAAAAGGAGCAGTGATTTAATCTCCACAGATGGGGAGGAGGGAGCAGTGTCAGGAAAAGCAGGAGGATGAGATTAGCTAAGCAATAAAATGAAAATGAGCAAGAGGTGGAGAGAACTGTGCTGAGATAAGAGGAGGTGGATTACAGGGCTGGCAGATGGAAGGGGAGCAGGCAGCCAAGCAGGGAACAAAAAACAGGTAATAAATCTGGAAGAATTGTCATCACCAATGTTAAACACTGTTTTCAGCCCATTTTCTCCAAGGAAGTAAGTGGTTATGGCAGAGGGAAGTGCTGTGCCATCCCCCCAGGGTGCAGTGACACTGCCTGCAGCCCCAGCCATTGCAAATGGCCAGCAAGGTGTGTTTGCTTGGACTCCAAACTCCTGCAAGACAGCCAGAATCCTTTCTGACACCTGGATAAAGCAGTCCTTTAACACAAAAGGTGAAAGAAACTGCCTCTTTCTGGAGGGCCTGACCATCAATTTGACTCAGCCTAATTCAGGAAAGCGACACCTCATCTCCTTGGCTCCTGAAAGGAGCATTTCCTCCAGCCTTGCTGGAGCTCATTAGGCTGGGTATCTCAGTTCCGGGTGATAAGGCAGCTTTTATCAAGAGACTTTCATTAATGCAGTTTAACTGGCAATGGATGATTGATAACAAGGAGACATTTGACCACAATTTAAGTCATTAAGCCCTTGACCACCACGTTTTTGGAAAATAATCTCTACAATATCTTAATCTGTGTCATTTTAGCAAAGCCACGCTGCAGCTTTCCAAATCTGTGAATCTCCCAGCCCTCCATTACCCAGGCAGGTCAGGGCCTGCTGGCAGCACATCTATCTCAAGAGGTTACTTAAAATCATTTATTTGTCATTGCACTTTAAATCTGGGAGAGGAAATTAATGGACAAAGAGATGTAATTACCTTGTGAGTCTGAGAGCTCTTCAGGGCAGGAACAGCTTGTTGCTCTGCACTAGTGCAGTGCCTGGCCCAACAGGGTTTGTGTAAAAGAGCAGCAGTGGTGGCTCATAAGTCATTGCAAACATCTGTGTTGAGTAATAAATACCTGGTTTGAGATGACAATTTCCCATCCAAAAGTGGGGCAAGGTCAGACTAACCCCGTCACTGCTGAGTTGGGTTACATGCCTGCCCTTTCTTTATTCCCAAATGGATACCTCTTCCCCCTCTGCCCCTTTAGCTCATTTAATGTCTCTCTAACCTCCAGCACAACCAGGAAAGGAGACAAGCAGGTCACAGGGTGCTGTCTGGGGAGAGGGATGAGGTCAAGGGAGAGCCTAGATCAGAAGTTCTTTGTCTCAGAACTTTCTGGAAAATCCCATTCCTCCCTATCAGGGATAAGAAACTTTTCTACCATGCTGAAAATGAGTGCATTTAAGAGCATTTTTTTCCCTAGGAAAGCACTGTGGTTAGGCAGTTCTTGGATAGACTGTGGGAGTTGAGTGCAGGAAATTCAACACCCTCTGTTATATACCAGAGGTCAGGCTAAGGGTCCCTTCCGATCTAAACCATAAATTTATTTAGCAAACCATTACCAAAAAAGCCCCTCCAAAACCCCCTCCAGTCTTCCACTCAGCTTCTAGAAAACTGTTCAATAACAAGATCTGATTGCCAAATGTTAGCAAAGAGGCCAAAACCATCAGGATCTATGTTTGACTCCAGTTTTTATGGCGGCCCCAGACAGCCAGGAAGGCTCTGGAAACAGCATTCCCTAAAGAAGCCCAGAGCTGTAGCCGAAGGGCCTGGGGCTCCTGGCTCCACAGGCACTTGCTCCTTATCTGACCCCAGAAGCTGCTGTATTTCACAGGCTGTTCCAAGCTGGGATGTGGGAGAGCTCATCCTGCTGGAAACCATAATTAAAAACATTGTCTGAACACAAACCTCTGGTGTGCCCAGAGGGGAGGAGCAGCCCCATCCAGCAGAGAGAAATGGGGCTTCAAGGAATGGTTGGGCTGAAGGGGACCCAGGAGGGCAGCACGGAGTGGTGGATCCAGAGGGAGGTTTCACGGGAGGATGTCAGCACCAGGCAAAGAAAGTGCCCAGCACTGACTTGCCCAGCTGGGACATGCCCAAATCCAAAATCCAGCCCAGGAGGCTGCAATTGCTGCAGCTGAAATCAGTTGTGTCAGGTCCTGGCAGCAGGTGTCAGGAGGAGCTGATTTCCACCCCAGGATTAGCAGCAGGATATACAGCACATACCCTGCAAAAGTGTGATCGTATCAAAGCTCCATCTGTACTCAGGCGGGAGCTCGGTGCTATTAAAGACTACTGGGGGAGAAATAACATTTTTTTCTTATTACCAGTTAAACAAGCTTCCCACACCTTGAAAACGAATCATTCTTTTTTCTTTAAAGAGATGTCTCTACATACCTTTTTCTTTCAATACAGATAATACACACACATCTAGCGAGATGGACAGTTGCACAGATTTTAAAATCCAGAATATTTAAAACGCTGTGTTTATCTTTTTTTTTTTTCAGAGGAGCTCAACTGTTCTCAGCTTGGATGCAAAGACACATACTTCCACTCTAGGTATTTTTGGTGAGGAGGAAAAGATAAATAGATAGTGTATTTCTAACGTCACACTTTCAGCTGGTTTTATCTAACTTTGGTCAAGAATTTAAAGCTTTGCACTGAACACCAGCACATTTCAAGCCTGAGCTGTAATTCTCTTCTCCTGACAAGAATTTGCTGCTAACAGAGCCTATCTGTGACATGGGAACCAACAGGCTGAAGCTGAAACCAAGGCTGTCAAACTCACTTCACTTATTAGTTATGAAATGGGAAAAAACAGCGAGCAGCGGTGTCACATGGAAACATGAGCGCAGCGGTGACACCGCCTTTCAAACGGTGTCAGCACTAAAACCAGGCTATAGATTATTTGGAAAGTAATAAACACTGATCTCGTGATTCTATTCTGGGCTGGTCCTATGACAAAAAAGGAAAAAAAACCCCTAAACTATCAAAACAAAACCAGAAGCCGACAGCCCCGAGCAGTTGGCACCGAGCACAAGGGCAGTGCCCGGCTGTGAGCGGGGACCCCACTGTCCAGCGCCAGCCCCTGGGCTGGGGACAGGGTGATTTACATGGGGACAACTGCTGCAGCCACCCCAGCTGCCTGCTGCAGGGAGAGGGGCTGCTCCCAGCCCCAGAGCATGCACCAGCTTTGAGCTGCCTTTTCCCTTCCTTATCTTTTTTTTAATTTTAAGACCAATATCCAGTGCCAGGCTGCCCTGCTGGTTTGCCCTCACAGTTCAGAGATGGTTTCACAAAGAGGTGGGTGAGCTGCTGTTGTCCTATCAGCCATCCCAGGAGGGCATCCATCCCCAGGACACACACGACTCCCCTGAGCCCCCCACCCCTGAGGTCAGCTCAGATGCTTGGAATGACTTTTCTTAATCTTCAGCACGTCAAACCTTATTAGTTGATTTTATTAAATCTCTCTCCAAACATCTCTGAAGTAACACTTGGTGTTGCTGTATCCCGAAATAGCCACTCAGTCTGAGCTTTTGGCAGCCAGCACAGAGACTGGATGGGACCCTGGAGAGTCAGATTAAGAAGGAAACTCACACCCAACCTACTTTTCCTTTTGATTTGCACAGCCTCTTCCCAGCCCCACACAGCCCCCAAACCTCTTTTACCTTAGGAACTCTGCAAGCATCACTGCTTCTCCAGCTGCCTTGAGCTCCCAACTGGGCCCAGGACAAAATCCTGCTTGCAAACAGCTCCAGCTGTACAAGATCTGCACTGATTGTGCAGCTGCAGGAACCTTCCACCAGTATCCAGATCATTACTCTTCCTGGTACAACAGGCTTTTATTTCTGCTGTCTGAGAGGTGAGATATCCACAAGACAGGGGTACAAAGCCCCTGCCACTGTTACTTATTAAAAGCATTTATCACTGGATCTCTAGCAATGGGCGGGTGGCAAATCTTGGGTGAGCCATAAAATTTCCACAAGAGGACTTTTAAGGGGAAAGAGTTGGAGGAAATCACAGTGCATTTGAAGTGTAATATGAAGTCATATCAGTGACTGTTTTGACATGGCTTTAACCTCTGACTGCAGAGGTTTCCAATTTAAAAGACATCTGGTAACGGACGATTTTGCAAGGTAGACAATTTAAAAGACATCTGGTAACTGATGATTTTTACAAAGCCAGAAGTCCATTACATACATTCAAATGAGCTTGAAAAAAAGCACAGGCACATCTGGTGTCATGAACATGAGCTCGGAAAAATCCCCATTCTCTGTTGCAGTGTTGCTGGTTTTGCCAGCAGTGAAAAGCAGCACAGACCTGACCCCGGGGGCTGGAGGGACAGGATGGGCAGGTGCCCTCCTGGGCTGAGCAGTCTGGAGCTGGACTTCTGATAGAGCAGGTCTATGACTTGGTCCTCAACCCATCCTTGCTCTTAGAGCCAGATCAGCAGCCTGGGCCACCTTTCCTCATCCTGAATATCACCTTTCTTCACCCACATAAATAGAATTATTTGCATCTTTCCCACAGACAAAAGATGATCAGATTCAGCCCTGAGTCAAAAGATCCTCATTTGGCCCTGGATGTGTTCAGAGCGTGGGTCACACACCAGAGCTGGAGCACAGAAAACCCTGGCTGTGTAAGAACCAGGGAATTCTGCCAAAAAGACCAGGGTTTTTTTCTGTAGTCAGCCCTTGGAGAATGCTGTCTTTGACCAAGAAAAAAAAGACAAAAACAACTATATAGAAAAACTCCATCTTTTGCAAGCTTACAAAAGCATGGCCATGTGCCACAGAGGCTAATGGGGTCCCCAGCAATGTTCCCCATCATAACTCAAATGGCAGGAGCAGATTCTACAAAGTTCATCACTCCCTCCTCTTGTCTTTTTTTCTTCTTTTGGTTTGTTTTAAATAAGGCCATCAGCCCCTTGATAAAAGCAGCCATTACGAACTGTAGAAAGAGTTTTCCAAACAGCTGCTGAGGGTGCTGAGCAGCCCCCCACAGAACCAGAGGGAGGGCTTTCCACAGAAAAGTTTTCCATGTTCTGCCCTGCACAGAAGAAAACTCTGAAAGGGAAAAACTCTGCCTTTGAAAAGGGAAAAAGTTCTGTTCCAGTCTCAGCTGAGCAAGGTGTGAGCTCCACCTTCCTCCCCATCCCTCCCAAAGGCGATAAACTGAAGATGCCACTTCCCTGAAACTTGACCAGAAGTTCTGCACATCCCACCGTGCCCATGCTGGCAGAGATGCCACCAGGCCCAGCCATTTCAGAGAGCTGCTCTGAGCACTCTGGACTACAAAAGTAACCTCGGTCTTTCCTCCTTCACAGGGACAAACCTTTCAGGCTGAAAATCCCCTTTCCCTCTCACAGTCTATTCCATCACCTGACCAAAAACTTCACCAACATCAAGGCACTGTGATTTGTGTCCTGAGCAGGCCTTGCCAGGAGAATGACCTGAAGTCCCATCCACCAGGGTCTATTTTTCTTCTGTTACATTTAATGGGAATTCTCTGACTCCAGCAAGGGGAGGCTCAGCCCTGAGTTTCTCATCTGTCACTGCTCTCCAGGGTTCATCTTATCTGGAGATTTCCCTGAAGCCAGTCTGGCTTAATTCCATCAAGTGGGAATGAGCTTCCCAGCTTCCATCGCCCCTCTTATCACTCCCTGCCTTAAACAAGTTTGACCTTTTGATTGACTTGAACTTTGGGCAGCATTAAAACACTTGTTCTGGCAGATGAGGTCAGTCCCTGAGCTTTCTGCTGTGTGTAATGGGACAGTTAATGCTACACTGGTTTTAAATCATGGCATATTCCCAGCTGCAAGGACAGGGAAAGAAACAAAGCTCACCAGAAGTTGTCCCCTGACACCAGCCTGGGCCAGGCTTGTGCTGCAGTTTCAGCTTCCAGCTCCTGCCTCGTGGTTACTTCTGGTTGCACACTCTGCAAAGAAAAAGAAACCTTTTAAATAGTCTAGAAAAAGGTCTTATCTTGATCTTCCTCTCCTCTCCATCACCCCCTCCTGACTTCCTGAAGCAATCTATGCAAAATCCCTGAAAATGCCTCCTGCACAAGATTTTTGTGTCACTGCTGACCTTGGGAAGAGGATTTTAATAACTAACAATGACAAACAAAACCTCAGAAGTGAGATGTTTCCATGGCATTTAAAATAGACTTGGAAGGGAAGATATTTTGTCCAAACATATAAATATCCCTCAAGCTGTCACAGGCCAGAATTTGTAACATCATGCTATATGTCAGACTTGAAAAGGAAAGAAAAACCAACTAGAAATGGATTACAAAGAGCAAGTTGAAAGAAAAGCAAAAACCAACGACATGGGGAAAACCACACTGGAGCAAACCCAAATCTTTTCATCAATGTAGAAGCATTTTAGGTTAACGTGAAGAGGAGTTAATTCTTTTATTAATGAAGGATTTTCTCCTCTGCCATCTCTGCAGGATTCAACGTAGACAAATAAGAGCCCTGTCAGTGACTTCATTGCTCTCAGTTTTATATAAAGGGGTTGGACACACACTAATGGGCACTTCTTTGTGGCAAACAAGAGTCAATAATGGGCATTTTTTCCCCTGCTTGCAGAAGAATGCTGGTGAATTTAACAGATTTTATAATGTTTGCTTATTTAAAGTCATGGTTGTAAAAATTACAAGAGGAAATCTTAGTTGTAAGAGGGAAATTTATAGAAAAACCTAATTATTGAGAAAGTTTTTCTTCAGAGGGCTGTCCTCACAGGCCTCCCCCGTGTTGGTCACTGCTGTGAGAGGCCATGGCTGTGATCTCTCAGATTATCAGGACATATCCAGAGGGAAAGACCCTGGGTATCATCACTTCTAAGGATGGTGTGGCCACCACTTAAATAGATGGGTTGATGCATCCTCTGTCTTGGTCTACAGATTGATTTTTAGGTGAAATAAATTCCAATTAAAGTGCATAGAAATCTGGAATATGCTTGTAACAGCATTCCACTTCAGAAGTAAAACTCTGGGGTTTGATTTCCTAATTACGAATTTCCTGTATTGCCCCAAAGCTCTGCAAATGCCATATTCCTTTACTTCCTGCCAGCCCTACTTACCCAGAACATCATTTCTTCAGGGAAATATGGCTGAACCTCAGGTCTGAGGGGTCCGATGGTCAGGCTGCACCAGTGGGGTCACAGCACTGTGCTCTCTGCTCAGGGTATCCCAAAACACTTCCAGCAAGGACACTGCCCTGTCACACTGACTGCATGAGAATACAAAGGGAGGGAGGAAGGCAGGAGAGCAGGAACATCACTTTTCAGAGCTCAGCATTCAGCTCTCACACACAGAAAATCCCCTGGAGCCTTGCAAGGGCCTGAACATCCGCCAGCAGGGAGAGGAGAAAACAAACAATACTTTTTAAATTTAATTTTTAAAACAAGCACACAAATATGAGTGCCCATGAATTTTACATAGCAACATTCTGTCCTTCCCAACCCGCTCACGTTTGAAAAGTTAAATAAAGCAAGTTATCTTGTAAAATATTAATTAAAGCAAGCATTACATTGGGTCCCATGAATCACTTTGTGTTCAATATTTGCAGTGTCACCATGGTGAGGAGCTGCACCTAATGACAGTGCTTTAGTTACAAAGACCAGTGAGCTCAGCCATTGCTACTGGCTTCCCGAACTATAAACCTGTCATCTGGACTAGGACAGCTCAGAGAACATAAAATGAGGCTTCAAAGTCAGCATCACTATTTGAAGTTAATCCATGGCTCGTGCCAGCTGTAAAAGTTAAGGTTACAAACACTGAAATATCTTCAATAGGAAACTATTGGCTGCTAAAGACACATGGACTGAGATAAAATCAAAGTGAAGAGGGGGCCTTTCACAGAAACCCGAGCCAATGAATTAATGGGATATGATATGAAGTGTGAAAGCTTTAATGATCACAAGAACAAGAAAAGAAAGTCATCTGAAAGCTCACTACTGTGCCCTATCAAGAGATTTTTTACAGCCCAGCTTCGAGGCTCTAGGTCACCAGGGAAAGTCTTACAGATTGTATTTCTTGGAAGGGACTCTGCAGAATTTGCTCCTACATTCCCACAGATCCAGTGGCCGCTTACAAATATTCAGTCTCCTGTGAAAAGCTGTGTCTCATGTCTAGTGAAAATGTAATAAGAGTTGTAATTTTAGTAAATTTGGATCCAAGTACAAGGTAGGTGTAGGTTTCCCAGTGTGAGTGAACATGTGGAGATGACCCATTCACACACAGCCTCTGCCACCTGGTAGCCAAAGTATTTTGCACAGTGCCTCATGTGGCCACTCAGACACTGAGTATTTCCATATTAAATCAGTCACAAAAAGAACAATTTAGAATTGTTGAGCACAACATCTGGACCAGACACTGCCAAGGCTGTTGTTTTATCAGGATGGCTCTCCAGGGCTGGCGCTGGGAGGATGTTTTTGGTCCCTTCCCATGTGCTGTAACGAGATCGAGCCATTCCCTGGCATTCAGCCTCTGCCCAGACGAACCACACGGCAAAGCAAACCTCACCCCTCCTCCTCCCCTGCTCCCAGCCCACTGATTATCTCAGATCATCAGTGTTTTGGATGACCGAATAAACAGGATTATCCTCTCCCAGTGCCTGTTAAGTCACAACTGTATGGCGATCCTATTAGTGGACAGCAATGGTGTGGGTATAGCCAAGCAGGAGATTAGCTTTTGCTTGCTCTGTGGAGCTGAAAACAGCACCGGGAAATTTTTAATCTCCATGAAGGGGACACTAGAGCTCACAGAAAGAAAATCAAATTCATCTTTATTATCCTTCTCAATCAGCTGCCCCGCTCAAAGGAAAAAAATTTCCCAATTGACAAAGTCATAAACTCCTTTCACTGATACAGCAGCGGATTTGGGATGCCAATGAAAAACATCTTACAAGCACAGCCCTTTTTCATCCCAACTGATCCCAGAATGCTTTACAAGTGCTGCATGCAAATGGCACGTGGGATTAGCAGCACTCTGCAGTGGCCTGCCTCTGTTCCCACTGAGGTTAGAGGGAACAGAAGTGGGACTTGCTGTTGAGTAAAATGTGAACCAGGCTGGAAAACAGCCAGGACACTGAGATCAAGACTTGCATTCATTTGGAAGCTGCTGGCACAATGGCCCTATTGATCAGGACTTTGGGTTTAGGTCTTGTCCAAAACAATGTAGCAACTTACAGTGGGGCATGAAATGATGCCATTTTAAACCTGTTGGTTTAAAATAATTCATCATTATTTATTTTTCGAGGGCTCAAAGATAAAAATATTGAAAGAACAAGCAACAGGGGAAATACCCATATCTAAATTAAAATCTTCTTACATAAACTATCTAGATTTTAACTCAGAGCAGCATGCAAGCAAAGCCAGCCAGCTCCCAACCCTCTAATATACATGCACACAGAGAAATAAATTCCTTCAAAACAAGCTTTGAAGAGCATAATTAAGCATGAAAGTTACCATATATTAAATTATACATCTAGTAAAAAAGAGTCATTAGCCCAACAAATGGGCTGTTAATGATTTCAGGTTTGCCTAAGGCCACGAGCTAATAAACTAGTGATTAACCACCATTTCTGGGCTGCTGCTGCTGAAAGCTTCAGCCTGGTGTCACAGCACTCGCCCAGGGCTTGGGAACTGCAGAAAAACCAAAACCAGTGAAAAAACCGCACTGGATCTGGGCCATAGAAACTGCCAAAGTTTCAGGGCCTGCTCTGAGGCACCGTGAGCTCCATCTCTTATCCAGATTCCTCACTTCCACCATCCACTGGGATTGCAAAACTTGGGACTTCCCAAGTCCAAGTGGAAGCAGATGGGATAGCCAGGGGAGCCCCTTCCAAGGGAAATTCTCCAGGATGTGTCCCAGCACAGACCATGCCCAGGAGAGCCCTGCCAGGAGAGTCTCCCTGTCACTGCCAGCGACACCTCCATGCTGTTCCTCACCTTCTCCACCTCTCTCCTCTGAGGCCACACTTGGGAGACCCTGGCAGTCATTTATATGGAAAGCAACCCCATAAGAGTGTGCTTGGCAGCTTCCTGCAGGCATTTCTTAGCAACTGGTAACAAAGGGAAACAAAACCAGTCCATTTGGTCAGCCAGCTCTCCCCAAAGCACCTGTAGTTACTTTCCTCCTCACAGTTTGAAGAGCTGAGGATGTGGGAACCAAAACTTGCACAAAATAGTCCTTCCCAAGGCTGGGAACAGCAGGAGCAGGGAGGATGGTGCCCACCCACTGCTGTCAGGATGACACCAGAGCTTGCAGAGGTGTTACTTGCACAGGGCAATTGCTTTGAAATGAAAACCTCCACACAAGTGAGGGGACATTTGTCAACAAAATTTCAGACAAATGAAACACTTCTTTACCAACACACAGTGCAGTAGGTAACATTATAAGGCCAAAGAACCAGATAAATGAAACACTTTCCAAAGGATGGAATTACCCAGCAGTTTGAAGCAGAGAAAGGAAGCACTATCCATAAATTTAAAGAAGTTGTTCGTTCCTCAACCATCACACTCAGCAGGCCCAAAGCTCCTCTATTTGGAGTTACTGTGGGTAAGGGACCACCTGCATGAGCTCCCAAAACTTTGCAAGAAGAAATGCCCATCCATGTACATACTGAAATTCACAGAATAATCCAAACCTGGAGGGCGACCCTGGGGCTGAGCCAGCCTGGGCTGCTGGTGCAGAATTCCCATCTCGCCTGGGGAGGTCAGGGATGCTCCAGGAGCCCAGCACAGCACCCCCAGCCCAAGAGCCACCCTGGCAGGGTCAGCTGCTCCCCTCAGTGCCAGGGCATCTCCTCTCTGGCTGATTTCCCCTCACCCCTCACTTCCTGTGGGGAAATGTGGAAGTGTGGAAGCTGAATTTCTTCAGAGCAGCCCCGAGCTGTGCCGGGTGCTTTGCTGTTTGCTGCCCCAGGAGTTGCTAATGGCTTCACCTGACACAGAGTTCTCACACTTCAAATAAATGGGATAAACACAGCACCCTCCACGAAGGTCTAAAAGCAAAATTAGAGATTTGTTTGATTTAACAAAGCCTTTCCTCAAGTACTTTTTAATGCTTTTAACCAACTAGTTTTTAGATGACTTTTTTTAAAATAAAAAGAGAAAATGTTTTCCTCCTTAAGTGTTCTTTCAATTCAGGTCCAAGATTTATACCTCCACATAAGAAATAAAAAAATAAATGGGATCCTGTTTCAGTAGAGACCACAGCAAAAACTCCCACTGGCTGCAGTTACCAACAGAAGAAGGCCCATGTATAAACTTTGGACATAAGATTTTCTGGAAACTATTTACCAATTACTGCAAAGAGTTCACAAATATTTTCTTTTCTCCTACTTTCCTTACAGTGACATTTACAGCACAACTTCAGACATATTGTTGAACTGGTTTTTTGAAATTTGCATTACTGTATCATGTAAGTCATATGCATTTTACCTGATTTTTCATACACATGCTGTATTTTTTTTCCTTTATTATTCCTAGGAAAAGAATATAGATGGATTTCAGCAGCAGTTGCACAGACTTCTGATTAAATATAGCAGTTATTGACTTTCCCTGAAATTCAGATACTTCTGAAAATTAGCTTTTTGGCACCCACTAAGGAACACACTGAACATCTCCTTTAGTTACAAGCCCTCAAAATAAAAAATACTTATGAAGTTCTTACGTTTATCTCTAAGAATTTGATCTGAGATCTTATTTAACTCTCCTTGTAGATATATTCAAGGCTGGTCCAGCTCTTGCTGAAGTCAGAAGATCTTCAAGTGCAATCTGCAAGGGCATCACAGTGCAAGACTGGACAAGGTAGAAATCAGACGTAAGAAACTAATTATTCCTTTTAACAGCCTCACCTGTCCTTGCAGGGTTGTACAGCCGAGGTCATTTACAGAGCACCTGCACAAGATCCGAGATCTAAACTTCCCCAGCACACACAGCCCTGCCCTTCAGCCACAGTCCTTAGTATTTAAAATGACCTTTCCAAATTTGTTTTGTTTTTAATATATTAAAAAGTCTTTCCCACTGAAGTGGGCAGATTTTCCAGTGAACTCCAGCACTTAACCCTGCAGCATTTTGCTATTTCAAGATTAGAGCACGGGTTTCAAAATTTGCCCTGAACAACAAATATCTGCATGAAGTTATGATGACGTTGTAGTGAGACTCAGAGTCATCCTGGAATAGAAAACAATCCAAGCAACAATATTTGGCTCTGGATTGAAAATTTCCCAGAAGTTCAGGAGTAATCGCCTCCTTTCTGTTCCAGTTCCAAGTAAGGGCTCCTGTGCACGGCTCCTGAGGCCAACCTGCTGTATAATGTGTCTAAATTAAATATTCCACCATGAATCATTTATATTATACCTTTCCCAATTATTTTAGTTCCAAAGATGACTTTTTGAAGGGGGGTAGTCCTGAAACAGTTTCACCTTCTGTACAAACACACTTTGTGAGGTCTCCAGCACTTACCTTCGCAAGGAACTACAACAGATTTGCATTATTTCTTATTGAAACCAGTTTGGTTTGCTATAAAAAAAAAGTCCAGCTGGAATGTTTTATTACCACAGATGACCACAAGATGGAAATCCTTTTCCATAAGATGTCGCCTGATTAGAAAAAGTACTAATTTAAAAAACCAAAAAAACAGCCTCTTTTCAGGAAAATGTTGTAGAGGAAGCAAAGGAGGATTCTCATTCCATCAGCAAGCTGTTTTGGAGGCTTCAGCGATTTTAATTTGATCAAACCCAAGCCTTTCCCTGGGAAATTTTCCCTTTCCCAGAAGGGCTCAGTTCCACTCAGAAATCATTCTGATGGAAACCTCTCTCTGATCACTGCGCCAGCAGCTCAGACACACCGGGCACAGGAAAGCACCACGGATGTGTTCACTGTTACATTTGGAAATGTGAAGGATAAACTAAACTCTTCCCTCATACTATCGCAGGTTATTTTTAGAGTTAAAAAGCCCTCTGAGGAACGGCTCCAGCCACCTAAAGCCTGGGATGGCAGAACTCAGGGAGCTCAGCGGCATTGTACCCAACCTGCCACACTGCTCCCTGCACCCCCAAAGCCACAGGCCTGGGATCTAAATGCTAAATGTCATTTATTTTTGCTATTGCTTATTTACAAAAATGTGCAGAGGCTTGCACTGGGATGGCACCGGGCATAAACAGAACTCAAAGGCCATTCCTGTCCCCAGGGGCAGGGTCAGGGAAGAGGGCGGGGGGGGGGAGATGCGTCCCTCTCCCACCTCCAAAGCTCTGCAGGACCTTCTGCAGCTCAGGAGGGTGGTGATGCTGCAGGGACCCTCATGTGCACCCAGCCAGGCTCACCCCAAATGCTTTTGAACAAACTATTGCTAGCAAAGAGATGAAAGAGGCGCTCCCATGATTTCCATTATCTGATCGTGTTTTCCACTCTAAATCTAATTGAGGCAGCAAGCAGGGAGCAGCACTTTGAGACAGACAAGACATTTGCATCTGTTTTGCTGATTACAGGAGCTGCACATTTCACTTTAAACATCAATGGGTTGCAACTGCTATTCAAATGATATGGAAATTGCTACTTTATACTGAAATGTCCCTCAAGCAACAAAGGAAAAGATTAGCACAGAGCTTTGGTTTTTATCTTTTCTCTTCTTTTCATTTTAATAAAACACCGTGGTGGCAGTGGAAAACTCTTTGATGGCTCATGAACAACACCTGTACCTTTGAACATTTTATTTGTACCAAGTTGCAGAACATTTGAAGCCTTTTGTGCAACTATTATGACAACAATTTCTAACTAAAATATTCTTTATCTGAGACACTGAATTAACTTTATTTTCACAAGACTTCTTCGCCAGAAAAATATACACATACAGGCTATACGGATAATTGTTCAAGGTAATGAAGGATATCACCACCAATTTATGATTATTTAAATGGGTGTCACTGGCTTCTGATGTACCTTTACGGTTCTGATGCACCAACAAAGGGTTTCAAGAAGAACATCAGCCTTGACCCCTCTCAGCAGGGCTATCCTGAATCTGAAGAAAAAGTAAAAGCACATTACAAACAAAGTTATTGTTTAAAAAATCCAATGTAGACACATTGACAGAATTAATTTGTAAAAGTCTGTCTAAAGAGACTGACTCACAACACTTCTATTCTGATGTCAAAGATTTGAGGCTTTGGGGTGCTGATAGGTGGGAAATTATCAGCTCTCGACCAAATCAGATACATTGCTATTCTTGACATTAATTATTTTAGAAACTAGAACACTGAACTCAGCCTGTGGGGTTCTGTGTCCCATCAGCATCTAGCACAGATCTGGTGAGAAACTTTCAATTCTTCATAAGCAGGTTCAGAAGAGAGATGCAAACAGGATGAGCAAACACAGCAGCTCCTTTCTTCCAGGAACAAGTTTCAGTGCATCACCCAGATGCAGTGCCCAACCCGGAACTGCCTACATCACCCAGGGGCACAAATCCTGCTCTTACCCACGTGCCCCCGCAATCCCACTACCTTTAGTGGGTTTTTTTCTCTCACAAGTGTAAAAAGAACAACGTTACTTCAAAACATTCACGCTGCATTCATCACTCTAAACCCATCACAGCACATCCACACTGGAACTCTGATACCCACACTCGCACTTTTGGTTTTGTTAGTCCCACATGAATATTTATGCCCATTTCCATGATGTGTCCCCCGGTTCGCACAGGGCGCAGGTTGTTTCAGCAGCTGAAAGCCATTAACATCTGACAGCTGCTGAAAGAGCTCTTTGGGAACAAATAGGTGGTGCCGGGCATTGTGGAGCCGGCAGGTGATTACGGCATCATTACGGGCTGCATCTTCCTTGGCAGCTGCACGGACAAGGAGGGCTCTTCATGCACTGCTCAGACCTGCCTGGTGCAGGGGAGATTTAATTATCATCACCACATAATGGGCAGTTTGTGGAAGGCGAAGACCTGGCAGGAGCAGATAGTGGGCAAACACAGGGCACGGCTCGCAGTAATTACCCTCCAAAGCGGAGCACAGCTCTGGCTGGAGCAGCAGATGCTGCCGCCCATCAGCATCTCCACACGCAGCATATGTTCAAGTGGAACTCGAAAACAAGGCAGCAGAACGCTGCTTGCAGAGCTACAGGATGCTTGGGATGGGGGTGAGGCGGGGGGGTGTGCTCAGGGAGGAAACTGGGATTGTCACAGGGAAAATCTGGGAGCAGAGAGAAGATACCCAGCACACAGGGCATGGATGAATACTGAGAGGGGCCAGGGAGGAAAATATTCCTGGGCCTTCAACCTACCAACATCCTCTGTTCCAAGACCTGCTTTGTGGATTTTATTCTCAGGGAGGGAGAGTGGGATGAGCCAACAAATTGTGCTCAGAGGAAGAGGGAGATGATACTCGTGCCCTGAGAGGGTAAGGACCATGATTTTCCACCCCAAGTGGGCAGCTGTGGGAAGGTGGACAAAGTGCCACTCACGTTTAACCCCTCCAGGTGGAACAGGCTGTGCACAAGGCAAGCAAAAGATGCTGCTCGAGTTTTGTTCAAGTCATGGCATATTGCTTTGTCAAAAACAAAATAAAAGCATGTGCTGGGGTGGTTAAATGCAACAGAAGAGAGGTACAGCACAAGACAGCCCTTCTGAGATGCTGGAAATGCTTGTCTTCATACCCCACTAATGAACACAGTCATTCCACTCAAGGCAATTACATAAGTTATTTAAAAAATAATTATGTAAAAGCAGGAAATGTCAATGTGCACATTACTTCCTTTCAAACCATTTTCTTGGCAACCAACCCATCTGTTCTACCTCAATTCTTCTTCCAAAACAGAATTAATGTTCATCTTCATAAACTTAACATGTCAGGAAGTTCTGAAATGACTTTACCTACACAGCATCACCTTCCTTGTGACGCTGTTGCTTTCATCACACTTCAATCTTTTTTTGCTTCTAACTCTGTGTGAATAATTACCATTGTAAACACATTCATACACCAGTTTTCAAAAGAAAAAAAGGCCATACTCAATAGCAACATAAATTTGGGATGTAAATTGCCACACAGCACAGTCACATTATAAACAACGCTGTCCATGTACAGCTCCAGTGCCTTTGATGCCCAGCCAGAATTAGATCTTTTCAACATTTTCTTATTAAGGATAAATTACAAAACAAACCAAGCGTGCTCGAGTGAGAGGGCCTTGATGTGAACAGTGTCCAGGTGCCAGGGTTTCTTTGTTTGATGTTGATAGAGCCTTTCAAATATTGCAGCCTTTTCTCTGGAGACATATAAAGACTCAGAATCCATGGTTTTAGTAAAAACATCATTCCTGGATAATGTCCACCTGAGGAGAGAATCATACCTTTTGATTTTGCCTGGGCTCACAAGAAGGGATGGCACAAGTGGTGACTGTGTGTGTACTGTGTGTAGGGAGCTACTTTTCAGTGTCACATCACCAGCTGGAAGGAAGAAGATGACCCTGGGGATAATCCAGGTGGATCCTAAGGTCAGTCCATGGAGCAGCTGCCACCACTGCCTTTGGAGGAACATTTCCAAGGTCTGAGGGAGCCAGGAAAGAGCGAGGCATCCCTGGGCCAGGAGCTGCGGGAAGGCAGCTGGATGCTGTGGGAGCAGCAGGACACTGAGGAGGCTCTGATCCACCTCCTCACGGCAGCTCAGCTTCTCCTGAGCACGGAGGGGATCTGGCCTCGCTCTCCCAGCAGAGTTTTCCCATGTTCTCTGTACATGCTTACTATTATAAGCACAATCGTGGTGAATGTTTGTGCAAGTCATTAGCTCTGAGTTTTCTCAGTACTTTATACATCTTTGTTACTATTCTTAATTTCACTTGTATTTTTGGAAATATACCCCACTTCCCTGGAAGCAGATGCACAATACGGCTCTAATTCACAAACCTGGAACCCAATAAGAACAGCAAACACTTATGCCTAAAATCATCAGTGAAGAGCTGACCTCCATTATCCAGTCCCAGGGCTCACAAAACGCTCATTGCTGCATGTTTGTGCAATGTATTTTTAAAGCAGGCACTGTTTAAAATATGTACAATTAATATTAACGAAGACCTGTCGTTCTCAGTGCGAGTGGCTGGGACAAGTGCTGCCTTCTGTCTGGTGTGCAGTGACCTTTAGATGTATTTTTAGGCACTGTCCTATAAGTAATGTGTCTTGCACAAATTACTTCTGCCCAGATATAAAGCAACGTCAACCAGAGGAGGGAGAGAGAGCAACATGGGGGGATGAGAATTTGTGCTTTCTAAAATTGGGAGAAACAGAAAAATACCAGGTTTTATATGAGGATTTTTGAACTGAATCATTTTCTCTCTCATACAGGGCCGTGGGTAAGGGCATTCACACTGGACTGAAGTGTAGTGTGATTCTCCCATTTCTGAGCAAAGAAGATTGCACCAAACAGTTCCTTGCAAGAAAAACAGAATTAGTAAAATCAATTATATATTTGATTAGAAATGTTTGTGTCTCCCAGGGAGGACAAAGATTAATTTAGGTAACTACTAAAAATTTTCAATCTTGGTAACTTTAAGCTAAAAAGTAAAGTTAGAAGAAACCTGTGTGGAAAAATACTGTGGAAAGTGATTGCTCTCCTAGCCACGGGAAAAATCAAACTCCACTATGTTGTGTGGTATATAAGTGGCTCACACAGTTATGTATAAATATATATCAATAAGGGAAAGGTCTAGGAAATTACATGAAAGATTAGGACAATATAAGGTTGTGAAGAAAACAAAATAACTGTATCTGCCAACTAAAAATAATGGGTTTGTCTGTGTGGTTACCCCACAGAAAAAACCCTAATGTACCTGTTTCTACCCACTCAAAATTAGAAAAATCAAGTGTCAGAGATTAATTCTCAGCATCTGAAAGATGAAAGATGATCTAAGATGGCTTTTAAATTTATTTAGTGAAGATTTCTGAAATTAAAAAAAAAAAAAGTAGGGGAATAAAACTCAATGTAGAATTACTTCTGATGCAGAGAAAAAAACAGGATAAAGGATCACTTACTTTAGGTGACTCTGCCAGACAATTTTCTTCCCTGCTACATCATGGTCGGGTTCCTTATGAAGCTCATTTCTTTAAAAGTCACCCACAAAGGCCCAATGGCAACAAAATGGTTTGCTTTAACTGACACCAAACTATGAAGAAATAAAAAAAAAAAAAAATCCCATTAAATCAAATTGAGAGGTGTAGTCTGTAGCAGTTTTTCATTTAAGACTTGGATAATAAATTCCTCTGGTGTAATGGTGCCACCAGCAGATAATAGTTAGAACTGGTTTTAGTTGTAAAAACTGCACGGATACAAATTTCTCTATGGAGGTTATTTAAGCTTCCAAGAACATATCCTTTATTTTTTTAAAAAGAGTATTTTGATAAGAACATGGAGCTAAAAATTGGTTCTAAATGTGATCTATCAGTAGATAAAACTTTGGGTTCAGAATCCTCAGTGTAAGTTCCTCTATGATTTATAAAGATAGGGAAGTGTTTGGGACAACATGGGGGTTTTTCCCACAGTAAAAACTGGTGATTTTTTCATGCCCAAACAACTGGCAAACATTGGAGCAGTAACAACAACATTAAACTGTGCGAACTGAATGACTGGAACTCCTCAGTTTTGTCTGTATGGACACTGATCTGATAAACACTGAATATCTGAGTGGAGCAACTCCTTTTGTCCAGAGAGATCCAGGATCTGGCACTTCTGATGCAGAGGGAGAATTGAGGGGACTTGTTCCTCCAGCCACTGCAGAGCTGACATTCCCAACATTACTGTCACCTTTTTACCTACAGCACCATCATTACATTTACAATCATCACTTCTCATTCATATTTATATAGAGGGTTCAGGAATTTGGAACATAATTACAGTGGGAGGAAGTCCCTGCCATGCAGGTATGGATTTCCTTTCAGACAAGGAACTGGGAGTTAGATCATGGTTGCAGCAATGTCTTTGAACTAAACTCAACTGCTCTAAGAGTTACTCCAGACTGAAATATAAATAGGGCAATATGAGAACCAGATCAGTTCTCAGCAAGATCATTTAACACAAATCTTCCATCGGCTGATTTACTGATTTGGAGTACAAGGATATTTGTAGGAAACACAAATTCTGCAATCCTTCACAGCCACAGCCTCTCCTTGTGCTGCTCTCAGGTTTAATGGAGCTAATCTGGAGCACTCCTGGCTGCCCTGCAGGGCCCCCAGTGCTCAAACCACAGCTGAAAGTCACTGTCCCCCGTTGTGCACTCACACTATTGCACCTGCATATTTTATTTCTCACACAAAAGGTCAAAAGCTTGCCAGCAGGCTGCCTGCCTCCTCAGACACACAATGCGTGCAGGAAAATAACTCCAAGGAGCTGCTTGCTGTAATTTCCTGCAATTTAAGACTATTTATTTTTAAAACTTTTGCTGCCAACCTCCCCATCTGACTGTCACCCTCTTGCTGAATTTCACCATCAGAACACAGTAATTTATTAGCGATCAAATCCAACCGGTTATTTGACTGTCTTGGTTTTAAATACGACTCAGGCTTTTTAGGCTTTTTAGCTCTGAATCCTTCGGGCTCTCTATAATTAATGTTCCTTTAGCAGAGGCAGTGAGGGGCTGGCTGTGCACAGCCCCTGTTAACCCTTTGCTGAGACCACCACAACCCCACCGCGAGGCAAAGGGGTCGCCACGAATTACTCACTCCATTATTTCTACTTCTGGCATTTGGGAATTAATCTTTCCTAGAAGTGGGATGAGTACAGCCACCCTCTATCCACGTGATTAGAAACTGGTCTGTGCATGCAAATGTTAATTAACAGATGGGGGGTCACACCCACACATATGGCATTTGGGGAACTACCACAAAGCTTTCGTGGCAGCTGAAGGGATTTGAGAGGAGAGCAGGGGGGTGATCAAGTGAAAGGCTGGATATCTGCAGTGTCAGGTGTGTCTATGGTCACTGCAGCAGGAAAGGTGGATGGGATAACCAGGGATAAGCCAGCAATTGAGCCACTTTCTGGGGAAAGGGACCTGGGGGTCCAGGTGGCCAAAAAGATCAATATGGGTGACCAGGGAGCTGTGGTGGCAGAGAGCCAACAGGATGCTGGGCTGCACCAACAAGGGCATCACCAGCAGAGATAAAATCATCATCCCACTCAATCCAGCACTTGTCAGGCCTCACCTGAAATACTGAGTTCAGTTTTGACCCCTGCTATGCAAAAAGGATGTGGAAAGGCTGGAGAGGGTCCAGAGAAGGACCACAAAGATCAGCAAAGAACTGGGAAGCTGCCCCATGAGGACAGGCTGAGAGAACTGGAGTTGTTCACCCTTGAGAAAAGAAGGCTTAGGGAGACCTCCTCACCACGTTCCAGGCTATAAAGAGGATGGAAATTCCCTTTTTACAGGGAGTCACATGGAAAAGACAAGTGGCAATGGGTACAAGTTACTCCTGGGGAGATTCCACTTGGACACAAGTGGGAAATTTCTCACAATGAGAAATTTCCAATCAGCCATTGGAAAAATCTCCCTGGGGGAGTGGTGGATTCCCCAGTGCTGGACACTTCTAAGATTCAGCTGGGCAGGATGCTGGGCCATCCTGTCAAGGCTGTGCTTTTGCCTAGAAAGGTTCCATCATGATCCTTGAGGTCCTTTCCAGCCTGGTATTCTATGGCTCTATGAAAAATATTTATGAGTAAATATTGAATTTATTCCTACATTGAAAGATAATCTCCTGTGCTCTTTAGGTCAATATTATCATACCCCAGAGAGGTCAAATAGCAGATATTTGGCAAAAACTAAAAACCACTACACAGTAAAAGGAGGTCAAGAGTGAACGCATTTTCCTTTAAATTTTAGCATCTTGTTACCATACTTTTTTTCCTCCAGCTATGTGACCTATAGCCATGAATGGCAAAAAAATACAACCTAGAAGAGGAAAACAACAATATTAATCAAGGTCTACTCTCAGATATATATTTTTCCTAGTGAGTATTTCATAGTTAGGAGGGCTGAATTTGACCTCGAAACATTCCAATAATCTCTCGTAAAACAAATTCACAGAAAAATTACTATATTTGATATTTACTTATTAGAAATTGCAACTGCCATTGGAATTCTGAAGGGGCTGCCCTAAGAAAGCCTTGTCCTTTTCTGGGTAAACTATTTAAGGCAGTATCCTTGACTGAACTTCCAGCATTTTAGCTAATTTGACCATGTTTGTCTTCCACCCAAAGCACTCCCAGCAAAAATAGCTGCCAGAGCTCCTGTGCAGCAGTTGACTCAAGAACTCTGGTTTTTGCAGTTCTCTTCTGCTGTATTTTAAGAAGATTTTTTCCCAAGTCTCTTATCAAATAGCTTTTAGTAGTGACAGATATGTTTGGTGTAAGCCTGCTGGTTTCCCACGAGCGAGAGCTTTGGGGAGACTTTCAGGAGTACATTAGAATTATAGACACTGAATGAATCATAAACAAATACCAAGATCTCTGGTAGGCACAAAATACTGCTTTCTGTTTTGATGAATAAATGGCAAAAGGCGTAAACAATGACCACGATATCAGATTATTGTTGTTATTGAACTAATGTAAAAAATGTAAAATTCTATTCTGAACCACACATTTGTTATTTCAAAGGAATTTCCAGCAAAGAAAGCAATTTTACAGCCTGCATGCATATTCTACTGGACTAAGAGGAGTCTGAAACCTATAAACAATTTGTACTAATCTAATTACAAATGTACTAATCTGTGCTGGCACAAGACCATGCTGCTACCTACTTATTTCATAATAGTAAGGACAAGTTTAAATTAATACTTGCATGAGAGGTATATGATGTAAAACCATTATGTCTCTGACAGCACAGCTTTTATCAGTGTGGAAAATCCCAGCAATTTCACTGAATAAAAACGAAACCTGACTGGATAAGTTATCCCTACAGTGTTTAGAGACAGCTTCTCCCTATCACACTGCCTTGGAGCCGGTACAGAAAAATCCAGGAAGGAGGAAACAACAGCAGATTAAAAACCATGACAGCACTTTCCAGAAAATGTTCTTCTGCCCCTGCCTGTGTGTCAGTGTGGGTCTGAAGGAACATGCCTGAACCTGCAAACCAGCCCCAGAGAGCACTGGAGAGGAACCGGCCTTTGTTCAGAGCAACGCCAGGTTACCCCTGCACTTCTTCATTCTGTCAGCCTCTGGGAACCACAGAAAACTGATCCAGGGCACACACAGCCTGAGAGGGAATGAAAATGCCTGGCCATAAACAGGCTCATGCAATGCTGGATGCTCACTCACCTTCCTCACCAGTGGTTGGGTAATCACAATCCTTTGTGGAGCTTTGACAGAAAACAAACACTGCAGCTTCTTGCATGAGCAAAGATTTTTCCTTCCCATCCCTTTGGCCTCTCTGGTATAAGAGAAATTTCCCTATGGGCAAAGAAAGAGTCTATTAAAATAGGAAGTTTGAGGTAAAAAAAACCACAGTCTGATTGTTGTATTTAACTCCTGCCTTTTCAATTCCTTCTTACTGAGCACAACCTCTGTTTAGTATTTCTTATTCCTCACGTAATAAAGTCCTAACTGCCAAGGGCTGACTGACTGATAATGGTGTTATTTCCCTAGTTTCACTCAGCAATGCAACCACAAAGCTTTTGGATTTCAGGGCCTCGTGAAAGGGTGAAAAAAAAGTTAATTTTGTGGCAGGGCTGCTGCTTGTGTTCTGTTACTGTTCACTCTCCAACAGAAAAGGTTTTTGTATTAAATTGTAATGAAGCCACTGGACAAACTCAGGAAAAATGAATCAATAATTGTAAGAAGAAGATGCAATATTTCAAGTTAAATACTATGAATTATGTATAGTCATTCATGCTGCCTATTGATATTTGTTGTGAAGTAACAACAGCTTGTGTATTCATCAAAGGATTTAACACTAAATGGTAATTTTAAGTTTAAATCACAATTACTTCCCTGTTTCATAATGGCACTATTTCCTTATTCACCTACCAACAAGAGAAAACATGGTTGGATTGAGGAAGAAAAAATCAAAATAACTTTCTCCATTTATATCTCATGAAGGAACTTCCTTGATTTAAAGCCTAGGATGAAGTTCACTGCCAAGTATAGATTTACCAACAGTCACTGCCTGATGCTCTTCGAGAGGAGCTGCATCCTCAGGGTGCAATTACAGCAATTATCTGGATGGATCTTCTCATCAGTGACCTTTGACTCATCCCCTACGAACCGTCAGTCTCCATCACCAGATGGGGAAAGCAGTTTTATTGTTTGCACTCATCAGCTGCTTCTGAGAGGAGGAACCCCCTGAAGCACAGCCTGGCTGCCCACTGTGCCCTCCCTGCAGAGGGGCAGCCCTGGCAGGAACTGCAACTCCCTCCAGGCTGCTGTCCTGGCAGGATGAGCAGCAGCACCCTGGATGCTCCTGCATCCCTCAGAGGCATTGAGAGGAAAACAGAAAAATATCACTTTGTATCCAAAGTACAGGTAGGTGCATTGCCTCATCTTGAAAGGTGGGGTTTGTTGGTTGTGCATCACTCTTTGGAAGTTTGCCCCAAAAGAAGAGACAGCTGTCTCACTTTGCCTCTAACTAGAATAGAATGAATTCACTGAACTGACTGAATTTACTATAAACTTACACCTCTGCAAAGATGAACCACAGCCTTACCTTAACACTATTATGACATTTATTATCCCACAATTTTTACTGAAGCAAAACTCCTGCAAAAGTTTTGTCAGAGGGCATGGCCTGGAGGGTACAGCTCATGTAAAATTAAACAATTTCAATTCACAGTCAGTAAAGCTAAATGATGAAGGGATAAACAACTCCATTCAAGCAGCAGGACATTTAAAATGGGATTGGCAAATACCAACTATAAACAGCTTTACAACTTTCACTTTACAGTGAAACAGCTGATCAGCTCCTGTAACTAAAGGAAAAATCACCTTTGCCTTAAAGGGACTTTAGCTTAGTTCTCCCAGCTTACAGCTCTTCCAGAAAAAGAATGGCAGTTCCAGGCTTAATTATAATCACCATTAGCTGCTACCTACCACTTAATTAGTTGGTAATAAAAGCAAGGCTCTTTCTTATCAAACCAATCAGCAGTGTCACTCCTTTGCATTCCTCCCATTAGCTGCAGATGTTGTTATGTGGACAGGGCAGGGATAGAACCAGTAATAGTCAATCTGGGAAAAAAAACCCCAATCTCAAAAGCTAAAAATAAAATAATTTAGAGAGGCAACTCAAACAGTCAACTACCGATGGAGATCGAAACTAAATTCATTATCAAGTGCCAATTCGAAGTGAAAACAGATTGAACCAAAACTGTTCAAAAATGCTTTCCCATTTTGTAACACTCACACCCCTAACGCCAGACAGAGCCCAGCTGTTTCTGTGACTGACTTCAAACAATAGCTGGGCTGTTTAAAAGTTCGAAAGCTGTTAAAAACAGGGAATGATGTTTGCCTGAAGACATACTGTATTAATGCAAATTGCTTTCAAATGCACATCCCGCTTCTTAAACAAAACAAACCCGAGATATTAAACTGAGTGGAAGTTACTGCTAGAGCCATACATAACCTGCCAGCCATAATTCAGTCACCCATTAGGGACTGCATGGAGTGAGCCTGCATTCAGAGAAACACAGCAAAAGGGGCCTCTGTTTGTAGCAAAGGAAAGTGTTTTTCATTTCACTGTTCCTACTTTAGAAAGGCCTTAAGACTATAGAGTCTGTGTCTCCTTTTTGGACGTTCCAATTAGCACCAGATGAAACCCTGTGTCTGCTCCTTCCAAGATGCTGCATGCCACTCGTGCCCATGGCTGTTAGTCATGCTGCCACAGTGCCTTCCTACCAGCTTAAGCACTGACCTTTAAGAAGTTATAAATGTTATTTCAGCTTTAATATTCCGATTTTAATGTCTCTGGCAGTGATTAACAGCACTAGCTTTATGTCTTTAGATCCTTGCCTATTTGCTCACCACCTTCTGCTAATGTAACTTAATCATCACATGCTGCAGCACCCCAGGTTTCTATTTCTGGTTTAGTGAGACTGAAGTAGTAATAAGCACAGCACACTGTATCATCAGTGGGTTTCATTGCTCCTGAAGGCAAGAGGATTAAATCAGAGATTCATTTTGTTCTGTGTCATCTTTCTCATCTGCACAATGGAGACAACACAGCTATGGCTGAGAGACGGAGAGGCTTCCTCAAAACAACAACAATTACACTCCCATCTGTTAATTTCTTGTCAGTTATCTTTGCAGTATAGATGTGAGATTGTTAAATAACCAAACTCATGTAACTAACAAAAAAGTTATCACAGCAAAGATCTTCAGGAATGTGCCGACAGACAGCAGACACGTTTCCCCGATCCAGACTCAGCAGTCAGCAAAAAGATTTGAAAGACAGGAAAGAGACTAGTTTGGATACAAAGGAGAGGATGACAGGAACGTTAAGATGACAATTCAAGAAAATTTCTTGGAACAGTCACAAAAATGGAAATCAGCTGGAAATCCACCATTTCCTCATATACTCTTAGAATATGAGGAATAACACTTAAACAGTGACTAAAGACCATCTCATGGCAAAATGTTACATCACAGCATGAGAACTCCTAGTCCTTGTGGTGACACTCACTGAGCACCATTTCCACACTGTTGTGAGATTTCCACACTTGGAGCATACAAAAGAAATCTACTGGATTTGACAAGCTCTTCCTTTATCAAAAGGCCAGCTCACTCCTCATGGCCCGTGTGCCCACTTCACCTCACCTTAAAGGACTTACTTTAAAATTTACCTAACAAATCTGTTGCTTGTTTAAAGCCCTAAAATCTCTTTAAGTAAAGATTTCTTAGATAAGATGCTTAAATTAGCAACAAACAGTAACTATCCTGATACGTTAAAAACATTTATCAGCAACAGAAAATATATTAACACGCCCTAGTGCAGACTCCCTGCGCCTGCCTTGCACTGGCGGCACCAACCTCACCTTCCATGGAGCCAACTCAGCCAAAGGGAAAACACAAACACAGCAAAGGCACTGCAGGGCTGAAGAGGTGTCACAGCCAGCGAACGTGGAGGGACCAGCTGAGCCTGTGCCAGCCCCAGCGGGAGAAAAGTCCCATTCCAGGCACAACAAGGCAGCCTCATCCTATCCCAGCTGGGCTTCAGCAGAAGACAGCAGCGCTCTCCCCATCCTCACTCCTGCTTGGGGTGACAACACTTTGTAGCCTGCTAAGGGAAAGAAACCAGCTCTTTTTATATCGCCCGGACATGGCCAAAGTGATGGAGGGACGGGCCGAGGGAAACTGAGGCAGCAATTCCAGCAGCTCGGAGCGGCTTCCCTTGAGCTCCCACGGCGGCGGCCCCGTGCTGCCACCTGCGGGCAGCGCCGGGAAGGACCGCTCTGGGAGGCAGCACCGGGAATGACCGCTCCGGGACACAGCACCGGGAATGACCGCTCTGGGAGCAGCACCGGGAATGACCGCTCCGGGACCCGCACCGGGAATGACCGCTCTGGGAGCAGCACCGGGAATGACCGCTCCGGGACACAGCACCGGGAATGACCGCTCTGGGAGCAGCACCGGGAATGACCGCTCCGGGACACAGCACCGGGAATGACCGCTCTGGGAGCAGCACCGGGAATGACCGCTCCGGGACACAACAGCGGGAAGGACCGCTCTGGGAGCAGCACCGGGAATGACCGCTCCGGGACCCGCACCAGGAAGGACCGCTCTGGGAGCAGCACCGGGAATGACCGCTCCGGGACCCGCACCGGGAATGACCGCTCCGGGACACAACAGCGGGAAGGACCGCTCTGGGAGCAGCACCGGGAATGACCGCTCCGGGACCCGCACCAGGAAGGACCGCTCCCGGAGCAGCACTGCCCGTGAACTCTCCCTGCAGGAACACCAGAGCCAACTTCCAGCCTCGGCTCCTTCTCATCCCGTCGGCAGAGTCCAGGATGCTTTTGAGAGCGATTGTCCCAAATTTCAGAACGCAATTCATTCCAACTGACACATCACTTCCACAACGTCACACGTCACATTTTAGCGTCATTGAAGCTACTCCTGTGCTGTGTCAAGTCTCTTTTATTACAGAGCATAAATAGTAAAAAAAATGTATCCAAAGGCCTGTTTTAACTTTCTCTGCTTTCTATCTGCTGGGTCTGTGCAAACTAAATTTCCTCACACATTAACTATTTAAAGTGTAGACAATTTCAGCTTGCAGAGGAAACTCAGAATGCAAGTTTCCTCTTCTTTCCCAAATAACTGGATTATCTCAGAACACTGTTACGTAATGCTACAGAACACTCCAGCACTATCTGTTTCAGACATGAATAATTCCTGTGTATTTAACAACTCCTCCACAATTAGTAAATTAAAGTATTTTAAATTTGGTATCTGTTCAGAATATGTATTGCTTTAAAAGATATTAATACATACCTACTGGTCTAAAATATGTGAGCAATACAATGAAATTATCTTTGTAAAATATAAATCAGAATAGCGATGCAAATATTTGCATTTGCATAGTTATGCAAATTCTTAATCATGAAGAACAATCATTGCTGTTAAAAAGCATGTGGCCACTAGGAATGGCTCCTGAGGAGGTCAAAGCATTCTTCCTTGATTTCCAAAATGACACATTTTAGCTTCTAACTACTGAAATAATAATTTGAAAGTTCAGAGATAAAAATACCTTTTATTACTACATTCACATTCCACTTTATGTAGTCTGATTTTTAGATGTCAGCACAGGATGAGTCAGCTTTGTTATTAACAATTCAAATGAACAATATATATTCAGCAAATTGATCAAGGAATTTAAACAACTTCTAAAATTAATTTTAACAAAAAATCTGCTGCTTATAATTTATAACAGAAATGGAGACAGCACAACAAGAATAAAGTTAACCGTATTATTTAAGCAATTATCATGAACAAAAGTATTCTTAAGTCCTGTGACTGGAAGAACAAATGAACTTACGGACATTTTACCAGTATGGAAACAGACACAAACCAATAAATATGAACATTTATAAACACTCAAGTAACAGCTCTGTAATGGAGAGACAAAACCAATGAGAAATTTCGATGAATTCAAGCCCTCTGACTTCTCAGGTTTGCTACAAAACTGGACAAGGTTTCTATTACCAAACTGTAATTCCTGTTCATGTGTTTGACTGAGCTGATTGATGAAGGTCTCAATGAGGCCTTTGGTGTGGTCTCTACAAATGGATTATTTGCTGTAAACAGCAATTATCTCCTGCTAATACCAACATTCTTCCTTATCTGCTCACCGTGAGCACAGAGATACTGGGGACACTGTGTGGCAGCTAAAGCTCCTGGCACTGGCTTGGAACAGCAGCTGAATTAAAGAAGTTATCCTAGAACAGGCATGTAGACACTACCAATTATAAGATAAAGCTGTTATTTTAATAAACTAACTAGGTTTCATTTTTAACACGCTATTCAAAGTAAAAAAAGTTTAAAGTTGCAGTTGCTGTCAGACTTCAGCTCACCTGGAGTGCACAGCACAGGAATTCTCTGCCCCTGACCACATCAGCAGAACCAGCAACCACAGCTTGCCCAACGTGCAAACCCAAACCATTTAATACTGGTCAAATTCCATAACAAAGCTAAACACAGATGTTAATCTTGAAATTGGGATGAGGGCTTGACATTTCAATTAAATTTACTTGTTACATGACCTAATATTATTAATATTTGTTAGTTATGCTGGGCTTATTTATAATTAAATGTAACGTAAGAATAGCAGCATTAAAGATGAATATTTTAAAAGTATTTAAGATTTTATGAGCAGGTTTCCAAGTATTAATTATAAATGACAAAAAAAAATGTGTGAGCAGTGCATAAATGGCAATTGTGATCATTGTAATGAATCATAAAAATTAATAGTACTTACTGTAATGACTCTAGTAATTATTGAGTTAAACCCAGTAGTTCTTATAACCTAAGGAACGTTAGAGAATTGTATTTGTCAGTTAAATTTTTTTGATTTTTAAGTCTACTATAAACATGAACTTTCGTAAATAATGCAATTGTGCTTTATTGAAGAGCTAATTAAAATCAAAGTTGTGGGTGTGGTTTGGATCTGGTGCTAAACCGAGGATCACAAACTTACATGGAACACTTGCAAAGCTGTTTAAAGGAGGGATAAAAAAGAAAAGAGATCCCACCTGCATTCAAAAAACAGTCAGCTTAAGGTCACAAAAGGTTCTGCATTCCCAGAATGTGGGGTTCACCCACACTTTTCTGACACCCTGTTCCTGCTTCATTTTTGTCATGCAGCTCTGTCTGCCCAGCTAACTGAGATGATAAAAATTCAGACAAAAAATTAGTTTCTGATTACTAATAGTGTGAGGCATAAAAAACGGTGCTTTTTCAGAAATTTGTGTCACGCATTCTACTGCATCATGAATTCTATTGGAAACCAAAGTGTTTGTAGAAAGGAGATTTAGTAAATGTTTTCTTGCATTAAAAAAAATCATTGTCTTTCATGTGCTCACCTCAGCCAAGTATAAACACTGAAAAACACCAAAATTCAGGCAGCTCTCAGTGATACTGAGGGATAAATTTGCCTCAGATCAGTCTGCAATTCTGTGAGTAAAGCTGGAAAAAAACGAATGCAAGGTGAAAAAACCTACCCATTCTTTAATAAATGACCCTGAAATGAGCTGTTTTCTCCCATTCTGTTATTACATGTATGTAAGAAACCAGCTGAAGGTCCCCTCTAACTTTCACACTTTGCAATGGTACTTAGGCTGCACAGTAGAAACTGCAGCAGGAAGAAACACGAGCACGGAAAGGCTTCAACAGCTTCCAACCAGCATCTTTTCTACCTTTCTAACTGGAGGTAGTTCCACACTTTGAACTGTTCAGTTACAACTACTGAGAACAAGGAAGACCAGTCTGTTTGTGCATTATTTGTCCTTGATGTTGAGAATCCACTTCATGAGTTGCTTCTGTTTTGTGTTCCCTCGGAGCTGCTGTTTCTGTCCCATCTAAAACAGGAACAATCTCACTGGCACAATGTTCATTTCTCACAGTAGAGTCATCTTGGAATGATTTCAGGGCAACTTTGAAAAGAAAATTAAATACTGGGATGATTAACCAGAAAGACAAGTAAATATTTCAATAAATTTAACAAGTATGTAGTTTAATCTAGTGGAGAAAATGCTACCAATATGTAACTACAGCACATCTTTTATCTTACACTTCACTTGGGGAATCAATGTATCTTTTGTTGACTATTACATTACAAGCCATGTTACTGAGTGTGGTATTCTCATCAGAGGAAAATGAAGCATTATTTAACTGGAAATTTAATTATCATATGCATCCTTTTTCTTTTTTAATTATTAGCAACAGCCCCAGTCTCACAAGTCATCATCTGCAAAGCCACACTGAGGAACCCACAGGCCCCTTCAAGTTGTGCGAGAAGTGGACAGTGATATATAAATACTTGCAAATGTCAACTTTGGGGAAAAACCTTCTGAAACAGCACAGAAATTTTTAGGTTTTGTGTGAGTCAATTAATGAACTGAATATTTGCATGAACAACATCTGAAGATACGTTCTCACAGCTCTAGAAAATCAAGCTTTCAGATGAAGGTATTTACAAGATATCAAAAGGAATTGTTTGCATGTAGGAAAACATTAATAAACAGCAAAATCTAATTACTGAAAAAACACAAACACTGCAGCTGTAACACTTCTCTCTAACCATACCATTACAGCCTCACCAGTGAAAACAGAAGTGTCAATGCTAATGTAAACTCAGCTGCTGATATATATTCATTAGATTCAGAAAAGTTCCAACATTTCTTCTTTTCGCCATGTCAAATTTTCTCTCAGTGCAGACACAATCTGATACACCAAAAGGTGAGGTTTAGGGACATCTAGGCCTAAGGTGTATCTCCATTCTTGTCTCTTACTCCACAAAAACCACCTGAAAGCATTGCTAAGAAGGGAGTTTAGGAACTCATTTGCAGGAGCAGGGAACAGCCCAAGATGGTACCTGTGCAATGACCCAACTCACATGACAAGAATTTCTGACACACCATAAAGCCTATTTTGAAGTATTCTTCCATTATTAGCTTCACTGTGAAACGGTAATTAAGCAGCAGGGAAGATTCACTGCCTTAGCCTTTTAGTCTTGATTCTAATTTACATGATTAAATTCTGACTTAGTCACTGATTACCTTCTGGCTTAACACACTTCGGGTTCTCGTGGATTTTATTTTTGCCTTTGCTTCTTTTTCTGGGTGTAGCAGTTTTTGCCCTCACCAATCCACAGTTTTCAGCGTGCTTACACATATTACTCTGTCAGCATAATGAAGAAAAAAATGTATCAATCAAATATTAATCCATGTAAGCAATTTAACACACACAAAGCAAATACAGTTCTGACAGACAAATTTTGGAACACTAACTGGAAGACTGACTTAGTTAACAACTTCCATAAAACTCCTGAAGATTTTCCAGAATATCTATTAAAATTCTGCTTTAAAAGAACATTGCCATTTGGTGGGTATAAAATAAAAGTTACCATTTTCTGGTTCCTGGATAAGCAAATAAAGTTTTACATGTAAAATCTGTATGTGGAAAAAGGGCCACGTTTACTTTAAAGTGGGCACAGTTAACCCAAAATGAGAGAATGTTCTCACTGCATACGGTTTTGAAGTGAAAATAATTTCTTACTTTCCTTGCTGAACTGGTCCTAGCTATCCTAAAAGTACTCTTTAAAATAAATTTTTTAGTTCAGACTGAATTTACTCTGCATCACTGCTGAAAATCACATTCCAGGCTCAAATACTATATTTTGTTCTGTATCACAACATCCCTGAAAGTGATTGCTCATACTTTATGCTTCTAAGCAGCCCATGCACAAAAGATTTATCAAGAAGATAGACTCATCTTTCCAGCATTTCAATTTCAGTGTTTATTTGTGAAGGACTTACCCTGAAAATAAGCACCACTGCACTATTTCAGTTGGACTGCAGTCACAAAAGTTTTTATTTTCTTAAGGTAAACATAACCCCAAAGCCAACTGTACCTGGCAACACCATCACCAGAGGAATCAGTATTTTCTCAGGGAACGGAAATACCTGGTTACATGTGCAGCTGCACTGAGCACACTTGAATCTTTTCTCATTCCTGTGAGTCTTCCTGTGCTGAAGGAAAGCGTAGCGCTCGTGGAAAGCTGCTTCACAGTCCCTGCACTTCACTGACTCTTCCATGTAGGAATGCAGATTCCTCAGGTGCACACCTGGACAGTTATTCAAAGCAATTCATTCAAGTTTTTATTTCCACAGTTTTGAACAAGAGTTGAGCCGTGCATGGCCCTGAATACTGCAAATCTTGTAGAGGAAAACACAAAAGAACCTTCTCTGCTCTCTGCAGTAGGGGTAAAACAGACAAATTAGTTTAAGATTAAACTAAAGTTGCAGCAAGATGTTGTAACTTCCCAAAGAAATCAAGCGGTTATAAGCCTGCAACTGACTGATTTCAGCGGAAATAATTTAACAAATCAAATACTCAAAAACTTTCCAGTTTTAATACAGTTTTTTCATGTATTTCTGGAAACTTGAAATTTTATATAGGTTTTGTTGTTACTGGTCAGCTGTATTGCTTCCAACACTTCTGAAAAAACAGAAGGTCACAGTGCCACAGATATCAAGCAAATAAAAAAAAAGAAAAAAAGCTAAATCTTTCCTACTTTGCATTTTAAACAAATTAAAACATCAACCACAAGATGTCACCACATCTCCTTGCAGGAGGAACTTACCTGTAAAACTACGAATACATTTTACATAAAATATTCCGTGATAATACGAAGCCATATATAATGTCTTTGGTGAAACTTTGTGAAAATTAGAGATTTCACCTCTACTTATCTTCACATTTTATTTTCAGTGTTTTCCCTTCAACTCACCCAAATCACTTTTTCGGGAAAGACAGGTACTACAATGTGGACACTGGTGTTTTGGCACATTTTCTCCATGCTTCTGTAACATGTGGATTTTCATGGTACCCCTTTGAGTGAATCTGGCTTGGCAAATGTAACATTCATAGTGTTTTTCACCTATTAAAACAAAATTAAAATAACATATGCTTAGAAACTCTACTTATTTGATACAAATGCAAATTCCCACAGAACTCAACATCCATGTTCTAACAGCAACAGTTCCCAGACCAACCAAAAGTTAGTATTAGTTGACAGTGCACAAAAGGCCAAACAAGCTTCCAGAAGTTTACATAACTGATTGCAACACAAAATCTTGGCTTTCCTGACTCCACAAGTCAAACTGATGAAGTATAAAGCCACACATATAATTCTAAACTATGAATCAGGAATTATTTTAACTGTCATCTACTCTTCCTTGAATACTTCATGTACAAAAATGCAGAATTATCCTCAAATATGCAAGGAGAGGAAGCCAACAGCTGTAGACCACCATGATAAGAGTGATACACCACCAGCCATTGATAATGGTGGGGAGAGAAATTAGGAAATTATTTTCTTGCTTTTCTTCCCCAAAAAGCCACATCAGGTGTGACTATCATTAAAAATTACATCAACACTGGCAACTGGCACAGCTTTGAACCAACTCCAGACTGGTTCTGTGGAAAAAGTCCTTGCCACTAGTGGGTAACACTCTTGAACTCTTCCAGTTGGACTCTTGTGGTTGACTCTCATAAAAAAATGTCAGTTTAATTGCACCAAACAGTCTCAAGATGTGAACCAGTGCATGACAAGTGGAGATATTTGGAAAATTTGATTCAAACCACGCTGTCACACTCTGATTCAACCTAAAACATTAATCAGAGCACAAATTACATATCATAATTGAGCCAAGTTAAACCCTGAAGTATAGGATTGATACCCAGTGCCCTCTGAGATTACTCGCTTGTTACAGAGCTATGACAGGAACACGCTGCTTTCAACATTCAAGCAATTTAATTCTTTGTTGACCAAATTAGTTGCTGGCAGTCTGGGGTCACAACAATATCCATGTTCTGAACAGATATTTAAAAATCTCTCGTCAGATACATCTCCATGTAAAATCAAGTAATTGATAAATAGAAGTGATAACTTGATCCACAGAAAAAGAAGTATTTTTCTAATATAAAAAAGGTTTAGGAAGAATGGCAAGACTAACTACTAGCACTGCTGGGCTTCCAACAGCCAAATCCAGAACACCGAAAGAGAACATGTTTTTTCGGTGTGTTTTTACCCAAAATCAGAAATAAAAAAGGGCTAATTTTGAGGCTGAAATGAAATCCTATGAATACTAAGCAGCTGAGGCCCTAGACTTGATCATTACCCCAGAATCTTACCTGTGTGAGTTAACATGTGCCTTTTCAGTTTATAGGCATCTTTGCTTGCATAGCTGCACAGGTCACAGGGGTAGGGCCGCTCTCCCGTGTGCGAACGAACGTGGCGTCTCATTTTGCTGGCCTCAGATAAAAATAAAGAGATTTTCTAAAGTAACATCTACACTAGAGATGTATTTAATGAAAATATAAGCAATTTTACATACTACACCTACGGCAATTTAAAGCATTGCATTAATCCCAGAATTAGCACTCCATGTTTTTTTCCTGCACAATCAGCCTGCTGTGGTTTTAGGACACTTCTGCACCCTTTCCCCAGTATATCTTACTTCCATGTTTAATGTCCTCATTAGCAAAATGGGAGATTTTATGATAGGAACATAAAAGATAGAATTTTAAAAAGAGGATACCTACTACTGTCAGGCTACTTGGATATACAAACCATAAAATTCTTTGAAAACACTCAAGAAAATAAATGAAAGACCCAGCTCATTATCCAGAGTCTATTCACCTTCAAGTCCCAATGAATCACTTCCATTGCAAAGTTTAATTCAATTCTACTTTTTTAATACTATTTTTCTGATATGTATTACATAAATACTGCAGGTATGTGATTACGAGTTACAACATGTTCAGTTCCTCCATTTATAAACACAATTATTGAATTCACTGCTAGATTCCTTCAAATCTACACCTCGATTCACTTAAATAAAATTAAACATGACTGCCAACCTTTGCTACCAAAAGTCAAATAATTTGCATAGAAGTACTAGAGAGCTCCTTCAGCTTTTTCATTCAAGTAAAGCTTACAGGAATGAGAGTTCTGTAACAGCAGTGAATGCTGAATAGCTCCTTATTGAAACAAGGGAAAGAACAGGGTAATTTAATATCAGCTGTCACAGTTTTTTAAGATGCAAGCTATCCAAAATCTAATTATTAAGATAAGGTGCATGGAATAAAGTTCAGGCTTGCTTACAGCTTTAGATCTGGACACAGCACAAATTCAGATATTGAACATCCACTAAACTGTGGCAGTGATTCAATCACAGGTGCATTTCTGAAAGCCTGTGTACCCAATTCAATTGCAATTTTGAAGTGCACCCTTAAGCAGACTCTAAGGTTTTTATCTCTTGATTAAGAAAATTCCAATCCTGGAAAAAACCCCAAACATCATCAAGTGTACAAACATAATATATGAGCTTCATTTTAGACATTAGCTGGTACTGTCCTACAGTACATGGAATGTAGTGTAAATGAGGACCAAGAATGCTTGTGTAGGACCAAAAAGTCTAGCAGCAATTTTAGCGTCACAAAAAAGAAAATGCTCTTAAAATGCAACTAGTTAAAAACCCCTAGATAACTGTATGAATATTAATTTGGAGCAACACATTTGCAAATATCACTACATGGACCAAATGAGGGTTCCAGAAATTCAGGTTACTTGTTCCTTCTCTTCAGGGTGATGGGGATGAAAAGATGTGCACACAAATGAAATGAAATTCATGGCACCACAAAGTTGTCGCCATCAGCCACCTTGCAGTAACACTGCAGCAACATAACACATAAACACAATCCATCAGTGTGTCCAAGGAGATCAGCAGAGCCTGGACTTCTCAAGATTAAAAATCTGGGCAAAAATTCTGTGTACATTAAAATCTTGGCACATGAAAGCCTCCAAACCCTCCCAAAAGATTCAGTAAGGTTGTACTTACTTCAACACTGGAGTATTCACATACTGTGCACTTGAAAGGCTTCTCTAAAGTGTGTTTGTACCTCCTGTGTCGTGAAAGCTCCCCCCGGGTCACAAATGCTCTGTCACACTCACTGCATTTATGGGGTTTGTTCCCTGCAAGAATACACCATTAGAATTTTATTTAAAAACACAGCAATGTGATCTGTCTGCCTTAAATCAACATGTAGAATTTTTTAATAGAACCTTTTCTGATATTCTGACTTTTTATATACAATAAATCATAGAATGATTTGGGTTGGAAGGGACCTTAAAGTTCATTTTGTTCTACCCCTTGCCACGGGCAGCGACACCTTCCACTATCCCAGGTTGCTCCAAGCTCTGTCCAAGCTGGCACTTCCAGGGATGGGGCATCCACAGCTTCTCTGGGCAACCTGTGCCAGGGCCTCACCACCCTCACAGAGAAGAATTTCTTCCACATAGATGCACACAATAAGTTTATAATAAATACAGTTTATCATTTTGCTTCATGTATTTATACAGGAAAATGAAAACATCACAGAAAATTCTATTCTGCACGTAGGAATGAAGTACAACTGAAGTCACTGTTCAGCTGACAAGAACTGTTAGAATGGTACTAAACAAAATAAACAAATACCCACACAGAGAGTTTCCAACTACAGACCACGTCTTTTCAGTGTGGAACGCCAAAGAAAATCAGAGGAATTTCTGAGCATAAAATGATCACAGAACACAGCTCCGAGGCAAAGTCACTTGACTGTTAATTCAATTTTGAAGATAGTATGGAACATGAAGTATTTTCAAGCATCAGGTACCTGTGTGTGTGTTCACGTGGTTATGCAGCAGAGTTGCTGTACGGAAGGCCTTCGGGCAGAGGTGACACACGTGACGTTTCTCATCTGAATGGGTTTTCAAATGACGCCTAAGACTTGATAATTTGACTGAGGTGAATGTACAGAAAAAACAGTTGAAACATTCTTTTTCTCCTGCTGGAACAAAGACAGATTTACACTGTACATGCCACAAAATAATGACTAGTTTTCAAAAAATATTACCAATTTCTAAAGAGCCCCTCTAGTCTAGGTAAAACTATTTCAAATTTCTACATCAAAGGACTTCATTAAGACTTAAGTGATTTGACCCCAAAATTGTGTTATTTGTTAGTGAAACAGTTTAGAACCTAATTCCAGGAAGCTTAACTCCTACCCTAGCTGCCACCTCCAAGACAGGATGAGACTTCCTCTCTTGATACCATCATCAAGACTTACAACCTGTGCAACAAACTTCTTGATAACAACTGTGTAATTAGCACTAAGTAAGTTTATTCAAAGATTTAGAAATGGCAGGTTAAGCTGTTCCCAGGAGCTTTCTGGTGCTCCTGAATCTGCAAAGTGCATATAAAAAAATCATGATGTAAAAGCCTTTTTAAAATTACTGGTTGAATTTGAGGGGAAAAAATCAGTTATTTTAAGAAGTCATAGAATAAAGTTGGTAGCACAACAGTAATGAATGTGCAACACTTTCAGTTATGAAGAAGATTTGAAACTGTGAAATGGCAAATACGTCATATTTGAAGAGTCGTTCCAGAACAGTTGTCTCTGCTCCCAAGTGTGCTCTCTGTAATGATTTTCATGCTGAGACCAAAATGCATTTTTTACAATGCTTTATACCACACAGAGATGTGCAGATAACACTTCACTTCAGTAACAGCAAACAAAACCACTTTATTGTCATTTATTCATTGTGGATTCACGCCCACACAAAGGAACATTGTTAGCTTTGTTAAAACTGCTCAAATGTGCTCCCTATAAAGGCTGTAACTAAAACAGGGGACATTAACAATTTGTACGGTAGAGAATAGAGAACCTCGGCCAAAATACCTTAACTTCCAGATACAACACACATTTACAGACTCAACATCATTGATGTCATCCGACTTTTACAGTACACACACACAGTTTCTAGGGAAACAGATGCTTATCTGTTCCCTTCTGAGTCAGTCCTTAACTTCTGTACCATACTTTTAGGTTTCTAACATCTTAAATCAGCCATTTCCTGTTACTTTTATTTAGGTTCTGGAAAAGGCTTTGCTGACAGGTATTGACTGATACTTGCCCACCACCCTGGGCTGGCAACGTGGAGCCACTCTAAGCTCAACCATAAACCTTCAAACATGCACATTTTTGAAGCTGAATGAGTGAATCAAGAGATTAAATAAATTACTAGGTTTATTCAAAGGCATTTATACAATATTAACTTTGAAATCTCCCTGGAGGTTTCAAATACCACACACTGCTCAAAAGACCCTTAATTTCTAAATGCCATCCAAAATGTCTCTCCTGAACACAAGGCAGATGACATCAGCCTGAACAAGGTCTTCAAGCACTTAGGGCTGGAAGGTATTATTTCTTCTTCCAAGTTTCCACAGAATGTTAAGACTTAACCTAATCTAAACTTAACAACTACCACTGTGAGTATTTAATGTAAAATTTCAACCTTGGTTCAAAATCTCACTTAACATGCCTTAACTAAAAATGAACTACAAAGATTATTAACTTTTTACCTTTTTCCTGATGTGGAGCACAAGCCACAAATTTTAGATTCTTGAGATTTCTTACAACTCTTTGTTCTGGTGCAGTTGGATATTCCTGCTCTTTACTTTCACTGAGTAACTCTGACAAATCATCACCCCCTTTGCAGCTCTGACTCTTTGTTTCCCCAACAGTGGAAAAAACTTCCTTTCCTTCCCCCTCTGCAGATGGGCTCAGTTGCTGGATGTTATTTTCAAATGCAATGGCATCATTATCTCTGTCAATCTATTTTAAAAAAGAGTATGTTTTACAACTTTCTCAATCAAAGGCAGTCAGTAGTGGCAAATCAACTGAGCAGTCAACAAAATGCAAGCTATCAATTCATTCTGATTTTCAGTCTTACATGTGATGGACAAAACTGCAACAAAACATTTGCATTTACCATACAGCAGCCTAACTGGTAAGTGAACAATTACTAAAATTGTGCCCTACCTCTTCAAGATTTTATCTAAATTTCAGAGCATCATTTTAAGATTACATCACTAAGAACACAGAAACCTGTACCTTTATTTTTTTAAAGAAAATATTAAAATTTCATATCAGTACATCAACCTTTTAAAAGAAAATGGGAAGTATGCTCTGTTTTTTAACAAATTTAGGATTTCAGCAGACTAATTGTAATGCCTTCTTTGTCATATAACAATTAACCAGGTTGTGATACTTCTTGTGTTAGCTAAACTTAAGTATGACCTACCTCAGGAGTTATCTAGTGGTGCATGAATTTTATACGAAAAAAATAGTATTTTATTGTAGAACCAATATAATAGCTAGTACAGAACAAATAACAACGTTTGCATATCCTTTCTTAATAAAATTCATTTCAAATGGGACTGTATTACATACCCAGCTTTAACAACTACTGCAGTATTGAACTAATTCAATTAAGAAGGGAAATTGCATGAGGCCACTTAAGAGATTGAGGCTGTCCAACCAAATAGCACGAAACTGGTGAACTGAATTTAAAACTGGTCTGAATTTCAACACTTAAATATCATCTCGATAATCTGGGTCTCTTCCAACTCAGAATATCCTCTGAATCTAGAAACCCTAAACTTTTAGTTTGTCCTTTTAAAATGAGATGAAATTGTAAAAGGATGTACTACGGACTAGATACTTAAGCTCAGCAATTTAGAAACAATAATACTGACTAATACTTAAGACAGAACCAAATCGGTGCGACCGTACAAGCTAACAGCGAACAACGAACAACATGTCTCTACTTTCACCTTATCCAGAACTTGTACCTCCATCAGGAGCGTGTCTGGTGGTTTCTCTGTCGCTTTGTTTTCTGAACTCTCTTCCTGCCCTTCTTCTTGCAGAATACGGATCTGCGCCAGCTCTAAGTCATAGAAGACGCAGATGCCCTCCCGCAGGGTCACAGCCATGCCCGGGGGCGGGCTGTGCGCCACGGCCCGGCCCAGCGCCGGCGGGGCCACTGCAGGCTCCCTCCGCTGCAGGCTCCCCCCGCTGCAGGCTCCCCCCGCTGCAGGCTCCCCTTCACGCACACCGAGTGTGGGGTCGGTGTCTTTCACCCTCCTCAGGAGACGGGGCCCACTCCGGCGGACGCGTGTCCCGCCCGCCCTGCGGTCACCGGCTCCGCTCAGCCACCGTTTCCGCTACCGGCCCCGGTTTTCCTGTAGCCCTGAGGCCGCGCACGCTGCTGAGCGAACCTGTTCGAGGTTAAACACGAGGGCAAACCAGCCCCGGCCCTGCCTCGCCCCGAACCCCGCACGCTGCCCGGCCTCGCCCCCTCAGCGCTCCTCGGCCGGGGTCCCTCACGGCCACTGCGGGCGGTTCCCCCGCGGGGAGCTGGGTCCGCCAGGCTGTTGGGCCGGGTGGGCCGGGACCATTGCGCCCGGGCTGCCCCTCGAGGGAGGCGGCAGGGAAGGGGCTCAATGCCCTGCCGTGCACGTCGGCATGGCTGCCCTCTGCCTCCCTGTGCCGCTCCCTCAGCAGCGGCTGGAGTGGGAGCCCACTCGTGGGGAGCATCTTGTGGGGAACAGCTGCTTCTCACCTGTTATTTCCTTATGAAACACAAAGCCCCGGACCTGCAGAGGTTTCCTTCCCAGTTCACGGGGTGCCCGGTGCTCCTTGGTCCCCGCGCACGGCAAGTCCTGTCAGAGCAGCTGCCGTTTTCTCACCCTCTGAGTGAAGATGAAGATCTCTTGGCCTTAATTGTAGGCCCTTAACCTTCTGCTCCCACTTGGCTGAAGACCACGGGGCTGAGCTCAATTGGTTTCTCCACTTGCAAAATATCTGAAGCACTTGCCACATTTCTGCGACGGAAAGCCTCCAGCCGGGAGCCCTACGCTGGAGTGCTGCTGAAGGGCCGCCTGATGCTGCCGCCACAGAAGTGTTGTACAAAATTGTCTCAAGTGGCTTTGCAGAGGCAGTGGAGCGATGTATAAGCATCGTTACACTGTACCTTAGGCCAGGATTGGTTTTTCAATGAGAACAAGCTGAAAGACTTTTTCAAAGGCATTGTGAAAATGTCTTTGAGGTAAACTTGCACAATTTGAGCGACTTAACGTTTAATCTTGTGTACTCTTCTAGACTAGTAATTTCCAGCCATCAAACATTTTATAAAACCCACTTACTTTGAATACTCTATTATACGCTGGTGCAGAGGACAGATTTGGAGCTTTACCTCTAAATATTAGCTCAGTGCATTGCAGGGTACAGTACATTGCACAGGGACTGCAGCCCAGTGTGGTCCAGATCCTGCTAAACTAAATTACTGAACACTAATCAAAGCCCCAAACCAGGGGGTGGCTTTCCTTGTCAGTGGAAGTAACCCAGTAAAACTGGCACTTGTGAAATATCCATAGCACAAACAGTAGCCCACATCACTGGCCTTCGAGCGGTACCCTCACATGAGGTGGGGTTATTGCACCTTATCCTCAGAAACAGCGACCAAAAATCCCATAAACACCCTTCACAACTCCTGTCCACAGTTCTGTAAAATCTTAAATGCAAAAATAATACAAAATGTTTACATTTAACAACTGCAAGTTAGTCATAACTATTCTACTGCTTGGAATCAACACAAATCCAAGGCAATTATTTAGGCTGGATATGTATTCCAGCAACTTAGGGCTGATATTTTGGTTAGACACCACATTATTCATCATTCACGAATCCGTAGGCTCTCAAAACTAAAGAACAGGATGCAGAGTACACAATATATTCACATAATTAGGCTGCCAGTAACTCTGGCCAGAGATTTTATTTCTTACATATTTCTGAATCTTTTCAAGTTGCTACGTATACTGTGCAATTATGATAGTTGAAGGGCACTGTAGGAAAGAAGTTGTTATAATGATCCACCATCCTTTAGGTTGTTTTAATGAGGTTTTCTGCACTTTAACAGTTATCAGCTTCTGAGAGCTGTCCTGCCTTGCACTTCTGCATTATTAATACCAGCACCATCCGTGCAGCTACAGTAAAGGTCTGTCATTATTTCCACTATTAACCGATATTTCCAAGAATTTATAACTCAAACGCAGAATAGCCCTTCAGTTCATTTTTTGCTGAATTTAAAGGAACCACTTGGATCAGCAATCTATGAATTCAACCAGTTTCTGAGTAGGTTTTGACACACTAGAGGTTAACAGCTCCATAATGGCCGTTGTGGTGTGTTGTGTGTGCAGTCTCCGGTTACTGCTGCTGCATCGTCTATCTCTAGCTGCAATCAAGCTTCTACCCACTCCACTGGGAGTCTGGTTCTTTCTAACACATCAACAGCCTGCATGAAAAGTCTCTCACAAAAAGAATGGAGAGCCATTTTATATTTTAAGTCATAATTATACTTTGGGGAGTAAATGTTCAATGTGAATTATTGTTTGCTAGGAGTATTTTATAAGGAGCATAAGGAATGTAATGTAGGCACATTTTCTTGTGCTAAAGTAACGTTACATAAAGAAACAAGATTCAGCCACAAAATTGCAGATAAATTGCTGATAAGAATCTACCAGTGCCTGAAAGGCAATACGTGGACAACTAAAATCCTCAATCAGCAGAGTAAATTCTATCCTGCACTGAGGAAACACAGCAAACTTTGTTCTGATCTGTGGTTTTCCACCCAAGTATAAACAGTGCATCTGATTTTTTTGAGAAGTAAAATACTGGGTTATCTGTTCAAATTGTCAGTCTTAAATCTGAATAATATCTTTTATAATATTGAAGATGTTTAACACGTGCTAGGTGGAGCTGACTTTTTTAAAAGCTCCATTATCATGTGCATAAAGCATATTTGACCTCAAATTAGTTCAAGGTTTGCTTCCCTTACTGCGTTTCAGAAACTCACTTTGGATGACTGCAGAGGCTGTTTATCCAGCCTCTTTGGTGATGCTTTGCACCTCCATCACAGGTTCTAAACTGCAGTCCTTTGATGCCAATGGAAGGATTGCCATCAGTTTAACTGGGCTTGGAATTAGGCCCAGAATAGATAACTATGTGAAGCAATGACAGTGGGATTTATTTACACATTTTTGACCTGTCCACAAGATGCAGAGTAAATCAGGAATGCCACAGTGCACTTAAAAAAGAAAAAGATAAAAAACCAGAAAAAGACCAAAGCAAAAAACCCCAAAACAAATGGGTTCAAATTTAACCTCCAATGCTCATAATTGTTTCATTTATGACACTCCGCCTTGTAGTTGAAACCTTCCCTCTTCTCCAGAACATGACTCCTGTTAGTCTACGAGAAAACCCAGTCTTTGTTGTGACTTATTTTGACAGCTTTAATACCATTTTCCACCTGGCATCTGGAAAGTTTTCCATTTTCACTTTCCACCAATATCTCACTTTTGTTTCCAAGTATGTGTCGTGTTCACACTGCACCTGTCAGTGGTGTGTGTGCCTTAGCACCGGGCTGCAAACATGCCCACCTTCCCTTTGCTCTTACCCCAGGGACAATCACTACCTTCAGCACCTCTTTTGCAGTGAGATATTGCTCCTCTTAATAACGACAGCACCAGATAACCTCCTTCACACCGTCACCTGCTTCAGAGAAAGTGAAGATACTTCTACAATCTTCTAATTCATCTGGCTCCTTTAAATGTTGCTCAGGCCTTGGAAGCTGTCACTAAATGGTTGAAATCTTTTTGCTGTATTTTCTGGTGCTCCTTGTTCCTTTGGTGTCCCACTTTCACAAATATGAAGCATTTCTTCAGAGACCACCAAAAAGCTTAATTAAAAAGAAAAAAAAAAAGAAAGCACGTCAGCTAATGAGCGTGATAAAAATTTACGTTCTTTTTGATGCTGTTCTAAGCAACTGAATCTTGCAGATTCAGAATTAAGTCAGTGCTTCAGTGCTGGCCTGGAATATTCTCAGGAGAAAATACATAATTTGATCACTTGGAAAGAAGAATATTATTAATTTTTTGGTTTTTTCCTCCAGACCTCTGGTTCTGAGATGGAAGCTACAGTTTATTTTAGCAGACATCATTTAGGATTCAGATCTGACTTGGATTTCTTGCCTGCCCCAAAGAACACAGTTCTCTGCTCCCGGTTGCTACAATCACATAAAAACTAGTCAGACCTCAGACCCAGGAACATCAGAACATACAGTCCTACTTGTTTCCTTGCTGAATCCCCAAAGCAGAGGGAAGATGGGACACAGCAAAGCCAGATGGAAATCATGCTGGAGGGTATTGATTGACTAGTGTCTAGGCAGGCTATAAATTACCACTTCTCATGCACAGAGGAGGGTGAGCAGAGCTGCAGAGCTGCAGAGCTGTCTCGGGGCACAGTGCTTGGACTGTGCTGTTCATGCAGGATCAGCTAAATTCGGGTTGTGCCTAAGGCATGGGGAAAGCCAGGCTTTGCTCACTCTCCAGTGCTCATCTTGACTTTGAGGAGACAAATCATCTCTTTAAATATGAGTGATTCTTGCAGCAGAACAAAAGCAACTCCTATCAAGTTAAAAGACTTAATGCTTTCAAGTATTGTCTATACTCTTAAAATCCTGCTCCATACTGTAAATGATTATAATGACATAGCATGACAAAAAAACAAGACATAATAGAGTACAGATGTGGGATATATAAAAGGGGGAAGTATTTAACATAAGCTTATTGGAGCTGAAAGTACCAGGGATGATTGATTGCTTAGACACAAGTCAGGGAAGTGGTCTAAAAATTATTAACCATAATTGCAATTTGTCTATTAACTGTTTCATCTAACATTGATATATTTAGAAACAATCCTGCCATCCAGTAATACACAATTTGCTGCTTGTGGCAAACAGCAGAGCTGCGTGCCTGGATCTGTTTGGAGGAAGGATGTTTATTGGGAAGCATATCACTTCTTCCATTTCAAAAGACATTAGCGTGGTTATACAGTTAACTACACCTCAGTGACTTCCACTGTTTTTACAGAATACTCTTTAATCCAAGAGATAGCAAAGAAAGTTTTAACTACAACGGCTCTTAGTTAGTTATTACAGGTTTCTGTTGCTGTTTGTGCAAGGGTCGAAGAGTTAAAATTTTAAAAGGCAGAAAGTTTTCCTCTTGTTTTGACTAAACCGGGGGAAACGTGCTGGAGCCGTGCAGAATTTGATTGCCAAACACAGAGAGAAGATACACAGTGAGAAAATATAGTAAAGGTTTAACCCAGCTGATGTAAGAAACAAACTCCAAGGATGTCCATGTTTCCTTCTTTTATCGTGTTGTTAATCTTTAATCAGGAAAACAGTTCTGAGAACAGCTCTTCATGCACAGCTGAACAGACACCAAAACCTGTAAGTTAATAGGATCACCGAAGAAAGAGAGTATTAAATGATTGTCCTAATAAATCTGTAAGTGAGATGTACAACCCAGAGGAGTTCAAATTCTGCTTCCACTTGGATATGCAGCAAGTGCACGTTAAACCTTGCAAAATCAGCAGTAAGGAGGTGGCTGGTGGGTTCAGAAAAGCAGTGGGTTCCTGTGCACTATTTTTTCCAGCTCAGATAACAAATTGTCTTGGGCGTTAAACTTTCTGAGGAGTCCTAATCAACTTCTTGATTCAAAAATCTGAAGAAATCAAGAAAATTTGAGGGAACATTTAACAACTTGTATATTAATGTCACTTCACTGAACACCAGGTGATGTAGTCCATGATATTTATCAGCAGACATACCTTAAATCTTAGTCTTCTGCACTGCTACTGACTATTGAGTCATCACTTAGAGACCACGACCAGATAGCCCCAGGCTTCTCCATCAGGAGCTGGTAATGGAAATATGGTAGAGCAGGCTTAGTTGTACATCTTTTCTGCTCCTGTAAGAAGAAATAAAGTCAGCCTTATAGTCCTTGTAATCTTAAACATCAAGATGAGGCAGTGTCTAGAAAGCAGATGAGAATATCTGGGTGACATGTTTCGTGAATCATGATTATTACTCTGTTCAGAGCTGCCTCTGGAAACTGAAAGTCTCTTGATCTGTCATTCATACCCATCTTTTGTTAAAGATCTTCTGGGCAGAGCACGTTTATGCTTCACCCAAAACAAAAAGGTACTTAGTGCTATTGCAGAGCAAATACCTGAGCTCTACAAGGTTAACAAGTGTGGGGGGGGGGGGGTTTATTTTGTTTGCAGAATGCGAGTTGGTTGCTATTCATTTGTACATACTGGTTTAAGCACACATGTAAGAAACTCCTCTTTACATAAATAGTATTCAAATGCATATGTATCATCCTGAATCAGTAAATTTGGAGGGAGTTACAGATGGTCAGTCAAAGATGCATGTGTAGCAGAGTCTGAATTCTGTCTTCCTAAAAGCATAAGAAAAGAGCATGATTTCCAGGGTCCAGTTGAACTCCTGATCTCTTTACTGAGGGTTGTTTGTAGAAATAATCATAATTGCGGCACTTGTCTGGTAGGAACTATTTACAGTGACCAAACAAAAGTGCCTGTACATTGAAAAAAATCCCATTGTGGTCCACTGATGTTGCCTTATTCCTATTAGAATGCTGCTAAGCAGAAGTGTACAGTATGTAGGACTTCACCTGACCTGTTAACACTTACATAAGTTTCCAGTAAACAGAGGATTTGTTACAGGGATTATTGGTTTTTGTGCAATGTTGATTTTCCTCCAGCTGCCAGGTTCAAGAACCAAAAGGTATGTAGTGCTTGACATAGGCACGTTTGCCTTCTGACCTTTAGATGTAGCTTGGCTTTCATTTCTGCATAATCAGCTTTTTTATCCTGTTGCTTGGCTTTTAGTGTTATAAAAATGCTTGAAATATTAGTCAAAGCTATTTTCTTGAGGAAAAAATTACGGAACAAATCTCACTTGAAACAGAAAACATGGTTCAGCCCAAGTTGCTGCTTTTGTGTTGCTACTGAAGGAGAAAAGAGGTTTTAGTAAACGCTTTTCATTTCAAGTAAGAATTTACTATTTGCATTACAGCAACCTAGTGAGGACCCAGCGGGGACTATCTGTGGCACAGACAACAATAAGAAGAGATAATGATCATGTCTAATTAGGGTTTAAACTCCTCTAGCTGGGAACTATCAACCAAACTAGGAAAATTCATAAGAACAGGGAGAAATTGGCATCATCTCCTCCCAACCCCCTTCCTAGGGGATGATAAAGGCTTGGGGATGTAGTTACATGTCCAAAGTCAAATGGGAAAATCCATTGCAGAGGAAGAAACAGAACCTAAACCTTCGGAATCTGCTCCCACACTTACTGGTTAAAGCCATCCTTCTTCAAAGGAGTCAGCTCAAGAAGGACGTACAGAACTGTGACCAGCGGGTCAGACTGTGTGTAACAAGGGACTGAAATGTTGAGGTAGAACAAAGATACATGGGAGGATTTAAAGGAAAGAGAAAAAGCACATTGCACAGGTAGAGCTGGGTAACTGTGAAAGGACAACTGCCAGCAGAGAGCTGCTAGAAAGCAAAGCATCGCAGAGAAATAATGAACAGCGTACAAGAGGAAGGAGCAAGGGGAGCCAGGGGTGTCTCATCCTAGAAAAAATAAACAATTTTAGAATATAAAAAGGTGCTTCCATGTCATTTCTTTAGGCCTGAGGAGGTGAGGTGTCTCTAAAAGGACATACTTAGCAGGACACCAGTCATCCACAGGAAGCCAGAAACTCTTGAACGAGAGGTGCTTGAACTCGTGTGCAAGGATTGTTTGTCTGTTCCCCTCTCTCCAAGTAGGAAGCAGGGAGTCCTTGACAGCTGCAAACACACTCCTCTGTGGTAAAAGACATTTCACTCCAGCAAGGGTAACCATTCTTATTTGCAGACTGGATCTCAGAGCCATCTGGGTTTTGTGTGACTGGGCAGAGGAGATGCTGAAAGGTAAAGGAAAGTGCAAACCTTATGCTGGCTGGTTTTCACTCTGGTTTGTATGGTTTCTTCTTTGTATGTCCCCTTCTCTCCTGGCTATGGTTCTACTGTTCATCCAGCAAAAAAACCCTGCAGTAACCATGCAAAAGTTATAATTTTGTTGTGGCTAGGGTAAAGTCAGTCAAAGTCTTGGTGGGCCCAAACTCTCCACGTGACTATGAGATCTTCTGCAGTAGATGTGAAGAGCTCCCGAGCTAACAGAATTACACATACCCAGATGCTGGTCAGGTACCAGTGGCTACAGAGCCCATTACTCACATATTCACACTGATACTTGACAGGGGTTTTTTTAAGAAAGGACAGTATTCCTTTAGGGAAGAGTCCCCAGATTAGAGTCACAGCTCAAGAAATGGCTCCAGAAGAGCGACTGCTTATCAAAGTTAAAATTACATTAATCAATCCCATCTCCAGAGCTGAGCCTGTAAAAGTGAGCTTAAAAATAAAGTAATAATAATAACAACAACAATAACTATTTTATCTGCCCAAACAGAAGAACAATGAGCAAGAAACCAGTGTGCCCATGGTATAATGTCAGCCTTGGCATGTACTGTGGCCCAACCAGGACTTCCCCTAAGATACAGCTCAGGATTGAGCACTTGAGCTGATACTAAACTGAGCATCAAAGGTTGGTGACTTTCTTTAGAGACCTTAAACATGCATGGGTGCATGTTCCTGGCTGCTGAAATTTGCTTCCATTTGTTTTGAGAAATGTCTGTTGTCAAGCTGAAAATACTAATGGAAGTACAGTCTAATCATGATAAATCTGGGTATTTTTTTCCTCTCCTCCGCCATCAGAACAAGCCACTTCATTTTGAACATGGGCAAAAAAAATTACATCGCCTTTTGTAGTGGTCCACAAATATATCTTACAATCTGCCCAAGACAAATCCTGTATCATTTGGGGTTGGGAAGAAGGAGGTAAGAAGGAAAGCACTGTGGCCCCGGATTGCTGCTACCTGTTGTGGCCGGTTGCAGAGGCTCAGGCTCACGGTTCACGCAGCGCACGCGGAGAGGAGTGTGCAGCACGTGTGGCAGGGCCCCCAGACCTCCTGCAGATGGGTCAGTGCCGAAGAACTGCCTGCAAGGAAAGGGGCTGTGAGGCGGAAATATCACGCAGGGCTGTGCAGGGTCTGGAATAAGCACTTGGCTCGCTCACAGACTCTTTTGCAAATGCAGGCAATTTGCACGGTTCACGTTTTCTTCTGGAAATTGAGAGAACAATCCCTGCCCTGCTCTCTGTGAGCTTGCAAGGGCTGCCCTTGGATCTGGACTCTGTGGCACCCAGTCCAGCAGCTATTGGAGTGTGCTCAGTGTCAGCTGAGCACGACTCCACCACAGAAATAACAAGCCAGAGGCAGTGCTCTTCCGTTAATAGAACAGTTCAGAGAATCTTTAAAAAAACCTAAAATTTTATAACAAAATACCCAAGTGACAAACTCTTTGGAGGTGACAATATGTAGGAGAATTAGCAATGGGAGGGAAGTAGAATTTCTGGGTATTATTACATGCCATTAACAACTTTCAGATCGCACTGTGAGTGCTTTGTTGCACCTTGGTATGTAGTGATGAGTTAAGCTTTTAATGACACTTTTTCTGAGCATCTAAAAACTTTTACATTTATTGAGTTCCAGTAAGTCTGTAAAACCTGAAGTGCTCAAAAACTGCTGTTTTGAATAACCTGAATAGTGTCCATCAAAGCAAACGTCCTAAACCCCCTCCTTTCAAGACACTTGTTGAACACTCTCATCTTGAAATGTCAGATTCACACACATTTAAATGATTTGACAGCTTCCAAGAATGCACCTGATAAGCATCACATTCAAGTGTCAAGAAGCACAGAGAAAAAGTGCCAAAAAAAGTTCAATCAGAAGAAATCGTATCAGCTATTAGATGAGCATTATAATGTAGTACTACTAAAAAAGACTTCTCATTTAAATGGAAAATAAACTTTACATTCAAGACAACTCTTTTTTTAAAGGCCTTACATTGCCCTGTACCACCTCCCATGTTTGCCATTAGTGAAATCTTCTAGAAACTGAATTCAGGCAGCAGCACCCACTGCTAGTGGGTGAACACCTCAAGACCACTGTAACTGAGCCATTGGAAGTGCTACATCTGGGTTTTTTGTGTGGGAGACAGTGGGTGTTATGAGAATTCACTATCTTCACATAAAACCTTTAATGCCTTCTGTTGGCTGTCTAAAAGCTGAATCTCTAAATGAGAAGATTCTTGAAAAAAAAATAAAAAATCCTGGGCCTGATTTGCATATGCTCCACTTATTTCATTGCACCAAATACTACGTGTGTTTTATGTAGGGGCTTGAGGCTTACTGTGTGTTTGTGGTATGCTTTGAGATCCTCTGATGGGAGGTGTTACCTAAATACAAGTAATTTGATGCTGAAGTGTCTAGAATTCCCAGTGGACATCTGCACTCGAGCCCTGCTGCCATCACAAATGAAAAACATTTGGAATCCTTAATGTGATTTTTAATGGACATATGTTCATAACACAGTGCCACCAATTTGGCATATTTAGTGTCTTCTCAAGAGAAGCCCACAGTTTGTATAGCAAGATTGTGGGAGGTTAGGATTGCAGTGTTAGAAAATTTGCACAACACCTGCCTGACTGTAATTTAATTGGCAGAATTAATGCTCTGGGTTTGGGAATTTTTTTCCTCCTCTCAAAACCTAGAGACACTAAGACTTATCCTGCTGTATTACACTGTTGTATTTAAGCTTTTATTCTGATTTTACTTGTGCTGCAATAGGATCATTTTCTGGTCTACTGTCTTCCTGACAACTGAGCATTGCTGGCTTACTCTCAGTTATTTCTACGTACACTGACTTACCTGGCCAGCAAAAAGCACTCAGTATTTTTGTACTTCTCTGAAAAAGGGCTCTGCTTAGTATTACTAAAGATTATGCTCCATTTTATTTTTAATGAAGGTACTTAATGACGTGTTTTAAAAGGAAAATATTTCTGATCAGCTCCACCAGCAACACAGTATGTGGACTTTGAAGACAAACACCAGCTTTGCCATTATTAAATTTGGGTTGGATTTTGTCTTTGCTTACGTCACAGCCCTATCTAGAACAGTCTTTAGCACCTCTTATCCCACCAGATTTTTGTTTTCCTTTTCAGGAATGTTTGGCCTTGCCATGAATCAAGGACAGCCCCTCTTACCTCAATATTTTCTTCCCTTATTTACAAAACATAATAAAAGACTTTGATGGGGAGATAAAGGGTACAGTCCCAGGGGGTGTTCCTGCAGTGGGAGGTTCAGCTCTGCAGTATTTTAGACTTGCAGGGCAGGAAGGTGAACTGCAGTCCTGATCCCTGCTGCTCTGCCAGCATGGCTTTTCAGGGCTTGTAAGTCACTGCTGGCTGCCCCAGCAAGAACCTTGCTGGGACCATCCAGCTGCTTCACAACCTGAGCAATGGCTGGGTTATAAACACCCTTTATACAAGATACTCAGTCAATTTTGTTGCTTTATAGAACTGAAACTTAGCTGGGAATCCCAGATTTCCTATTCTGCAAACTACCAATGACAACATTTTACATACATAGTAAAAGCCCCATCAATACAAAAAAACTCCCACAAGCTGGCATGAAATCACCATCTCATCCAGACCCCAGATGCTCTGATGGGACTGGATGTAAACACAGCAAGAGGAAATGGCAGCAGAGTTATTTCTACAGTTCTGTTTGTCTGAAATACTTCAGTCTTCACACACCCAGACTGCATGGACAAATGGACATGAGGACCACCTTTCTTTATGGTCACAATGGTCTGAAATGGAATAGGGGAAGCTAAAGACAGGCAGGCAGAAACAGAGACAAGAGATCAAAGTGTCTGAGATCACACAAGCGTCTGATATCACTCTGAGATAACGCTCAGAATTTTAAGAGTAGTAGTGGCTGTTGGTATCAGACACTGCCACAACTGATACAGATACAGACTCAAGTCTATGAATGTGCACATATGCACAGGGCACTTCACCCACAGAACAGTGTGCAGCCCCAGTCCTGAGCAGTTCTGTGCTTTTGCTCTGAGTACTAATTTAGAGATGGGTTAATATTTTATGACACCTCCCCCCCACAGAATTCACAGTAAAATAAAACATAATATTTGAAAGAGGAGGTTAATTATTGAGACAGTTGCCACTCCGCCTATTCTGGGCTTGTAGCAATAGAAATTAATTGTTTAGTTTCCAAGAGCCTAAAGCAAGCCATAAGCAAAAACTTCCTAGCCTACACTGAAGGAACCACAACCCTTAGATTTATATTGCTTGGGAATATTTTAGTATTGCATAGACAAAAATGAGAGCTCTGGGCCTTGTGTACGTAGTGGTTATTCAGGCCTGTCAGTGCTCACTGTTGAACTTTATACCTGGATCAGGCAATGTTCCCAAGGTGAGTAAACACTCCTTGGACGAGCCTCCACTTCACAGCCAACTAGTGACCATCTGCCTACAAAATGTGCCAACTGCACTTTGCCTCCGTGCATGACCTCTGTGTTCCTGCTGCAGAAACTCTTTGTACTCAACCTTTCCCACAAGCCGAGAAGTTATGACATTTTTGATTTCAAAGCCAAATTGGATCAAAGTTTGGTTAAGCTGCTAAATTTTGTAACTGCTTCAAAACAGCAAACCCGGGGGCTAAGAACCTCCGCTTTCAGCATTCATTAATCAAGCCTGTTAAATCATTACCCCACCAGGGCTGCTTTGTTGACAGCTCTGCGTGATGACAATGTCAGTGGCACTGTCCCAAGACACATCCAGCGGTGATGTAAAGGACAAGCCTCCCTCACCTCAACTGGTGGGATGGACACTACCACAAAGAATATTTAAGGAAGGAGGTGCGTCCTTGGAAAGCAGCAATTGCAAGAGAGCTCCAAGGCAGGTGAAACGGGCTCAGCTGAAAGGGACAGCAAAATCCTCTCTGGCATCCAGCGCCACCTTACATAGACAGTAAGTAGAATGGCCTTTTTTTTTTTCTTTTTTCACCTTAAATTAGTAGAATGGCCTCTATTTTTTCCACCTTGAAATTAGCAGTGATCCAAATTCCCTATCTCGATATTAAAGCAGTAGATAATCAAGTCCATTGCAAATTCTCCCTTTATGTTATATGTTGTTAGGCTTTGTGACACTGGTTAGAACGTAAAGTGTGCTAACACACCCAATCTATTTGATTTTAGATTGTGATCAGTATTTTAAAGCCATCAACAAGATCCACTACAGCTTCAATAATGCCCCCACAGTTGAAAGCCGAGATGAACGTCATGCCCAAGGTTGTCCAGGGGGATTTGGAGAGTCTGTCTCCAGAAGCGAGGGATTTCATCGAAACCAATGCCAAGCTGTGCCAGCCTGAGTGCATTCACATCTGTGATGGCTCGGAAGAGGAGAACAAAAAAATTCTGGACATCATGGTGGAACAAGGCATGATCAAGAAGCTGAACAAGTATGAGAACTGGTGAGTAGCCTACATGAAGTCAAGTAACATCTCAGAATTGGAAAATTCATTTTCTATCCTGTTTACTTTAAAAACTTCTTATAACTCTCCAATATTTGCTTTCCATGAACATTTCGGAACTTTAGCTTACATAGGTGAAATACTCAGGAAAAGCAAACTTTGTCCTCTAAAAATTAACATTAAGCATATTATTCAGTTGGACTATCAACTGTATGTTGTCTCTATTGATTAGTTACATCAGGGAACTGAAATAATGTCATGAGACATACGCAACTAATCATTAGCAGTGGCTAAATATTATTGAGCAAATCTTCTTTTGAAGACTTCTACTATTTTAGCCAGTTAGTTTATTCATCACATACTTTTTTGTGGCATTCAGATAGGTCTGTGGGTGTTCAAATGTTATTCAGTACAGGCATTATTCATATCGTACTGATGAGCTTTGACTCTAATGTATTCTGCAAATACTTTTTTCAAATATTTCATAATTTCTCCCAACTAACTGAACATGAAAGGAGAATATTAACAACAAGTACATACTCAGGAATTACGTGCCAACCACGAGATCTTCATGGGAGAAATCTGCAATGACTTTTGAATAACTAAGTGCAGGAATTTGGCAATCTGTTTGCAGACTATTTGGGAGAGAAAAGGGCAAGATTCACCAGATAAATTATTCATTGTTAATTATATGCTTAGCTGTAGTGATGATGGTTATGACAGCCCAACTAGAACATTTTTATACTCATGGAAAATTTCAATGCACAGAGGTGAAAATGTAAAACAATCCCCTCTATTGAAAATAGATGGCAAAAATTCCTTGGAGGGGAAAAAGAATCCCCTTAATAAACTCCTTCACTTTTAATGATCGTGCTTATTCTCAGTATTTCCTTTGTGATGCCTCTAACTTAAAGAACTATGCCAATTCACTAAGCTGGGTTCTGATCCCTCTGGCACTTATACCAACACTTAAACTACTTTCCTTGGCATCCGCTTAGCTCGAGGCATCATTTTATGGTTCCCATATAAAACAACTTCACACTGATGAGAATGAGAATTAAAGAAGATTAACTTTTCCCTGAAAGTTAGCAACAGAGAATAAGGCTGAGATAAGGGGCAAAGGAGTATTAACATGTAACAAGAATTTCCTAGACCATATAATTTGTTATTAGCACTGGAAAGTCTTAAAACATTTTGTATGAGAGAATGTATCTGACTGATTTTTGAGATTATCTGTTATACTGGCTCTGTCACTGTAATTTTTGCCTTACAAAGCATTGTTTTAGCATCCTTTTGTGCCAAATTGGTCCCACAGAAGGGTAAAAATGCTATATTTATAAAGTCTAATTTCCTGATTTTTGGTGAAATGCAGCTGGTTGGCTCTCACTGATCCAAGAGATGTGGCAAGAATTGAGAGCAAAACTGTCATCATCACTCAAGAGCAGAGAGATACCACGCCGATGCCTAAGACTGGAACAAGCCAGCTGGGGCGCTGGATGTCTGAGGAAGATTTTGAGAAAGCCTTCAACACCAGGTTCCCGGGCTGCATGCAAGGTAGGCAAGAAAAAGATGATTGACACTGAACTTTCAGGATTGCAGAGACACTTACTACTGTAAAGATGACAGTTACAAGTCACTGTTATCTTTAAAGAACAATTTGAGCTGAAGATTTAACTTTATACCCCTGATAGTCACTTCATTGGTTTCATGCAGATCTTACCACAGACCCAAATACCTGGGCAAGGACAGCCCTCAGTCTCTTTCCAGCACTGTTGTCTTCCAAAAGAGTGGCAAAGTACAAAACTTTGCGTGACTTTGTTCAGTAAGTCACACAGCAACTAAGCAGCAGATAGGAAGTGAGATGAGAATGAAGGACCCCCCCATCCACAGCAATAATTTCAGATTCAGGGATTTACACTAACAGAGAACTTGACCTTCAACTCCCCTTAGTCCTGGCTAGACAATCTGTCGGAACTGCTGCTTTCAGCATTTAAGATAAAACTTCTTGCTACACAATTCGACAAACAGAAAGCTACAAGCACTCTTGAAACATCATCAGGAGCTCTCACAAGACAAACGGCTCTTAAAGGACTGAGAAACAACCTCCTCGTGAATAAAGGTTACTTCAAAAGTTCTTTGTTTTACTCTTGGCCACATGTTGCTACTCCCTGTTTTCCAGGACGTACAATGTATGTCATCCCCTTCAGCATGGGGCCTATTGGGTCACCTTTGTCCAAGATTGGGATCGAGCTGACGGATTCACCCTATGTGGTGGCCAGCATGAGGATCATGACACGGATGGGAACAGATGTTTTGAAAGCCCTGGGCAATGGGGAGTTTGTAAAATGCCTTCACTCGGTTGGGTGCCCTCTCCCGCTAAAAGGTAAGAGCCATTAAAAACCCCTGGAAATTCCCAGGGCTGTGTTTTGGAGCTCTGTGTGTGTCCTCAGCACATGGGAGACCCTCACCAGAGAAGACCAGGGTGGTTCTGTAACAGCACTAGGTTCAAAACTCAATTAAAGGAATCAAAGCTCAACGAGAGTTTCATGGAAAGGAGATTATTATCCCTGGTACTTACCAGGGATTTCCTTGAAGCATCTGGTGTGGGTTGCTGTCAGAGGCTCAATGCTGATGAAACAACAGCGTGATCAAGCATGGAAATTGCTGCATTCATGAGTACAACATTCTGTTCTGCAGAACCATTAATCAACAACTGGCCGTGCAACCCGGAGCTGACGCTGATTGCTCATCTCCCGGATCGCAGGGAGATCATCTCGTTTGGCAGCGGCTACGGAGGAAACTCCTTGCTGGGGAAGAAATGCTTTGCTCTCCGAATTGCCAGCAGACTGGCCAAAGAGGAGGGCTGGCTCGCAGAGCACATGCTGGTAAGAGCTATTAAATCATGTGTGTTTGAGCAGCCGTTAAACCCCAAATTAGAGCCACATAAATCCATCACCCATCTTGTTATCAATGAAATTAGTCTCACATATGGATAGTCCTGTAACTTTAGATAGGAATGTATCCCGTGCCAGGCTCATGAGGAATAGAAAACTGCTTGCAAGGCCAAGTGCTAAACTTTTAAAATAGTACCTGTAATGGCATAAAACAAGCAAGATTTGGAACTTCTGAGAGTGACTTCTTGGAGGCAGACCCATGTACTTGAGCAGAGCCTGAACATCATCACTGGGCATCTGCTTTACAAGTCTAATAGCTAAAGATTCATACAAGTTTTTAAAATTGTCTTTCATATTATAAAGAGGTCTATGCACTCAAAAACCTGCAAATATTGGTTTTTCTAAGGGAGTTCTAAGGCTGTGTACCCTTCATGCCTTTAATTTCTGCTGTCACTCAAATATTCTACCGCCATAAAATACCACTGCAAAAAAGAACTTCAAAGTGCATAAGAGAACAGTCTCAGAAAAAATATCTGTGGTCTCTGAGAAGAGCAGAAGTATCTACGCACAAAGTGCTTTCCCTTCACTCCACTTGTGCAGCCAAAAGAATATTGCCTCGTTTTCTTCTGTCTCAACAGTGAAACCCAGATGTATATGGTCTTTAATCAGCAAAATAAAGATAAATGTTTATTATGTACAGACCTAACATTTTTTAAAATATAAGAATTTCTTACAGATATTCTAATGGCAAGAGTTGACTCTCTGATTTCGAAAGTACAGTTTGAGATATTTGTCAGCTATATTATGTGGTGCTTTTTCTGTAGGAACAAATGTGCATTATTAAATATCTTACAATTTCCACTTGCTGGGAGACAATCTCCAAAACAAAAAGTGCAAGAAAAAAAGACTGTGTTTAACAGTTGCATTAATTTTTCAATAGATCCTGGGAATTACCAATCCAGAAGGTAAAAAGAAGTACTTTGCTGCAGCATTCCCTAGTGCATGTGGAAAAACTAACTTGGCCATGATGAACCCAAGCCTGCCAGGATGGAAAATTGAGTGTGTGGGTGATGATATTGCCTGGATGAAATTTGATGAACAAGGTATGGAAATTAAATTGGAATGTTTTACAGGTTGCTGTAGGTGCAGTAAGACATGCTACAAAATTCTGGATAGAATTAAATCAGTATGATTTACTTATATTTTGTCATTTAACTTCCAGGCAACTTAAGGGCAATCAATCCTGAGAATGGCTTTTTTGGTGTCGCCCCTGGAACCTCAGTCAAAACAAATCCCAATGCTATTAAAACCATATTCAAGAATACCATCTTTACCAACGTGGCAGAAACCAGTGATGGAGGTGTCTACTGGGAAGGCATTGATGAGCCCTTGCCAGCTGGAGTGACCGTGACCTCGTGGAAGAACAAGGATTGGACCCCAGACAACGGTACCTGGCCCATGCCATGGCCCTCTCTTGGCTTTCTTTGAAATTAATTAATGTTACTTCTGCCATCATGACCTTTTTATTTCGTTCTGTGCAGGGGAACCTTGTGCTCACCCCAACTCCAGGTTCTGCTCCCCAGCCAGGCAGTGCCCCATCATGGATCCTGCGTGGGAGTCGCCCGAAGGCGTTCCCATCGAGGGGATCATTTTTGGAGGCCGCAGACCTGCTGGTAAGAGATGCAGCAGCCACGTTTCCAGGCTGAAGTGCTGGCCACAGAAGGGTTGACACACAGCTGGCCATAGACATGGGTTTTTCTTTCACAACTGCAAAAGCAAGGAAATAACAATGTTAGTCCAATTTCTCCGTGTTAGCCTTTGGCACACACGCTTCCAGCCACTGGTATTGCAGTGTCTGAGTTGTTTGATGTTAGCACAAAACACATAATAATAATAAAGGGCTGGAGGGAGATCAGGACCCACTAACCTGGGTAGTAGACACATAGAAAATTGCTGTATTGGCCTCAATTTGCTTGTAGTTTAACTAGTTCAGTTAGCAAATGTTTAGAGAAATGAATCAGTTTTAGATAGTTTAAAGAAAGGGAAGTAAAATAAATTGTCCTGTTAAAGATCACCTAAAGTTGGAAAAGAAATAGAAGTAATGCTAGGTCTGAGTCTAATATGACCACAGGACCAGATTCAATTTCCACTAAAATCTGCTGGAGATTCTGATGTCCCAGATATCTCCCACTGAGCAACTAAACATGGATGTGTTCAGTAATCAGTAGCCAGTTTTGAAAACATTCATTTAAACTTATTTGCTGTAAGAGAGCAGGAAATGAACTGATTTTAAAAAACAGGAAAAAGTAGACTATATCATCCCGTGACATGCATTCAGCACTATCTCAGATAGCAAAACCTGTTATAAAAATGTTTCTGGCCCTCTAATTACTGAAGTGATTTTGTTCTTTTTTAGGTGTCCCTCTTGTATATGAGGCCTTTAACTGGAAGCATGGAGTATTTGTAGGAGCAGCCATGAGATCTGAAGCAACAGCAGCTGCTGAGCACAAAGGTAAATCAAAATTTAATCTGCCTACCTGTATTAAAAGCAGTCCCCTCTGGACTGCCTGCCCTCTCCTTCCCCTCGCTCTTTCACATTTCAGTCTTGGCAGATAATTTTGCAACCTGTGCATTTTCACAATAGGAAATATTTGCACTGGAATTAAGAGCCAAATTCTCTGTAAAAGTCAAATTAAGCAAAATAATCCCTTAGGTGGCAAGTATACAGAACAGGATGCAGACACAGGGTTGCCAGAAGCCTTGACAGGGAGTTCTTGTTACAGTCTGGGATAAACAAACTTAAATTTTCTCTTCTGCTAGAGCTCAACATAGATGCGTGAATGATAGCCATCTCTTGAGGATCTTCATTTAAGCTGCTTGACCTGAGATTTAAGAAGTTTAAAAACAAAAATTAATTTAATTTCTACCTTTTTTTGTACATCAAGGATAATGCTTGTGTTGTTTCTTAAAGCTCTTTGGTTCAGAAGGATGGTGAAGGGATTATGGGTATTAAACCCTGGGAGGATCTGAATCTTTGTACTTTAGAATAAATGTGCTATGTATTCCCTTACCTTCTCCATCTGTGTTTTGAACAGGCAAAATCATTATGCACGATCCATTTGCCATGAGGCCTTTCTTTGGCTACAACTTTGGCAAATACTTGGCCCACTGGCTGAGCATGGCCCATCGTCCGGCTGCAAAGCTACCCAGGATCTTCCACGTTAACTGGTTCCGGAAAGACAGCCAAGGGAAATTCCTGTGGCCTGGCTTCGGGGAGAATTCCCGTGTGCTGGAGTGGATGTTCAACAGAATTGAAGGGAAAGCCTCTGCCAAACCAACTGCCATAGGTTACATCCCTACTGATGCTGCTTTGAACTTGAAGGGTTTAGAAGATGTCAACCTGACCGAACTGTTTGATATCTCAAAAGAGTTCTGGGAAAAAGAGGTAGAAGAAATCAAGCAATACTTTGAAGTGCAAGTTAATGCTGACCTTCCCTATGAAATAGAAAGGGAATTGCTTGCCTTAGAGATGAGGATAAAACAGCTGTAAGCTGATCAAACCCACAATTATTTATCAATTCGCACACACTAAGACAGGGCAAACACATTTCACCAAATCACCACTGGAAGCATAACAGCACACTGATGGGCAGGGGGTTATAATGAAAGTAGGTCATAGCTTAGTTAGGATATAAATACAGACATTCTAGAAATAACTCCAGACCTAATGATTTATAACTGCATCGGTTGTTGTGAATAGGTGAGCAGCTGTGGGAGTGCATGTACACAGGGTCTGAAACCCCTGCTGTGTCACTTACATGCACACAGAGCCATGATGAGTGTAAATTATTTGCCTAGTTCTGCGTATACAATCCAAACCAATCCAGCCTTCAAGTTGTAGCACATTGTTTCCATCACAGAAACCTCTGGAGTCTCAGACTCTGCAGGAAAGAGGAGAGAAAATTAGATGCTGTATATATGTACTACCTAAACATATTTCATGGCTTAAATATTTTTTAGAAAAATGAAGTCGTAACTTCTATCAGAGTGAAAGATGACTTTATATTACTAATGCATATTTAAGATATTGCTATTATATATTACTCATGTTCCTGTGATTTCCAGATGTTTTGAATGGCTTGTTCTTAAACTATAAAATAAATGTTTATACAAAATATTACCTCATTTCCAGTATTCTTGCTGTTTATAAACTGCATGCATATAAATTGAGCCTCCTGTCAATACCACAGCACAGGGAGAGATTCACATGTGGAAGTTAGATGTTGACTAGAGTTGATCTGCTACTCCTAAGCCAACTGGTTTAAGCCACATACTGTCTTTGCAACTTTGATTCAAGCCAAGGAATGGTCCAGAAATTATGATACCAGCTGTGAGCAGTCATCCAGCTGGTGACACACTCTCCATAACTGGGCATTGTTAGTTACTGCAGGCATTTATAAAACAAACTACCCTCTAGGAAAGCCCCATATTAGGACCTTGCTCATTTGTTAAAGTCATAGGATTTGTCTCTGTTCCACAGTACCTTGGCTTTTGCAAGAGTAACGAGTGCAGCTGTTGAAGTAAAGACAATTTGGGAAAAAGTTCTCCAGATTTGTCGGGATGCCTAAAGCCTTAGAGCTCAATGAAAATCAGGGTAGGAGCCTGTGTTGGCTTCCTTGTAGAGCCAAGACACTAAGACCATCCCGTGTTCTCCCAGTTAGAGGTGTCATTTATGTGCTTCCCACATCCCTGGCAGGTATCCTGCTTTTTCGCTTTGAATGCTTGATCTCCCAAAACATATTGCAAATATTTGCTTAGCAAAAAGAAAATCACTTACATTGTGTAATAAGCCTTTTTACAGACCTTGCTTCCTTGCAGAGCAAACAGTGCCGGGGCTGGTCAACAGCTGCCCTTCAAAGTTTGCTAGGAGAGGTCACATAACCTGAAAAGGCTCTAACCACCCCCTGACTCCATATTTAAGACTTAACACAAACATTATCAGTTCTGAAGTGAATAATAGAGCCCAACTCAATGCACAGGTCAGACAGAGAACAGACAATAGAAAGCTGTGATGGAAGTGGAGGAGAGTGGTGCAGCCTCTGTGGAGGTGATCAAAATCACATCTGCATCTCCTATAGGGTCACCTATATGTGTGCTCTTGAGCAGGCTCCAAATCAATGGAAAAGTCAAGGTGAAAGTCAATAAATAAGTCAGAGGAAGTGAGCCAAGGAAGACTGGAATACACACTCCTCAGATTCAAGGATTACTATCAAGTGTATAAAATAAAGTTGTTAATAAAGTAATTCTATAAATAGCTGATGAAAAGCCTGGGCCGTTCCCAAACTGATATGACAGCACTGGACTGGTATTTGGATATGTCTAAGGAAGAACAGGGAGAGCTGAGAAAATTCATCGTGGTAATATCAGAGAGTTATGGCCAGTTACAGCCTCAGAGTTTCTTAGAGGCCTCGGGAGAGGATCGCGGCCCTGAGCAGCGCAGACGTGTTCCAGGCACAGCTTGAAATGCTGCCCAGGAGATGTACAGAAGCTTGGGGCTTTCCAGAGCTCTCTGAGCACTCCAGTGTGCTGCTCTGCCTTCCCAAACACAACCAGGCTCCAATGAATGTTCCAAAGAAACGACTCCTACTTCCTGCCAGAGGAATCTGTGCCAGGGGCCCAAGCCCAGCAGGCATATGGACATGGGAAAACCAAGTGACACTTCTCCCATAAAATGCTGCTCCGTGAGGAGATATAGATACCATCACTGAGGTCTTACAGCACACGCCCAGTTAGCAACACTGCTGTTATAAAGTGCTAACTGCCTTGAGAATATCTTACCCAGCCCAAAACACTGGCTTTCATATTCTGACTAAACCCCTGCTTTCTCCTCCTTACCCCAAGAAATTGGGGAGTTTCCCTTCCTTTGACCGGCCGCTGCCCTCAGGTTGTGCTCTGGGTGTTTTTCCTATGTAACACAGCACTACTCATGGACAGTGACTATCACAAGCTCCTCTGGCAAAAAATATTTAAACCATTTTTGGTTTTCCCACTGCGCACATTTTAACCACATGCACCTTTTCAAACACTGCTCAGAGACAAAGATCATTCCGGAAACCAGAAAATGGGGGAAAAAACCTGCTGTACTGTTAGGAATGAGAACAAGAAAATGAGTTTTTGCATGAGTCATTCAATAGCTCCTTTGTATGTAAATATATCCTCAGCCCATCAGCATCTATGGGGAGTACAATTTACATTTTGAATGATCAAAATGTTTAGTATTGGCAGTGAAAATGTTTAAAAAGAGAGAAGGCGGTGGTTTAAAATTTAGAAACTTACTCAACCGTGCCAGATTATGATCTCAACTCTTCTCCCTCCAACAAATACTATGCTCCATAAAAACAAAATGCTTTTAAATTGAAATTTGGAAGTTCCCCTGATTTTCAAAAGAAAGAGGGGAAGGCAACAAATGCAATAAATTTCAACAAATTAGTAGAGAAATATAAAACTTGGCCTATTAAACGCAATTCAGAGAAGGGAAGCACAGGCAAGACTAACACACGAAGTGTACGGAGCCATAACATTTGCAACAGCTGTGTTATGAAATGCACTTGGTATTCTGGGAAGTGAGAAACAAAATACTTTGTTAAAACACTTGTGGATGTACCGGTGGCTGAGAAGAAGAGAGACAAAATTAAAATCACAGTTTAACCATTAATGCTCTTGAGGATACGATCTCTGGTGCCTTGTTTGTGCCGTGATTCACTGGACAAGAACACTGTGATGGATGCACCGCATCCAGGAAAAGCTGTGCTCAACTGCCCTAAATTTAGCACAGTCCCTCAGGCAAAAAGTCTGGCCTCAGTGCCAAGTGCTCCTGTTAGCACAGATAAATCCAGAGCTCAGACCTAGACCTTGGCCCAGTCCTTGCACAGGTTGAGAAGCCTCCAAGCCCGATGCCATCCTTTGGACTCATTTCTCATGGTTCAAGGTCAAGTTTTGACTGTGTTTTGTCTTGTTCCTTCAAATCCCTTTCTCAGATGTCAGTCTCAGCAGTAATTAGCTTGAGTATATAAGATATCCACACACCTGGATTCTGTCAACATCATGAAGGTTAAACCTAGTAAATAAATAAACCTGAAAAGCAGCATCCGGCTTGCTGCAGAACTCATGTTGGAAAATTGGGAAACCAAACTTCAAACCTCTCACAATTCTGGGATGATATTTTCAGGAAAAGAAGCAAAATTCAGAGAAATGGCATTTGTGCTCTGGGAAATGCTGTTTTCCAAAAATCTTGGCTGCCATAGTAACATGATTTATTCCATACTTTCAGCAGTATAGTCAGTCAGCTCCCCAGCTAAAAGACAATTATTGTAACTAGAGATGTACCTGGCTGGAAGACTGTGAGAATGCTGCTATGGATGGCAAAGCAGAGCACTCTAAACTCCAGATTAGTAATTGTTAGTGTTGATCGTGGAGGACATTTCTGGCAGTGGTTTAACCTCAGCAGTACAAAAGGGCTCATTGGTCAAATTAATGTTGGCAAATCCTCCTCACCGAGATTCCAAACCACGTCCAGCCCCATCTGTGAGTCCTTATGCAAAACAGCTAGGTGGGGAAAATGAGAAAGAAAAACCACAAATTGCTATTGTATTCCTTTACTGCATTCTGCAGCCACCATGGATATGTTGGCTGCAAAACTTTATCAGAGAAGGATTTTGTGAGCAAATTGCAGAAATCCACATAAATTAATATGCTAAATTCAGGCTGTGTCTGCTCCTTGCAAACAAAAACATGGTCATGATGCCTTTACTCTACAAGGCCATGCAAAAGACCTCTGAGTTGTCCCTACCCAGCATGAAGGGCTTTGTGCTGCCTTTGATGCCATCAGTGACGATCACCTTGAAATTTGTTTTGCTCTTCCTCACACTGGTGCCTCTTGCCATGCCTTTTCTCCAGTGAAAATGTGACCAGACATAGGTTCTGAGAGGATTCTGCCTTCAGCTTTCCTCCAAGCTGATAAGCTGCAAGCAGAACTTTTCCTAATACACATCCCAGAAATGTTCTTTTTGTCTTCTTTGGAAATGTCAGATGTTGGCCATTGGAAAAGGGAAAACATCTGGTTTAATCCTCCCAAAGGAACATATCAAAATTTTTGTGCTGTTTCTTATGCAGCCTCAAGGCCTTTTATTCAGCTAAAAAATCCCTTTGTAAACTGCTGCATTTAATTTTTGTTGGTTTTGTTCTTTTTTTGAACCAAGAATGTAGTTTTTGTTCTTTTTCTTGTAAAGCATCACAAGGCCATTTCCCAGGTTGAGATGGCCAAGGAACAGTTCCTCCCAGAAATTTGATCCTGATAAACAGCTGTTCTCCAGCACAAACTAAGCTCATCCTCCACAGAAAATAGCTCCTTAGGCTCACAATAAATAGATCTTACCCCTGCTGTGTATAGATTTGTGGGCTTTAAACTAAACTGATAGTCTGAACTTGTCATCCTTCCCATCTCATCAGAAATCCTAGAAAGGGCCTGTCACCATGGTGGAGGTTGGCACAGCAACAGCACAAATGCCAGCTCTGAACGTGAATAGAACAACAAAACCTTGTTTTACCCACTGAAAACCATCACTATATTTATCTGTGTCTTCCTGTCTTCCTGAACAGATGAGAAACTTCCCATGGTGTTCTGGAGCTCCAGATCCTGAGAGCAGCTATGAATAGCGGCTTTAAATTTATCCAAGGTTGGAAAGAGAGCGAAACCTAAAGCTACAAGACGATGGCAGTTCAGCTGGCTGGGAAGCCAGCAGAGCCTTGCAAGGGGCATGGAGATAAATTCCCACCCACAGGGTGAACAACATCACCATCCAGGTCCAGCAATGCTGCAGAAGTGGGGTGACTTTGAATGACATGGAACCATGAGTGGTAAAACTCTCCCAGGAGTTATTCCTGCTGGCAGGAGCCAGGAAGGTGGTGAGAGCCATGGGAAGCTTCTGCCCTGACCCTCATTGAGCACCCTGACTCCCCTGGTCCTTTTCCTATAGCTCATTCATGTCTGCCCAGGCTAAGGTAAGTGTGCCTGGACTTTAGTTCCACCTCAGTCCCTTAAATAAGTCTTAAATAACAACTTCATGGAGAGCCCCACGGCTGGGACAGTGGAGCTGGACAACAGAGCTCCTGCTGGCTCTGGTGGTGACAGAAAGAATCTGCACAAAAACAAACCCCAGCAAAAACCCCACATTCAGCCTGGTTTTGCCTTTCAAAGTGATACTACCAACAGTTTTTTGAAGCTCCAGAGGTAACCAATAGGGAAAAAACCCCAATTATAAATTAGCTATAAATTTAAACTAGGACAAGAGTTGGGAAAGGGAGGGAGAGGCTGTTTGAGAGCTGTGGGTTGACTGGTGGTCTTAGAGTACAAAAACAATTGCCTTCTGACACTAATAAGTAGAAGCAAGCCTTGGATTCCGTGGCGTTTTCTTGGTCTTTATTCTGTAGAGACAGAAATCTGGCTCTATTTCATCATAGTTACCTACACTCAGGCACCCCTCCACCCTTGAAGGAGATTAGTAGTGATAATGCATCTGGTACCTGCCCCAGCAATAACAGATCTATGTGGAGAGGATTACAAGAAATTGTTTGGACTTCTGCCCAGCCCTAGAAGTCCCACCAACCATTTCCAAAAGTCCCATCAGTTTTTACGGCTTGTCTCTCAAGAAGGCTGCAGAAACCTACATGAGGGAGAGACTTTAAAAAGATTTTTGCAGACATTTATTTCTGGCCAAATTATGATTGCTTGGAGGAAAAAGAAGCCACCATACAAATCTTGTTAGAGACTTCAGCAGGAACTCACAAACCCATGCAGAACCGAGATAAGCTAAAAAAAGCAATCGCATCCAGGAAAGAAAGACAGACCAGCCAGCCAAATGCAACTCTTAATTCCAACCCGTGACAGACCCCTGGGGCAGCTCCAAAGCCACTTAGCACAAGTGTGGAGCTGGGCCAGGAGGAGTTGCTGGCACCAGAAGAGCAGCTCTGGCAAGTCCACGCTGCAATTTGGTGATTTGCTGAGGGGGACAGACTCAGACAGGCTCGGTACCCACAGGACCCATCCCCAAAACCCTGCAAGCTGACAGCTCCAGGGACACTGTGATCCCTGGGCTCCCTGCACATGTAGGAAAGCAGAGTAACAGCACATCTGTCAACAACACAAAAACACACCGGCAGTGCTCGGTGCGGCTTGGCAGGAGCCTGGATCGGCCGTCTGCAGTCCAAGGTCTAAAGGGCAGTCTGCCTTCCAAGACTCCTGCAGCTCCAAGGAACTGTGTCCTGGAGCAAGTATCAGTGACTGGGCAGCCCACAGGCCCCCCTGCACATGCCCTGCAAGCACCCTGCCCACATCCTGCTACACAGGAGGTGAATTTCCCAGGGAACCCAGGGGATTAAAAAAGCACGCAGAGCATCTTGAGAGGCTAAAGGTTAATCCCTGTGCCCCTCAGACCCCTGCCATGGACCTCACCAGATGGACTGCTCTGCCTGCACAGGTGGAGCACATGGCACCCAGCACAGAATTACCAGGCACTGGGAATATTCACTACAGCGAGGACTGGGAAGTGCTTTCTTTTCAGGGACACAGTGCAGAGAGCTGCCGGGAAGGCGACTGTACTGATTAGTCTTGTGCAGAGCTGTGAGACTGCTGACAACTGCCTGGCCTGGGGGTCCCCAGGCAGCACTGCTCAGTGCTGTAGGAGGAAGGTAAAGGAGGGGGACCAGATGGTTTCTAGCAATGACAGCTACAAAACTCCCTGCAGGCTGTGTCACTCTGCTACTCTATCTCCAAACAAGCAGCTCTCACATACAGCTACACCCTTAGACAGTGGAAGCTTCTTCTGTTCCAGTTGCTGGAGAGCATCTCCCAATCTCCTGGTCCAGGTGAGTATGTTTGCTGGATGGCCAAGGCAGGGCAGCTGCTCCCAAGACATTTATGATGGTGCTGATTATTTTGAACTATGAATTTGGACAGAAACCATGTTGGACCCTAAATGTTACTGCCAGGCAGAAGAAAACTCATGAATCTCCAGCAATCTTCCCAACATCGTGATTTTAAAGCATAAAATGTATATATACTGGAAGAACCACTACAGCTGTGGCTGCCTTGGTGAAGCCATTAACAAATGCAGTTTAACATGTCCAAGTGCAGCCAGCGCTGACTGGGGGCTGCCAGGTCTTTCTCCCATCCTTCTCCCCCCCGTTGCTCTGCTTATTGTTTGCTTCATTGTTAATCCCACCTAATTTAAAAATAGGAAATTGATTTCTTATGTATCCATTACAAACCAAATCATTTCTTTATTACAGCAAGGATCATATTTCATAAGCAAGTCATGGAAAATTAAAACCATGCCTGTTGCTTTGATGAAATAATGGAGAAAAGTGCTGGAGGGGAAGGCACAGACAGATGGGGGCTGTCATGCAACCAGTGGTGCAAGTTAACTCTTTGCTCCCATCCAGGGCTCCCAACACTGCCTGTTCTCCTCCCCCAAGCTTCTGGTTATAGTGCTAAGTACTCCCTTATCCCTGAACCTCCAAAGCACCTCAGAGAAGGAATGCAAGCCCTCTGAACAAAGTGGGTCAGCGATTTTGGAGGTTTTGTTGTTAACAGAAGGTTTGCAGCCTGCCTGTGTGCAGAACCAGATTCCTCCCAGTGCTGACACTCCTGAAATTCAGGGCTTGTTGCTGTTGCACAGCGTGCACAACACAGGGACAAACACCAGCCATGCTCAGCCCAGGAGTCCCTGTAGCATAAATATTTCCAGGCCTTGGGCGTATTTGACCATTGTGCTGTACTGCTGGGAAGGAGGATTCAAACTGAAGGGGAACCACGATTGCCTGGAGAGATCTCAGTGTCCACTGCACACAGGTTATGTCAGTGCAGCAGGCACCACATCGACACCAAGTTAGCAGTGTACTGTGACTTGGGGTGGATTATAAATTAAAACAAAATCCACTGTGTGCATTGCTGAGGATTTATGGACTGTTCTCTGAACCTCCCTGTGGAGCAGACAGGACATGGGTTCTCTGAAGAGTAATCCAGATAAGTGCTACAGCCCGAAGACATTGCAACATCCAGCCCAAAGTTCATTGGCTACTTCATTAATGTGTTGATCCCCAGGAATTACAGCCAAAAACACCCTCTGCAATTTCCCCATCAGAAGCAAAAAGAACACTGAGCTATCACTGCAGAATTCTTTTTGTAATGTATCATCTATAGATGTATCCATATAAAAATGCCACTTCTGAGGACAAAGAACAAGCAAAACTGTCACAACAGACCACAGGCAGACTCCGTGAGAGTGAAGGGTAGCAGAAGAGATTGTTTTAGAGCAGTAATTCATGTCTAGCCTGTTCAATTCTGAGCACACCCTTTTGAGCAAGTAACTATTTGGTTTCACTTCTTCAGGAAAAGAATCTCCCATTTTGAAAAAAAGACCTCATTTTACAGTATCTTGCAAGTCTGGGTTGCTCTCAAAGCCTGCCATAGAATCATTTAGGTTGGAAAAGACCTTTAAGATCACTGAGTCCTCATGGCTCAGGGACTTGCTGTTCTTCCTGGAAGTCAGGGCCAGAGATTACCATCCTAAAGTAATTCTTACACCAGGTAAGGGGACTGGAAACCCTCACCTGATCCTGCCCCAGCTCTGGGAGGAGCCCAGCCAGCCACCAGCAGGTATTTGCCAGTTCACTGCAAAGAGCTTCCTTACAAGGGAGCCAAAGGAAGGCCTTTAAAACTCTTTATGGTCCCTTTGTGCTGATGATTCTCAGAATAGAAGAACAAGTTTTGTGACTCAGTGGATGTGAAGGAAGCAGGCTCCTTCCAGGAACATCCTGCACTGGCCCTGCAGCCCCCACCTCCCTCCAAAGGGCTTCTTTGAAGTTGTGTCACTGGGACATGCCGTGCCCCTTTCTACCAGTTTCTGTACTGGCTGCTGCCATGTTCAACCAACTTATTCATGCAGTAAACATCCCAAGAAATATCTGTGTAAACTACTGTAAGTTATGTCCAAGCAGCTCCAAGATCAACTAAAAGGACCAAAACTCTCAGCTTCTGTAGAGTTCTCCTATGTGAGAGGCATTTCAGTTTCCTCTTAGGGGGTATTGGGATTTTAATAATTATCAAGTACCTGATATAATTATTTTCAAGAAGTTTCTTCTTTGGTCTTTTCATGCATCATCCAAAAAAAAAATACTCAATAGAACTCTTGGAGGATAATTTTCAAAGTGATGCAATAAGTCACCAAAAAAATTCAGGAATTCAGAAACATTCATTTGCACTTGCACAGCAGAGCCGACTCACCAGGCTGATATTTTAATGGGACCACTGGATGTTTTCATTAGCTGCGTTTGCCACAATGACAGCAACAATAACTCCCAGACAGAAGTCGAGACAAGATGCAGTAATTAGGTCAAACCTTCGGGACAGAGCTGTCACCACAGATATAAATGTAAGTTACTCTCTCACTGCCCAAGCTCTGCAAGATGTGCTGTTCACTGGGTTGTCTAAACGTGATAAAGAACGGGAAGAAATGAGGGTCATTCTGCCTTTTGCTGTTCTTCACAATTACCCCGTGTTTAATTGATCTTGATTAATTATTTAAGGTAAACGGAGCTTTCCTGACCTAATGGCAGCATGTAAACTGATTAACTTTACAAAGCCAGCAAAATTATCTGCGCAGTGAGATCGGCTCTTGTAATCCATTCGTTATGCCAGGTTATCCTGTGTCAGGGCCAAGGATGTGCTGCCAGACACAAGAGGAGATCGTGGGGGGGTGGTGAGGGTCAGACTCCCCCAGCCCCTTGGCACCGGTGGGAAGGGGGGAGGAACAGGAATATGGGGGAGAGGAGAAACTGTCCTGAGCTCTGGTAGCTCATGCTGCCTCCTGAGCCTGCACCCCAGTGGGCTTGGGGAAAGGAGAAGAGGAAGACAACCACTTTCCAGGTGGGAGGAGGGCTGGGAGCACACGGGGAGCTCGAGGGAGGTGGCAGAGCAGTGACAGGGAGCAGGGCAGGTTTGAGCAGCCCAGCAGGACCCAGCTGCAGTTTGGCTCACAGACCCAGCACTGCTGCCTGCACAGCCCAGCCCCAGAGGCAAATGCAAACTGGCCCTTTGCCTGGCTTGATTTTGGCAGCCCTGTCTGTAACATCACCATGGGTTACGGGGCAAAAAAATGTTTATTTTGTGCAGATAATGCCTATCTTACCTGAAAATCAATCCGAGATAAAAGCTTTCCGAGAGATCCTGCTTAGATTTGCGTGTGAGCATTGCAAGGGGAACAGCAGTGCCCTACCAGGCTGATAAGCAATCTGGTAACATTGATTCCTTATGTATCTCAGTAAATTATGCATATTGGAAGGAAGTGATTTGTTTAGAGATCCACAGTATCCCCCATCCCTTCTGGCCAATCACTAAGGCAGGTACACAGATAAATGAGAAGAAAACACTCATCACCACTTTGGCTTCAGGGCAGAAGCAGATAAGGCTGATAAGGCAGCAAGTGAAATTCCCCCTCCAGGCTCCCATACAAATAAATACCTACTTGGGTAGGTACATATATTGTCAAAGCCACCAAAGGCTTTGACACCATCTCCCTCCTTTTTAAACAGAGATTCGTGAAGTTACATGAGCCATATTAAAAAAAAATGATAGAGGCTTTCTGACAAATTGCTGATACTTCAGGTTTTTGGGGTCATTTTCCCCCACCCCGGTTTCTTTTACATCTCATCAGTTCCTTCCCCGTATTTATTTCTATTTGGTTTTCTACCTCTGGGAGCAGAGCAAGCCATCAAACCTGGATTAAACATGACACAAAAGAATTCAAGCCTTGACATGGCCAAAATATTGGTTTCTAATGAAACCAAACAAAAGACCAGGGTGAAGTAACTGTTTCAGCAGCTTGTGCAGCCATGCAAATAGATGTTGCCAAGGGAGACTGAAGAGAGATAAAGATCCACCACCCCTCCCGAGCTCACAGAGGAAATGTTCAGATCCAAACTCCATTTCCCAGCAGCATTCACCAGTCCAGCTTCAGCTGAAATGGTGGATAAGCCACATTTTTTAAAAATTAATGTTTCAAAAAAGGACAGCAAAGTTCAGGCTTCCCAGCTGGGCACCAGGAAGGCATTTCCTCTTGGGGCAGGCTTCATTTCCAAGCCGTGGGACATCTGCAGTCTCCAACCTGTGAGGAAGGGGTTGAGCTGACCCCAGGGCTGACCCAAGCCAGCAGTGTTTGTTTTTTATGGAAATACGTATTTCTTTGGAAAAATATGTATCTCACTGGCAACCCCTGGACTGACCAGGCTGCCTCAGTCCAGCTGCTTCCAAGGCTGGAAGAGCAGAGCCCCACGTCCTGTGGTGCCAGGGATGTGCCAATGCTGCTCCTGGGGAGGCTCAGGGTGAACATCAGGGAAGTTCTCCTGCAGGGTTGGTGCAATGCAATGAGGCTGCCCGAGAGGCCAAGGAGGCTCTTTTCTTGGAGATGTCCAGGCCAAGACACAGCTGACCCAAAACAGCACTGGCAACAGCTCAGAGACCAGATCAGAGCCCTCCTGAGGTCCCTCTCACCCAACACTTCCATCAACAGGACAGGAAATCAGTGCAAAAAGGGGCAAATACAAGACTGACCACAAAAATACAACCAGCAGGTCCAGAAAAGAGGCAGCTCTAAAATTATTGCCTTTATCCCTGTGGGTTAATTAACATTGAACCTGATAAAGCCTAACTAGACTTTTGTTTTAATTAAGAGAAGGGGCCCCTTGGCAGCTCCCCCTCCATCCCAGGGACACCCACGCCAAGCAAAAACACCCAGGAATGCAGCTCCAGCTCAGCTGCTGGCGTAACGTGTTTGTTGTCCCACTGTTGGATTCCTGCTGTCCAGGCTGCACTTTGGAACATTTCACCTGTGTGCACGGAGCCAGCACTGCAACCTCCAAGGTAAACACTCCTCTCAGAGGGCAACACACGCATTTGTTAAGCAAACCCATGGACACATCGGCTTTGTTTGTGTTCAGCCTTTCCTGCAAATTACCTGGGCAGACTGTGCCAGTTTTGCAGGAATCAGAGGGGTTGTGCTGGCCTGGGGGGCTCTGCTGTGTGAGGAGGGGGCTGCAGAGCAATTCTGGTGAGGGTGGGGATGCAAAGCATCGCAGCAACACACCAGGTTCATGGGCTCCCACTGCCCCAAGAGTAAAACCAGTTGGTTTTAGTGGTTGCCTGGGTCTGGAGGGGGCCAGGAAGAGGGGAAGAGGCAGGGCTGGCTGAGGCTGGGGTGAGCAGGGACAAGCAGCCCAGAGGAAAGCTTCTTGGGAGAAAGAAATGCAAGCAGAGCTGCAAGCATTTTTTAGTCCACGCACTGAAGACACATTGGGAAATGCTTCCAAATATATCAGATCCTTCCCAGGATTGCTGCCTGTGGGCTGAGGAGTGGCACAGAACTTAGGGAATGCAGCCCCAAAGGAGACCTGACCCAAACACTGCACACACTGCCCCAGGTGTGTTTGGTGGTGCACAGGACCCTGCAGGATTTCAAAAGGCTGCAAGGAGACCTGTGCCTCCAGCAGAGACCCAAACACCCTCCAGTCCAGGCCAGCAACTGAGGCACAAAGCAGCACAAAGTCCCTTCACAGGAGCTGCTGCCCACCCAGCCAGGACAGACACTGCATTAGCACAGGGCAGGCTGCCTTGGGTCACTTGGTCTCAACTCTGCATGAAAGCAAGCAGGATTTGGGGGTCTGTAACTGGCTGCTTTGTTTGTTTTACAGGCACATCTTGTTTCAGAGATTACCACCGAAGGCAAGTTCAACGTGGTGCCAGAAGTTCCCCTGTGAACACACAAGTGTGCACCCCTTTTGGAGGGACCACAGTGCTGGGGCTTCAGTGTCCCAGGCCACAAACCTGCTTTGGCAAACTGCATTAGCCTAAAGCCCCTTCGCAGGAGACTGAACTCCCCTGCAAACAGCAGACCTGTTTCTGTGGCTCAGCTGCCATGGGCACTAAGCTGCAGTGCCTTGCCTGTGCATTGGAGCCCTTCTTGAATTGATGTTTGACCCCAGCAACCTCAAGGGACACAGCAGAGAGGTGCCTCACCTCTGGATTCCTGCCCAAGAGTTTAATGCAAGCCTGTACAAACGTCATCTGAAGTGAAGTTGGCATCATCTGTGCTCATTCCAGACAGGGATCTCCTCCCACCCAGGCACCCTCCCAAGATAAAGCTGTCCCAGCTAGTACCAAGAGATCCAGTTCAGCACATGTTGCCTGATTGTTTACACAATATGGGACTTATCTCTTACTGTACAAACAGAGAGAGCAGGGCAAAATAACATCTCTCTACTCCCCTCCTATCTTACAAGAACAAAGCAACCAGAAGTTTCTGTGCACTAAAGGAAAAGAAAAAAGAAATCAAGATACTCTGGGCTGACACAAGTTGTGAAAACAGGTCTGCAGGTCAGGGTGCCCTGGGAGGAGCGCTGGCTGTGTGTGTTGGAGCACTAAGCCCCTCTACAGAGTGGTTCTCATAACCACCCTCATTCGTCTCAACAGAGCAGCAAAGTAATTGCTGTGATGCTGCAGGACAAGGGGACTCTGCTGCCCACTCAGCTGCTCCAGGCTTGGCTCTGGAGGTCCCAGAGCAGCCAGAGCCTGCTGAATGGCAGCCGTGGCACTGCCACCCATCAGCAGCACTGGGGAGGTGTTCCCACAGCTCACATGCAATTTCTGTGTGCTCATATTTAACAATAAGCCCTTTTAGTTCCTGCAGATATCTTTCCCTGTGGAACTGTGAGCAGGAAACTTTTCCAGCAGAAATATCAATGGGGGAGTAGCTTTGCTGCCCCTTTTGCAAACTGGGGCAGGTGGGAACCACTCTGGCTCAGGGATGGCCCAAGCCCTCCTGCCAGGTCAAATCAGGCTGGAAGAGAAGACCCACAGCCCAAAGGCTGCAACCTGTGTGCATGGACAGGGACAGAACACTCAGAGGGCAGGACAGGAGGCAGGAAGGAGTCACAGAAAAGAATCAGATGAGCAAGACTTCAGCCCTGCTGCTCACCATCCCCATCACCCCATTCATCATCCCCACCTCCCTACAATGGGGCTCACTCCGAGCCTCTCCATCCCCAGGCAGAGACAGCCCCAACACCCACCTCCATGCAGCAACACTCTCCATCACGGCCAGGAAAATCCCTTACTCCTGCTCCCCATGCAACTCCCAGCCAGGGCTCCTGCCCCTGCTCCTTATCACAGGGCCTGCCCACCCTCCAGGTGCCCCTCATGTGCCATTCACCCCTCCTGCCTGGTTCTGCCCCACTCCCCCCAGCTGCTGGGGACGTGGGGGAGCAGTGGGTTATCCTGACAGTAGAGGGGATGGAGAGGGGACTAAGAAGCCACCCTCCCCTTGGAATTCAGCATGTCAGAAATTGGGGGTAGTCGGGGGTACAAACAGCCACGGGATGTGTTGCCACGCTCTCCCAAATCCTGCTTGGATAACTTCAAGCATCCTTATTCCAGCCCAGCCTGGCCGTGGATGTCCCCATACATGCTCGCCACCCTCCTCTCATCCCTGGCTGCGGGAAACCGGGCTGATCCATCCCGTGCCTCCAAGAGCCGAGCCCCTTTCCCCGGGACAGCCCTGCCAAGAGGCTCCTTCGCTCGCCATCTCGTGGTGGCACAGGCAGCCTGCCACGGCCCGCGTCCCACGGCCCGCGTCCCGCATCCCTCCTGTCCGCATCCCGCATCCCTCCTTGTCCGCATCCCGCATCCCTCCTGTCCGCATCCCGCATCCCTCCTGTCCGCATCCCGCATCCCTCCTGTCCGCATCCCGCATCCCTCCTGTCCTCATCCCTCATCCCTCCTGTCCGCATCCCGCATCCCTCCTGTCCTCATCCCGCATCCCTCCTGTCCGCATCCCTCATCCCTCCTGTCCTCATCCCGCATCCCTCCTGTCCTCATCCCTCATCCCTCCTGTCCTCATCCCGCATCCCTCCTGTCCGCATCCCGCTTCCCTCATGTCCACATCCCGCAGCCGCTGCGGGGGCCCAGCGTGTGCTGGGGTGGGAGGGGCTGGGCCACCACCGAGCCTCTGGAGTGGGCTCGCCGTCGACACCGGGCACTGCCCTGTCCCCCAGACTCGTCCCAAAGCAAGTTCTACCCAGCCCTGGAGAGGTCAGTGAGTTCACACCTGGGTAACCCGGGCACGGATTTGGCCCTGCACCTGCAGGTCCTCTCTGCAGAGTCACTCCCACTCAGGGCTCTGTCCTACCCCAGGAATTTCCCCCGACTCCCATGGGAGATGCACCGGGAGATTATCACATATGGGGCGATGATGTTTTGGACATGCAGACATTTCATGCTCCCAGTCTTGTGAAAGATTTTAAAACTTTGGCTCCTCAAGCCCCCAGCACACCAAGCCTGGGCTGCCCACCCCCAGGCACCCCAAAATTGCTGTAGGTGTCACGCTCAGTCACTCCCGTGAGCACCAAGGGTGGGAAGGAAGTGCCAGGAGAGCGTGACAGGGACACCAGGGCAGCTTGGCACTGGCACAGCTTTGCAGGATGCAGCAGCATGGCTGAAGAGCTCCAAAGACAAAGTTCCTGTCTCAAACCCTTTTAAGCACTTTTTTGCATGGAGCCGCTGCAGGACCCAGCATTGATCCTTCCCCCTGTGCGGCCCCAGGCCGCAGGCTGAGCTCTGCCACGGTGCCACCCTGCACCAGCGCTGTGCACACACTCAAACTGCACCCTCAGCCAAATGGTTTGCTTTAAACCTACACAGGGAGATTTGCCCCAGAAAGAGCAGATGCCTGGAAGCCCTTCCAGACCTGGATACCCAAGCAATGGCTTCTGCAAGGTGCCCCTTATGCAGATTCCTCCAGGACCTGCTGTGCCACTCCAGGCCCCCCTCCAGCACTCCCTGCCAGACTTCCATTTTTCTGGTTTTCCCCTCTAATTTGGGTTGAACAGCACAAAAGGAGCAATTTTGCTCCCCACCCCCTTTCCATCCTCCCTCCTCCCCTGTCTGGCAGGTCTGTGTTATTATTAAGACACTTGAGATTATGGTTGTCTGGAAGTCGAAGAATGACAGGAAAGAACCAGATGCCATCCACTGATAAATTACAAGGGCATTATGTAGAGGCAGCTGTACCATATGAAAGCCGGGGTTTTATACCACACCATGATTTTCCATGTGGCATCGTATGGTTCCAGCATCTGGGCGTCACCGTCAACGTCTCCCATATATTTTGCTGAGCACTGTCATTATGATAATGAAGAAATTGCAGCAGACGTTAATTGTGGTTCCTGCTGGCTATTGAGAGAACTTGAAGGTATCAGAGTTGGCTGGCAGGGCCTCTCTCACCTCACAGGGGGTTTCTTCACTGTGTTGGCAGTGAACGAGAGGAATTTGGATGGCTCTGACTGCTGTGAGCAGCGTCCAAGTCCTGCTGTCCCAGTGGCTGGACCGGATTAGGACTGGCTGGTGCTGGTCACTACGCTGAGATGAAGGTGGAGGTCTTTGTACAGTTCCCACTGCAGAGGTTTGTAAATTCACTTTCCCTGCTTGGTTTTCTCATTATTCTTAGCATGGAGTGGACATGGGCTGTGCTAAAGGATGGGTGGCACAGGGACAGGAAGATCTGAGCCTCAGGTTTGTCACCCCATTGCTCAATTCTCAGCTGGCAGAGCTGCTCTACAGGTGGTCCAGCCCTGGGCGTGGGGACAGGGACACTGAGCCAACCCCTCACACCCTGGGGTGATTCACAGTGGTATCTCACAATGCTCTCTCTGGGGGATGGTTTCGGTGCCTCAGGAATACACCACAGGTATGTCCTTGCAGTGGGATGAGGATGGGCAGAATTGCTGCCCTGTGAGTCACTCTGGGAAACCTCTGTCAGACACGAAACTTTCCTGCTCCGGCTTTCCTGCGTTCTTGCTCTGCTGCCCATGGCAATGAAAGCCTCGGACCCACCAAAGAGTTGCAGCAAGGCAGGGGAAGGAAGCAGCTCCTGCACCTCAGAGCCAGGGCGTTGGATCAGAACAGCCTAAAAGCCTTCTCCTAGAACTCCACCAAAGAGTTCCCAAAGCCCATTAAAGCAGGTATCTCCACTTTCCCCTTCTCGACCCCTGCCAGACATGTGTTCCTTTCCACACAGCTCTGTAAGGACACAGGTGGGACTGATGCTCTGCTAGGGCATCGATGGTCTGACCAGCAGGAGCAAAGCTCAGGAAATCCTCCTGTTTCCCTTCCAGCTCTCTGCTGGGGAGCAGGAGCTGGCAGCGGTGTGTGCCTGTCCCTGTGCCTCTTGCTTGGGCCCCAGAGTGTCCCAGGGCTCCTCTGGCACTCTTGGGGTGTCACTGTCAGCTGGGAGAGCTGGCCTGTCCTAGGCAGCTGCAGAGCTGACTTGGGAAATGAGCTCATTCCTTCCTCATCATTTGCTCTGGCCCCAGGCTTCATAAAGCATCCCTCAGGTAGCCCTGAGGCAGAGGGAGTTCCCCACTGAGCCCTCCACGGGCTTGTGCCAGGGAAGAGCTTTGCCTGAAGGCAACAGCCAAACACAGGAACACAGCAGTGAACCTCTCCCTCTCCGAGGGCAGCACTGGCAGCAGTAACACGGGGTTTTTTTTTCCAATGGGCAGTGGAAAACATCAGGAGTAAATGGCTGCAGCTTCAGCGGAAAAACTCCTTTGGGAGCCTGTGCCTGGTCGTCGAGCTGTCCCACGAGATGCAGTGTGCCAGACTTCAACATAAACACGAAATTAAATGTGATCCAAGAGGTGCTGTGAGATTCTCAAGAGAAGGACAGAGGATTGTCCTGTGCTGATGATGCTGGCACTGCCAGACAACGAGGGAGGGAAGAGTCACAGAGCTCCAGCGAGAGGGCACTTTGTTCACTAGGCTCAAAAGCATTTGATACCACACTGAAACAAAAAAAGCATTTGTTAGTGTTTGTGCCAGTTATTGTCCAGCTTCCAGCTCCTAGGAAAGAAGAAAAGAACTAAGATGACCACCGGGCATTAAACCCGTGGAGAGCTGGAGCAGGACCCGGGGGGACCCTCCCGCAGGGGTGGCACTGTCCCGGCGCTGCTGGGGCATTATCTCACTGCTCAGGTATGGCTCAGCCCGGGCCCTTCCCGGCTGCCCTGCCGCAGCCGCAATTAGCAGCGATGCTCCGGCAGCTGCACCGGGAGCGGCCCGGCTCGGGTCGGACGGTGACGAAGGGTCTGACCCTCTAGTCCTGCCCTGCCCCACACGTGGGGCCTTTGGAGGTGCCACAGGGTGGTCTCCAGTGACAGCTTCTGCCTCTGGGCTGGATACAGCCCCGTGTGACCCAGGGAGGGTCCCCACGGAACTTTCTCTGAAGTTTCCTCTTTGCTTCAGGGGGCTCCTGCCAGAAACTCAGCAGTCAGCGGCACTGCAGGGTTAGAAATGGGCAGTTCTATGGACAGGCAGCTTTAAAATCTCCCCAACGGATGTCAAAATAAAAAAGGCAACTCCTCACTTGGGTGTCCCTGTCCCCAGAGAGGAACCCTGGCAAGGAGAGGGTCAATGTGCCACCCTTGGAGTAGCCAAAGCAGCAGCTGTGGGGTTTGAGGTGCACAGCAGCCCCTCGGCACAGGCTCCCACACAAGCCATGGACACAGAGCATTGCCATGGGCACCCCCTCATGGGCTGGCACTGCTGGGTGTGGGAGCTTGAGCCGTGCCAGGCCAGCATCCCCGCACTGAGGCTCGATTCTGGCAGTGCCAGGAGCTGCCCTCGTTGCCCATTGTGTGGGGCAGGCACGTCCAGCAGCCCCCGATGGAGACCCCACCTCGGAAGCGCCTTGGCACGGGCTCCTTCTCCTTCCTGGCAGACATCCACAGCGGAAAGAAAAAACCTGGGCAACCAGGGGAGATTTTCCTATGGAGGGGGGAAAAAATAAAAGATAAAGAAAAAAAGAAAAGGGAGAAAGAGGGAGGCTGCCCATCGCAGCTCGCTGCTGCCTGGCACCTGTGTCCCAGGGCAGGCGTCCAAGCGCCGGAGCAGGCGCGGTGCCACGGCAGCAGATGGGCACGGAGGCAGCAGCCCCGGGCCTCAATCCTGCCGCACCAGGGAGGGGACGGCTGTTTAGGGCAAATTTCCCAGCTGAGAATGTCAAAACAGCTGCCAGTCTGGAGTTTATACACCTATAATTAAGGGGGTATGTGATTTCTAATCCAGCTCAAACGGAGCTGGATTAATTGGCGGACCTAAAAATAGCATCCGTGACCATGTAAGGCAAGCTTTTGTGTGCGGTTTAAATTAGGAAAGTGGGCTCTGGCTGTTTGCAGTGAGCTGGGAGAGACAGAGGCATCCTCCTGCCTCCAGACAGCCTGCAAGGGCCTGATCCTGCTGAGGGACAGGGGGAGGCTGCAGCAGACTGAGCTACCCAAAGTAACAGCCTGGAGCCAGGGGAAGGAGCCAGGGCAGCACCCAAATCCCAGGGATGTGTGTCCTGGGGGAGAGGGAGACTGCTCTGCTCAGAGTGACCCCTTGCCAGCCTCAGCTGGGGTCCTCTGCTTCTCCTCCCCACACGCCCAAGACCCAACTGCTCCCCACTTTGCCCTGCCCCATCATTCGTGAGAGTCCACAGCAAGTTTGCCCACTCTGTTTGTGATGCCCAGAGGCTTTACCTGGTGGAAAGGGACTTTCTGAATTACTGGAGCCTCCAGGAGACGCCTCCACTTTCCCACACTGCTCCTGGCCAGCTTTGCACCAACACAGCTGGCAGAAGAACCCCTTTGACTTGTTCTCTGAACACTCCTCTACCCACAGCCAGACTGCAGGGTTAAATTGCTGTTAATTTTTGTTTAATTATCTGCAGTGGCACAAATAACTAACAGCATCGATTTGAACTTGGCACACAAAGGAAGGTTCCAAATGGCAAAGCATATTATGAGATCGAATTATTAAACTTAGCTAATGAGAAAAATAATGATGTGATGCCAAGCTATAAAAGGTTAGACTTTAAAGTTGTCACAGTTCATGAGCAAGAAAGATTTAATGACATTCTTAATCAAATATTTATATGATAATGTGTTTTAATCAAAATAATAGCAATTAATTTGGAAAGGAATATATTGTACACTTCCTGTTCATGCTTTACAGAGGTTTTTTTGCGGTGAGGTTACAGAGCATATATTTCCTTACTCAACAATAATTCCATCCCAGTAGGAAAGTATTCCAGCTGTCTGTGATGGGGACAGGCTTGTGGAATGAAGATCAGGAGCAACTCAAGAGCTGTGGGTGCCCTGCTTGGTGCTGGGTCCTGCTCCACCCTGCCCTGGGACTGGGCAAAGTGGGACCATGCCAGTGAGCCAGGGCCCCTTGCTCTGCCTTTGAAGCATTTACTCTTCACAAATGATTTAACTACTACCTCTTTCCCTCTGAATCCTGCCAAATCTCCTAACTCCCCTTGGCAGCTGATGCTATCGCAATGATTTCCAGCTGTGCAAGAAGCAGCTTAAAATGGCTGCTGTGCTGGAGCAAGGATCCTCTCCTTCCTCTCCTTCCCCTCCTTCCCCTCCTTCCCTTCGGGGCAGGACAGCAAAGGGACTTTGTCAAAACCCTCCCACTCCTGTCCCTCCTCCAGAGCCCTGCCGCCCCTCCTGCCCTGCCTGGCAGAGCTCGGGGCTGCAGCTGGATGCTGAGCAGTGAGTTTTGCTCTGGGCTTTTAGTCTGGTGTGTTACAATTACAAAAATGGGCAGTTTAAAGCAGCAACAGCCAGCACCAATGCCAGGGTTTGATTCTGAGTGCTGCAAAGAGGGGAGGTGGCTGTCCTGCCCACCCCTGCTGAGATACCACATGTGAACACCATAGGAAGGGCCACGGGGGCTGAAGAGGTTTGGACAGGATGTGTAAATCTGCCAGCCTGAAGAAAAAGAAATATCTAAAACCTTTCCCAAAAACTCAGAATGAAGCTTGTTTGAAATTGAAAGCAGCCTGGGGGACTATGTCCAGCAGGTACACAGCAGCCAGAACACCATGAGAACACATCACCTCAGAGGGGGCTCACTGAAGTCCTTCCAGTTCAGTGAGGAAGCACACACAGAACGCTGGGATTTCTTTTAATGGACCCTCCAAACCAGCAGCGTTCACTAAATGTGGGGAAAGCTCTTCAAAACACGGTGCAATGTGGAGACTGAGAGGGAGCATCCCTCACCCCAAATCCCCAGTAAGGATATTCCACTGCTCTGTGCATGGCTCCCACGGAGCTTTGGAGAAGGAGGGATGAGACAAGGGGACAGCAGTGACCCCTCAGCCTCACCTGTCCTGGGGTGCCCGCAGGTAGGGGCACACGGAGCAGCTGGTGCTGCAGGAACCCCACGGCACCGTGCAGGAACCAGGATCCACAGGGACACATCAGCCCCGGAGCCACGCTGGGAACTCCATCCAAAGCCCTGTACCACTGTCCCAGCGCCGGCCCTGCCTCCGGGCCCTTGGCACTCACCTCCTCCTGTGCACAGCCAGGGCTCTCCCTCCTCCTCCTCCTCCTCCTCCTCCTCGCAGCCCTGGGCCGGGGGGATGTCTCTGCACTTCTCAGTCTTGGACTTTTTAACACTTCATCAGAAACTGGAATTTTATATATTTTTTTTAAGTGCTAAGTTTGCTGTTTCTGTTGGAGTCGAGATGAAAAGCTTTCACTGAACCACCTTTGATTGGAATCACTTCTGTTGCCTTCAGTTTGGCCAGATGTTTCCTAATTACTTATCTGTCAAAACTTTTTTTTTGCTTTTTTAAAATGCACAGATATTTCCTCTTAAGTGAGAAAGAGTGTAAGGTTCTTGTTTAGTGTCTTTGCCCAAGTGAAATAAGCCAGGCTAAGCTTCATCATCAAGGCTGGATTTTATGCTTGAACATGCAATTTAACATCAAAAGCTTGATCTTTTTTATTATTCAGTGCTGCCTTTTTAGACCAACTTCAGCAGGAGCCAAATGGCACATCCTAACTTGGGATTTAAAACTTTTATTTTTTAAAGCTGGGTCTGAGTCATGCAGCTTTCTCCTGAGCTTGAGACAGTTCTGTGTAATAACTCAGGGCCAGAATCTGCCATGATTACTCACATCAGAGAAGGCTTCCTCACATGAGCAATCCTATTGAACTGGTACTCCTTGGGATGAGGAATGATTACAGAATCAGGTCTGACCCTTCTCCCATCAAACAGATATTTTTGCTGCTTTGAGTCAGTTGCTGGGTCCTGCAAGGATGTCCTGTCGTGCAGAAATTTGGTGGTAGAAAGACAAAGAAGGAAACCTTGAAGACTTGAATTCCTCATGCTGACCACAGCTGGCCCAGCAGGGATCTGCTCTGATCTGACCTAAGCAGGGATCCTGATCCAACCTAAGGAGGCAGAGTCTTTACATGTCAGTCATTCAAGATATTCAGCATTAATTTGCTATTGGGCTGCTGTCAGAAATCTTTTATTTTGGGTAAAGGTCCCAAGGACCTCAAGTTACTGCAGGAAGGAAGGGGAAAACCAGCAGAGCTGAGCCTGAATGACTCCAGGGGTGCTTTAAAGGCTTTGTTGTGTCCCTCTCCATGAAGAGAAAACAAGTAGCCAATGCCTCTCAAAGTGTCTGTGAATAATACACCAATATACCAGAAGGGGACTGAATTAACCAAAAATAAATCCATATAAAAATATTTCAAAAGCTTTAAATGTCTTCAAAGCCAAGTAGCATTCTTTAATGAAAGCAGGATCAATCCAGAAAAGCTTTAGGAGTTTAAAGTTATTTGATAGCTAGTTATTTTCCTTCAAAAGAGACCAAGTAAACCTCTGCCTGTAGCCTTCATCACTCCACCAGAAATGCTTTGTCAGGGTGTTTGTGACAAATTAATTATAGCGATAGAAAATCTCAGTAGAAATGAATATTCAAAAAGAATTTTTTTTACCCTGTTGACTTCAGGGAACGCTCTCCTGTTTCTAAAGCTGTGTGTTTTCCTCATTAGCTCTACCCCTCCCCCAGTTCTTTTCTGAAACTTTCAGAAGAGATTAGAAATGGTTTTATTTTCAGCTCGCCTGGGGAATGGCATTTGCAGTGGAACAAACCAGTGATGCTGGAGTCTTGCTGGCAACAAGAAATGGCCCATCCGGAAACTTTCCAGAGAAAACATCCTGAAATGACCGTACCAGTCCTGACCACCTGGCACTAATGCACAGCACGATGCTCGTGTGGGGCCATCCCACAAAGCCTCCCTGCTGGGGGAGGTTGTCCTCACAGCTCAGGGAGACACAGCAGCTCCATCCTCAGTGGATGCTGGCCTGACCCTGCAAACAGAAGGAGCAGAGCTGGGGCAGACCACAGGCAGCTCCAATGTACCAGAGAGAGGTGGCTCTCACTCCCTGCAGAGGCTCTGGCAAAGCAGAGAGTTCCTGCTCACCTCTTGCTCCTATTGCTGCCTGTAAATTGCAGACCTTTCTCGTCTTAGGCTAAAGGCATTTCAAGGAGCAAAATTCCCATTTGTGCATCTCATTAAGACTGAGAAAAGCAGGAGGCCACTGCCATCCATCATCCCCCACGGCTCCAGGTCATCGCCATGCCTCTGTCCCCTGGGCACACTGGTCCTGTCCCCATGCTTACCCTACTTAGTCCAGCACATAGCACTGAAATATTGGGCTGCAAGTCCTGGAGTCTCTTCTTGAAAGGTTGTTTTGGGCTGCCAGTAAAAAGGAATAAACATAAACAAAGCTTCTCCCAAGCTGTGACTGCACAGCCCTTCTCAGGAAGCTCCCACGGCCAACGTCCCCACATGGAGCCACATTCCTGGCTCTGCTACGGGAACTGGGCAGAAAAATCCTCCTCTCTATCCTCACTTCCCCCTGACAACTCAATTAACAAGCTGCCTCATTAGCATCCTATACTTAATTAACAAGTTGAATTAATAAGTAGCCTGGGTTGCTTAATTAATAATTAATTAATCCTTGGTTAATAAGGACAACAGAAACTAGTTCATAAGGGAATCATTTCAATAGCTTACAGTGAAATGAGGATCCAAGGAGCAAGTGGCTGCACGGAGCTGGTGCTGGCCCCCACCCTGACACCAGGTGCCCCTCCCTGAGTCCAGCTGTGGGGTGCCACCTCACCTTCAAAGCTTTTGCCTGCCTCTTCCTGCCCCAAATCCAGGCTGGAAGGGTCCAAAACTCTCATTTGGTTCTTGCTTGCTCTGGTGATGCTCTCCAGAGATGCTGCTCCGTGGTTCCCCTGTCCAGCTGGGAGGTCCCTGTCCCTGCTGGGAGCTGGGATAGGTGTCTCACCTGCTGGCACTGGCAAAGCAAAAGGGGGGGTATTACTTGAAATCAGCAATAAAAAGGGGAATTTGTACAAAACACAATCTGAAACATCCCTGCCCTGCAATGTTACATTATTTTCCAGGGAGGGGCTCTGAATGTGTTTTAGTATTCAAGTTTAAGCCTGCTCCAGAAAAAACGATCTGACCAAAATTTGCTGGGGCTGGGGGAGACCTCACTGAGCCCCTGGCCAGGAGCACAGGGCAGGTGGGAGCAGTGCTCAGGGCTCCGATCCCAGGAGGAAACGCTGCTCCTTGGGCTCAGGCAGTGCTCAGCTCATACCCAACTCAGTATGTTGCCCACAGTTTGACAACATGTATTTGTCAATTTTCACTAGGAAAGCAAGAACAATTATGTTGATGTTTCCTTCTCATCTTGATGCAGCAGGTGTCTTGTTTCCATATTAGTGATGTCAAGGTGTACATACATATATCCATATATTAAAAACACTCATATTATCATATAACATTTCAAATTCAGCTAAAGAGGAGCAGTTGATTTTTCCTGATGGTATTGATTTGAAATTCTCCATCCACAGACCATTTTGGAATCCCAAACAAAAGAAAAATCGGAGTTATTTCTCACACAACAGATGCAGCGCACCAATCTCTAGGAAAATGAATTTTTAGTTTACTGTTGCTTATGGTGACTTCTGTTCATGACTGGTTTCAAAGAAGATATTGAGCGTAGCAACAAAACACGTTTGCAGACAGATAATTACCATTATTTTCAATTATATTGTCATCTCCAATTCAAGTATTTTAAGACTGGGAAATACAAATGTTACTGTTACTGCCACGTTGATAAATTATGTTGTTGGTTTATTCCGAGAACGACAATTAATGGTGCTCAGTTTTGTTCCAAAATTTGTTGGACAACCTGAAATGAAGCACAGCATAAATTTGTTACTAATAATCACAGCAAAGAGGGGGCTGGGCGGGAAGGTATTTGTTGGTGAAACACTCCAGACACAGAATCTATAACCAAAATTGAACTGGAAATTCAGTTCCCTAGTAGAAAGATGTGAGATGGTATTGCACTGCTTTGTACACAGAAGTCAGTGCTTCTCACGCCTCTTATTTCGATTTTTTGTGCCTGGTGTTTCTCTGGTGTCTCAGTTATTTCCCCAGTGGGCTTCAGGCAACCAGGACGTGGTGCCTGAATGTCCCTCATCACTTTCAAGATACATGAGAAAGAGACATGTGAAGCTTCTTGCTCGAGGTTTCCAGCAGGTCAGTGGCAAAGCAGATGTGCAGCACATCCAGCAGGACATTTCTCATGGTGGATTCCCTTCTGTTGTCTGTGTCTGCAGAGCTCACACGGTTCCTCCACCTCTCCAGGGCAGAACCCAGCAAGGGCTGAATGGGATTTGTGCCTTGGCCAAGTTTCAGCTCTTTCATACACCAAGCAAGAAAGGATGGGAAGAAAGAAGAGAAGGAAAGACAGAGTTGACTTCATTCTCACTGGGCTCCAAATAACGAATGTAACTAATTGAGGTCAAGGACTCATCAAGTCAGCAGCATGGTTACAGTCTGAGAACAAAAGCCTGCTCCCAAATGCTTCCCACAGTCAGTGCTGCAGGAGCAACTTGGAAAGGTTTTCAAAGTGTTCACCAGTTGCTGTGTCTGCTTCCTGGCATGGGAGTTCCCACTCTGTCGTCTGCACAGTCCACTTGCATTCCTCCACTTGCTTTACCTGCTTTTTGTTACGTTCCGTCTGTGGGCTGCTGGGTTTGCCATGCAAACAGCAATAGCCACGTGGATGGCATTTGGGGAGGTTTTGGCTTATCTCAGATGGTCCAAAATCCAGCAGTGATGCTGTTCAAGGCAATTTAATATTTTCTGTATTTCAGCAGAGATGCCTATTTCCTACCACCCTCACCCTGAATTTTGCCTTTATGTCGTTACGCAGCAATGATTACAGATTTGGGAGAGAGCTGCAGCCAGAGAAGGCATGAACTAGGGAGAACACACCCCTCCCATCCCCCTGAGCAGCTGGGAGCTGCAGACATAACTATAAATTCCTGTCCAGTGAAAACTGTATTTACTCATCCCAAACAAATCCACGTGCGTCACCATTGCCGAGGGCTCTGGGTCCTGGCTTGGAGCACAATGGACCACACTGATTCACACACCTCTGAGATGCCTCTCCAGGAGCCTGGGCTTGCTGGGGGTGCCTGATTCTGGCCCTGCAGACTCAAGCTTAGTTCCAAAGAACAAGCAGGAAACTTTGCACAGGAAGCCCTGAGCCTCCTGGCTGGGACTGTCCCATGAGAAAGACCAGAACATCATCCCCTCTGAGGCTGCAGTTTCTGATTCCAACTGCTGCCTTTGGATCAGACATGGTGTGTTTTCCCCAAAATTAACCTCCCACAGGTGCATCAGGGCATGTGACAAATCCTGTGATTGGTTTTTTACCTTCCTGTTCTGTCTTGACACACTTTCCCCTTCCCCCTACCCCTATTTTTCATGAAATCCAGGCCAGCAAGGAGGAAGGGAGAGTTCGGTGCATCTGTTCATCACTAACATTGACAAACAACACGTAAAAGCTTTGCTAACCTGAAAAGTATTGGCATATCTAACCAAAACCCACTTGATTTCCCCTGGAAAGCAAAAACTGTGAGAGGCCATTACTAGCAGGTTGCCCTTGTATGGGAAGTAATTTAATCTGGAAATGGGAAATATGCGGCAGGAGAGCTTGGCTGTCATTTTACAAAAACAATTAAATGCATGAAATGTGTCTTAATGATATAATTAAGGCAAAATTCCAATCCTCCATTAGCAGTGGCATTAATTCTTGCAAGAACATTACATTCAGTATGGCTGGAATGATGAAATCCTTTGTTACACAGCTTTATTAACAAACAAATAAATTAATGAAACCTGATTTTCTGCTCCTCAACAGCAGCTGCGATGCAAAACTACTTTTGAACAAACCTTGATTGGTTTTGCCTGTTCAGGCTGATGGTAGGAAAGGTCAAAGCACCTCAGGGAAACTCCTGTAAAGCACTGCATGATGCTGGGACCCATCGTGGGTGTTACTGGAGGAGTTTGGTGAGGAAGTTGGATGAAGCAAAATTTATCAATACCATCACCCTGGCCCCACAGCTCTCCTAAAACACATCCAGTTACACACCAGCTGCATGCAGGACTTGCTCCTAACCCTCCTAAACTGACTGAAATCTGTTGCCACCTTCAAGACCTGGTTTGCAGCAGGGGAAGGTCTCACCTGCCTTTTACAAGAAGCAGTGAATCACAGCCTTTCAGTTTTACAACTGATTTTACACTTACTTCTCTCCTCTGCTCCCACTCCCTCGGGCTGTAAGTTCTCTGGGAGGGTCCTGGGGGTCTGAGGCAGTTGGTTTGGCACAGTGGAGCCAAGGGCTTCAGAGCCAAGTCCCTTCTGCCTTCACTGCGGAGGAGCCGTCGATCAGCTGCTAAAAGGCTCCTGGAAGTTGTTCAAAACTGTTTTATGTACTGGGATTACTGATCTCAGAGGTGTAAAGGTATCAAATACACCTTTCCAATGGAGGAAGCCATCAATAACATTCCTTCATGGGTACACATTTGGAACTATAAGCAAATTTATTAGACATGGAAGCTGGTTTATAGTGACTTTCAATGTTTAATCCAGCACAAAGAACAAAAATTGGAGAAATTAGCCCCCTCCAGCCGGCCACATGACTCCTAGATGATATCTGCCAGAGGACAGGCAAACACATCAGTTGAGTGATTGTGTGGATACCTGCTGAAAGAGGGGGATTTTCAATTATGTATGGTTGATTTTCTACGTGTACAATTCCCGTTATACAGGGGAAAATCAATTAGTGAGAGTCATTTGTTTCTGAACACATTGGTTAGAGAGAAACATTAGTTCAGAAACATTAATTTCTGGACAAATGTTTACAATTAAAATGCAATTTTGATTCCACTCGAGTTCTAGCCTGTCGCCCTGTACCTCAGCCAGATCTGGAGGAAAAATTATGATATCCAGGAAAGGCAGGTCGGGGATCACAGCAGTGGGAATGCCACCCCTGGGTTTGCCATGAGGATGTTGGGATGCACATGGGACAGGGCTGGGGCACTGGGCTGTTTGTGCAGCTGAACCTTGGCCCTCAAGCCACAGTCAAGTCCTGGGCTAACAGGGACCCAGGAGCAGAGAGCACAGAGAGAGCACGAGGGGATGGAGAACAGCAGGATGCAGTGCCTCAGGGTTCAGGGGCTTTTTGTCTGTGTAGGGCTGATAATGCAGCATTTCTTTAAAAGCAACATGTACCTGTGCTGGATGAAGTTTGTCTCATTTGCCTGAAGGCAGTCCAGAAGCTGAGGACCAAGACAGAAAGCAGCAATGAGCAGTGTCCTGGGGTGCCAAACTCCCACACACTGGCAGAAGCAGCGACTCGTGGCTGTGCTTTTACCCACATGGGGAGCCAAAAGCCAGAGCATGAAAGGAAAACCACTGCCTTTTCCCATAAAACAGAGCTTCTAGAGAAGAGACAAAGCCCATTTTTGAAGCTCACATTTGGTTCCAGCAATTACTCACAAGCAGTTACATTTGCTCGTGACTCAGTCCGAGATCTCGGTTCTGAGCTGAAACCCCACAGAGGACTCGGGCATGTTCTGACGAATGGGAAGAGCTGAGTAAACCTGAACACATTTTTTTAAGTTAGTCTGCTTCCTTAAAGCCTTACCTCATAGCAGGATTTTCTACACCATGAGGAACCCCAGCTGCATTCCTTGGTACTGCCCCTTTGTTCTCTGACACAGCTGCTCAAACACCACGCACCCCAAAATGGGTTTCTTTTGAAGCATTGCCAGGCTATAGGTGACTACATCCCTCTGCAGATGTAGGGAGCAAGTGTGCTGGAGGTGCCTCACCTTCCTTGAGATCCACTGCACGTAAAGCACCTGTCTGCTTCACCTTTCCTGCAATCAAAGTTGCTCTTCTGCCACAGGTTACTCATCAGATCTAAATTCTCAGCAGCAGGGTGGAAGTGCATCCAGGCGCTGAGCAAATACACAGAAATTGTTTATATAAATAGCTTATTTGGGCATTTACAGTAAAACCTGGCCTGCAGAAAGTAAATAGAATTCCAGTTCCATGCCACTCTTACTACATTACTGTAAATAGTTGGTATTTTTTCCTTCAAGTGCAGGAATTATGCACCCAGCTGACCTTGCACTGGCACAAGAGGGAAGGAAGCGTTCCAGACCTCCTGTTTGTAAAGCAATAAAACATAACAGGGCTTAGAGATCAGAGGGAAAATAAACAGATCCTCTCACTCAACCTCCTCCAACTCCCCCTATTTTCCCCTCCACAGCTTATATTTAGCTCAGGCACCTCCATGCCCACGGAAGGGCTGCCCTGGGAACAGGGAGGCAGAGCACCAGGGCCAGGCTCTTGGAGAACCTCAGGCTTTCCTCCTCAGAACAGAAAATCAACAGACCTGCTCAGCAGAGCAGAGAGAAACAGCAGCTCTCAAAAGAAAAATAAAGATGAGATAGGCAGTGGGGCCCATCAGGGTCATTCAACATTTGTTTTTTAACCTGGTTCTGCTCATCTGAACCTTGCAGAGCCTAGGTTTGAGATTCAAGGAAAAAAATCTCGGTGTGCACATTAATAGATTGTCTGGAGCAAACATGTGCTTGGAGCCCATCATCCTCCCTGGGAAAGCCCTTGATGTGCACTGACCTCAAGTTAAAACCTAACCCAGCTCCCTCCTCATGCTCACACCAGCTCTGCTGATCACCCCAGACCTGCAGACACTTCTCAAAACACCACAAAGCACCCTGAAGGGGTTGGTCTTGCAGGACTGCATGCCTGCTTGTCTGTTTTAGAGCTGGAGTGTTTTGGATGCTTAATCCTTACCCACCTTAATGGGCCCAAGGACTAGAAATCCGTAAAGACCACTTGCAGAAAGGCAGCTGGCTGCTCCTGGTACTGGAGATGTAGATTCAGTGGTGCTGTCTTGGAGCAGGAGCTGTGGCCAAGCCCATCCCTTGCTGGGAACACAGAGGGGACACAGAGAGAACTGGGAATTCCCACCTGTGACACTGCAGGGGCTGCCTGGGACATACAGGCACTGCCCCATCCCTGCCCAGAGACTCAGGGTTAGGTGTTCCCATCTTAAGGTCTCTGAAGTCACCCAGTAGCTTCTGCAGTATGAGAAAACAAGACAGGACCTCTGTGCCATGCTTCCACTGCAGCAAAAGCCGCCTCTTCTCTCCTTTTATGCCTTGGCAGCAGCAAGGCCACAGCAGGAAGGACAAGGTGGGATCCTGGTGCAGGTGCAGCTTGGAGAGCGATGCACAGAGGTGTTTTATACTCCCATCCCCAGTCTCTCTGTTTTTAAAGCCAGGCTGCTTTTTAGCAATGCCCAGCAACACCCAGCAATAACTTTGTACTGCAGTTACTCTCTTAATCAAATGCAGCTTCACAGAGCCACGCTGATCTAATTGTTCAATGTCCAGGTTCTCTGCCTCCATGGAGATAAATACTCCAAGGAGCTGCATCTTGACTGGCATCCAAAACTCACCACTGGCTGCTGTGATTGTGATTTATTGCTGTTGATAACAATCAATCCCAAGGCAACCCTGTGCATTTGAACTGAGTCAGGACTGAGCAAGGGGGGAACAAACACCCACCAGGAGCTCACAACTGATGAATCCTGCAGTCAATGCTCTCCCCCATTTCCCCTTTGCAAACCCCAAGCTCACTGCATGGAGGGCTTCATGTCACCTCTCCTCTGCCTGGTGCAGAGCCATCAGTCTGGTCAGCCAGAGCTCTGAATTTCATTTATGCACCTTTCAATCTTACCTGACAACAGGCTCTCCGTGGGCAGAGATGGGCAGGAAACTTGGAAGTGGTACAACCACCAGCCTGACCTGCTGGGCAGCACACGAGGATAATCTCCAGCAGACAGCAAGCCCTGCTCACTCAGGGAACAGGACAAGTTCCCCGGGGGAGAAGGCAGACAGGAAGGAGGCCCTGGAGCTGCCGTGATCCATGTGCTTTCAGCCACAGAGGAAGAAAAAGTACACCCACAGCTCCTGCAGAGTGCAGCTCCAGGACAGCCTTTTGGGTACCCTTAAAAATCCCATAAATCGCAATCTCATCTCAAGAACAGGTGGCTGCTGTTTCAGAGGGTTTATCTTTTCTTCACATCATCCAGGCAGCTCCAGAAACTCGGTCAGGAAAGACTGTGCAAAACCTCCTATAGCTCCGACGCAGCAGAAGAGCAGAGAAACCCCCAGAGCAAACCCCACCCTCATAAATTTGCCTCCTGGGCCATGGGAAGATCGTGCCCACCTGGGACACAGCCCCCACCTGGACCAGCTGCCCATTCCTTCCTGCCTGTCCCTGCCTGCTCCCTGAGCAAAGCCTCTGAGTGTTCCTGCACAGCATTCCAGGGAGAGGGGAGAGCTGTCTGCAGGGTTCCTGAGCAGGGAAAAGAGGGAGGGGGAATCAGTTTTGACCCCGTCAGACCTTAAAGAAGGGAACCTCGGGCAGTACTTTTCCAGCATGAGCGCGTCTAGAAGCCCAAGGCAGGAATTATTTCCTCTTCTCTCCTGTCTGGTCTTCTGCTTTAGCTACTAATACTGTTACACAGTCCTGTTTTATGCCGAAGCAGTGGGAATTTCTACACTTTTTTTTTCGAAAAAGGGATAGCAGCAAGTGTTTGGAGTAAATTCCCATTACAGTTGGGAGAGTCAACAGCAGGATCCCTGTGAGAGCACGTTGCTTTCGTAACAAATCTCAGTGAAACCCATCACTGCGGCTCTCGCTGTAAAGGAGAATCTGTTTCCAGCCACTTTACTCAGGGTTTCTATCCCTGGTCAAGGCTTCCCCTCCCTCAGTGGTGAGACAGAGCTCTGTCTGCCCAGCATGGAGAAAAAAAACCTCCAATAAAGCAATCCGAGGGAAATGCAGCTTGAGCAGGTTAAAAAGTAAGAGGCTGACTCCAGGTTTCACACCTTCCCCACCTCAAAGCACCCTAAGCCATCCCTGTCTTTCCTAGGAAGGAATCAGTGGTGGCACCATTCCAGAGCATCAGGACTGGAGCTGAACAAGCCCCAGAGGGGTTTTGCTTCGTGCCCTCCAGGCAAAAGCCAGATTAAACACAGGCATGAGTGTGAGGAATGAATCATCTGCCAGGAGAGCAGGAGCAGGATGGACTGGACTGAGAGTGGCAGAGAGGCAGCAGCAGAGGGGAGCAGCTGGAACAGGACAAGCAGATAAAATACGGGAAAAAAAAGAAAAAAAAAAAGTGCTTCTATGAAGTTTAAATTCTCTGCAGTTGGAATTTGCACCTTCCAGCGAGCCTACCATGGAGGCCCACAAGAGCGGCAAAAAGGGCTTTGGTGCTGGAAGCACAGGGAAAATCTGAACCTGATCTCTTAACTCCCATTCCATTTGCAGCACAGAAATCTGTTTAAAAACAAAGGTTTTGCCACCTATGGTTTCCAAAAGTCATAAATTTGTTTCTTCCTTTGAGCTGAAAAAAAAAGAACCCGACCAAAACCCAGAAATTTAAAAATAATCTTTTGGCAATCAGTGGTGCTGCAGTGTCCCCAGATCTCCTCAACAGACATGGAAAGGTAGCTTAGTAACAGCTACCTCTGCCCATTCCCACGCACTGCACTGGTTGAACTTGATTTCTTTTTTTTTGTCATTTTAAAAAATTCCCTTTTGGAAAATGTGGTTTCAGCTGAGCTCTCTTTTTCTGTGGGAAGATGTTGGTTTCAGCTGTGATTCCAAAAATGTAATTTCGAAACAGTGATTCAAACCAAACCCCGCCCTTTCCCTGCCTCGCCATGCCTGGGGCAAGGTGGATGGATGTATTCCACTTGGATATTTGTGATCCTGAGGTTGGGGCAGGGGCACTGCCTGCTCTCAGAAGTTTTGTGTTTTGGCATTTCTTTGGGCATGAGATGGGAAAGAAGGTTTGGAGCTGCTCAAGCCAACACTGGGGTCACAGCATTGGCACAGCCTTAAAAGCATCTGACTTCCTACCACAGGGAAAAGTGTTCCAGCCAAGGCCAGCTCTTTCCAGCACTGTATCACACCGGGTTGTCTTTCCAGCAGCAATGCACAAAGAACACCAGGAGTCCCACAAAACAAACCACAACCGGGAGGCGAGTGGCACAGCTCCAGAATTGAAGCCGGAGGGGTGGATTTGGGGTTCTCCTCCCTGGGCTGCAATTAAGCTGCTTTCATTCCTTACCAGAGATATTCTCCCAAGTGACCATCAGCCTGGGGCTGCGTTGCAAATAATTGGCCAGGCAGAGCATCCCAGAATCCTGCTGAAGCCCACAGGAGCTCCTCGTGCCCAAATCAAAGCCAAGTGTCCGCCACTTACCCATCCAAAGGAGCTGGAGGAGCTGCTTGTCAGAGCCAGGGGCCTGTGACCAGCCAGAGAGAAGGGCTGGGGCAGAGCTGGCAGCAAAACCCAGGGGTTAATGACTACACATCCCTTAGCCCCAAGAGGGAACCCACGCTCTGGGTGAATCTACGGGACATCCATCCTTCAGACACACAAAAGAAAACCCCCTGCAAACAGTCAAGTTTTCAATGACTTTAATGTGATCACTGCAATTTGACCACAGTCTCAGAGAGGAAAAAAGTCACACAAATTCTCTGTGCTTAGGATTTGAGTCAATCTACGCAGTTCTTGTTGATTGACGTTATTCAAGTTAAGACCTTCTGACCAACAGTGACGTTCTTGGCTGAAAGGCAGGACCGCTGAAAGGTTGGACACACTGGTGCAAACCAGGAATGCTTCTTCTGGGATTAGAGCTGTGCCACCTGATCTACTCGAAAGGAAACAGCTGTACACGCACACACACACACACAGAGCATGCAAATACACCAGGAACCAGCTACAGCTCCACGGGGAGCACACGGGGGGCAATACAGAGGTGGGGCCATGGTTCAGAACAAGGAAGGGGGAAACCCACACAAATATCCAAAACTGAGCAGATTCATTTTCCAACATTCGAGAAGAAATTAGGAAAACTGAAATTACATTGTGTTGACAAACCCTGATTTTTTTTTTTTTGGTTGATTTTTTTTTTTTTGGGTAACAAAGCAAAAGGTGAAGGCAAATTTTCCAAAGTATTGTAAAATTTATTTGTATAAGTATTGCAGCTTTTAGAATGACATATAATTGCCACTATCGGTTACTGGTACACAAGAAGCGTTTACAACAGATTTTTGTAAATTGGCATCAGAGTACATATTCATACTAAAACAGCAAAATATAGATAAGTACTGCATTGCATGTGCTGTCAATAGTTTACATAAGTTTAAACTGAACAGAACTCAGGATACAGGACTGCCTATAACAAACTCCAAAGCCAACACAATGCAACTGGAAGTTTAAGAAAATATTAATACAATGAAATGTGTCTATAAGGCAGGCAAATTAGGACTTTAATGTTGTCCTTCATGAGCTTCTATAGTACAGCAAAAATTTGAAGCGCAGTTTCTGGAAAACTTCTTTTTGTTTTTTTTTTTTTTTTTTGTAGCTTTGTGTTGTACACAGAAAATCTCTGAGCGGTACAGAGACAGAAGAGATTAAAATTCATTCTTTTCTGGCCTAGCACTGTTAATGCTACACCTCTGATTCAGTCTTTTCCCAATCCTTAGGAAAAACATTGGGCTTTTATTTCTTTATTCTTTAATATAGCAGTTAGTGCAATTTTATAATTCAATACACATACAAAAGGGTGATTCTCCAGAAAGCAATTGGATTTCCTTAGACCCCCACTTAAGACAGAATGAATTTTGTAACACTTATGGAAACAACACACTGGATTAGTAAAGCTGAATCCTCAAACCGGTGGAACCAAGGGTTGTGAAGGGAACACGTGTTTTACCAGTGTCAGCCCCAAATGAAACCCATCCTTCCTCCCCACCAGGATCGACAAAGCCACGTTCCCATTCCAGGCCAGGAAGGTTTGGGGGCACTTTAGGGATGCTGTTTGCCGTACTGTAAGCTAAGAAACTCTGTAAGATGAACAACCCCTTTTAAAGCTAACGCGACTTAAAACTCCGAGCAAAAAGGCAGGCTAGGACATGAGGTTGCTAAGCATTAGCAATGCCTTGATTCTTCTGTACTTCTTTAAAAATAAATCACTTTTAAGGGGCCTGAATCTCTCTGCTGGCAGCTGCGGGACACTCTAGCACCGCTCTCCGCTGAGCTGCACCAAGGCCAGAGGGAACGGGGCATCAGCAAAGGTGTGCAAAGCAAATTCCCTGCCTTGGTGGCAATTTGGGATGTGGGAATTGGGAAGAAATGGACCCCGAGGCGAAAAGTAACATTAAATAGTAGTAATAATAATAATAACAATAACAACAATAATAATAATAGTAATAAAAAAAAAGAACAGACCATTATCTCTAAACACCCATTCAGAACTTGGAGTTGATCTGGTATCTGCACTTGAAATACACAGTTCTCAGGACTGCAAAGAGAGGGATGGACAGAAGAAAGACAAAAGATAATGACTGAGCTCTGCTGAGGAGCTGCACCCACTGCCTGGGACCTGGGGCTCTCCCCACTGGGGCTGCAGCAGCCCAGGGAAAGGTGGCAGCTTGGGGCTTGTGCATGGATGGGCTGAAAGGCGTCATTTGCAACAGAAATTTGGTGTTGATGAGCCACCCCGTTTCACACTCATCAAGTTCCTCAAACTAGAGAAAGAGGTAAATGAAACTGGACCCAGGAACTCAACAAACTGATCACTCAACTGCAGAGCTTGGGGTGACACTAGACAAATAAAAGCTCACACTGGGAGAGGATTGGGGAGGGAGGGAAAAAAAAATAGGGGGAAAAGAAAGAGAATTGGTTGAAATTTCGAGGACTTTCAAGCATGAGAGCTGGGTTCAATTGCACTGCATCTTCAGACCCTCTCCCACTACCCCTCTGTGCCTATCCAGCCCCTGCCCACTTCCCTGACTTTTCCACGGGGGTTGGTGGCCAGGTAACACCCTGTGACAAGACAATCTCGTTCCTTAACAACCTCTGGTCCCCACACCACCTCTTTACTCACTGCTCAGTTTTAAACATGTGATGCATATTCCACCCAAAATCTGCTGAGGTAACCGTATTTTTTTTACAGCAAACAAAACTAGTTCAGATCACTGAACAACCCCCCCTCCCTCCCCAAAAAACAAAACAAAAAAACACCCAACCCCAACAACACTATTCACGCATTTTGGCTCAAGAGGGCAGTAGATATTATATTTCGCTTTCTCTTTTGGTTGGTATCTCATTTACAATATCCACCACAAATTCCTACCTCCCCGGGTAGGATAATGTGCATAAAACATGTTCAAGTTCCCTAAGAACAGTCGGAGCAGAGCAGCGGCCAAGGGAGCAGCCGGCGTGGCCAGGCACAGGGAGCTGCTCCGGGAAAAAGGGACTGGAAAAGTGAATGCAAGGTCCAAAGGAGCAAGAGACCAGACGCTGGTTACTTGTAATGCTAATGATGATTTTGTGTCCCTCTCTCTAATAAGGGAGGGTTACTGTTTCTTTAATAAGGCACTAAATAGACATGTTACATAAAGGAAAGATACATTTTAAAAACCTCGTACAAATTCGTCAGTTTTGTACCTTTCATGACAAACTAGATTTATTCCTTTGCATTACTTTTTTTTTGTGGCTTTTTTTTTTCTTTTTTTTTTTTTCTTTTTTTTTTAGGTCATCAAAATTTAGGTTACATGACTGCAAAACTATGAAGATTTCAAGAGCTGTGGAAAAGCAGATTGAAGTACTGAGAAGGTACAGGACTATTTCTAGGCAGAAATAACAAAAAAAGCAAAAAAATAATGATCAAACTTCAAGTTCAGCTATTCATCATCTTCTTTAAAATATATATAAATATTGTTCAAATGGTCAGAACTTCAAAACCGTTCTCATGGTTAGGTTTGTTTTCTTTTTCAAGTAATAAAAAAGTTGCTTAAAAACAATAGTTATTGCCTTTATATCTTTCATTTATGTCACTCTACTAGATAGCATCCTGCAGGAAATCAAATCACACCCCCTTGTAAAATCCTCGCTCTCTGTGGTTCCCTACCAACCCTTCCTCGCGCTCGGAGAGACGGGACCCACGACGGGATTTTTCCCTTTTGCCTTCTCCCCCTCACTCTCTCAGGTTTCCCACTCACTCACTCGCTCACGTACGAATTCACTGCGAGGGTGAGGCCCCTACCAGACACCGAGGTGACAGAAAATGTAAACAAGAGCAGAGCAAGACAAAACGCTTCCGAAACCAAGATAAATGAACCACGCACAACGCCCCACGGCGGGAGGGCAGCGGGACCTGGGGGGGAGAGGATGTTCCAGAAGAGGTAAGGGGGGGTTGCATCTAAAGCCTTAAGCATTATTTTTGTAGCCTTTAGTTAATACAACACAGGAGCAGATTCATTTCCACCTACTGTACCTGCTGCCTCTTTAGCTGGATAACAAACGCAAAAAATAGCGACAACCAGGGACGGCGGAGCCGCGGGACACGGCTGCGCCCGTTCATCCCAAATTGAGGTTTGGGAGGTTGAAACAAAATGAAAATGATGTTCACCACCACCACACTTTCCACCTCATCCTTTCAATGAGACATTTAAACCCAGCTGAAGGGCAGCCAGTGGGTGCGTTACCAGTTCCTCACATCAACCTCCACAACCACCGCTTTGGCTCCAACAGGGCCCTTCAGTTGAACATGGAAAGAAATAAACCAAAAAACACTTTTGTTCCTTCAGACACAGAAGTTTATTCTCAACCCCCACCACCCTCCCCTCCAAAAAGTTAGAGGTTGTCCAAAAAAAGAAAAAAAAAAAAAAAAAAAAAAGAAAAATAAAAAAAAAAATCAAGTAATTTTTGCCTGCTTCATTCATTCCTGACTGTGGGAAGCAGGGAGTTTTCATTTTACCTTGTTACTCCAAAAATCCTACCGGATGACAAACAAGACACACACCAACTCCTCTTGCTTTGTAGGGAATGTATAAAGCCGTGGCTGTCGGCGGCCACGCACAGGGACTCTGGAAATTAAGGATTTGCATAAGCTGCAGTCTCGCTCACCGCTCCTCCCAGGGCTGGCATCTCCACTTCAGGGATCCTCCTCCCCTTCCAGCTACTTTGTTCTTCACTTCCACATAGATCCCTTAACAGGTTCATGGTAGACATGATAGAGGCTTTGACCAACACAAGCACTGACATATTTATATTAAAAAATAGTGCAAAATTTCAACATTTATATAAATAACTCTAAACCCCTGCTTTTGATTTTTTTTTGTTTTTTGTTTTTTTACAATGTAATACACGCTTTTTGAGTTGGCACTCAAAAAATTGCCATTTTTCTTCTAGTTCAGAAAACAACTTTTTTTTTTTTTTGAATAGGCCTCTTCTAATACAAAAATACTCCTGCTCCTTACACATACACTTTCTCTTATTTTTAATATATATTTATATATTTATATTGCAGATCTTTAAACAAAATGGTTTTTGTGCAAATATTTTGTTTTTAAAGATAAGTGAAATAATCAAACAAAAAAAAAAAGCATTCACACACAGCCCAACTAGAAACAAACAAAAAAAAAAGACTACAGTTGATTTTTTTTTTTTCCTTTTTAAATGTCTAGACACAGCTCAATAAAGAAATGTTTTTGCAAGCTTGGTAGGCTTGTGCATTCAGACCAGACATAACAAGTAAATATTTATACACTGAGAGATGGGGAAGGGCTTTTTTTTTCTCTTTGCTCATCTTCCTCAACTCTCTCTCTCTCCTTTTTCTTTTAATGAGAAGTGCAGAGTGTTTCATTTACTTTCTTGCTATTTTTTTTTCTTTTTTCTTTTTTTTTTTTTTTTTAAAAGGGGTGCCCTTTTTGTTTCTCTTTCTCTTTGTTCCACGCCGTCGTCGTTGTGCTCTCAAGGCCATTGATCTGTGAGGGATGGAGTCTGCTGCCCTCCAAGATGGGGGGCATCCCGTTGTTGTTCTGCTGGTGCTGGTAAAAGGTGGAGCCGGGGTAGTGGCCGATCACCTCGCTGTAGGTCGGTGGCGGCCCCTCCATCCTGCCACTGCTGCCGTAGCAGGTGGCACTGATGCCAGAGTTACTGCTGGGGGGGCACGGCCCCCCGAACACGGAGTTATCTATCAAGTCACTGTCGAAGATGGTTCTGTTTGGGGGGGCCCGCACGGACTCCCTGTTGAGCTCCATCTGCTGCTCGGGGTCGCGCAGCTGCAGCGTGCAGGGTCCCTGGTAGGGCGGGGGTTCCTCGCCGTCCGACAGCGAGATGGTGGGCGGCAGGTCGATCTCGTGCTGCAGGTACGGGTACGTGGGCTGGAACCGGTTGAAGCGGTCCCTCTGCAGGAAGGAGGGCACTGCCAGGCGCTCGCTGGGCCGCGGGGTGTAGATCTGCTGCTGGAGGGAGAGAGTGAAGAGGCTGAGAGGCATGAGGTGCTGTGGGGTGGGGGACAGCGGGGCAGGGGACAGCGGGACGGGGGACAGTGGGATGGGGGACAGCGGGGCAGGGGGACAGCGGGACGGGGGACAGCGGGATGGGGGACAGCGGGACGGGGGGACAGCGGGACGGGGGACAGTGGGATGGGGGACAGCGGGACGGGGAGACAGCGGGACGGGGGACAGTGGGGCAGGGGACAGCGGGACGGGGGGACAGCGGGACGGGGACAGCGGGACGGGGGACAGCGGGACGGGGGGACAGCGGGACGGGGGGACAGCGGGACGGGGGACAGCGGGATGGGGGACAGTGGGATGGGGGACAGCGGGGCAGGGGGACAGCGGGCAGGGGGACAGCAGAACCCACAGCACCCTCACCTCGGTTATGCCGGTCCCCGACACGGTGCTTTCCGAAGGCCACAGGCTTCCCTCCTGCATGGGAAAGGAGAAGAGAGGGCAGGGTGAGTCTGATGCCAGGGCAGTCAAGCTCCTTCTGCAGACAGCTCGTGCCAGGTGTCACCTAGAGAAGACACTGCCACCAACGTGTTCCTGACCCGCCTGGACCAACTCCAACCAGCATCTCCAACCATGATCAAGTGTGCTGGGCATCGTGTGGATACATGCTCAAGTGTTACCACATCACCACTGAAAACATCCCTTCCGATCGAAACTTCCCTCCCCTTGCACCTCCGTCTCCATTTAATGGATCGTTTGCAGAATGAATGATGAGAATGGCACCAGCAAAGAACCCTCTCCCGTTTGCAGACTTCCCCCACCCCCACACCCCCAGCATGGTTCTTTCCCTGGTTCAAACATGCCAGAGGAGTATTTTTCAATTTGTGATCCATGAGCCGTGGGTAATTCACAAGACATCAAAAAATGCTCCGTGAAATAATGACAAGATTAAAAAAAAAACCCGACAAAAACAACAAAAACCAAACCAAAAAAAAACCCTCACACCCACATTCTGATGCTCACAACCACGGACATCATGGGAAAATAAAGATAATAAGTGAATAACCAAATGTTAAGCCTAATTTTGATTTGGCTAAAAAAAAACAAAAGAAAAAACTCTGTAGCAACAGGACGGTTTCAGAGTATTTTTTCCCCAAAGAGTAAGTAGTCCTTGGCTTAAATAGACTGAGGGACTGAAGTGTAGAAGCTTCCTTACACTGCAAGCATCACCCTGATCCTGAGATCCGAACCTCTGTGCCAACAACCCCAGGCAAGGTGAAGCCACGATTTCCCCCAAACCCTGACACTAGTTTACAATTCATGATCAAAACAAACAAACAAAGGTTCTTCCCATCTGCTGGTGATACTCTGAGCATGCACAGTTCACCCCAGACATTTTTGCCTTAGGAACTGCAATATTTAAATATTGCTAATATTCACATATAGCAACATCCCTCTGGCAGGCAGAGCTGGAGGAAAACAGCCAGAAGGCTTGTAATTATAACTTGGAACTTCCCAGTTCCTTGCAGGTGAATCTCCAGTTCTGGCACTAGTAAACCAGGCGCAGGCAGGAGTATTTAGCACCAGTGAAAAAAAATGCCAAGGGAAAAAGAAACCCCCTTTTTCCCTTTAAGTGTTGCACTCAGAAGCTGGTCTGAGCAAACCACACGCCTTCCTGCTACGAGAACACCTATTTCTCTACCTGCCCCAAACACAGCACTAGCACCATGTTAAAATCTCCAGAGAAACCACCTATTATATCGTATTTTTTCATTTTCCCCAAAGTTGGAACATATTTTCTCCTGCGGCATTGCACGTGGTATCAGGTATGGAGAGAACCCATCAGGTTCTGGGTTTTAAAGCTCAGCTCTGCACACAAACCTGAAGGCAATGCTGGTGCCAGTGCAAGGAAAACAGCGATTTAAATGGAAATGAGACCGCCCAGAGCCTTCCCCCTTCTCCATGTTTTTTTCAGGAGCATCTCCTTGGAGCAGAGGTGAAGTGCCACAATGCCAGCACCTTCCCCGGCCGCAGCTGAGGAATGTGCTGGCTGAGCTGCAGCCCCATGGCCCTTCCCGAGCAAGACAACCCTGTTTCATTCCAGACCTCGAGACTCCAACATGCAACTGTTTACACAGGCATCGACTGTTTAGTCTGGTCCATTTTACATGGATTTCTTGCCTGCAGGGAGAGTCTGCAATCAAATTCCCCCAGCAGCCAAAAGATCCAAGAGGAACTGCATCTGCCACAGGACAAATCCTCCCTCTGACTCTGCGCTCAGGCACTGACACCAAAGGGCCCAGGGAGGATTTCCAGTGCCACCACAGGCGCTGCCAGCCCATCCCCTCATCCCAAAGGACGCCAAAGCAGTGGGCAGGAGCGGGAAGCACTCCGAAAATTGTGTTTACTTTGCCGTGCCCCCGTGGCAGACTTCCTGAGCAGCGAGTACCCCGCTGCCTTCTGCTAGATGTTTTATATTTAACTTGGCAGTGGGCAGTGCCATGGCAATATCCCATCTGCTCCCCCCTTTCCCGGGAGTGATGTCAGCCAGCTCCCACGAGGGTGGCTGCAGCCTGGTGCTTCCCAGCCCTGCCAGGCTCAGCTGGGACATCCCGTGGTGGCAGGGGATGGGGAGGGCTGCTCCACCCAAAACATCCCTACCCCTAGGTGCCCACTCACCCAGAGCCTGCACCAAGATCCTGCCCATGTGTTTGGAATCAAAGCTCTGGCTCACACACCATTTATCTGTTTGTACAGATGAGCTCCAGGAATGATGCCCTGGGCAACATGTGGATGCAAGAGTAGCAAACCTACAGAAACAGCACTAAAATGGGATGTGCAGAGAGAGGAGCAGCAGAGAGGAGACCCATTTTCTGCAGGAGCTGGATCTCTGCAGCCACTATTAACCACCTCTCCCAGGACTCCAGGGCCTGGCCATGCTCCTGTGCCCACAGCTGACCGACCACAGGCACCCAGTGCTCCCCAACGCCAACCCCCACCTCACACACTACCACAAAGCCCATCTGGAGAACAGCTCAGCTCTCCTGAAAACTCCACAGCAAGATTAAAACTGCTGGAAATCAGTAGTCAGAGGAGGGCAAAGCCTCTGGGACAGAATACATCCCTGCTTTTAGCCTTCACTTTGGCCCTGGGATGGCTCCACAGCCCCACTGAGCCAAGCAAAACTGCAGGAGCAACATCACTGCAAACCCTCGGCCTCTCCTCACTCACCTCTGATTTTCAGCATATTTAGGACTTGAATTCATCTAAACAATGAACAGTCTAGAAAGCCACGGGTCTCTGAAAGGAAAGCTGAGATTCTGTTGTCTGGTGAGGAACACAGCTGTAAAAGCCTCCGCAAGTATTGCAGGACTTGCTGCAGAACCTAAAATTACTTTTAAATTTCTTTTTAGAGATGAATCTTCAACTTTTTGAGAACTACTTGTTTTAGTGATGTCAGAGAATTTTCTCTGTAAAGCTGCATGGTACAGATTAAGTCTCTGAGCCTTCAGGAAGACTCATATTTTCTATTTTGGGGGACAAAGGTGCGCTTGGAAATTGCACTTACACTACTTTTTCTTGGAGGAGTGGGATACCACTGTTCCAAAGGTGCAGGGACAGTGCCATTCTTATGGCAAAGAGAGTTGTCAGTAGCATTTCTTAAATATTCTTAGTTCTGGAAAATCAAAAGTACTTGTCGTGAGGAGACAAGAGTTTAAGTACAGCGAGAACGGTGGTGGAGAAACGCATGAAGTAATACAAAAACTGCTTGCCAGCAAGAGCCGCATTAAAAAACCCTTTAGGGAAATTAATTTCTCCTTCAGCTGTAATTTTTGAGCTGCAGCAACAAAAAAGGACAACTCCAGCAAACCCAGCAGCATCCTGACCACGGGATGAACTGCTTTAATATTTCAGCAGATGAAAAGCGTGAATGCAGCTCCAGTGCCCATCTGCGGTCACGACACCAAAATGAAGTTTGGGATTTAAAAAGCCCAACACCAGTTCAGTGCAAGTTTAACGGATTGCATAAACCAGTATCCAGCCCAGTGTGGCCTCTGCCTGCCAGGCTCCAGCTCTCCTTCAGTCTGGAGCTGTTTTCCACCGACAGACACGCTGTGCTTAGCCTGAAAGGTGCTGCCTTTAAGATCTTTATTATGCTGGATCCCACTGTAATGAGCTTCCCGCTCATTAGCACATGAGGGCCTTCTCTGTCCCATCAGGAAGGTGCTGGGACCACAGGGAATCTCTGCTGCCACTCCATCAGTGCTGCACACACCACATGGACAGGGCAGGGAGATGGGGAACAACCATAAAGATGGGAAATAATAAAAAACCAACCAAAATTATATATTCCTATTTCTCTCCTTAGCTCCAAAAAAGGTTTTGAAGACTCCACATCCTCACTGGGGTCGAGCAGAGGCACAGAGGTCAAACTCTGCTGAAAAGCCATTTAATCACTGATGTGTCTCAAGGCTGAATAAGTAACAGAGCTGAACCAAAAAATGGGTAGAAATTCTGGCCTGGTAAAATTTAAAATAGAAAAAAATAATAAAGGGGAAAAAGGAATTGTTTTTGAAAGAGTAAATTTTTCATTCAACCTGAAATTTTTGGTCAATCTCCATGTGATTTTCTCTTCTCTTTCCATGTTAGCCTTCTTAACTCTCTTTAAAGAAAATAAATAGCAGGCCACTTAAGAAAACAGAAATTACTGTATTAAAATTAAGAGGGCTTGATCTGAACTCTGCTTTGAAAATGTAAAATGACACGATTTGGCATTGTGCAAGTAAAACATTCTGGACATGATAATACAGTAAAAGAATCTGAAAATGGGAAAACAATGTTTCTGCTATTTTTAATAACTCATGTGCTCGGATGCCCACACTCTGCTGCTGCTGGAAGTGGGCGCACGGGATCGTAAGAGGAATGTAAGATTTCCGGGTGGAGCTGGGATATGTGTGGGGAGCTGGGCTCTGATCCCCAAAGCAGGGAGGTGCCTGAGCTATCTCCACCCTCACACCAGCTGGTTTAACGTGGGATCAGGCACCCCGTGGGATCAGGCATTCCCAGCACTCTGATGCCACTGCAGCGTTGACAGACGACCCCGAGCCGGGATCATGCCGTGCCCTCTGGGGAGGTGCCCCACAGCCCACGGAACGAGGAGGGGGTTAACTGGGTTGGGTTTGCACAGCTCTCCTTCCCACGGGGCATCCCCCCCACAAAGCGGCCGAGGAGGGAGCTCTGTCTGCTGCGTGTGGCGTGTGACAACAACAGCAGCTACGAGGGACAGCCCTGGGCAGCCTTCAGCTGCACTGAAGCCTGGCTTAGTGAAAGATCTTAAATATCTCTCTCAAAAAAAAATAAAAATAGAGGAAAGAAAATGGAAAAATAGAAGAAAAAACCCCCAAGCAATCCCCATATTTGATCTTTTTCCTGCAGTGAGTACGGATCTGATTCAGGGAGCTTGGCCCCACACAGAGCACCCCACAGCACCAGCGGTGTGTTCAGCCTGCCCTGGCAGCCTGCAGAGGAGGGGGCATGGAGCAGTGACCTTGAGGGAGCCCTACTTAAAGGGCTCTAAGACCCTTCAGGGTGAATGCTAACAAAGAGAAGTATCAGTACAAGACATCCCTGCACTGAAGACGGAGCCACAGAGGCAGCAGCGAACAGCACATGCTCACCTTCCAAGAAAATGTGATGCCTTTTCTCTATACATCCTTCTGAGTTTCTCTGAGCCACTACACTTTAAGGAAACTGTATGAACCAACATCTGCCTCGAGGCTGGAGAGGCTTCCCCTCAAATCCCTGTCAGAGGGACAATTCACACGTTTCTCCTCGGGCTTTTATGAAGCCAGGAGCCTGGGTTACAGACAGCCTCTCACACATCCCCTTGGAGAGCTCTCTGCTTGTCTGGCTGACAAGTGTTTTCTGCCCCTTGCACCACAGTAATGGCAGCAGCACTGGTAAAAACTGGAGCGAGTCAGTCAGGATTTCCTGCTCCCTGCAAGGCAGGCAGGAAGTTTTCATACAGTCACTTGAGACTCTCTAACTGGAGCAAAAGGACTTGATAGTTTGGGTCTGCTAAACCAAGGCATATGAACCCCAACCAGATGAGGGTGATGGTTTCAGGAGCAGGACATGCCAAGAACAGCCTCGTGCAGTCACTTTACTGATGTAAAATCAGATTTGGAAAGCTCAGGGCAAAGGCAGAGGCTATGGCTGTCCATAGATTAGCACACACAGCACCCTAAAGAGTCAGAGGCACCCCTAAAACGCCCTCCCACCCCCAGTAACAGAGACAGACGATGCCAAGGCCAAAGATAACCTGGCATGTGTGGCTGGAAGAGCAGGGTGTGACTTACTGAGGAGAGGTTCTCGTCTCGCCGCCTGCCCTGGCTGTGCCGGCTGATGAAGGATCGTGCAGAGAGTTTGTAGTGGTTCAGCAGACACGTGATCACCACCACCATAACCATCATCACCACCACGATTATGATTATCTGTACAAACTCCAGCTCCGCTGCAAGAGAGACAGACAGACAGACTTTGAGCCATCAGGAACAGCAGCAGATAACTCAGCACAAGAACAATAAAGTGGCTGAGACACCACTGACAACACTGCACCCTTCCCATTACAGCTCTCACACGTGGGCTCTGTGTGCCCTGAGCCCGCAAAAGCCTCACTCATTCAGTTTTTCAGTGTCACAGAAGAGTGTCCAGGAGGGATCTTTAAAAAGACAATCTATACTGCAGAGTGTTTCCAGGCTACAGCACAGACTGTACTTCCCAAAGCCCTCCTCAGTGCTGGGCACAAAACCAGGAGCATCCCAGTACCTCTCTCAGGGCTGTGGAGCCACGAACCAACACAAGCCATCCTAATGAAACAGTTCAGCTAAATGCAAGCTAAATTTCTGCAATTCTCTTCCCGTCACCACCACTGCTTCCTCCATGGAGGACAGGAGTGATTCCTCCCCGGCACATCCCTGCACAAGGACACGTCCCCTCTGTGCCAGGGGTCAGGCAGTGGGGGCCCAGGGGACAGCACAGCACTGGAGACAGTGGCAGCCCCCCCGTCTCCGAGCTGCCCACCCGCCACAGAAGCGGGCGGGGAGACCTCCTGCTTTTGGGTGAGACGCCAGATGGGTGCGATGCGTCTGCCACGGGGCCACATCCCAGAGCTCCAGACAGCCCTCAGCTCGCGGCTCGGCCAGCTGACAGCGGCAGCTTGAGTGGCTTGAACTGGCAGAAAGGAAAACTGCCAAAACCCCTCCAAACAAACAAGAACAAGCAAACAACAGACTATCCCGTTAACTCTGCAGACACTTGGCACGAGGCAGCGAGAAGCCACTCCTAAAATTTCCTAAGGAAATAATTCCTCACACCTCTCTGAGGCTTAGGAAAATTGAGTACTGGAGGCAAACATAGTGCTGGGTTATTATTTCCATGAATTTGGTGCCCAGGGAGTACATGCCATTCCCAAAGTGCTCAGTCACTCCCCCCAGCCCCCCTTCATGCCAGCAGTGCCCAGGACTGGGCAGCAGCAACTCCAGTGCCCAGTATAAAGGAGGGAAGGAGGGGCCAGACAGGAAAATTCAATCATTCTGGGGATTTACACTTTGTTTGCTTCTCAGCAGCGACAGCTATAAAATCCAGTTTGGGAAAGCCATGCCTGAAGCTATCATGGATGCTGCCATCTGTATTTAATCTATACAGACACACACATGTATATCTGCAGATACACAGCAAGGCCCACCAGAACTCAAAGGGCACCACTCATACCAGCTGGGGTGGCTTCTGCTGAGTCAGGAATTTTTTTTTTTTTTTTATGGAAAGTTTTCTCCTGACAGGTGGCATTTGAGTGCCAGTAAAAGCAAATAAATGTCAAGAAAACAGTCCAGGTGGTGAGTGCTGCCAGTTACCTTGGAGCTCTTTCTGCTAAACAGCAGCTATTTCTGCCACTGCCCAAAATGCTCCATCAGCTCTGCCCACTGCCTGCAGAAAGCAGAATTATGCCTTGAAAGCAGGAGCCTTATCTGGCTCTTGGAGTTGGATGGATGAGGGACTAGGAGCCCGTATCCTTCCACGTAAAACACAGCTGCCCCTACTCTGGACAGTTGCACATGGGGTGGGGAGAGAGGGATTAAAAGCCAAACATTGTACAGGAGTTTTGCCTTAAAAATGCTTTTCAGCTAGAATAAAAGACAAGCTCTGGGTCTTTCACAGCAACCCCAACAAGTTGCCCAGTGCCACTGTGAGGGGAAGAGCATGGAAGAAAACCACATTCCCAACAATTTGATCCAGCCCCAAAGCAGTACAGCTCATCTGTGGGACCCAAAAGCTGCCCCCGGTGCCCTGTGCTGGAGGAACTGGCTGGAACAGGAGCTCGCTGCTTCTGAGCAGAACCCAGACTGACCACAGGCACAAACACACCAAAACCTAAAGGGTTGCAAAAGGGGACGACGCAAAACCATTTAAAAAAAGACACAGCAACTGTTCCCATGTCACCCCCGCTGTGTAGGGGTGTCCCTACACACCCCAGAGACATTCCTGGAGCCAGCTGTAACTCAGCACTGACAGCATCCCCCTGACATCCAGCACCCAACCACCAGCAGGGCTCCCCACAGTTCCCCTGGGTGCTCCCCTGGTCACCCATGAAGAGCCAGATCCTAAAGCCCCTGTGCCTGCCCTCCCCGTGGGCAGCAGAGCAGCCACCCAGCCTGGGTGCAGAGCCCATCTTCTGCACAAACCATTATGGAAAAGAAAAATCCAAACAAAAAACCCCCAAATGTTTTTAAGAGGATGAGTCACTTCAGCCTCAAAATGCAGCATGTGCTTTGGCCATGGCAAGAAAACACAAGAAAAAATATAAATTAAGCCAGTGATGGAAAACTTCCTTTTCTGTTAAAAGGGGCTGTATTTCTGAAGAAAAACAAGGCCAAAGTAGTAGTAAAGAAAAGTTCCTTTCCTAGGACAAGAGATCCCTTAAATGAACTAAACCTTGCTAAATTGGTCCTGGTACTTCAGTGACACAGGTGAGGTTTTGGCCATGGGGAAGTACTGCCATAACTCCTTCCCAGGAAGGAACACACAAGATGTGTCACTTACAAATTATCTAAACCAGGCTTCCTGCACACACAGGCACAGAACCAGCAGAGCCTGAAGCAGAAGAAAGGGTGGGAATTCCATCAGCATCTGGGACAACACACCAGTGTCTCATCCATCCCTCAGTGCTCTGGGACTGCTGTAATTGGGGATTACACAACACTCGCCAAGAGGTGCAACAGGAAGGCACAGGATGATTACCAGAACAAAGGGGATGCTGCTTTCCAGCAGGGATGCTCCTCCTGCCCCATCTCTACCCCAAGCCCAGGCTCTGAGGAGCAGCCCAGCCTTACCATGCCCAGAAGCAAACCCATCCTGTATGCAGAGATGAGCAAGAACACTCAGGTTGCCCAATCTGGCCTTTGGAAAAAATAAAATAAAAGTCAAACCAAACATAAAAAAACCCCCCACACACTGAATTTGTGCTTTTCATGTTTCAAGAGACTCATACCCACTCGAGGCACTAAAGTTTCTGCCAGCTCTCTCTCTGTTTTAACTTGTCTTCACGGGCTTTTCTGCAGAAGTGAAAACAAACCCAACACACTGGAAAGCTGGATATACTCAGTAAGATTTTTATCCAAGCAGCTCAGTCAAACTAATGAAGAAAGATCATTAAAAACCCAAAGTTTGAGTTAATATGTTATTATACAAGTGCAATTCAGCTGCTATGCTAATAAAAAGCCTTTGGGGAATGAAAAACAAGCCAAACTGCAAAGCACATAATTTATAATTCTACTGGTATTCTTAAAAACACACACACAACAAAACAAGAAAAAAAATACTCAACACATTTTGTATTTGGCTTCCTAATCATCGTCACTTTTCAATTAGAAGAGACCTCATTCCATTTCTCTCTGTAATTTTCCCCAAGGGAAGTGTTATAAATGCACTAGGCTTTACAAGATGGGCATATTCCGCCTCCAAATGCAAAGCAAGGTCACACTAATTTAATTTTGCATAATTTTTATTCCAGAATACGTTTCAAACTAACAGGTTCAGACATCACATTTAAGTGACACAACCTGCTTTTCCGTATTTTCTGTCTAGACGCGGCAGCTCCGGGAGCCGGGCACTGTGCGTGCAACTGTTTTGCAACTAAGCATTTTTTCCCCAGATTCTCACCACCCTAAAACGGGGTATTCGTGACCAAGGAGAATGACTTGTCACGTCCCATTCTTCACGTTCGCTGCTCGCTCGCCACTTCACACCACGCGTGGCCTTGAGCAAGGGCTTCGCGATGGATTATCTGAATGTATTAATGAGTGATGGGGACTCCCCTGCTTCCAAAGGCCGTGGTCTCCACTCTCCTGGATTTAGAAGAAGCTCATGCCCTTGGTGCCCATCCTGCTGTCCAGTCATCAACACCGTAAAGCTCTAAAGTGTCTGAAATGTATGGATTTATGTGTGGCGGCTGCACTCCTCCCACTGCAGACCACGCTCATGGCTCCACAGAAGTTGCTGCAGGAAGGTGCATCTAGGAGCTTCCTCGAGTCCTTATAAACAAAATACTGGCACCCACAGGTTTAAATTAATTAATATATTTACAAGGAGGGAGAGTGACTTGAGTCAATGGTGATGCTGGGAGCACCCTCACGGCCGTAGGGGAGGTGAGGCTTGGTTACACTTTAAATGCATTGCCTTGCCTTTTACAGCTACACTTCAGTTCATAAAATGCTTCCTATAAACTTTATTAATGCTCTTCCTTCCACACAGAGTATCTCTGCAGAAGACAAATTCTCCAAACCACCACAAGTATAAAGGAGAAAAAAAACCCCCCAAAACCTGTATTTTGTTGCAATCATTTCAGACACTCCAGCTATCATTTACAGGTGGACAGAACAGCTTTCAGGCAGGGTCTTGGCCAAGATAACCCTTGCTTTCAGCCAGGTATAACACACATCTGCAGGTCAAACTAGTCATCCCCAAGCTTCAATTACAATTTCTATGCGTACTGGAATTGTGTATTGTGTGAGAAGTGATGAGAAGAAGTGAAATTGCTCAGGAGATAACAGCTAAACTGAAGAAATGTAGCTGCACTAGCCACAATTCCTAAGAAAAAAAGTTAAAAAAACCTCACAGTCGTACACACTCACACACAGTTACACATTCTTAACACACACACTCTCTTACACACTCTTACTCTCTTTTAAGAGTGTTTTCCCTCTCAGAGGCTGTGGACAGCAAAGAAGAGATGAAAGAACAAAGAACTTCAGACAGCAGATTACTCATCCTCTGCTGCTCGTCTGCTAGGTCATCTTAGAAACAATCAGAGAAGGCGAAGTCATTACTGCACTATTTTTGTATTAGCATCTGCTACATTTATCTTCTAATGCCTCCATAAAACCAGATCCAAAGGGCCCATCAGATTGCCCACAACTGTATTTGTTTACAAGACAGCACAGTAAGTACTGCAGATAGATACAGAATACTATCTCAATATTGATAGTGCCACTGCTGGCACTGACTGGCAGCACCTTGAAGCTGCAGCAGCACCGAGGCATTGCAGGGACCAGGATCAGGCCTGTGACAACAGGCAGGACAGCTGGGAAGAGCTCATACTGGGCTACTTCATGCATCATCAGTGCAGCTAACAGCTAAACTGCATTTCTGGATTCAGCACAGACAATTCTGATGCAGCGAGCACAAAAGACGCCGTGTGAGCCAGTGACGGCAGGCTGAGATGGGGCAGGAGGGCAAGGAGCAAGTGAGACTTAGAAAAGGAGCCAGCTGAGAAAAAACATTGCTGGAAAACAGGGAATAGGGCCCCAAGAAGTCCTGTCCATAGCGCCAAGCCTTGGGCCATAAATGCGTTTAATATAGTTCTTTTTCTTCATCTGTCACCCCAGGTAATCAAGCATCACATCCTCTGAGTCACTGGCAAATGATGGCCTCACCTCCCCACCCCCATTTTCGTTAGTTTTAAGGGAAACAGCCCCATTTCATGCTTAATAGTCACAGAAATATCAAACTGGTTGTGCCTCAGAAAATTTTTTAGCGCTCAAAAAACACAGCAACTGTCCTGGCCACACCACTGGGCCTGTTTTCAGAAGGTGACCTTCCCGAGCTCGCACGGCTCGGTGGCAGCTGTGGGGAGTGGGACTTGCATCCAAGGGCCAGAAAGGCAGGATCAGCATGGCAGAACTCAGCTTTTACAGGGAAATGGCAAATGTGAGAGCTGGGGTCAGCAGCTCTGTCAGCCAGGACACTTCCCGGCTCCGAGCAGAGACCTGTCAACCGGAGACTTGTTTAGAGAAACTCCCGAAGACATGAAACAGCTCCCTCAGAGCAATGAGAACTAACAAGGTTCTTTGGGACATGCAGACTCTCTGAAATCTTGCATATGCCAACTCCTTCTCTCTTTTCTGTGCCTATTTCTATCACCCTCCCCTTTTCCAGGATTTTTAGACAAGGTATTTCACACACAGTAAGGCTGATCCCAGCCTACCGAGATGACTGGAAGGAGTACATGGCTTTTGAAGTTACTCCCAAGGGTGAGAACAGCTAAACTGGATTAAAAGAATAAAGTCATTTTGATTTTGCACTTAAAAGACAGGTAAATGTGCTTGCTCACTAGAAAATGTTGAGCAGGGCTCATGGCCCCCACCAAGCTGAGAACATCCAGAGCATCTCCTGCTTCCCGAGAGGAAGCACAATGGCATCAGGCCTGGATGATGTCTGGGCAGGGGTGAGTGAGGCCAGAACATCACCCACCCCTTTGAACATGAGCATCCAGAGAGAGGGACACAGGAAAAAGAGTTTACCATCTGCAATCATAAATAGCCTGAACCAGAAAAAAAAAACAAACTGCCAAATAATGAGTGAAAAAACACAGCACACAACATCCGGATCAAACCCCACCAGCTGACCCTGAAAGACCAAACAGGTTTTGTTTGTCAGGGGTATTTCTAACAGCCAGTAAAAATAAACACATTAATAAATAAGTATTTTCATATACCCTGGAAACACTCCTCATCAATATGTGGCTTGCTACTGTAGAGGTTTTTTTTTCCTTCCACCCAGCAGAAACTCATGACAAAGGAAAGCACATCTCATTTATGAACTTAGCTATAAATACTTTTGCTAACTGCCATTTAGGAATTTCATTTCCTGCTTGAGCAAGTCCTGTTGAAAGAGGCAATTACCAAATTTGTTTCTAGTTATAGAAATAGATGTTTGTCGCTGCCCACATCTGTTTCCACAGACAAATTGCCAGACACGGATGCTCCAAGGAGAGCAAGTGCTCCATGCAGGGAGGGCTTTGCCCCCTCTCCAAACGGCAATGACAGGGACTGGGTTTCTGATTCCAGCTTCCTCTGAGCCCTGTCTCCCACTGCAATGGAGCTGCCTCGCGCTGACGGGGCACCTGCAGCCTCCATCAGCTGCATCCACCTGCATCGCGTCACCCAGCAGTGCCGGAGCTGCTCCCTCCTCCTGCTGCCACGGAGACACCAAGGAATATGGGATTCATTTGTCACCCAGCCCAGCACAACAAGGCGCCTTGAATTGTGAAGGTCACGAGGAGCCAGCAGGCTGCGCTTGCTGTGCACACAGAAAGGCAGGCGGCAGCGGAGCAGGGAGATGGCACAGGCTGTCCTGCTCTGTGTGGGACACCCCAGCGCACAACAGCCGGCGGGGACAGCATGTGGGTGTGGAGATGGGGGTTTGTGGATGTCATCGGCATCAACCACAGCCTCTTCCAGCTAAACAAACGCTGTATACGCTGGGTTTCACCAGGTGTCTCTCCACCCTGGCTGTCCCCTAGGAAGTTTCCATTTCCACTTATTCTTGGGGAAACCATCCGTGGGTCAATCCCCAGTGCACTCAGCTATGGCCCTGTCAGAGTCCAAGGCAGCTCCAGGTGCCCCAGTGCCAGCACCCAACCCCTGTCACGGTGCCCAGCGAGTCCTGTGGGACCAGTGCTCAAGAAGGGGCACCTTGAGTGAGACACAGACAGCAGCAGTGCCTGTGCCTCCCTGACACAAGCATGACACCCATCAACTCACACCCAGCACCCGGCTAGGGACAAAACTGAGGTGCAGAAAAGCCACAAAACACCCTGAACTGTGGCTGGGGAACCTGTGCTCCTTCAGCATTTCTCCTCTGTACCAGCATGGCTCCCTCACACTACCTCACTTATCAACCAGCACAGCCCCATGGAGCCCCGTGACATTTGGGAGCGGTGCTGGAGACCCTGCCGTGCCCCTGTCCTGATGCTGCAGCTCCCCTGGGGGCTCCAGGACATGCAGCCCTGGGCAGCAGTGCCACAGGGGCTGCCCTGGCTCGCAGACGGGTGTCGAAACCCAGATTGAGCAAGTTGGCCAAAGCCACACAGGTCATGACAGGGCTGGAACTGCGACCGGATTTCCTCAGCACCGTCCAGGGCCAAAAAACGGGAAACTCTCCCTGCTCTGCCTCTTCCCAAGCGCTGTTACCATCAGTGCCACTCTGTAGCTCCCGCGCACCAGAGGAGCAACCTTTCACAAGGCAAGTTACTGCCAGAGAACAAGGACACTCTTAAGTTACAGGCAAAATTATGCATTGCAGAGAGAAAACATGCAAAATGCATGCAAATGCCCAGACAGGCACACTGTGTCTGGTCACTGCAGGATTTGAGTTCTTGAACTGGTTGCTACCACCAGATGGAAGCGAATGCATGTGCACACTCTCACAGAGATGTGGAAAAAAATTATATTTATATATATATACACACACACCAGAGTGAATGGGGGAGGTGAGTACAACCGCCCCAAATCTGACAAAATTAAAGGTAATAAATTTACTTCCACCTCAGCTGCAGCAACAGCCTGAGAAAGGTTTTAACTCCCACAGCAGATCTGCTGGGAAGTCTGTTTTGTTGGGGGGTTCTGTATGTGCAGGTTTTAGGGCACACACAAAGAGAAGGCCAGCCACAGATGGGGTTTGGGGCCAAGAACCGGGCTGGGGTCACCTGCCCTTCCTGAACATCCTAGTCCTGGGCTTCCCTGAGCATCCCCGTCCTGGGCCTCCCCACCCTCCCTGAGCAACCCAGTCCCCATCCCGGGGTGCTCTGCCCCCCTCCCCCGAGCATCCCCATCCCGGCCCAGCTGCGTCCCTCCTGCCGCCCCATTGTCCCGCTCCTCCGTCCCATCCCCAGACACACGGGGCGGGGGGGGCTGCACGGAGCCGACCCCCGGGTCAGCCCCCACAGTGGGCCCGGGGGCAGGCGGCAGAGCCCCGGCCGGCCCATCCCGGCCGCTGTCGGGCCGGCACTGCCCCGCCACCTGCCCGCCGGGATGCGGGATGCGGGCGGCAGCTGTCCCGCACCGGGCGGGAGGGGGCACAGCACCGACGGGAGGATTATCCATGGACACAGCCTGTCCCCTTTTCACTGCATTTAACAATAAAGCAGTAGCTATAGCAACGGGGTTAATTAATGCATCGATTTGCATAACTAAAACTCCGCACCCATTCAAAGCGCGCCGATGTGCTCGCTCGTACGGGCACCCGCACCCACCGCGGGGACAGCGCTGCGGGGACACCCCCGGTGCAGCGACCCCCGAGAGCCATCCCCTCCTCACACCTCCATCCCCACTAAGCGTTTGCACGCCAGCACGTGGAAAAGAGCAGGAAAACGGCGGCTGAAGTGTCCTTCAAAAAATAAAACTACGGGGAAAAGTGATTTTCGGGGATGGAGGGAGTAAAGCGCATTCCAAGGCAGAGGGGGTAAGGAGATAGGGAATGTAAAGGTTTCAGACTATCGTATAACCAGAGGGGGAAATGTCTTCTCACCACAAACATGCATCTGCATGATGTCTAGACAGTCATAAAAAGGGCAATTAAAGTACTGCAGGCTGCAGTAAGCCAATGTCTCCTCTCCCAGTCTAAACAGTCGAAACATACTGCACGAACTTCGAAAAAAAAAAAAATATAGGATAGAGAGAGAAAAAGACAAGTTTGTAAGGAAAAATGTTTTGAAATTCAGTTTTAAATAAGCCAGTAAATTAATTCAACCTTGTCACATCTCTGCCTTATAACATATCAAATATTCCGCCTGCGTCCTGTCTAGACTGTGATAACAAAGGGCATTTAAAGCCCTGCAAGATGCGCTGACAGAGTAGCCATTTAAAGATGCAGTATTGCTTTCTCCATCTAAAACGATTTGTCAGATGGAGTTAAAATGAAAATGATAAGTAATCACTCTGGTTCACAACCATTTCAAAAGAAAAAAAAAACCACAAAACCCCCACAGCTCGTAGATATAAATCCCACTAAAATCATTCCAATGTATCATTCCACTGGGATTTGTCTGGCCTCTTTTTTTTTATGGCATTTGCTTTTTTTTAAATTTATTTTTATTATTCCGAGAGTCAGTCGCTTTCTGCAGCACATGCATTTCTAAATAGGAGTGTATTAAGTTTGAAAAAGCCAGCTCCAAGTTTTAACTGATTTATTGGCAAAAAATGATGACTTGCAGAGAGACACTATTATAACCCCAAGGGTTAACACTGAAAAGGAATTTTTTGTTTTTATTTACTTAGAAACAAAAGAATAAACTGTATCACATGAGAAAAACTGGCCAGTCCCCATCACTGACACAGCTGAGCCTGGTCAGTCCCAGTCCTCAGGAATGTAAAAGAGAAAAGAAAGTTAAAGCAAACTATGTGGGTGAGCAGAGTGTTGGGTTTACTGAGAAAGGATGGTTTTCTGGGGAAAGCAAAACAAGATATAATCCTGCCTAACACAAGAAACATTCTCCTCCCTCTCTGAGCTTCATCAGCTGTTGAAGAAAACCTCAAAATAAAATACACAGCCAAAATCATTGATCTGCTGAACAGGAGGGCAAACACTGCCCGTGACAGGGCCAGGCCACAGCCTGGGCCACCACTCCCACTCCAGTGCAAGACGGGCTTGAGAAACTGTTTTGTTGTGACATGGAATGACCACATGTCCCTGGCATGACCTGTGCCCAGCCCCGGGTCCAGCCTCACTGCCCAGTCCCTTCTACAGGGCAAGGTCATGGCGGGAGTCACCCCTGGAAGTTCAGAACCAGGTCGAAGTCAGCTCTCCTCTGCTCCTCACCCTATAGCATCCCACCACCACCTCATCTGCACCTCCCCCTGTCTCCCAACCCTTGTTTCTTAATTATTATTTTAATAAGACTGTTTCCAACTTCATTGTTCATTCCGCAATAGCCCAAGGGCTACAACTGTTCATTAGACAGAATTTCTGCTTTAATTGCACTGACACAGATGTGTAGGTTATCTGGAAGAAATTACTAAAATGAGCAGTAAAGAATGAGGCTGGATGCTTTTCTTCCCTTACGGTGAGTTTAATTTAACATTATTTCCCCCCATGCCCTGTACAAGCAGCATCATTCGCTGCACTGCGGGTTTGCAGAGGAATTAACCCCAAACTGTTCCCACTGCACACAGGTGCATGAGGATTCTCACAGGGGCGAGAGGCAGGTTTGGGGGCTCTGTGATTTCCACCACTGCCAGTGGGATGGTCTGTGTCCCCCTCATGTCCCCCATCAGTGGCACAAATCAGTGACATTCCCCTGAGAGTGGAAGCATCTGGGACCACGGGTAAAGCTTTGGGGAAGAAGTTGGGCCACCACTGCCCAATGTGCCCATCCCTGCATGTGCCAGGACAGGGGTGGGAAATAGGCTCCCTTGGTCCCCCTTCACCCTCTGAAAAGAAGAAACACCAAAAAATGTCATCACTTCTGCTCAACTGTGCCTGGGCTTCAAACCCACCATGGCTGTGCAGCTGTCAGATCAGCCATGGAGTTCACATGAACTTCCTCTGCAATTCATGTTGGCAAGAGCCAGACACATAATAGCCTTGGATTCAGGGAGAAAGAGCTGCCAGCATTATTTCTATTTAAAACCTCTATTTGAGCTTCATAGACTCATTCTTCACACATGATACACATGCACACACACACGTGAAATGCAGAAGTGAGCCAGATCCAGAAGCATTTCACTTCACCAAGAGCAGTGCCTAACAGCAATTTCAGGTTTTGGCTCTCTGTTACTATTTAATAGATTTTAATTCAATAATAAAAAGCATGAACCTGCCAATTTTTTGTTATGTCTTCTTGCCAGGAAGAAGAAAAAAGTTGTTCCCAACTTCTTTATCGAACCATTCCCATCTCTGCACCTCCTTCCTCCAGACAACGGGCTGCAGCCCAGAAGCACCTCCTGGCCAGGGCAAGGCTGACAAAGGGTGGGCTGGGGCAGGAGCAACATCACAGGTTCAAGTCCCATCTCTAAATATATCTAAAAGCCACTAAAAATGTCTCCTTCAGCTAAACTTGTCTTCAAGGGGGAAGGAAAATTTCACAAATGCTTCACGTTAAAAAAGCCTGCATTAAGGGAAAAAACATCCCTTTGTTGCTAGGGGACTTACTTGCTTTGTATCTGCTGAAAACCTTTAAAATGCCACCATGTATTTAAAAAAAAAACCCTGAGACTGAAGCACCTCATGTGCTAAAAATCAAGAGACAGAACACATCAGTTCCATCCTTCATCTGCAAGTACTTTGCTCAGGCCTGACTTCGTTTTGTATCTTGGTCCTCGATGCTTTTTTGGCAGTTTGCTCCAGACTTACTGGCAAGGGCTAAAAGGTTTCTATTTAGCTGGTGTCAGCTGAGCATCTGTGCCGGCAAGAACTGGAGTGGGGGTGATCCCGACTGCCTTTCAAAGGCGCATTTCTTTCTGGGAGCTGCCACAATAATTTTAAGTCTAAGCGTGTTTGGGTAGCGGGGTGACTCCCTCCGGAGGGGTGCCCCGGTGCAGCACTGGATGCGGGGAGGGATTCCTGATCAGCGGAGGGAAAAGGAGCTGGGAACGCTCCCTAACCTGTGACCCTGATAACAAAAGGCAGGGAGAGCGTCTAGACCTCCAGTCTGACGGGGAGTGAAGGGAGCATTGTGCTCCAGCACACTGGGGCTGCTCAGACAAGGCGGGCACAGAGGCGCTGCGGGGCAGGAGCAGCGAGGGCAAGCCCCCAGCTGCAGCCCCAGCATCGCCCCGAAACGCTGCCGGGGGAGGGGGCTCGCACAGCCCACCCTTCCTCCCCAGCACAGCCTTTGCAGGGTAGCTTCCACTTCCCAGCGCAGCTGGAACCCGGGGAGGTGAAGGAGCCCGTCAGATTTCCAGCCCCGGGTTTCCCTTTGCCTCCGTGTATTTTACACATACCATCCTCACACTCCTGAACACCGTGATCCTGCAATTCCAGCTCCGTGCAGACTGCCAACAGGAAAGAGTGAAAAAAAAATATGCTTCCTTCCACAGAACCTTTATTCTCTGCTTTCCCTGTCTGGCTCAGTTAAAAGGAGACAAACCGAGATGTTCACTCTCTGCCAAGCCTAGAGGTCAGCTCAACATTCAGAGAAAGCTGAAGTCCCAGCTTTAACACGTATTTGTTGTGTGATCCTGATCAAACCCCTTGGCTTCTCAGTTTTGAGGTCCCCACATATAAAAATACAAATACCCTAAATAAATGCTGGAGCTAATGGCCGGTTACTGCCAGGGAACCGCACGAAGAGAAAACAAAAGACCTATTAAAAGCCCTCGTTGGTCTCTGCCAGAAAGAAAACACTATTACCCAGTACTTAAAAAGATGCATTAAAGGAGAGAGAGCATCCGGGGGGGTTAAGGACACCCCTGGCAGAGCAGTGAGGGGAAGCACTCCCGGCCAGCCGCCCCTAAGTGCCCTCAGGATACGGTTTTGGGGTGATCGCAGGCCCTGGCCATGCCCTGACCATGTCAGCCCAGGCAGCAGGAGCAGCAGCTCCCCAAGCACACCCAGCACACAGTGGGACCGCACGCAAACCTGGGAACCCACAGATCAGAACTTTGGGCAAAACAAAACCCTTTAGTTTCACTATTCCTGAAGGAAAAGTAAATAAATACCTGGAAGATGTGCTCCAGCCCAGCTATACAGCTAAGAAACCACCATGACCCATGGTGGCACTGGTGTGGTGCCACCCTGGGCATCAGAGACACTCACTGGCCCAGTGGCACCGCTCCACACAGGACCTGAAACCCTGGGCACAGCCAGCAGCCACCTCAGGGAGCGCCCCCATCCTTCTGCCAGCTCCAGGCTGGACCTCTGAAGTTACAGCCTGAGACCAAGCAAAACCAGACCCAGCAGCTGAGATAGTTTAAACAGCTATTAAATCCCCACCTCCTTGTGATGAGAGGTGAAATTTCAACAGCTGATGGCAAATGCAGTGAATTCAGAGCAAGTGGGGAGTTTTACTGTCCTGGTGGCCACGTGATGCCAATCCTTCACCAGCACACCTTACCACATCCATACCTTACACAACAAAAAGATGAAGGACGAGGACTTTCTTCTCCCCCTGCCTCTGTTGCTTCCTACCCCCTCTCCAAAACATCACCAGTCCTGTGGCAACGCCTTCCTCAGGTGCTCCAGCTCCCTGGGACCACTGAGGCACCAACAGAACAGGGAGCTGTGGCAGGGCCCTGCGTGGTGGCACCGGGGTGAGATGCTACACACCTGCAGCCTCAGCAGGGTCCAGCCAGGACTTCCTCACACGCTTGGCACCTGCCATGGCAGCAGCTCATCTCCTGACAACTGCCTGGGATTTATTTTTGGTGCACATGCACGGGGAGACTGAGAGATCCCACACTGGGATTTTATCAGCAGTGTGCAGCTATGGAAACAAACGCATTTAAGACTAATATAACAAAATGCCCAAACCCACAACAATAAAATAAAGAATGGTGCACACTGGCTTTTTCACAGAGCATCTCAGTGAATGCAGAGCATGACCCAGCTTCTCTCAGAATTCACCCAAACCTCTAAGAAATCATGTGTTTTCACGTACTTACATGTTTAGCTATGTGAATTTTGCTTGGTGAAAACCCTCCACCCTGCCCTCTGATTTTAGAGTTCAAGGAATGCATCTCCTCCTAAACAAGATGAATAGCCATTTGTTGAGGGCATTCCCTCCTCCCCCTCTGTACCCATGTCCAAGCCAGCCTCCATGAGAAGCAGGAGAGCTGACACAAAACCCAGCAGAAACTGCAGCACCTCTTTTTTTACTCCCCATGGAGGGGACACAGTGTTGCCTGACCATGCTCCAGTGCACAGATCTGGGCAGAGGCTGCAGCTCGGCCGAACTGTTCCCTCTCAGCAGGCAAGAGAGGGATCCACAAGTCATGTACAGGAATCCAAGAGCCTGACATCCACACCGCAGACACCCAGGAGTTACCAGGGAGATGGTGGAATACCTTAAAAACCCAGGAAAAAAAGCCCAGTGAAAGCCAAACCTCCCTTGAGGGAGGTAGTGCCGCTCCCTGCCCAGGTTTGGTGTTTTGACCCACCATGTGCAGGGCTTTAGACCAGGTGGCACAGGGATGGGCACGGCCATCTCCCCCTGGGGTTCTGGCTCTGCAAGCAGCACCAGGACGCTCCGGGAGGATGCGGGTGGTGGAGGTGGCGATGTCTGGGAATGCCGGCCCAGGCTGGAGCTGCAGACAAGGACCCAGACAACAAAGGCGAGGCAAAAAGCCGTCTGATAGAGGCAGCCCCGTCTGGCAGGCCGAGCTTTCAGAAGCCCGGGCATGCACTGATGTCTGCAAGCGCAGCTCTTCGCTGGGCGCACAATGAACCCCGCAGCAAGATCACCGAAGTGTCCTGCAGCACACTCCAAATAGTATCCATCTGGTAAGATGAAAAAAACCCGAAGAGCACAGGAGTGCAGCAAAGGAGCAAACAACTGGAGACTGCAGGGAATGACTCTACAACAAACAAAAATTATACTTAATTTTCTGTTATTTATATTCTAAGAAAACCGCATGTTTTCACTTGCATCTCTGCCTCCCTCCCCGAGGCACAAACACACACAAAATGGGAAGACCAGGGAAAGCAGGAAGAGCAGCACAGCTCGAACACATCCCTGCTCACACGCTTTCCCAAATCACAGCACAAGAAAACGGGTGCGAGTTTTACAGCCGTGGAGAGACAGCCAAACACCTCTTGCTGGAGTGAAAACGCCCCGAGCAGCTGCCCTGAGCACGGGGACACCAGGGCTCCCTCTGCCCGCCTTATCCGCTGGGATCTTAAGGCATTAATATCAAATAAATGTAAACAAACCATTGCCTGCTGCAGGACAGTTTCTCTATGGGCTGGTGTGAGTGTCCCAGCTCCGGGGCTGATCCCAGCCTCGGGCTCCCGCAGTTCCCTGCCTGATGTCTGCACCACGATAACGCTGCCGGGGGACCAGTGGTGTCTTACAGCTTTTTTGCATAGGCAAGGACTATCCTGCTGTGCAACCAAATTGTGCCACCAGGCTCGAAATAAAGGAACTGAAATAATTCCTTTTTTTTCCTCTTATTTTAGATCATGACTTTTACTAATTGATGCTTGATAAAAGCCTAATGAATGATTTGTAGGCATTATAAGCATGTTAAGGATCTGAGTGTGGTTATAAGCCAAGGTCATAAGCTCTATTGACTTCACAGGCTCTATAGCAATTGATTTGCCATTTATTAAAATCATTTATTTACCCCTTGTTAACATTTTATTTAGCTGGTTCTTCCCCAGCAGGCTTGCAACACCACAGTTGAGCAAAGACACCTTACTTTTGAGGTACTGTCATGAACTCAAGTCTAAACTGAGAGACAGACCCACGAACATTATAACAGTGTCTTTTTAAAGGCTCTTTCATGAACAGGTTCAGCTCAAATCCAGGAGCCTGGTTTAGCAAGGCTTCCAACACCTGGTTTTGTCTGTGAGCATCTCTGGCCACACTCAGCAGAAGTCCCACATCCCATGACTTAAAAAGGTTCAGAATGTCAACTACTTTCATAAAATAGAGTGAAAGTCTCTTTCCTCAATGTAATGCTGCTCATCAGTTTGCCAGAGTAGCAGCACATGGAAGAGAGCTGGTGCTTAAAAGGACACTCAGCTTTTGAACATGTTTCTACATTGAACAGCAGAAGAAAAAAAATCCCATCCAGGATTACCAAAGTGCAGCCACATATGGATAGACAAAAAATAGAAAGTTTGCACAGTCAGCCTCTGAAGACACCACTGCATCCCCTCTGCACCAGAAGAGCAGGTACCTGCTGCTCTCGGGGCCAGGCAATGTCCCACCCGTTCCGTGGAGCAGTAACCGGGGTGTTTACGGTACAGCAGCTGCAATCATGCAATCAGCCTTCGTAATTAGATCTTGGCAACTCTTGAAATACTTCACTTACCCAGTTTACCTGGAAAGGTGCGACCTAAACATTCAGTGCCTGGAGACATTTGAAAGAAAAACAGAAAGGATCCGTCAGTGATGGGAGCCACCTCCGAGCGGCTGCACACACACCCCAGCTCCCCTCCTGGGAACTCGTCCTGGCACAGCTCCCCTGTGGCCAGCAGACACCTGCTCCCACGCCTACCACCTCTGCAGGGCCAGCAGTACCAGGGGTGCCACCACTCCTGGTTAGTGACCCCACATGCTTTTCCCACACCAGACACTGTCTCTCGAGGTCCCGTTCCTCTCTCCCCTGCTTCCCCAGGACTGCTCTCCTGATCATGCCTGATGGCAATGCCAAAGCTCTACAGAGGTTTGTGAAGCTTCTGGGATCACTCAGCCCACCCCAGAGACCTCTCTGCCACATCCAGCAGTGCCAGACTGCCTACCCATGGCCCTGGGCAGCACTCTGCTCTTGAAGGCACTGGTGGACTATTTATCACATTCTGTCTCCTCTGCAATCACACAGAGCTGAGCCCCACATGCTGCTGAGTGTGGTGAAAGCTCAGGGTCTCCTGACACCCCGTGCCCAGAGCGAGGGCAGTGGCTATGGAGTACCGAAGAGGAAGAGCCACAGCAAAATCTTGCACAACACCCCAGGAGCAATGCCCAGCAGATGTATTTTCAAGTGAGGAGAACAAAGCAGCAAAAAGTTTGCAATAAAAGACAACTCCTAACTTCTCCCTCACCCATCAGTGTGTGACTACCTGCAACACTGAAGGGATTATGGGACATGGATCCTCCCCAGGGCCTGGCAAGCTGAGACACTGTGGGCTGGGTGGGAGCTCTGCATCCCGCAGGAGGTTCGCCAGAGAAACGCGTGTACGCAGGACTCTTTTATGAAGCCTGGAAGAACTGGCTGTCACTGATAATGGTTAATTGGTACTAATTAGTACAGTCTGATCGGAAGGAGTCCTACTGGCCTATAAAAGTGGCCTTTAACCCGAGAGCAAGGGAGGCTGTTGCTGCCAGACATGCCACGTTGGGGCCACGGACACACCGCCCGCTCCTCACACAGCTCCTGCCTCTCCAGCAAGAGAGCAGGCTGGGAGGCTCAAGGGAATGTATCAGCACATCACTGCTCTCAAATAAAGCTTTAAAAAGTTACTTCCCATGTACCTGGGAGGACAGAGATAAGCAACTTTTTCATCCCAGGAAAAGATTTAGGATCAGAGAGTTGCTGTAAATTACTGCAGCAGGGGTTGCAGGCTGGGCTCACCGATGTGAAGGTCAGGCTGATTTAGACGCTTCACATGCAGCTGTTCAAAAGTGGCCCTGCAAACACGAGGTGTCACCTGAATGCACATGGGCAGCCAAGAGCCTCCAGGCCCATGTGCACCACCATCACCACCCCGCTGGAATGGGCACCGACACTGAGCGTGACAGGAAAGGAAAGAAAGGAATTCTGCCGAGCCAAACACCGACGTGTGGCAACAAGCTTGGACCTCCTCCTCCTGCTCAGCCAGCTCACTGCACAGAGAGAGAGAAAGGGGTGGGAGGCTGGAAAGGAGTAAAAGGCCAAAAGAAGACTGGAGGCCAGAAAGGGTGGGAGTCCCAAAAGTAAAATGTAGAGTCTGAGAAAAAGTGGATTCCAAAACGGCTTGGGAGACCCAGAAGGGTGGGAGCCCAAAGGAAATTTAAGGGTTGAGAAGAAGAGACCCTATGTATGCAGCTGGCTGGATCAGGATCAGCTTGTCTCTGGCTAAATTTCCAAAAGGGTAGAAAACAATGTCTCTCCCCTCCCTGCTCCACAGCCCAGGCGATGCAGCGTGACACCCTGTGCACATGTGAGCACATTGTCCCCATCATGTCTCATCCAAGATGTTTGACCATGGTCTGGGATATGTGGGAGAAGCCAGCCTGAACCCTCTGAAATCAGGCAAGATTTTGGGACGTTTCTTCTCCCCTCCCTCTTAGCACGCCTGTCTCTCCCATCCTCACATCTGCCCTTTAGGTTCAGCCATGCATTTGCCAACTTTTTAAATGCAAATGGGCATTGGCACATAAAGTCGGTGCTTTAAACCTGACCAGAGCCACCCTCAGCTCTCCTCCCTCCCTCCTTATATGCATAAACTTTTTTTATGCAATCAGCAGCAGGGAAGAGATCCAGGGAGCGGCTGAGCCATGCCCGGAGCCCTTCTGCAGCCGCAGTGCTGCCAGACAGCTCCATGGGAAGGGTGGCTCAGGCTCCTCTGCCTACCAGCAGCAGCATGGAACCAGTAATTACCCTGGCTGGACCAACACCTGCTCGTGGTTTTGCCTTACACTGTTTGTGCAACCCAACAGGCTGCCAACAAAGCAGGGATGTACTTCGCCTAAACAGGTGAAAACATGAAACAGGGAACGGAGCTGCCGTGTTGGTCCCACAACGCCTCTGAGCAACACATGCTGGAAAATCACTGCTGCTTCAGCCTGCAAGGCTGCAAAGCAGAGACAAGCATGGCATGCACCGAAAAGGCAAGTCTTTGCTGGGAAAGGAGGGAAAAGGCTGCCTGTCTGCAGAGCCCAGCTCCTGGATCCAGCCCCCCTCTGGTGCAGGGCACATGGATGTTCTTTGCTGGGCTGCAACACCAGCACCAAAAAAAGCCTGGCTTGATGGGAGAGTCCCTCTAAACAAAGCATCCCACGCAGGACAGCAGGGAGGACGTGACAGCCCTCACCCACCCAGGGCTGCCTGCAGGGCAGAGCTGCTCCCAAAAATGCCCTGTGCCAGTTTAGAGCAGAAGTGCCCATTCCCATGCCAGGGATCCAACCCCCACACTCACGGAGCCGGAGTGGCGTGGGAAGGGCAGCGTGAAGATCGTGGGTGACCAAGGACAAAGACCCCAAAGGAGCACCTGGGCCAGCCTCAGTCTCTGTTGCCTTTCTGCAGGGCAGGAAAGGCAGGATCAGCTCCAAGCCCACCAGGTCACACCCAAGATACGCTCTCCCCCCGCAGGCAGATGGGATTTGTTGTAGATGATTTGTCCTGGAATAAAAACACCAGCCCCACCTCTTGCAGCATATTTACTGAAGCCACTAAACATTAAACAGAGGCAAAAAGTGTATCCCAGCAACATCTGGAATTTATCCCTTCTTCCTTCTGCAAAAAAAAAAAAAAAAAATCACACTCTATTCTTTTAGAGAAAGAAAAGTGATTATATAGAATTATAATGCTGGAAGAAGATAGAGAAGAGCAGAGATTTTCTTTGAAACGCTGTTTAGACAACTAAAAAGGGATAGTTTCAAAGAAGCAGCAAATACTATCTCAGCTTTTTCCACCCTGTCTCACACTGCCAGGCCTTCCTGCCATGCCTTGGCTAAGAGACTCCAAGGAAAGCAACAGATTTTTTTCATCCTTGCAGGACCTTTAGTAGGCTAGAAAGGAAACCATCTCTCAGGCCTAACTGGTTGAAGATAGACCAAATAAAAAAATTATTCCTTCAATTCCTGCCAACAGGATTTGAAGGTGCCTTGATTTCTATTAAGAAAACCTGCTTTGGGATGAGCTTTGCAAAAGAGGATGTGTCAGTCTTTACCCAGGAGAGCCAATACTCTGTCTCTCCAGAGAGGAACGGAAAGGCTTTAAATATTAAAACAGGAAAAACCATCGGGATTAATATGAGGATGCAAGGTCAAAATGTGATATCCTCCACTTCCTCAGGCTCCTGATCCCAGAACGGCTGGACAACGACCCCACAGCATCACCTGTGCCCGGATGCAGCTGAGGAAGCCTGGGTTCAGAGGGAAACCCTTCCCAGCCTTCCCGAGGGGGGAGTGAAGCAGTCGCTCTCACGCCAAGCCCACAGAAGTGCCTCCAGCTACTAAATTACCCAACGACTTAAACGAACTGCATTGATCTGGCTGCAAAACAAAGCTGCAGCTCTTGGCACGTGCCCAGTTAGGAGGGTACAGCTGCATTTTTCACCTGCAAGCAGTTACAACCACGGTCAGAGATGCCCCTTACCCTGACACGGGGCAGTTGAGGGGAGAGACCGAAGGGCAAACACCGGTGAGAGCGAATCACTGCTCCAGACACCTCTCAGACACAGCAGAGCCTCAGCAAATGACAGGTATGGCCAGTTTTGCAATCGAGGGCAAGGCTGTTCCTAGAACACATCCCATTACTTGGGCTCCTCAACCCCCATCTCCTCGGCTGCACGTGGACTGGACGCAGGATTTCGCCAGGACATTAAACTCAGAATCTGTAAAATCACTGTGCAAAAACCCAATTATACCTATTTTCGTAACAGCCAATTTAAGCTTGTATTTAGGTCCCTTCACATACCCCTACATTACATAAAGCATTTCTTCCACTTGAAATGTTGCTTTCTAAAGGCCATTTTGCTTAATTTAATGGATGCTTTATGTGGTCTGCAAATCTCTAGAAACGCAACCAAGGAAGACACATGGCTGCAAGATACGGCATGATCCCTTCCCGAGCACACAGCAAGAACAGGAGAGGATGAAAGGCATCTCCAAACCCATGAACCTGCTGTGACTGGAGTGCACTTGTGCTCTGAAGAGCAGCAAAACCCCATGGTCAAGTCAAAAGAGGAATTCCTGAACATCTGCACACACTGTTAACCCACTCCAGACCGGCCAGCATTCCACAGGCTGCACAGCAGGAGGAGGGATCCTTCCCTCATTCCACAACCACCAGCTGAACTGAGCCCACTCGGGCATGCTTCCCTCAGATTTTAAAGAGCTGCTTTCTGCACTTCAAGTAAATAAATGCAGTCATCTCTTTTTCCTTCTCTTTAAAAAAGCTGCACTAATAAAAAGCTCATAGTGAAATCTATTAAATTGAGTCTGTCCATTACGTTTATTGTTCCTTACAATTCAGGCCTGGATGGCAACTCAGTGGAGGTTGAGAAGTGTATTTATCAAGAAAACCCATGAGAACGATGAAGATTAAAAGCTATCACCAGGAGAGAATGTGTTTGTAACTCTGCAGTTTGTTCTGCACCTCGCACAGGACCCCCATTACAGACCTCTGCCCCCTCTCCTGGTTTTTGAGCCCATCTCTGGCACATCAGCTGACAGGACAGCCAGCACCTGCATTCCCAGAAAAAGCTGAGGAAGGTGCAGTGTCTATATACTGCTATGACTAAGTCACACTAGAGAAACATAAACCCTGATTGCATTACACACCAGTGATCAGTATCATTAAGTGTTACACACCTTGTGTGTGTCTGAGCAGTTGGAGAGGGAAATGCTGAATTCGAAAACACATCTTCCTGTTGAAGGAAAGTCCCATTACAGTAATGTAAGTGTAACAACAAAAATTACATTCCTGCTTATTATTCGGGAAATAATTGCAATTTAAGATAATTTTCCCTGAATTGTGTGAAGCAAGTGCCCATCAATCATGTTGTTTCTTCAGTGTCCTAAAGAGAGCACCTAGCAGGACAAGGTACTTTCAGAGCTCAGTGCTTAACAGCCTAATCTGTGTATGCTGTTCTGGTATTGAGGTATTGAAGCCAAGAGACCACCCTTGCTAAGTGGAATAATGGTGGAAATAATGAAAACAACACAGAAAGAGCAAGACTTGCTCCTCCAGGAAAGCAGCTGAGACATCTGTCCTCAGTGAAGCCAAGCCCTCGCAGCCAAGCCAGCGCAGGGGACACCGACAACCACTGACTCTCATTGCACAAATACCTGTGAAGAGCACAAGGAAACCCAGCCTGGTTTCAGGCTTGGAACAGGCACCAAGGACAAGCCCAACCCTGGGTCATTCCAGCTGCTGAGCTGTGGGTTTCACCCTGTGAAGGGCTCCAAGAGTCAGCCCCATGTACCCTCAGCACCGTGGGAAACAGCACAGGAGGGTGTGGGAGGCGCGGGGCTCCGCTCTGCTTTGGGGGGATCTTTTGTTTTCGTAAGAAATAACAACATTAATCATAACATTAAACAGAAACCACTAAGGGGGAGAATTTCCAAGCTTGCTCAGCAGAGCTCAGCCCGCAGGGGAGCTGCCAGCCAGCAGCCAAAGCCGGCAAATTCCCTGGGACTCGTCCTCGGCAGCCAAAGCCACGGAGGGAAGAGGCGACGAGGAGATTCAGGACTGTTGTAGGACTCAGGCTTGGAAATGTGAGTCTGAACGCTCAGCGGTTAGATGTCTCTTGGGAATTCATCCAAATGGCACTGCTTCTCTCCCACTTGCCCTGCAGGTAAATCTCGCATGTGGCTTACACAATCTGTTGACTTAAGTAAAGCAAGGGCAGGAGAAGAAAGCTGCTCAGACATCAGGAGAGACTCATCAGTCCTTTGGGCAAAAGTCTGGGTCACTTCCCTGTCCGCAGAGAACTCAGGGTGTCAGCCAGGCCTCGTCTCCCTCCATGGGAGCACGTGCAGCGAGGGCGCAGCCGAACACAGTGCTCAAAACATCAGTGGAAGGACAACAACGATGTGTTGCCAAATTCTTACATATTTTTGGCCAGTGCTGATGCTTAAATTCAGTTTACAGAAATTGGAGTCCGTGAGCTCTGTGTTCTACTCAAGTCCTCTGAAGACAAACTGAGCAGTGACTGTACAAGGTCTCCCAGGGCTCGGGGAGACGAGGCCATGGCCACTTCCAAACCTCATCATGAGTAACACTCATCCATCCTGCAGACATGGGAGGTTTCTAACCCACTGTGAGACCACTCCATGCTCTGCAAGGCCAAGATCTTGTTGGACACACATATCTCAGGTGCAAAAGCAGCTGCAGCGTGCAAGGCTGACAAGCAGGCAGGCTCTGGCAGTCAGGGGTCCAGAGGGAGCCCACCAGAGACCCTCAACCATAGGCCTCTGGAGTGCTTCTTGCCCTGCTATTTCCTACTGCTGGTCTCAAACTCTCTCCTCCTCACAACCAACTCCAGCCCTGGGCCCAGCTCCTCCACTCCTGAGCAGGGCAGGAGCAAATGGCTTCCCCCAAAGCAAAAGCCTAAAACCTGAACGGAGCAATTGTGACACAGCTGCAGCCAGGGCTGTTTTGTTACCAGAGTTACAAAGGGAAAATTAGTTCTCACAATTACTGAAAAGGGACGGGAGCAGAGAAATGCCACCTTGTAAAATGCTGGTCATCTGCCCTCAAGATTTTAAACCGCTGAAGATGCATTTGGATGGAAAACTGACCACCTGACCACCACTGTGAGATGTCACACAGCCGTTCTGCCTGGTGTGCCAATGACAAATCCTACCCTCATCATCAACACAAGTGAAGTGTAAGGCCAAATTCTGTGTGTAAAGCTTACAGCAACAGCAGAGATGGACTTTGCCACTACAAATATCCCCAGTGCAAGTTCCTGATCCCTGTCTGAATCTCAAGGAAGGCAGAAGAGCTGTGAGGATGGCGAGCTCCTCAGGAAGCAGGCTAGACACTCAATCCATCTCTCGTATCAGATCTGCGTTAACATTTAAACAGGACCTGCTGTTGTGATCTTTAGCAAGGAGCAGATGTGGTTTTGAGTAATGGTGAGCGTTACTTAACCGGTTATAGTCACTAATGTAATTGACACCTATTCCATCATCCTTAATACACCCACTTCTTTCTCCGATACCATAAATAGATTAGAAAAGTTTCTGCAGATGGCCATGACCCCATTTGTTTGTGCACTTAGCCATGTATGAATCACTCTTGGCTTGTAGCAGCACTCTGGAATTACTGAAAGATAACTAGTCGGCACAGACACCAATAAATGAATCATGCTTTCCACAAGACCAAACCTTTGGGCTTTTACAGACTCCAATTACAAAGTAAGAAGAAAAGAACAAAGAAATTACTCAGTCTATTTGCACAAAGTCATGCAGAGTTGATTCACAGTTTTACAGAATTATTACTGACAATCATTTGTAGGAGGTTAGAGTAACAAACCAGCTACTTTACATATTGGACAGAATGAAGAGATGGAAAAAAATCCCCAAGCCATGTCTTGCACATATTCTTTGAAAAGTAGCCTTGATTTTTGTGCCAGTGACTTTTTTCATCCTTGGTACGCTCCAGGCCTGGGGGTTAATCAGTTTTCATTCGCCAAGGCTAAATTTTGCTTTGCTGGGTTGTTTGGGCCAAGTTTGCAAATGTGGGAAATCCTGTTGCACCTGCTCAAAAGCACGAACCATCACAGGCACAATCCCTCAGCTCAGCAGGCATCAGCAGGGTCTTGTGAATGGTTCAGAGAACTGCCATGTGCAAAAGCACTTGCCTTTCTAACTGCACATTTTTGAATGTATACTGCAAGTGAAAAATTACCCAGTTTGAGGCATTTTATTAAAGAGATGTGTGAGACTGAATACACCAAGCACAAATGTGTGAACCACTTGAAAGCACCGTGGACATCCACCAACACTGACAACTTGTGAGGCAAGTTTCCAAAGATGTGCAAGGTGTCTTTACGTAACACCACAGTCTGGGACATGCTAACACACACAGCAAAAAACACACCCTCTTCTAAATGGAGCATTAACCTAGTCCTGTGTCAGTGAGAAATGGGAAGTCTGACTACCTGGAGAAAAAGGGGACACTGATGGATGACAACCTTAGCACTGTTACCTCGCTGTATGCAGTGAAAAAGCGGCATTTAGTTAAAAAAAATCTAAAAGTGAAGGTGGACTTGATGCCAACCTGAGCCTGAACACAGACAGTGCCCTGGCTTTACCATCTCTGAGTGGGATGGATGACTGACATGTCTCAGGGCCACATGCTCCAAATCAACACCTTCTACCAGAGAGATCCAAAAACAGGGATAACGCCCCACTGAGCACAGTCACTGACAATTTGGGAGGGATGCAAGTTAAATGTACCCACAGCACTATTTATCTAAAGCCTACCAGTACCCTTTGCATGTACTGAAGACCCAACTTCCTGGGCGAATTTACCTTGCAAATGAAATGTGTGCCCTGTTTTACACACCTGCTGCACAAGCAGAGAGCTGCCAGCCTGGTACAGCTCAGAGCCACAGCTCAGGAGACGCCAAAACCAGCACCAGAAGAGCTGCCACACAGCTCCAAACTGATCTGGGAAAACCTGCTTATTGGTTCTCGTGCTTGAGGCTACTGATTTCCAATGAGAGGTATAAACCCCTCCACCGTTTGGATTCAAGATGCTATGCAAAAGTTAAATTAAAACCTTAATAAACATTCCCAATTCTTACCCCTCTCCATACCACATAAATTAATGCAACAAGCGCTCTTGTATAAGAACACGCAGGCAACAACAACCTTCTCCATCCAACAACAGTTAGATATACCTGAGAAGGTGCTGGAGATAGAAAGAAAGGAGAAAGGTTCCCAGTAGGGTTGTCTTTAGAAAACTTGAGTCACTAGAGCCAAGGTTTCAGGTGCAATGCAAGACTAAAAGGATGCATGTGCTAAACAGTAGCGTGTCCTTCAGAAGGAAAAAAGAAAGCTATATCAGGAACCTGCAGTATTAGGTGGATGCTTGGATAAACACTGTTCAACACACCACAGCAGAAATGCTAATGCAAGTTTAGTTTTCACACCGGAGAGATTTCAAAAGATTTGCAAAGCTTTGATAATATTTAACATCTTTACTAATTTCCTTTTTGGTGCAATCATAAATTTACCATGGTAGCCAAAAGATCTGGGATGAACTACAAGTTCTAGCTGGCTCCAAAGCCAACAAGAATAATGTGTGCTGTTACTATTTTCTCTCAAAACATACCTCTGCAAAACTGACTCAAAATGAGAAAAGAAATTGTGAAACTGTCATTACAAAGAAGCATTTAAAATGCAGATCAAAGTACTGCCTTAGAAGCTGTATTCCTTGCCAAATCATCAAAGCTCTCTTTACTCTCAATAGCTCCCCAAATCCTCTGATTTGAATGATAAATTCTTACAGCTGAAATTTATCTGCTTTAAAAAAAACCAAAAAAACAATCAGAAAAGCCCAAACCCCAAAACTCCCTTCTCTGGTTACCAACTACTTCATTAACCAGTTCATTTGGAGCCACTTTCCTGTATTACTAAATTCAGTTTCACGGATGTGTTTATGGCTGTGTGCACACACAGGGAGAACCCTGAGACCTCCTCAAGTATTAAAACTTGTCAGCCCTTGGTGGTGTGTGTGTGCAGGGTCTCTCCAGCTCTCAGCACTGAGTGTCCAGGTTCCAGGTGCTGGCACTCAGGGACCTGGAACCTGAGCTCCCATGCTCAGCGCCGGGATCATCCTTGCCCCACTCCACTACACCCCACACTCACCCATCACTCCTGGAGGAGCTCCCAGACTACTACTGCATTCCCTGCAGCAAGGAAGCAGCAACACAACAGCCACTGATCAGTTCTGAAAGATGGAGATGAGACCCTGCTGCCACAGAATTCCTCCCTGATCCTCCCTGTGCCGGACTCAGCCGTGACGTTCGCAGACGGAGCAGGTCTGTGATGCGTTTCTTCACCTGGGACCTGCCTGAGTGACCTACCTTCTGCCAAAATAGTTATAAAATAATCACCCAGCAATTCAGCCACACAGACAGGAAGAACACTGCATAAAAACATCCTCGTCAACATCAATGATTCCTGTGCTTTATGGACGTCTGGGAGCGCGCTCATGGCATGAACCAAGTTTCCACTTAATTGCAGCGAAGTGGCCCTTGTACCTCTCCTCATGAGCTCTCCAGCCAGGCTTCATCACTTTGATGAAACCCGCCAGAAGCAGATGCACAGTGTATCAGAGAACGGGAGGGATCTGATAAGACAAACCACACACCAGTACGGGATCTCCCTCCAGGAAGCAAACTGGTTGGCAGTTTTCACATGAGACACCACTGCAAATAAATGACCTTTTTTTTCACTAATTAGGCTTAGCAAATTCTGATGGCTGCTGCTACCTGAATGAAACAACACAGACAGACATGACTGTAGAATGAGTTACTCAGGAAAGGAGCTGGGTTGTAATTACCCTCTATTAGTGACACCACGTAGTTTGGTACTTCCCTTGGAAAGGTCTCCTCATGTCTCTCCACTTATAATTTAAGTTTACAAATTCATTCTAAAACTGGATTTATCAAACCACCAACTTCAGCCTGGGAAATCGAAAATTATTAGTATATTTGGTGAGCAACAGCAAATAAAAGTAAGAGCACATGTTTGCAGGTGCTCTTCTCTCCATTCGCAAATGAAGCAGTGGTAGCAGCTAATGCAATAGCCCAAAAATTTAGAGGTGATCCCAGACCCCACCTTGGCAATTCCTGGCTTTAAGGAAAAGAATATGGTTGCTGTTCCTCACACACCCTTCAGTGTTGGTCCTCTCACAATCAGGATCTGAAAACACACTACTAAACAAATGAAGGCAAACATTCAGGGGGTGGGGGATGCCTCCATGGCAGAAGGTAACAGGACTTACTACAGCAAACACTCTCCTCTGAAAACACCCTGACAATGACTGAAAAGGAAGAATGAACCATGTCTTGCCTCCACTTTGCATTATAAATGATCACCTCCAATTATACAGGATCACCTCTGGTGCCATGTGCCGGTCCCGCTGTGCAGCACGGCACAATCCAGGTGTTCACCCACAGGAAAAAAACAAAGTTTGACTATTTTCCCTGCATTTCCTCCTCTGTGTCTTTCCATTCTCCCATTCAACATCCATTACAAAACACGAAGATTAAAACCACTACCTGAGGGCACAAAATAAACTGTAATTTTAATAAAGACCCCTGTGCTGTCCAGGCTGAGGGAATCAGGCCTTTCCTTGGGTATGAAACACAGGACCTGTGGGGCTGGGACTGCAGAGTGTCCGGGTCTCCTGGGATGGCCAAGGGCACACACAGACACCTCTTGGGCCACCACAAGCAAAAGCCACCCGTGCTCTGCTCCTCCAGGATCATACCTTGGGATGCTGATCTCAGCAAAAAGCAGAGCTTGTCACAGACACACAGCCAAAGGCAGACACAGGGAACTCCCCGGTTTGGCTGAGGTCAAACCGAGATGCCACAAACTGAACATCCTCTGTGCAAGCACTTTCGGGCTTGCTGAAACACTGGGAGCAGCTCTGGCTTTCCTCCACGAGGAAAACTTTGCGGGGGAATAAAGGAGCACATGGTTCTTACCCACTCTGCCCTGGAATAGGCCGTAACTGTCGATGACAGAGTGTCAGAAAAGCAGTGTGAAAGTGGAAAGGAGACGTGATCCCTGGTTGAGCCATATGCACTTGGTTTGTTATTAAACCAAAGAATGTGAAAACCTAGAAGTCTTGGCTTGGACAGGAACCCACTCCCACGGTTCGCTCAGCCCAGCCAGACACGGCGCTGCAGTTGGGACTCGACTCCTGGGAGATGCCGACGCCTCCCAAAAATCCCAAACGCCTCAGATAACGTTCCTGCACGACCAAAGTGTCTGCATGAGCGAAGCCTCTGCCGAGAGCCACCCAGCCGGGAGAGAGCTGCCCTCACACCTCCCACAGGGATGCCCAGGTGCCCGCGGGATCCCCGCCTTGGCACCCTCACCCTCCAGGAGCCGTGCCCGCGGGATGGCCGGAGCGGGCAGGTGCCGGTGCCCGCTGGGGAGGCAGGCACGGCGCCTCGCTCCGCTCCTCGCGCCAAATAATTAGTTATTTACAGCCTCTTCCGCCACACCGGTCACCCCTGACCTCCTTCACCCAGCCGAGGCGATTAGAGCCCACTGCCGCAGACGTCTGGCTGGCTTAGCACCGCCCGGCATATTGGCACTCCAGCCCGGCGGCGGGCGAGACTCGCACCCCCGCCCCCAAAAAGCCCTTTTATAATCCTAATCTGGGAGCGCCACACACAGAAACCAGCTGCTTCCTCCACCGCAGCGCCGCAGCCACCATACGGAATAAAGCCTGCGAGGAAAAGGGTTTTGGGCATCGGTTGGACTGTTAACCTATTTAGATGGTTATAAATCAGAGGAGTTTGCATGTTCCTCCACGTGCTGCTCTCCTGAATCGTTCCTGCCTGGTAACTGAAAATTTTGGCTGAAAAATTAAGGAGCATCTGGTGGTAGCTGCTCTGAGGTTCCCTCAAAGTCTTATCAGAAAGATACACAAAATCGAGCGACTGGAGGAGGAAAAACGCTGTAGAATGAATTTATCTCAGGGGAGGCTCATCTCTGCCCTTTCCACTGGAGCCAGGTGGAGGAAGCGATCAGGTAACAACCCTGCAGTGCCACCAAAGCTCTCCTGTAGCACAGAGGTGAGCGAACGCTGCCCGCCATCAGCAGGAAATAAATAATAATACTGGTGATAAGAAACCTACACCAACATGAAATAAGGAAGGGCAGCAGTAAGGGAGCTCAGTCCAAGGCTCCAAGGCTCAGTCCAAGGAGCTAATGGGAACTCAGCACCTGAGTATCAGGACCTCAGAGCTGACAGAGGGCAGGGGACAAGTCAGGGAAGGACCACGGGAGCATCAGGCACGAGGCTCCCATAATACCTATCCAAATTCAGGCAAGGTTTCCCCCGGTGTAATTCAGTGTCCCCAGTCTCTCACACCCCCCATCCATAAGCAGCACCTGCCTCTTACCAAGCCTATCATATGCTGAAAAAAATGGGGGAAAAAATTATAAACTATGCTATTTCTAAAAAGTCAAGGAGTGAAATTAAAAGCCTGAGTTGTTCCAACAAAACCTCATGCCAAGAGTTAGACTGGAATAGAAGCTTTTTCTTCAAAAGACATTACACATTTTAATTCACAACTTTTATTATAACCATGAGCCTTGATCAGACACAAAGTAAAGTCTCTCATCCTTGGGATTCTGTGGGACACAGTTTATGTTCAGCAACTGGCTGACACAAAAAAGAACTGTATCTTCATTATTTATACACTGCTATTGGTATGCACATCTAGCCCGGCCTGTTAAAGTCAGGGAAGAATAATGGTCTATTCAGTACCGGTAGTGTTAATAAAATCAGGCAAATCCAGCTTAGTTTTGTCTGAACACGAATGAGATTAAATCAAGATTAAAAGTGCATTCAGTACAAAGCGTATGGTTTATGCTAAAATTCAGAATGAACACATTTTAGTACCTGGTATACAAATGTCTGCAGACCTTCTCCGGGACTCAAGACACCTGAATTAAACAACGATGAAACTGGAGAAGGAGAAGGCAGAGACACTGGACAAAAGCCATCCAAAATACCAAGGGACAGATGCTCTGCAGCCCCGCTGGAGGTAACGGGGTAGATCCTGTGCTAGCAGAAACAGGCACAGCTCAGCTGGCGCTCCCTGCACGCACCGAGCGCCAGCCCGCCCCGTCGCAGTGCCAGGAATATATGCAAAATCCGGACTCTTTCCCAAGTTTTCCTTTTGGGCCATTTTGCATTAGTCTGTGCAGGGTTTGGATTTCACGGCACTGAACAAGGTGCTAAGCAGGGTACAATCCTGACAACCCGCCCGGTCTGGGATGCCTTGAAAACCTTCCCTTTACAGAAAATACCATTTGCTCAAAACTGCCAAAGAGCCCAACTCATTCCTCTCCCCTCAGCAGTAATATTCCTTCTCTCTCACCTCCGTGCACTTCATTTCCAAGAGGGAAAGAGCACATAGAGAAGTGGTGGATATTTAGGTCAGGCACTGCCCTCACTGCTACTCTGCGAGGGTTGAAAAATATTAACGAAAAAACCCAAATCGCCCTTCGGAACAAAAAGCCCCGAGGGGCTGGAGACGGGGGGAACAGGTTCCCAAATACAAACCCTACTCGGGCGTCCGGACCGCGGTGTCCCCCCGGTACCGAGGCGAGGGTGATTGACACGGGGGTAGTGCAGACCCCCGGACAAAGAGCGGGGGCCCCCCAGCATCACCCCCGCAGGAGGGGAAGGTGCGGGGCAGAGGCACCAGGGCATCGCGGGCAAGGGGCGAGACGCGGGTGGTGATGGAGCCGCGATGGGGAAGAGCGGCGATCTCAGCCCCGGCGCCGGCGGGGAGCGGCCGGGGGAGGCTGATCCCCGGGCAGCTCCGCCAGCCCGGCCCGCGCCGTGTCACACCCGCAGCGACATCCCAGCTGCAACAGATGAGAGACCGGGGCTCGCTCGGAGGGGGGAGGAAAACCACTCCTGGAAAGCGCATCGCAGCCAAGGGTCCCGGGCGCCGCCGGGAGCCCCCGCGGGAACTTCCCCGCCCGCGGCGGGGCCGCCGGGCACTCCCGCACCCCGGGCACCTCCCGCACCCTCCCCGGGAGCAGCAGGACGAGTACTTACTGATCTCCATGCTCTGGAACAAAGACCTTTTGCAGTTGCATGTGCAGGACACATTGGGCTGAATAGCTACGGCCGTGCTGTTCAGCCCCATGAAGTTATACATTTAAACACACACAAAAAAAAAAAAAAAAAAAAAAAAAAAAAAAAAAAAAAAAAAAAAAAAGGAAGGCGACGGCGACACAAAGAACTTCCCGGCCGCCGAGCGCTCCCCGGGCAGCACCACATAAAGCCGGGGCTCCTCCTCGGCGCGGGGGGGCGGAGGGAGGGAAATGCAGCTGCGACCAGAAATTGGAAATAAAAAACCCGGCGCGGCGCAGCGCCCCCGGCAGCGGCTCCGCTCGGCCCCGCGGCTGCTCCGCGCCCCTCCGGCCCGGGAAAGCGGCAGCGCTGGGCCCGGCCGCGGCAGCCCCGCACTTTTGTGGGGCGCGGCGCGGTGGGAGCGCGGTGGGAGCGCGGCCCGCCCGCTCCCGCTCCGCTCCGCTCCCGCCCCCCGCGCTCATTCACGGCCACGGGGACGCGGCCGCGCCGCCGCCGCCGCGGGGCGGGACCGTGACGTCAGCGCCAGACGGGGACTGCTTCCTTCCCTTCCCTTCCCTTCCCTTCCCTTCCCTTCCCTTCCCTTCCCTTCCCTTCCCTTCCCTTCCCTTCCCTTCCCTTCCCTTCCCTTCCCTTCCCTTCCCTTCCCTTCCCTTCCCTTCCCTTCCCCGCGCCGCCGCCGGGACCGGAGCTGGGGGAGCGCCCGTGCGGCCCCCCCGGGACGCGCCCAGGCGGGGCGGCGGCAGCTCCGGCGGACCCCCGGAACCACAGAGCGGGTCAGGCTGGAGGGAACCACCGTAGGTCAGCTGGTGATCCACCTCCCTGCTCAAGGAGGGTCATCCCAGAGCACAGGGCACAGGATTGTGTCCAGGCGGCTCTGGAATATCTCCAGTGAGGGAGACTCCACACCCTCCCTGGGCAATCTGTTCTGTGCTTGTTCACCTGCACAGGAACAAAGTTCTTCTTCATGTTCTGGTGGAAATTCCTGGCCATCAGTTTTGTAGCCTCTTGTCCTATTGCTCAGCACCACCGAGCAGAGCCTGGTCCATCTTCTTGGCACCCTCCCTTTAGATACTTACAGACATTGATGAGGTCCCCTCTCAGGCATCCCTTCTGGAGGCTGAACGGGCCCAGCTCTCTCAGCTTTTCCTCATAAGAGATGCTCCAGTCATAGTCATGCACCCACCCACCCACCCACAGTGGATCTTTAAAGTACGACCTGCACTGAGCCCACCCAGGTGGGTCCAGTGGCACCCCCAGCTCCCAGCCTCCACCAGAACCTGGCAGAGATTTTGTAGATCAGCTCCAAAAGCACCTGGATTTGTGTATCCTGCTGGAAAACCACCTGAAAGTCAGGCTCACCCCGCAACACCCACCCAGCTGTGGGGACCCCCTTCAGCCCCGGCCCCACAGCACCAAGCCACAGGGCTTCAGCCTCACTTCACACAGCCAGTCCCCAGTGCAGCATTTCAGACAGAAAAATGGGAAAGATTGGAAAAGAAATGTGGGGGATAAACCTGTAAGGGCCAGTCTGGCCATGGCTGAGCTCAGTAAAAATTCTACCATTAGCTGCCATGGTAGTGCCAGTGATGCTGCTCAGAGCTCAGGAACTATTCCAGACACATTCCCACTTTTGTTTCAAACCACACACTGTAAAATGGAGTGACCCCATTCACTGCAAGACAGGTAAAAGTAAAAAACATCAACTCTTCCCTGAGGGCTCAGTGTGCCAAGCTTTAGTCAAGACAGATTTTTTTTTTTTCTGGGAAATAAACCTGTGAAAACAAAGGTTTATAATGAAAATGCTGAAACAAGCTTAACTACAGTGGTGCGAAGAGCTGCTATAATACTTGGTGAATTCTGTTACTGGGAGATAAAGGCAGCTTCAGTTATCTTCTAAGAAAGCACATTTTCCCATAACTGTTGATAGCTCTGATTTAGGATTTGGGAGTATCTGAGGAGTCCCCATCTGGGCCTGTGCACCCCAGAGATGCTGCTGGGAAGGTGCATCGAGGTGGGCATGGGCGACCGACCTGCAGAAATCCTATTCCAACAAAGCTGAAGCAATCACAGGAGATGGATGGTTTCAAAATTTGGGTCAGAGACAGTGGCACTCACTGGTAAGATTTAACCTTTATTTCCCTCCCCAGAAAAGGAATTTATTTCTACATGACTACTACAAACTAATGTTAAATACCCACCTGTACTTCTGCAGCCCCCATTCAGTCCTCTGAAAATGCCTGGAGAGAAAGAACAAGGAATTGCCAGGTTGTTTAATCTTTTACTCTTTGTCACTCGACAGATGGTAACTCCCAGCAATTACTAATCCAAAGGAAACACGGAAGAGGGTCGTGTGGCTTGGATAGAAACAAGCTTTGAGAAGTTTGCACTTCCCAGCACTGGGCAGACATGAATTATCCAACAAGTGCCATTCCCAAAGGCAGGAGGAGCTACTGGGGTGGCACCAGAGGTGGGGGTTGGTGTGCAGGGAGATTAGGGACAATTACCTGAAAAAAAATCTGTGCTAGAACTGGAGATAAAGCATTTCCAGTCCTATTTTATATTTTGTTCCCTGCCTCAGTTTCCACATCAGTAACACAGGAGGGGTAATCCTGATTCCTTCAGGTTATTTCTGGGGGCTCAATTTATTTTGTGGCACTCAGATTTTTAGAAATGCCTTCTGAAAATGTGAAGAAACATTACCCCTGCTACAGGGGCATGGGCCTGGGGCAGGTGGGAGCCTACCAGACCCAGAAAGGCCATCAAGAAAGTTAAAGCCAGGCACACACACGGTCAAAACTCTGAAGACAAATTCCAGTTCAGATAGGCTTTATCAATCAATCCACTTTTATTATTATTTATCTGGAAATATATCTTTATATTATGTTTAAAACACTTGGCAGTTGAATATTAGCGATGCTTTTTCAAAGGACCTTGCTTGACTGGCCAGAAAAAGTGGCTGGAAGCTTATCTGAGCCTACCAGCTTGCAACTACCATCCTTTGCACTTAAAACACGTAGCACTGCCATAAATAAGTCAAGGTGAAGACTGCACGTGTCCCCGTGTCATGTGAGATCCCAGCTGGCAGCACCAGCCCTGCCACCACTGCCGAGCCCTCCGAGCTCCTCAGGTGCATGGATGTGGCCACAGTTCACGTTTGGTTCAGAATTCTTGGATTTTAAGACAGTTGGGACACCCTTAAACAGTCTCAGGAGAGTAAACGCAGCTCTAAGCAATGGATTATTCTTCTGAGGCAGGTCAGTTCCTTGAGTGGAGGGTCCTTCTCTGCAATCTCTGCTGCAACAAGCAAGGCTTTGCCTTTCAAAAGGCATCACTCCTGGGCACAGGGACTGGAGATGGGGTGGCCTGAGCAATGGCACGGTGCCTGCCCTCCCCCACTGGAGCTGCCTCTCCCACAGCTCCAGTGCAGCCTGGGCACCGGGTTCTGGCCGTGCCATTGCTCAGGGGGAGTTTTCACAAGTTCCCAACGCTTTGGTGGATAAAGGCTCCCATTTCAGGTGCAGGCTGCTGCAAGTTCACACATCTTCCTAACCTTCTTTAAAAATAAAGAAAAAAATAACTGTTTGCAAGTCGATGCTGGTTTAAAAATGCTCTGTTTACCACCATCCCCATTTCATCTGAACTACTCATGTGGCTTTAAGAATAATCAGCATTTTTCCACCATGATTTAAGAACAAATAATTAAAGTCATCCCAGATGGGCTTGTAAAAATTAAAAGTACATCAGCTAACTAAAATGCTTCACCCTGTTCTTTGTAATGACACCATCCAGCCTCCAGCCCAACGCATTTGTCAGAGCTTCTGTCCCAGCAGCGAGTGCTGCTCATCTGTGGGACACTTCCAGAACACACTGTTGTTGATTTTGGCTCCTGTATTCTGTCACTGATCAGCTTTTTTCCACTTCTTTTTATGTTTTCCCTGGAGACACCTCAGACGGCTCCAGGATGAGTCTGGAACTGCGAGATCTCCCTTTGCCTCCTGGGTTTGCCATAAAATTTCAGGGAGAGCCAAGGCTGCTCCCTGGGCCTCAGGCTCTGCAGCCAGGGAAAGGGACACACAGGAGTTCTGAGATCATCTGGGATCCTTGGACAAACTGAAGGACATGGGAACATCAGCCTGCTCTGGCTAGTGTGGGATTGTAACGTAATTTTGCTCAGTGCCAGACCAGAAGTCAGGCATTTGCCTATGCAGTCACATTTAAATCTTTCCTTTTATTCCTCACTGCAACACTCCAGCATCACTTAGATCATTACAGTGCAGCACTAAGGATAAATTCATAAAATGTAATGGAAAAGCAAGATCCATCTGAGAAATAAGTAACCTTAAGAGTCAAATCGTGTTCAGGACAACCTAAGGAAAACCAAACCAAAAAAACTCCAAAACTCCCCAAAGCTTTGTTAACCAAACAGTTGTCCATTAAAGAGTCCAAATATTTCACAGCATTAGTCTCTGGATTAATGTTAAATCGATACGCACTAACGCAATAGGGCAATAGTTACCATGGTGAATAATTCTATATTTATTTTCAAGCAAGCCTTATTTCTGACAATCCCAGACATGGTTTCCACTTTCTGGTGACTAACCTCTCAATTTAAGTTTATTTTTTTAACTGCTTGGTACCAGAAACTCAGGCTTTCTCCCCAACAATTAGAAGAGGATCTCTGCTGCCACAGAGGAGAACAATGCTATGGGGACATGGATGCTCAGCAGCTTTAGTTAAGGGTCCCACTTAGGAGGTTTTGTTCCCATCCAGGACGGATAAAAAGTCAGTGAGTATTTGTTTGTAATGAAAATGTTCACTGAAGCCACCAGAATGTTATTCCAACCCATTCTGTCTCATTTGGGGCCCAATATAACTCCGGCTGACATCACTGGAAAGACTCCACCCTACCTTTGCATTTTATTGAGGCACTGGTAGGAGATACATAACCCTCCGAATTCACAGCTCTCCGCCTGAGCACATTTCATTGCCTTGTGATAGAGAAACCGGGATGGCACGTGTAAAATAAAACAGCGCCGAGGGAAGACTTTTAACTGCTTAAGCATAAAATAATCCCTGACTTTTCTTGAGGGAACAGCAGGCATTTTGGAGAGGGGAATGGCACTTTGGAAAGCAAACAAAGGTGAGTGACCCTGAGCTCTGCCACAACCAAGTGAAGACTTCAGGCTCATCCAAGGAAGCACTTGAGTGATGCTGGAAGGCAGCTCGGAACCACTCTCAGCATTGTTTTGGAAGCGGAGCAGCTGCAAACAGCTCATGGATTGAACTGTCCTTGATTGATGCCCATCTACGCCCACCCAGCGCACTCCCACGCAAAAATGCTACACACGGACACGCTCGTGTTTGCCAAAACACAACTGCTGCGCTTTGGTGCTTTTGCTTCTTGCATGAACGGTGAGCTCAGGCAAACCCAGGCTCTGCTCTGCATTTTTCTGCCTGGACGCTCAGGCTGGGCTGGAGCTGCCGGGCAGCCGGGGCAGGCAGGCCCCGCTCACTGCCCCGGCCCAAAAACGGGCAGCAGCTCGGGAGCCATCCCCGGAGCCCCTCCGCGCCTGCCACAGGGAACCTCTGCGGGGAGGAGGACGAGGAGGAGGAGGTTCTGAAAATGCCCCTGTCTTGAGTCGCCATTCAGCGTCAGCACAGGGCGAGCCCGAGCCCTCCTCCCGCCATCACCATCACTCGTGGGGTACCATAAGGGTGTCCCCAGGAATGCGCCCTCGGTCTCGCATGGAAAACCCGGCCGCATAGTGCGCCCAGAACTGAACTCGCCTCGCCCCGCGGGGCGCGGCCCCTTTAAATCCCGCGGAGGCCGCGGGGCAGCCCCAGATGGCCCCGGTGTCACGGGCAGGCGCTGCCCCCGCCCCCGCCGGTAAAGGACGCGCGGATTCAGCCAATCAGGAGTGGTGGCCGCGGCCGCGGGGCGCAAGGCAGCCAATCAGAGCAGGGGGCGTGGCGCGCGAGGGCCATGCGGGCGGCGGCGCCACGTGGGGCGGGGGCCGTTGACCGCGCCGTGACCCGGGGCCGTGACAAAGGCGCAGCGCGCGCCTTCCCGCGCCGCCGCCTTAAAGGGACAGCGCGGGCCCCGCGCCACCGCAGCGGGCCGGGCTGCCCCGACCCCCGGCGCTGCAGGTTGAGCGTGCCTTGGGTGTGTCACGGCACACAAACCCTGCCAGGGCTTCCTGCCCCGGTCATGAACCGGTTCACCCGCCCGTACGCACAGCAGGCAGGGACATACGGCATCACCTCTGCGGGGTGTCGAGCGGTGACCGTGCCCTGCCCTGGGCACAGCCGCCGTGCACAGCCGGACGGACGGACGGACAGACAGCCGGGGCCCTGCCTGCACCGGCTGGGCAGGACAGATGGACAGCTAGGGTTCGTCTGCATCCGCAGGATGGACGGATAGCCAGGGCTCAGGCCAGGCAGGACAGACAGACAGCCAGGCAGGGCTGGGCCATGAAGTCCCCCATTCCCTGTGCAGGCCGAGCCTGCCTGGACCGTGCCCTTCCTTCAGGCTTTACTCATTTCTTACCCTCCCTGTGCCTCTCCGTGACACCCCGGCAGGCACCGCCCAGGACATCCCCTGCGCTGGCCGAGCCGGGAGCCGCTGCTGGCAGTGACCCGGAGCGGGGGGAAGCACCGGGACAGCGATGGAGAGGCCGGGCCGGTGCTCCCGGTCCCGTGCCCGGAGCCCAGCGCAGCCCCGCGGGGCAGAGGGGCCCCTGTCCCTGGGCAGGATGGGGAGCTCAGACCCCTCTGCTCGCACACGGCACGGCTGACACCGTCACCGCTGCTTCATAAACCTGCGAGCGGGGAGGCTTCGACACCAAAGAGACAGAAAAGCAAACAAACGGGAGGGCTAGGAAAGAGGGAGGATCCTGGAACACAAATGCTCCCATAAATGTCTTTTCCATAAGTCTATTTACTCAGCTGCTGAAATGATTTCAACTGAGTGATTAGTCTTACATGCTAAAACCAAGCCTTCCATTCTCTTCTCTGATGGACCAAAATCCTACATCTGGTACTTTATCTGCAGTCTGTTCCCCCCCTTGTTTCAAAGAGAGCGTTTCTGCGGTATTTGATCCCCAGATGCACTGTATCATCACAGTTTGGGCTCAGAGGTGAATCACAGATATTAAAATTGGTTGTTTCAGTCTCACTCGGCTGCAGAGACCTGAATCCTTCCTCACTAAGAGACAAAATTTATAATTTGAGAGCCTGCTTTTCAAAGAGAATGAAAAGAAAGTGTTTTAACTTCAGATGAGAACATCCTTAAAATGGACATTTGACCTCCTGTACTGCCTTGGAGTGTTGTAGCCCCAAACCTGACGTGCTGTCTCTGGGTTGAGGCTCTCCAGGGGTTCTCTGGTTCCTAAAACATAAGCCAGGAAAAACAGAGGCCTTGAAGACTTTGTGTGAGGCCAGATCATCATCAGCAGCCTCAGTGATTCTCTGAGCTTGAAACTGTCTGTGCATTGTATATTGTACCTCCAGGTGATGTACAATAAAATAACTGAACCCCCTGTCTATTACCAATAATCTTAATTTTACTGGAACATTTGAAAAAGCCAAATTTTTTGCACTTCTTTCTCAAATCACGTGGAGTCTTGCCTGAGCCTGGTACTGTTTGGCACAAAGAGAACTTACAGGCACATCTAATTAAATCGTATGAATCAGGGATATTGAATTGTTGAAGGTTTTTTTCTTCTTGTTGTTATTGCAGTTTTGGATTTCTAATGATTCCGATAATCTATGAAATGATTTCTAAGGCTTAAGAGAAAACACAAAAAGACACCTTTTTGGGACTCCAGGGAGCATGTGTGAATCTGGTTTTCCAAATGAAAAGAGTTATAACATCAGTTAAAACCTAAAGGCTTCACTTTCTCAAATCTTTTATGCTAGATTTTATACAGCTAATACATCGCCAATGTTTCCAAGGAAACCAATATGCCCTGTTCTCTCTGAAACAAATCTCACTATTAAAACAATTAAAAACTTAATCTGCGTTCTCCTCCCTCCCTCCCCCTCTCTGCTTTTAGTATTATCGCATGCATTTTAATTAAAAACACGATTGCAATAAATTTTTTACACATACGTAGGCTACAGCATAAATTACCTAAAGGAACCATGGCTCCAGAGCGTAATAATCAGGAACGAAATATATTGCAACAACTGAGCAAAGCCCAATTAACAGGAGTCCTGATGAATCAATTACAGCCCCTGCTCATCTCCGAAAGCCACTGGCCGTAGCTGATGGAGAGGAGTTTAAAACTCAGCCTGGCTGTGGGAAACACAGGTGCTGGATGTGGGATACACAAACCCCTGAATCTCAGCTGGTGGGACAGTCCTGGCTGGAGGAAGCTCCGGCCGGCCAGAGAGGAAAAGCAGCTCCCACAGGGGACCACATTTGGCTGTTGGGAAGGAATGCTCCCAATTTTTTCTGCTGGGTGACCAAGCAGTGGGGTTGAAGGTCACGGCGGCTCCGGGATGCATCCGTTTCCCATCCCGCTTCCACAGAGCCCGCACCACGTGCAGGCACTAACGCTTAACTCCAGAGAGGGCGGATGCCGTGGGATGGAGCTGCCTGAAAGCTGAACACGGGCTCAGAGGGGTCTGCTGCCTCGTGCTCGGTGTACAAGACGTGTAGATGTGGTGCTTAGGGATTGGGTTTAGTGGTGGCCTTGGCAGTGCTGGGGGAATGGCTGGACTCGATGACCTTAGAGGGCTTTTCCAACATAAACCATTGTGTGATTCTATGAAATGAATCAAGTGAGGGCCCCCAACACCTCCACCTGCACCCACTCACTGCAATGTGAGAGTGCCTGGAGAAAGTGAGGGGTTGAAAATCCATCACTGATAGTGAGCTTTGAAAATCTGATGGGGTTTTAGAGCAGCTGTCAAAGCACCTTCCTCCCGAGTCGGGTGTCTTGGCACAGATGGGTCAATTGGTGCCCTTCTTTTGAGGAAGTTCTGTGTTCTGCCAGGTTTTTTTGTGCAAGATTTGGGGTATGCAGGCCTGAGCTGACAGCTCAGATCAGTGCTGGAGACAGCTTCCATCGGCAAGAGCACAGCCCAGTCCCAGGGATGGCGGCACTTGGATAAGCTCTGCTGCACTGGCTGGAGCCTCTCTTGTTTTGTTTGTATTGACTTCGAGAGCACCATTGCTGTCCCCAGGAGTTGGAAAACAAACAGGAACCCCTGGTGCCAGTGCCAAGGAGCTTAAAGCCTGGCTGCAAACACACAGCTCAGGCTCTGTGTTCCGAGTGTTTTGCCGATTTGATCTGAAGAGGCATTAGGATCCAGCCGCAGGGCTTTGGGGTCTGTCTGCTGAGGAGAGGGAGCTGCAGGTCAAGAGGCTCCTGAAAAGAGGAAACAGGCTCCAAGCAGGAGAAGTGAATGGCCCTGGGAAGGCAGCAAACACAACCCCGCTCTTTGTTTCCCCCGCATTGTGTTCCCGGCCCTGCTGCTGCACATGGGCTCGGCCCCTCTGTTCCCCTTGTGTGCGCCACTTCCACTCCTGTGACAAGAGCCCGAGCATGGAGGAAGAGAGCAGTCGGCACAGGGATGTTTCATGTGGATCCAAGAGCTAAATCTGGCCCTGGCTTGTGTGCTCCCCCGGCTCCCCAGGGAGCAGAAGGGAAATGCAGCCAGAGCCGCTTCCTCCACCATTGTCTGAGCACTGGGACATCCTTCTGCCCGCGCCGGCCAAGGGCAGGGAACGGGGATGGGGTGTCTGAGAAGCTTCCAGTTTGCCTCACACCTCTGCACAGGACTGGACGGGGAAACTGGAGTGGGGCCCAGGCTCTGTCCTCCCTCCTTGGGATTCCCTCAGGCACTGGGTTGCCCAGAAGATTTAGGGAAATGCATCTTGCTCACTCCTTCACACACATCTTTTAGGGTACTGCGTGTTGCTGTGTGCTCTTTGCAAATGCAGTTTCCTGTGAAAAAAAATCCCAGCCTTGCTAACATCCCACATGTAATGTGATACATTCCCATTCATACACACTTCCCACCACTCCAACACGCTGCACTGTACAACCAGAGAGACAGAAAGTGTACGGCACGTCTGCACTCAAAAATTCCAAATTCTTCTGGTGTGCAGGGGGTGACTTGGGGTTATTTGGGTGTGTTCCCCCCCCCCCCCACCCCTTCCAGAAGAGTTTGGAAAATTACTTTCCACCATCTGCCCTGCCAGAGCTAGAAAATATTTGGAATACATTCCATTCTCCTAATGAACACGCAGCAGCAGGGGTGCTGCAAATGAGAGAGACAAAATCTTTCTAATGAACAACAAATGAACTAGAAATCACATCTACATAGCTTCAGCTATTGTTGCCTATAGCTTTAGGGTGATTCATGGAGACGAAAATCAATGAATGTGCTGTAGACCCAGGTCTAGCACGGCGTGCAGAAGTCTTGCCGTGACCCAAGCCATATTTGTTTTGGATACAAATACAGACTCTCACTAGCTTCCTTTTCCTTTAATTGACAAAAAGTAGGGGAAGAATTTAAGTATGATTCCTACAACTCTTGTTAATGCTCTTCAGAACGTGTTGAATTTATAGGATACCGTCAAATGCATATTAGTATTCATGACACAAATCACATTGCTTCCAACTGGTGTATAGAGCTGCATCATGCTCTTTTGTTAAAAAAATAATGTGCTCCAACTGAAGAAATTAGTGGTTCTTTCTCAGAGGAAAAGGGCCGAAAAGCTCTGCTTGATCCATGTTCTTCAGAGACTGGGGGTGGATGTTGCTGAGCATGGACAGGGGTGAATTTCCAGATCCAAACTGAAGGGCTTTTCTCAAGGATGTGCCATTATGAATATGCAATTAGCTGTTCTTCCTTTAAGAGTTTTGCCTGCTGCCATCCAGCCAGACATAAGCAAGTTTCCATCCAAGGCTTTTGGTGTCAGAAACTTGGACATACCAAGTGGAAACCTCAGTTCAAGGCTCAGATGCTGTACAAGGACCAGTGTGACTCATTCCAGCTGTCCTTAGCACAGGAGAAGTGTGAGGAATAAGGCATTCCTAGAGCTGCAACTGCTCCCATCCTTAATAGCAAAACCTCTGATCAGATACTGGGACTTTTCTTCAAGCTTCCTCAGAGGCAAATTTATTTTCTTACACCAGACCACAAGCTCTAGCCCAGAATACTCAAAGAGTGACAAGTGCCAGCAGAGAACTCAATCAGCTCCAAAGCTGAGGCATCTCACAGCTCCTCCCTTAAAGGAAAAGCCATGGGAGCCCAGGGAATGTTTCCAGCCTGCACTGAAAGTCATCCCACTGGCTGGGCAAAAGCAGCATTGCCAAGCCAGCAGATGTGAGTGCTAGAGCAGCTTCCTGAAAGTCTGGACAGAGCTGCACAGAGCAGCAACCCCATCCTAGGGGATAAAGGTGATGGTCAGGTAGGTGCTGCTGTACAGGGACAGCAATACCTGCTCCTCTCTGCAATCTCTGCATCCTTCCTGGGGTGCAGGGAGATCGGGATAGAAGGCATTGCACTGGCTTTCCTCTCTGCACTTGATGTTCTCACCTGGTTGTGTGCTGAGGTGCTGATTTTTTGGTGTGTGCCCTCATTTTCTAGGAGCCTGACTCTGCAATTCCTGCAAGCATTTAACCTGCGAGAAAGTCAGCAGTTTCCCCAACAAGACCTTACATGACCAGGCCTCCTTAGTTAATGCCATCTTCCACACACCCCTTCAACCTTCCTTGTCTCCCATTCCTTGCAGTTTCACCCTCTGAAAGAGCAGTTGGAGTCAGCACTCCAGACTCATTAAATAGCCACTCGCTTTCCCCTTGTTCCTGGTCTCTCACATTAAAGCATGTAATAAAAGGGAAAAAAAAAATAGGAAAAAGAGAGAAACAGAACGTTCCTACAAAAAAGCAATTTCTTGGCTGGCCATTTTTTTAAACTCCCCTCAATATGGCAGGAGATATTTATGTCTGAACAAATCCTCCCTCCCAATCAATCCAGTGTCCCTTGCTTCTGCAGTGCAGTCACACTGTTTATATCAGTCTGTTACTGTGAAAATTAATGTGACAACACAAAATGCAACATAATGACTAAAGGTGTGTGAAGTAGTCCTGGAGAAATACAAAGTGACTTCAAATGCAAGGTATTTCCTCCTTCCCCTTTCTCCCATCCTACAAGCTGCTGCAGTTCTGAAAATGGGACAGTTTTCAAAGAGGCTATATTTGCAGAGCAAAGATGGATGCTATTTTTATTGCAAATTAGCAGATTTTTTAGCAGATCCAACCTCATTTGCAAGTGAAAGTGACTCTACTTACCATGCAGATATAGGTCTTATGTTGGAAACTCATGGAAATTCATGTTTTGAACATACTTAGAGAAGAAAAAAATAGACCCTGCCTTTATTTCTGGCTGTGACTTGCTCCAGTGAAGCAACACCAGTGGGGCAGCACGTCTTGGCTGAACTACTACATTCTGTGAGCAAGTGGGAATGAACCTGAAACAGTTTTTAGCTGTGCTCTGAGAACTTCTGGGGGCTGGGGACTTCGAGGAGTCCACAGAGAAATGAGAAAAGGTATTCAGCTGTTAGAGAGAGAAATTTGCTATCCAGGGATCCACAACTCCCTTGGAAAGTTTTGAATAGTCTGCATACATATATATATATATATATATATATAAAGATATATATAAACATATATTATATATATATATATATATATATATGCCCAGCTGGGGTTGTCCATGGTCTGCACTGATGTGTAAAACTACAATTACAATGTAGTAAACAGTAACAGGAAAAAACAATCAGCTAACAGTTAGTCCTGCAAAAAATGCCCTTTCAGAATGCCAAAACTTTTCAATAAATTGGAAAAAAATCTGGTGAGTCATTTAAGCCAAGAAAAACAGTTGAAAAAAATAGGGAAATAAAGCACTGCATTTAAGTGCACTGAATCCAAAGGTTTTCAGTGGGTTTTGATTCTAAATGGGATTTTTCAATTAGAAGTCAACCTACAACTTGAGAAAGGTGAGCAAAAGGTTAAACACCTCCCAGATAAACCAGGAGAAAAAGTCATTACATCCCAAATGATGCCAGTTGTGTCAGGCCCAAATCCACATCACAAAAATTACCAAGAAAAAAAAATTGGGGGAGTGAGAGAAAAAATTGTGCACGCCTTTAAAACCCTCATACAACATCGGGGCTGGACTCCCAGAAGCGCCACTTTGGATTTGGTTACAGCCCCACCATGAAAATGAATTAAGAAAATTAAAAAAAAAAAAAGAGTTATAAAAATCTTCATTTTAATATGGGCATTGCAAGAAGAAAGTGAAAAATAGAACAGCAGGCAGGGAAAGCAGAGAGCTCCTATTTCAAGAAGTGCAGTCTGATCTGAAGAGAGCAATTCCTACCTGCCAAATTTGCACAAGCATTCCTTCAAGCCCGAGCTATGCAGCAGGTGTGAACCTGTTTGTACCTCTCCTGACAGCAGCACAGGGGGGAAACCAGCGGTGCAGGTATTCAGGGATGGAACAAATCCTTCTGGCAGATGCCAGTTTTGCAGTTCTCTGCTGTACATGGAAAAGCAGAAGGTGAGTGTCAGCCCTGCTGTTGTGTTGCAGCCTGATGGGCTCAGCTCTTTCTCCTCACATCCCTGTGTATTTTTGGGGTATACATCTCCCTTTTCCATAACATCCATCAAAACAGACACACCGCATTCCTGAGCACTGTTACTGTGGACTTGACTTCAGTGAGATTATTTTCACCACAAGTGAGTTCAAAGTCAGAGGTAAAACGTGTTAAAACCACCTAAATTCATCTTACCAAAAGATGCAGATATTTAAAGTTGTAAAAAAGGAAACAAAGAAAAAAAAAGCCCCAGGGACAACATCCCAAAGCTCCTCTGTGAATACACATTTCACAGCAGGAATTTGAATGCTCCATATACCTGTCCCAGACACCGACTCATTCCCCTTGCATTGAGGACACCTTGGACTGGAATCATTCTGATTGTTCTTTTACCAACACAGGCTGTGGTGCTACAACAGAAATTACGTTTTGAAAACTGAAAAACACATTTCCACAGTTCTTATAGGCCTTATTTTCCTTAATATAGGTACAGGGGATATGTTTTCTTATTCCTGACAAAAAGATCAGAGTATTCTTTTGTGAGCACGAGGCAGCTGATCATTTGTAGCAGGCATGAATTATTGCAGTGTCTCCAACCAAACAAGTGAACATCTGTATCCCATTTTCACTGGCACCACGAGATACCTGGCGCAGCCCCAAAAGGGAATGTTTAGGTACAAGGGCTTAAAACATGCATTAATTTGCTGTTGTGTTATCTTCTGGTATTCTCAGCTTTTGAAAAAAACCCCAAAAAACTTTATCAGTGAAGTCCTCCCACTGTCTATTTGCCTTGCTCTAGCCCAGAATGAAATGAATTAAGTAAAACAGTTTTGAAAGCCTCATTTGTTTTCCCTCCTGAGGAGCAATGCTTATGGAAGCCAGTTGGAGCAGGACTCTGGGGAGGATGGGACATTTCATGTCCCTCCCTCTACTTCTCTGTAGAGGGGGACTGTAAGTTTATTCAATCCTCCCAAGGACAATATCACTGAGAGAGTGATATTCAACAACCTGAGGGTGGGGGGTCTATGGAAAGGAAGTCTGGAAGCTCTTTTAGTCCAGTGTTGCATCCTTGGCTTTTGAAAATATGTTTTTTTTGAAAGCAAGGTGTGTTTTCTCAGCAGATCATTATCTACAGCCATCAACCATCTTGCGTAAAACTCCAGGGCAGGAAAGCTCCCTTTCTATGGCTTTCAGCTCATCCATGACCTTATATCCAGAATCTGCTTGGGCTGAAAAACCTTCTGCTGATTAAATTATGTTTTTCTTAGCTGCTTAAGTTCACCTGGTCCCTCCTCTCTGCAATCCCAGCTGGGTGTCCCCCACCTCAGACAGAAGCTCTTTTGGGGTGATCCCTATTTCACCATGACTGGCACTGGAGGCAAGTGGAGTGGGGATCACCCCAACAATAAATCACCAGCTGCTGTTTCCAGTCTGTCTAGCTCAGAAACCATCCTTCACCCTTCACCCTACCCCAAGCTTCAAAGAAATCACAGATACCTCCTTTAAATCCTTTCTTAGCACTCCCCATTTCCAATGATTTCTGTTTAAAAGGGAAAAACACAGCCTCAACACCAGTGTGTGCTGTGACTGCTGCCTGTGCAATATTCCTCACATTTTAACTCTTATTCCTTGTCTGTTTACACTGATTTGTAGCTTCCCATCAGGGATATGGGGAAGGGGATGCTGATTTTCCCTGCATTTGTACAAGCACTGAACAGCAGGGCTTTGATCCAAGCTGCTGGAGCTCTTAGATGGTTACTACCAGTTGTACCACTACTACTTTGGTCAGTCATGCTGGCTGTACTATTGCCTGCCTTTCTACAGCCAGCAAGTGCTCAGTCACCACCCCATTTGCTGGAGGAATTCCTGAAATCGAAGCCACTGTCACCTCAGTATTCGGTGACAGTTTCATTAACACCTTCTCGTCTGTGCCTCTGTCCCCAGTTTAACTCCCTGGGACAGGTGAATTAGGCAGATGGGAACCTTTCCCCTGGTAGATTAAAAATGTTCTGGGTCACTTTTTTAATATATTGCTTCACATGGAAGTCACTCAGTTCTTCAGCTACACCGAGAGTGACAAAATGTGCTTGGCGTGGGCTGCAGTGCAGGGGGAGCAGGGTCCCTACTGAGGCAGCTGTTCCTGCACATTCCTGCTGGGCACCCCCTGTGCTGGCCACACAGGAGGAGTCTGCAGCAAACTCCTCCAAATGAGAGGATGAGAAAAGTCCTTGAGTAACAACTTGGCCTTTCTCCATAGCTGGGAAACTGAGGCACCCAGGGCAGATGACTGCATCTAAGCCACAGATTGCCAGAGGGTTTCAGGCAAAGCTGGGCACCGAGTTTTGATCCAAGCTATTTAGACCACACATCATGGCTGATGACTAAAATGATGGCATTAATACTCTGCTTCAAACTCTGCTTGGCTCTGGAATAAGAGACAATTAAAATGGTAGGAAAGTTCCTGTTATTAAATGCCCACAGGGAAGCTGAACTGACAAATAAACAAATTCACAAATATCAGCATGTTGAGCTACAGAAATAAAGAGGAAAGAAATAAACAAGGCCACGTCTCCATCAGAAAATACAGAGTTACACCACTGTAGCTATAACTGCCCTGGAAACCCCTCATCTCAAGATGAGAAACCCAAAAGGCAAGGAGGCCTTTTGGGCTATGGCTTCAGAAAAGTGACAGTAGGTAGTCTGCAAATAGTCTTGCTTTTAAGTGTCTTCACTCGGGAAGATATTTAAAAAAAAAAAAAAAAATCTATTTCAATTTAGCATCACCCCTCACCTAATGCTGAGTATTTTCATAGACAGAGTTGAAGCCTTATCACAGCCCCTGTGCAAATAAACTCTCTCCACTTTTTGGAGGATTCTCTGTGCAGGATCCCTCTCCAGTGCTGCTCCCCGAGTGTTTACTGGTTGTTAACTGTGCTCCCTCACAGCCTCCAATCTCGGAGAGCATCAAAGGGGAAGGAATGCCACTTGCCTAAACGTGATAGACTATTGCTGCAGGCAGGAGTAACTTGTGCTGTCAGTGTTCAATTAGCACCAAGTTAAACTAAATGTCTTGTGAATATTTCATAACGATCTGCCAGCATCATATCTGAACTCTCTGGCTTTTACCAAGCCATTTCCTTTCCAAAGTGACATGATGTGGAATTAAAGAGGAATGATGAGCCAATCTCGCTTGTTTGAGTATCTGTTCAAGAATTACACTGTATAACTAAAGTGTAGTAATAATTAAAAAAAAAAAAAAGCACAAAATACCCCAGCAACAACTGTCACCTAAAATTATCCTTTGATAATAAACTGTCTTTGAACAAAGTGAGAGTTTACACACAGTTCTTTTTCTGACTGTAAATTTCTTCCAGCTTTCCCATTCACTTTGCGAGTTGCAGGAGCTGATGTAAGCTTTTATATTTCCCATTTGTTTTTCACACAAAGCCGAGGAGTTAAATGGGTTGGAATAGACCTTAAAAGCCAGGGCTAACTCTAACTTGAACTGCTGAATCTGTGGCAAGCACCAGGTGAGCTGCAGGAGTGAGCCAGCCCGGGCTGTGCTGCGTGCGAGAGGCAGCAGCTCTGAGCAGAGCTCGCTGTGGGATCTGGGGCAGAAAAAAACCCACACAAATGCAAATAACTCGGTGCTGCAAAGCAGCCGCTATGCAGACACGCAAATCCCAGGCTGCAAAGTAGCTGTGGGATCTGCCTCACCTGCCTGGGGGTCCTGGGCACTGTCCCCAGGGAGCTGACTCGGCCTCGCAGCAGGAATTGGAGTATCCACTGAGCCCTGGCGGAGTAGGAAAGAGCTCCAGAAAGCAGAGGCAGCAAAATCTCAGGGGTCACTGTGCTGATAGCTCACAGTCCCCCCTGAAGGACAGAGGCCTTCTCCAAAGAGGGAAAGGTGCCACAGGGCACCAAGAGTCTTTCCAGCTGAGGCTGCCAGTAAGGAGATCAGTTGGTTCCAACACTAATGGACCAAAGCCACCAATTCGTATCACCTCATCCATCACAGCCCCAGATGATAAATGATCCCGGGTTTCTACCAGCCGGGGCTGGTGATGCTCTGCAAAACACAGCCGGATTGCCCAGCTCTGCTTGCTGAGGAGATGGTCCCCTCAGCCGAGGAAGGACAGGCTACACTAGAAACTTCTGCTGGCCTGGCTACACAGGCTGGGGTGAATATTCCAGGGCAGTTCCTAGGCACGAGCAGAACAAGTGCTGAGACAGGTTTTTAAGTTAACTGAGCAGGTAAAGAGCAATAGTGAGTCTGAAATAACCGGAGGGACTAAACCATTTCCCTTGGCCAATGCCAAGTGACCCGTGGCTACTCTCTAGTTACCTTTATTAGCTACCTGCCCATAAAGAAAAATAATGAAAGTCACACCTCTTTTGGTGGTGAAGACTTGATAGGAAAAGCCACGTGGGAGCTACTCTAGAGCACTGAATGCAGTAGCTACCTGTTGCTACAACTGTATTGATGTAACAGGTAAAACTTGCTCCTATAGACAGGTTCTCGGCTTTGCCATTTTCAGAATAGCATTATACAGCATAACATATAAATGTATAGCAGCTCTTCCCCTTGGTGCCCAGTCCTTGCCCATGTTGATCCTCACTTTGCTGGCATAGCCCCTTGCAGGAACATCAGACCTGTGCTGCCCATGGCAGGGGGAGCTGCTGCTGGCCCTGCAGAGACACTCCTGTCCCAAACACCCCAGCTGGCAGCAGCAGCTGGGGCAGGGAGACCTCAGACACACAGCCAGCCACAGGATCCTGCAGGGGTGCACCCCATGGCCCAGTTCCCAAGGACACGGCCTGGCTCCATCACCATGGCAGAGCTTCTAGTGAAGGGTACTACAGCAGACAAACACCCAAACAAAACTCTTGAAAAGGGTGGAAGAACTGGAGGAAGGAGGGCCAGGGAACTTCAGAGATACCAGAGACACCTGGAGAGACAGACCCAGACCTGGGGGAAAAAACAAGACACAGCTCTATCCTCAGGGCCAGGGCACTGCTGTTAAACCCTAGACCAAGACATGCTAATTAAACCCCCCACCTTCCCAGATAACGAGGGAGTTGGCTCTGCTGGAGAGGGGGATTGGCAGGAAGCCCCGCTCCCTCCTCTCCACTCACACCTGAGCAGTCTGCATCTGGCTGTGGGGGATGAAGCCCAGTGCAACGATGTTTAAAGGCTCCCATAATTTGTTTAACAGACCTGAAGACCTACCAGCATTTAACTGCTGCAGACATCGATGTATTACAAACAGCAAACCAAACCCAAGCGTGGCTGGGCTGGAATATTAATCCATCCCTTCAAGGGCAGTGGAAACAGGGAAGATCCCGCAGATCACGTAGGCAGGGGGGATTTGGCTGTGGACAGGCAGCCTCGTTAACACCGAACGCCCCGACCCTTCCCAGCTACAAACACTGACATTTACTCTCCCCAAAAGGCTGAACTAATATCCTGATAGTGCTGCTGGCAGCCTTCCAGCAGATGGTTTTGTACATAGACCTGTTGGGGTTCTTGACACAGTCACTTGTCTGAGTGCCAACATCTGAAAAATAACTCAGGAGGCCTTTTATGGCTCTAAATTTGAGGCTTTGGGGACTTTTTTCATTTTTTTCCCTGTTAGACCATCACAAAGAATGCAAATACTACTAAAGTCATGCAATAGATTTCCCTGATTGTGTGTTCAGCTGTACAGCAGTTGCCAGGGTAAATTCAAGGATGTGCTTTAAAATGCCAAAATATATTAGTAACACTTGTCTATGAAAATAATGATTATGGGAAGGGATTTATTTGTAAACCTTACAGAGAAAACACAATTCATCCCATATTTTGCTGTGGAAAAGTCCCACATGAATTGAACCTTCAGCTGGTGAGATGAAAACTGCGGGAGCTGGAAAAACTCCAGGGGCTGGAACACTCCCAATGTCGCCAGAGCTTTTCTGACCCACCCAGTCCCACTGGCTTTTAGCAGGTTGTTAGAAATAATCAGAAGGCTGTAAAAATAATATTTCTGACTTGATTAACGTGATGTTCCAGTCTGCTGTTGGGTTTTGTCCTTGATAATCAGAGGCTAGAGGCAGATGCTGGGTGTGCAATCACCAACCACCAGGTTGTGCGTCAGCCCCCCAGCACAGGAAGAGGGGAAGAAAGAAAGGAAAGGGATCCAAGGGGAGAGTCATAGGAGAAATTAAACAGCTTCAAGAGGGAATGGCACGTGTGTAACTCCTGGGAACAAGGGGCCCTGGCAGGACAGGGAATGAAGGGTTTTGCTGTTCCCTCACCTGCCAGAGATTCTCATCCATCAGCAGGGACAGTGAGGAGTGTGACTGTCATGGAATTAAGGGCCTTTAAAGCCTGAGCCTGTGCTGTGGCATGGACACAGCAAAGGTGCCACAGCACCCGTGGGGACACAAAAGGATTCCCAGGACTCCCATTGCCCAGGGAAGTCCTCTGACTTTGGCTGCACTGGGACTCCAGAGAGGACTGGCCTGGGATCAGCTCCTGCTTCTCTGCACAGGGAGGTCTCAGAGTCCCTCATGTTCCTCACCCACTGCAGAGGGTCCAACACCAAGCCCAGCTTTTCCTGGCAAACCCATTCCCCCGGCTCCCTCCCGGCTCTCTGGAGCGGGCACTGCCAGCACGGTGAGGTGGGCACTGCCGTGGCTCTCCTTGCAGCTCTCTGTGGCTGGAAGCCATGAAAAAGCCCAATTTTTGTCTTTTTTCATAGCTCACCTGGTGCCTCCAGGTTTCTGTGAGATATTTTATTGCATTAGTGTTGTCAAATGGTGACATTTCTGAGTGTAAGTCATAGGGTTGTTGTTAATGCCAATTTAATGGTGCTAAAATGATTAAATATGGCAGGCTTTTAAATAATGAGGTACATAAAAGGTGTTAATAACCTCTTAAGTGCTTTAATAATATTCTGTGCTATCATAAAATGTTAGTAATTGGACCTCTTAACTTTCATCTGCCATAAAGTAATGAAAGAAAAAAATCTCAACAGAGGCGTTGAATGGCTGAAAATTTAGCTTAAATAAAAGAAAAAAAATGAACAATGGTAAAACTGAGCCCTATTTGTTAGGGGAAAAAAAAAAGAGAAAGAAAAAAGAGAAAAAAAAAAGAGAAAGAATTAACTGGAAAGCCCAGTGGAACATGCATTTTAATATCATGCAAATTCTTAGCATTTCCAAAAAATGTGTTTGGTGTAAGGTACTGCAAGAACAAAGGATCCCAATGAAGGCACAATGGCTCAGTGCTAAACCCAACATCAGATGAGCTGCTCAGTCTGACGTGAGACAAACCTGTGTGTCACTTGTATGAGTTAGAAACAGGAGCTTTCTTGTACAGAGAATCACAGAATCTCCTGATAACAGAGCTAAGCTCAGCCTGGGCTGCTCTTGCAGCTGAACAGAGCTCCTTACACAGGTTAAAACCAGCAGATCTGCTCCTGCAGTGGGACACCTCCTGTTAAAGCTCTTCTGGGACAGGCAGGGCTGCAAATCCCAGAATTTCAGAGGAAGTGATAAAGGCTGAAGGATCCTTCAGTGGCCCCACAGGTAATGAATTCTCAGTGCTGAGGAGCACCCACTGAAGCACGAAACTGGATTGATGGGATGCGGAACAGCCAAATGTAATTAAAATTCTAAACAGGGAGGCCAAATAGGAATATCTAAATAAAATTTGGACAGGATCCTGGGTAAGCAGCAGCTTCAACAGTAAAGGCCAGAGGTCTGTTAAATCCCCTCCATGCTACTGCTTGAATCCCATCCAGCAAGAAGCTAGAGGAGCTGCAGCAGTGTCCATAAAATGTGCTGACACTGGGCTGGTATTGCCTTAAAAGGCTCCCCAGGATAATGTCCAGGGATGTTCCCTAGGTCACCTCCTTCCAAACAGCAATCCAACCCAATCACATTATTGTGAGAAACCTGCATCAGCAAAATAACTTTTATTAATGGATATTTGCAGGTTCCTGGCTCAATGGCTCTCAGGGAAGCCTTTCAAGGTCTCTTTAGCTGCTGCCTGATGTGCTTTGGTTTTTTTATTGCCTGTTAACATGTGCACCCAGTTCTTTTAAAGAACAGGTGCTTTGAACTGACTCTAAAAAAAAGGGAATCAGAATTTTGGGGCTAACCATGTAAGAGTAGTGTAACAGAGCCCTTTTGAGCCATGAATCCCACCCCTGTGAAACGCAGGGCGCTGTGATTTTCCCCAGCCTCTATTTATAACATTTCGTCACTCGGGCAGGGAGGGAGCACAGCCCCACGTGAGCCAGGCAACCAATGCTCAGCAGGAACAACAATAGGGAACAGCAGAAGCCAAGAGTTTGCCCATAGGCATTGAAAAATTATAACGAGCAAATTGATTTTGAGTAGTCTAAATTTGCTTGGAGATAAATCAGGAGCCGAACAAATGGTCTATCTAACAGAGAAATGATTCACCAAGTACAGTGTTCCTAGAGCCACACAGAACACTCTTGGCTGCTCTTAATGTTGGCTTTTATTTTTTTTTTTTATTTCTCAGACAAGACCATTATTATTTTCTTGTTACAGGTCTAGTGCTGATCCCACTGCAGTCAATGACGAATTCTCCATTCATTTCAATCAAGGACTTGGTATCCTAAAAGCAATTTTTCATCAATACCTAAAGTACTTCCTTGACTCTCATATTCAAGAACAAGACTCTGCTCCCCACTCATCAGCTCTCCCCAGCACAGCCACAATTTGCAAAGTCCCTCCATGTCCCACTGCAGGCCCCAGCATCCCAGAACAGGATCGTATTTCTTCTTAGAGAGATGCTCTCTGCTTCATTTGATGTGCCCATTACTTGAGAACTGTCTCTCCTTTTGTCCATTAGCTAAATTCTGGATGAGCTTATTATTCTGCTTTGGTTTGTAACAATCCCTCTGGATCCATCTCTATGCTTATTAGGATTTTAGAAATGCAATCTAATTTGTGCTAAAGCATACAAATTCGGCTCCCCTATGATCTATGCTGTTCAACAACCCACTCCAATGTCTGATCTCTACACATCCGTGGAAGGAGCAGTGATGGGGTACAGGCCAAGCAGGGACCCCCACTGAGAGAAACACCTGACCTCTGGTGAGCCTTGGGACCAGAAGTGAAGCCAATTGGTTTATAGGTAGTTCTATTAAATTCCTTTTCAACTCCCCATGAAATACTCATTTTTTCAGCTTGACTGGAAATCATCAACCTCCTTTGGTGGCCCTGAGAGCAATCTATTTTGAACAAAGTTCCTGGAATCAAAAGATGGGCAAGGCCAAAGACATGCTCATGTGCTTTTTACACTCATTCTCTGTGGTTGGTTGTCTCACACCAGTTCAGACTGCAGCCAGTACAAGTCTCTGCCCTGCCATGAGCACATCTTCACCAGCGTGGAGAAACACAGCCAAACCAGACATGCCAGCAGCTGGCAGGGGCTGGTTCACGGTGTTGATTGGGTAACTTAATTAAGAGCAGAAGTAATTTTGAGCTAGGATAGGTTAAAAAAAAATACACAGAGCAAGTGTTTCATTTTGTGATTTGGTAGCTTTGGTTTCTGGAGAAACATCTCCAGACATTACACTGAGCTTCAGTGTGGCTGCAGCATGGCACAGACATGGCACAGACATGGCACAGACATGGCACAGAGGTGGCACAGAGGTGGCACAGACATGGCACAGACATGGCACAGACATTGCACAGACACGGCACAGACACGGCACAGACGCAGCACAGAGGTGGCACAGACATGGCACAGACATTGCACAGACACGGCACAGACACGGCACAGACGCAGCACAGAGGTGGCACAGACATGGCACAGACACGGCACAGACACGGCACAGACACGGCACAGACGCAGCACAGACACGGCACAGAGGTGGCACAGACACGGCACAGACACGGCACAGACACAGCACAGAGGTGGCACAGACACAGCACAGACACGGCACAGACACGGCACAGACATGGCACAGAGGTGGCACAGACATGGCACAGACACGGCACAGAGGTGGCACAGACACGGCACAGACATGGCACAGACACGGCACAGAGGTGGCACAGACATGGCACAGACACGGCACAGACATTGCACAGACACGGCACAGACACGGCACAGACGCAGCACAGAGGTGGCACAGACACAGCACAGAGGTGGCACACACACGGCACAGACATGGCACAGACACAGCACAGACATGGCACAGACACGGCACAGAGGTGGCACAGACATGGCACAGACATGGCACAGACATTGCACAGACACGGCACAGACACGGCACAGACGCGGCACAGAGGTGGCACAGACACGGCACAGACGCGGCACAGACATGGCACAGACACGGCACAGACATGGCACAGACACGGCACAGAGGTGGCACAGACACGGCACAGACACGGCACAGACGCAGCACAGAGGTGGCACAGACACGGCACAGACGCGGCACAGACACGGCACAGACATGGCACAGAGGTGGCACAGACACGGCACAGACGCGGCACAGACACTTCCAGTTTCTTCCTGATTTCCCCGAGAAGTCATTCATGCCAACCCAATACCTGAGAACAGTCCCCTCCTCTGGTCCCCCACCTGAGCTTTGTCCCATTTTACCAGGGATCATTATCACCCCACCAGAGAAGAGCCAGGACATGTGACACGGTGATGCCACCACTAAGACAAAGCTTTTTCTCCCTTCATTAGATCAGAGTCCAGAGTGGGCTTTGCAGTGGGCACAGGAGAGCAGAGGGATGCCCACCCTGGGCCACCAGCAGCTCCTGGGCTACTCCCAGAGCCACAAGAGCCACCAAGGCGAGTCAGTGGCACTGCCACGATGACAGGGCCACCCTGGCCACCAGCTTGGGCAGCCTGGGCTCTTCTTGTCAAGGCTGAGCAACAAGGACTTGGTTTCTCCAAACTCTCCACTAACTTCAACAAGCCTTGTCTTCTTAAAGACACTCTGAGTACCATTCAGTGTTTAATAAATGCTCTGCCTCATGAAAAAGAAGCAGATAAAATCAATAAAGTGCCTGCAAAGTTGCTGTGTACCGTCTCACATGCATATTTAGAAATCCTCTCTTCCCTGCCACTCACCTCATGGATCTATTCCTGGAGAATAAAAACTGGGATATACTTTGCAGCCAAAAGTAAAGTCATAAAGAAGTTTGCTCACGTTCCTCGACACATGAGATATAGAGTTAATTAAAAATTGTTCTCTGTACAACAGGTTTGTTTCACTGGAAAATGTCACTGATGTAAGGCTGTTCTACTCTTGTTGCCAACTACATTGAATTGACTCCATTATAAGCTTACTCCTCCCCCCTCCCCATTACTTTTCTTCCAATAATAAACCAGAGAGGTCTTAGAGCCCACTTTTTTATTGGAAAAGGTGCATTAGGATTAGCTGGGTTGGAGCAGTCACTTCATGCCCCTCCAGTCCCTGTTTACCTGTGGCTCTACAGAAGCAGCAAATACTTGCTCCAGTCCTGCACAGTATAAATGAGATTTTTGATCCTACAGGCATGGTGCTGTTAAAAGATTTTTAATTAGATAAATACATTTTATAAAAAGATTTTGCAGAATAGTTGCCTCTAGCAACTGTAACAATCTTGAAGCTTCATCTTCTAAAAGGAAAGAAAACTCTTGCAGGAGGCTGGTTGTGTTATATAAAAATGAAAGATGGTATTACAGAACTAATAGAAAGGGGCCAATGGAAATGCAGTCCCACTCCTGGAAATGAGAGTTTGTTTCATTACTGACTTCAAACAGCACATGGCTTTGTGCTCTAATTTTTCCAGCTGAATTGCCAAGTGTCAGCCCTGGGCTGGAGGAGTAGCTGGGCCAGGCTGGAGGGAGATGTGGTGAGTGCTCTCTTTCCACAGCTGCTGTGCCTCCAAGGGCTCTGTGCAGTTGTCAGCCCTGAGGAGAGCGCTCGGCTCTCCTGCACTGCCCTGGCTGCTCCCCGAGCTCTGGGGCATCCTCACCCGGAGGATGTCACCGTACCCCCTTTGCAGCACAGCAGGGTGGCCTGAGCTTGCCTTCCTTGCCAGGCAGCCATCCTGGAAGTGTCCCTCAGATCAGGGAAAGGTCTGGTAGCTGTCCCTCCCTGCCTGAGGATGGAGAACCTGCAGCATCCTGCAGGCAGAGCATTCCGAGGGTGCCCGGCCTGGCAGGCACAGACAGGAGGGGAACCCAGCCCTCCTGATCCCACCAGCTGTGAGTCCTAGGAAAGAGCAAGGTTAGGTGTAGACATGGGCCCAGTGCATGCCAAGGTGACAGGGGCTGCTCCAATGCCCTGTTTCTATCCAGCTCAGAGCCGTGGCGAGGCTGCTCTGAGCCTCTCCTGGATGCCACGGCCCCAAAGGCCCTCGCTGCTGTGGGGCAGGGACTCCACAGGACTTTCCCTCTTCCCCTTGCACATCCCCGTGAATGAAGCCTCACAATATGCTGTCAAGGTGGGGAGTTTTATCCCTGCAGACTCAGTGCAGGATAGCAGCTGGAATGGGAACTTTTCCATGCTCACCCCCATAGTCAGTATATTTAGCCCTGACCTAGAAAGACCATCCTTTCTAGGGCTGAGTTGTGATTCAGACAGTCTGCTTGCTGAGCAGAGACTGCCAACTGTGCCGAATCATAGCTGATTAGAGGTGGGAGAGAGCCTGAAAAACAATACACCCAGGCAAATGCAGTGGGTTTGGAGCACTTCATGGAAATTATATTTAACACCATTCTGGTGACTTAAAGAAAAATTAAAACAAACAACCCTCGCACCTTCCAAAATAACCCCACCTGTCTCTGGTGGGAGAGGAGAGACTGGCAAAGGGTTGCTATTTTAAATCACGGTGGAACAGGGTAAGAAAGAATATACATGTAGGTAGATCCATACGTAGGTACAGAGAGATACACACACATCTCCAGATGAAGCAGGGGACTCATTGTCTGGGAAAGGAAGGGTGGACAGAGAAGCAGACACTTTTTGTTTGCATTTTAGGGGAAATTCTACCTTGAAGCAAAACAAATTCAATTGTGTCTAAGGGGAAACAAGAACAAAAGAAAAAAAAACCATGAGAAGATGTCTGGAGACATCGTGCTCATACAGAAATGTCTGCTGGCAGGTCAAAAAGCGTCCCATCAGCCCAGCGTGGGACTGGAGCTTGTATCCCAAAGGCAGTTATCCTCTGCCTGCAGACACTCTCAGGCCATCACCTGGGATTTGAAGGAGAAATTTTATCTGCAGGCCTGTGAGAAAGCAGGAGGAGGCACATGTTGTCCTTATATACCAGTAAAACAGTCAGGGAGTTAAACTGGAAAACACTGCACAGCCCAGCCCGGAGACAGCAGAACAGGAGACTAAACACAACAGTTTAACAAATAATTACAGGTTCTTTATACGGCCTAGAATTTGTAATCCACCTTCATCCACTTCCCTTTGCACAGTTTAGAATTACAATGCCAAAGGGATCACAGGGAATCATGAAATAATGTCCTGCATTTGAGTGCAGAGCAGACAGTCTCGGATGGTTTTAGATACTCTTTTCATGAAACATTTACCATGTGGCACCCAAGTGTTCCCTCCATTGTACCTTGGCAAACACAGCGGACACGCTGCTACAGGCACTCACACAGGCAGGATGTTTGCAGACATTGAAAGTGATGAGAAAAAAACCCAAAAAACTCTGACCTGGATAAGTTCTCCTCGCTTTAAATTCAGGAAAGTGTGGGCATTGAATATTATCTCCATAATAAATTTGCCACACCATAAAACAGAGTGGGGAATCAAGAAGCAATATCTTGCATTTCAACAAACGCTCGGTCTCTGAGGACCCCCACCATCCCTTGATATGTAGGAGTACAATTTATCATCTGCATTTTTCATCTTAACTGCATGGAGAAGAGGGTATTATGCCAGTGGTGCTGGACTGATATCTGGGGGACTGTGAATCCATTACCTCCAACAGACTCCCTGACTCCTCAGTAAGCCCCAGCTGCTGCGTTTCCCATCTGCATTTCCATTTCAGAGAAACTTTAAATGAATGTCAAAAATATTTGAGGAGTCAAAAAGGAAACAGAAAATATCCGAGGTCAAATAAAAGATACTGTTTGACTATAAATAAAAAGGGGTTTTTAATATTTTAAGTGTGTTTTAAACACTTGTAAACAATTCTGGAAGGAATTGCAAACTGGCAGCTTGCTTAAAAACACCTTCAAAAACATTTGATCTTTTTAATATTGTTTTTTCCCTACACAACTATTTTGTTAAATTGACACTGGTTTGGGAAATACTGCAGGATTGTCTACTCTGCATTTTTTGCCCCCCCCATAAATGACCAACACCATAGACTCAGATCTAATAATGAAGATTCTTTTAACAAAGTATGTAACAATGGCTTTGCTTTAAGCACAAGCTTAAATCGTTTGGTTTTAGCGAGTTAAACACAGTTAAGGAACTGCCAAGTGCTTTGCTGGGGGAGTCTGGAGTCAAGCACCGAGCCAGCACTCGGGCTGAGTGGGGTGAACATGGTGAAAAGTGAAAATAAAGCATGAATAAACAGAAAATAAGCATGGCACTTGGAGATTGTGCGCTTTGCTGGTACAGTATTTCTAAGGTGTGTTTTGTATGTTTGAAAAAATCCTGTTATTCAGGAGCTTGGAATTGCTCTTCCATCCCCAGTGCTGATGAATAGCAGACGCACAGCATGCAGCCCTTTATTCCGAGGGAGCCTTAATCACTCCCCTCCCGAAACTGCTGCTCCATTTGACTGACAGAATTAGAAGCAATCCACATACTGGAGGGGAAAAAAAGAAAGGCAGACCCATTTGGTTGTCAGACTGTGGGTACATACACAAAGCTTTTAGCAAAAAGAAAAAGAAAGAAGAAAAAAGAAGAGAAAGTTGTTGCCCTCCTAAATGACATCTATATTAATGACATGAATGACAGGCTTAAGGGGAAAATTATAAATCTTTCTTTCCAGCTTTTCTTTTATTGCCCAACCATATATTTCATCTTTCCAGGGAGCAGGGCCATTAAAGCCAGAGCTGACAGACGTGAGAGCTGTCGAGAAGCTGCAGCCAGGCCCCTCTGGTGCAAGGAGCAGCACTCCAGGGCTCTCTGCCCTGGGTGAGACCATGGAGCACCAACAGCACCAATCTGAGACAGGCCACCATCCCTGCATGGCAAAGGAGAGCACCAGGCACTCAGGAGGGGCTGTGCACTTGGCTCTGGATCCCAAGAGCCCTGGAACTCCTATCGTTTGGGACTCCCCACTCCTCGACGTCCTGTTTCAGAGGGAATAAGCAGAGGGGATGTTCTGCCCCTGTTCTTGTGGCAGAACAGCTCTCTGGGGCTGTGACCTGCCAGCAGCAGCGTCCAGGGTGACCCCAAAGCCCCCAAAGGATGTTCTCTGTGTTGGCAGCAGTAGCTTTTCTGTCTTTATGAAGGAGCTTTGGACTCCTGATGGAAAGAAGAATGTTGGCTCTCCTTTCTCACGCCATACACGAGGCTGCCTCTGTCTCCAGAGTAGCCACAGATTTCTGCATTTCTGCTTTGTTCATTTTCCTACATAGTCTCCAGGGAAAACCAGAAGAAGACAAAGAAACCCCAGTGTCTTGTGGGATCACAGACAGATGTAATCATCTTCAGTTAAAAATAATTCCTTTAAATGTCCCTGGACCAAGTTCTATTTTCCCCAGAGCTGATACATAACTGATACAACTGATAGACCCTCTCTGCAGCTGGGTGTTTGTGTGTACATACATTTACACATACACCTATAAATTGTTCTTTTTCCATATGAGTCTCCTGGGAAAGATCATTATGGTCATGTGGAACTGCCTGTGCTCAGACATACTGCAAAGATACTTCCTTGGGTTTTATTGTCTGTGACCACTATACTTATATTTTATAGCAGCCTAATTACAGACAATCCCCTTTAAATGCTGACATGCAGTGCCAAGTTATTCTGCAGGTGAATAAGTAGATGTAACATTTCTCTGTGTTCTCTAAAATTGTGTACAAGTATTAACTGGATTTGTCAACAGCAGGACTGTCTGGAGAAATTATTCCATTTTAAAATGGTCCTTGATTTCCCATCACCAGTAGCACCAAATCCACAGTGTTTGGGGAGTGGTTATGCCATGGAGGAAGTGGAGGATTAAAAATTAAATGGGTTTGTCTGAAACCTCCCACACTGCTTAGTTTATAACAATAAAAGGCAATGATGATTCCTTACAAATCGATTGAGGGGATAGAATTAAGAAAAAATAAAAATTAATAATCCAGGTGAGGCCAAGTCCAGCTCTCTGGCTCTCCCTGTGCTACCCAGCCCAAACAGATACAGTTCCAATCTTTTTCCTAGCACTGCTACCATAGATAATAAAACTAATTTGATTTTCTGTCACTCTTTTCATTTTAATGGACACCCAGAGATTTCACAGCCGTAGGAGAACAGTGCACAAAACCACAACTTTCTGGAATGAAGAGACATGGAAAAAGAGAAATCTTGTGTGGAAATGCCAGAAGAAACATTGTCAGGAAAAACAGGCTTTAAATATTGAAAACATATAAAGGACAACATACAGCACAGGAGAAACAGGCTGAATAAAACATGCTGCTATTAAAGCCCTGGAGCTCAGTCCTGGAGGGATTTGCAATTTCCCGGTGCAGGCTGTGATTTTTCAGGGATTCTGAGTGCCGCTGGAAGGCCGTGGGTCTGCAGAGACGCCGTGCCTGCAGAGCAGTCCCCGTGCTGTGACAGGTAGCAACTCCCTCCCAGGCTCAGTCTGGCACATTAAAACCCAACAGGATCTTTCTTTTTTCAGCTCTGTGCCTCGGAGGCTCTCACACGTTACCGTTACCCCCTGCTCATCCCACCCCGGCGATAAGCGCAGTATAAATAGCTACCAGTAGATGACAGATAGAACATGGACATGACAACAGTGTCCTCCCCCTGCTCCTACAGTCGGCACAGCAATTTCTGTCGTGATCCACTCCTTCCTGGCACTGTGGGAGCACAGTGGTGCTGGCAGGAGTCGAGCTGACTCCAGGCAAGCTCCTCACGCTGTCCCCAAAACCCCATCTGAGGTGAACGTGCAGGTGAATATTCATCTGAGCAAAGTAATAACTTCAGGGTTAACGAGGACCTGGCATAATTTAAGAGATGGTCATACCTAGGAATTGATGTCATTTGTTCAGTGCTCCCAGTTTGGCTCTTTTTTCCCCTAAACCCCTGCAGCAGTGCTATCCAGCTCAGGGATAATGGAGGGGATTAAAAATCAGCTCCTCATCTCTTGCTAATTCTGCTTGCTTCACTATCCTATATCCAAAGCAACAAAATAGGGGCAGGATGTCCAGCTTTAGGAAGCATCATTTGGTTTGACTGGCAAGAGGCCAGAGAAGAGTAGAAAGGAATGATAAGAGATATGGGAAACAGGACCTGTAAGGAAAGGTTGTAGGAATTGGGTTTCTTTAGTCCAGAGAAGGAAAGAAAGAGGAAAGATTTGATAAGAGGAAAGATATGACAAAAGTCTTCCAATATGCAGAAGTTTGTTTTAAAGAGAACAACACTTTTCTTGTTCCTTCAGAACTCACCTTATTTGCAGCAAAGACAACTGGAATTAAGGCATTAGGAAGATGTGTTTCCTACACGCAGGAGCAGGGAAATCCTGGACCAGGCTGTGTAAGGCAGTTCTGGTGTCTCGTGTGCACTGGGGGCTTTCAGAACAGGTTATTGAGGCAGAGGCCACGTTGCTCTGACAGCCTTCTCCTGGAGTCTCAGTCCAGGCTGTGCCTTTGGGGATGTGACCGTGTGCAGGTGCCGCATTTTGGTGACTGCCCTCATGTGCACATGGACACCCAGAGCAACGGCAGTGTCCTGGTAAGGAAATGAGCCCTGGCCTAAAGTCAGAGGAGAATTGGCTTGCAGAAGTCAATCCCCAGTCCTGCAAAGCAGGTAAATATTGCACGAGGTTCACACAGCCTCAAACTCCACAGGCTTGGCAAAGCCTGCCTGGCCGCTCTCCTCACGAGCTGTGAAGAGTCTGGATTCAACACTGAGCTGGCAATTTGTTGAAGACACATGGGGCAGAAAAGAAACCAAACTTGCTCTGTTTAGACTGACATTGGCTCCCCACTGTTGACAGCAGTCCAGACTTGGGGTCTGGTCTTTCTCCCATTGAATTCCACGGGGAGATTTTCCGTTGGCATTGACGGGGCAGTAATAAACCATTGTATCTGTCAGTGCAGATTGCCAATGGAAGACAAACTGGAACTGCTAAGTGCTGTCTATAATGAGAGAGCATTTCTTCCCTCCCTCCTCCTCTCTCTCAAGTCCATTTTCAGGCCATAACCACATTTTAATGAATAAAAAGTTGTTGTTTCAAATCCTTGCAGAACTGCAGTCCCTGCCAAGCCTGTTTTTCTTCTGGAAAGACAGATGCATGTGCTCACATTATGGTAGTAGATTTTTTGCATGCCATATATTTTCAGTGATGTTCATGAAACTAGAATTAGTGACACTAATAATGACAAATCAGAGGGCTAATATTGTTTAACCCTGTTAAAGAGTGTTATTACATTTACATGTTCCCACAGAGTAAATGCTGTTCAACTCAGACATATGTCTTGCTATCTGTTTATTTTTATGAATCAGAAATGAATCAGCAGTCAAAGAGTGTCCTGTAGATTTACTTGTCTCATATACCATTTTAGAAGGGAAAAAACCCCTCTACTTGGGCTCATAGAATCATTTTGTATTCATTAGAGGCATAATAGTACTATTAAATTAATTCTAATCAATAAGAATATTGCAGGTCTGCACAGACTAACCCCAAAATGCTGGGCCATTGAGGGGGCCAGCCTGTGCTCCTGCTGATGTAACACTCATTCCTATTCTGAGGGTGAAGGCAAAACTACACCTTCAGATTTGATGTCCTGTGTGCAGCTGTCTGGTTTTCACTGTTTGTGAGCAGATACAGAGCTGCCTTTTCCTCAAGCCAAAGAATCTTTCAGGATGCAAAGAGCAAAAGCACAGTGTAGTCTGCAGCACTTAGGTTCTGTTTGTGGACAAGACCTACAGTAATTTCAGAGCTGAAAAGTGATTCTCTGCACTGCACTCAGCAGATAAATAAAATAAAATAAAATGACAGTCACTAATATGATGTCTCTATCCTTATCTTTCTTCGATACCCAGGGACTTTTGAGGAAAGTGTTAGGATCTTTGGATAAGATTTTGAGAAGAATCCCCTGCTCTTTGAATTGTTAGTTCTCTAACATGTCCAGCCCTTATTTGTAAGCAATTGATAACAGGCTTGATAATCTCTGCCTTAAAAAAAATAAAATCAATACACTGCTTCAGAAATTTGACCAAAAAAAGTTATGTAAGAGGTAAGAAAAACATCACACTTTCTTAAAGCATTAGATATTCCAAGAATTACAGAAGGTAATTTAAATTCAACTCAGCCACTACTGTTGCAATATTGAGGTTTTAAAGTCAGTTTATTTATATTTTAACTTTGCAGTTTCCCATAAGGCATGGTCAAAGTCTTTAACAGAATCACTGACATTAGGAATTCTCGTCCTCCTTTTCCCTTGCTCCTTATCAAGTGTACTTTGTTTCCTGCAATGGTTTATTGGGACCATCTGCATCTCCTCCTGTTTTCTCTCAGGCATGGAGATAAGATTTCACCTTTGGATGTCTGGTTGAAGTCCAGCTGGCAGTGGGGATGTGTTTGGTGGCGGTGGCTCCGTGCCTGTTGCATGCACGCGCCAGTCTCACATGGTGGCGACAGAAAAAACCCACGTGAGAACTATCCTCCGTGTTCAGGACCAGCTTCATTTCCCTCCTCAAGGCCAGGGCCAAGAGCTTCCTACTACCTGAAACACGAACTGCCCCAAGTCCTTATCCGAGTGATTAAACAACAGGCTGGGCTTTACGGAGACTGAGCCCTCACGGATGTACGGAGGGGATGGCAAGGCCTGGTGCGATGACCAGGGCATCCTTTGCCAAATCAACACCCACACTGCTCTCTGCACTTTTTAAACTGCTTTTGGGACAAATTATGTCCTTGCAGCTGCTTCCCACTCCTGTCACTGCTTTCTTCCTTTCTGATCCACTTCCCAGCCCGAGAGCAGCCAATGGTGTCTGCATCCCCTCAGGACTTCCAGAGCACAAGCCCACAGCAGCCGTCACCAGGTTACAGCAAAAGCAACAGGGCACTTCCACCCAAAGCTGCCCAAGGAGGGGAAATTGCCATAGGAAGAGGTCCCATCTATCCCACACAGCTCAGAGAGCTTTTGGATGTCTGGCCATCCTGCCCCTCTCCCCTATTATTGCTTTCTGCCCTATTCTGTACTTGAACACGACGTGAAAAACCTTGATTTCAGCCTTTGGCAGGGGTGATTCTCTCACCAAGGCCAGCCCAGCTGGGAAATCTGGTTTCTTTGCAGCCAAGGCCTGGTAAATCACACCACAGCAAATGGTTGAAAAGTGAAATCAGCCTCCAGCAGAAGGGGTGGAGGACAGTATATCCCAGAGCAGGGGAAGGATGGGAGAGCTTTCCTTCACCATTTATCTAGAAACCCTGCAGAAATGTTGCAGTCTTTGAAGATAATAGCAGCAAAGACAGTTCCTTTCTTCTCCCTTGCCTCCTCCTTTCCTCCCTTCATTTTGGAGACACATTATCCACACAGAGGGTCAAGTACCCAGCAAATGAAACATTTTTCAAAAGCTCATTGTGAGGGTTTGCAATGCAGACAAACAATCTCGAGCCTCACTGCACATCCTCCCAAGAAACCAAAGGAACACCTTGTGCACTGTATCTTTTGTTTCTTTCTTTTGTTATTCTATAAGTATTTTTATTCTTTTTTATTTAGTACATCACAAAGTAGAAGAAACTCCTAATCTTTGTTCTGCCTATTTGATGTTTAGAAAAGCCAGAGAGACAAATCTGTAAACAAGCTTTCTCTGTTTGTTAGATTTTTTTTTTTTTCCTTCTTAAATACAGGCTGCAAGTCTCAGAAGAAGTCAAGGACTCGAGTTTCTCTTTGTTTTGAGTGTCTGGCTGCATCTACTGTGCTAAAGTGTCAGCTCCAGATAAATAAGGGAATGAAAACAGAGAAGGTCTATTTAAGAAAAAATGTCTGTCCTTCAAAGTCTGGAGAGATAGAAGTGGATTTATCGTCCCCTGGGCAACATCCAGGGAATGTTTTGGAACCTTGAGGCAAACTGTGGACATTGGAGCCACAGTCTTTAGTGGTTTTGTGTGTCCTTAATATTGCACTGAGATCTGAACATCTTCACATCCAGAAAAGTGAAATAGTAGATTAAACACATAAAGGACGGGGGCACAAGGAGGTCCTCGCACTGTGGGATACCCCATCCCTTTTCTGGGATATACTGAGGAAGGTCTGGCATGGGTGTACAATTTCTGGACCTTGGGCAAAAGTGGGCTTTTCTAAAGTACCTCTGCAGAAGTATCACAGCTTATATAATCATTGCAATTAGTGCAGTGCAGTCTTGCTTAGTTGGACTCATGTGATTACCTGAGAACCAAGGCTGAATTAATTTAAAAGGAAAAAAACAAGAAAAGTAGGTGTCTGTCTTAGAGGTGTGGAGAAAAGTCCAAGGGAAACATGGACTTCTCCATTGATTTTCCACAGAAATAGTTCTGATGTGTTATTTTCCTTACCAGCTCTTTATTTTAACAACGTATGGTGAAGCAGCTGTGCCTCAGTGGGGATGTGCAGGTCTCACTGAGCTGTGCTGGTTCCCTGGGCTGGAGACAGCTCAGAGTATTTTAAAACAACAATATTCATAATTGCACTACATGAGGAATCAAGACTAATACAGAAGAGTTACCATAACGACAACACCTCGACGTGGTGCAAGCACAAATACCTTACACATCCCAGGGAATGATTCAGTGCCATGTTGGGTGAAAAACATTCATCCTTTGAAGAACAGACCACTGAAAAGGGTGGTGCCTGAGTCATAGTTTTGTAGCAGGAATATCTACCTATGAGAAAAGGCTTTAGCAAATTAATTATTAGAATTCTATTACTATTTTACCTACCAGTGGCTGTGTTAGCTACTGTAGAGACTGTCACCCAGTTGCTGGCTGATGAATCCTACAACTCAGCACATGCAGAAGTGTTTCATCATACAATGCATGGCAACAGAATAGAGCTTTGAGGGGCTCAGCACTGCACAAGTGGGAAAAACAGCAGAAAATTTTAAAATCCCTCATTTTCTAGAGCTAAAGCTAAAGATGGCCCCAACACCCAGTAGGAAGGGAAAGAAAACACAAGTCATAGTGGCAAATTACAGATTATTTTCATGAATATGTGCTTTCTTTGAGGGAAAAGTGTAGCTATCAAAAATGATCCAACTGGAGAGAGATGTAGTGGGAACAAAGATTAGGGGGGCACAGGGCAGGGAGGAGAGGGCAGCAGGGATTTATGGAAAATGATGAGGGTGGACAAAGGAAGGTGATTCCACCAGATGATCTAAGACAGACCTGTTCTCTCATTCTCACAGCCAGCAGTGGCAGCTGCCTTCACAAACCCCTTCCTGACTTCCATGCTCCCGTGTCATTGCAGTGCCCAGATAAAATAATACATTTCAAAAGACATTTGGCCTTTTGAAGGGTTTGGGGGTAGGAGGTTTTTATTTTTTGTGTGTGTGTGTGTGTGAGACTTTTTGCTGGTGTTCAACATTTTGCTGTCTTTAGAAAGCAGGTAGTCAAACACCACAAAGTTCCTTCCCCTTCCAAGTCATCCTTCCACCTCCTGGGCTGTAACACTGTGGGCTGCTCATCACACTGAGCTGCACCAAATATTGGCTTCCACTAATGAATGACCCAATAGGGCAAACTTCCCCCTCCAACCTCTGCATCTTCATCATTCCTCTTCACTTTGCAAAGTATCAGGCCTTAAGCTTCCTCTAAGTTTCCGTAAGTGTTGTTTTAATGCAGATCCTGCTTTTTTAATTTGTTCCCAGAAAAACAGTGCTTCACTTTGCTTACAGTCCTTCACTGTCACCACAAAAAAGAGCTCAAGTGATTTCTACTGTGCTTGCTTTGATAGTGGTATTCAGCAATGAGATTCTTTGTGTGAAAGAAACCCAGAAAAAGCAGCTTTTCCTAGCATTATAATTTGTTATAGTTAGGTGTTAAAGTTTTCAGCTGAGCTGCTGGTGATAAACACTGCATATGCTCCAGGCTGCGTAGGTTCCCACTAGATTTTCTTTGTCCAGGTTAGGAGCACAGTAGTTTTAGGTTCCTACTGCAGCTAATGGAGAGAAAAAGGTTTTTTAAGAGCTGTTATTTATCCCACTTAAGCTCTTCACCACTGAGTGCAAAGGGTTCACAGGGCAGGGGCTTTGCTAGCTGACACAGGTACATTTTAGGTGGGATGGTGCCTGCCTCAAGCTGCTCAACACTTCAACAGAGAAAAAATAAGTGAATAGGAAAGGAAAGCAAGACACAAGAGCAGGAAGCAGGCAAGGAGGCTTGGAGAGATGAGGCACTGCCTGGAAATCACACGATGTACTGGGATGGAAAGAGAATCCAGATCTGTTCATGAAACCCCCTTTTTTTGTGCATTCTGTACCATGGGGCTCCTCACTCTGTCAGACAAAAAGAACGTGACTCTGTATTTCCTTTTTCTCTTCCCTTCCAGTAGTTGCATGTTAATTAAGCACTTAGATTTTTCCAGAGCAATTGTAAGACCAGAAACCTCTTAAGTCAGATGGAAAGAACTAAACATTTCAGCCACTGTGAAGCAGCCAGAAGAAAAACAAGCATGTGGGAGAAAAAAAAAAAATTGTACAAATAAAATTGCTGAGGGGAATACAAAAATCACATGAGAAGGGCAGATAGGGGCATTGTGTGAAGGATAAGGAAGGAGAGTTAGGAACAAGGGAAGGCTTCTAATTTTGCTTTGCAAGCACAGTTGGTGAACAATTATCATTGCCACTCCTGCCCTGCTCCCCGAGGTTTGTGACACAAACGCTTCGTTTCACACTCTGCACAAGTGTGAGGGTCCCACAACCTCCAGCAGCCAGGCAGGGGGACAGGAGGGAAGATGGGACTCAGGGTGGGAGCCTTGCCAAATGGATCCACCACAGACAAAGAAATGAGCTCTCCTGCCCACAGCTGACCTACCTCAAGAGTTTCTTGCCTCTGCATTCCTTTTGCTCTGGAGCTGAAAATTTCTGCCTAATTCGTCATGCCGAAGGCCAGGTTAGCTCTTTGTGTGGCTATGGAGGCAGAAACCTCTAAAAATTATAATCAAGGGCTATACTGACTACTTTATATGACCTTTGAAAATAGCCCTTCCCTTGAGCAGACAGACTGGATGATCCCCACATGTCCCTTCCAGCCTAGTAAAAAGCTGCAAAGATTCAGGAAAACAACCCTTTTATCCTGTGGACTACAAAACTAGCATTTCCAACAGTTTTTCTTTCATTATGAGAAAAAGACCTAGACAACTCTCAGGTGCTCAACAGCCCCGAAACAAAGAGAGGATCTCTACAGACACCACCAAGCTCTCCAGCGCCAGCTCAGCCTTTCCTTCTCTGCCCTTGCTGTGGGATGGCATCCCAGCTTCTCCTCTGAAGAAAAAAGCCAAAGCCAAGAGCTGTGAAGGCGCAGACCTTGCTGCTGCTGCTCTCCTACAGCACTCAAGGAGTGCTGATTGCAACACCAGACCAGCAGAGTTTCTTCTCTTGTTTTGAAACTGTCTCAGCTGGGAACACACCCCAGCCTGCTGTGTCATTCCTTGGCTGTGTTTATAAACTGCTGCACTGGGGCCTACAGGTGCTCAGCACCTCCACAAACAGAGCTGGAACACAGCAGATCTGTGCCAGTTTGTGCACCTGAGGTTGTTTTCCCTTCCAGCGGCTTTGTTTTAAACCCAACCAAGTTGGCAATCCCCAAACCCAGCCACAGTGGGGTGACATCAAGCTGCCCCTTAAATGGTGTCTAGTGAGTTAAGTCCTTAATTGCAGCTGGAAAAGGATCTCTGCATCACAGAAGAACAAACTTTGCTCCAAAGAGGTTATCAACGGGACCCCAGGAGACCAGTCACTGTGAAGCTTTACTTCATTCCAGAAATGTTTTGGAAGCAATTACTTCATCTTGTTCTTTATTCACGGGATTCACTTAACTGATGACATTATAGCTCAGTCCATTAAGTAAATGGGTTATATATTTTCTCCAAGTTTTGAGGAAGTAATGTTGCAGTGTGTGTCACTATCATTGTCAGCACTCAACAGGCTTTCATAACGTTTGAGCAGGATTTAAAAAACATAAAAATAAAAAAAGAAGAAAGCAAGTGTTATTTTCACAAAAATTCCTGGCATCTGTACCGTTTATTATGAGAGGAAAACGGAGCAAGAAAAATTGGCATGTCATTTCTTAAATGAATTTATATCCTCATTTCCTTTAGAAAATGAATCCCTGCTCCATCTAGCCATTTTCCATCAGTCTGCAGGGGCAAAGTTTGCAGAGCACAATTGAAATGCTCCGTTCTGGCACAGGCCAGGGTGCCATACATGCCTTTGGTAATCAGATCCTTCCCAACCGCTGCTGCCGGTAGCACTTATAAAGGTTTTATTTTCCATTGCAATGGGTCTTAAAAGTCAGCAGTGGCTCAGAAAATAATCAGGGCCACGTGCTCAAAATTCTGGTCACCGGGGCTGAAATGTCCTTCTGAGAGGGCTGCAGGAGCCCATTTGCTGAGAACTGACTCGAGCTGCATTTGTGTCCCCGTGCCACGGGGTTACATGCCAGGTGTTCCCTTTTCCTTTTGTTGGTTTTTCACCACACCTCAGTATCCCAAGGAGAAGAGGCAGCAGGATGGGGAGGAGATTTGCCAAAAGATAAGAGAATTTGGGAGCCAGTAAAAAGCACTGCTTTCAGGAACTGTCACAGAATGCTGTCACTCAAAAGAAGTTTCGCACAAAATCTCCAAAACAACCTCTTCCTCCTCCACACTCATCCGCCTCCTCTGAGGGGTGGTGGTTAATATACTAAATACAACATAACCACTTGGAAAGCACTTTTCATTTTGAGTCACCACCTTGCTATTTTTGCAGCCGAAAATACAGACTGGTGGAGTTGATGTCATTAATCTGGTACGCACAGGAACAACTTGGGAGCCGGGGTTGGAATTCTGAGGAAAAGGAGGCTCCCGGGAAGTGTCTTCAGGGGAAGTCAGGATTGCAAGCAGTGCAATGCATCACAGCCAAGGACAGGAAGGAAAAAGAGGATAACGTCATTTCTGGTTGTCTCCAGTTTGTGTTTTAAACCACTATCAAATTAGGAGAAAGGAAAGGGGAGGAGGAAAAAAGGGGAAACATTTCATTTGCCCCTAACATAAGAGGTTTTGTTTTGGGTACAGACTTTTTATTCTTTTTGTCTGAAATCTTAAAAAATACCCAGGAAAGAAATTTAAACCCCCAGAGTTATTTCAAAATGAAAAATCAAAGGCTCCTGTTTCAGCAAAAAGCTCGCTGGGACTGGGTGGCAGACAGGGTGGGAACGCCAGACATCAGTGCCTGGAAGCCTGACAAACACAAGGGAGGGCCTGAACGCAACAAAGCTGGGACACGAAACCCACAGAATCTCCTGATGATTTGGGTCAACATATGGCTCAACACAACGTCTTTGGCCAACCTTGACATGTTTCAGTCTCCAGGGGAGCATGTGCGATTTTCTCACATCAGAGAGGAGAGCACTGATGGCACTGGGGAAGGAAAACCTACTCTCATCATACCTCATACGGGTTCTGTATAAATGGGGTGCTGAAGTGCTGTTTACCCAAGCAACACCTGATCCACAGCTCGCCTGGATCTGCTTAGAGCTCAGAGGGAGTGTCCTGATGGGTATTTCGGCTGTTGCATGAGAAAGCAGCACCACTGGTTGGTGTCAGGGGTCCTCCAGTCAGAGCAGTGTGGGTGACACATTTTCCCTGCCAGGCTACTGGGGCTGCACAGCCACTGAGTGCAGGCTGGTGTCAATAGGACTATTATGATTTCACCCAGCCTCGCCACTCTGGCTGCAGTTTCCCTGATTCCCTGAACAGCAGGGAAGGTCTAGACTGGAGCTGCAAAGATTTCCACATACACACACACAGACAAACACTTTTTCCCCCCTGTCCTGCCAGTTTCACCAACCATGAGAGCAATCCACAAAGCACACGAAGGCTCTTTTCCCTGACCTGCTTGGCTGGCTTTTCTTAGCTGGTCTGAATGGCTCTGCAAACCTAACCATGAACATACAGAAAACACATTTGAGCCTCTTGTAGAAGAGTTAAACCCTGGGAGAGAAGAAATGCTGGTATCAAAGGAGCAGAGGAAAACAAATACATCTGTGCTAAGGGGGAGAGTAACTGTGGGATGGAGAGGGACAGTTCAAGGCTGAGACTAGATATGCAAGAAGAGAAACTTGCCCAAACACCAGTTGTTTTTTTTAAACAGGAGACAAATGTCTGCTCTTGGATCTGAGCTCCCCTCCCGTCTCTCTCACGAAACAAGGGACAGGCAAACACACCGGGGCCAAAGCCTCCAAACACAGGGCACTGCCAGGGCACACAACCCCACACAGGTCCCAGAGCTCTGCACTGCTGCTCCCCTGCCATCCCCAGAGCACAGGATGGGAAGGAGCTGCAGTCAGGGGCACTGTATTCAGCCAGAGGAGAATGTGGCACTGACTCTGCTCTCTGCTGGGTTGGGATCCGTCCATCTCGTACCATAGGAGCAGACAAAAATTATTCAAGCATTACAAGCCCTGCACAGTATTCCCTGTAGGCAGATGTTCTCCTGCTGTGTACTTTGTGTCCGCACTGGTGAACCAGAAGCATTTGAGAGCTCTCAGTTGTGCTCTCAGCTTCCTCCTCACCCAGGGTCAGGACAAGCTCCGAGTCTGCACAGCAGCTGCTTCCCCCAGGGAGAGAACCACGGGGAAGACAAGCCACAGGGGAGAGGTGGGCCAGGTGGGAGCAGAACTGCTGCATTCGGGTCCTTGAGCAAAGCCTCTCAGTCTGGTGAGCTTTAGATGGGCTCTGCACACCGAGTGCCCTCTGCACAGAATAAGCAGATGCGATAACCTGAGCCGGGACGTGCCCTGGCACTGCTGGTCTGGATGTTCAGGCTGAACCATCAGTGACCTGCTGAGGCTGCTGCAGCTCCAGAGGGCTCACAGCATCCCTGCAAGAAGGAACAAGGATCCCAGGGATATGAATTCTGCCGGGGCCCGGAGCAGCACCGGCACTGCACCCTCTCTGTGTACAGGGTGAGTGACTGGGCAGCCCTGGTTGTGCTGCTGTGTGACTCTGCTCCATGGACTCGCTTCAAAACCCCAAAAGACAAACAAAACAAGCAGCAAGGTCAGAGGAAGCCAGAGAAGAATCCTGCAATGATTCCTGTACCCACAACCAATCTATGAAACACAGCCATGACCAGAGGCATTTTCAACAGACGATACCCTGTCAGCAGACCTGGCTGCTTTTAAGATAATTTCCTTAGAAAGGGATGATTTTAATATAGGGAACAACGTAAACAATTTGAAAATAATCTGACTTTTATCAGCCTCAAGGTTTAAAACGAAAATAAAACAAGGGAAAGGAACAAACACGGGTGCACAGGCGAGAGGACCATCAGGAGGGACACAAACAACAGCTGCATTTGTGTTTGATTTTCAATTTTTCTTAAGAAATAGTAGGCATGTAAGAGTGAATCTTAATAATGAAATATTGTTTCAAAATATTAATACACTGTCAGGGGAATAAACTATTCAATCTCTTGCTGCCCCTGCTTTTAATGAAGTACTTTTCTGTTTTCAGACTCTGAAGTACAAAAGCAGAAATCAAAGATTTCTTCTCTCTGCCCTACTTGGTGCGCCATTCCAGTCCAGTGCAGTTGTTCCAGTTATTCTTAAAATACCCTAAACAAATCAAAATCCCTTCAGGAAATGAAAGTAAAAAGAATACTTGTTTCATTTAATGATCCCTCCTCTGTGATAGGTTCAACATATTTGTGTCAGGTGTTACAGTTGGCATGAGCTGCCATTGTATTGGTGAGTATTTGCTTTTCTATTTCAGTTTGCACAATCCCTATCTCACAATGGGCCGTGCCAACAATTTCCATGCTGGAAAACACAGAAATAAACACAGGAACAACTGTTCTGCATTACTGCATAGCGACCAGAGAAAATTATTTTTCCCCCCTCTTCTTTCCTAATGACTCACAACTTCCAAAATCACATAATCTAAAGTCCATGTAACCTGCTTTTTCTCTTGAAGGCACTTCTCTCTTCCCTCTCCAACTAACCGATGTAGTAAGAAAAAATTTGCATCTTGGTCCTTTTTATTCTCTCTTTGATAAAAATTATTTGATCTCCATGAGGCGCGATGGAGAAAACCTCCAAAGGTTTAAATTCATTTATTTGAAGCTCAGCTGAACCTTTAAACATCCCACCCTTCTGCCTAATCCCTCAACAAGCTCATATTTCCCCTTTGCCCTCCATGGGCTTGCCTACAGGGAAATACCTTCCCAGAACAGCTGTACTAGAATAATTAATCCACTACAGATAGGCCAGTAAAATATCCTGCCTGGATATTACTCTGGAATGAAACTGATATTCTGGAAGGATGTCTTTGTGCAGCCATGGCTTTTGCTCCAGAATCCATGGAGGGGTTTATCCAGGTGCAGGTGGCACAGGGCAGGTACTGTGCCACAATTATGCAGGGACATTTCCCTGCACACTGGGAAGGACAATCCACCTAGTGAGGGTTTGAGAGAGAGTGAACTGCAAGAACACACTGGGGTTAGAACTGAGGGTGTTGTCCTCGTCCCTGGATACTAGGATTAGAACTGGGGCCATTCTCTTCCTCCATCACCTCTGCCTTTTGGCAAGTTCTTCTCACCCTCTTGCTTTGGTTTCCTTTTTTTTTTTTTCAGTAGAAATCTAATACTGCTTTGGGGATTAATTAATTGATGAATACAGAGAGCCTGAAAAGTGTAAAGCACTACACAGGAGTTAAGTGTTATAATTAGGAGCAATTCTGATCTTGATTACAATGAGGTAAAGCTGGAAGTCCTACACCACAGAAAGATTTGAACTGATAAAAAAAATCAGAATCAGGGTCTTATGATTTTAAATGTAAACTTAGGCAGATTCCCTGCTGAGTTACATCTGCAACTGTAATAAGATCAAGGAACATGACAACTTATCATTTCAGTAACAGATATAGGGAGAATGCCCTTTAAAAAAAATTAAACAGGAAGGAAATTTTTAAAGTGTTTTCTTTGGCTCTGAAACATATGCCCAGGGAGAAACTGTTCTCAGCAATGCAGTGGATCTTGAAATATTTACTGGGTCTGGCATTTAACATAATCTTTCTTGTATAAACGATATAGAAAAAACACATATTATCTTAGACTGCAATCTAGTGTGAGGATGAGATGATATTTTAATAGAGCTGCATTCATCAACTGTAACAAGAGAGGAAATGTGCTCCAATCCAACATGCCCTGTGGGCAATGTAAATAAGAGTAAGTGACTTCGACCATCAGATAAGTGCGGCAAGGGGACGCAAACAAGGACAGAGGCCTGCCAGGGAGGGAGGGCAGCGTGGGCAGGGGGATCTCACCAGGCCAGGTGTGGCACCCACTGCCCCTCACACCAGGATCCCAGCCACTCACTCCACTCATCCCAAGGGTCCTCCTGGAAACCTGAATTTCTCACTTGGCTTGCAGTGGGATTTGCATGTCTAGCCAGTGACACCACTATTTTCAGAAGTAATTAAATTTTTAATTACACTTCTTAATAGGCAGTAGCTACTGCTTTGCAGTTCTGTTTCTGTCCCTGTTGGATGCCCGTGGAGCAGTGCCATGAAGCTCCACCTGCTCTTCCAAGGGGGTCAGGGTGTGCCCAGCTGAGCTTACAGGCACTGGAATCACACTGGGCAGTACCTTTCAGAGCCTCAGGAACATCCCTTCAAGATTTTTCCAGCACAGGTTTGGAGAAAGAACAGCGAAGACTGAAAGGCCCAGATACTCAACCATTTTCAAACTTGCAGACAGATTTATTCTTGGGAGCAATATCCCAACTTTTCTTCAAACCTGATCTTCAGGTACACTGGTGGTTGTGGGAAAAAAAAGGGGAAAGTTATCACATACAGGCAGTAAAACTGTAATATACAATCTCCAAAGAGGACTCGTGCTGCAGCACACGCTGTATTGAAAATCATCAGGGAAAGACAGTGAATTATTTGTGACCTTGGGCAAGATGTTTAATGTCTTCCTAGTTCAGACAGGCAGAGTCACACTCACACCAAAACCACAACAGCCTCCCCATTCTCCCTCTGTGCGGAAGGGGACAGGACTGTGAAAGAATGACTGAGTGTACATGTTTGAAACAGACTCTAAGGAAGAAGAGGTCTAAATAAAACATGAAGAAGTTAAAAGGCAGCTCGTTGTTTGACTTGTCTTCAGACAGGACTTCTGAGCAAGATGCAGCTGGATCCCTCAAGCTTTTGGCATTTAAAGGACCCCTGACCTTCCCAAAGCAGTCCCAAGACTCCCTTGTACCCATTTGCAGAGATAACAAAAGACCCTGAACACTGACTGCTCATTGATTTGCATTTCTTTTCCTGGAGCTTGCCAGCTTGTCTTCCCCTTGAGTGGGAAGACAGACAAGGTTCGTTATTATTTTCCAGCCATTGCTTGATGCACCTGTTGTAGGGGCCACAGGCAGATGATGGAGCACAAGCTGAACCTCACTGAGCTGTAATGTCCATCAGCAGTGTCGGGATCTGTGTCTGTTCCCAGTCCTTTAATGTCATTCTCTCACAGCCTTCACTCAGCATATTTCAGATATACAGCCAACACTGAACACCAACAGCAGAGCTGATACTGCCCTCACTGAAACCTTCAGCAACCTCAATCTCCACCAGGCATCAAAAACCTGCCATAAGAGTGGCTGCCACTGCAGCTGTGCTGTTCTGACCCAGTTCACAAGGGCTGAGTGGGCTCAAAGGCATCTTTCCTTTTCCTTACCCTGGGACATTCAGCAGCCAGATCACTGCCAAGCATGGTTTAGCTTTAGCTTGAAAATTAATCATCCTATTGGGACTGTTCTTCCCTCCTGGCACAGCAAAGCTCTGCCCACATGCCATCCTATCCCCGGGCAGTGCCATGCCTCAGCAGCTGGCACTGCAGAAGTCCCACCTCACCAGCCCCATCCCAGCACTTTCCTCTGGATCTGCATCACCAACCAGGTACCAAACAGCAGCACGGAGGGGCAGTGATTGGCCTTTTAATTACCACCAGCACTTCAGCAATTCAGGTAACCGTTTTCAGATTGCTGCTAATTGCTGCTGATGTGTGGACACTGCAGCCCAACTGGATACACAGCCAGGGGACAGAGGCCAACGCCTCCATTTCAGGCCCTAAATTTATCTCGCTTTTTAAAGCAAGCACTGAACCTCCAAGGTTTTGGCTTCTTCAGATTCCCTTGTTATGAAGTTATGAGAAAACATTTGTGGTTGGGTGATTTCCTTTTGCCCTAGACAGCTGTCAAGAGCAGCAGAATGGCCCAAGGCAAAATGTGATGTGGGTGTAAGGAGTGTCTTACGCCAGTAAGTGAAAGCAATGGGTTACAAAGCCTGGGGAAAAAAATGAGCCAATAATTGTTGAAAATCTTCCTATTCTGCTATGTTTATTTAGTCAAATTCAGTGGCCTCTCTCCAGGTCTTCAGCCTTCTCCACGCCTTGAAAAAAGAACCTTATTAATCATTTTGCTTCTATTGTTTAATTATCCTGAGCATCAGCAGAACAGATCAACGCTTGGCTCTTGCACACAAGTCCCAGCCCTCTCAGACTGCAGCATCCCAGCAGCTCCCACTCCATGGACAGCAGAGGCCAAAGTACTGAAAGTATTTGCTGCCTTTATGTTGTTTGGTGCAAAGAGGGATTAAAAATTACACCCTGCCAGTGCTGCTGGAAGACTCATTTGATGAGTAGTCTCTATCAAGAATGGATGAAAACTCTCCACCAAATGTTAAAGGAAAAGGAGGTGGAAAAATGGATTAGCAACTCAGAGACAATCACCACAGATCGTGTTTGTTCTTTTTGAAAAAAAAAATCAGTTTTAATGAACACATGCGCATCTCATCTCCAAAAAAATATTATCAACTGAAAGAAAATCTGTTTGAACAGTCACTACTTTTATTGGTATCAGGGGGAGGAGAGGGGTGTTAGCTGCCAAACTGAAAAGTTGGGGGGCAACAGGAAAGGAGGGAAGGGGCATTCAGAGTTAATCCAACATTTTTGCCAGCGGCAGTACCAGTGGAAGAGTCCCTGGCTCTGGGCAGAGCTCCATCCCTTGCTGTGCACAAACACAAACCCACACAGTGTCAAAGTGTCCGTGTTTGGATTGACAGTGGCCGTGGTTCAGGGCTGCCCTGCAGGCCTGGGCAGTGCCTGCCCACACGAGATGGGGTTTCAGTTTATTATGTATAACAAGAGCAGATTTATTTTTTATATATACATAAAGACTCTTAAAATTCAGCTTTTGCTTTCCCTGCTAAATGACTGTGCACTGGCCTGTCTCTCTTTGGAGGCCTCAGTCTGAGTCTTTCATGAGGCATTCACTGAATAAGGCTGCTTGGTTATCAGGTAATATTTTATACCAAGATTGAATCTTTATTTAATAGTCAGAGTCTTCTATTGATTCATGCAGCCAGCTATAGTGACTAAGAGAGCTGTGATTCATTGACACCTGTTGGGTTTGAGGTTGCTTTTCAGTCTTTACAACCTCTTCTTTCTGCTTCCCCTAAACACACACATCTTTTTCTACCTTTTTTTTTTTTTTAACACAAAGGAATAAAACAAGAAGGCTACTTTTAGGCAGTATCTCTACAATTGTAGCAAAATTAATATCTTAGTACATGTCATACGTGCAGCTATTTTGGACTCATCTGCAAATTCCTAAAACCATACTATTTACCTTTATTTTTTTTAAATCAGAGAGGACATATGAGGTGAAGTCAAGCATATGGACTACAAGAAAACAGTGTGTGACTCATGACAGCCACTCAAAATTTAGCTATTCCTTGGCCACTTTATACGTGTACATATACAATACTCTCCCTAGAAGAGGTTAATCTTCACCTTTAGCAGGGGTCTCACCCTTTGATGACCCTTTAGGAGCTGTGTATGGCAGGCAATGAAACCCCAGACCTTCCCCCCTCTGGGGAGCCTCCCTGGCCCTTCAAACCAGCTTTCTTGCTCCCACCTTCCCTAATCACCCTCCTGCCCAAGGAGATTATGAGCATCAGGCACGAAGCCATGGCCTCGTTAAATCAAACCTGACTTTTACTGTTGGTGTCAGTGGGGCCAGGGGTTCATTATGGGCCCTATTTCCCAGGCCTGACTAATGACAGACAGCTTCACCTGGGATAAAGCTGGGTGATTCCAGGATTTAATTCATTAGTGAGTCATGATTCCACACTACTGATTGCTTCTGTGGAACTGGAAGACAAATAAAACCTAAATATTTGAAATTCAAGCTCTAAGGCCACGCAGACCAAAATCACTATTTCTTTTTTTTCCACCCCCCCCCTTTATCCTTTCCTTCACAATCCACCTTTAAAATCTTTTTCCCTTGGAGCCTGTCAAAGCTGCCTCCCCAGGGCTCTCCCCTATTGTGCCTGTCCTCATGCAGTCCCTTTGTAATAGCCAAGCTGTGCAGTTGATGCTCAGGCTGAATTAGAAAGCAGGTCTGTGTCTGATCTGCAAACATACCTCCAGCCTTATTTCCCTTCCCTTAATGTATTCCAGCCTATGCCTGGTAGTTAAAATCTTCAATTCTACCACTCTCTCCTTTTTACATGCCTGTTTTATTTGCACAGTCATTTCACAGTCCAGTTGTTCTTTCTGGTCAGGTGGCCTATAAAATATTTCTATTACCAGTTTACTCTCTGAAACATCTCCAACTGCAGCCCATAATGACACTGCAGCCCCATTCCAGCCTCTCTCAGATCCCCGCTTTCAAAGGCTAATAAATCCTTTTCCTTCTCAAATCACTCTCTCTCCTCTCATTCCTTCCTCTTGCTCCCCAAACAATCTAAACAATCTCTACTCTTTAATGTTAATACCTCTGTTATCTTCTAAGGAAACTGCAGTTTCATCCATACCTATTTCCCAATGGGCAATGCCCACGTGCACAGCTCAGCTCCTGGTATCCTGTGATTGTCCTCCTCCTCCTCCCATTCCCTGCACAAATAAAACCTTTTCCTGACCACATCTGGGACTGACACCTTGCTGCTCCTGAGCTGGGCAGGCAGGGCTGGTTCTTATTTCTGTCCATCACCCTCCAAGTCTCCCCTTCACCAACTGCTTCCAATTTGTCTGGAAGGGATGATCTGGTTAGAGTCAGGGATTTCTACTTTTTAATGCCTTTTTTTCCACTGTATCCCATAAATATATTTAACTACCTTTCCCACTCCTATTGCATAAGCCACCCTTCCATCTGCATTGTGCTGTTGGCTGGGAAGATGAACCCAGTGCTGAGGGTTGAAACTGTCTTTGAGGTTTTCACTCTGCACCTTGACCTCCAAAGCCTGAAATTCCTCCAGCTGCATTTCCTTAGCAAATGTTTCTGCCTCCTCCTTCTGTGCAAATCCAGTGCAAGGACACTGCAGCACTGACCCTGAGCTGTGCTCTGCCCTCCTGTTTGGCCTGCCAGGAGCTCCACATGGGGTGAACTCAGCAAGGTTTTCTAAAGCGGCCAAATGAGGCACAGAGCTTCCCAAATGGAGTTCAGAATGTCCCTGGAAGCTGGGATGTCCATGTTCTTTTGTCATCACTGATATGCGAAACCATGGGAAACAGCAAATCCCCTCACACTGGGGAAAAAGTGGAGCCAGGAGTGGCTTAGGGTTTACTCTCATGTGCCAAGGTGTTTTTAAGCATCAAGCCAAAATTTGAGGAAATTTACTCTACACTAAACTTAACTATGTTAAAAAGGAAATTTGGCCTCAAAATTATTTGGTCCTAAGGTGACCGTAAAATGGGATTTAAATGTATTTTAATGATCTTGAGAAGAGCTTGGGAGAGATGCAGAGGGATAGAGCCAGCACAGTTCACAGCACCCAGAAATCCACCCTGCTCCCTGCTCCAACTTCTCATTTGCCAAAAAGGAAGAGAAAAGCAATTTCCTTCTTTTTCTCTTCTGCAGCCCTGTGACTGGAATCTCCAAATAGCCCTGTGGGGCTCCCTGCAGTCCAGGGAATCAGCTGCATTTGGCACCATAGGAAAGCTCTGTCAATGCAATGGTTGTTACTGATACAGGCACCCGCACCCACAACCACTGCTGTCCTACCACCTACATCCAACCAAGCAGCCAAATGTCCCCAGTGAGCCTGTGATGCTTCTAGAAAACACAAACCCCAGGTGATACTCCAGGATCTCCAGGAGCACGGCCCTGCAGGAGATCTCTGGGACATCCTTGGCTGGAGCAGCTGTTCTCCAGTGCTGTGACTGGAGGGAGGACTGGAATTACCAGCCTTAGCCCACTTGTGAGCAGTTGGGAACATCCAGAGCACATCTCTTCCTATAAATCTTGGAAAAACTCCCATTGTGGTTTCCCCATCCCTGGTGTTGACACATGTCCTTGGGCCTTAGAGCGGTTGGACTTGGTCTTAACTGGGTCAGATGGATCCTACTTTTGCCCCAAGTCCATTAGCATAACATTTAGTCTCTCTCCTCTCGCAACTTCCAGTTGACATTCCTAAAATTCTGAGAATCTGTTTTCCTTGTAAACCCAAAAAAAAAGGCTTGGAAGAGGTTTAGAAGTTCCAGGAGAAGTTGTCTTGGATAAGGACTGATTTGTGCCTCCCACGGCTGCATATCTTGCATTAGGAGTCAAATACAAGACTCGGAGTTAAGAGCTGTTAAGGGTTTGATCCTGACACTGATTTTATATGTGACCAAAACCAAATAATTTTACCTCTTTATCTACAACTTTTGTCATCTGGAAAATTTACTACTAAAGATAATCCAAACCCACACATTTTCTGATATCGAATTTGCTGACAATCATGCAGTACTCTCAGGTAGAAGGGCGAGTTTATTAGGAGTTATCTTGTCACCCAATAAAGTAAAATTATTAAAATGTGTTTCTTCTCTCCCAAACAGAAGTTTCTGCTGTCATTTACAAGAACAGAGGCAATACACCAGGAGAGGTCATGGAGCTCCAGTGCCCTACAGCATCCCCACAGCTCTGTGTGACACGAGGAGGTGAACTTGGGCTGTTCCTGGACACAGCATCTCCTTTCCCAGCTCACTGCACAGCCTGTCTCCATTCCAGAGCACTGAACCACAGCTCAGCTGCTGGAAGAAGTCACCCCAGGACACTGCCAGGAGGAGGTGCAGGGCTGAGCATCTCTGCCCGCTCCGTGCCCTGCTCTTTGCTCTTCTCTTGTGCAAGGGGTACAGTTTGCTGAAAAGCACAGCACGGTCCTGCTGGGCAGTAATTTTGTGCAGGGACCCCAGCATTTGTGGAACACATCATACAGACACAGCTTAACTAGGTAAATGACGCAGTTAAGCAAGGTAAATCAACAATGAGGGAGAGGATGAGAAAATGATATTGACTGTAATGTTTACAAATACTCATCACCTTCCATCTCAGTGATGAATTGGTAACAGTTCTGCTGGAAGAAAAGATCCCTCCTGCTTTAAAGACAGCTATTTGATGAGACACAAGGGAGACAATTAAACATTTAATTCAGTTTGACCTGCTCTGTCATTACAGCTCTTTGTTTCCCATCTCTTTCTTTTCCTCTGACCTTTAGGATGTGGTGCTTGGTGGGTTGTTTTTATTTTTCTTCTTTTTTTTTTTTTTTTTTTTTTTTTTGGACCAGGTCAAATCAAACAGATCCTGTTTCCCAAAGATAACATGAACACGGAATATTAATGCAGCCTCCCCCTATTGTGTCCCTGTGCCTCCCTTCCCCCCGTGCCCCCAGCCCACACCCCACATACCCCCTGCCTCACGCTCATTTGCACAAAAGCACACCGAGTCCCCTCTCAGCAGCCCACCTTGAACAAAACACTCCAGGACTCTCGAAACAGCAGAAGTGCTAATCAAGCAGGGCCCTGTGCTCTGTGCTTCTGCAGTGGTTGCCTGGCATAGAAATGGGCTGTCTGGCCGCAGCTATGAGGTAACGTCTGGCTTTTTTGCCAAGCTGCAGAACTAGTCAGACACTCCCTGGAACAACATTTCTTCAGGAAAAAAAAAAAAAAAAAAAAAAGTTAGGCAAGAAATGATCTTCCAGAAACTTCCTTGCATCTTTCTGTGTGCAGGGATTTTTTTTTTTTCTTTTTGGAAAAGTTATATAACCAAATTACTTAGAATGCAACGGGTTTCATCAGCTGATTTTTGGGCAGTAATCTTATGAAACTGATTTCTCACACTTACTAGGCAAACTGGAAATTTGGAAAGGGGAAAGAACACACATACTCAAAATATACACACACACAGATATACCCCACTCTTTTTCCTGCAACACTGTCTAGATCCACCAGCTATTTTTGGATGCAACCTGAAATAGAGCAATACAAATTCAAGCAAGGCAGAGCTAACCTGCATCTGCAGCATCTTTTTTGCAGCGCCACTGATTAATCTAATTAACCACTGAGAGGAATTTTTTCACACTGCAGCAGCAGCAGCCCTTCTATTTCCCACATGAATTCCTTATTTACTGATGTTACATAGTATTCTTGATTCAGTGTATTCTCCTTTTTATAACAGCACTGACAATTTGATTTTTTTTTCCTGAAGGACAGAATATACACAGTTCATTTTTCTGCAGTGAAGGTTGAGAAACAATCTGAAGAGACACGGCTGTGGCTTTGGAGGTTCAAGCTAACAACACCTCTTGTATTAAATACTGTACACACAGTATCAGTCCGAAATTTAGACTTGTCCCAAGGTGACACACTTGGAAGAGTTAATTCCTGAGAAGCAGCAGCTTTGGAAAGGTGCAGGAAGGAATGTCTTGTCCTCAGGGTAGGAGCAGCCAATGGAGCCGGGTGCCGGTGATGTAATGCCTCAAGCCTGGTGCATCATTGGTTCCGCAGATATTAGACTTGATATGATTTTGGAGAGTTTGGCGAGAGGAATTTTTGCAGAGGAGCCTGTAAATTTCCCTGCACCAAGGACATTTCACTTCAATTCTCCAGTGTTCCTCAGCTGGGGAGAAGTTTGCCCTGTCCTGTGTCTTCCTGGTGCCGTTTAGCTGTTCTGTATCTGCTATCTGGGAGGGATTTCTCTGAAGTCAGACTGTGCTGGAATTACTTCTCCAGCCTGCCCATGAAATTGAAATGAATTTTTAATAAAAAGCAGTTGTTTTTTCTCTGACTCACCTCTGAACTCTTAATTGTTTCAGGCACCAACTTCCATTCCCCCAGCTTCTATTACCTTCCCGGGGTTTTCATCTGCCCAGTCTTATTTCTTTAGCTGATTGCTGTATGAGGAGATGGCTGGTGATGTTTTAAATGAGCCTCGCCAGTCTGGGCTTGCTCTGGAGGAATCTGCTCAAACCACCCCAGTGTCAGTGAGCTCAGAACACGCCGGGCTCCTGCTGCAGGACTCGCTGCAGCTGCAGCCCCTGAAGCTGCTGGACCACTCCAGCAGTTTGTTTGAACTTTAGCCATGATTCAGTCACAGAACCCTCTGAGATTCTCATCCTTTTTTCTCATCCTCCCCTAAATGAAATAAAGATTCTCACAAAACCTACAGGGGCGATTCAAGCCTGTGTCAAAGCAGGGAAGAGGAAGCAGGAGCTGCAGGAGACGTTCACAGGCTGGAGATGCAGGAACTGGTGATGCTGAGGTCAAGGCAACAGCGCAGGAAGCCCAATCCAGCCCACAGACCTCTGGAATCTCTGAGCAGTGCAGCTTCCCATCCTTCCCCTGGGCACCCTGAGGAGCCCTGCCAGTTGCCAGAGGCCAAAGATCACACAAGTGCTGTGGAGACCAGAGTTGTTCCAAGATACAAACGACTTAGCACTTCTGAGGTTTGCTTCTTTTCCAAACAAGAACAAGAGCCCTAAAATCCTGAAATTCCCCGAAAACTATGGATAATTTTTGGTCAGGTTTTTAAATCTATTTCAGTAAACCCAAAATGTATGTTTTGATGCAGACTTTTGAAAATATGTAGAAAAAATATGTGACTTTCTCTGGAGAAAGTTAAAAGGGAAATAATTAATTCCAGAAATGAAACTTTTCCTATTGCCTCCCATTTCTGCCTGAAATAAAATAAAACTTTCAATGAAACTGGGTCAGGTTAGTGACTCGTTTGAATACACAACTTCCCTAGGCCAAATAACTCCATTTTTCAGACAAGAAGAGCACAAGGATGAACTGAAACAAACTTTGCATGTCCTCTCCTTGTGCTGTGCAATCTCAGTTACTTCTACACAGGGATTATCCCTGGTGGAGCACTGTCTTCTGTGTCTGTGTAACACAGCCTTAGAAACCTTTCAGAAAATGAGATCTAAACGAACCTAGGGAGTCTGTTCCACCACCTAACTCTCCTAATAAGCAGAAAGCATTTCCTAATACCCAATCTAAAATTTTTTTTGGCTGCAAATTAAGATGATTTCTTCCTAAACTGATGTCCCAGCTCCAGTGGAGAAGGGAAATAACTATCACCTTCCTTAAACAAACCTTCTCCATAGCACTAGGCTGATATCATGCCCTTCCTTAATCTTTTGTCCCACACAAAACCAATCCACTTTTTTTCAGTATTTTCTTCCTACTCACGATATTTAAATTTCAGATAATTCCTGTTGTGCCTTCCTTGGGCTACCTAGTCATTTGTGCTGGCCCTTCAGTCTGGCACAAAGTCTCCTAAACGTTGAACAGACTGTTGACATTGCATGGGAAAGAAGGGAGAGATTTCGTAGCAACCCAGTGAAACACGAGGAATGAAGAGCACAGCTGAGCACTGTTCCAGTGCATTTCTCACTGTGGCTGGCTGAAGTGCTATCAGATAATTTCATTGTTCTGCATGCATGGGATGCAGTCTGTCCCTGCTCATCTCGATCATCCTTCCCAGCCGAAACCTCTGTTTGCATCTGTATCAAGTTGGTAGGAATTTGCTGCCACCAGAGACAACGATTTGTGATTACTTTCTTTGCTCTCACTGAGCAAAAAGAGGTTTTGTTTTGCTACCTTGATGGAAACAGAGCTGCATCATTTCCCTGCTGCCTCAGCACAGCTATAAACGTGAAGCTACTGTACAATCAGACAAGTTTGAATCTAAAAATGCCCCCAAAAAGCCCCGCTGAGCAATTTGGTTTAACGTTGTGCTCATGGACTTTGACAACGAAGTCATCCTGCAACGGTAGAATGCAATGGCAGTGACATCTCTGTTCTGTGAGCCACAGTCACATCTCCAAGCAGCAGCAAAACCTTTTCTCTTCCAGATCTTTCCAGCTCTCAAAGAGACATTTTGTGCTGGCTTTGGAAAATCACTGTTGCCACAAAGACTAAGCTGTGCTGGAGCTCCTGCTCTCCCTGCACACTCCCTGCACAGAGAACTCAGGGGTGGCTGTGCAGGGTGTTTGCTGGTGGTTTACAGAAATGCATCTCACTTGTGACAGCTCCCCAGACCTCTGAAACAACAATGACAGCTCTGTTTGGAGGGGTCTTGTGCTGCTTTGCTGCAGAGAGTCCTTCCATTTACTTCAGGCGGTTTGAGAGGGAGCTTTTGGTCTAGCACATATCTTCTGCAGCACCAGCCAGCAAACCACAGGGAATATACATGGGGAATCGAAGTTAATTGGCAATTTGAAAATATGACTATTTCCAAATCCCCTTCTGATGTGGCACTGGAGGACAACTGATGGGCAACTCAAAATGCCCTACCAAGGACTTGTTCTTCCACAGTGTCTTTGGAAAGCCACACAAAGTAACCATGCAGAGCTGCCAGCCTGTTCCCAACCCTCTTTAGCCTTGTCCCAAAGGTGCCTGAAGAGCATCTGCAGCTGACTTAGGGTGACACACAAACTCTTTCTGTGGCAGCCCCTGGAGCTGGCCAGCCCCGTTCTAAAATCCATTCCTGCCCTTCCAGTTGCTGGCAGATCCAATCAGCCACCAGTGCCCACAATCCCTCCAGGAGGATGCCCCAATTTCAGATGCTGAGATGTTTCACTGCCACCATCTTTCTTTACAAATTGCTCACAGTTGAGAATAGAGAAATTCTACTCCACAGGACATAAAGTGTCAATTTAAGTGTTAATTATATTTTCATATCAGAACATAAGCTCCAGTTTGTAAGAACATGGGTGTCCTTAAAATATGTTGTAATAAAAAATTGAAAACAGCTAGTGTTCTTGAATCAATTTTCACATTTATAACTTTAAAGAATAGTTCCCTCTTCTATCTCATTTTGTCAGCTCTGTATGGCTTTGTGCTTGCCTTGTCATTTCATCAAAAATATGTCAGTCTGTAATTTGTAATGTTTCTTTCAATTAAGACCAAAATGCCCCAAAATAACAACAATGAAAAAAAACAACAACAAACCAGAAGCAAAGTCTCAACGATGTATTAAACTATGTCGGAATAGCAATTTGAAAAAATACATATAATTTATTTTATCAACTATAAAGAAAACTGCAAAGATTCAAACTATAATTGTGAAGATAATATCCTACTGCTATTAATGGCTGCTGGTGGTGGCATATACATTACTTCTAATTTTCACAGCTCATTTGCATCATAAATGAAACACAGAGAATCCTGTGGAAGATACTGTAGAGAGCACATTTATCATAATATCTGAGGGGTTTCTCTGGAATCACAGAAATTGAACCTTACATATATATGATTTACTTGATTGGACTACAAAATTTCAAATCTTTCCAAGGTCATTACGCTAATGGGAAGCACAAGGTTAAAAGATGCTGACTACAGACTTTGCAGAACCTTTCCAATACCTTCTAAGCACTCATTTCTAATTCCTAAAATTACTGACTTCTTATTTTTAAGCTTCTCCAAACTCCTGCAAATCCCAGGAGCCTGTAGCAGTCTTCCAAACCTCTAGCAGTACATTTACTTTCTTCTGAGTTAACTACTAGACCTAATTAAACAACACTGTCTCATCTGAGTGGATGATATCCTTACAGTCTGAATACAAATTAAAATTCCAGTTCTGTTAACATTCAGGTCAGTTAATCAGAATAAACCTCTTTTAAAACTGGAAGACTAAAGTGGTTTCAAAGTCAATCAGGCTCTTAACTCATTTTTAAGGATGTCTTTTGTAATATTCTCTATTGGTTTCCTTTAAATAATAATAATAATAATAAAATAAAAGAGATCCCAGTTCTCAGATCAGCTTAATGCAATGAAAGAAAAATAGAGAATTTTACATGAAGGGTTGCTAAAGAGCTTTGGTTTCCAAAGGGCAGGCACGCAGTCCTGCATGTTCAAAATTGCACAGACAGTTGCCAAAACAGCATGTGCAAATTAGACATCGTTCACATAATGAACTTGTTAGAAGACTAATTCAAGATTTGCATGTGGAAATCCGAATGTGGAGCTACAATATTCCTGGTGAATGCAGATGTATCTATTAGCCTGTGTATTTTAGCAGATGTTATTTTGAAAACAAGATCCCAGGTCCTCACAGTACAGAAATTAATAACCAGAGACTGCAATTTCGTGGAGAGCTTTTCTCTTACGCAGGACATGATACTGGAGAACCAGAAATATTGAGTGCTCCTCTCACCCTCATAACAGATTTTCTCCGTGAGCTCAGGGAAATTATATTCCTTTTACCTACCCTTGTTTACCTATCAGTGAAATGGCTTTAATATTCTTTATCTGCCATCGCAGGCGCACTGTCAGACTCAATTAGTGTTTGTAATTCTCTTTAAGCTCTGCAAATGATCGCGTGTTTTGGAACAGAATTCAAACTTGAATTGTTTAACCCAACCGTTTTCTTACGGCAAATGCAAATCACTTGGCAATATTTTTCTAGTGTTAGAGAGGGGGGAAAGCGTGAGAAGGAAGCAGCCAGAGATCCAGGTATCCTGGAAGGCTCAGAGATAGGCTGGGCCTCCATAGCTGGAGTTGGCACTTTGGTGAGTAAGGAGGCTTTAGGTGAGGATGTGCAGGAGAATGCAGAAAGCAGAACCTGCCCTTTCATCCACCAAGCAAGAAAACACATTTGGTTTGGTGTGGTTGGGTCATATCCCTCCCACTAATCTTTAAAATGGTGAGTTTCAAAACAGGCATGCCATGGGTGCAGGGTTTTGGCAATTCAGAAGTGACAAATGCAAGGCTCTGCTTAGCATTCCGTTTGCATATTGCTAAAATCCATATACCTCGCTGCCCAGGGTTTAGGCCCTGTAATCACTTCTTTGAAAGTGCAATGCTATTTTCAGCTTTATCTTCATTTTATTCTCATCAAAAATAATTGCTATGATTTAGAGACTGTCTAATGCCCTGTTGTTATCTCCAAATCTCTAGTAGTGTGCTGGCATCCAGGAGTGAACCTAAAAGCTGCAGATTTTCAAGTTGCAGCATGTTAATCTCTCTGAATATGTAGGACGATCTCTCTAATTGAAAAGATTACTGCAGCCAGGTTTTATGTGTATGTTTGCATTTGAAATCCAGCAAATGCTGGGAAAGGGGAAAAAACCCCACCACAACACCAAAATAACCTTGATGCAAGTATTTGTTTTGAACTCAACAACCACATTGGATTTGGCCTGCCCCAATGTGCTCTCTCCATAAAAACTGAAGGTTATTATTCAAATCACCTTGTAGGGAAAGAAATTTGTGTTCAGGCAGACTGGAGTGCAAGGCCAGTGAAATCTTGATTTTGTCAAGACATTAGCAAGCATTTTGTTGTCTTCATTAAGAATAAGACATCACTGCTGGGTGGTTTGTGCCTTAACTTGCTACACTGACACAGGAGATGTAAAGCAAGATGCTAAGCCTGACCCAACTCTGATAGAAAATTAACACAGCCCTTAATTTCTGACAGGGCAGTCAGCAAGAAAAGCAGGAGGAAAACATATTTTGCAATAAAACCATAGGATGTACTTTGTGCCCATCACTAATTTATTGATTTGTTGTACCTGTTAAGTCAGCCCTTCCTACGCTTTCTGTACTCTCCCCTTTCCAGATGACGTCTCCTGAAGGATGGCAGAAAGTACAGCCTAACCCTTCCTGAGAGAAGCCACCCCCAGTGTCTTGCACAAGTAACCTGGCACAATGCAGCCATTGGCAGTAACTCCAGAGCACGCTGAGCCTGCTTGGTGGAATACCTGGAGATGTCTCTGTGTGTCCCACTGACTTCTGCTTCTCCCATCCAGCCAGGGAGGAAACCTTCACAAGGAATCTCGTATAAGCAGTAAAAGAGAAACGCTGTAATATGGTTTTAGAATGAGGCTACACATCACACATTCATGTGTTTTCACTTACTCTGCTCCTACTCCTGCTTTCAGCTGGTTGGCAATACCCAAGGGTGTGGTTTGCGTGTGAGATTAGACAGGTTGAGAGGCAGGCTTTTATCATTGTTCCTGCAGTGCATATGATTTTTTTTATGTGTTCCTACTTGTAATTTTATCACTTGGTTATTATTTCACAGTGGTTTTTATAGCACGTTTTACTACAGGAGTCTTGTGGGTATTGGCGTTAGCAATCGAAGAGCAGGATCCTGCCACTGCAGCCTGCCTGTGATAAACAGGTATGTAGGGGGCCAGTGGAAGTTGGTATTTTCCATCTGTGAAGTCTGTACATGGTGGTGAAATTTCAGAAGATGCCTGGATCATTTACTCAGGAGCCACCTGCATGATTGGTTCATGCATGTCTTGAGGAAGTCTCTAACACCAGCCCAGGCAGACAGCGAGAGCTGGGAAGAGCTTACAGGCAGGTTAGTTCTATTATCTGAACTGGGTCACTCATTCCTAATTATTTATAACCTCTATCTGCAGTGTACTGCACAGCATCAAAAGTGCTCTGAAACAGGGAACTCTTTGGACATCAAACTTGTGCTATTTTGTCTCACAAGGAGCCCCTGCGCAGAGTCCCCCTCGGGCACACAGGAACTGCTGCTCGTCCGCTGGGCCTCGGGGCAAGTCAGCATTGTGTCTGTGCTCCCTCCTGACCTCCACCAGCCTCAAGAATAACATTGGCAGGCTCCTTGTACAGCTCCTGATAATGAGGGCTTCCTCATTACCAAGTCTAATTATCAGAGAGTGATTGTAGAGGACACAACCTTAACATCCAGGCTTTCCTGACCCTTTTCTTTCCCTGGTTTCTCTGGATGCCTCACCAAGTCGAACTGGCAGCATGCAGTTAAACATCCTCACTAAGCATTTCCCTTCAGTCCCACACCAGCAATCAGTTGAAATCAGTTTGATGAACCAGTGGGCCAGCAGGAGAGGAACACAGCATATTAGTACTAAAGCTTTCCTGGACAAAACGTCCCAGCAAACTCTGGCAAGAAGAAGAATCTGAGTGGGACCCCGTGGTTAGGGGAGGGGAATTAATGGACATTTGCTGGGTTTACTTTAAGGAAATCGATGGACTCGCTGGAGATGGGGTGATGGAACACACAGCTGGTGGAATGGACAGGCAAAGATCACTACTTTTCTTTTAAGCAAATCAATGTGTTAATTGGGATTCTGAAGCTGCTAATGGAGGTGGGGGCCAGTGGAGGATCATTAGTCTTTATTGTAAGCAGTACAGTTACTTAATTGGGGTGTGACTGCAGTGTTGAAAGAGAGAACAGGAGAAGAATGAAAAGTGATTTTTAAAAGCTGTTACTTTAAACTTTCCCTAATGAAATGAATTTATTTTAAAAGCTATGGGGAGATATAATTTGTTACTCCTTCAGGTCTTTGAACTTGGGGAGATCTTCACTTTGATGAGACCATTTTTTATAAGGCAGGTTTTTCCAGGTTTCCAACCCATCTTAGGGAGAAATTAAGCCATGCTTGGAAAGTTACTATTTATCAGAACCTTCTGAGGTTGATGGCAAGATGAGCTTAGGTCTTCTCCAGACACCCATACGGACATAGACACAGCTCTATCCTTTATTTCAACTTGGAATTTTTTATGGTTGTACAGTTTCATAGGGATATTAGGGCTGTGCCTCAGAACTAGATCTCCTGCCTAATTGACAGATATCCCTTTGTCCCACACTGTGGAAACCTTCAGGATAGACTGGGCAGTAAAATCAGGACAGCATATTTGTGCCCCAGTGTGGACCAAAAGAGCTAGACCCAAACCTTTATGAAACTTTCATATTAATGATAATTTCATGATGACCTTCCTGAAATTTTACTTTGCAAACAGAGAGTTTATTTGTCTCATTCATAAAAATCCAGCCCCAGTTTAAGGACAGAGCAAACTTTTGCTTGTAACTTCTCCCCTGGCTTATCTGACTGCGAGAAGCTCTGAGCCTGCCCATGCTCAGGGAGTCACTCGGTGAACTGAGCAGCACAAAGAGGAGCAGGTTCATACCAGCCCTCAGCCTGCCCTCACAATTCCAGCAGCTGGGAGTGGGGAAGAGCTGGTTTGTTCTCACTGAAAGAGAGAAATTTCCCTTGGAGAGCAGATGGAGGAATGGCTGTTTCTGGGGATGTATTATAGGATTTCTTATGAAGGGGAAGGAGTTATTTGCAAAATTGTACTGAAAAATTGTGGAAGAAAACATTTTAGGATAGATTGAAAATTAAATCTTCCCCTTTCCATTTTAACCAAATGAAAAGAATCATTTAGGCTGAGTAAAATCTGTCACTTAGTTTCAAGTAAAAAGTGTCATTTCACTTGTAAGCATTTAAAAACTAAACCCAGGTACATTTCTGAAAGCTGTACTGTTTCATGTTAAAATGTTGAAAGGGAACATTTTGACTTGCTTAAATTTAAGAATGAAACAACTTGTTAAGCTGAACATGACTTCACAAAATGTATCAGTTGACCCAAATCTGTTTTCTTTAGAGCGGGATGTTTTATCAGAATGTATCTCCGAGTGCCTGCAATAAATCCCAGAACTGCCCTGCTCCCCACACGGAATTAGACACAAGTTTTTCTCCAGCCACCTCCCTGATCCCTGCTCAGAGGCTCTTTGCTTTATGTTACTGTATAAACCAACACTGGACTTCTCATGGACTCCCAAATTTTAGGCCAGCTATTCTTTTTCCACTGAAGCATGTAGTATCCACATTTACCATGATGTGATTCCCTAATCGTCTTGTTGAATGTTGAAAGGAAAGCCGGCAGACTTTCTGGTGTTGCTAAAAGCCCTCAGGCCAGGCTGGCAGATAACAGCTCTCTTATTTATTTGTCTAAATAAGCATACAGCATGATGGATAAGCTGTCAAGGAAAAATCAAATCAGTGGGGACATAGCTTCAAGGGAATTACTCACTATTTCTGCCAGTTCTGCTGCACTTCTCTTAAAAAATATAAAAATTAACATAGTTGGTGGTAAGCGCCAGAAATTACATTTCGAGAATAACAGTGATATTTTCTATGGAACATTTCAGCTGGAAGGGTCCTGAACTACAGCACACAATAATCACACAGATAATTTTAGAGAGTTATTTAGCCCAGAAGTGAAAGCAGAGTATGTGTGTGAAACTGCAAATGACTCCAAGTAGGTGACTGACAGGAGGTGAAAGCAATTTAATTGTTCCAGATTATTATACACTCTTTATATATATTTGTGTGTGTGTGTTTGAGAAGAAAGTATGGGGGTTCCTGAGAACCTGAAAGCTTTCCACAAACTCATAAAACCAGACACTGTAGGAAATGAACTTGATCCAAAAAAGAAAAGCTACTTTTAAAAATATAGCTCCGTGTCTGGCCACAAAGTAATTAAGGTTCTTACAGCTTTCCTGTCCAGATGAGTGGCTGGCACAAAAATAATAATAACTATACAGTAATAACAGCAGTGAGTTGTCACTGAAGGGAATAGGCAGCAGTAAACAACTTCCAGTAGAAGGGTCACAGAAAGGAGTGATGGCAGTGTGTGGTAGGGTGAGGGGTAGGAAGTGCACGTGCCTCTGAGTGGGTGGGTGTTGGAGGAGATATAAGGGAGCAGAACAGAGACTTTTTAACAAAACAATGCAAAACATCTTGTCTTAGCATTCAATTCATAAAAAGAATATAACTGAGTCATATTCTTTCCACTATTCAGTGTGTGTGTGACATAAGATGCAAATTCCATGTGTGATTCATAGAGTTAAATATCAATTTTACAAAAGTCTACATGAGCCTAAGAGCTGGTGCAGGTCAGAACTCAGCCACTGCAGGAAGGTGAATTTTCTCTTCTATCCTGTGTCTCAATTTCCAAAGGCAGAACTCGGGGGGCTGGCACAGACCAGGGTCACCCACCTCCTGCAGTTTGTTTAGCACTTTCCATTCTTTCTGGCATGGACGGAAGAAACTCATCACATTACAGAACCGGATCTGCAAAACTCATCCAGCTCAACTGGAGTTTTCCATGAACACTGATGGGCATTGGACCAAGCCACAGAGGACAAAAAATGGTTCAAATATGAGCAAAACTGCAGAACATCTTTTCCCAAACATCTGCCAAAATTCTGATGCGTCCATTTAGTGAGTACGTGTGCCATGACTAAAACTCAGAGAAACTGCAAGTTCAAGTAAGGTGGCATCTCCTGAAAATCCAAAGTGTGAGACTGAAAGTCCCTCAGTATAAATTATTTCTGGGCTGACATTCACCACAGATTGGGTTGCAATGCAGTTACACAGTGAGTGAAAACACACGAGCGATGCCTGCTGCCCTTGGATGGAGCACTTATCAGCACTTCCATAAATTTTAGGTTATTTGTAACTCTGATGCTTATTAGAAAATACTCCTTTTTCTCAAGAAAATGCCAATGAAAATAATTTTTCTTATCGTTATATTTTCTATTCAAATATTCATGTTTAAACACATTCACACATATGTATGTTCATTGATTGAACTTGTATTCTGTCTTCCCCTCATCATATTCCATATTCCAGCCCTTTCCTGGCGGCATTATCAAAATAACCAGTAAGCAGCTACAAATGATGTTAAGAGGAAATGATAAAGTCGCATGACCTCCCTGCTTTGGCAGTTTTGCCCTCAAAAGATCCTTTTTAGGAAAGCTGCTGCTAAGGCCATTCAGTGCAGAAACTGATTCTAAATGGGGAGATTCAGAAACCCACAAACATCACGGTCCCAGCCAGGGGCTCAGGTTCTGCTGTGTGTTTGGATCTCTGAATGGTTGGAGGACGTGGAGAGAGGCTTGGATGAGCCTCCAGAGTCCTCGAGCCAATCTGCTGCTGCTGCTGCTGCTGCTGTAGGTGAGGACAGGAGGTACATTCAAGCAGCAGCCAGGGCAGTGCTGGGAGGTTTCTGCTTAGAAACCTCAAGTTCATCTGCCTGGAATCACCCAGCAAACCTTCAAGGGTCACTTTATCTCAGCCATTGCAAAGGAAACTATTTCAGGTTCAGCTCACGGGCTGCATTAGCAAAGGGCACCCTGAGGAACTCACACTGCCTGGAGAAGATCATCCACAGCCTTACTTCTCTCTCCTTTTGTTTTTGCTCTTCCAGCCCTTGCTTGGTTATGATTCACCCTCACAGGAGGAAATGAAAGTGCAGTAACTGTTGACTTTTCAGCCAGGAAGGCATACAGTTTATGGAGCAAAATCTCCAGCAGGAACAGAAGTGGGCTGAACTATAAACCGACTTCAGATGGAATAAACAAAGGAACAAAAATATCAGCAGCAAAGAGCAACAACAAGGTTGAGCTCCAGTTTGGTGTTTGGCCATCAGAGGGTTACAAGCCAAACGAGTGTTTGTGTGAGGCTGCAGACAGGGATTGCAGTAAAAGTACATCTAGGAAAATACCCTGATGGCAAAATCTCCTTCATTTGTGTTTCAGTTTTGAGTCTGGGCATAATGAGGAAATCTTATCTCAAAAAGTGAAAAAGGAACTAAAACTTACAGAAGGGAGGCATGCTGCAATCTGTGAAAGACCAGTAGAATATCAGAAGGGAAGAGGGCAAGCTTTGAATGGGTGCAGTGTTTTACCAGCACCCTGAAATATTTGCATTTCTCCACAGGCTTTTTTTGTTCTATCAGCCTCAAATGGTGGATAGAGAATCAAACACTTCCTACTGCATATTTCCACTTTCCCAAACTTTTACCAAGTTCTGACAGAATTGCTAACTCGCTGTGTCCTCTCAGGTGTAAAGGGAGCATGGCACTATCACTGGTTTGAGATGCTGAGGAACAGGAGGGCTGGCAGGGCAGCTCTCTTCACGTGCGGGCTGACAGCTCGAAATGAGCCCAGCAGAGATGAAAGGTGCTTCCTCCACGAGGGCAGTTTGGCATCAAGTGTCCCTCTCCCAGGTACAGTGAGGAAGCTGTCTGTGTGCTAGACAGCAAGCTGTCGGGAACCCGAGCAGACAAAACAGCACAGGATGAATCAAACAAAATCACCTGCTGAGCTGAGATTAGCAGCTCTCAAACCTACTGCCTCTGAGCGTGGAGATACGGGGGAAAATAATTTCTCGGGTGCCATCAATAGATCTTTTATTTTTTAAAAAGGAATGTAATATACCTATCAAACTGAAAACTGCCCCACAGACTGACTGGGAATATCCTGTGCATGTTTAGATGCACCTAAAGCAAGAAGTGATGAGTCCACATCTAATGTTGTCCACTATCAACACTGCCATCCACCTTGCAGGGCTGAATCAAGGAATGTCTGCCCACGCTCCTGAACCGCCCAAGGTATCACAGCAGAGTAACAGGAACCACTTGCTCTTATGCTCGAGAAGCACAACCTTGTGCTCTGTAATGTGTAACCCAACAGCAGCTACAGGTCCCAAACACATCCCATCTCCAGAGTCCACCATGGTCGTGAACACGTTGCTGGTCTCAGATCCCACAGGCACTGAAGGCAGTACCTGCTCCTACAGCTGCTGGGTCTGTGTATAAACCAGCCCATTCATCTCTCCCACGGAATTCAGGGGATATTACAGTTTTCCTCGTGGCACCACAGAGAAGTATGAAATCACTGTTTGCCCTGGCTTAGAGACAGAGAACTGAAACACAAGAGGATAAAGTGTCTGGATGACAGTCAGGCGGGAAGTCCCTGGCAGGCCAAGGAACTGAACCCACTTCTTCCATCTCCTCCTCTGCTGCCTGACTTCTGGCTGCCTTCCCCATGCAGAGGGAAACTGTCCCAAACCCACCACAGCTCCCTGGCAGAACTGGGGCTGAGCTCAGGGAATCAGTGTTCAGTAGGATGCCCCCAAAAGTGAACAGGGCTGAGCATCCCAGTCTCTACCAAGGTAACATGAAAACACTGCCTGACTTCGGTTTGCTGCTGGCTAATTACAAATGGGAGAAGTGAAATACACTCCTTTGCCCTTAGCATCTGATTTAGAGAGAGGAAGGTCATTAAAATCATGACTGCAGTAGATCAGCCCTGAGCACAGCAAGAGATCTCTGACACGAAACGAAGCCAGCAGCGCCTGCCCAGGTGGCTTCCCGGTAATGCTGAGCTGGGAGTCCTCTGCAGGCTCAGACAATGCCAGAGGCACATCTTGGCCTGGGGAGTGAAGGGGAAGAGAAGGATGAGATTTTTAATACAGTCAGGAATAGGATTCTGGAAGATGCCTCAAGCAGGAGACAGGTAAATGATATGGCAGAAGGTCAGAGACTCAGGTGGGTTGAAAAGATACTGGGATCCTTAATTTTTCTGAGCATACCTCCCACCCCCCCAGTTTCCTCTCCCTAAACCTCACTTCATTCCCTGCCTCAGTGGGAGACACCACTCAGTTCCAGAGCCCACAGCTCAGAAGTTGCATGAGAAGCTTTGAAATTCTAGGAATAATAGTCTTATACCATCATCTGGAAGATATGGGCAGTTTTCTTTCTTGAGCCCACTCATTTAGAGTAAACAGGATAGTGGGAAAATCCTGTAGTTGTAGATCTACAGGTAAATCAGAGAAAGTACCTCTCTATTCAGTTTGTATTTTGGAAGGTGCTCCCATTAAAATTACCACACTGACTGTAGCAATTACAGAAAACCTATGCAAATTCTAGGACAAAATACAGAATTAGTCATGGAGGAAAAAAAAAAAAAGAAACTCTTTCTGGTCTAACTTAGCCTAAAATTTTGGCTTTGTAGTAGTAAGCTTCAACAAAACTTTTATTTCCATGACATTTTGTTGTAAATTCCAATGGGGAGGGAGGAGAAAATTTAGAACAAAGATTCTCTGTAGTCCTTGCTTTCTGAGAAGAGACGTGAAGCCTGAGAATCTTGCAGTGAGAGTGACTTAAAGCCAGCCGGGGTGGACGCTGTCGGGAATTTCTGTTCATCCAAAGGGATGCTGCTACCATGCTCCCTCCAGTACCTTCCTAGCAAATGCCTTGAAAGGCACTAATCACTGCCAGCAAATAGAGGACAAAAGTCTGGAGCAATGATTTCTCAGAACTGGGTTTAAAGAGTTAATCACTGGAGCCTGGGCACACTTGTCTGAACTCTGCTCAGCCTAGAGCCTGGGCTTGGGTGCTCTCCAAGTGGCCAAGAGCCAGGCCTCCAGCAGGACCTTGCTGAGGTCAGTCCAGTCTGTCTGAGCTCCACCTCGACTGGGAGCCTGTTTCAGGGTCATGAGCTCTTGTCCAGTAAGAGAATGGCCAGCAAAGAATTGCTCACAGTGCTCTGCAGCAAGGAGCTGGGGGTAGTTCACAGATGGGAGAAAATCGAGACCAGTCCTCCGAAAGTCAGCTGAAAATCCTGAGGGGTTCATCTTCAGCAACAACATCCCTCTCCCTCTACGGGACCTATGGCAAAATTAGGGGCCTCTGGCAGAATTTTGCCAGCTCATAAGGGATTTCCAGGCATAAAGAAAGCAGGCATAGCCCATGTGCTCACCTGTAAACTTGGAGAGAGGGTGGGAGGATTTTTTTCCAGTGAGGGTAGATATCTTTTCCTCAAACTTTTCATATATCAGAAGTATTTATGCATAAATGTGAATTTATGGCATTAAAAAAAAGAGAAAATTTCTAAGTATTTCTGCTGAACACGCAGAAGCATACACACATAAAAGAATGGGCCCTAATACAGATGCCTATCCCATCTTTCCCAACAGTTCCCTTAGCTGGGTGACCTTTCCTGTGGTCTGTGTTGGAGCAATAACAAGTGGTGAGTTCCACGTGGTGTGAGGAAACCATAATTCTTGGAAGATAAAGTCAGGCTGACTGATGCAATGAAATGGGAACAGGAAACATGGGACATAAAGCTCCCACCACACAGTTCATGTTGTGTGCCTTCATTTGGGAAACTTCTTCAAAGATCAAAAAAAAATTCTCATAGTCCTTGCAGTCCCTCCAAAATATTTCAATTAATCCAAACCCCATTTTTCTGTCCCAAAAAAAGAGATTTTTCATTAAGTCCTAGATAGGACAATATTCTGACATTAGGAAATCGATGCTGATATTGAATATAGAATGCTATACAACACTATTCTATAGTGAACAGGGTTCTGGCCTTTACAAAATTTCTGGTTGGCTCCTACTGAGTCAGACTGAGAATCTCATGGCTACAGTTTGGGTAAGGGAGCTGGAACATTTTTTTCACATTAAAAACATCCTTGCAGTTGAGTTCCCCAAAAGACAACATCTGTAAAAGTGTTTCCAAGAAATACATGGACACTGAGGTATTCAGCAGTAGCTTTACTTAACTTGAAGTATGATTTTAGAAGTATTTTTTAATACTTATTTGGCAGCAAAGCAAGGGGTTCTGATAAGCACCGTGTCAGAACCACCCCAGTGAAGGCACAGCATGGGGCCCACATTGGCATTTAGTTTAGTCTGGGGTTGGACCATCCAAAACCTGCTTGAACCTCTTAAGAGAACATTTCAAGGACACTTTTAGGCAGATTTTTAATCACAAGGGGGGAAAAAACCCAAAGTATTTGAATTATTTATCCCCGCCAGTGTATTTTTAGAGAGAAGAAGTTAAAATAAACTTTATCTGTAGGAAGCCTAAGCCTGATTGAAACCCTCTCCATCCATTTGGAGTCCCGTTAATAAGCCATCCAGACAGAGGGAGCATTCTTCTGGAAAGCCCGTTTGGCACAGCAGCCTGCAGCAAGAGCTGAGCAGGCAAATCCCACGGCAGGGGAGAGACAGCACTTTTTGACCCAAACAATGTCTAGACAGCCTGAAAACAGATAAATTAACAGGCAAGCAGCAGCAGCATCACCCAGCAGCAAAGCAGTGGATATTTGTCACCTCAGTGATGGGTTAAATGAAGACTCAAGGTCCCGGTATAGTCTTTATGAAACACAATGTGCTCCAGCTGTCTCCCTCCCTCCTCCTGAGCTATTTACTGTGTTAACAGCTCCATGCAGAAAGTTCACTGCCATAGGACACATTTCCCATCTTTTACAGACTGCCCTAATGAGGCAGCAGGATCAGAACAAATTAGTGGCAGAATTCCCCCGTCCCCTCACTCGCAGTGAAGGAAGAAACATCCTTCCCTCATGCACGCTCTGCGGAATCTGAACCCGAGCAGGACACAGCCATTCAGGGCACATGAGAGGGGCTTGCTCAGCCTAATGGTGTAGCAATATTTTTAAATGCAATTCCTGCTCGAGGATGCTGCATTTGCTTTACAGCCCAGCTCTTCTGTTGGAGAAAGCACATGGTTTGCTATATATAGTGGGGCTTGAAAAATCACTTCCGTTACTAAACCAAGCACAAATAGTTTCAGATGACACTTTTGGTAGAGAAGATCCATGATTTCATGCACTGTGTTTACTGAAAATTATGCGCACACAAATTACCTTAATGAGATGCAAACCTTGTCATCTGCATTTAGGGCACCAGGAAAAAAAAATCTGGTAGCTGCAATGATAGTATATTTAACATACAGAAAATAAATAGTTTGTTACATCAATGCTGTCAAAATGAAACAAGCCAAACTGTGATTAAAGCAGTTATCATTAAACCAGAGGCTGACTTCCAGAGCTGTTGTGAAAACAGCAAAAGAGCAATTTTCCTAAGTGCATTTCAAGTGATTGAGTAAAAATTGAACTTATGGTAGACTATGTTATAGAATACTACTTAAAGTGTTTGGATGATGATACTTCATAACACAGAAGTCTTCATGCAGTACAGTTTTAATGCTTTTTTGTTGCTGAGCCTGAAAGCATATTAAAGATTGTGAGACTTTGTGAGACAGCCCCACCATTCTCAAATATGACAGCAAGGAAATTTTGTCTCTGTGAGGTTCCTTGTGTATATAAAGGGGTGGAAGGGAGAGAGGCAGAACTTCTTATATCATACAAGATGCATGTCTTGGCTCCTGCCAAGCAATATTCTGTGCATCTTCAGTATGGCAGGAGCTGTAAACATGTTGTATAATCACATAACTGGGCTGTGACCCATTTGTTAGCAGCATAGGAAAAATACATCAAAGTCACACAGAGTCTCTTCAGACAGGCCTCGACAGATACCCATCTGGTAATAACCCCAGACTGTGAAGGATGGATGATTTATAGAGGTGTTAAGGAACCCTTCTTTTTATGTTTATATAAATCCCTGTTTAAACTCTGTACTGATTAACTATGAAGTGCAAGGAAAATACAAGGAAAACTAACGCATTGTTTTAGAAACAGTAAAGAACTGAGCGATGTGTAAGAAGAGATGGTGGCTATCTTAGAGCCACATGTAGTGCTGAGTATTCCTAAAGATCATAGAACCCTAGAGTGGCCTGGGTTGGAAGGGACCTTAAAAATCATCTTGTTGCACTCCCTGCCACAGCCAGGGACATCTTCCACTATCCCAGGTTGCTCCAAGCCCCATCCAGCCTGGCCTCGGACACTTCCAGGGATGGGGCAGCCACAGCTGCTCTGGGCAGCCTGTGCCAGGGCTCCCCACCCTCACACTGGGTTATTTGGTACAGAACACGTTATTATCAGCAAAGACCATTGCATGGTGGAGTATCCCATTTTTGTGCCAGGCACATACAAACACAGGAAGGTAGCCCCTTTCTTAAAAAGTCTGCAACCTCAGTATCTTCTTAGTAATTTAAACAAGGGTGAATACTAAAAGCTGAGTGCATGTAGATATCTTTTCTTGCCATGAGTCCAAACCCACAGCATGGATTTTCTTCATGGCACTATATTCCATTTATATTAATTGCTTTGCTTGGGGCCCTTCCCTTTCCCAAAGCTCTTTTGGATTTGGGAGGGATACATTGTGTTGGTAGGTATCTTCTGTAGTCTAGACTTCTAAGTTCCTACTCTATTGTTATACTGCTCCACTGGAAGGTTTGTAAGTCACACTACTTGTCAAAGTTATAAGGATGCTGAATCATTTTTATTAGGCATCAAAGTCTCCCCCCCACCTTTCATTTCTTTAACTGAAAGCTTCATTAGATTGCAAAATGGCACCTCTGTGCTCAGACAGGGCTGTGGGCAAATCAGGTTCTTTCCTTTGTTAAAACTGATTGATTTATTGCATATATAAAATGAGCAGTAAATGTTCAAGTTCTAAAAAGTTATTTAACAAGTGTCTGAGTGGAATGAAAATAGCTTTCTAAAATAGTGCAAATACTTATCATAAGCATATTAAAGAGACTTTTCATTTTCAGATGTTACCAAATGCCCATAAATTCTTAGATATTCAAGCAGTCAGGCACCTGAGGAAGCTTAGGATAACAATTAATTATGAGACATGCCGCTCAAGCAGCTCTTTGCAACCCTGAGTTCTGCAGCACTTTAGGTAGAAGGATGGCACCACTCTGCTTATTTAGTAGCAGGAAACAAGAGGCAGACAAAGGATGATGGGTGTGAGATGGAATGTTACCTCAAGTCTCCCTCCAGCCAAGTCAGGAGGCACATATTGGACATCACTGGACCTCCAAATGACTCTGGAAGGACTCTGGAGTCTGTTAGCAGACCCTTATTCAGGCAATCGCCAGGGATCTCACTCATTCAGGATCGTGTTCTCTATTAACCCACTTGGCACTCGGTGCCTCCATCAGCTTGCTGAGCTCAGTGGGAAGAGAGGGCACTTTGCAGGGAATCCCATTGCAGATCTGCCCTCTGCAGGGTGCTGCCTCTCTTGGGACAAGCTCTGGGAGAGCAGAGTGTCTGCCCTTACCTGGATAGATCCTGGAGCAGCAAGACCCTCCAAAAGGCAGGAAGATGGGTGTGCACTTGGGGCTCAGCAGAGACCTGGAGGGAAGAGAGGGGAAGAGTCATGGAGTCACAGCTTGTAAATGAGCAGAATGCATCAGTCAGAGACTTAGGGAGAAAAGCAAACATGATGTTGAAGGTGAGCAAAGCTTAGCTTCTATTTCACGTTAATTTTGCAACTGGTGCCTTGTCCAACTTCAGAGTTACTGTGCTCACAACCAGTTTCTTTTCTAATTTCCACTGACTACATAATAGGAGAAGGAAAGCAAAACAAAAAGGAGAGAAGTGTGTCAGAGATGAGAAAGGATAGAAGAAAAGAGAAAAATTCAGCTGAGAGAAGGTGGCAGAGGACATCTAGGGATCATGCTCTGCAAAAAAAAAAAAAAAAAAAGCTAAGAGCAGAGACTTTCATAGCAACTGAAGGGGAAAATAATAAAAAAAAAGGCACAACAAAAACCCCTGTCTCCTGTGGTGAAACTTCAGTGAAATGCTATTAAGGATAAATCTTTTATTGTATTGTCCTGCAGGCAGTCTGGTAAAAACTGTATTCTCAGCAGAAATGAACTGTCCCATTATAAAAAAGGAAAAACTGTCTGCTTTCAGGACTGGCTCCATGTAATGGCTGCTGAGATACCCACAAGGGGATATCTTGCTTCTGTAGCAAGGAGAAGTAGGTCCAGATATTTCCTGCTGAAATAAGGTCTTCTGACTGAGAAGAGACATCAGATGTGTTTGCCACCAGCTTCCCATGGGCTGGGAAAAGACTGCAGTTCACATAAAGGATTTAGCCCAGGGAAAGCATTTAGAGAGGAAATAACTCCCTTTGCTGTGATTTGCCAGGACCTCTTTTAATTGGGTCTTTGGCTGAGAGATAGGGAAAAACACCAGCCAAATTAGCCTTGGTGGAGTTACAGCAAGGAGAGATTTGACCTCTAACTTGTGGAAGGGAGAGAAAAGGTTTTCTGAAGGAAAGGGAAACATGAAGCTTTTTAAAATGTTGGTGCAGAACAGGAAGTCTCCATTCCAAAGAAAGATGATGTAGTGGGTTCCTGATTTAGCCCATTCTCCCCAGAAATGGTACCCAGAATATCCCGAAACCACTCAGTCACCCTCTCCTACAAGGCAGCATAAACAGCACATGGACATGGGGATGGAGGCTCAGACAGCACATGCAGCCAAAGGCAGAACCACAAAGTCATAAAATCCCAGAACTAGATCCAGGAAGGGCAATCTGGAGGCCATTTGGTCCAGTCAGGTTCCGGGCCAGCTGAGGGCTTTATTCAGCTGAGTTTAGACAAACCTGAAGGGTGGAGATTGCCCCTCTGGGAAGCCTGTCTGAGTGCTGCCCCACTCCCAGTGTGTGCCACCCCCATCCTCCAGGTTGCTGGTGAAGATAGTCAAGAGCACAGACCCACAACAGACAACTACATCAGAAAATCCCTTTTCCAGCTCATCAAGTTAGAGTTTTAACTCTCACAGTTCCCACTGAAAGCACATCTTACTGTCTTGTGGTCAAACACCTTTAATCACTTCATTCTAATTTCAAGCTCTCAAGAATTCATGACAAATATGCACCTGTTTGTACCAGTTTATGCCTGTGTCCTATAGCAATCCTTATTTTCCCTGAGCAATGTGAATTTCAGGCCTACTGCTGTCAGAAAGTGGCACTTTCAGACTTCAAATATCCCCTCTTAATCACTCGTTCCAGGCCTTTTAAATACATTCTTCAAATGATAGGTTTTGCACTTTCAGACTTTGAACATGTGAGGAATTTACCTGAATCAGTTTTCATCCATTGCCTCAGAGTTCCAAACCTTTCCATTATTTAGGTCAATGTAGCCTCACTCCCTCCTTCCACTTAGATAAAAGATCAATTTTCTCACTGTATTATTTCTCTCTGTATTTTTTTTTAACATCTCATACCTAAGATACTTTTGCTGTTGCTATACTGAGCAAAGAATTGCTTTATCTTTTCAAGGGAATAAAGACCACTTTTAAAATCTTATGTTCATTTGAAATTGCAGAACTGCTTTGTGTTTGTGTGCATTATTATTGCATTACAGAACAGGCTCAGATCATGACTGCAATCCCCCTGCAGTTGGAAGTGTTCAGTCTCAAGTTTCCACAATGCTGTGAACTCACGCATTTCTTTACCCAGGACATGGTCCTAAAACCTCCTTTGCTGATTATAAAATGTTATTCTGATTGAATCTTTCCATGTAGGTTTTGGGTTGGGGTTTTTTTGGTGGGTTTTTTTTTTGGCTTCTCTCACCTTGGACAATAAAAGTAATTGTTACTTTTATAGCCTGTTTCATTTTTAGGGGTGCAGCAGGGATTGCAAAGCAGGATGCTGGGTAAACTAGAATTCATAGTTTATCCCAAAGTAGGTTCCCTGCTGGAGCTGGGTTTAAATGTATTTTTCTGTATTCAGTATGATTAATTCTGATGCCAGGGGATTCTTGGTACATTTCCTAAGGATAAATCCATGGGAATTGCAGTCGCTTGCTTAAAGATGATTGTTCAAGTGCAAAGCACTGGGAAAGAGGCCTAAAAGTAAAATATGATCAAAATTCTGCTGTAGTTGTAGCCTGCAGAGATTGAGGGGTACTGGGTGTTTTGGAAGCAGAGTTACAATAAAATGAAACCTGTCTCCTAACCCAAAATAAACTGGGACTGAGTAACACACAGTGGCAGGCACAGACTGGCAGTAATGTGCTATAATTATATACAATTTCCTGCACAGAGAGGGATATTTCCAGGTAATTTCTGACTAGCCTTTAAAAACTATGTTTTAGGCATTTAAAAAACCCTCAAATTTTATTTTAATGAACTTTAAAACTATGTGACACAATAAAGGCAAACTAAGTCCCACTTGGCACAGCCTGTCAGGTGGAATGGAGGAGAACACGTGGCTTCAGAGCAATGGTGCTGCTTCCAACCTGAGCCTGGGAGCAGGGAAGGGAATCTGTTCCTTCAGCAAAAACATGGCAGAAACAAAGCTCCTGCTCCCATGGGCTGCAAGGAGCCCCTGATCAGCAGCACCCATGATGTGTCAGCGTCCTGATGCTCCACAAGGATAAAGATGCCACTTAGGCAGAACCAGCTGCTGCTCCCAGCCCTTTGGAACAGCTGGCTGCACAGCAGACACCGAATTCCCTGCTAAGGAAGAGCCTGTTAAAAGCCTGCAGAGGGGAGACAGCAGCAAGGAATAACGCTGGCTATGCCTGTGTTAGCATTTTAGGCCAGGGCAGGAATGTGCTTTCAAAGCAAATCAAAGAGGAGGAAGGAACTGAAACCAAGAAACTTTTTCCAAAGCTCTGCTGTAACAGCTCTGCTCAGTGGATGTGCACAGTGGGGCCTGAGAGGCTGCTCCTATGTCTTCTCACTCTCTCAGCATAGCATTCCAATTCCTAGCACTTGAATTCTCTCTTCAAGATACTCTGCAAGAGCCAGGTTAAGCCAAAGAAGCCTTGGACGAAATGCTGGAGCAAGACAATAACATTGTTCAACCATTTCCTGAACATTTGCAGAATGACTTGAGTGCACAAAATTAGAGATGGTTCATCCTCTTACTTGAAGGCTATTTTAGTCCCTTGTAAGCAGCATTTATATTTTTTGTATGAGGCTTTAATAACAACCTAGACTTACTAACATGCAAGTATAGAGATGTAAAACTTTGTAGGTGCATTTTTTAAATCCTGAGAGAATTCAAGACAAACACATTGGTCTCAAAATGAATTGTCTAAAGCCCAGGCACTACCTGAAGCTTCAGTGTGGGCTGATAGAACTGCAGATTGCTCAGCTGAATTCTTCATCAGTATGGAGTGCACAGACACCGGAAGTATGTGCAGCATCAAGCACTAAGGGACCATTTATTCCAAGCTAGAGCAGTGCCCCAGTTAGTGAAGTTATCAGAATTTTACTGGTCATACAGGTGGGAGAAGTTAAGCCCCATGGTGTTGGAATTATGATTGAGAAATCATGGTAAAGTAAATTTCACATCTGAAAGAACTTAAGGCACAGGAACCAACCTGGCAACTTTCCTCTTACTCAAAATGATTAAAAAACTTTTAGATGCTTTCAAAGACAGATTTGGTCCCTTCATGCTAAAGTGGTGCCACAGCACACATTACAGTCTTGGATTTACCCATAGCAACTGATGAATTCCCTATTAGGCAATGAATCTTTTCAGTTCCATCAGAAATAATACATCGAAAAAAATCTGGGTTTAAATGGAGAACACAGGCTCAGATAGGTGGAACATCCTCTGAAAGTTAAGCAAGGGTATTTTTTTTTCTTTACTTACAGCTAAGGTGGATTAACAGAGGCATATGGAGAAGATCAAATACACCTTGAAATAATGGATGTATAAATCTGCAGACTAAATCTCTCTTGAGTACTGGACGAGAGAGAATATAAAAATGTGGAGATCATTTATTGAGGGGATATAACACTGCAAAGCCAGAGGGGTTCTAGGATCTTCAATATTTTATAAGAGGAAGCTTAAAGCTATTTTAATAAACCATTGAGGCCAGTTTTTAAAAAATGTAAATGTACAACTGTGCACACAATCTGCATATGCAAATCACCACAATTGGACAAGCAAATCAGATAATTGCATGCAAATATGCCTACTCACTCTGTGCCTGTGTCTACAATGGTAGTAACTGTGCATGCAAATTAGGTACACATTTTGTACACATAAAGGTGCAGCTTAAGTGGCATATGGCATGGAAATATGGCACCCAAAGTAACAAAAGAGGGAGAAGGAAATAGCAGGGGATAGAGTTAGCTGTAAATAATAACATGGAGCGAACACAAACACACACACATGGATCTATAAACACGACATTATCAAAAAGAAAATACATGGGTCTTTTAGTGCTTGAGGAACTGAAATGACACACGTTGTGTGGAGAAGGCATCTGCATGAGCTGAAACAGCTTCCCAAGAGACCCAGTGCCCATTCACAGCACAGTCTAGGATGGCTGCTCAAAGGCTCACCAACCTCTCCCTGGTTTGACCCAATGACCCTCTCCTTGAGGAGGAGGTGGAGTTCAGTGTCTCTTAGACTGACATAGGCTGAAGACTCAGCTGCAAATGCTGCCAAATGAACATCAAAGGTGGTGGTGGTTTCTTGTGACACATGGACAGATGTATTCAAGGAAAAAGGCTTTGTAACTCTTTTGTCTTTCAAAAGTATTGATTTTGCTTCAACTACCTTCCTTTCTGCTTTGAAGCTAACCCAGTGTACCATCCTGGCCCTTCTGCATTAGGCTCATTTGGATTCAAACTGCACAAGAGTGAGATGACTGGCAGACAGGATGGATGGATGGAGCAGAGGAAAGGATTCTAACCTTAACTGTATCCTTGAACTTAAAATCTACATTACATTTTTAAACACACTTAGACCTTTAACTTAGTAGTTAGCAGATTAATGAGATGCACAGACTGACATTTTATTTGAAATTTTCCAGGCAGAGAAACACAAAGTGCTCAGCATGAAGAGCAGGCTGAGTTGCAATGACAGCAAGCCCCCTCAATCACTCGAGGCTTCAGCACGCTCAGATACAAAACAATGAGCACAAGTTGGAGAACAGAATAAAAGTGTTGATTAAATTTTGATTCAGTCCCTTTTATATGTGTGATTCCACATTTGTGCTACACTCACACTTGCCAGAACAGCAAAGGTCACTATCCACTCGGTGCCTTCAGCACTGGGCTCATGACACTCATGGCTTTGAAGAGCTCTTTGAAGGCTCAACCCAAAAAGTTCTTCATGGTTCAGAAACAAGCTGGAGTCACAAGGATCAGCCTGGCCCAGGAACATCTGAAACACATGGCTGCATAGGGCGCTAAGAGGGAAGGTGGACAGCTGTCCAAAATCTCCTGTCTCCAGCTTTTTCTGTGCTTTTGTTGTCTGGCTTTCCTTTGCACCTCAGAAACCCATGTGAGGTTTTATCCTTGCCCACACAGCTCTGCATATCCACCACTCAGTCCCACCATGTGGATTTTTCTGGCCATGCTGTTTCTCTCATGAACCCAACTGCTTGAGGAAGGCTCTAGAAGGGGATCTTCTGGGGGAAACACAGATACTGAAAACATGGGAATGGCTTTGAGAACCAGTTGGGCATTTTCCTTTCTCCTACACTAAGAAAGAATTTTTCCCCCCAGATCTCATCCCTGTTTACCTTTCTTTTATTGTTCAAATAGCCTAATCTTCTAAAAGCCTGAGGCAGAAACTGTGGAGGTGTTTGTGTCATGTGCACCACTTGGCTCAGTCCATCTTGTGACACACTGGAACGAGCAGCCCTGTCTCCATATGACTAATGTCCCAATTGTTTTATTTCAGAGCAACTCAGAGTTTTAAAGTCTTTAAGTCAGCTTTGGCCCAGGTTCAGAGCACATAATTTTCCCTCCCAATTCTGCACAGCCTTACAAGCCACAGCAACACAAAGTTGGAGCTGCTTCTCACCCACTGAGCCTGGGTGCCCATGCACACATTAAGAGACCATTCACCTTTCAGTACATATCTAGGCTAAACTGATTTCACTTTCAAGAAAGAGGAAAACTTAGTGCCTAATGGATTTTTACTAAACTCCAAGGCAGTTTGGAAGTACATTCTGACATGCAGCATTAAACACTACTGCAGCTGCACTCAGAGGAATGGGCAAATGTGTGCAAGCTCACAGAGCAGAGCTTTTACCTCACCTTAAATTGCTGCCTGAGCCTTTGGGGGCTTATCTCAGCACCCAGTGGAGTTAATGAGAGAATAACCAAATGATTTAGGAAGACTTGAGTGAATTTGTACTATAAATTTGCTTATGGAAGCAGCTAGGTTGATAAAGATAGATATTCCCAAGCTAGAACAGGTTAATTTTACACTGCACATCCCCCCCAAAAAAATGTAGCAAAACTTGGTGAACAAACTGTTTCATTCTGATCAGATTTTGTGTCTCTTAGTGCAATCACAAACTTATGCAAGGCATACTGGGTGACTGATAGCCACGTGGAACTTAGAAATACATCTTAACAAACACGTTGGGCATCTTTGTCACAGACTTGTATGTGTAGGAGCTTTGTCTTAGCTAACAAACTACACTTATTTCTCCCTGTCAAATCTAACAGTCAGATATTCAACTCATTTGAGCAACTGCAGGTGGTAAGAATTACACTTTTTAAAAAATTAAAATAAAATCACATAAACCAAAGACTATATCCAGCTTGTTCATTTCTCCCTCTCCATGCAGTTCCCCACTCCTGCATGTATGCCGAATTATTTTTCCTCTCTTCTCTTTATAGATGTACACTCTTTAGAGCAACTATTGCCTGTTTATGTATTCATAAAGTCTAAAATGTTTGTAGGCATAATCTTAAGGGAAATAATAGCAAAACTCTGTGTTGGAAGCACACAGAGGGACAGGCAGCACAGTGACATCCACCTCAACCTGCTTTGCAGCTGCCACATGTGACAATGGAGGACAAGTTTTGATTAGGAAGAACCTTATTTTATTTTATTTATTTTTACAGGCTTTTCCACTCAGCTGGCTTTGATACCATTTACCCTCAGGTACTTTGGAAACAATCTCAAGAGTTGTTCGCAGCTGTTTCTGAGGTTCCCTAAGGAACAGGCAAGGGCCAGAGCTCTGGCAGAAGACCAGCGCAGCACCCACCGGAAAGCAGGAGATGAAGAACTGGGAAATAACTGTCTGGCAAATAAATTTCAGCTTCTGCACAGATACTGAAACAAAAGAATGAAACCACTTGTAAACCCACAGAAGATAACAAGAAAATCAGCAAGCACAAATATACAGCTACTGGGAACAGATGATGTCAAACCAAGCTCTATTCTTTCCATGACAGGATTACAGGCTCGGGGATAGAGGAGAAACAACAGTTGTCATGGCTTGTTTTAAGCAAGTCTTTTGACTCTGACTCATGAGACATTCTTATAGGCAAGCTAAGAAATTTGATCTTCAAGTAACTCAGCAGTGGATGCAAGAGGCTGAAAAACTATGCAACAGAATATTTAATAGGAAATCACTGTCAAATTGGAAGCATGTTTTGAGTGGATATCCTGAAGAGCTGTTCTAGGTCTTGTTCCATTATTTCTGTTAATGTCTCAGAGTGTGGAATAGGAAAATTTGCAGAAGACACTGGAAATACTTAAACAAGGTTGGGCAAAGATCTATCAAGAGTGATGTAAGTAAAGCTGATCTTGCCACAGGGCAGAGTTGGACTGGGCAGCTCCTTTAGACCCTGTTCTTATGCTGTTTGTGCACGTGGGTAAAAATCTTTGGTCCCAAGAGCAAGAGGTGGGAAGTTAGTAGTTAACAACTTGCTTTTGAATAGGGCAGCCACAGAAACTCTGAAAAATATTGCCAGATACCCCTTCCCATAGTCCTTGTAACCTTAGAAAATAATTAATAATAGCAGAAGGTTGCACTAAAGCCAAGGACCAGGGGGGCAGGTGATGATCTCGGTGCATTTCCTGCACAGCATTTTTGCCCAGAGCCAGCAGAGGTTGGGGTCAACTAACCTGGATTATGCACCAGTGTCTTTTAATATTGTCTGCAATGAAATATGGACATGCACAGACTCCAGAAGTGCCTGGTGTGTGACACCCAGTTATCATGGGCTTCATAAAGCCTAGGTTAAATCCTCTAAGAGATCAGAGAAGAGGGCCTTGTCATCAAAAATCTTGAGCCTGCCAGCACAGAGTGAACGATGAAGTCCTTCAATGCTTTACAGCCCAAGCCCCTGTGGGATTCCTTAATTATCCTTTGCAATAATTAAGGCACAAACAATTGATATAAGAATCTCCATTTGTTTAGAGTGTGTGGATTCCCTTCCCCCCAAGGCTGGAGAAAGCTCAAATACATTTATACTCCAAAGCTGCTCTTCTCCAAAGGGGGATTGTTCTGCTTGGCTGGGAATGAAAGCCGTCTCGGCACGGTGGCAGGTAGAGCTATATTAAGGCAGCAGCTGGGGGCCCACAGGAGCTACTTGATTACACGTTGGAACAGCTTCATTCTTCAAGGACTGGCATCAGGCCAATTAGTCCTATAGGAAGACTGATGTTTTAACTAAGACACATCCATCTACACTGCAGCTTTATAAACACACTGTTTTCTGGGTAGGGGCTGCCTGTGCAGTTCTATTTCTGGTTTTCTAGAAAGGTCAAAGGACATCAGGCAGATGTACTGGAAACCTGAAAAGCACGTTAGTGAAATTCAGACAAGATCTAAAATTAATCAGTATGGCTTTCACCTGATAACCTACTATAGATTTAAATGCTAGGAGCAAAACAGTTGCAGTTTATAAGCACCTTTTAAGGTCCTCTCTGCCCAGAAAATCCAGCCAGAAAGAAAGCAGCCCCTCAGGAACCTGCAGACACTCAGCAAGGAGAGAAAAAACATACGAACACAGCTACCTCAGAGAAAACCACAGCCCCAAAGGCACAACCCTGGACACGTTCAGACTCACAGTGGAGAGGGAAAGTCACACAGCTGGCTCTGGCGGCAGCTGGTGGTTACAAATACATGTCCCTCACTCTCAGCCCTGTGCCAAGGCCTCAGCCATGGTGCAGCCATGAGCAGCTGATCCGACAGATCCCACGTTGGGAGTCACAGAGCAGCAGGGAGAGGCTGGGGATGGATGCTGCCACCAAGGGTGCTGTCAGGGCCACCAGGCTGGAACTGCCACTCCTGCTGGTGGCTCTCCAGAGCTCTCAGGTCCGCTGACCTTTCCCTTTCCACCTTTCTGTGACCTGATATGAGACTCATGCACTGGGAAAGAAGGAACCTGAGAGGCTTTTTTCCAGTTGTTGACTTGATTCACAGGGTGTGTTCCAGCATGGAAGCCAAAGGCCACTCCAGGTTCACTGGGAATGGGAGGTGCAGATTCTCAGTAGAACTTTGGCAAGAAAGCTGCCTTTGTCAGTCTGCCTTGCAGCCAGCAAATGAGAGGGAACAGCCCTGAGAATCCAGATTCTTCCTAACACACACAGTTGTAAATGAGAGACTCTATAGCTTCCAACATTATGCAATCAGTTTTATTAGAAAAAATAAATTAATCATCACCAGTTTTAAGATCTACAGTAAATATAAAGAAGATAATTTTAAAATACCCTAATTATATTACAAAATGTAGTCCTCTTAATACCAAGCTATAAAAGTTGGTTGCAGATTGTAACTGGGCTTCAGTTTTACAAGTATGACTATAATCTACAAGCTTTGCTTCTTCAGAGAAGCACGAAGACAGTGGTGGGGAAGAAGTTCTTGTTCCTGCGATGCACCAAAAATGATCTGTAGCCAGGAGAAGGTTTGGATATAATGTATTTACAGCACCAGCACGTAAACCGGGAGTCAGCCAGGGCAGGCCTGCCAGGCTCTGCAGAACAGCTCTGCTAGTCTTCTCTCCAGGGATAAGCCCAACACTCAGATCCTAAGAGGGAAAATACTCCTGAAGTTCACACCAGGCAGCTTTGAAGGTATCAAACCCAGGTCTGCCACAGTGCAGCATCTGGGCCATTGCACCTCTGTGTATCACCCACTTGAATGAGCAATGCTGAACGAGAAAGGTCCTGCATGCACAGACACCTAAGGAGTGTTAAACAGTCCCTAATTTCAGGTAAATCTATCTAAATTTGTTGGCTGGACTTATTTTATAGTCCATGGGCAATCACGCTTGCGGTGTAATTCATCCAGCCTCTTTTAGTAGCCAGCTGCAAGTTCAGGTATCGCCTCTGAAGTACCTGTTTCTCTTCACTGAGTACAAAAGAAGTGGAAAGACTCTTTCATACAGGGATGCCACATTATGGACATCTTCCAGTAGGTAAGATGAATCCAGCCAGGCTGTCTAAGAGCAAGGGGAAAACTACAAAGCTGAAAAACTGCTGCAAAGCATTTAGCAGCATCCCATGAGTTTAGTCCTCTGGTTTTGCACAAAGTCCTCAAAGATCCTGAAGTCAGGTCTGATTTTTAAGTTACTCAAATTTTCTCCCTCTGTTGGCAGCACTCTGTTAGAAGCACTCTGTTAGAAGAATTGCACAACCACAGTGCTTGTACTCTGGACAAAATTTTTTAAAAATTACTCCCTAAGTGGAGTTCTCTATCATCCCTTTGGTAATTAATTTCCTCATTAAATGTTGACCATGAGTTTACAATAAAAAGTAATTAAGATGGGCCACAAGCTGTAAAGGCTGGATGAGCTTTTGAGCACTTTCTAATTGAAGGCCTTGCTGGGTGCCAAAGGGTAGTTGCAGCATCTTTCCAAAGGTGAGATCAACAGCTGCCCGTGAAATGACAGCTGTCAGGACAACAGCCTTGTTAACCTCAGCCCACCCAGGGCTGTCTGTGCTACCCCAGCACTGCCAACCCATTTCCTGCTTGTCACATTTCAAATGGCTCAAGTCCCTTGGTAGTCCCGTCTTCTAATTAGTCACTAGTTACACTGTCAGGTATTTTATTCCCACAACTGTGTGAAGAAATGAGGATTAGCTCCTAGATTCTCCAAAAAGGAATGGTCATCATTGATTCTGCTCCTCCTTTTCTTCTCACAGGAGTCCCTCTTCCAGTAGCATGAAGCAGCACCTTTCTAGAAAGTACCCGAATACCTTCCTGCAGGTTTGTGGTAAAAAACCTCACCTTTGTAGGGAGATGTGCCTCAATTCAAGATTGTTCTCACACACATTCCCAGTTATTTTCACTTTCTTTTAAAGCACCAACCTCTTGTTTACTCACTGACATATCTCAACATGAGAATCTCCTAAGTTCAAAGCTTATCTGCTATTTTTTTTGCTGATACAAGTATTTCTTCCAGTGTTTACCCAGCTCATGCAAGCCCCTATAATTTTGTCAGTGTTATCTTTTCAAAGGTATTTTGTCTGTTCAAATACACTAAATGTAAAACAAAAACAAAGCTTGCATGCAGTTTGAAAAGAAGAATGCAAAAGGCAGTAAGGCAAGAACAGCCCTGCCAGGGCCCTTCCACAAGGGCTCCAGGATAGCTGGGGCTTAATTCTGACACTGCAAGCAGTGGAACCAAAAGCACTCCAGTGGGAAATATGTGTAAACTGGTTCTAAAATGCAGTACAATACAACACCTTTGGTCTGAGGGCTTAGTTCAGACAGTACAAGACTGACAGATAAAGCAATATTCCTCCAAATATGTAAATGGCTGCCGCAAAGGGGAAAGGAATTATCTGTCCTCTGATGGGAAGGATTGGAAGACTGGGCTACTACTTTAGTTAAGTATGAGGGAAAACTTTCTGCTAGAAAGATGGGGAGTTTGTAGAATTTGAGTAATGGGAAAGGGTCAGAGAGACAGTGTTGGAATAGTGTGGACTGTCTTGGGACAGCTGATAGATAAGATGATCGTGTGATGTACACAATATTTTCTAATCACCATCTCTTCAGACAGTCAGAGTTTGACATCTTCAAAAAGTGGAACCAGCATTAATATCCAAAGCCACTCAAAACTCACTCTGAACTGCAAGTCTCACGATAGTTCATGGGTTTGCTTTTTTAAAGCCCCAGCTGCCAGATTCATGCATTGCAAAGCAATCTCATCTTTCATTTTAAAAAGTTATATTTCCACTTCTCAAAGCTGTGGAAAGAAGCCTGAAAAGATGAAGTGCCAGTATCCTTAACAGCTCCAAAGAGAGAAGGCAAATAAAAGGAATTCAAAGTACATGGTTTAAGCCAAACTCATAATTTCTTTTTCCCAGGCCTGGCTCATGAATTTTGAGAACTGGCATTTGGAAATGCTGGAAACACAAAACTCTTAATAAGGAACAGGGGGGAGCTACTAAGAAGCTTGAAGAAAGATGTAAGATTTGTTCACTACAGTAAAAACATGAGCATTAAAGAACTGAAGAGGGAGATTTGTTAAAGGCTACCAAAATTCTGGTACTTTCTCACCCAACAATCAGCTCCAGACCCTGATGCCTGAACTGTGCCTCTCTTTGTTACAGTGTATTGCCTTTAATTGTACTTCAGCCTGGTGGCTGGAACGTGACAAACTCATTTTGTTCACTGGGGAAAGTGAGGGGCCTTGTGGGGTTATAGAGAGCCTGATACCTGTTACCAAAACCAAGCAGTCAAACAAATACAGATGGAGGACAAACACAACTTTTGTATTCAGTGTTCGTGGCCTGGTTTATTTTTGCTCTTATCTAGTATCTTTGTGGTGAATGCTGCTATCAGAAAGCCTTTTTTCCTGACTTTAGGAAGTATATTTTTATGATAAAGGAACAATTATGGAATTAATTTGGTTTTTAAACAAGCTTTTCTTAGAGGAGTTTTTCTTTTTTAATGAGCTTGAATAGCAAAAACATTTCATCAAGCTTCTGTTGATGTACTTAAATATGTCCAAATAAATAGCATATTTTCAAGTTAAGTAAATACCCACATACCAAATCTGGATCCTATTTAAGCCCCAAGAAAAACAATAATATTGTCTATCCATGCTGATGAATATGCTATAATGTATTATATATGCTTTGAGATTGCTAGACAAAAAACTACATATGTAACAGAATATAACTGAAATTCAGTCAGACATGTTTTCCATTCCTTAGAAACTGAAAATCCACAGCGTATCTTCAATTCTCCCACTAGGACAAAAATATTTCTTTATTGCCTCTTGCCCATCCACCAGCTGAAGGGAGCTAACTCCACATGCACACTCTTATCTCCATGCAAGCTGTACACTTTGGGGAGCATATGTTGAATAGATTAAACGAGAAAACAAGTAGTTGCAAATATTTTTTGCCTTAAAACATCACAGGCGCTTTTTGATTTAAGATAACCTTGCATTTGAGTAAAGGCAGCACAATTAAAGAGATTTATTAATTTTCATGACAGAAACTGCATTTCATGATCAATTTCAATTTCACTGTAGGTACAAAACTCAACTTTCCTGAAATTGCAATCTGTCTCATTGATAATACAGAGGCAGAGACCTTTACCCAAGGTCTTTCTGTGCAGTGGTGGATATTTATATTCCTAAAATTCCCTGCTTAGACTTTTCAAATAGACTAAGGACAGTAAAGGAATGTGTAAAATTGAGGAGGACACTGCTCACATTGCTGGTGTGATCACACTGTGTGTGTATGCACAGCTGCCCCAGCACTGTGCCCTTCAGATGTGCTGCTGCGTTAGTGCTGAAGCACAACAAAATGCAAAACGTTGAAATGCTTAAGAGGCTTTTAAAGAAAATGCTGTGATAACTTGGCCTGCACAGAGTGGTACTGTGTTTGACTACCTGAATTAGATTTAATCTGGCTCCCCCAGCGGTAATAATAATATAATATGCTGTAAAAAGAAGTCTAAAAATCTTAAATTGGATCTGTATGTTTACTATGAAAGTGGCTTTGTCGGCTGTACATTACAAAATTTTAATATTTTCAGCAGGCAAGCAATACATCTTGTCTAGACACTGGTAAAATTTTCAGACACAAAATTATTTTAAATTCTAAAACAAATAATGCAGACTTCACCCCCACCTCCCCCCACCCCATCCGTAACAGATTGTGGAATGTCATTTACTTTAAATTTGCAGCCAGACATCACATAGCCAGAGAAATTGCCTGTAAGAAAAATAGGCTGACACTTATCACTGCATTCCAGGGGGACCAGGGGGTGATGTCAGCTTTCTCTGTTTCTCCCAGACAATTGAGCTTCCTACAAATCAATAAAAACAAGGTTTATTGGTATGTTTGCTTTATCACACTTGAGCCACTTTCATTGTCCTAGTGACAAAGTCTTCACAAATTGAATCATTAAACACAGTAATTGTGTTTCGAATACATTTTAGAGAGGAGGAAGGGAGGATGTAAAAGATTATTTGCTCCAGTATTTATGGCTGAGGAATTTAGATTTGTAACAGTTTGCCTTACCTATATTTTATTTTTCAATATGGAAAAAGGAGCAGGGGGAGGGGACAGAGGAGGGACCCCAGTAAGTGGAACAAACAGTCGCACTCAAATTCAGCCCAGCAAAGCTTTTAATATTTCGCTGAGCTGATGTTATATAAGGAATTTCTCAACAGCTCCTCGCGCAAAATGTCAAACTTATTTTAAAATTATTTTTGTAAAAATAGATGGTCTTGGAAAAAAAAAAATAAAAAATTGCACCCTGGAGTCGGGATCTAAGGACTGTTACCATCCTGGTGGTTAAAATAATTCCTTCCCGGGTGTTGCTCAGTCCCTTACGCAAGCCTGTAAACTCATTTCGCCCCAGCACTCTTTAAATCTTTGTCGCTCTTTGCATATGTGGTTGTGATTTACATGCCACCCACATTTAAAGAGGTATTGACATTTTCAAGGCGGCTATTTTAGCCCCTGGATTTAAAATGGGATCAATCACACTTTATTTCTTCCCTCAGGAGCCCAGACCTGCGTTTGTCGCACACCCACCTCTATCTCCACAGCCCCAGGGGCGTCTCAAAGCCACACATTTGAATATTTAGCATCCCCCCAGCAATTCCAGCCATGGATTATTGAACCCTGGCAGGGCTGGGCGCCCCGAGCGCTGGGATTGCGGCCTCCCTGCTCTCACAGTTGCTATGCAGGCCGAGCTCGGATGGCAGAGCAAGACAGAGGCACATTTCACAGGAGGATCCAGCATTATCCAGCAAAATGGGCTGTGACTGGCGCTCAGGGGCCACGGGGGCCGCGGGGAGCTCCGTGTCAATGGCATTGTTGGGGCTCAATGGCGCTGACCGGAGCCGGGCAGGGCGAGGTCAGCGCCAGGCCAGGCCCGCGGAGCTCGCACAACTTCCACACGCTCCAGGCCTGCCTTGGGAGTAAAGCGGGGATTGCTCTCGACAATGGCATTTGCTCTTTTGTCTTAGACAGCACCCCTCTGGAGCGGGGAGGGGAAGGGGAGACAGGAGAGGCTCTGTTGCTGGAAAAGCCAGGCTTAGCTGCACCCACACAGCCACGAGTCTGCCTAAAGAGAGCGTGCAGGTGATGTGGGGAGCACTGTCCTTTCCCTGCATGAATCAGGGAACATTTCTCCCTCCCTTCCTTTGATCTTGTTGCATTTTTCTTACTCAATTAGCCTGAAATGGAACACGATCATGCTTCCAGCTGCAGTTTCCTTCGAGCACAGCGGTATCAGACCTTTCCACACATTATACAAATTGCACTTCATCACTGAAAATCAAATCTAGGAGGCAATGATATCCACGTAAAAATACTGTAAGGATGTACAAGTGCTTCCTATCCTGCACTGGCTCCTAAGATGAATGAAGGAATGTCAGACAGCAGCTCTGACTGCTCCAGCAGCCCCCAGTTATTTGGGGCCCTTCACCACATTCCACTGATGCTGCTGGGAGTGACAGCAAGGCAGTGCTTTAGGGAAACCCAGCAAAGCACACTTAGTGCCCAGCACAGATCTCCAGATAGGGTGTTTGCAGACTCAATCCTATCTTGGCCAGCAGCAGAACTATATCTGTGTCCTGATGTTCGACAGGGATTAATTCAGGCTTCCTTCATCTCACACAGAAACAAGTCTTGTACGGGCCCTGTCAGAGATTTGTTTTAAAGACAGTAAATGGTTAGTGATCCACTTTGAACCTGCCAATTAAGGGTAGACAGGATCAATGGACTTGCTTGGCAACACTTCTCCCTGTCCCTTTCTGAGGTAGTTGTTGAGGCAGGAAAAAGCTCCTGCTGTGCATAGAGAAAATATTCTCCAGGGGCTCCCCTTCAACTGTAAGGCAGAGCATCCTCCAGCCCACCCTGCTTCCACAGAAAGCTGCTCCTGCAGCCACCAACTGCAACCCAGTGGTGATCCTGCAGTGCCAGTGATTCTGTTCCCCCTTTGCTATTCACAGCAATGCCACCCATGGGAACTAACTATGATGAAAGACTTCTTGAAACTTAGAGGGGAAGGATATACACACATGGTTCATGTGTGTGAAAAAAGTCACCTACATCTGGGTCATTTCCTTCCCTCAAACCATGCAAGCCAAACTTGGCTCACAACACACACATGGGCTCACTGATGGCTACACCTCATTTTAAAATGATCCTTGTGCAAATTGGCTCCCTTGGCTGCATTATACACCATTTATCTTGGAGAAGGTCTGCTCCAAAAGGAGAGTCTGGGTTTGGTGAGTCTGTCAGTGACGGCTCTATTTCCCAGTATATATTTACACTACCATCAGACTTGGTGAGTGGGTTTGCTGTCAAACTCGCGAAGCACAAACCTGACAGTTTGGTTTGAAGTTCCCTTCCCCACACTCAGGTCGCACGAGAACACTGAATAGATGCATTTGCTATAGGTTATAGCAATCCTGACAGTAGTGAATGAATGATTGCTCCTAAAAAGTACAGCTTGTTCTGACATTATCGCTCCATTGCATTCTAAAAGTGGCTAAACCAGAGACATCCTTCCCCGTCTCTCCCCACTCCGCTGCCATTCAGCATCTCTTCTGGTTCAGCAGTCTGCATTTCCACACTGATGTGAAGGGGCTATGGATTTACACCAGTGGGACATGATGCCCAATGGTAACATTTACAGCATAACAACCATTTATTTTTCCAGAGAAGTGTTTAGCTTACTGATGAAAGAAAAAGTATTCTACCCTCTTGTGTGTCTAAGTAGTCAACATCCCTAGTGAAATGAATAAAATTCTCATAATCTGTTCCACTGGAGCCTATTTCTGTTACAACTGAAAGCAGGAAATGTTGCTGCAGACTTCCATGGGAGCAGCCTTTGCCTCATGAAGAAGAATTGGTTAAATGTTGCATAATTTAGTAACTCCTGACTTAACAAAACTCCGAGACACGCTCCCCAAGAAAGCTACACTGTTTGTAGCTGGGAACAGCCTGGCTGGATCAGCAGCACTGGAAGCAATGAAAGGCTCTAAAACACAGATATGAAAAATGATTAACTGACTTCATATGACTATTTGTGCTTAAAATTAGGGCAGGCACTCAAGAACTCTGCTGAATCAGGGCCTTGATTATTGGTACCAGTAATGAATGCAGACATTTGGGAAGGTATGTTTCATTGCTGCCATCATGTTTTATTTTTGGAGATGTTACAGAAGGATATCAAGAAGATATAAAACAAGTAATTAAATTCCTGTTTTGTGTAATGCAGAGCAAATATTTGCTTCAAGTTTTATGGGCATCTTGCAAATCAAAATCATAAAGGCAGATGAGCTTTTGTTTAAAAAAGGCACACTGATGGCTCAGCAGAAAATAAGAAGAGTTTGTTTTTGGAAGAAAAAAAACCCTGACATGAACCACAAATACATTTCATTAAGCGACACTAATAGGGGTTGTCAGGTGCCTTCAGTAACAGCAAACATCCTCTCATGTCTCAAGTTTGTGTGGAAGTCAAGAGCACAGACTTAGCTCAGATAAGATATTTGATTTGTGTTTGCTCAGGAAAATGCTCTGACAGCTTAGCTAAAAGGAATTTATATCGAATTGGAGTAAAACTTGGAGTAGATAACAGCCAAGAGAATACCGGGGCTGGGCTGGACCCAGCATTACACAATGGAAACAAGCTGGAGAACAAGTTACGGGGGAATATTTACTGGAGCACATTCTGTCTTTCTTTATTTCTTTCTTTCTCACATGGACCTTGCAGAAAGTGAAATTCAAAATGCCAAAACTTCCTGGTTTGGACACAGTAAAAAAATCAGTTTCCAAAGAGTACAGTCCTATCATTTTCTTTCTTTTAATTTTATTCTTGTTAACATTTTCTTACTCCTCTAAAACCTGCCTTGAGTTTGACCTAGTCAGAAATCAAAGGAATACAAAAAAGTTATTACAGCTTTCAAAACTATTTTCATGTTTAGGGGAGGGAGGAAGGACAGACAAATACTTGGGTGCTGGAAGGACCAGAATTTGAAGCATTATCACTTTACCCTCCTCTCTCAGCTGAGCTCCCTGTCCATAATATAACTCCATGGTGAGGCCTTTCTGGCAGGAGAAGGGAGGGCAGCCTGTGGTGGAGGTGTCTGGGTTTCCAGGTGTGCGGCAATCCAGCCACAGAGAATTCTAGAAGCACAAATTGAGAGCTTTCAAATCCCCTTTAAGCACTCCAGGCATTCCTGGATTTAAATATTTTCACACTTTAGAGAAAATATTTCATTTAGGTCGATCTGCTCCTATATCCATTAACCCCATAACATTTTATAAAATAAGGTAATTACTGCAAAAATTGCTTTTACTTGCTCTACTTCAGACTATGTCCACACTAGATTTTCCCCTCTCTGCTGACGTTCCCAAAGCAGAAAGTTGGTATTTATGTGATTTTGATGTTTAACATACAGTTAGGTGCACAAGAAAGATTCCACAAGCATCGAATTCTTTTCCTCAGATAAATTAAGCCTGTGGTGGAGTAAAACACATCCCCTCTTTGCCTCTGAATTCAGCACTATAAATGACAAAGAGAAAAGGTGAGGTCTGTAAGAGCCAGTGTTTTTATCAGGGCAGCTAATGCAGATGAAAACAAGGAAATAAAACAAACTAATATATTTTCTGCTGGTTTTTTTCACAGGGAGGGTTGAAATGATGAAGTAGCCTAAGTGATGCACAGGGCAGATGTGGATTTACAGCTGAAGCACCTCATTCACCTGGCTGCATGGGCTGCTCTGCCACCACTGCATTACAAACCCGGCCTGCTGCAGATTCCCTCTCACACATCACAGCACCACGGAGTAACAAATCTGGCCATTAAACATCCTCCCACTAGCACAGGAAATACTCTGCTGTCCCCATGGAGTAGGTAAGACAGACTCTCTGCCATAATGTCTTTCAGCATATGGTCAATGGACAGAATTTGGGAGAGTTCCAAAGAAATTTGTACTTCCCCGGCTTTTGCCATTTGTAACACCGTAGTACTGTGCCCTGGGGGTAAATAATCAGCCCCATTTTCCTAATGAGGAAATTCATCCAAGGTCATATGCTAAGTCAGTGGCACTGCAAGCCATGAAATTCAGGTCATGGGCAGGAATTACCTCTGCTGTCTCTGCAGCTTAATTGCATTTTAGAAACTACATTTATTTGGTATGATAATACACCAGCACCTGTTGGAACAAGACAGAACAAGAACAGCAGCCAAAAAGAGGCAGAAATATGTCAAAGAACTGTGGTAAATGGTAGTAACTAATAGGAACTATAATGAGCCTCAGGAATTAGTAGCTAAGAATATTTCTGGAAAAGAGTATTATGGCAAAATATTACTGATCAAAGCCTTTAGACTCTAATCCTGCCAGTGTTTTCTTCTATGTAGAATCATCTTAGAGGAGTCTCAGCAAATTCAGTTTAGTCCCAAATTATAAGGTTATAAGTAGTCTTTCAAAACTCTTTCCAAACTAGTCTAATTAGACCAGTTCCAACTGTGAGGTTACCAGAGGGGTAAGTGGTCCTGAGTCAAGACAAGAATTGGTTTTGTGTAAAAACCAGCCATTCCTTCTTCTTATTTGACTTTCTTTGCACTTGTCATGGATACTAAAACTTTACTGTGAATGTTATCTTATTAGTCTTAAATTATACAGAACTTTTCCACTGTCTTTTCATGTACGGATACCCAAATTCTGTTTTTCTCAGTGCTCACTTTGTGAAAGCATCTAACACCAAGAATGAAATGTATTATAAATCCAGGATCAAATTCACAGAAATGAGGTGGGAAATGGTACTATCAATATCAGCAAATCTAGTGCTGATATCTAGGGCTTCCACTCAAAAGGTGGAAGATTTTTAAAGGTGGCATCTGGGTGGATGTTTGCCCTCCAAATAAATGGCATTATCATTTGAACTATGTCAGAAAAACAGCTAAATATATACTAGATTAATGATGCCTAAGTGAGTTATTGAAAAATATTGAAAAGTAAGTCCTGAAAGTTCTTTACCCTCACAGATCAGGCATATTCAATATCAGAGCTACTCACTAGTTTAAATGGATTTTGCTGCTCTCACAGAATCTACTTACTTTGCAGAATGTAATTTAGCTGAACGTTTGTCTGGGAGCTGAGTTTATTTTCTGGAATTACTATTTTTGTATCCTAATGGGGAAACACCCCTCCTCAGCCAAAAACAGAACCCAGCAACCCACATTTTTTGTGTTTAGCTACAAGTAGGCCACACTTCTGAGCTTCCCACCACGTCCTGGTTCTGGTGCCTGGAATGATCCTTTAGGCTGCAGGTACAGCTACATTTAGCTCCTGACCCCTCTGTACTCAGAGTCTTGGTTTATTAATACACCCATTCTTCTCGTTCCCGCTGGCCTTATTGATTTCCCTTTACTGTGAAATACTGAGGTTATTTTCAAACCTGTCTTACACCAAAACACTTAACTTTTCCCACTTGCACTGTACTGTGACAGACCTGCAAGTGTGAGATACGAATTAAAAATCAAACCCAAAAGATGGACTGCACTAAAAAACAGAGAAGAGCAAAGCTCTCATTATACAATGCTTTTCCTGAAGAAAACTTTTAGAGCAGGGTACATGCTAAGTCCATTTTCCAGCTCTTCCTCTCTCTTGCTTGTGACAACAGGCTTAGGTAGACGAATACTAAGTTTGTTAGAAGCAGCACCCACAACCAGAGTAGTTTGATGGGAATAAGATTTTGTTTGTTACTGGAAAGGGAAGCGATGAGAGGCAAACCACAGGAATAAAACCAGGCACCAGATGCTTGAACCTGGAGGTTCAGCTCATGGTAACACCCTGTCCAACTGCAAAACTGCCTTTGAACAGAATTAAATCCTACTCAGTCCAAAATGAAGACAAGACAAAACCATGAAGGCCCTGTACCCAACTCAAAACTTTCTGGGTTTCTATGTGGATTTGATAAATTCCAAGCTTCCCTGAAAGTGATTACACTACCAAGTGTAATCAGGTTTAACTGATATCCTTGTGCTGATGTTAGAGGGATTTTGAAAGTGACCTTTTTCTCAGGAAAGAACACTTGTCAGGCTTTTAGGATCCATGTGCACTTGGAAAATTGTTATCACAGTTGCAAAAATGTCATTGTTCTTGAAATAACAGGTATGTTCCATGGAATTTCTCCTTGGTACTATAGATCACTGCTGCAGGAGGCCTCTAAGCTGAAATGCCATTGCTAGTTTTATTGCCTGTTTTAAGTAGAATTTCACAGAACTCTCTGTTCTAGATATATCCCACCTGCTGGTATATTTTTGTTCCTAATGATGGGAAGACTTGCAGCACATTAACCTTCCAGAGGAAAAGTATTTCATCTTTCTGTACCACATCAGCAACAAGTCTTGTGACTTACATAATTTCTCTATCAAAAAGAAGTAAAAGCAGTGGTATGGATTTTAAAAGGTGGAATAATTGCAATAGAGCCACTATTGTTACCATCACAAGACATTTGTATCAATAAATGTCACTTAAACATGGAATGCTAATGGATTAATTGTGATTAAAGTTATTCCATTCCTTGGAATACTCACAATATTGTACTGATTTCTCATCCACCTGCATTAAAACTGTGCTCAAACCCCTGTTCCCAACTCACAGGCTGCTGCAGTCCTGCCCAGCAGTGGGATTCAGCCCTGGACATCAGGATAACAGCTTGGATCTGCTCCCCAAGAGCTCTGATCCTGCAGCAGGATCCTCCCTCTGCAGGGGCTGCGTGCTCAGAGCCTGGGAGCGCTGGCTGTGGGCTGGAATGCCATGACTTCATCCCCGAGCAGAGGATACTGCAGCATCCTCAGAGCCCAGCAAACTGCAGAGCTCATTCAGCATCTTTATTAAATGCAGCCATTTATTTTATTTATTTTCAGAGTTACCAGTTGCTTTTTTCTTTTCAGTTGACATGTTTGTGTCTGCAATTCTTTACTGTGGTTGCAGATGGAGGCTGGAAGCTCGGACCCCTGGGCTCTCCCTGCTGTGCCTCTGTCTGGCTGGCTATTTATATCCTTTCTCTCACTAAATTGCAGAAGTGTTGAGAGTTTTGCAACTACATTTTGGGGACAGAACCCTGAAATGTTTACTGACAGACAAAATTTGAGTGAGTTAGAGGTATTTTTTTGTTTCAACAGGAGTATATATGAAAATAATTTTAAAAGCCTAAAATTATTTTTATCAAGTTTTAAGGTGCCTTTCATTCTATTAAGTAGTAAATTTTCAGAGGAAAACCTTGCTATTTTCCTGCTCTGTTAGAACAGTCACTAAACCCGTGTCTACCAGTCCAGGGGACATAACCCACAGGGCTTGCAACTACTTTCCATACTGCTGTGTAAGGAGAAAACTTAAATATAAGAGAAACTGAGGACACTCTGCAGTTAAAATTCTTTAATTCTGCACCATCCCCACCACACCTCCCATTGTAACTGCTGTATCCATAATCAGAGAGTTTATTTTCCTTAGCTCCACTTTGATATTATTCAAATCTAAAGAAATCTGAAGTTTTAAGTAACAGAGAGGACAAATTGTGCTTTCAGAGAAAGGGAGTTGGGACTCCTGCTTGAACAGATGTTAAGAATGTTTCTGAGTGTGCTAGACTCATTTACGAGTCTCTTTCACACATTTGAATCTTGGGGACATCAGCAGTTTGTTCAATATTTTCAGCCTCCATCCTAAATGCCACACTGGGAAATGAGAGGAGGGGGGGGGAAAAAAAGAGAGAGAGAAAAAGAAAAAAAAAAAAGGAAAAAAACCACACACACACACACATAGAGCTAATCTTCCATCAGTATGACAAACTGCAAGCAAGAATCACAGCAAAATAGTCAAGCCAGACAGTTGGTAAGATAGAATCAGGCTGGAAAAATAGTGCAAGATGATTTTAACAGACAGATGAAAGTAGTCACCTTCTGGACTGTGCTCCTGGGGCGAGTTTGCAAACATAAGGTTCTCCCTTCCGAGGGAGGATGGAAGTGTCACTGGCTCAGCACTGCTGAGACTGTCTGTGGTCTCTGCAGACATGACGTAAAGAGCAGCCTGAGCAGCACCTCGAGCTCTGATTTTCCTTTCTCCCAGCAGATTTCAGTCACCTTTAGCAATGCACTCTGGGTTCCTGGGCTGGAGATAGAGCAGGAAGAGAAAGCATCCTTTTATACCAAGTTAATAGAGGGCACAGAAGCGTGGGGGCTCAGCTGTGTTCAGAACAGTGATGCAAAAAAATAATTAATAACAGGACACCAGTTTTGAATCAAAAGAATGATTGGCTTTGGCAGATGATAAAACTCAGCCACTTGAGTCTCTCCAAAGCCCACTGATGGGCACAACTCTAGGAATGGACTAGCCAAGCAATAAAGTTTTCCTCTTGTTAAAAATACCAAAAGGAAGGAAGAGAGGTCTCTATGGAGGCTGTAGTTTTGCAAGACTTCATTGCTTTTCTGTTCATCTTTTCTTCTCTCCTTTATTGCTACAAGTAGTTAGACTTGTAAAATGTTTAATATTAGCAGTTATTATGGAATTCCTCATCAGATTACTATAGATCCCAAAAGACCAGATGCACTTTGATGTTTCCACTGAGCAGACCACAAGCCATCAGCACTATCAGTCTCTCTTTATGCTTTGCAGGGTTCTGTGCCTCAGCAGAAAGAAAAGTTCTCTGAGATTCAGAAAGCCCAAGCACCATTCTTGGTTCTAGGCAGCTACTGACCTGCCATATCCTTTTGAAAACGTCCCTTCCTTCATCCTTGCTTTGTTTTCCTTCTCACATTTGGTGTGTTTTGTTTCTAGAATAAAGTTCTCTGGGGCAGGTATTTCTCCACCCATGTTCCTCTAGAAATGAGAGTTTAACTATGCTTCTGTACTGAGCTAATGAAGAATCAGTTTTGTCAAGCATCCTTCTTTCCTCTCCTTCCATTATAAAGTCTTCTGGTTTATACTAGGACACTAATAAAAGTCTCCTGCCACTGCTAATTTCAGAAGGCTGAAGCTGGTGCACACAAGGGACACTATCAGATAATCTGCTCTCCCTCCTACATCGACAAAATATAACACAAGTTTTATTTGTGTGTGATTTCCTGTTTTCAGCTGGAAGCATTTCACCAAATTTAAAACACACACCAGATGAACTTCCACAAATATTTTTGTTTGGGTAGAAGGGTTCTTGTCCCTGGTGATTTTCCATCCTACTTTGAGGGCCAGCCTTTGAGCAGTATATTATCAGTGACAAGGCACAGTGGTTGTGGATAATGGGGCCAATTTTGCTCTCAGGCAACCCCAGTGACTTCATTGTCTGGTCTATCTGATGAGAGGGTAGAGGCTGGTAGAATGACTCATCAAGAAAAAAAAGAAATGGGAAAAAAGCAAAGGCAGCCAAGTAAAGACACAAGGCTGTCTCCTAAGGATAATTTAAATAGCAAGAAAGCTTCAAAATGAAGCAAGGAACCAGAAATCTCTGCAGAATGGGGCTCAACAAAGAGCTGTGATCCACAGTGTGCAGCCGAGGGTTATTTAGCTTTGGCTTTTTTGTTTGTTTGTTTTGGTGGGGGGGGGGGGGGGGGGCGGTGTCCATCTCTTTTTGGCTTTTCTTTCAATAAAGGCAGTCTCCTCTTTCTTGTTCCCAAAGAGCCAGTTTCTCCTCTTTCATCTGAGCATCCAGGCCAGGAAAAGGGAGCTGCATTTAGCCCCCCTTCTGTGCATGTTAACTTGGGGCAATAGCGACTCTTCAGTCACTGCCTTTGTCAGATCCGAGCTCTTAAACGGCTGCTTCATGACCAGCAGGGCAGGGGGGATTCTGCCCCTCTGGCCCCTCAGGTGAGACCCCACCTGCAGAGCTGCCCCAGCCTCCAGCACAGGGAGGAGCTGGAGCTGCTGGAGAGAGTCCAGAGGAGGCACCAGGATGAGCAGAGGGATGGAGCAGCTCTGCTGGGAGGAAAGGCTGGGAGAGCTGAGATTGTTCAGCCTGGAGAGGAGATTTGGGGTGACCTCATTTTAGCCTTGCAGGGCCTGAAGGAGCCAACAGGAAAGATGGAGAGAGACAATTTCCAGGGGCCTGGAGTGACAGGACAATAGGGAATAGCTTCAAACTGAAAGTGAGGAAGTTTATATTAGATATTAGGGAGAAATTGCTCCCTGTGAGGGTGAGGAGGCTCTGGCACAGGGTGCCCAGAGAAGCTGTGGCTGCCCCTGGATCCCTGGAAGTGCTCAAGGCCAGGCTGGACAGGGCTTGGAGCAACCTGGGATAGTGGAAGGTGTCCCTGCCCAGGGCAAGTGGAACAACATGAGCTTTAAGGGCTTTTTCAACCCAAACTATTCCATGATTCTATATAATGATTCTCTTCTATTATTACTTCATTCTCAGAAAACAGAAGGCCCCAAACAAGGTCAGGATCCCTCCTGCAATGCACTCTGCAAACCCCTGCTGGGAGAGAGCCCCAGTTCCTAAAGCATTTAAATAGATACATCAATGAAACACAGAGGAAAAACCAGAGGAATAAAATGGCTCACAGCCAAATTTACTGAGCAAGACATTTAAATTCCCAGTGCTCCTGCCCAGTGGACTTGGTTCCAGCTCCTCCTGCAGAGGTACATGGCAACCTGGTGGGAGAAGCAGCCCAGGATAAACTATTCTGCCTGTCTCTAAAAACATTTTAAAATGTCTTTAGCCAGAGCTGGCTGGGAGTTGTCTGGTCACTAGAATCAGCAAAAAACTTAGGGAGAAAACGGCAATATTTTTCCCCTGAGACTGGGAAAAATTCTGCAAGTCTTACATTTTCTTAGCTCATCCTACTGCATCTATTTACTCAACTCAGGAAGATTTGAAGGAACATGAGTAAAGGACTGGAAAATTACACTGAAAAAGAATCAAAGCAATTAAGCATCAGGAGAGCCAACACCACAAGCAACAACAACAAAAAAAGGGAAAAATACTTGTGGGTACTTAGACTGATTCTAATTAATGTTTCAGTTTCTAAAAACATTCCCAAGCTAAAAGTTTCTAATATTACCTCAGGCCCACTTAAAATTTTTACAGTACCTTTATAAAATCCTAAAAATCAAGATTTTTAATGGGATTAGGAGTCAGAACAGAGACAACACTGCTGAAAGATCGACAACAGAACATTCATAGTCTCAAAGTATCCGAGAAGTCGTGCTCTAATGTACGAGATGCTTGAGAACATACTGCTGGTATTCTGGAGTTATTTAGATAATGTTCTGATTGTGGCTTGAAGTCAGTAATAACAAGCCATATGTTCGCTTTTTCTGAAAAATTATTCTTTATTAATTCTATCAATAGTTACCCTGTGAATTTCAAGGCAAAAAGCATATAATTTGTGCCTATGGCATTTGAATAAATTCCAGTTTACTTTAAAGGTCAGATAATACTATAAGGTCTCCTCAGAAGATTTCTTACTATAAATCTATTGGATACATCTCCAAACTTTATTCCATTTATTATTTTATGCATCAGTAATAGATACATAAATCTGCCTTGATTTAACTTGAACAAAGATTTGCCTCTACAGAATCCTCCTCAAAAAGGAGAGAAAATAGTACATGAAACTCTCAGCTCCTGCCAACCCAATTCCTTATCCACTGGTTTTAGATGGAATATCTCAATTAATGAAGCTGGAAGTCCAGCTGCCCATTACCTTGGCTTTCATATGCAGATAAAATCATCCAAAAGGATGAAGAGAATCTATCCCAACATCTGAGAACCCAAGCACCTGGATTTGGTTTGGCCATACTGCCAGTTTGGGGACATAAAATCATGATAGCACATGCAGGGGATTTTTCCACATTTCCAACCAATTTATGTTGAGAGAGGACCACGTTAAGTGGTTTGACATATTTTATCTCATCCTCAAACCAGAATTCTTTTACAGATAAGTAGATTCAGTTTGAAACTCAGTCCTTTTATTTAGAACAAAACCCAACAACAAAAAACCCAAATAAAAATGCAGCACTTGGTGATAATCTTTCTCTAATCATCAAGGACACTTACTGTTTGAAAAATCTTGCATACCCAAAGTAATGATCCATGTAGGACAGAAGCCCCAATGTTCTCAGCACTGTAAAAGACAATGCTTAACAAATAATAATAGTTATTACTAACTCTTATGCACCACTGCACTTTCTAATACTGCCTTGAAGTGAAAAGGACACAATGATGTGATAAGAAAAGCTGTTTCCAGGCTACTTCCCTCTCTAATGGAATCCCCAAAATCCAGAAATATTAGACAAAACCTTGTTTGTGGACATTTCCTATTTGTTTCTCACTAAATTAATTTAAAATTTGTTTCAGAGACGTAACCCCTCACATTAATCTGACTCACAGAGTACACTGTGTGCCAAGCAGGACTGTCACACTGGAGATTCCCCTTCATTCCAAATCCCCAAGGACAAGGGTAGTGAGGCAACATGGGGAAACCACAGCTTTGTTCTTTATTGTGGCAGCCAGGTACCAGAACACAAGACTTCATTATTTACAGGACAGCAAAGAGCTTTCATTCAGTGGGTGAATGAAAATCCTCACAAAGCATTCAGGATGCAGGAAAACCAAGTGCATCTGTTCTACCAGCACAGACATTTAGTTATTGAGCTATTGGGTACCTTCTAACAGATTGGGGGAGTAAAATCTGTATCAGCTCCACATGAAAGCAGCAGGTACAGCCAGCGCTGTGGTCTCTCACAGGGAGCATCCCTGGTCCTGAGGAGGAGCAGGGAATGTGGTGAGGCTGCTCCAGACTCAGCTGCTTCCTGCACAGACACACAGACATGGCGGGACAGGCAGCAGAGGGGCAGCAATTGCTGGGATCACAGTAACACTGTGCAGTCACAGGGACAGGACACGTCACCCACAAGGGACAGTGACAGTAACGAGGGCCGAGCGCCGGCACTGGGGATGGAAATCCAAGGAGCCACGCGCTTGGCAGCACACGGGAGCAGGGTGCAGATTAGCTGCAAGGTCAAATAAACATCATAAAACATTGCCTAAGCTGTCAACTAAAGAACAAACAAGCTCATCATAATTATACAAGATAATTGTTATCTGCTGGGTGTTAATTAGATACATTTTATCAGAGCTGTTGTCACTGAATGGAGAGTAAAACTGGTCAACTGGCTTTTTTTAATTGAAATTATTTCATAACTAGTTTTGTTCTTCCTCCAGATAGACTAACATCCTGTTTTCCCCAGGTATGGTTTCTTAACTGTACTCCTAAGAAGCTTTAAATTTTCAAAATAAAGTTACATTCCTGTGTAACTAAGCTGTGCAAAGAAAGATATAAAAATAAAAATTCTAAGCAGTAAAATGGAAATAAAAATAACTTTTCCCTATACAGCTTCAAAAAATACAATGTCCTATTTAATTAATTTTAATTTAAATGAAAATCACAACACAATCCAAATGATAAATAAGGACTAAAATGCCTGAGAGATTGGCATGCAGGTATTGAGCAATGCAGGGGTAGATGTGGCCCAATATGCAAGACAAACACTTTCCTGAAGGGTTCCTCACTGCAGGAGACAGGCTTTGGATGATGCAGGCGAGGGAGACAGGATGGTCTGACAGCCCTGCACACAAAGGCTGCAGCCTCCCAGCATCCACTCCTTCTCCTGAGAGCAAGGATGTGAAACCACCTCAGAGGCACAAGGACAGAGTAAAAGCTGGAAAACACACACACACGTAGAAGTTCTGATCAACGCCTGTTTCATGAAGTATCAGGTTGAAATAAAAGTAATGGGAGAAAGAGAGGAAGAATATTACAGTGTCACACACTGGCTTCCCTCCATGCTCAATTCCTTTCCATCCTCAGAATTCACTGTTTATCTCTCCAGGAAACAGTTGCCCTAATGTATCACTTTCTGGTGAGAAAAGACAAATGCCCAATATTTATTCAATCAATAGAAATATCAAAACTTTCAGCCATCGGGGCAGGGGCCCTTTGTTCTCTATTTGTACATCACCAAATATAACAGGAACTTCCCAGCACTATTGTGTGGAGCAGCAGCAATATAAAGGAGGGTCAGTAGGCCAGCAGAAATACCAACCTACTTCATTTCAGGATTGATTCATTATGAAGATAACTGACATTTACTTCATAAGATAAAGAGCTTGATATAATTTGTATTGGTTTTAGCAAGAAAATACCAGAATTTTTTTAGGAGAACAGTGGCACAAAGGTTTACCACACACAGCCTAAAATAGTGTGAGAAAGGAACTGACTTCAGCTTGAATAATAGTCATTAACTCAAAACACTGGAAAATGCATTCCTTGTAAGAACAGAGCCACTGGAGCCTTGCCCAGTCCTAAACAAAGAGTAGCAGTTCACAGCTGTAGGGGACATACTGTGGGTGTACACTAAGCTAAGGTTCAAAATATACTTGTGGTCTGCAGCAAACCTGGGGATTCCAGGGGCTGTTGTGAAATGACATTTCAGGTTGCCTTCATTCCTCTCCTTGATAACAACATTTCTCTGGAGTTCTTTTATCATCTCTGCTTAAGTTACTGAGCAGTCGCATGATTCAGCTTTATACTGAAAAAAATTAGGAATGAAGATCTTCCAGGGCTACATATGCATGAAAGAGTATGTGAACTCAAAGAGTATTTCAAGCAACAGGGAGCATTTTCATAGCAAAAAGTGTTGTGGACAAATTCCAAAAAGTGCTCCTCCAATGCAGTAACAAAGTTCAACCTGACTTGTGTGTGCAGGTAATTGATATTATTAACACAAACAGAAAATTTGAGGTCACTACTGGCAAGCAGTATAAAAATCAGGTTTGTTTTCTATGAACACTGAAAAGGAATTACAAGAAAGGAAAACTGAACAAAGATCAAGTTAAATATTTAATATATACATGTATATTTAATATTCATCTAACAATGCCTCATTCATAGCTTATGCAACACAAATGTATCACAGGTTGAAGACATTTCCTCTTGTTTCACAAGTTAAACATTATAATACAATGTCCTTTCTTCCTCCTTCCTTCGTTAAATGTCTGTGTTATTGGTAGCAGCAGATACAGCTCATACTCAGGTGAAGAGCTGAGACCTTTCATATCTACAGAGTTAACTCAGAAAAAGTAGGTAAGGACTTGGGGTAGAGACTATAAATCCTTTGAGCTGTGCAGAACCAGACCCAAAGCTTAAGTGAAGATAATGGCATGATCCAAAGATTATTGAAAGCAATGAGAACCTTTCTCCTGCTGGATATTGAGAGATTTTGCATCAGCAAGATGAGAAGCAGCCAGACATTCAGATTAAAAAACTAATCTGGAGAGCAGACAGCAGAGGAGGGGACAGAAATAACAGCCAGCAGAACCTATTACCTTTCCAGATTCTTTACAAGTTTGGTCTAAAACAGAATTGCTCCTTCACACTTGGGCTTCTTGCCAAAGGAGATTTTCAAAGCTATTTGAGATAAGAGGCAGCAGGCATCTATCACAGGGCACCTGGATCTGCCCTGGGATGAGTCACTGCTGACGAGGCTGAGCACGGTCACTGACGGGAGGTGCCACAAGAATGGAGGAAGCCAAAGCCACCACTGGTGCCTCTGCCTCCCCTCCTCAGAGTTCCTCTGGGAGCTCTGCTTCTGGTGGTCCAGTCTTCCAGAAGAGCGAAACTGAAAAATGTCCTTTCTCCTGAAACGGCCACGTTTGGCACTAGAAATATCTCTGGCACATCTCTCAGTGTCAGGCAACACCTCCCATGAAAGCCACTGAGCTCTGCAAAGGCAGCTGAAGGGTTTCCACCTTCTCCACAGAGAATGGTACATTCCAGGGAGATGGGTGGACTCTCTCAGGAGACTATTTTGTGTGCAAAAAATACTTTGAGAGCCAATCTGGAAGACATTCTGTATTTTTATATCACAGTTGGAATAATGCAGGCAACTGGATTAAATTCTTTATAGCAGGGGACCCTAAAGTGTTTTAGCAGCAACAGTTTTGTCCCTTTTTCTTCTCCTATTTAAAACTCCTGACTTAAATGCCATCTCTTTAACCCACTCAAGAAAAGATCAGCTGTTCTGCTGTCCTGAGAATATACCTAGGCAACAGATTTCTGGAAATTCTGCAGCATTGTAATTTCTAACCAGAAACCCAAGAATATGCAAAGACAGAAACAAACACTTGAGCTCCAGAGATCACTTGGAGACCCTGACATTTACAGAAGAGGGAAGATACAGCTGTAACCACCAGTTCTGAAGGCAGCATCAGGGAAATCAATAGCAGACATAAGATGCCACCTTAGCACTGCATATACTGCAACAATGAAAAATCACCCATTTAGTGCTGATGGAAACCATTGCAACCTAAACTGTATAAATGTTGCTGGTTTTCTGCTAATTCAATAGCAGCGAATTTTTCACATCTGTGACACACACAGGATACCAAACCCTTCCCAGAGATGCTGTGAGTGGAAATCTGAATTATCGTTTGCCTGCACAGGGCTTGGAGCACCTTCACTGTCCTGCTACTCCAGTTGAATTTCTCCTTTCTCAGTAGCTGGTGAGCTCCTAGAAAAGCAGCTCCAGTGCCTTTCTTTAAGGAAGAGAAACCCAGTGGGTTGGTATCAAACCCAGCCAGACTGGGACAGGTACAGAGCACCTCGAGGAGAGCAGAGAGGAGATCTGGAGAGTGTCACACCCAGTCTGTGCTTCCCTAGTTGGTGAATAAGACCCAGAACTGGCTTAACAAATGATGTAAGGGTTATTCTTGTCTTCTGAAATTGGGACTGTTGCAGGTTAAGTTTTACATGTAACACTTCAGTCCACCTGTGCAGTGCTGTTAATTTTTTTCCATTGGATGTTTAACATAACACCTACCTCATGCTCCACTAATTATGATTTCATTCACGCCATTGCCTTCCTATTCATCAGCATTGGTGGCCATTAATGTAACCTTTAGCATGACCATGCTGTAATTAGGTAACTGCTGTTATTTTGGAGTGCTACTGGAAGGCTTCCCCACACAGAACTTCTTTTTGCTGCAGGACAATGGCAGTGACCTGCAGAAGGACTGGCTGATGAGAAGGTGACTCAGCCTCTTTACAGTTTACAGACTAAGTTTACAGATTTAATTGAACATTTGTACAAAATAGAAGAATTCAGTGCATTGTACAATAGATATTGTTTAGTCTAGTGCACTGATTTATGCTCAAGTGGGAGAAAAATCTACATTTTGCCTTCTCTATTAGGCCCTCCGAAATACTGCCAAGAACTACTTCTTGGAATAAAAATGAACATTTGTTCTCATGTTTGCAATTTTTTTTTATTCCTTTCACTAGAAAATCATCTGACTATTTTATTTAATTCTTTGTTCTATTTTTAGGAGCACTGACAGAAAATTCAAATCATGTAAATATTTCTCCAACTCTTCTCCTCATTATATTTGCTTTGGGAATGATTTGTCTTATTGTCTTTATGACTCTTTCTCCATTTCTTCATAAAAGCTACAATTAAGCAGGCATAGAATAATAAAAAAAGGCAAGAAACCAAACCAAAAGGCCCATATGGCTAAAATTGAAAACTGAATGCCATGAACCAGGCGAATTCGAAGAGCTCCTGACCAGACCAGTGATTTCAGTATGTTTGCATATGCCAAACAATCCAGAAGAGGAAAAATGAAGAAAATCCAGTCATGGGAAATACAATAGCAGAAAAGGGATAAAGCTTTTGAATAAAGAATTTAATACATCCAGTTATCCAGTTCTGCTCCCTCTCCCTTATCCAGAACCAAGGCCCATTCAGATATTCTGCATACGAAATGGCCTTTGCAGTTATTTTGAACAAGTCTGCAGAATTCTAAGGACTATAAAACATTTTCCATATTGGGTGTTTACTGTCTCCAGGGTTTCTCCTTTGCCTGATAAAAACATCATTAAGAAACTTTTCACTGATGGTGTACTGGCACACACAGGGCATGAGTCAGTGCAAAGGATGTGCAGAAATGAAGAAATTAAGTAGACAGAAAACTCCAGGTTCCTCCCCTCTCAGCCCATAGTCCCACGAACACAAATGTTCAGCGAGCAGAATCTATAGAGAATATTTATATGCTAAGTTGTAATATTTTTTCTTCTCTACAAATCATAAAATATCTGCCTCAAAACATAATGCAGAGTATATAGTTTAAATAAATATGTTTATAAGTACATATATTTCATTTGCAATGAAAAGGAAGAAGTAACAACAAGGTTGTGTGTGCTGCTACAAAAGAGAGATTTAAATTAATTCATTTTCTAAATCTAGAGCCCAGGAAAATATCTGAATAACACAGCAACAACTTTTGGATGATCCATTGATGGATTCAAGGTGCAAAATTGGTATTTGAGTCATCATGTCCAAAAAAATCACATCTGAGGTATTTGGAGATTTGAGCCTCATTTAGGGTCTCCCAGGTGGGAGCAATCCCAAATTTCAGTCAGCTATTCCACTGGCCTATCAGCACCCCTGAACTACCCTTATTGAGGCAGTTAATGTGTATACAAGCACGTTCCTCACTGTAACTGAGCGTTTTTGTGAGATAAAGACAGATTAGAACATTGTACAACTTCCTCACTTGAGTTTTGTCCTGAGTCAGTCAAAGTTTGTCCAAAACAAAATAATTTTTTCTTTTCTGAGTCATAGCCAAACACCCTTCCCACGGGAGAGGCAAAAAAAGGGGTTTCTCATCACTTGCTGGGGTGAGTGATAAGAATTACGTGACTAAATGGGGATTTGCTTTCCGAACAAGACCCACTTTCTCCATTCCTCCTGAAGGAACAAAGACATGCAAGAGCCTATTTCTTTGTGCTGTTGCCAAATAGTGGAAATTTATCATCATAATTAAAGAAACAAATTGCCAAAAACAAATATTATTTTCAGATGGATTTTTCTGTCTTCTGTGAAAATTCTCATTTTACATTTCAAATGAGTGGAAAAATCAGATTATACATTTGAAAAAGCCCCAGGGCAACTATTAGGAGAGATAGTGGAGCTCTGAACTTTCTCCTGCAGAACACACCTGATAGACTTTCTAATTTCTCAGCATGTTGACAGTATTTAAACTCCGGTCTTACTGAAATATAGGCAAAGCTGAAGCTCTAGCCTCCAGAAAATAAACTCTTATTTAATAGTGTGATGGATAAATGTATCCAGGAAATGTCACACAATAAATCAGAGATAAATTAAACAAAACTGACTTCCTTTCCATGTCAGATGCCTCTAATTTTGGCAGTTTGGGGCAACAAAGGAAAGCAAGCAAGTAGTTAGAAATGAAAATGTCTGTTTAGCAACAGAGCTACAAAGAACAAGTAGCACATTTCCAAATCTGTAACAGACCCCAACACCCGACCTGGATCCTCTGGCTACACCACACACAAATCCCCCTTGGCTACAGCCAGAAGTACATTATTGCTTCTCATTTTTTACAACATTCCTATTGCTCAGGAACAGGGGGACAGGAGGGCTGTGCAGAGAACACCAGAGGTTGTATTCACCCCTCGTGTCCAATACCTGATTCTTGCCACTCCCTGTCTTTCAGAGAAGTTTCCTACAAACCATCTGCTGAAAGAACAGAATACTGGGGTAGAAGATAAACTGTCACCAACACCAGATGTGTGGAGTTACAGATCACAGAACCATTAAAATCGTGGTAGCCATGGTTCTTCATTAGCAGTGAATGCAGAAAATTGGCAATCAAAACTCACACAGGCTGCTGATAAACAGCCTTGTAAAATAAAACAGATTAATGTAATATATGGGGAAACAGAAGCATTTAACAGGGTAATTTGGGGTCGGAGCAAAATACAGAAAACTGACACTGCAGTCTTTGTCTCTGTGATATCCAAACTTCTCCTGCTCCTCGTTTCCTCCTGAGGTGCCTGGCTCACTCTACTCAGCAGAGCTGCATTCCCTTTGCCCTGTGCTCTCCACTGTGGGTCACACAGGCTTTGTTTGAGCAGGGCTGGAAGCCACCAGAGCTCCAGAGGTGGGACTTACAGGCTGCTACCTGAGCCTGTCACCTTTTACAGATGAGCCTCCCAGATGGCTGAGCAGATGCTGCCTGAAATAAGGAAACAATTATCTTTGCACCTGGCTGAGTCCTTTAGATCTTGCTAAGAGACAGATGACCAAGCATGAAAATAACGCCAAAGAGTGGCCAAGAATATTTAAGGATTAAATAGAAAATTTGCCTAAGTCCTGTGGGTAAAGATGATTTTTATTTTTTTTACCAGATTCTCTCTGGATATTGTAGGGATGCCTGCTCATGTACCATTCTGACCTTAGTCACTGCTCTGGACTGGGGTTTCATTTCTTTCCAGCACCAGATGCTACTCTCACCCCAGTCACATGCCCTTTTGGGTATGCCACACTCAGCAATACATCTTGGGTGAGGGTGGGAAAAAAAATCTGCCAAATGAAAAGATAAGTGGGGATTAAGAGAAAATACTTATCCATTGAAACAATGCAGGGTAAAAAAAAGAACTCTCAGCCAAGCTCTGCCCCTCTAGAGATTTGAAGAATGTGCTGTTTGTGTTTAGTTCACTGCAATTGCCCATTTTCTAAAGAATAATGCGATTTCAAGCCTTTTCCCCACTCACTGCTTTCCTCTAATATCTTTTTGAGTCTCCACTCTTAATGCCACTCTGGGAGCATAGAGGTGATGCTGAATGCTAAAGAGACAGTAAGTACTGCAGTCCTGGACCAACAGGATGCAATTCCATCCATTCAGCTGACAGGTATCTCATCAGGCACAGGATGATTCCGGCTGTCCTGCTCTCAGTGAGCCATTCAGTGGGCAGTCTACAGGTAATATTCCCACAGCTCTTATTTTAACCTGTGGGGCTGCTTCATCAGGACCTTAAACATAACCATAAATGGGATAAGGAAGATACCAACAGCAGAAAAACAACAGCAAATCAGAACAGCTTTTCCAGCAGGCTACTTGGAGATGGAGGGTGAAAAAAGGATCTCTAAAGTGGCATCAACTTTCCCATATAAATAAATCAATTACAGAAAGATGCTTTGCTACCCCATAGCACCCAACATCTGGTAGGGGATTTAAAAAAAAACCCAAAAGTTTTCACAGTCACCCTCAAGAAATGAAGTATCACCTTCTTCACATGGATGAAGAAACAAAGGGGACAAAGAATGATGTCCTCAGGATCACAGAGACTAGAACAAAGACTTAAAGGAAAACACCCGGAGTGTGCTTGTTCAGCACTGGAGGAGTTCTTGGAAGCATGAGATAGTTCCATGTGTTATGATCACAGAGCATCACATGGGGGAAAGGAGGGGATGGGAAAGTCTCAGTGCTTCCCACAAAAACCCCCACAGTAACAAGCCTGGGGAAGGAGTTTTCCCAGAAGAGTCCTTCCCACATCACTTATTTGAGAGGGTGGGACATCAAACCTCAAAATATGCAGCTTGACCTGACATACTTGTTTTTGCACAGACAGACAAGGCAGCTGCCTGCTAAAGGCATCCTGTTACTGCCATGCAATTCCAGAAGTTTATTTGGAGGGTTTTCTTAGCCAGCTATCTCCATACCAATCTTCCAGTGTCTTGTTACGGGAGGAGAACTAGGGCAAGGGAGCTTTCCAAAGGGAGGAAAACCCCCTAAGGCCTGGTTAGTGGAAGATATTGCATGCCCCACGTGGTTTCTTCCTCTGTGGGAAGAAAGGAATGCAGCTGCCTTATGCACCAAAAGTAGAGTCCTGAGGGCCAGGTAATCTGTGTTTATCCTGTACTTGACACTGACACCCCGTCCCAGGAAATAGATCCTGGAAGCGCAGGGCAGGGGGTTAGAACAGAGGATCCTTAAGGTCCCTTCCAATCCAAACCATTCTCTGATTCTATGACCCTCAGTTTTTCTCTTTGTCACCTCCATGAGCTGCTTCACCACTGTGAACAAAATGTAAGAATAACAGTGGTAAAGCCCACTCAGAACGGGAAAGCATTAACCATTATTCTGAACTTTCTGTTCAGTTCTGCAGTTGCCCGAGGTAGGTCACAAAACGCCTGTTTCCCAAAGCAAATGAAATGAGGAAATTCCTCATCTCTTTCTTGAGTAATGATACCAATAAATGCTACACCATTATGTACTAAATCAGCATAACCCTTCACGGCTCATGTGTCTTGAAAGTGTTTATTGAACCTGTTTTGAGCTGAAGAGGACTTCGGTACCTTCGCAAAAAAGAAGGGAGGAAGGAGAGGTAGAGAGACCAAACAAATCCAACTCATTTTAACAAACAACTGCTCTATCCTCACAATGATGGAAAATTTCAGGAGAAACTCTTCTTGCTCCTTATCTTGGCTCCAAATAAGAGCCAGAAACTTTGAGCGAGAAGGAGCTGTTTATATGAATGCATGATTTTTAAAAGCCCAGCCAAGTGCGTAAGAGAAGCAAGGCAACTTTAGCCTCCAGAGAAATAACCTTCAAATCGCAATCTGACAAACAATATCAAAAACTATCAGAGAAGCAAGAGATCTCGCTGACTGCAGTGTTTTCACTCCCTTCTCAGCAGTGTGACCTCATCACAGTCGCACTCGCACAGAATCCTATTACTGCTGCCTCAGCTGCAGAGCTGCAAGACAAAGGAAGGTTACAGACATCACTCCCCCCTGTGCCTTGCTAATCAATAGTTTTTATCTAATTTCTTTGCTTCAAGATACAGGAAAACAAGGTGCTGCATTTGAAATGGAAGGCTGGGAATAACTGAGCTTTGTGGAAATCAATACAAAATAGAATAGCTGACAATGTCATCCTGCTGAAACATTATGAAGACAGATCTGAAGTTTCTCTCATTATCTAGATGTTTGTATTTTTAAACACTGACTTAATGTCTGCAGAAAAAAAAATTAGCTTTATTTAATAACTGTTGTGGTTTCAGAACTTTATGTGCTACTGGTTAGTCTGCTCAATTTCCTTATATTTTCAGTCTGGATGGAAGTTTCCCTTTTGGTGTCAATTTAGGACTCAGCGTGGAGCAGCTCTGTTAGCTTGCTGCATTTAGGGAGGTAATTTACACATGGCAGCACAGTGGGCTGAACCCTGGCTGGCAGGGATCCACACAGCCCAGGTGATGGACCAAAGTTACTGCAGTGGACACACTTTTTTCCCATTCATCTAAATGCTGGGTAATTTTTAATAACCTCACATTACTCAATTTCCTCACATTAGCTAACAAGAAACATGAAAGCCCTGCACTATTGAAACTAGAGCCAGGAGGATTAAGAAATCCCCTAAAAGTCAAAGAAGGAGTCCACAGATGCTTAACTCCAAAGAGGGCAAGAAGCCAGAGTTAAGAGATGTAAATCCATCTCCACTGTGACATGAAAGCACCAATATTAAGCTTACCCTGCCTCTCCCTGAACACAGAAAGGCTTCTCTGAGCTAAAGCACGCCAGAGGGAATTGAAATGAGGGCTGCTCAGCCCCCTCCGCTTGCCTTAGTGTCTCTCCAGAGTCTTCCATGCAGCTACCAACACCAGCAGAACCCCTGTCCTGTTCCCCTCTCAAACTCTTAGAGTGCTCCCGTGGGAAGTCACCAATTCCTTGCAGCCCTGCACTCACAGAGAGGCAGCTGCGTTCCTGCATCCTCCCTGCCCCGGGGGGAATTCACACCTGCCAGCAGCCCCCAGCCAAATCAGTCTGCACTTCCACATCTCCTCGCTGGGTTCCAACAGCCCAAACGCAAAAGAGGCAGCAGAAGGGACCTTGGAGTAGAACCCAGGCTGTGCTCAGCTCAACCCACCCCAAAAATGCAATGCAAGCACCAACTACTCCATGGTGCTGCTTCACCACAGTTTGCAAGCTTATTTTGGAATGTTGGGAGTTTGGTCTGGAAGGGGTTGTTTTAATTTAAGAATTTAGCTATAGAAAACTCTAAAACTCATTCAGGTTTATGGACTTAACTTCTCTTTAATGAGCAAACCATTTTTTCTGTAATGAACTTTCATAAATCTGCCACAAGACAGCTTTCTAAATAAAAATATAATTTAAATGCAATGAGAAATTGCTCACTATCTAAACAGTTATCATTTCTCTCCCTCTTACTTCTTTGTGCACCATAGAACTGCTAAACTGAAAGCTGGACATTGTACAGTGCAAGAGTGAAAGATAGATAGATAGATAGATAGATAGATAGATAGATAATCACTAAAAAGTCCAAATCTGAGCTGCAATAAGGCAAGAACTGCTTAAGAACATGTTTGTACTTGGCTGGTGTTCCAATATTAACCTGGCAGGAAGATTAGCTGCTCATCCAGGGAAAACTACCAATGCAAGCAGTTCCTATTTTCTTGACAAACAGTAAATTCAATTTAAATTTGGTGAAGTTTCAGACTGAAAAAAGGGAAACATTTTTCAAAGTGTCAAAACATTTCATGTTGGCATTTTTTATCTATAATGTTTCTTTCAGAAATGCCAAAAAGTTTTCATTTTGACATTTTCCCAATCAAACTTCTTTTTTTTTTTTAAATTGGCATTTTTCATGTAAAAGTTCAGGTAATGAACCTCCTTTAAGACAAGGTAAAAAGCTAAAAATTTCAGTTCAGGTCAAATAAAATATTTTCCATTGATCAAGTAGAACTTTAGTGTTTCCAGAAAAGATCACTTTTGTCTGAACTCAGAGTTTTTTTCTAGTTTTTTATTCATAAAAGAAAGAGAAGGTTTACCTGAATTTATAAACATCATATTGATTTTTAATTGATTTCTTTGGTTTTCGTAAATGTTATGGTCAGGTTCACAAACGGGTTCTTGCATTTTAGTAAATCATTGTGAATTGCAATTTTATTTTAGAGGTCCAGGTGCACCTTTTAGCCCATCACAAGCATGAGATAAACCAGGTGATTTCAGCTTCTTTAGCTGATGTTTAGGCAAATTTATTTCATATTTGCAATGGGCTAAAATTTTTGCTAAAGATCATTCACCAGCAGAGGGTTCAATTCACACACATATCTGGGACTTGGTCTTGGCTGGGGAACAGCCATGATTTTTTATTTATGAAGCTTTATTAAAACTTAAGAACGGAGCCTAAATATTTTTCCTGAAAGAACATCAGCCAAACAAAATTACGAGCTGGAGATCTGGAGATGGATTAGATCAATTAGGAGATGAGCTGGGACAATGCACTGAATATTGAGATTCTGCAGCTCCAGCAAATTCAAGATCAGTCCAATATTTCCTATGCATTGTGTCTGATTTATTTCATATTAGGGTGTGTTATGAGCTGGCAAAAGCAATCTGAGAGCTCTTCATGGGGATCATGGACACATTGCCCTCTGTGGAAAGTAGATCAAGTTACAGATGTTTGGGAAAAGTCAATCCCAACATTTAGTCTTTAAAGGGGGGGAGAGCCAGAAAATAGGAGGTCAAACATCTCGAATCACCAGACAAATATTACAGTAAACTACCAAATATGATTTTATAAGCATCTAAATGAAAAAAGAAGATGAGGGTAAAATTTAACATCATCCAGGGATTTGTAAGCATCAAAGAACGAGGTCCTACTATTTTCCTCCCTTCCCTGAATTCCTACTGCTTACTTTAGAGTTGGTCCATCTCTTTTTGATGGACCAGCTCTGATCCAGGTAAGGAAAAAGGTGCAGATTCCATATTTATTTACATTAATAACTTCAATATTTCTTATGTTATCTCGAAAGTAAATGAGGAAAACATAGTCAAGATCTATAAAATTAATTAAAAACTGGTCATAAAATCTTCTGTAGGTAGTGATGATCAGTAGAACGATATGTGTGGTGCAGTTGTTCATCTGGCACTAAGTCAATGTTTTCATCATTGATTTGGGTGATAAGAACACATCAAAAATGCTGTAAAGACATGAGAATGTAAAAGGATTTTGACAAACTGGTGAAGTGGAATGAACAAATATTCAATAAGGAGAGGTGGAAGGCTCTACAGGTGGGCACAAACACAGCCAGAAGACTCAATGGGGGACCAAACAAGCATCCAGGTGTTCCCAGAGAGCACCAGCTGAGCAAGAATCAACAACATAACATGAATTTTTGAAAAGTGGAATAATTTCTGGGACATGGAAGGCAATCCCTCAGATCCAGTGATCATTGGAAAGGCCTCACCTTGAGCCCTGCAGTCAGAATGGCACTTCCAGAAGGCTCTGGACACTGGGAGAGAACACAGAGGAGTCCATGAGAGAACTGCAGTTCAGGTGCATGAGGAAACCTCGATGGAATGTAAAGAGGGTGAGATGGGAGGAAGATGCAAAAGCAGCTTAAACAAAGGGAGATCACCAGAAGATAAACTGCTCCTCATGTCCCTGTTTAGCCGGATGAGAAGTAAATTGCAGCAAGGAATGTGCCACATGAATGCAAACTATTATTAATTAATTCTCATTACTAATTTATTAGTACTATACAGCATGTCTGCCAACATTCCATTAAACACTGCCAGGCTGTGGATACTTATGGTTAGTTACCACTCCTAAAGTCCTCCCCAGGGACCAATTCTGGCCATCAGCCAGCTGGTGTAGTCTTTCTTTAATTTGCAAGTTGTCCCACTTGTCCAGACCTATAAGGAAGGCGTTCTACATGTTTAATGCTGAACTAGGAGTTTTATGTCCCTTTGGCTGTCTATTTACTGAAGGAGAAGAAGAGACATGACAGCTGTAAAATTCTTCAGGAGTTGAATGAAATTGTTTGGGTGCATCCTGGCCAAAGGAAGCAACAGAAGTGGCTCAGGATTTGGGCTCTGCTGGAGCAGTAGAGTAGTGGGAGCACTTTCAAACTGCAACTTGATTGATTGTAACTAACTGATTTTTGTTTTAATTAATAGGCAATCTCAACAGAGTGGAGTTTTGCTTTTCCAAAGAATGCCAGTTAAATAAAAATTGGTTAAAAACATTTGTCTCAGTGCTTCCTCTGGTAGGTGTTTGAAGCAGACAAAGAGAGAAGTAAGAAATCTTTGGGCCTGAGCAGAGAAGTTCAGGGACACAGAGTGTGAGAAACCTACTTAAGTCTCAGTGAGATTTCTTTGGTAGTTCTGAGCCTCAGGAAGAAAAAGAGATAAAAATCAAAAATCAAAATCCAGGAGTTGCATTAACCCTCGGACATATTCTATAATTACCTTGTGGCATGCTCTGACTCAAGGAGTCAGGGGGTTAAGAGGGTATGCAGTGTAACAGAGAACCAGTTCTATGGGTAACACAAACATTAGTCAGGATCAACATCTGTAAGGAACATCTGTTCCAGACACTGATTACTTGCACCTTTTTCCCACACACCATCCTATCCAGAAACAAGATACTCAAAGTGGGAAAATTTTTCATGTCCAATCTCTTTTCTGTGAAGAGGAAGAATCCAGCAGGAATGACACATTAATTTTTAATGACTGTTTCATTTTGAATAAAACTTCAGAGTTCAAAAAGGATCATTACAAATCTCTACAGGAAACAGTCCCCTTTTCAGTTTGAGGTCAGTTTTTGTTTCTAAGGTTTTAAATATTGGTTCAAAATGCACTTTTCAAAAAGCTCAAAGTAGAACATCAAAATTACACTCTCCAAAGAAATGAAAGCTTAAAAAATTTCATGCCAGTGAAAATTTGAAAAAACAATTTCAAAATACCACAGAATTAAATTTCATTCATTTCCCATTCAAGTATTGCCAGGAAACCAAAACCATCAGATTTCTACCATCTCTAAAAATATTGGAGAATTCTCTGTGGTTGTGATTCATTAGGCAATACCCACATAGCTGTGGGCAGGACTTGTCTCACCTAGTCTGAGACACTGACAGTGTTGAAATCCCTGTCTGAGCGAGTCATCACAACTTCCTTTAATATCAGTGGTAAGAACCTTGGGTGATGCAACCCTGTTTGATGGTAGGCATCTAAAATAGGTCAGAGCATCCAACTTCTCTCCATTGACAATAAAGGGAATCTAGATCAGATGGAGAACTTCCGTTTGTTGATGTCTTACACTGAGCATTCAGGTTTTATAAATGAAGCAGTTTTCAGATTGGGAATCAGACTCAAAAGGGATCACACAGCATCTGTTGAGACAAGCACAAGGAAGACAATGTCTACAAGAGACATTGCAGAATGGATTCTCTTCACCACCTACCGAGTGTGACCTGGAGGATCTTCTCCAGGGCACTTGCAAGGCCATCTGCTTTCTCTTCTGTTGTGTCTGCTTTTTTATTTGTTGCTCAAGGCAAAGATGTGTAGGTGTCCTTGATAGTTTTGCTTTCTGTAGCCCAAAAGACTTCGGCACAGAAATAAGATTTCACTTAGACGTTGAAAAGAGAAAATGTGTGAAAGAGATTGCAGTGATGTTCTCAAGGTTGTTGGATTAACTTCCTGTTGCTATCACTGACAATGATTTATCCTGGTTGTTTAAATTCTGCTGGTAAACACGACGCACTGAGGTCGGCTGTGCCTCATTATGCTGAGACAGAACTTTCCAAAGCCAAGCATGAATCTCTTTCTTTCTCTCAGAGCTCTGTGGACCATGTTTTTAGTAACATGTCCAAGGAAAATAATCCTTGCTACTTGGACAAATATGTGTAGGTCACTCATTGTTCCACCATACTTCTCTGTTGTAACTGTTTAAGTTCCTTAAGCATCACAATTGGAAGAATCCAGCTTGTGCACAGGAAGCAGAATCTCAGCTTAACAGGTGAGAATTAGTGACATGGACTCTTCTACCTCAGGGTCATTTACTTGACAGAGTGTGTTTGGACTTCCCAAGAAGCCAAGGATTGTGTCCTAGGAATTTAGCAGCTGGTACTGTGGAATATGTGAAGTCACTTCTTAGGATGCATGAACACAGCATTCCAGAATTCTACTATGATAAGTTATTTCCTTCCATGTGATGGATATTACTGGCTAAAGCAAAAGGAAGAAAAAGCTGTAGTGAACTGTTCTACAAAAATACACCCTGAGGATGCACCAAAGAAAAGACGATAGTGAGTTATGGAGCAGCGAAAGGCAGGAGTTGGCAGTGGAGCAGGAAACTGGTTCCACAAAGCACAGCACAGTAAAAAATGTGGTTATCCTGCTGCAGACATGAGCTGGCTCAGATGGAGACAGGTTGGCCACAGCTCCTCCTGTGAAACAGTCAATCCACCACTGTAATCAAGATTTATTTATCTGATGCCCAAATTCTATCATCAACATGAACAACAGCAACAGCAAGAAGTCAAAAAATCCCTCTAAAGCCTTTTGATGGTTTTATCATCCACTGTATCAAAGGAGCTATTGACAAGGAAAACCTTCAATTAAAGTATTGATGTGATACAGGGGCAAATGATTAAACTCATCAAAATAATTCAAAACAGGTTTGGATTTTTTAAAGTTTATGAACTAAAAATTTTTTAAACCTCTCATTCTTCCTGTCATTGTAGTGCTTCTCTCATAAACTCAGGCAGTGGCAAATTTCCCTCTGCAGGAAACCAGAGCACATTCTCCAACAATCAGTGCTCAAGTAACTCTGGCACTCAGCAGTGCCAAGGAATCTCAGGGGTGGATTAGAACTTGTGTCCTGTAAAGTCACACAGCAAAATGACAAAAGTGCTCCAAAAATTCCTCATCCTGTAAGGATTCTCTGCTGAAGGATTCATACTCAATTCAAGTCAAAAGAATTAGCCAGGTTTCAGGACTATTTCTTTGGAATGCCAAGACCATTTCAGTCCAGTTGTGGTGATGGGAACTGGACTTGCAAGTCTTGTTATGTCCAAGGTCACAAGAAAGGGAGAAGCTGCTTCCTAAACTTTTCCAGCCGGAATCCAGGAGGGATGGTTCTGTCTTTGGTGAATTACAAATGATGCTTGGCACCATTTCGAGCAGGACTGAGCCTAATACCCACAATCAGCCAAATCTGCCGGCAGACACATCACATGAATTTGCATTGAAGCTTAGTTGGATTTTTTAATGGAGAACATAATCAGCTCACTATATATTCTCCTTGTGTAACCATCTATCCATCATCTACAATATGCACAGCTATAAAAGCACAAACCAGATTGTCATTGTTATTTTTTGAGAAAACATTTCTTTGTTCAAGTGCAAAGCTTTGTCTCCTTCAGTTGTACTGGGTTTTAGTTATTCTAAAATCTGACTTTATAAAAACCTTCTGCAAAAGCAGATAAAATGAAGGCTCTCTCTGTGTAGGAGTGATTAGTATTCTGTAGTGTCACAGTACATTTTCATACTGATTTTTTGTGTGTTTTTCCCCCATCAGAATAGTACGCTTGTGGGCTCTACATATCTTAATATAGATTGAAGATAACATTTTTTTTAAATCTACACTTGGGCCCTTTAATTTTTTGCAACTTTTGAAGGGGAATTATTCATTTTAGGAAATAAAATATGAGTGATTATACGAAATCAAACAGTGTTTGAAAGGAAGGATGAAAATATTTTGTTCATATTCAACTTTCCTCATTACAGGTGGAGAAGTGCTTGGGAATGTAAACACTGTATGATTTGTTTCTGTACATTAGTGGAAAATAGATATTTCCTAATTATTCAAAATTAACATACTGACAAGGACACAGCCTTGCAGCTACACCCAGACTTCCTCAGCAGTGCTGAGCACTCACTGCCCCTCTCCTTGCCATACTTGGGAGCTGGGGTTCCTCAGCTCCATGGAGAACTGGGATTTAATTGCCTTGCAGTGCATAAACCCCCCCAGAAGATGTGAGAGGCTGTGCCAGAGCCTGGGTCTCATGTACAGCACTGGATCATTCGAGTGAGTAGAGCATCAAGACCTGAGCAAATATTTAAACCAGAAACAACTTCAAGCAAGTGCACAAAGGGATGTTCGAGTTGGCCTGGGCCAAATGTCAGGGAAACAAATTTGAAAAGAAAAAAGCCCACACAGATAAAATCCATTTTAATAACTTCACTACCTTTTGAATGATGCCTCTAAAACAAAAAATCAGATCTTTTTCTCTTCCTTCCCTGTGTGTTTTATTGTACAACTGAAAAGATTTGTATTTTAATTCTTGTCACCCTTGATCAGTGACTTCCTTTCTTATTTTCTTTATGGATACTACATACATAAGCAGCTGTGTTTCACCATTCCAGCAGTATTACTAACATGCTTAGTGATAGGCACGTGCTTAATTACCAAGGAGAAAAGAGACCTTAAATAGTTCCCTGATATGGGAAAGCTGGTTTAGGTTAACTACAAATGTGATTTGCCTTTTGGGAACCTTGGTCTCACTTCCATGATTGAGGGCAAACCATAATGGAGTAATGGACAGATAATGCACTTAACTCCATTTTTTAAAACAATATTTTATTGATTTACCTGAAAATCTCAGGTCTCTGGATTTGCTCTCTAAAATGCCAGCCAATAACTGTGTTAAAAGAAAAAGTGGGGAGATACAACACCAACATTTTACTCTGAAATTTAAAACCTTTCCAATTTTTTTTCCTTTCTAAACCTCCTTTGTCTCAGAAGACGGCACAAAACAAAGCCAGAAGCATTTCCTTGGCAGACCAATGGGAAACACGGAGAGAGAAGAAAGGCAAAACAGGGACAGCCCAATTTGTGTCACAGCTCACTACATTAGAGCATGTCTGAGCCCTGGATTTTCTCTCTGTTCATGCCAGTACTCCTTTGATGATTACTTTATCCGAAAAAGATAAGACATTATGAATTTGATTATGGCATCACTCCACGTGGTTTGACAGGGCCTCAAGCACACTGGCAAATTGCTGTCTGAGCAGTTCCATTATTATTACATGGCATGGCTCACAGTTAAGGACTAAGCTGGAATAAATATAGAATTTTTAAAAATGATAACAGTCACTCTTAGCCTTTAAAGAAATTACTCCTTTAGAGTTACAGTGTCTTCTCATTACTTTCAATGTCATTCAGTTAAACATTAATAATTGCTGGCCTGTGCATAACCTGCAAGCTCAAAGCACTCCCAGAGCCCAGCCAGCTCTACAATGTTGAAATGTCATTTTTGACCATCTTTGTAGAATTTAATCAGTACTTAAACTGTACAGGATTGACAAGGAGAACTGTTGACGGCAGTTGCTTTGAGACTGCTCATATAATTTTCAATCTGAATTTTATGGCTGCAGTATTTTAAGCAGAACAGTATAGTAACTGTAATTTTAACAAGAGGAGAATTTTACTGGGTTTTTTCCCTATGTATTAGTCTGGAATTCTACGCCCTTAATAGTCTCTTAGTTTAAAGACCTCAGTCTTGATACAAAGAAAAATAATGCATGTTACAGTTCAGAGTAGGTCATCTGAAGAGCAAGCAAATACATCACTTCATTGTCGGTGCAAGTTCTGAAAACCCATTATTATTATTATTGTTATTATTATTATTATTATTATCCTCATCATCATTATGCCTTAATAACACAGGATTTTAGTCATAGGGGAGTCTATATAATTCTGAGATGGAACCATTAAATTTCCTTCTGACTGCTCAGAGACATTAGAAGTGCAGGTGGGGAGAAGGTTTGTGGAAGACCTTACAGGATAAATGGATGGTGTCCCACTGGAAGAGGGAAAACTCTTTGAAAACAAGCTTGGTTAATTTTATCTCGTAAGTTTGCTGTAGTTTGCCTGAAGAAGAATGGTTTTTAGTCCTTCAGCCAGCATGTGGCTGTGTTTTATCAGCTACCTCTGGGGGAAGAGGAACTTCCAGTGGACAAAAATTCCATGATTCTTCACCTCAGATGAAGCTGGACCCCATAGCCCAGCTGTTTGGGAAGCAGTTTAGAAGTAAAGCAAACCAAGAGGGTAAGAGAACTTCCCCAGCAGAGCAGATACACACAACAGATGGGAATTACATGGCAGCACAAACCTCTACATGTTTAACTCAGAGTGCAAACACGTGTGTGAGTGCGCATGTGCCTTCCACTCCTCAGAATTTTCCTGAGAGAGTCCCCCCCAATCCATCCAGGTGTAAATCGAGTTTCAAGTGCTAGCAGGCCTTGGTCCATTCATTTTCCAAGGCTCAGGGCTCATGGGGTGAGTCAGAGGCATTGCAGCAGCCTCCATGTAGGGTCCAGTTGGGCACAGCCTCCCTCCCAGAGGTATTTCCGACCTGGGCAAGTTTCCTGGGACTGCATTTGTGTCTCAGGTTCACAGAGCTCAGGCCTGGGCTGCCCACGGAGCTGGGTTAGGCGCGTTTCCTCCTCAGCTGACATGGTGTGCATTGAGCCAAAGCAAAGAGGGGCCCCTGCTTTGATGTGCCTCCCTAGAATCCAAGAGAAGTGTATAGAGAGTCTTTTAATAATTAAGAGTCATGGATTTGAAAGCAAAGCTACCAGCATTGCCAAGCTCGACCAAAGTCTTTGAAAAGAACTCTGTCAAAATGCGCTTCTAAGAAGAAATTATGTTATAAATTATTTTTATGGAATGTTCCAATGTTAAATGAATATTTAGGTTGCAGTTCATGAAAACCTCCCTCTTCTGAAAAAATGTTTTCATTTTTTAGATTTCTCTTTGTCAGCATTTCTAACAGTAAAAATGACAAACTTTCATGGGTAGGTGCCAATGGAGACAGCTGTATTTTATTATTGAATACTTCTGGTGCTTAGTTTGGCACCAGTCCTGTTTATATTGCTAGTAAGATTTCATGCAAGCCTTTGCAAGGTCTTGTGTTTAAACTTAAATGTCTGATATGGTTTGTAATTGATTCCACCCAGTTCCCTCCCTCCTCCTCAGTCCAGTTTGTAAAAGAGAATTTATCACTGTGTGGGGAACACAAACCTTCCAGTGCTGCAGATTCAAAGACAAAAATTCCATAGCAAGATCCTAGAAACCTCTGGTTCTATTATGATTCTCTTCAATTGCTAGGAAAGCATATTAATCCCTGCTGTTCCTGCCCTCAGATTCTTTTTTTTTTTTTTTTTTGGTGTGTTTTGATTAATTGACTTTGTTCAGGGTTAAATGAAACCAACCCATGTGCTTCCCATCTTGGAGCAAAAATTTAGTTATTGGCAGTACCTCCCAGTCCTTAATTTCCCTGTTTGTCTGTGCCCTTACCTGGGTACACCAGGCAATTTGCTGAATGCTTGTATGACAGTCAGTGAATATCAAAAAGCAGCTACACAACAAAATCCCTAAACCAGGAAGGTGGATTTGCTTTGGTGCCTTTCTGCAAAACACTAAATGGGTGAACTGCACTTCTGTCAGGGCTGAAATTACACGAACATGAAGTCACTAAGATCAGAGGATTTGTTTTATATGACTGAACTTCAGAAGGTAGCAGAAGAAGAGAGGTTTTTAAAGCCTTTCCACTAGAGCTCCATAATGATAAACAAGATAAGTTGGTCTGCCTTGGTCTGGTCTATGCAGAACCAAATATAAACCAAGAACAAAATACCCACTGGCCGATTTAGCATGTAATGAGCTACTCCTAATGGAAATCAGTGAACTGCAGCTGGCCTTGAGAATCACTTATCATTGCCAAGACCTCTGCGATAGCCAGTCTGCTCACACCTCTTTTATCACTGCCATGTCTTGCAGCAGATCCTGCTGGGCCCGAGATGCTCTTTTTGACGTTGGCCAGTACAGTTGGAATTACAACATCCGTGTCTTTGGCTGGGGTCTTCAGGGTTATTGCAGTACAAGAACTGACTGTGTGCTCCATTTTGCAGCATTCTGATCTTGTCCTTATCAGATCACACACAGAGCTTCACAATATTTAAAATTTGGCCCTGCTTTCGCATTGTTTTATATCAGAACAGCTTTCATGCCTGCAAAACTCATTCTCTATGTCCTGCTGATAAACATTATGCAGATAGATAAAATGGGTTATTCGCAATCCACTCAGGTTCCCACGTTACTCTGTATTCTGTGGTGGGCCCCTATTAAAACTGTAAATATACTCCCTTACCTCATTACTTTAAATTTTGTTACAGTGAGCTGCATGTGCAGCTTATCTCACCATAACAAATTTCTCTATAGCCATGGCTGGAAAGACAATGTGTTTCTGTAGAGGAAGAAAAACTATACAGGGCTTTAAAAGTCAATATTTCTCTCCCACCCGCTATAAAAAAAGGGTCTAGAAACTTCCTGTAGCCATAAAACCATGAAGAGAGTTGCACAGGGTATGATTGTCCTTCAAGGGAAATGAAAGAATCCTCTGTAGATTTCAATATGGAAAGAAGGCTATAATTGCATGTTCTGCAGATATCATTCATGACAGAATTACAACAAATATCATATGCCAGTAACTCAGACGAAGAGCTGTCGCATTTAGCTAATCCCTCTCTCAGGGGGTGAGCAGAAGATGGTGCATCAGTAAATTGGCACCAGAGTCTAATTAGTGCTCTCTTTCAGCGTACTAAGTAGGAAGAGATAGCAGAAAAAGTAGATAATATTCAACAAGGAGAGGGGCAGGCAGGCAGATCTGGAGTAATAGAAATTGCAGACCCAAAGATCTCTAGAGAGTGCAAAACACAAGCTAAAATTTTATCCAGCTTAATCACAGTAGAATGCAAAACAGAATTCGCATAACTTCTGCTGCTGCAACGGACACAAAGCCAAATGAACACAGGTTTCCTCTAACTGTTTATTTCACCTTCTGCTATGCAGGAAGGAGGGGAAGCAGGGCTGGGGCAATAACTTATCCTGAAACATTTTTGGAACTAAAGGTCAGGTAGAGTTCCAGGAGCAGCGAGTTCCAGAGGAATGTAACTCTGAGTAAGAATTCCCATGTCCAGCTCCCACTCCCATCCTGATGGGAATGATTAGCTGAGGTTTCCTGATGAATGTAGGTGTATGTAACAAGTCAGAGGGAGAGAAGTGATAGATTAGGTCATTTAGCCCAGTCTAGCAGCACTATGTGGATAGGTCAGCCCTGCAGATTTGACACTGGACTTGTAGGCAGCATGAGGCAAATAACACCAGATAATGAAGTTCTCTTCCAGCTGGAAGGTGCTTTGCTGCAATTCAGCATTTGTCAAAGGTGCTGGACAGGATTCAAGGCCCTTCCCTGGTACAAAAGCTTCACTACAGGTCTGCTTAGAAGCTGATAAGCTTCTAGGTTTTAACATCTGAGGAAAAGAAAAATGTCAATTCTTGACTAGGGGCAGATAAAACAACCATTTTGCTGGGCTGGGATAGCATTTCAGACTCTTGGGCTGGAGGTGCATTGAGTAGGACCTTGACATGATGCACATTTTGACAAGAGGCAGGTTTATTGATTGAACATGAGTCAGGTAAATGGAACTTGCTAAGAATTGACTGGCAAACAGAGCTTGCTCCAGTGCCAGGCAAGCTGGTGTTGGAATCAGTTTGATTTTATGATAGTAATAATCTGCATTAGATTTAGCATCCCTTTAAGTTGAACTTCCACTATGATTTAGAATTTTCTATACAAGGGAAAAAGTACAAGAACTACAAAACCATAATGCACTAAGATAGAGAGCACCAGCTGGAGAAACTCTTGCAGAAATCACAATTTTCCCTGCCCACAGACAGTAAAGGCTTTTCCTTCATCTCCCTATTGACTGAACCCTATTGACAGGATCCTGCAGGCTACATCTAAATCCACTAACATGTGAGCAGGTAGACCTAGAAGAAAACGAATCTGGCTCAGGCCAAACTGAACCAGAGACCTAAGAAGTTCCAGACACCTCTGCTCATTCTTTCTCTTCTCACTTTCAACATTTTTAGCTGTTTTTCATTCATAGAAACAAAAACCCCCAAGAAAAATAAGGAACAGATATCCACCACTAAATTGACCTCCCAGATGCTCAGTTCCAGTCTTGATCCAGCTTTTATGAGAAAGATTACAGAGCCTTGAAAAATCAGGTTTTTAATGCAAAGGTTTGTGCAATGACATCTTTGAGCCAGGCTCTGGAAAAAAATTCTGAGTTGCACATTTCAGCAGAAACGCATCTGTTGTCACACAAAATGTTAAGAGGTGCCATCCTTCATCTGCTTGTTTAAGAAAGAGAATGAAAGAAATAAGATTCATCAACATTAATATATCCCACAGGGAATACTCAGTGTCCAGGAATGTTATAGGTCCAGCCCTTTTTTACCCCAATGAGGAACTCAAGCAGAAAATCATACAAATTTTAACAATCATTAGAGTAACACGGCTTCAGAAGCACAAGGAAAAAATCTCTCTTGGACTTGCTTTGGGGCTTTAGCAGTTGGAAAATATTCCCAAATCATTCATGTTCATTCAATTATTTATCACTGATTTATACAATTGCCCACCAAAATGGTTTCTTACAATTTTCATTTGGGCAAACGTGACAGCACTGATCCCCATCCGTGCTCTTTTCCTCACTGCCTCCCCTGGTTTCTGAGAGATTTACTGCTCTACTGACACGAGTTTTCAAAATCCATGGTACACAGCATGGAAGCTGTAAGGGCTCTTAATTCATTTGGCAAAACCCATTAGGATTTTGTGAGTGTTGTAGAAGTTTAAGAGCCCTCCCGAGGGAGGCGTTGGGCGGGAGCGATGGCTCAGAGGACGACAGACGGCCGTGGTTGTTGTCACTGGAGGAGGCTGCTCGTGGCTGCGCTGAGGGAAAGCACTTAAAAGCACAGTCAGACTGGGCTAATTCTTGACTTTGACACACACTTTGGGTGACCCTGAGCTTCTGAGATTCCATGAGACCAAGGGAGGGTGGCACAGATCAGAACTACAGCCGCCAGCGGCCTCATCATTCACAAATAAATATCATGTGCTCTACTCACTTCCAAAACCCAAACCAAAGGCTGATCCAGCTCCAATGCAGGGAATCTGCTCTCAGAGAAAAGCTCTGATCTGAACGCAAACTTTAGGATTATTTCAGCCACAAACAAAACAAAAAACTCCTGGGTCTGGGTCTAAAAAAACAACTAAAGATCATCCCATTAGCAGGACTTTTCCAACCCCGCTGACAAGGAATCTTTATTTAGATCACTGGACAGGTATAGATGGTGGGTTCATCTGTTACTCAAATCAATTGATTTTGGAAACCTTTTTAATTCCTACGAAGCATGCCTAAAATCTTCTGTCCACCCATCAGCAGAAATTCCTGATGACAATTTGCTTCAAATTGTAAAAAAAAAATAAATGAAGGTTCCAGAGAAACATGGGACAATCAGCATTTCCTCAGCTCCTTTCTCAGTTTAATCTGCCTGGATACTTCCAACTTCCTAGAGAATGAGAAACAGCACAAAATGGAACATTAATTCCAGTGCTTGCTGCAAGACAGAACACACTTCAGTGTTCCTTGCAGGCTGAAAGAGTTCTGCATTTTAACTTGTTTGATGCCTAAATTAAGCCCAGCAAAATATTCCTTGGTTTATAAAATGGTATTAATTAAGAAAGTGCCTGATTTCCTTTCTGTGAGTAGGTTAAAAATTACACATTTGAAGGGAAAGTTTCATCAGATTTTGGTCCTAACTAGACACTGAAAACTGATGATGTAACTCTCACATCGCCAACCTAGAACAAGAATGTCCAGAGCAGGGACACCAACATGGAAAGGAATCAGCAATGTTTTAATTACATGCAATAGACTTAGATCATCAATGCTTTGGGTGCTGCAGAGTTTTCAGGCCCTGGTGACAGATGTGGAATATTTAAAGAGTTTATTGAAGTGTGTCAAAATTTTATCCAGAGAGAAACAAGAATTTATTACAGCTTTATAAAAAGATTGGTGATCCCCTATTCATCTCTGAAAATTTTCCTGAATAAAGATTGTACTTTGAAGGATCTCTGAGTTTCCTGTCCACAAACACAAAAGTCTAATCTGTGTAAAATGAAGAGTTTAAGAGATGTTCAGTACCAGTGAGGCTGCCTACAGGACAGTGTACAGAGAAATTTAAATATTCCAAAGCCTTGTACAAGTGAGAGGGAAACTGCAGTCATCTCCCCTCTCCTTTCTCATCTTTTTCTGAAGCAGGAGAAATAGCCTCATCCAGATTTAGATGAATTTTTCCTAAAGACATCAGTGTCCTAAAGGTTTACAAAAGAATCAGTAACTATCTACTGGAATGTTTGCCAGCCAGAATCCTCAGTTAAATATATGATGTGGTTTTTACCTACTAGACAGAAGACCACATCACATTTCATTTTGGATAAACCTGCTATTAAAATGGCAATTCTTTTGACAGAGCAGGGATGGAGACTGTTTACCAACGAGACACCTCAAAGTCATCTCCAGGACACAGCAGATGTGTGTGCTCTGAGGTTTTGTGCCTCAGAAAGGTACAGTCAGCACCGAAAAGGAAAGCCCACGAGTCAACAGAAAATTTGGTTTCTCACCGTTGCCAGTTCTTTGGACTCTGCAAACACAAATATTCCCTACAGAAAAGAAGTGCATGAAAGAAAGATACTGTGGGCTGCCTGGAGTTGTTGCTTCCATACCACCCACCACACTAACTCTCAAAAACAGGCCTGCATTAAAGTAATCCCTACACATTTCCTTTACGTAATGGTGGTTAGACACAGGTACCCAATTGTCCATGGGTACCTCCTCTTCCATGGCATCCTGCTTTAAATTACAACCACTTGATGTTAATTTTCAGCCTTTGCAATTACGGAACAATTTCAGTGTTTTATAGAAGTTGCAGCAGGAATATTCCTCTTGGGGTGAATCAATGTCAGTGTATGCCAAGAAAGAGATTATTATACAGGAGATAGTTACTCCTTCTTTTTTTTTTTTTCTGCCTCATACAGAGTCATTAATTCCGTGGGTGATTCTAATATTAAGTGTATATGCATGTGGTAGGTGGGTGGCAAAGACAGTTATTGATTATTATATGGACATATCTGCCAGAGCTCATGCCAGTGTAATTAGAAATCCATGGCAATGAATACTGGGGTATGCACAAAACTTAATAGCAGCCTTTGGAATGGCACAGCAGAGCAGATATCCATGGAGAGGGAAGATCTCTGCTCACAGAAGACAGGGTATGGAACAACCAGCAGCAGAGCAATCCAGTGTAATTGGGTTGTTTTTTACAACACAGGTGTACTGCTTATTTGTTTAGATAAAACTGATGCAAAACTTTGTAAGGTTTTGGATGTGTATCATCCCAAATGTTCCCCTTGAGGAACAGTCTAAAAAGTCAATGGGGCAAATTAAATCTATGAGAGATCATCTCTGCTTTGACTCAAGAGAAATGAAGATCTATTGCCCTTAGAAGAAAAGGCTTCAGTGCACTGGACACTGAAGTTTGGGCCAGAGGTGATTTTCTGGCATTACAGTTCTGGGCTACATCTGGTTAGAAGGTCCTTGTTCTGTTACGAATTTCCCAGCCTGCCGATCTCCTCTTCTGTAAGGAATGATTTATACAATCCCTTGCTGCAATTGTGGAATTAGAGATGCCACCAAAAAGCTCAGGAAGGAATTTTTTTGCCATTCCTATACCACATCAACAGATGTTCCCACTTGCCCTTTAAATTGGTACCAATTTCAGACACTGAGGTGAGAACATACACATGGAAGAGTTGTGTGAAGGATAAACACCCTTGGACAACAGCTTGGATTGTAACAGCTCTGGAATCACTGCACTGGAGGGCAAAAATGACTCTAAGCTGTCTGTTCCTAAAGTACTTGAAGAGTTCTTTATGAAACAGATCCTTCCTACAGACATTTCTCCTCTACAGAAATGATATTGTACAGAAATCCTCAAAGTTACTAAATCCTTCTGAGAACCACTAATGAACTCCGATATCCACTGCTTTTGGCAGATGTTCAGGGTACGAAGCATCACACAAGGATTTTACCTTGAATCTCACTAGAATGGAGCATCTAAATTAAGCAAACCAAAATTAATTTACTGTGCTGCAGTCTGCAGCAGCCATCTCATGAGACAGAATCCAACCTCCCAAGGAAAAACCGGGAATGCGGCAGTTGGGAACCCTCAGGACACATCAGCAGTGCCCAGCAAGGGTACAAAGAGCAAGATTTGTAAATTAAAATGCTTAAATTATTAGTAAATATCCACATGCATGCAGTGACCGTGAACCTCATAGCTGATATGCTAATGAACTTGGAACTGGAATATGAGCAATTGCCTCAATATTGTTGATGGAAAACTTGATCGAAGGACAGAGTTGGCTACAGTGAGATTTGCACTGGATAAAAAACTCTGGTCACCATGACATGGAATTCTATAATATCCAGCTGTGCAGACCTATGTAAATCCAAGTGAAACTCTGTAGGCACGTTTTCAGCTCTGCTAAATCCACTTTCTAAAACTTCAGCATTTACATTTTAAAATAGTAAATTCTACTTGTCTCTGTCACTTGTAAAATGTGTACTATTTCCCAGCAGAAAACATCACAAAACATCCATCTTTGGATGGAAAATTGCTTTTCCCCATTGTTTTTTTGGGAAAACCTGTCCATTGGGTTTTCATTTAAAAACAAATAGGGAAATGAGTGGCAAATGTTTTTCTTTTCCACAATAGGGAATTTAATTAAAAAAAGGAAAACTGTATTCTTACAGCAAATATACAACTATATTATGGCTTCACAGAAGGCGCGAAAGTTGTCTTGAAATTTGGTGCAGGAGAAAAAAAAAGCATGACTAGCTCCAGTATTTGTAAAATGTTCTGAAATCCATGGAGACAGAGCCATATCCTGACAGCCTCCTTCCCACTCTGTGTCACGTAGAAGGCCCTGAGCACGAGCAAGGCCAGGAGTCTCTATCAGAAAATTACAAATGGCTACATGTGCAATTTTAATTAATGAACTGATGACCTGACGATGTAGATTTCAGGAAACACCAGCTGGTAAAACTCTGTACAACAAACTGAGGCCAAGCAACTGGAAAATCACTGACAGCACAGTGTCTTTTAGTGGCAGCTTTGGTAAAGAAATCCATGTACTTTAAAAAGAAGCACAAAAGCAAGTGTTTAAATAAAAAGTATGATAGAAACATCTTCATTATCAGTCTTTATCTCGTAGGAAATATTCCTTTTCTGCTATACTGAGTTTAATTGCATTAGTACCAGTGTAAGGAATCTCTTCAAAGCAGTTAGAAATGAGTTAAGGCTGATCAGAGTCTTTACAGAGAAGAAAAGTGAGCCTGAAAAGACCAGAGCTGAGGTTGTGTCAACACTAATAGCACAGAGTTGTAGGATTGTTTAGGGTAGAAAAGACCCTTCAGATGAGTGAATCCAACCACTCCAGCCACCACTGCCCCATGTCCCCAAGTGCCACGACTGCATGGCTTTTAAATCCCTCCAGGGATGGGGACTCCACCACTGCCCTGGGCAGCCTGTTACAATTTCCTAGTCTTCCATTTTTAAACTCAAATACTGTTATTTCTGAGTAGATAAATTTTAAATGTGAGCGCAATGTATTAAACTTAAAAGTGGAGTTTAAATTATTAAAATGATTTCTATTAGCTCCAAACGCCCTGGCTCCATTTAAGCAAACGAATTAAGGACACGCTTAAGTACATTTCTACTGAGTTAAGCTGTTTAGCAAATGCCTTTCCTGCAGGCCTACTGAAGCCAAAAGCATGTAAGCATATGCAAAATTTGGGGATAGACTTAACTCCTTGGTTTTAGTAGAGGTGCAACACTGAATTTGAGATTAATCTTGGGCCCAGGATTACATTTCATATGACCAAGCAAGTACCTGCATGGCTTTGTTTTGGGTTTGCGCCTATCAGTGTAAAAATACTACTGGTAAAGGAAAAAAAAAAAAAATTTAAAAATCCTTTTCAAGTATTTACAGAAAGGTAAATTTCAGGAATGATCAATGAGGTGGTACCAGAGGCAAACAGACCCCAAAGCACAGGAGAAGAGAAACCCCAAAAACACTGGATCATTCTATCCTCTGTCAGTGCATAATAAACACCTTGGTCTTCCAGCCTATAATTCACCAGATTCAAGATTAGGTAATTCAAGAATCCCTGGGTGACACAAATAGAAAAACAAGTTAGCAGCAGAAATGCAATGATTAATTTTACATGTAGCAAAGAGATTTGCCTGTTCAACTCCTCAGAAGCCCCTTGACAGCAGATTTTTTGTTTTTAATTTTTTTTCTTTTTAGTCTACCACTGACACAGTGTTGCTGGTGACTTGAAATGGGGTTGTCAAGGGGAATGAGTATCACTTACGAGGAGGTTTCACTGCCAATGGGCACTAAACCAGCAGCAACAGTGCCCTGCAAAACCGAATCAAACGATCAGCTCCTTTTGTATCAGTGCAGGGCAATATTTAAAAATACACAGAAAAGCATGAGGTTAAATGATCATTTACAGCAGCACCAAGTCTGCCCTAGTCCCAGCATCTGCATTTTATTGGTTGCTGTGATACGGCTGAATGTGAGAACCTCAAGGACAGGGAGATTTGGGCATAGCTCAGAGCAGGTCAGCTGGATCAAACCAAAATGATGCTGCCTGTTCCCTTCCAGCTGGAAGAAAGGTACCATGGAACACATATCCCAGTAAATAAGCAGTGATGATACTCTTAGAAGTTGAAATAGTTGTGGAGTCATAGGACTAATAAGTGAAAGAAAATATGGTATAATTTAGGGAAATGCTTTATATAAACCCACTATCCCAACGAATATTTGCAGGGAACAAGAGCAACAGGCCCAACCCTGTACCTGACCACAATGATGGGAAAATCCCCACTAATAAAAGATTGGGAGAAAGGGAAACTTTTGTAGGTCATGACACTCTACAGATTCCTATTTGTGAAAAATTCTCAGTATTGATGACTTTTATTCTTTGACTTGATTAAATAATACAATTATACAATTACTAACACTGATTACTAATACTACTGTCTGTTGTGAGTAGATATTGTGCTTACTCACAGGCAGCATGAGGCACGTGAATATTCTTTCTCTTTGACTTAACATTTTGGCAGTTTCTGTTCTGAAAATTCTTTTCCTGAGATCAAATCAGATTCATTTTTCCCAAGATCAAATCAAATCCATTAAATTTTATGATGTTTATGAAGGTGGAGTCCTTGATTCCAATTTAAGTTTGAGCTTGTTTTTCCAAGGGAGCCCCACATTCCCAGAAGCAGGCTTGCTTTAATTTGTAATCTTTACCTTGTGCTATAAAATAAATGCCAAGATGATGGAGAGCTGCTTTTCTAGGTCAAACAATTGTAGAAGAGTCAGGGAGAGGCTGGAGGGGAAATGCCTGTTCAATCAAGAAAGTTCACTAATGATTTCTAAAATGTCTTAATTGCTTCAGCACAATCTACAGGCATCCCTTTCATGCCTCAGACAGGACAAGTAACTGAGTCTAATATTTCAGAATTAGCAACTTGCTGAAGTAACCAGACTATAATCTTCCTAGTCATGGGTTAGAATTTTTGAGGTCTCATCAGCACACCACAGCTTCTTTCTTTAAGTGTTTTGTGTAACTGCAGGCTTATCTTCAAAGAGCAGATGTATGAACTATCATTTTTGATTAAAGCCATCCAGTCAGGATACAAAAAAAAAAAAAAAATCATCTGTTCACTGCAGTTAGAATCATCTATTTTAAATACATTTACATATTCCCTTAGCTGTCCAACTATTTTTTGCTGCACTTTCCCTTCTTTTTGCAGCTTGGAATCCTGCCACATTTATATTTTGTACTAACTACTCAGGGTCCTAATTAGCAGAAATGGGATGTCAGCAGGGTACCAGCCAGCACGGGAGGGGTTTTGCTTCATTGGGAAGATGTGCAGCATGTGGCATGGATCAAATTCTTTGCATCCCATGCAGAGAACAGCATGACGTGAATTGCAGAGCAAGGTAAATGGGAGAATTTCGGTATCTTGGAAATTTGTGAATTGACAAAAGGTACCAACTCACATGTTTTAGCTGTAGACAAAACGAAGGGGGTTTTGCCAGCAATAAGGCAAATTATTCCAAAGTTTAGTATTTCAGCATGTAACAGACTAAAAACTAATCTGCAGTTCTGCTTTCTGAGCTCACAGTCTTTGGCACAGTCCAGTCCCATCGACATCTAGGACTGGATAAAAATAAGAGATTTGGATGTAACAACAGATATCACACATTTTTTAATACATGTATAAATATATATATATACATATATATATTAAAAAATAAATTGCTTTTTATAACTAGCCTTCCAGTCTGAAGTCTATTCTGTTACCAGAATTTGTTTTATTTCATCTTCTGTTAGTTTGTTACTCTTCACATCTGCTCAGCACATCCAGCCCAGCTCCTGAAGGGAGCTCAGGAGGCCTCCTCTGGTTGATGTTGAAGGACAGAAGTGGCCCAGTCAGGGAGTCTGAGTGCATTGCACAAGCCACAGAATTTCACCAAGGGCTTTCTGCAGCATTTCTACTTAAGCTGTGCTTTCAGGAGAGCATCTGGTCTTGCAGCAACAGCTCTGAGAGAGAGGTTGTGTCAGCGTTAATTGCCTTCCTAGTCTGTAAGTAAATGCTGATTTTCACAGTTGGTCATAGGCAGTAAAGAGCTGTTTTTTCAATAGTTTAAATGGAAGATATTTGTCAAAATATCCAGACTCAGTGGAAAACCGAGTGAATTTTACCACTGGTCAGCCTGATGGCTTTGGTGCAATTTGTTCATACACACTCTCAAAGGGAAATACAATCCTTGGAATTACAAGCATAGTCCCTTGAAGTTAGAAATGTGGTGCTGCCAATGACTTTCTAATGGAATGTTGAGCATTGCTCACTAATGAAACAAAAGATACGATAATGGTTGATAATGATAATTTTTAATATGCTAACTATATATACGGTATTAAAATCTTATCTAAGCACTGGAAGGCACTAAAAGGTGTCAGACTGCAGGGTTGAGGCTTTAATCTGTGGTGAGTTCTGGTCTTACTGTAGATACAAGAGAAAAAGGAAGAGAAGATGGGATTCTGCTGACAATAAACAGTAAAAATAGAGATTACTTTTTTCTTTGCTTTTTGAAAGTTTTGAGTTTGCTTTAAATTTTCTCACCTTCATTTTTCTCTTTTTTTGCTCTCTAACTGTAGAGCTTATGAATTGACAGAGGTTAGAGTGGCACTGAAAAAAGAAAGGAACTACAAAATACCTCACACTCACTCTTCCTTTGTGTTTAGGGGAAAAAAAATCAGTGAGTGAAGAGAAGCAAAACTCAAACCAGAAAACATACCAAAACCTTGAGATTTCTGAATTTGAATAAGCCCCTCCAAAAGTAAAGAATTAGAAGAGACTTCACAGTTTTGAACATATGATCCTTTTCCCAGTGTTATTTGAGAAAGTGCCACAAGCGCTATTCCACCTTTGAGGCTGCAGTGTCCTTGGCTTCAGGCTGCCAGAACACCAGGAGGAAGGTGTTACATCTGAGCAGGGCTCACAGTTAGAGTGCACAAGGGTGGGGAATGAGTTGTGTGGGTCAGAACTACGAAGGGAAGATATTAATGAATACTTGGAAGCCACAGGGTTTTAATTAAAAATTCCAAGTGACATGAAAGCCAAGATTTATCGACCTGAAGCACAGACATTACTTAGCAGAAAGGATTTATTTGACCCAGTTGTGCTGGGCTTGCTTCATCACTTCTCCCTGGTATTGTGCTGGCAGGATATTGTTATCCCCAGTCACAAAATTCCAGGTGATGAGGGGGGTGATGAAACACTGCTCTGTGTTTGCTGTATTTACATTTAGTACCATCAACCAGGGTGGGCTGCAAAAATAACAATACAGGTACCTAAAAAGAACTGATTCTGTGGTCTCTTTATTACTGTCTTCCTAGTGACTGTGGCCACAGTAAAAAGAACTGGGGTATAAAGATTTCTCTAATTAGAAACACAAATATTCTGATCAGAGCTCTTGGGCAGTTGTTTTTATCTGCCCAGTGGAATGCAGCTCCCAGCACTGAATAATCTCAGGCACCCTCCGTGTTTCCTGAGCACTTTTTAGGAGGTCAGACACTATTTTGCTGTCATTGCTCTGCATTACAGCAAAGCTGAAATCTCTTCTGACTTTTTTCATGAAAAAGTTAGTCTGTGGCAAGGGAAACATGTCTTTGGCAGTGTGGAATAATCCTACGAATGACTAAAGAGCTACACAGAGTACAGACAGACAAAGCCAAGTAAAGAGAGTCTGCAGGTTGCCCTCTCCTCTGAGTTGGGGAGGGAAGGATTAGAGCTGGCCACTGGAAAAGCACCGTGGCCAGTGACAGTTCCAGCAATGCTCCACAGGCTCTGCAGGGCCAGCTGAGGACTGGGTGGAGTGAAACTTCTCAGAGCAAGAGAAACATTGCAATAATTGAGGCTTTGACCAGAAGGTGGGCAAGAAGAATTTGCTATGGATTAGCAACTCCAGCATAAACTGTCTCTGTTGGAATAATTCCTTGACAATCACTGTTTCTCCCAGGAGAAAGAAAGCCCTGGACTCTGCTCTGGGAAGACACAATGAATCAAGAGCACAGGCACTTTATCCTGGAAAAGTCTTCCTAGTGCTTTTCCTTAGCAAGTAGAGTTATTTCAGTTAATGTCACACTGCAGGCAAACCACAGAGCTTAAGGAAGAGAGAGATCATTGCACTTATTCTCTTTTTTATAGAAGTAAAGCCCATCAAGCACAGTGCTGCAAGGTGTTTTACACCCCTGATGCAAACCAGAACAAGTTAAGTGAACATCTTACAAGAAGTGTTGGTGTCTGCAGTGCTGATCTCATCTGAGGGCTCTGTCTCCTGCCCCAGGGTATGAATAACTCTTAGCAGCATCCATGTACTTGCTCCTGCAGCAGGGAGACAGGGCCCTGCAGCATCACAAGCTCTGTTATGTGCAGTGCTGTGACAGGGGCTATGGGACAAGGTGACCAAAGGCAAAGCTGACTCTGAAAGCTGTTGTTCCCCGTAACCATTGCAGAAAACTGTTTTACCAATAGGTTACATCCAGAATTACCCATCTGTTTTAATTCTGCACCTTAAGGATCTGTCTAATTAGCACAACACAATGTTAGCATATTAACTGCACTCCAGCAGACTAGGACCATTTATTACTGAGAGAACTCCTACCAGAAACCTTGGAATTTTTACAATACATTTTTGTCCATACTTTTTGGAGCAATAATAATGTAATACCATACTCCCTCCCCAAATAGCTGCAGGGTCCCTTTTAATGAATAGGAACAAACAAACTATCCAGCTAAGCCCAGAAACATGACCCCTATCAAAAGCAGAATCAAACAATACCCTGAAACAATCTACATATACAAAGAACAAACTTTTCTTGTTCTTCCAAAGATTAACTCAGCAGGTATTTGGCATTCAAAAAATTCTACGACAACAGAAGTGATTCTGTGTTTGAAGAGGTTTTCCTTAGAATTATTGTTGCAATTATTTTGGGGGGGGAGGGGGGTAGGAAATGAGAGAAAGGTTGTGGAAAACAATTTTGAAATATTAATCTAGGTACCATTCTGTACACGCAGCACTCCTGTGCTCTCTCTCAATGACAGTTTGTAAAGTCTGTTATGTTTTGTTATGTAAAACTTTTTTCAAATCTCTTGGCCATCTACTACCAGCTCCTGCTCAACATTCATTGCTCAGTCGACAATGGTGGCATTTTCCATTTCTCCACAGAATAGTATCTGGTGACCCCTGCACTGTTCTGGGCATGGAAGAAACTACACTTCTTTAGCCAGTTTTATGGGAGGAGATGGGATGGCAACGAAAATATTAAATAACCTTGTCATCCCTCTCAGACATGGAGCTTCAAAGCAAATATCTGCAAGATTTCCAACTTTCTATTAATGGAAAATTCAGGCTCCGTGTCAGTAGTTTCCAACAGAAGGATATGATTTGGCTTATTATTACCATTATGAATATTAATATTTTCACTAGAAAATGACTGCTCATCTCAGCTCAGATCCAAATGATCCCAGTACTTCCTCTGAGAGAACCTTTCTCTGTACATGGGCATCATCACAATAGTGTCTTGAGACAACTGCTCCCATTCCCTTCACCGCTTTGATCCATCAAAACTTGGGATTTTTAACTCTCTTGTGAAGCCTGTACTGCTCATGGGCGCTCCAAAAGGAGAATGAGTAACAGGATGAATGCGTCTTCAGCTTGAATTGGGGGGCTCATTCTACAGAGGATTTATTGATTTGAAACAAGTCCAAACATGAGTCACCGTGCAGCAATGTCACATGGAGATCCTTACTTGCAATCTTGCAAAGTGCTGAGGGCCCTCGAGTGTTGCAAATAAAAACTGGAGCGAGTTCCTTGGGCGCAGTTGCGATGGGGACTGGCCGGGGTGGCTCCAGCTGTGCCGGGCAGCTCGGCCCTGGCTGGGAGCGCTGCCCCCGGGCCGTGGGCAGGGGAGCACTGCCGCCTCCCGACAGCTCCGCTCCCTGCACAGCCCCGGGACGGGCGGCAAGGGGCTGCTTCGGCGGCATCCTCAGCCTGCGGGGTAAATGAAGAGTGGTGATAAGAGCTGATCACTTTAAGTAAGCGTTTGTATTTTTTACCGCCTGGTTGAAAAGCGAAAAACTCAGCCATAAGGTTTACAGCTGCTTTTGGGATTTCCTTATCATAGGAGCAGCGTGCACACCTACACCACCCCTACACCCCCACACAGCACTGCTTGAGCACGAGGAGCATCCTCCCCTTCTAGAGCCAGCAGGACAGAGCACGCTGGCAGTGGGGGTTGGATACCACAGGGAACAGGGCAATACACGATTCCTCACGGACAAGACTAAACAGCCCTTCAGTCACACAGGTAAATCCTGCTCTGACCAGTAGCCACCAAACAGAGGTGGTTTAAAAGTATTTTATACCAATTTTGGACCCAGCTTTGCCTTCTCTACATGTCATCAGCCTGGGCTGTGCATTATTTAGCTCAGTGACTCTGACACTCCGCCTGAGCACTGCTGCAAGGAGGGATGGAGCAGTTGCTGTTCTCTAGCTTGAGGCTGATCACTGAAACACTGAGGTCTGTCATTCCTGAACACTGAAGGTGAGAGAGTAACTAATTTTTCCTGGCTGATTTTCTTTCCATTCCCAGCCCCCTAATTACTTCTCTGCCTTGGTTGCTGTTCGACTCCACTTGATTAGGCTCTTGGAAAGAGCAGCTATGGCACAGAAACACATGAGGTGGGATCCTCCTTGGAAATCCGCAGGTGATGCTTTTTCTGATTGCACAGGCTCATGTTACTTTACACACAGATGCAAAGACTGTTTTGGATGTTGAAAATATTCAGCATCTGCTTCAGTTTTGGAAGGATAAAGTCTTTTTTTTTTTTTCCTTAGTTACCAGAGCATGCTACTAAACATATGTCTTTTTCTCATTAACATGAGGAGCTTTTGTGTTGCTTCCAGTGCCCAATTGTCCAGTGTGATTAGAACTGCCAAAAACAATAACCCAGGAAATTTCATTTTCCACAATATTTTAGCTCTGGCTGACTTGGTGGAATCCCAGCAGTGAGCTGTAAGCAATGATATATGAAGTGAAAAATGTTCGCCCTCCCTCCCAAGCCTCTCTGCACACACCGCTCACAGTCCGTGCTGAGGTCATGGGCTGTGCTGTCAGACCCAGCTCCAAAGGAGATGCTCTCTGCCTCTTTGCCAGGTGGTTTTGATACCACTGTGGCTTGATAGAAAGCAAATTTCCATCACAGGAGAAGTTCTCCCTATTGCCAGTATTACTTTCAGATCAGAACTTCCCATGAGATAATACAAAAAGACTGGCTTGAGGCCCAGGGTTCAGGATAATTTGCCTTAAATTTGTGTTTGCTTAGTTCACATTATAAAGAAATAGTTTTGTATCTAGTCACAGCATATTATGTAGAGCAGCCCTGAAAAGAGCCTCAAATGCCATATTCCAAGGGAAGTAGAAGGACTATAACAAAGTTTGTCTGGCAGTTGGAAAGTCTGCGAGCAATGTGAGTGTGCCTGGAACAGGAAACAATGCAGTTTACTGTAGCGGGATCTGCACTCAGCAATCCTTCCGCAAGCTGCTCATGTGGAAAGAATGAAAAACTAGAGCAAGGCAGGCAGGTAGAGTTCATAATAAGCCATAACAGGCTTTCATCGATGGCTTTAGCAGCTTTTCACTGCTCAGATGCTATTTCTGCATCCAGGGGTTAGGATATAATGGGATGTGCAGATGCATAGATATTTTCCCTTCTTTTGACTGACAGATTTGAAGAATATGAACCACAAGTTCTGTGCCATAAATGGGAAAGGCAGTTCTTCAAGCTTTCATGGGAAGTTGCTTAAATTATTAGTTTCAGCAGTAATATGTTGGCTATGTTTATGTTTACAGAAGAAAAAAAATGGGTAAAAACTTTCCAACAACTATACAGACTCTGAAAAGTTTTTCTGTTTCCTCCCTCCCCCCCCCTCTGGCATGGCTCTATTTGCTAAATATGCTGTAAGTTTATTTTTTACTCTTAAAATCACACAAGAAGGTCACCAATTAAACCAGTCTTCCCATATGGAATTAAGCAGAAGCAGATTAGTTGTTAAAGCAGAGACTCTCTTGTGGGCCTTCTCTAGATCTTAATGGATTACTATTTTAATATTTGAAGTTTACTCTGAGTATCCAGTTTAGCTGGAAAAGAAGTCACAGACCTCACAGGGTTTTCAAATTTGTCTGTGCTTTTTATTTCTCTTTTTTTAGGACACCACCATCCTGCTTATTCAAAGGTCACTGTGCTGAAAGCAATATCTGCAGATAACAAGAAAATACTGAAGACAGTCATAGAAGGTAGAAAAATATGAGTTCCATAACCCTTCACCTCTATTCCTTTTTTGGTCTGTCTATTGGTTTTGGAGATGAAAACAGCGGGAATTCTATTGTCTTGAGTCTGCCTGTGCAAAATAAATTAAATTTAATTCTAGGTTCTCTCCCCCTCTCAAAAGAAGACACTAGATTCTTCAAGAAGGCTTTGGGTTTGTTAACCCTTCCATGGCTGCTGCATCCTCAGCCATCTCTGTTCTCTACTTTCCAGTCATATAAAAATTTCCACACATTGTAAATGAAAGCACTGTGGGTAGGGGGAAATATCTTCCAATGGTAATGAAGTAAATTTATACCCTCTAAAATTTTTTGATTAGATCATAATTCAAAATAAGATTTGAGTCTCACAAAACCACTGATCTATTAAAAAACTCCTCCAAGATATATTCTTCCCTGGCAAACACGAAGCACTTGGGTCCATGGCTAGAACAGGAAACCTGAGTCTCCAGTGTCCCAGCTTCTGCTGCTCAAGGCTGTTCCAATTGTGTCTGATGTCAAAAGGACATCACTACACAGGAATTATCCAAGGGGGTCAACTTGTTGGCATCACTTCTTTTCCATGGCATGACAGTGACCTGAGGGCAGCCAACAGCTCCCCCACTGCCAGGGACAGAGGTGCTGCTGAAATCAAACAGGTCAGCAGGACACAAGGTGACAACATCCAGCTGCCTTGTGCAGGATTTTTCTTTTTGACTCTTGGAAAGGGTTTCAGGAAGGGGACAGGTGAGGTGGCCGTAGAAACCAAGCAAGGTGTTGCTGTGAGGGTTCTGTGACCTCCATTGGGTGGTGCAGATACAGGAACAGATACACACAATGTGCACATAAATGTGTATTTATGTACATTTGCAATATCTTTTCTGGGATTGTTCTCTTCTCAAAGTCTGTAAATGTTACATAACACTCTTGGAACAGAATCCTACTGAAAATAAATGTCTCCTGTAAGGAAAACCGTCTATCCCTTCAGAAAGAATAGTGGAGATTTACAGACTGAGCACACTGGCAAACTTTTTCCATTCATTACAGCAACAAAAACGTTTCAAGAGAAGTAAAATTTCAGCAAGCACTGAGCTTGGAAAGCAGAACACAGGAAGCTGACATGTGCAGCCAATTCAGCAAGCGGAAACTAGACATTAATATCTTCAGACTGGATCTGGGGCCCACAGCTGATAATGTGGAATTCAATAGCCTTGGTAACCTGTAGATTTCCAATGGAAGCCAAAATCTCATACATGGAATTTAAGCAGAACAAAAGCTGTTCTACTGACAAAAAACACATGGAGATTGACCATAATCTCATCTTGAGGCAACCTTTTCTTTTGGGTGTATCTGTCCCACAACCTCCTCTGAGGTCTTTAGACACACCAGGATTTCCTTTGAGCCACAGAAGCAGGGCTGCCAACAGGCTCACCCTGCAGAGTAACGTGGTACCCTTCCTCTCTAACCAAGGACTGGTCTTCACCACTTCTGTGAAGGACAAGCTCCCAAACAAATCCCTAGTGCAACCTGCATTTTTTCCATTAAGCCTTTGTCAAATGAGAACATTGATTTTCTAGGAAAGAGTCTGCTTTCGTAAAACATTTTTGTTATTTCATCACAAAGTAAACAAATATGGTCCAAAAAAGTGAATTATCTTGTGTTTCTTGGCAATTTTTCAGACAAAACAATTCATAAGGTTTTCAGGTTCTGACCTTGCAAGAAAAGACTCATTTTCCCATGTGAAGAAAACCCTTTTCCCAGGTGTTGCTAAATTCATCAGTTAAGTACCAAATAATTCAGCTGTAAAAGGACAACCAGGAAAATGTGGGTCTGCTGCTGACTGGGGCAGAGGACCTGGTGAGAGAGGACATGGAACACACCAAGGTTCCCACTCCCCTCCCATGCTGGGATCAGCTTGCCTGGGGGCTGTGAGGAGAATGCAATTCTTGTTTGGGCTGCAGCTGCTGAAGGCACCGTACACAGCATGTTGCTGCCTTTTATTCCTCTGAAGGGAAGGTGCTCCCTATAGACATTGTGATTCCTGAGGCCAGAGTGGGAGCAGCACAGGCTCTGGGCTGCCCTCACACCCCACCACAGCACAGACCTCCTGCCCCTTGAAAGTGATGCTTGTAACACAATGGGTACACTACACAGTTCCAGCTCTGATAGTTACTAAAACAATAAACACCTGCCTACCTAATCACCAAAAATGCCAACTTATAGCACCTATTAAAGCTCTTTTTAAATGCAAACATCTCCCATTTTAGCTTGAGACTTACAAGAAGCCTGCTGCAATTCTGCAACCCTGCCAAACCCCTGCCCCCTTCTTTCATTTGTACTCTCTCCCTCCCCCTTCCTTCCTTTTCCCACCCACATATTATTTACTCAGAATACGACCTAATTACAGTTTGTGCTTATCTGAACGACCTGCACTCCACCGTTTCAGCTAAGGGGGGATCTGAATGAGGATGGACAAAGGATCTTGCTAGAGAGAGAGGGAAAGAGTTAGACTTGTTAGACTTGGTGGAATAATGAGCAGAGCCCCTGGGGGAAGGTACCAGAGGAAAGGCAGTACCTCCTTGAGACTTGGCTCTAAGGCTCTCACTGCAGGTCTGGAACACGGCTTATTGTTTCAACCAAAGTCAGTTTCTCCTCTATTAAACTCAGCTGGGGTTTTTCCTGGCCTAATCTCACCCACACTGAAGTAAGTGGTGATTTTGCTGGAAGCGATGCCGTGTCCTTTGTTGCTAACTGTAATGACAGTGCTTGCTGTGTTTCTAGCCAAGATGCTGAAGAAACTCCAGAGAATTTTTTTTCCTCCCTGTAGTCTCATAGAACTAGTTTTACTTTTCTCCTTTTTTAGGACAAATTGAAAGAAACAAGCAGAGCACAACACCGGAAAGTGGATGAAGAAACAAAGCCCTGCCTTTGAAAGAGATCTCTGTGAATCTCTGGCATGTAGCAGCAAAAGGGAGGAAATGGGAGGCCAAGAAGGACAGAGCATCTGCTCATGTTGTGACTGCACTCTCCTTCCAAACATCAGGCTCTGGAAGGCCAGAGCTTGAGCTCTGACTGTGAATATCTTGGCTTGTGTCAATGCTCTTCCTGCACCCACCTGACTTCAGCTGGATTTGTGCCACTGACTTCCTTGGGGGTAGCATCACGCATCAAAATCTGCACTGGTTTAGTCTTAACATCTAAGGATTAATAAAAATGATCCCCAGGACCTACTGGAGAAAGTGACTTGAATAAAGCATGAGTTAATGTGCTGGCTAACACGTTTTCCAGCAGCTGGCCCCCAGCAAGCAGCTAAAGGTCTCCACTTGGTAATCAAAGGCACTGGTGTGGTGGGAAGTTCTGGCCACCACCAAATCCTACAGCAGCTTGGTCAGCAGCCCTCTGGAATTCCTGCCAGGTGGGGAAACACCTGCATTTGCACAAGGGTTCATTTGTCACATGGGTCAGTCAGATACACTGAGGAATAACCAAGGAAGCCTATCTGTGCTGCATCCATCTCGTTGATCTCTCCCTTCACACAGACCTCTGCACAGCTGGGACAGGGTTATCCTTACATCTGAAATATTACTCAGGGCAAGAGTCCCAAGAGGTTTTCATCTTATGGAAATTTAAGGAAATGTGAACTGCCCAGAGGAATTTCAATTTGGAGCCCTATGGTGCACCAGAAAGCTGACTGCACAGACCTGGAAAAAGTTAAAGAACAATTGGAGACAATACAACTGAAACTCAACCCAGCAGGAAAAAGGACAACAGAGGCCAATGGGAATAAGTGAGGATGTGAAGATTAGCACCAGCAAATGTAGAAGTCTTTCAAACATAAACAATCTGGGAAGGAGGCAGACTAGGGAGAGGTTGTCTGAATAAAAAAACCAAAAAAAACAACAGCCCAAGGCTGGAACAAGTTAAAAGAACAGTTAGAAAATGAGAACAGATACAGAACTGCTGATAACAGCCCTGCATTGTGCAAAAGCTCTATTTTTGCAAGCTAAAGGTAAAAGAGAATGGTTCACCTGCAAAATAAAGGAGGAAGGGGAAGTAAAATTGGGGAAAACTGTTAAATATTCCCTCAGAAACACAGGAGACCCCTGTCAGCCTCAGAGGGAGTCACCTTGGGAGGCCTCCAATGACAGACCTCAGTGTCACCTTGTCTCTGGCTTTACAGCAGAGGATGATAGACAGTGCTCATGAATTTCTCCTTGGAATGGAACAGCACAACTATGAAATGCGCAGAAAGACTCACTGGGAGAAAAATCTGGATCAGCCATTTTTCCACCAGGGCTCTGGGAGTTCCAAGTGGGTAAGAGCAGGAGAGCCTCATGCCTGGCCTGACCATCAGAGCTGTTCCAAAGAGATGGGAAACATCTGCGTGGTAGGGACGGTCGTTTACAGGGATATCTGCCCGGATGCAATTTGAGACGTATTAAATGTTGTTTGTCAGGTTTAGTGTGACAGCCTAATCTATTATGTGAGTCAGTATGGCTTTATTGGTGAAGGATGACTTGGCTGTAGAAATCCTGGGAGTTTCCATCTCCACAGCTGCCATGACAAAATGGGAGAAATGCAGTAGACAGGAAATAATAAGGGCTCAATTCTGCCTTCACTGATATTTGTGCAGCTGAGCTGAAATCCACAGGCCCCTTGTCTCTCATAAAATGTTTGGGGTTTTTCCCCCTGTAATCCTTCAACAGGCTGACATGGAGTTACCTTCTCAAACCAATGAAGTGCAAGGAGAATTTTGTTCATGGATCTGTTATGAACACACAAACAGGGGAAGAATTTGGCGGGTGGCATTTTGCATTACGCTTTATTGGAAAGAGTCATGAGTTGAAGAGAAAAATGATGCTTTAGGGAATTAAGTATTTCAACACACAAGTGTTGTCTAAGAAACTGAAATTAACTTCACCACAAAGTCTTTATGGCCAGAACGGGCATCTCCCAGCTTTCTTCTTCATCAGTCACAGCATCTGTGCTGGTGCTTTCTGGGCTGTTGAAGTCTGTGGGAAGATTCCCAGTGACGTCATTGTGTCTTGAATCACTTCCAACAGACGTCTTTTACCTTTCCAGCCCAGGTAAAATCAGGAAAAGTTTTGCATTCCATGAATTCTCACAGATTTCATAAAGTAATACCACAAATCCTGAGATAACCTCATCTGTTATCAGGCATTCTGAATGGGTTAAATAAGAATATCAAATGAAGATGTTTGTATCTGCTGACAGCACTAACACTGCCAATATGAAGATGGAGAGAAACCACAGAATCAGAGATATTCTGGTCTTTTAGAAGAATGAGACAGAAAACTGAAAGTGCTGCTTTCCTGGGGCAATGATCTAAACTAGAAAGGGTTCATTAAATTAATCAGCTATTCAATTTATTCCTTCAAAGAAAGGAAGATTTAGAGTGCTATAATATGAAAGTCTTTGTCAGTCCAGTCTATGGCAGTTATAAAATCAAGAAATAAGAAGGATGTGATAAGAATGAGACAGAGAAGGAATCAAGGGAATTATATTGTTGCCACATATAAAGCTCTGATTCATTCTTCTGGAGAAGGCTGAGCCAAATTCAGTTCCAAGTCACACTGGCACCACTTCTTTGTCCCCAGAAGCTTTCAGTATTATAAAAACTGTGGAATCTGTTTCATTGGGTAATTTTGGCTTTTTTTTTTTTTTTTTAAGTTTACTCCAGTTGTGCAAAAGATGTCACATGAAGCTAATAAGAGAATTCTGTGAATTAGAAATATTTGTTGTCAGAAAATGTGTGATCATGCAGGTAAGAATTTTTTCAGTGGATCAGAAACAGAGCTAAACCCACAGTGATTTCTTGAGATAAAGAAATAATATGCTCATGAAGTTCCTTCTTCTGTTGGCTTGTCTGAGACTGCATCCCAGAAAAGCGAAGAGCTTTGCAGTAAAACAGAAATGTGAAACTCACAGCAAGGTTTGCTAAAGTTTCCAATAGGTCTGTTAGTTTCCAGCACAGCAGGAATAAATGCAGCAGCATTATCAGGAAAACCTGCAGGGCTGGGGGATGTAATCACAGACACTCTGCCCTACACAACTCACTCGTGAGTTGTGTACTCAAAAGTACTGCAAAACCTCCCGTTTCTGGCTGGCTTCTGCCAAGGAATAACAAGCCAATATACAGCTTTTCCAGCCTGTAATGAAAAACCTGCATTGTCTATTCCTTATTTATGGGCATTCAAATAGCAACAAATGGTTCTGATGACAATTAGAGCACTTCTTTACTTGCAGAAACATACAGCATGTAGATAAAAGCCCAGCTCTGCACTGATAGATATAGATATATATGTATAAAAATCTGGTAATTATCTCTGGATTTGTTGAAAATGCACAAGCTGATCAGGAAAAATGGCACTATATTGTTTGTTAAAGTAAAAGAAGAATATCTGTTCATCCTTCTGTTATGCTGGATCCATTCAGAGTTAAGTTTTCTGACCTGCTGCTTGGAATGTGAAGCCATCCTTTCTCTACCTTCCCTCCTTTGTGGAGGGAAGGTAGAGAAAGCCACAGAGCTTTAGAGAAATCAGATGCATGAGTAAGGCAAGAAGTAGAGAAAACATGCACAGAGCCAAAAAATTGTGAGGAAATTTGCAAAGAAGGAGAAAGTACACTGTGTCAGTCACACACAGGAAGAGATGGAAGGCAGGAATGAAGGGGCAGGAATAAGTCCGGATTCTTGTTGAGACTCTTGGAACATGGATTTCAGTGGCAAGGGTTTATTTGGAACACGGATGAGACTTAACACCAGAGCATCTAGTGAGTTCTATGCCCTCTTAAGCCCTCAAATCAGCACTAAAAGGATGCACAGGTTTTATGCAGACTTTCTGCAGCCTGACTCTGCATCACAGTCTGTCCAGACTACAAGGCAAATACTCTCTCAAGCAGTAACAGCTCTCCAGCACAGAGTTGTTCCAGCAGGACTCAGCTGGATCAGAGCATGAGTCAGTTCAAGTTGAGATCTCATGATTTTTCAAAAAAAGAGAGGGTTTTTTCTCTACATTAAATATTCAGTGGCTGGATATCCCCTCCTTGCACAGTGAGACAGTCCAGTGAGGTGTTCTGTGTTTTGCCATGTGCCATTTATAGAATACAGGAGACAGTGGTTAAGCTCCTAGAAATGATGGAACGTGGAATCACTTGTCATGAGCTGCACCATTGTCCTTCTTTTCTGCACCTTGGCTGGCAGGGGAGAGGTGGTGTAAACAGAAAAGAAAAGAGTGAACAGTGTGACTTTCCTCCGGCTGGGGAAAGCAGAAGGTGCTGAATTAAACAAACATCTGCCCTGGCGAACAGCAAACAATGTGTTTGTCTAGTAAACTGAGCAAAGAGGACTTGGAAGTCAGAGAGAGGGGAGGATGAGACAGAGGAAGCCAAGAGGACCATTTTGCCAAATGACTTTTTTCATGCTCCAGCAGTCTTTGTTGTAATTACAAGGATCTCTAGGGAACTGAGCAGTCTCAACCTTCAGTGCTTTAGAACATTGCCAATAAGATACAAAAATTGCTAACACAGTGAAAACATTCACATGCAATGGAGTTTGGGGTTTTGCTGGGTTTTTTTATTTTTTCTTTTTTTAACCAGCAAAATGTCTATTACGCAAAAGAAAAATCCACTATAGGTTCTTTCATAACACAAAACTCATGCACATCAAAAGGGCCAATTAACAGTGGCAGGAACCAATGTCCAGTGTCCATTCAAAGGTGAGGCCCAGCCATTAACAATCATTAACATTTCCTGCTAACACATCCCAACCCTGCCATGGATGGCAGATCCAAGGTCAGGTCAGTGAGTCTTCCTGGACACGGAGATGCTTCCAGCCAAGGTCACAACACCAGTAAGGGTATGAGCAAATGAGCACAAGGCTGTGAGGAACACAGAGAACATCTCAGCACAGCTGCCTTGGGTTATGTACAATTTCTAGATTTATTGCAAGAAGCCTCGAGATCAGGAACACCCAACTGCAGATTTTATGCTCATGTGGGACATCCAGTTAATGAAATTATACAGACACACACAAAAACCTGAAAGCTCTGCCAAGGGCTGTGTCACTTGTGCTCTCTACCATGTGTGTGGATATCACAGGCAAATCTGCACCTTTGTAAGATGAGGTCAGGCCAGAAGGAGCAATCCCCCTGTCCTCACACTGGAGAGGTTCCTTCTGCTTTCACCTTTGAGGGACCCAGAGCGAGCACATCGTTCACAATAAACCTTCAAGCCTCCACATCCACCAGCCTTGTCAGACATTCCCACTGCATCCCTTAGCCAGGGATCTGCATTCCCAGGGCAGGCTCTTTGCACTCAAAGAAACCAAATTCCCCCAGCCTTTTTCTTCTTTTTTGAAACCACTTCTATGTTGGGTCACAGCTTTTTCTCTTCTGTCTTCAACTTTCGTGAGAATTTGTGCTTTATTTTGTACTTAGGAGCTCTAAATATGGATGTTTAAATCAGTTTTTAGCCCTGAACTCGGCTCTCAATAAATGATGGCAAGTGCTGAACATATGGCTCCCATGTGCCATGTTTCTGATCCCTCAAGAGCTCCATATAAGGTGCAGTTTGAGACACCACATTCATTCAGGGTGGCAAGAAGCAACCACTGACCCCACAGACAGTGAAGGAAAGAAACTATACTTGGAATTTCCTGCTTTTATTAAATTTTCCCTCCCAATTTTTTCTGTCTCACAATTGTTTTCCCACTACTTTTATATAAGAACAGCATTTCCTTTTCTATGTTAAAAGCCAGGCTGGGCCTTCAACCGTTGATCTTCTCCTTCTTCAGGAGACAGGAATGTGTATTTTATTGAGACAACGAAATCAGTTAATGCTCAAAACGCGTGTAAGCCTTTCCTAACCCTGTAAATGCTGATCACTGCTGTAACCTTCAGTGGTGGCTGACAATAACTCAGCAACCACTTCCTTTGATTCTAATGGCTACAATAGTTTTTGTAATCATTTTGTTGCTATGCTTCAATGATTCAAATGTATGGCATGTAGGGGTATATTTCCCATCTCCCTTGTTTCCAGAAACCTCTGCAGGCACCGAGAGGAGAACAAAATTTGCAAACTGGGGGATGGAGAACCGGCACTGTAAGCTGGTGGCTGATTTAAGATATTCCAGTCACACAGCCTTTGGTGGAGCAGACCCAGTGCATTGCAACAAAAGGGGAATTTCATTTTGTTTTTGAAATGCTGTTATTACATTCAGGAAATTTGCAAAGGCACCTTGACAGAAAATGATCAAATATCTGAACTTCCAGTGCAACAACATTTACTTAGTAAATGACATTTTAATGCAGAAAGTCAAATTTGCATACTAATTAAAATTTTCCTTTAAAACATTTAGACTTTTTGGCCTTCCCACCTACCCACAGTGACAGAGATTAAAAGATTTTTTTATTAAGTCCTGTCAAACAAAACACACTTTTGTAAAGTGCTACAGTACAAAGTGGCACTTTTAACCTATTTTCTAGTCATTCAGAATTTAGGCAGTGGAAGCATTTCCAAATGCTCTCTGATCTCAGAAAGGCAGCTGATGGCAGAGCGATGGGAATGATGGGGTTCTCTCCCTCACTAAATTTATACATTGTGGAAAAGCAGCTTCATGTACTGCATGCTGGGTAATAAAATAAAAAGTCATTACACTTGTAAAAGTACCCTGGTGCTTTACTAAGAGATTTATAGAGGTGCTGCAAGTCAGAGTAACACTTCAGCTGCCTTCACCTTGTGTGACTTCCAGGCAGGCTGCAGGGTGGCACGGGTAGAGCAGCAATAAAGAGCATGAGGTGGCACAATGAGGATGACAACAGCAGAGTGGAGCTCCTAACTCTGTTCTTCCCAAGCATCCAGGGGCTCCCGGGCCAGCCTTGGGTTGATGTTGCTTTGTTTTTTTCTAAAAATCAACCACTGAAGTAAAATTCCTCCTCTAATAATTTCCTGGCCAAGCGGTTTCTTGACAGTGAAATGAGCATTTCTGTATCTTTTAATGGAAACAAAAATATTTCAGGAAGATCAAGAAAAACTCGTTGCACCATTTTTTCCAATATCCTCTTTGCATGTGACTGTTACCAGCAATAACTTCCTAAGATGTGGCCTCCCCACAAACCACGAGGATCACTACAAACAGACAAGCAATTCTCCTAAGCTTCAGTTGTTTTTCACTCATTTGTTAAGCCAGGAACTGAAGGCTTTGCCTCTGTTTTGCTTGACACGACAACTTTCAACAATCTTCAAAGGCTGTTTTCTTGGAGAATTTATACATTTCTGTGTATGATCATTCTGTATGTCAGTAAAAGCACATTTACACCAAGTTTACACCCTGATAGAACCATTTCAAAGACACTTGAGAAGCAGATCCTACAAGCATTGAAAGGCTGCAAACATTTAGGTCATTGATGCATTACCTGAGCATCACCCAGGCCCCATTCACAGATTCCAGAACTGCACAGAATCGCTTTCCCTGACCTTAAGGATAAAATTATGTTCCTGGTCTTTTTTCCCATGGACACTTAGGCCACCCTTTATTGCTCTGCCAGATGGCTTTAAGTGAAGCTAAATTGCATTTGGTTTAAGTGCCATCTGAGGGTTTCCCCACACAGTGGAACAAACAGGGCAGCTCCCATCACATGAAATTAATGTCAGACTATTAATTAATGTCTCATACATGTGCAGAAACAAGAGCCATTCTGGACCTGGAATAGGAGTAATTTCTGATTGCCACCCCTACCAAACAGCCTGGCCTTTGCACCACTGTCCTCTGAGTGCACAAACATCACGAACAGGTGCTCTTGGAGAAAGGGAAAATTCCATACAACATAAGGCACTTTGTAACTTATGTGAGGACTTCTACCAAAGGAGTTCCAGTGATACAAATAATTCACTGAAAATTATAACTCTGAAGGCAAATTGTACCCACAAAATGGTATCACAGTCCAGCCTCAAAACAAGAAACAATTGTCTGCTGAAGCACAAGCTCTTAACCAACAGACTGAGGCTTGTTTCCCCATAATGATGAGCAACCAATTGCTTTCTTTAGTGTCTTTTTCTGCAAAGTTCTGAATATTCAATTGAAAGGTACCAATAATCTTGACATCCTTAAAAATGCTCAAATAGTTCCACTTGAAACCCTTACTCTAGTTTTTTCCTTCTTTCTTCTTCCCATTGATTTGGAGCTCTGAAAGGATTTTTCAAACACAAGAAGCAGTCTTGCTCTTTTCCTTCCACATTGTGGATCCCTTTCCTCCTCCTCTGTCTCGTCCTTATTCCCCCCTTTACAAATTTAACAAAGCAATCCCCTCCATTCTTTGGGGACAGTTCTCTGTCTGCAAGGTACTGCAACAACTTTTCATTTAATTTAATTAGTTTAATTTAACCCTTTAAAAATTAATGTTTTGAAGTTCAAGGAGAGCAGGCACAACAATCCCTGGTACAGGGAAAACCAGAAAACTCTAATTTTTGACAAAGAGCCCAGTCTGTCTTTAAAACAGAGGGAAAGAGGAACTTTGCAAATGCTCCTAAGAGGTTGATACTTTATTACATAGGGGGATGTTCCTAACTTTGCTGTCTCCTGAGGGGACTTGAACATCAAGATCACAGAGTCTGATATCAGTTGCAGCAAGGCATGTTCAACCCTTGGGCCTTGAATCTTAATTATATCTGCAACTGTTTACAACTTATAATTATTGATGTTAATTTACTGAGGGAAGTTACACTTCTCGCCTCAAGTTATATTTTTGGCATGTTAATCCATTTGCACACAGACTATTGCATCTGATTGTGCAGACTGAAATGAAAGCATATTTTTCACTTTCATCTCATTGGATTTTACCATGTTCTATATGATTTTAAAGAGCAAAAGTAATTTGACTGTTTCTAGTAATGTTATAAATATTTAAATAAAGTGCAGCTTCCACTGCCCAAGAGCAGCAGGATGTCAGAGGCTGTGAAGGACAGCAGAGCAACCTGCATTTTTCTAAGATCTTTGCAATCCCTAATGCAGTGGAGTTATGACCACCTGACAGCAAAAACACCTCATGAAGTTGGTATTGCTGAGCTTTATTGCTCAAGAGCTATGTCCTGCCAATACTCACTGCCACACAAGGTTTAGTTCTCTCGGTGTAAACTGGAGTACCTACAGAAGTTTTAATGGGATCAATATTAATCCTTTGTAGGCCATAGCTTTGTGATACCTCAATCTGAGATATTCTGAACAGCCACCATCACTAAAATCAGTACTTTGGGACCAGAATTTTATCTGTTCCCGCTTCTTCATCATCCTGGGCCAAACCCTTTCTCTGCTCCTGCCTCGAGGTAGAATGGCAGAGGAATTTGTACAAGTATCACAGGAGGAAGAAATATTCTTCTAGAAGGAGTTCTAATTCATCAGGTTCTCTGGGAGCCCATGACGTGTCTGAGCTGCCTCAGCCAGTACCACATGTCCATCCAGGATGAAGAACAATATTTCTGATGGTTCTCTCCTACCAAACACTCACCAGGAGATCTGCCCCCCCTCCCACAGCTCAAACTGTTCTATCACAGCAATTCTCTGCAGTAACTCAGGTGATCAGGAAGAATTATAATGTTCATAACCCAAGGTATTGAATACAAGTCAAAGGAAATATTCTTGCCATATAGAAGCATAAATTTATTGCACACTCCTCTTATCAGGTAATTCTAAGCTGATGCAATAGAAATGCAAGGTACAGGAGAGGGCAGACAACGACAGGGGAATGTTGGATTTTTTTATCTTGTCTAGAGGATTAGAAAATCTGAGTGCTAAGAGGTTTTTTATCTGGCAGTACTCACAACTGAAGACATAAGATATCTCTAGAGCAGGCAATGCAAAGCTGTTCTTAAGAATATGGCACTGGGCATGTCCTACCTACTCCTGCAGGAGAGATGTTTCTGTGTGCTGACTGGGAGATGAGCCATTAAAAAGCACCCCACTTTGAATCATAGTTATTGGAACAGCAAATTAATTTATTCTGTACACCCTTTCTTGTTTTCATCATGACAAAGCCACTGGGAAGGTTTTATCAACAATAGATGCTTCTTATTAAATTTTTTAAACCCCAATTTTCCTTGCTAGGGAAATTCTGGTTGTTGCAGTGAGTCCATCCAGAAACACTCCCTAACATGGAGGCACAGATGGAGAGCTATGTCCACATTGCATCAGCTTCATCTACATTACTTCTCACAACACTACAGGAACAGTTTATTCCATAATATACACTTGGCACTTGCTGAAGCAGCAGCTTTGTCATTCCCAGGTGTTGGTGAACTGTGAGGCCCTCTGAGGTGGGGATTTTACGTGTCACTTAGGTATAAACTGAGGCATAAAACAGTTCCATGATTTAACCTGAAGTCATTAGGAAGAATTGGAAGTGAATCCAGGACTCTTAACTGTCATGCTTTTACCTTTCCTACTAGGAATCACTCCACATATGAACAGGCCTATGGAAGAGGAGAAGGAAGGGGAACGTGCAGGAGTGCAGCCTGAAAAAATGGTAACAAATGTGGATTTCCATAACATTCAGCACTATCCAAAGCCTCCTAAGGCAAATGGGACTGTTACCACTGACTCCAGCAGAAAAACATTTGGCTCAGTGCTGAGTGATTTTGAAAATGCTGCTTTGACATTTTAGGCCTGAAACCAGACATTTTCCCTGACATTATGAAACACAGCGAGATAATATTAAAAATAAGTGTAAAAAATAAATCCAACTTGGAAAACATAAATGACCTTTCAAAGCCTGAAATCATGTAATAATAACTGGCCTGACCCATTCTGAGGTTTTATTGTTTGAGCTTCACTTATGTTTCTGCCTTTCTCCCTTGGATAAAGTGAACAGTTGGGGACTGAAATCCCAGAACAAGTGCATGCCTATTTACCAACAAAATGAAAAATGTCTGGAAAGAGTTCCAAATATCTGATCTGCTGGGGGGATGGACAGCATACAAAGGAAAGAGCCCAAACCTTCTCACCCTGCTCCCTCCAGGGTTTGCCTGTATTGTTTGCTTCAGACAGTCCATTTCTAATGAATCCAATAATCAGCTGGAACTTGAACCTGCTCTGCCATCTCTCACTGTTCTTTCAGTTCCAGGAAAACTGAAACAAATTATATTTTTCTTGCCTAGCAATAAAAAAACCATAATAATACTGATGTGTACGTCTGGTTCCAAAACCAGTTTTGGGGCTTCAGTCAAAACAGAGATGAAATTTAATACACAAATTGTTCAATGCTTTGCGAACCCATAATGTTTTTTCTTGGTTGGTTTTTCAAATCCTTTTTTTTCTAAGTGCTTTTCTGTCTTACCTTACTCTATCTGTTATGTCTCTAACATCTTGTCCTTGACAGTTTCCCCAGGCTGCTCCCACATTTTCCAGATGTTTGGATGGACAAGTAGGACGATCCTGGTTCAGACCGGTGAGACAGAATATGCCTGTTGAGGCCAACAGGCCTGACCTGCTCTCCAGTCTGGGAATGGTTGGATACAGCTCCATCTCCTTTCCCCTCCATGGAGACCCTCAGGGTCTCCTCCTGTCTCAGTTGCCAAGTTCTGTTAACTGTGTTGGAATTCCGTATGTTTGAAAACTCTTCTCTTTGGTCATTTTTCCTTGAAAATGGCAAACAGATGAATAAATTAATCGGAGAGGACAGATGCTGACAGACAGAAAGGCAGACAGCCTCATTTCCTAAGGAAACAAGGCTGAAAAATGAACACGCTCCCCAGAGGCTTCAACAGCAGTGACTTAGGTACAGTTGCACAGAGCTACCTTTAATTGAATACTGTTGGATTATTATGTTCCATTTTTCCTCTTGTCCTGACCTGCTCATTGAGTAAATAGAGCCATCTGCCAAAGCAATGGCTCCTGGATTAGAGAAGTGCACCTTCCCCTGGGACAGAAAAGTAGGCCAGCGATTCACCAGGGCTTTCTGCAGCTCAAATTATTATTCAGGTTTCCACACTGCAGGAGCAAGGGATCTGTATCTAGCTGACTGATCTGGCAGGAAATGTAGCTAAATCACAAAAACATACTGGCTGGGAACCATGGGTATCTTATAGAGAGAGTTAAAGTGACATTTTCAGATAAAAGTTTGTCATTCCCTTTCCAGCCCCAAACTGGTTTTTTGTTCACCGAATGCACTTCTCACCTTAGAACAAAGTGTTTGCAGTGGATCCTTAGCCAAATAGAGAAGTTAAAAGTCCTTAGTCATAGGCAGCCAAACTGTACCCTAACTGTTGTTTGAAGTCTAGATGAACAGGAAGGCAGTTGTTTATCATGTGAACACATGGTGTGATTTTTTCCTCTTCATTTTTGTCAATAAAGACTAATTTTATTTTTACAAGAAGTCCTACAAGCAGAACAGTTTAGATTCCTCCAACTACTGTCTTTAATGAAGAGGGTTTCTATTTCCAAGGACAAGCATTTTTATAGTGAAACAGAAAGAATTTTCCTAGAAAATATCTTTTCATGGTTGGAAGTTTCTTGTTAAAAGTGTTTTTTCCTATAATCTCTGCTGGTAAATGTGGTTTGGCGTTTTGGCAAAGATAGGGGAGGACTGAAGTCTGTTCACAACCTCCAGGCATTCCTATGATGATCTGGAGAGCTCAGAGCAAGAGGCAAAACCAATCTTAATCCAACTGGGAGAGAAGAGGGTGTTGCACAATTAAGGAGCCATATCTCAGTCAGATTTGTGCCAATAGGAGAGATAAGGCAATGCCTCCCTGCCCAGGAAATCCACACCTCAGAAGATATCACTGGAGAACCAACTTCCCAACTCCATTTCACCTCTGTGATAAACCTCCTGAAAAGAGCGGATTAAGATTCAGGTTTAAATAAAATTTTAAATAAAGATTCAGTCTGCCAACCCATTTCACTCTCCCTTTTTCACTTAAAAAGCTATTCTTTGGTAAAAAAATAAAACAAGGTCGGGGTTTTTTTATTCCTCAGAGAAATACTCCTTTGGCATCCTGAGCACCCTGTGTTCTCCTACAATCATGTCAGACTGTGGGAGGCTGGCAGCAGAGAGCAAGGAGTCCTAATCCCCCTGGATCCCGTGCTGCCCACACGAACCAGCCCTGCAGACTCATCTCTCCCTTTTAAGAACAGCACATCATTGACAGATGTTATTGATGCCTCCACAGGGACTGTCTGGGCACCTTCTCCCCGCACAATGATCTTGCCACATTATTACAGGATGCTGTGGGAGCATCTGGGAAATTATCCCAACTCCCTGCTTGGATGGACTCTCTGCCCACGTGCAGGGGAGGTTCATACCCAGAACACTCAGCCAGAGCTGGAGGTGTTTGCATCACTTGCTGTCCCTGGCATGCTGGGTGTGCTTTGGGCAGCCGGGTGAATTCTCCAGCACAGAGCCCTCCAGGTGCTGCAGCCTCACAGCAACACTGGAAAAGCTCAGTTACCCATTTCTGGAATCCAGAATTCAGGAGGACTTAAAGGAATCACTTCTGCTAAAGGAGCTTTGAGACACCATTAAATCAATATAAACTTAGATGATATCAATTTAAATGCAATTCATTGGGAACAAATCAAAGCCAGTCTAAAATAATCCTTTGCTAAAGCACAGTAAGAGTGGCTTTCTTTAAACTCATTTAACTAAATCTACTTGAAAACTAATTTAAGGTATGGTTCTGACATATGTAGGAAAAAACCTGCTGTGAACATCACAAACAGCTACTGAGGGCTCACATCAGGGCTCTGAAGAGAGATGCTTCTGGAAATTAGATGTGTTCAGAAAAGCTTCACATTCTACAGTTTTTTTCAGCCCTGATGCAAAAAGGACCACTTTAAGATTTTCCAGATCAAATCCACCAGTTTCCAACTGTTTCTACAAAGTTTGAAAAAATTTTATTTAGTGATTTTTCCAGGACTCCACAGGCATTTTGATTAAAACAAATTTTTTTAAACAGTGAAGCAGCATTTTTTAGCTCAAGAGCAAAGCAAGGACATCAAGAAATGAGCCTCTCAAGCAGAATGAGACATGAGTCATCAAGCCACTATTTCAAAAGTGAGGGAGCTTCCCACCTCCATGCTCCCACCTGCCCTCAGGACACCCAGAGAAACATGGAAAACTGTGGCAAGAATATCCGAAAACAAACCATTTAGGCAGCAAAGTCTGCAGCTGTAATGAGCATAAATATTAAAAGTTTCTTGAACATGAGGCACTTTTTGTCTTTCTTGTTTGAGTCGGCAAAGCACCTAATGGTGTGTGATAAAAGCAAAGCCAGGCAATTATTTTCCTCTGTTCTGCAATCTGTGAAAAAGCATGTGGGGAAACGTCATGTCTGCTTGCAAGTATCATGCTGCAAGGTCGGGAAATCCACGTTCTCTGAGCCCAGACAGACATGAATTGACAAGCACTGGCCATTCCCAGAGCACACGTCATGTTCAGAGAGCCCTTTCCTCAGAGAAGTGCCCCAGTTTTCCAGGCACACACACAAACCAGGTCTTGATGCTTGACAACACAACAAGCAAGCACATACGGAATCTTGAAATGCTGATTTTCCTTCTTTCTGGCTGCTGGACTGGAAGGCCAGTTAAGAAAAGTTGTAGAAAACGTTTCACTAATTAGATTCTCTGAATCACATATTGGGATCTTTGGTTTCATGACAAGTAAACCAAAAAATCCCAGTCTACCAGAAAATCAGCCTACAATAATGTTGCTAAGTCTTACAAGAACTACATCCTAAAAAAACAGATTGACTTATGAGAGAGTGCCAATAGCTGCTCTGGATAATGTTTACTTGTTGAATTTGGTTTTAGTTTGGGATAAATTGTCAGACTTTGTTCTTTATCAATCCAGAATTATGGTCCAGTCCTCTAAGTCAGACACAGAGATATAGAAATAAAAAACGGGTACCCCATTATACAATATGGATTAGGAAAAAAAATAAATTCTTATTTCTGTGAAGTCTTTTAACCCATTCTGGTTAGATTAGGAAGTCCAAAATATTAATTATAATGAGATATAATTTCAGTATTTTGAAGTTAGTAAAGCTAAATTTAAATGTTAGGATTTTCAGCTAAGAAATTTCCAATTAGTTTAACTTCCCTGTTTCCTCAGGATCTGTTTTCATAGTACCCAGGACAACCTTATCTCACTAGCCATATTCAGTGAATGTTATTTTACACTTACCTCATCCTAACCAGGTAATTATCTTACACATCTTGTTTCTGAGAAATAATGAAATAAAAGATTTGCTTCCCACTAACCCACCCACTCAGAAGCAGTGTCTTCTCATGTTTTGCTTGATAGGGCACATGTGGTCCTTTCAAACAGTCTGATTTGACATCTCAAAGAGATTAAAAGTCATATCAAAAAGCTATCTGTTGAGTGACAACATAAGTACTTATTTAATAAGTATATTAAATACATATGCATGGCGATATACTGTACATGCAAGGTTTTAAATATATACCCTAGTTAACTGCCATATGGATATGTTGTTGTGGAAAAAAATATTTATAAAATGTTTTTTCCAAATGTTTAATCTACAGCAGATGCGCCTTGCATTCATCTGTTTGGCTTGGCATTCACTACAGGGAGATCTTATTAATCATACAGACCTCCTGTAGCAGAGGAAACAGAGGCTATTATGGGATTCATCTGTTTATGACTAAACAGAAAAAAGGATCTTCATCAAATGAGAGATCCCTTTCTGAAATGTAGAAGGCTGTGAGGAAGCCACATGCTGCCTCTCATCTCCCAGCATTGTACCCTTACTCCTCCTCCTTATGTTGCAACAACAAAGCAAGGCAGGCTGTGTGGGTCTGGGGCAGGAGAGGGGAACAGAGCAGCAGGAGCTGTGGGGATGAACCTAGGGAAATCCAGATTTCATTTGCTCCCTTTCCATGCTAAGGTTGTGGAAGTTCTTTCTCCTGACCTGGTTGTTGTTCCGTTGTGTTTGGAAAAATACACAGGATTCATGGAGAGTGTTTCATCTTACTCTCCACACCTCCCGTACCTAACCCTCCCTCCCAGTACTGCTTCACAAGGGAAGTCAGTGCCAACGTTTTACAACAAAAATCTTTTGACTTTACTGCATCCCATGATTTTATTACTTTTCAGTTGTTGTGACAAAGGGAGTAGCTGTAGGTGACCTTTTGAACTGGGCAGGGAAGAAGCAGAGAAAGCCAGTGAGGAAAAAGAATGAATCAGGTTCTGCTTAGTGGAGAAGGTCACGTACCCCAAGGACCTCAGCTGAATGGAAATGAAACAGGACGCAGCAGATCCCAAGCCTTTTAAGGGCCTGCTTGAAAACAGGAATATTTCTTAAGCCCACTTTCTACTTGCCATATTTCATAAGTAAATTGTAGGTCCTTATGATGACAGACACAAGTCCTTTTCCTTTTTATTTCTTTTAAACTTTACTGCTTTGCAGACATGTTATTAGAATTAAATATCTAATTTGTAACAAATCCTGTATCTAAAAAATTGCCCTTCGTCCTTATTTTCAAGAGGCACACTGACAGATCAGCACTTCAAGCTTGTCTGCTCAGCCATTTGAAGGCCAAGTTATTTCAGCTCACAAGTGTGTGTACGCCTGGGACAAACATCATCACAAAAATAGAAATAAAACATATTCACAGGAAAAACACCTAGCCAGTTGATTTCCAACAACAGTCCCCAAGTCAGTAAATGAACTGTGGTAGTTTTAGTCTTTCTTTTTTGAGTATGATAAGCATTATCCCATTCTTAAACAAAGTGCAATACTTTTGCTCACCACAGGATTTGTAAGAATTTGACTGCAATAGAAGTATTTTGAAAATTATGTTTCTTTAATTTTTAGTACAAGATTTCTTGTCCTATTTTGATATTTGACCATGAAAGTCATGTTACGAATTTCCTTTCATCACTGGATAACAATGTGGCCTTTGAGGATGATACACGCTCACATCAGTTCTTCAGAAGAAAAAAGCTTCAAAAGGAAAAGTGGGTCCTCATGATCTTTGTTGGACAGGAAGAAGGTTAGGCTTGATTTTGAAACTAAGTAAGACCCACCTTCTGATGATTTAGAAATAAAGATGTTGGGGGCTTGCAAAGTCTTGGGAGCTCTCACTGGTCCAACACCTCTGGTGTCCAGCTGTCCTTAATATCTGCAGGTGAGTGTGATTAGAAACTCTATTTGGGGTCACAGCCAAATGACCAACTATTCCCTGTTTTCCTCCTTCATTATCTTTATCGTGAGGCTATTATCCCTTTAAAGATCAGTCCAGTAAAATGACTCTCCAGTGTTCAGCCCAGCTCCACATCCACCCTCTGTGCCCTGACTTACAGTGCCCATTGTTATCACTGATCAGCTCCCATGTTTGGCCCCAGATGTTCACACAGTAACTTCCACATGAACAAACTTTCTGATCTCAACACGAAATCTGGCCTCAACACCGGCAATTTACAAGTCTACACCACAGCGTATCTCTGAAAAGGATAATCCTGAACCCCTTTTGATACAAAAACCAGAGAGTTTTTAATAGCAATCCTCATACAGTAACAAAGCATGTCAAGTAACATGCCAAGAGCAGGTAATTTGCCCTGTACAGACACTGACAGGTCAAAGTCAATTCAGTATCGTAATGTGCACATCTCTTAGACTCATGTCAGAACAATTCTTTCCCAGAATCCTTTTGGATGTGAGTGAAAACTCTAATGAGGCTTTTAGAAGACGGACTCATCAACAGAAACTGTCATGACATGCCAGCTGTCATTCCTAAGATGCTCAACCTGTTCAAGATGGAAATTAGAGCTTCCGCAGTAGCATTAGCTTTTCCAGATATTTACCCTTGGCTCGGTTTGAACTGAAGTTGGAATATTTTGACAGGGAGCATAAGAAGAAAGAACCCCAGTAACCAAACCCTTGGGCACTCAGGCAGGTCAGCCTCACATAACCCCCCTCAGTCTCAGATTCACACAACACCTACACTATCAGGCAGATAATAAATGTTTATATCTGTTTTATATGCAGAGCATTCAAACAGACAAGTTCTTTGAAATGCTGCAGGTTCTCACAAGTGCCAGCATCAGAAACAGGATTAAACCAAAGTTCTGATGCTACTTCCCACCTCCACACTATTCTTGTGGATGTGTTTTTCTCTATATACATGAAACACCACGAAGGCACTGTCTGAACATGTGGCTTTTTTTCTTGACAGTTCATCATTCTTTATGGGAAAAAAAATTGCTAAGGGAGGTTTAGAAGTCATTTTCTCAGTCACATTGGAGGGCACTGGATGAGAATTTAATTCTTCTTCTCCTGGCCTCCTGTAGTCATTGGCTCTTCCTCAATTTCAGTGACCGAGAGTTAAACCTACCTCCTGACTCCCAGCCCAGTGCCCTATAACTTAACCCTCTGCTTGGAAATGTTTAGAAAAGAACTTCTGTCAATTTGGATACAAGTTCACAGGCAAAATAGTGTATGAGAAAGAAGTAGCAGTGGAATCTTATCCCAAACCATGACTGGTTTTAAATATTAAAGTCCTGCGTGTGTAATACACAGCCCTGTGTTATCAAATGTGGAAGTCAGGAGTGACTGAAGTCTTGAAAAACATTACATTAGAAAGAAGTATTTCTAAAAGCTTTCCTCAATGCTGACAGCATCTGCTGAGATCCAGAATGTCAAGAGCACTTCTACAGATCCAAACAAATGCAGAACCAGAGGCAAAGCATTCCCATACTTTGGTATCTGATTCCAGCTGAGGATTTGTACCATTCATGAAGTTAAACTGAGAGCACCCATGGAAGGACCCACAAAAGCCATGTGAAGGGAATGGGCATTGTATCCCCAAAGTCTTCACTCCTACTGAAAGGATTTTCTGGTTAACTCACTCTTGTCTGAATGCTAGGCCAAAAACCAGCACAAGTTGTCATCTGCATTTCTGAATTATTAAGGTTTGTTTTAAAATACATCATATATGGGCCAAATACCCCATGAATGCAACTCAGTGCTTTAAACTGAACTCAATGAACTTGCACCAATTTATATTATCTGAGCAGCTGTCCCACTGAATCCAGATTTCCCTACTCGATTTTCCTGCTTTAAAGCCTAATCTGCCTCTCTCTGAAAGTACATCTTACATACCCAATATTAACTAGATCAAATCAGCTTAATTCCCTGGTAATGTTAATTCAAGTTCATGCAGCATCTTCTTTTTAAAGTGGGTACAATATTTTACAGTATTTGGAAAATGGCTCAGCTTAACAAACTGAGAGCAGAAAAATTCTTTAAAAATAATCAAGGGACAACTCTTGAATGCAGACTGCAGCATTACCCAAAGAACATCTGCACACAAATCCTCCTTCAAGGCAAGTACTTGCACGACAAGCAATTCACCAACAAAAGAATTCCAATAGTATTTGAAATCCTTTTCTGGCTTCTACAGTGGAAATGTGCATTCTCCTCTACACACAAGAGAGCTCAGAGCCCAGACAGTTATGTTCCACTGGGCAAGCACTGATCCTGTTCCCTGCCCATTCCACACGCTCTGTCTCGCTGTGGAGCATCTCTGTCTCTACCTGCCATCCCTGTTACCTGGCTGGAACATACAAATGCTGTTCCAGTGCATGAACGAGCCTGGATACCCTTGGAAGCATGGTATCCTTTCAGGTTCATTTCCTGAAACACGTTAATAGCTTTTTTCAGACACTTGATATACACATTTCACTAAAGATGGTTAAAACCAACACCCATATTTAGACCACTTGTGTCTTTTCTAATTTGTTCACACTCATATATTGCAACCCAATTTGTATATATCATATACAGCATTTAATGCCACATTTTGAACTGCAGGAAGCAAGTCAGCTTCAGCTCTGTTTTTCATGGTTCAGACATGTCTGAAATATAATGAGAGCAGGGATTTGTCTGCCCTGATTTAATTACTACAATCCAGATAACTCTGTCAATCAATTTTTCTCCTTGTGACTCCTGGCAGGGTGAAAAATGCCTTCATTATGAGGACTGATCATTAGTGGATGTGAAGTTGAGAAGATGATGAAGATGAGTTGTTGGCTCTGGCAGAGAATTGACCCATCAGTGTCATTAAGTGAACTCCGGCAAGCCCAGCAATTCCCATGTGGCAAATCATTGAATTCCTCAGGAGCAAAGGTCTGTGTCTGTCTACACCAAAGCACTTTGGAAAGTACACATATGCAGTTTGCAGCAATCTGATGGATAACCAAACAATTACACAGGCAATAACTAATTCGTCCTCCCCTTTCCACCACAGAAACAACTTTTAAGGTACCATATTTTAGATTCCATTTTATGTGACAGTTTAAATAACACCCAGTTACATCCATTGCCCTTTCAACTCCACATAACAAAAGCTCAGCCCAGAGTTGCATCAACCCCCCAAAACCCAAATGCTCTTTATTTCCTACATAAATCGCAAATCCAAGTCCATTTCCTTGTAAGTACGGAAGGACAAGACAGAGCCACTCCAAGCACTGTATTAGAGTGGGTTTTTAATCAATGTTTTTCATCCAGCAGAAAAGACAGTACTAGAAACACCTCACATTCACAACAGCCTAAGTTATAAGTAATTCAGTGACAAATGAGCATTATCTGCTCAATGTTTTTTTCTAAATTATGCTTTAATTGCAAAAGCTAATTTCACATAATTGACTAATTAATCATTAAAAAAAATTAAAATAAGATAGATGCAATGATTACAATGCCAAAAAATTGCTAACAGAGCTACCCACACAGAGAAAATTCTTCTGGAATCAAGGACATACCCAAAAGAGCTACAGACAAGTCTGGTGGCCAAACTAGGAACCAGTGGGGGTGTGAAGGTTACAGGCACAATACTACTTTTAAAATAAGAGGTGAAGCACATCCTGAGGGGATCCAGGCCTGGCTGTATGTTCAGACCCCAATGTACCTTGGTCCAGCCTCTGCAGCTGCAGTTATGAGACTGCAGGGTTGTGCAGTTCTTCCAGTCACCAGATCAGTTCCCCTGGCTGTGTTAAAGAAACTGATCCCCTCCAGAGCAGCCCTTGTCTGATCCTGAAAGTTATCCCAGCCAAACACCCCTGGACTATATTTCCTCTGGAGGACTACAAATATTAACAGAGCTGATTTGATTGCAAGGACTTGGATTTCTAGCACAGGCTCCAAATTCTTGTTTGAAGGGAATTTAAACATGTAGGTGTGCAAGTAGGGCAAGGTGAGACATGCAAACAACCTTTGGGTACAGAAAGGAACACAGCTTTGGGTATTTTTGTTATTGAAGTTATTGAATCAGGTCTTAAAACTGAGCAAGAAGGGAAGGTGTTACTTTGATGGGAAAGGTGCTGGCTGAGCTAATTGATTCAGCAGTGAGACTTGAGCAGCTTTTTAGTGCTGTGAGTCAGAAGAGCTCAGCATTAACTTCACTAAATAGTTGGAACTTTTCCTTCAGCTTACAAAATCTCTGAAGTATTTTTCCATCTTGATGCCTCAGATGTGTTTAACCACTGAGAAGGCTCTCAGGCACTGCTGTGACACTGACATCGCTCAGGGTCTCGTTCTTTCCTAGCCCACAGCTCTGAGAACAGAGCATTAGTTCCTGGACAGGCACTGTTTAGAAGAAATTCTCTTTTTGCTACAGTGGGTCACAGCTGGAACTATAGAGGCTCTCCTCCATTTCACACAGAGGGCCATCCAGGACATGCTGGCCAGACTGATTACTGATAGTGTTCACTGAAATAGCGAGGGAACTTGTATCAATGAGGCATCCAGAGCCTTAGCATCAAATCCCAATGTAAGAAAAAAGCGCTTTCCCAAATAATGTCAAAGCATAATAAAAATGAAGGAAGGGAGAGAAAAAGCAGGGCCATGGAAAAGTGACAGTTAAATCTTCATTTTGCCATTTCACGTAAATCTTCAGCGTGACAGGAACGGGGATTTCCACAGCAGCACTGAACAAACAGTGCTCTGAGCTCTGCTGTAGCAAACACTTCTAACAGGGAATTCTCCTTCACTCCTGACCACTCCAGCCATATAAGAGGGCACAGTGGAAAATTACTTTAAAAAGTCAAATTTCATTTTTCTTCCAGCCTCCCTTAACTAATGTGGGTTCTTAACCAATTTTCCTCACTCTTTCCAAAGCAAGTGGCATTTTGGCTGAGGGTAGGTATGAAAGGCTTGGTCCCAAAATATTTTGTTTCCAGAAAGCTAAAAAAGCATGGAAATGCTCCTTCCCTAACTGAACCTGATATTTGGGCTCATGACTTATGTCACTGCCAGCTGTCCACTCTGCACCTTTCTGTGGATAAAATATTAGAGAAAAAAATAACCTGACAGTGAAATGAAAAACAGTTATTCCAAAGGGAACTAATCCTGAGACCTGATCATGGAGTTGTGGCCATGTGTTAGGCCCAGGCTCCATAAGCAGTTCCATGGAAATCACCAAGGCAAGGGGCAGCATTTAGGATCAACACCCCAAGGAACCTACACAACACAAAATTTGGGAGAATGTGACAAAATCAGGGGAGTAACAACATGGCAGAGGTGTTATACTTTGTGGAATGTGTGAAAGAAAGAAAAAATGGCCAAATTTACCATTCCTTGGATTCAATCAAGACAACAGGCGCCTTCCCTATTTCTTCCTGCTTAAATAGTTTGGATACCCAAATCTGAGGCTGCAATTTGAGACGGCATGCTTGAAAGCTGATCCCTAAACCATTTGTGAACCGAAAAAATCAGAACCAAGAGATTCTTAAAGCAAGCCAGTAATCTTCAGTAATCACGAAAACTACATATAACTCAATAGATTTACATTAAACAAATCAACCAAGACAGGGCCATTGAGACCAGAGCACATGATGATACTTCAGGAAGCACTTGTGATGGTGGCTCAGATTTATCTATGGTGTCATTCCACCCATTTCAGTGAAGTTACAGTGGTGATGAACACAGCCCATTTCTGAAGGCACAAAGCCAGTAAGTAGTCTGCAGTGAGATTCTGATAAATGCTGCCATCTGCAAAATGTTATATCAAATGCAGGGCAGAAACAGATGGAAATGCTTTTCAATCCAGAGTACCAACTTAAAATAAACATCCTTAAATGTATCTGTTCCTTCAACGGGTATTGAAGAACAGGCAAAAATAAATGAATGAAATGAAGGAGGCTTATAAATTCTTTTTTTCACAGTGACCAGAGTAAAACCTCTTGAGCTCACATAACTCTTCCTCATGCAGGGATCAAAAGCTTCTTGTTTTCAGGACAAAATGAGCATGTAAATCATAATGGTTCCTGAAGATAAAAACCACAAGTGTGCCCATTTCTTCTGATGAGAACCCCCATTTCCTACTTAGTCATCTTCACCTCAGCTCCTTCCAAAGACCCAAGTTGTTTCCATCCTCTTTCAGGTGGCTGCATAATTCCCCTCCTGAGCCCATCACCAAGATCTCCTGGATGGCTGACATTGGCCATTAAGCACTACAATGCCTCTTTTTTTCCATCAGGACACCCTAAATATGCTGCTTCTATAAACCAGAACTCCATGTTTGAACAGCAGTTTCTATTGGTCACTGCAGATATCAGCTCCTAAGCACGGGAAATAGCAGAAGATACAAGGCTCAGTCCAGCAGACTCCTTGAACAAGAGTAGGGAGGAAATACACTGCCAAATGAGAAATGGCTCTGCTTTTTTCTTTGTCAAATACTAAAGGAAGACTTTGTGTACATAGATTGGAGTCAGCTTTGAGCCCAGGAGAGCAAGCAAGCAAATATCAACTATCCCTGGTTTCCAAAACAAACTTTGAGTTTGGTTGCCCTTCATTATAAGACACCTTTTTGCCTATAAAGTCAGGATCATTTTGTTTAAGAGCTGCATGTCTCAGAATGCAAAATAAATGGCTACAGTCACAATGCTGAAAGGATTGACTTGGAAAATTGCAAATTGAATGAGGAGAATTACTTTGGCTAGACACACACGTCATTAAGAATTATTGGCACAGGGGTTTCAACAGCGCTGGATGCCTGAATGAGAGAATTTCAAGCTTAGAGGAGATAGATTTAAAAGGCTTTAAGATAGACTAAATACACTGCAGATTGCTTTATCTGGCAAATCAGTGTGCCATGGAAACATGCAACACACAATGAAACATATGTAACCAAGCCTAATTTTATGGAAACATTTAGGAAGGTAGTTTGGACATGCTTTCAAAGAGGTGGAACTGAGCTGAAGAACAGATGTGGTTTTTACCTAGCAAATTGTATCCTCAGGATTTAGGAGATAATGAACTGATGGTTGGCATTTGAGTCAGCAAGTCTTAAACTCTCCCAAAAGAAAATAGGATGTTTTTCTCCTCAGCCCTCTCCAGCAACTTTCTCCCTGTGCCATTTGCAAAAAGAAATCTCAGGACAAATCTTCATTCAGTGTTAAAATTGGTGACTCTCCAGAGCAGTGATCTGTGCTGATTTGAACCAGCTGAGGGTCTGGTTCCTGCTTTTCTGAAATAACCTTGAGGCTTTTGTTATTACAGCTGTATTTTGGAGCTATCTTTGTGCTGGTGTTGTTCAGGCAGGGCAGTGGGACAACACAGAGAAACTGGGGTGTAATGGAACTGCACTGAAATAAACTGGAAACTATTTTCAAATTATGACCAAGAGACATCCAGACCCATCCCTGAATCAATGGACTCACACCTGAGAAGCAGGAAAGAAAGCAGAGACAGCCTCAGTGAGTATTTCCAGAGGTTTACACTTTTATGATGTCTCTCCTTATAATCAGTACTTTTCCTTCTCTCCAAATTCTGGCATAAATAGGAGTGATTTCACAGAAACCAGTGGCAACATCTGCAGTTACATGAAATGTGAATCCAAGAGGCCAGGACAGAGAAGCAAAAGGAAGTGTGAGAGCTAAGGACAACAAGCAGGTTTGGGTAAAGAGCATTCTTGGAAGCTTCTCTGTCAGTTTCATGATGGACTCACATCCCAGTAAGTCCCTTGCTGCAGAGCATCAGACTCTGCTTTTGAAGTCACAATGGCACCAGTAACAGGCTGCAACTTTTTGAACCCTCTCAAGCCCCTCTTCCTAAAATACTCAAAACCATCCCTTTTTTTTGTTTCCTGCATCCCTCCCCAACATTTAATAAACATCTCCAGCTTACTGTCTTTCTCTGCAGGGCTAAACTTTTGATGCACTGTCACATGTCAGAGATACTCTCCCATGCTAGGAGTACCAATGGAAAAAAACCATCCTCTTGGAGGAAACTAATGTGGGCCAAACTTTGCTTTCTATTACACCACCATTACTCAACCTTTTCCATCCTGAAACTGTTCCCTTCATCCTGGAATTTAATATGCTGCTTCCTTTTAAAAAATGTCAGCAGAAGGTGAGAATGGCCCCTTGGACAAGTGCTCATGAAAATCCACGGCCGCCAAGCATCTGCTCAGACTGAGAACTGTTGTGTATCTGCATTGCAAATGCAGAATAACACATTTATTCTGCTGTAACTAAAAAACGGAAGCTGGTTCTGCAGATTCCTCCCACTCCTCCTGGTGCTTGTTTCCATCCATAACATTTTTTCCAGTAAGCACCTGCCTGACTCCTATTTAATACATCCACAGCTGCAGTTTCCATAGCTGCCTTTTGACAGTACAGTCCAAAATGAATCACTCTCTCTGTGAGGAAATTTCTCCAAAATGCTTTTTCTTTCTCATCTCTTCCTTAATCATCTCTGGATTCCCATTATTTCTAGAAGGTATATGATTAAATTCCCATTAGAAGATCACACCACCCACTCAGAGTCAAATGGATTGTCATGGCACTAAGTTGTTTGGTCCTTGTTTTAATAGCCAGACTCTTACAACTCTCCACATTGCCATCTCTCATGAGCCATCACGGACAATTCTGCTACAGCCCCTTTATGGATAAAGTATATTCTGTCAAAAAATGCTTTGGATGATGCCATGGTTTAACCCCAGCCAGAAAAAGCCCCACACAGCCCCTCACACAAGCACGAGCTGTGTTTTGTCAAGCTCCTTCAAATAGTGTAGAATATTAATCCTGACAAGTATCTTAAAACATTCTGCCAACAAACCTCGATCTTTTCAGGAGGAAAAAGCAGTGCATGGCAAGATTTCTTGTGTTGAAATTTATTTTTGCTATGTGAGATCATCAGCTCATCCTCAGCAGTTGATATTTCTTCCCTAGGTTTTTGAGAAACCCAGCAATAAACATTGATCAGATATTCAGATGGAGGAATTCCTCCCTGTTCCCTTCAATCTTGTGTTGCACCTTTCCATTCTCAGCTGGTCAGCAAACTTCTACATTACTTAAACACACAGAGATCTGCGGGGCTGGATGGGATCCACCCAAGGGGAGTGTGAAAGCTGGTGAGAATGTTCACAGAGCCACTCACAATCATTATCAGCAGTCCTGGCTAACTGGGGAGGTCACAGTTGACTAGAACTGGTCAAGTGGCCTTCACTGGAGGTGCTTAAAAGATGTGTAGACGTGGTAGAAAAATGGTTAAATGGTGAACTTGGCAGTTATGGTTGGATTCAATAATCTGAAAGGACTTTTCCAACTTAACCAAGTCCATCCTATTCTGTAAGGAACCAACACGAGCTCACAGGTGCAGGCAGAAAAACTCTCAGAACATGGATTCACTTGGTTGTCTCTCCACGTTAGTGAACAGCCTGTTAGTCTATGCAAGGGGAGAGATTTAGAGAAGAAACCAGGCAAAAATGAATCAAAAATGAAGAGTTTAGCATGGAGATTTCTCCCAGTCAGCTGTACCCATTTCTCACACATGCCACACATTTCCTCAGGAATGTCTGAAATTTCAGTGGCATGAAGTGCTCATTAGGGAAACATGTTTGCCCAGGATGGAAACCAGTACCATATTAATGGCAACATCCCCTTATTCATATCAGTGCTGAGCCCTGGAAATTAGGAAAAGGAAGGAGCATACACAGGCAAAGAATTTGTCCAGTAATTAAAAATCCAGTCAGTAACTACAGCAAACTTATCACCATGGTAATAAATCATTCATATAGATTTGTATCCAGGTGCCACTGTGGGATATTCTTTTCCAGTCTTAAAAACCTCCTTAGGGAGATTTGACAAGGACAGAGATTCCTCTTAGAAGAAGTTGTGCTTCCTGCATTGCAACCTTCTGGAGTGGTTGAGCCAGAAGAGATGAACAGACACCCCCCCAAGAGCATTTGTTCCTGGCTTCCCTTATGGAGGACCTGATGCCAGTGGCAGGGATGGAAAGGTCATGGCTCCTCACAGAGCTTCCAGTAACACAGCTCTTCAGTAGGGAAAAAGGCATGTTGAACCAAATGATACTTTCCTATTAAAAAAAAAATCGGATTTCCCCCAAAACAATAAAACTTCATTAAAAGACATATGGCAGAAAAATCACAAATGCTTCAGTTTCAGGGCTGAAAAATATTAATATAAGCTATGGAAAAGGCATTACAATATTAATCTGAGTTTTAAGTGCTATATAAATACCACAGACACTTCCAGCTACAGTGGGTTTGATCCTTAAACCTGGAGGTGAAAGATCACCACACAGGCCATCACAGTTGTTTTAAAAATACTAGATCAGAAGTCAAAAATCAGAGGTCCTCATACAACCACCTGACAACTGAAATCACTTAAAGCAAAAAAAGAATGGCCAGAGGCAGGAAATCAGGAAGGTGATACTTGAAATCTCAGTCACAATTGATATCGATTCTACAGCACTCTTCCATATTGAAACAGCTGAAGTAGGGAATGCAAACAAAACCATTCTAGCAAAAATATTTCACATACTTAAAAGGATTACCATGTGAATTTATGGAACCTCACTTTCCAAATCATTTTCTTAGGTATTTTCTTCCCCCAGCTGAAATAACAACAATGAGCTACTCTCACTACTCCTTTCGTGTAGCCTTCCCACAATCAAAGCAAATCAGCAGAAGAAGCAACATGGAAAGAACAAGGCCACAGTCACTGGGATACTTGGAGGCTTCCTCTTGCTGAGATGGAGACCTCACCTTGTGGAGAGGAGTCCTGGACTGGCTGTGCTTTATTCCTTCTAGAGGAATAGCAGAAATGAGAGGGAAAGGGTGGGGGAGAGAAGTGCAGTACTGTGAACTCCTGTTAAATGGCACAATCTGTTCTCCTGCACTCGGAGAGTGTCCCCAGCCTCCCTTCCACCCGACCTCCAACACAACACAAGCCACCAGGACTGGCTGCCTCCCATTGTGCTCTGCCTTTTAAAAGCAAACACTGCTCATAACATGCATGTTTTAAAAAGGGTGTTCTCCCTTCACAGAAATGTTTTGGCATGTGGATTTGGGCCAGAATCAACTCAGGATGAGTCTCCTGAGTTTTCTGCCTTGAGAATTGTCACACACACATGCAAATACTGTCAATCTGCTTGTGAACATCACTCCCCGCTCTCCCCTTTAGTGCCATGGTTATACCAGCATGTAAATATAGAACAGAGTGTTTCCAGTAGGAAGGGACCCATAAAGATCAACTCCCTGCTCCTCACAGAACCACCTACAACTAAACCAGAGAGAAACCACCTGCTCAGTGAAGGACCTTTTCCTAATGTCCAACCTGAACTTCCCCTGACACAGTTTGAATCCATTTTCATGTGCCCATGATTTAGATTTCAGCATTGAGCCCTGCTCTGGATTTGCCCAAAGTTTGAGGGAAAGGATTGTGTTCCATAACTGAACAGTGCATCATCAAAGAGAGCAGAAAATGAACAAACAAAGGGCAGAAAATGAAAGTCTGTTGAGAACAGACTGGAGCTACAGGAAGCTTTTTGGAAAACAGCATTTCCCCCTTTGGTTTCTTTGGGCCTGGTATGAGATTAGCACTCCCAGAGCACCAGATCTGTTTCTGTGGCTAAGGAGAGATTTCCCCACATCACAAGTGGGCACACAAATATACACACACAGCAGTAGCTGTATTGGAGAAATCAGAAATGCAAGAAGCAAATCAGGATAATAAAGAATATCTCCTCAGAAGATTGCTCCTGGCCTGGTGACCATGTCTGTCTGCCAAAATACAAGGTCTTCTCATTAACAACTCATTTTCTAGGTGGACCAGACCAGGGTAAAGCTGCTGACAGCTCAGCTCTTTGTTCCTTTTGGAAGCAAAAGGTGCCTTGCCTTCATCTTCACCAAATGAAGCCAGTGGTTCCTGCAAGCAGCAAGGTCTACTGTGAATTGTAGCCTTTAAAAATGTGTTCCTTAGGATAATGTCAGGTGCCAGTACAGCTCCATAACAGTAACTCTGGAGTGGCTTTTGCAGCCATGATGAGTAAACAGTGGCAGCTCAAGAGCTCGTGGTATTGATTTTTGTGATAAATCTGCCTTTGTGCTCTATGCTTCACCCTGACAAAGATGTCTGCCAGCTCTTGCCAAGTCTGGATACCGATTTTTCTGGAAGCAGCCACCTCAGATGAACATCACTGCCAAACCACAATTAGCCAGAGGCATTGTCAGATTCTCAGCAGCTTTCTCTTAAAAGGGAGCATGTCAGAAGGAAACTGGCCAAAGAGGTAATCTCCACAATCATGGAAAAACGCTCCCAGGAAGAGAAGTTCCCTGGTTTCCTCTATAAGTACATTGCTGAAGTAGCACCATGATCTTATTTCCATTCACAGTAAGGCCCTGCAGGCCTTTCTCCCAAATAAAGTATTACCTTATCCTACTTTGCTTCCACCCTCCTTGATGGCTGTCATGCCCAAGGAAACCAAATGATGCTTTCAAACAACTTTCCCAGAGCTGCAGTCTGTGCCCAGAATTGTGTCATGGGTCAGAACACAAGCCCCTGCATTTCTACACGTCTTGGTGAGTCGAAGTATTCCACACCTGCACAATGAAAATGAACTTTGCTTGTTTGCTGTGTCAGCTTCTGTGGGCTTGTGGATGTCTACTCCCATTTCCTGTTCCTGGGTTCCACTGATGAACATTAGGTACTGTGGAGGGCAGAAGGAAAAGCAAATGCAAATAAAGGAAGAGCTTTGTATACATCCCCAAAAGAGCAGACAGAAAAGGTCAGATAACACATATTAAAAACAAATAGCTGGAAAAATAAACAGGATGCCTTGAAAATGAACCAGATGAGTCAAAAGGGACAGGAGGAATCTAAAAAGAAAAAATAAAAGGTAATGAAAGGGAATGTAGGAGAACACAGCTAAAGCAAGGTTGTTCCAACAGGAAACTCAGCTCCAGCAAAAAGCAGTAACACATCTCTACAGAGGAAAAAAACAGTTGCACAGAAATAATATAGGGAAAACAAATAAGGCCATAAATTCACTCAGAGGTCCAAGTTTCCTTAGAGGACCGGTAGAGAAACATTCCATAAACCAAAGATGCTGTTTTCACAAATCGTGATCCAAGTCTGGGGGACTTAGGGATTTCTGTTTCTCACCATTTCTGTTTGTCTCCTCCATGTCCCAAGCCATCTGCATTGCCATATTTGTTTGACAAGGTGTGTATATACAGCAACCTCTCTGGGTCACTGAATACAAGGCAGAGCTCGTTTCCCATGAAACCTTTTACAAGAACTAGAAGATTTTGAGGAAATATGACAGCTTGAACAAAAATGTTGCTTTGTGTCAGGTATGGAGTTAACTGAAGAAGCTGCAATCCCAAAGCTGAAATAACACTACATGGGACTAAATCTCCCATTGTCCTGTCCCTGGTAAAACACACAGCCTGCTCTCTGCTCTGGGGCCTGCATCCATCGACCTGTCTCAGGGAATTTTAAAAGGCCTTGCTGTCATTTCCTATCGGAAAATAAATACACTTCAAAACCTCAGAATCTTTTGCTAAACAGAATGGTTGTTTTCCCAGTCCAAGAGCAATACTCTCCTCTCTGCTAAATTCTGTCCTGCTTTGGAACCCCACGGCTGGGGTTGATTTTAAACCAGCTTTCATGGGCAGCTGCAGTAAATAAATCCCTCAGCTGGTTTTCCATTCCACAGGGGGTGGGAGGCACAGGTCAGGTCCCACACTGCAGAGATCCCACTCCAGCAGAGTCAGACATTCAGAGCTGCATGTGAACCCCTCAGATCTCAGCTGAGCTGCACGCTGCCACATCATGGCCTGAAAACTTCCATATGCCTGAGCTGGATTCTTTCTCTAAATTCATGACACACCTTAGCCAGGGCAGCTGATGAGAGTGTGGTGAAGTGAAGAGGCACTGGGACAGGAGAAAGACATCTCCAACTCTGCTATAAACCAAAAATGAGTGGTAGGCACTGCCGTAAAGTCAAAGGAAGAGAAGGGAGTCTGTATTATCAACATAAAGCTGGATTTTAATAAGTTAAACCTGTCAGAGCCTAACCATTATATGGCCATGCTGGTAATCATCCTGAAGTGTATTTTAATGTTAACATCTGTATTGCTTGAATATCTTTAACATAAAACTATAGTTCAGCTAGGGTTTTATGACAGAATTGTTACTTTCTGATAGTTTTATTTAGTTTATTTGCAGGCTGTAAAACAGTAAAATCTTTCAAGAAAAAAAGTTATCAGATTATGAAAAATCTCCAAGCCTTTAAAATGTATTTTATACATGAATAAAAGGCAAAAGATGCAATATACATAAGCAAAAATAGAAGGTTAATGCTGGATGAAAGGCAGTAATTTTGCTCTACGTTGCACGAAGATTCACACAGAGTGGAACATACCAGACATGAGGTTACTGAGCTCATACTTTTCTGCAAGCACCTGTTTCATGAGGCAGTATCCAACAGGAAGGTCCAACTGTGAGAAGTCCTGATCTAACAAGAGTCTGAGCTGAAAGGTTTAAGCATTTAATATGAAGAAACAGCTATGATCAAGCTGAGGTAATAATCTGTAAATGACCTGAACTAGATATTGCCCGTATTCAATACATGGTGAAGTGACACATGACAGAAATAGAAACATATTAACCCCAAAAATCTAATCAAAATTATGATTTGCTTTCAGTGAGAAGCAGATTTAAGGGCTCACAATGACCAGGAAAATGGAACAACAGAAACACACTGCTCTTTTCCTTTCCTCTAAATTTACATGGAGCAAATTGAAAACCAAAACAGCCATAGCACAGCAGGAACCAATGGTCTGAATAATGCTCTGAAATAATTCTGGAAAGTGCCCCAGTCCAGACCAGTTAGCCTAAAAGAAGAAAATCTCTAGTGACTTCAAGTAGTTCTCAAACAAGTTATTTGAATTAGCTGAGATATTATTTATAAAGTGTCTGTCTTCATGCTATAAAAGCATCACCATTTCAAAATTCAGACAAGAATTGGAGATGTGAACTCTGCAACTTTCTTTCCAATCTGCTTTGCTTGTGGTCTTGGGGACTAACCCACATAAATATGAATACAATTAGATATTTAGAAATAGCAAAGAGAGTTCATTTGTTACAGAAATCTACAAAGAACAAGAAAGGGTTTTATAATCCAGTTTTGGATTTTAAATTGGATTCTTCATTGTCTGAAGTCTGTTAGTCATTATTCCCTGGGTGCACTGCTCGAATTGACGTCTGCAAGGGTTTGTGTATGTATATGCCTCTAAGAAAACATTCTGAATAGTGAGATTCCCCAGGGAGTGCTGACACAAATAAAGGACACGACATATTTTATCTATTAGAAACACTTCAGGCTTTTAAGTAGTGCCAAAACCCACAATTAAATCAATATTAGACCCATAAGAAGAGATGATTCAGAAAAAGTTCTTCCCAGTAATGCACAGGTGGGTATTTGCATTGTGGGAACAAGCCAAATGGAAATTATTTTAACTCTGAACATGCAGAATGATTCCTGGGACTGACAGTGGTCCAGAGCTATCTATTCCAAAATTACAGCCCAGTTCCAGAAACTCTCAAGTGAAAGTAACTCTTTCCCAAAATAAAGATTTATAGTAGAGGAAAATGTAGTGAAATCATGTTCTGATCGTGTGTGTTCTAGGTGTCATTCAGAAAACAGATACACAAGCAGCTTAGCTTCAGAAAATTGGGAATCTAGCAAGAGTATCTTGAGAAATCCACATTTTCTGGTACCAGAAATTCCTTTCTAAACACCTCTTTCCCTTTCTGTCTAATTTCCACATTTCACCTTTCATCTTTTCACTTTGACTTGAGTTTTGATCAGTTTTGTAACAATTTTCGTCTTCATTTTGGCCATTAAGGTGTCCAGAAGACTGGATTTAGTGTAGACAGAAAAGCACCTGAGTGCTTTCTGTACCCATGGTAAGACACCTTTGGTACAGCATTCAGCATTGTATGGAAAAATTATGTAGTCTCAGTGATTTCTGAGAAAGGGAAAATGAAGAAATTATCTGGTCATTATTATTTGAAATATAGCACCTACTACATTAGTTAACACTGTCCCAACTCCCCTTCCCAGCTTGAGCTGCTACAAATGTTAGTCTTCAGCTCTCTGCAGCCAGGCTTGTCAGTGCTGAAAGGCAACTGTGCTGTCTTTTGTTCAAAGAACAACAGATGTCACCAATAATCTCATATCTCTGCATCAGCTCCAGAAAGTAGGTGCATTTATTTTTTCCTGCACTTGCAATGATACATGCAAGTGTGCAGGGACTGGAAAAAAGCATTTTGCAGATTTACCAATTTAGACAAACCCTGCTCCTTGCAAAGAACCGAAGGAAATTGCTTGTGCATAAAGATATTATGGAAAGAGCTGCTGAACAAACTCCCATCTCTAAGCAGGACAAGGCACAGATCAGTCCTGGCTTTGTTCTGAGAACAGTTTGCATCATTACTCGCCCTGAAATCACGTGTGACCCTTGGTACAGACGTCTGCACGCATCCCTTATCTGTAACTTGTTCTTCCAGTCATCTGACACAGAAATTCCAATATGCTGGAAGTTTCTGCAGAGCCAATGAGCCTCGCTTCAGATCCACATTTTCCCATCTGCCTAGCTACAATTTTGGCTTATCCATTTTCTCCCACTCATGGAAAAAACACCCAATTGTTTCCTTGTTTTGCTGTGGAAGTGCAGAGTCCCAGGTATGACCTGCTGCTATAAAAAGCACCCCACCAGGCAAAGGGAGAATAGCTGATGTGAGGACAAGTCTCACTGTGGACCTTGATCCTTCCCCTTCCATGGAACAGAAGAGACACACAGAAATTAAACAAGTCTTGTTTTGACCTCCAGAATGGTATTTAATGTGCCTGTTCACTGAGACTGTTTGTGTTTGCTCCTCAAACTGTTTTTAATCAGTATTTAGTTTGGAAATGTTTGCACAGAAGACATCTGGAAGAACAAGAAGGGCCAGTCCAGGGGTCTGTGCATGTCAGAGCACTTGTCTATGGATTGGTCTATCAAATAAAGTTGTGAAATGGTAGTTTATGTTCCATTAAAAAGAGGTGGGGATAATTAAAAGCAAAGCAATAGAAGAACAAACAGCGGAGACAGATGTTTTCCAGATTTCCTTGACAAATTAATGAAATATTTAAAGGCCTATAGTCTCCTTTACATCACTGATTATTTGCAAATATTTCACAAAGGCCAAGTTTCCCAGCATCCTGGGAAAACCAGGGTCTGTAAATATGAAAGCACTATTAGAGAAGGTGAAATATCTACAGCCAACTCACAGGCAGCCCCAAGGAGACTCAGAGAAGGCAAAAACACCTACTAGAAACCCCATCTTTACTACATTTACTTTTCATCTTGTCCCAGCGTTCCTTATGCAAACTCCAAAATTAAATGGATATTATGGGCACACAAATATTTTACCAACTTAAAAATAAATTTGAAAGCAATCCTTTCATTTCTGTATCCTTCAAATGTAAAACAGCTTCTTGTTTCTGTGCATCTGAATTATTAATAAGATTAGGGGTTAGACTCCATGGCTTTCATTAATTAAATCAACTTTAAATATACAAATATACAAATAATAACATTCTTGTCATCAGTTTGGCATCCTCAAAGGAGTGACAGACCAGATTGCCTTGGAAAATTTACCTTCTCCCTTGTTTTAATTTAAAGCATTTCTTCGTATGGCAAGTGGAGATTACAGGGGAAGAGAGGTTTAGAGGCTGCAGGTAGAAGTCCAAATTGCCAGATATAGCTGAACAAGTTTATTTTAACATTCCTCTCCCTGTTCTGTATTTTCAGCTGGGTATGCTGGAAAATCTGGTGCTCAGATTCCACTGGCATCCAGATCCCACTTTGACTCAGTTGTGATCTTTACCATTCCCTCCTGTCTTGCTGCAAATGTTTCTGAACGGTAATAAAAATGTAGACAGATTGAAGGACTAGAGAAATGCAAAGGATATATGCACAGAAGAGAGAAAAGCTGAGAGGGAAAGAGATGTCACCATATTCTAAAATACCTCAGAATAAAGAATTCTTTGTAAAGGAACTTTGCCCTCAGTCTCTATAGCACTTTCCCATTGATTCCAGTGGAGATGCAAAAGTGTGCCATGAAAACACAGTTTTGGGAATTGTTCCCAGCCTTGGAACACAATACACAGCACAAAGCATAGCAGTTTCAAATTAAGGCGCCAAATGTTCTTAATAGAAAAGAGAGAGAGAAAGACAGCAAAATTCCCCAAGGGACAAGGCATCATCACTGCACAAACAGAGAAGGGACACACACAGAAATGATGTCAATAATCCACAAATACAGGGTTCCAGACCATCCTGGTCCAGATCTACCAGCTGCCTTTCTCTCTTGGATATTAAATTCTAACATATAGGTACATACATGTACCACAGCAAACAACCCACCCAAAATAGTTCTGGGGACTTTGTGACAGAATGACAGAGATCTCAGAAAACCAAATGGAATCATATGGATGTGTAAGGCCAAGTAGCAGTAAAGGCAAGCTGGGTGCCTCAAAAGAATCAGTGGTGTGGGACACATGAAGAGATGATGAAAGGCAGGACGGACAATTAAGGCTGATTTATAACATGTGACAACCATAAATGGCTCTGCATTGGGGCTAATCTAGAGCAGCAATGAGAAGAGATGACACAGAAGATAGACAGGAATGTGAGCAGTGCATGAAAACCCATGGATCTCATGGAGCCTGGCCTGTGCTGGGATGAGGACTCATTCAAAATTCAGGGAAATAGGAAATAGGATACATAAGGTAGAAATGCAGTTGTGTTTTGTTTGGGGGTCTTGTTTATTTGTTTTGCATTTGAGAACAAACTGGGCTGCAAAAAGAGATTATGGGACTGTGGTTTGGACCTCATTCCAAATACAAATCAGCCAGAAAACGGGTATAAACAAAAGCTGCACCTCCATGAATCAGATTCTGCAATGTTTCTTTGCCAACAGCAGGAGGAGCTTTTATTTAATGGACCTTCTTCTCTTCCTCAACATCTTGGGCCACCTTTTCTCTCCAACACTGCCAAAAACCAGGGAACCCTGTGTCACCAGATGGGAATCCTAGAATCACTCTAGGGAACTTTGCAGTGGGTGTGTGCCATTTTACGTACGCAGAGTTCACTACCTCACAGTCCCACAAGATTTGCCAGGTTAAGTTCATTCACCATTCTGTCACATGAAAATCTAAACCCCCTCATCAATGTATCACACAGCTAATGCTTTAGGAATGTGCTGCCACTAGGGCACTGTGAGTATCAAGGTACTGCATATATCATTTCCCTTAAGTACTAATTTTGGAGCGTGAAACAGCCTCTGCATATCCCTGTATTGCAGGAGGACGTGTGCACGCACAGGTAGATGAGATGTTTAATAGCAAGGAGATTTCTGCACAAAGCCAATGTATTTTCCCTGCATGTCATCCATGCCTGGCACTGCCAGAAGTGTCACTGGAAATTCCAGATGAAGACCAGACTCTGGTCTACTGTTTATAGGCACTAGAAAAGAAGAATTAATCTTCTGATTGTGACTGGCAGAGAAATTTTGCTTCATTCTTTGTTCGGCTTCTTTTCCTCTTGGAAATGACTGGAAAAGTGCAGTGGATATAGCCAAGGGAGTGCCTGTGTTTACATTTGTAGCTGTTCTTGGGCACATACAGCAATAAATTACTCTAATTTAAAGAGCGGCCTTCTGACAACTTCAGAATTATGATTTAGCTCTACAAAGGAAACATATGAACATGATGCTTCCCATGGTAAATCAGCCAAAACTTCATCTCTTTTTGCATGAGGATCCTGCCTGACATAGCTATGCACAGATCCTTATATGGCTTGAGAATGAAGAGGAATTTCAGTCTCTATTTTTAGCTGTGCCATAGTTATACCTTTTTGCTTTTTTTTAAATTTTACAGTCATGTCACCAGAGCTCAGCTTCTTGCAGTGATGACCTTTCCTCAAGTATCTCAAACATTATTTGACTAAACCTTCCAGGGAAGCATTCTTCTGGTAGAGAAGAGAAATATTAAACAAGGTCTACAGAAGAGTAAAGGAAGGTCATAGAGAACCAGTGCTCATGGACAGACACAGGCTTTAGGTTTGCTTGGAGCCATGGTGCATTTGTTTTAAACCCAGAATTAGCATCGGCTGAAACCCAGGATTTATATGTTCCGAAAAGAGACACCACTCACGTTTTAATACAAATAATTTTATAACTCTTCCTCATAAAATTATGCATTAACACTAAATACGCAGACAAAATTATCCAATAAAAGGTGAAGAAGCAGCAGAGTATGCAGAGGAAAGAGGCTTTTCCATACTGCCCTGTTTCCTTTTTTCAACCCCTATAAGTAATTTTAAAAATAGCCCCAAACAGGCCACAAGCTATTACAGCACCTTATTATACCACCTTAGAAACCAACCTTAGAAACACATTTCCAGAACAACATCTACCTTGCAAGTAATTTTGTGTTTTGGCATTAAGAGAAGGAAAAGATCTGTTAGATATTAAACCTCCAGGCATGGAAACATTCAAGAGGAAACATTCAGAGAACCTTGTATTCCACCTCACCATAGATGCTTAATTCTTACTGGGGAATAGTCTCCCTTGGATGCTTTCTCACAGCTTTCTCACTACAATGAAAAACAGACGCTCATGAATTTACAGTGACACCCAAGATGTCTCTCTACTAATCAGTGAGAAATACTTCCAAATACACATTTGGTATAAATTTAATAATACAAATATTGTTAGATTAAAAAAACCACCTCCTATAAAAATACTGAATTACATTTTTAAGTGAGTCACAGTTCATATCTGAGTATACAGTCTGAGGTGACTCGAGGGTCCCTTCTTTTCACAAATGCTCAGCTTCTATTTTCTGAAAATCAGGCCTGGATGTGCTGTGGGAAAATGAGCATTCACAAACAGAAGCATCCCAAAGCAACAGGAACTTCTGAACATGCTGGGCACTGCACAATTCATACAGTGACAGACCTGATCAGACTTATTGCTGGAACACGGATCCCAAAAGTAAAAGGAAGACCTAATGCTGCTCTTCAGCCCAGGATCTTCTGGACTGCTCAGATATATGCACAACACATGTTGGGGTGCAAGCACTGAAGAGTTCACAAGCACAAGTTTTGTGTGCAAATTAGTCCCTGGCCAAGGCACTTTGTTCCTTTTTCCACACTCTCTATTTACAAGCATAGAGTGTCTCAGTGGAAGTGATGGAGAATCCCATCTGGGTATCTCATTCTGATATGAAGATCTCTGGCAGCAGACAGTGTTCAAGAGTCACCTTCTCCTAGTCCTTCTCTGGGATAACTTTGGGAATGTCTGAGCAGTCGGGATACAAACAGGCCTCCATCAACACCTGCTAAACCAGTGGTGCATTAGTGCACAGTTCTGCCAAGCCTGTCTCTAAATGTATAAATACAATCAGTTCTTGGATATTATCCAATTTCATTGACCATCCTGCTTCAGTTTCTCAGGATGACTGGGCAGCCTGTGTCTGGATCCAGCCTTTAGTAAGACACTGCTTCCAATTCTGAGCTCCATTTCCCAACCAAGACCTTTCTACGTCCCAGTATTGGCCTTGTTTTCTTCGTTTTTGCCTGGACCCAGAGTCACAGACCACCACTGAAACATACCCACCATTTGAAATCTGGTGTTCCATCGGAGTGAGTGGAAGTTTTCCAGCAAATAACAGCAGTCTCTTTTAACCACAGCAAAAGTGTGGCTTTCTGCACTATTCCTCCTTATTCCCGCTCCTCCTAATGTGGGATTGATTGGTGGTTTATTTGGCCTTTTATGTAATCCAACATTCAGTTTCTGTGTAGCCTCAGTTTTGTCTGCATTCAGCACAGCTCATTTTTCATCATTTCCTCACTGGAGATTAGGATGCTGAAGAATACATGTCAATCAAATGACCTACTTTTTTTTAAGATAGAAACTCCTAAGGGTGAAGTGCAAAACTCCAGTTTAATTAGCAGCCTTGCGTAGCTCTGTGATGAGGCTCCAAGGGGATGAGGGGAAAGGGAGCCCTTGTTTCTTGCCTCTGTCTAGACAGTGGCATTGAATCTTTTCCAAAAGCCTGATCCTCAGCAGCCTCTTCACCAACATTTACTTGAATGAGCAGTTTGCCATGGCCCTGTCAGCGTTTCTCCTGAGATATAAGAATTATAAAAAAAGGTGTTTGCTCAACATGCTGCACAAGGCATATGGCTGAGATGCAGTTAAAGCTACAACAAACACAGAAAGCTGCTCCACAGATCAGAACTCCCTGTTTTACCTGCACATTTACTGCACCTAGACACACACACAGAGCCCCAAAACATGAAAGTAAACACCAGTCTGCTATTCCAGGTAACTTTAACAATATGGTCTTTCACCTTTAAATATTCATAAGGCCATTGGGAAATGCCAAGTTCTTTCATATGCTTGTCTGAAAGACTCAGGCACCGCCAGTGCTTGTGTGAGATGCAGACAGCCGTGGGACATCCAAACAGTCCCAGTGTGGAGCTAGGCTGAAGAACACACTGCTGTTCTCTGCCATAATTAGCACAGTTGCAGTTTTTGTCACCCACATAGGTGTATTATCAGCTAATATGAAGCAAAAAGAACCTTACTGAATAATAGAAGCAGCCAAGGATAGAAGACCCAAAGCTGTTCTTGCTGATAGCAGTGAGTTTAGAATCCCAGATTCAAACTCTTCGGGTCTGTGTCAGGCTTTAATTTGTATAACAGAGTCTCTCTTTGATTTGATATTCTCCTCATCTTTAAAGTCTTTAGTCTTATAACTCATGCAGGCAAAATACTTATCAATACTAGCTGAAGCTTTCCTTGCACACAAAGAATGAGCCTGCGTTTGAAATATATGATCCCTCTAGCAGTAGTGTCAGTGAATGGGTTAATTTAAGTCAATCACATCAATTTATATGTTTATTAGTTCCTATTACCTCCTGGCTGTTGCTGGGTAGTGGAGAGGATCAAACAGAGATGCTGAGCTAGGATTTAAGATTTCTTCATGTTGCATTTATATGCACTTCCCTCATGTCATGGAGGTTTTAGCAGACTTCAGAGCCATACTCAAAATATGCACCAAGGACTATAAATTAGGTAAAGAAAAATGGTAATGTTATTGTTATCTTTGTATTACATTAATATCCAGGGATGTGGGCCTCACTTTAGGAACAAAGCCCTAAAATACTTGGGGAGATTTACTGCAAGAAATATAATCAAGATGCTACATGAAAGAATATTGTCAGAGTTTTTCATTGATACAAGCACACAACATTTAAATTGTGTAATTCAGTGGTTATTGTGTCTCTCAGGGTAGGCATCAGGTCTGACACTCTAGTGACAAAATTAGCCTTTTGTAAGTCCCTATAGGCCTGACCTTTGAGAGACAACATTTATAAGCCAAATTGGTTATTGCAGTGGCATTAGAAGATAGTTTTCCATGTTACTAATTACAAAAAGTATTGTATCCATACCAGAGCAAAAAAAACCCCTCATCTGAACAGGCTGAGAATACTTATGTTGGTGCCTGTTCAGTTCCAGTGCTCTCAGCAGATGTAAAGCAGCTGTGCTTTTCTGCTTGTGCGCCAAGAACGTGACTGGAATGGTTTAACCAGAGAAACCCTGCTTCCCTCCTCCATATTTTCTCTTCCTCTTGGCACCGCCTTCTCATTCTTCTGCTCAATTGTTCCTTTAATCCATGAAAGCAGTGCAATGACGAGGCTCTTTCATGTAGATCTCATTCACATTGGCAATGCCCTTCATCTCCTCACTCCCTTCCTGAGGCACATCATAGTTTGTGGCTTTTGCTGTTTCACTATTGATCTTCAGTGTGGCGCAGGCTGTTGGGAAGGGGTTTGTGGCCTGTGGTGTGGTACACACAGAAAAGTCTGTCTGAGGACTTTTCCAGGCTCATTGAGACTGAGAGAACCAAAAAGGATGTACCCAGACCACTGTCTTTCTGCAACCACAGCTGTAGGAAATATGCTTGGGGGTATTTACTGAGTAGAGCCAGAAGCCGTTAAGACTTTAACGCGACCCTCAATCTGTGACTGTGACCCCTTATCACTCTGATCCATAGCTGACCTGCTCCTTGTAGAATAATTCACAGAATCATGGAATGGTTTGGGTTGGAAGGGACCTTAAAGCTCATCTCATCCCACCCCTTGCCACAGCCAGGAACACCTTCCACTATCCCAAGTTGCTCCAAGCCCCATCCAGCCTGGCCTTGGACAATTCCAGGGATGGGGCAGCCACAACTTCTCTAGGCAACCTGTGTCTCACCACCCTCTGAGTAAAGAATTTCATCCTAACATCTAATCTAAATCTCACCCATTTTAGTTTAAAACTGTCCTCCCCCTCCCCCCCATCCTACCATCATCTGCCCATGTAAATTCAAGCTGGACTGCCCAGAGAGCAGCATACTCAAGACCCTCTCTCAGCCTGGTACTGTGTTCCACATGAATTTCCCTCCAGAATTCTGCTCTCTGCAATGATGGCTTCCTCTCCAGGTCATCAGGGCAAGGAAAAGGGGAAGCAAGCAGGGGAGTTTGTTCTAACCCTCTAAGAAGTAAAAGAAGATCCTGACCTGCAATACTTCTTAATGGAAAGACACATGGAGCTCAGATTTTCATTTTGGTCATTCAGGCATATCTATGCTCTCTCTAGTTTTTCTGCCCTGAGAGTCCGTTTCCTACCATCTGTCTCTGATGTCTCACGTCTTGTGTTTCCACTAAAACACAGCAAACAGGTCAGGTTCATTGACACATCAAAGCCTCCTTCACAAAGACATTCTATGCACAGTCTGTGTGCACTTTTAAGAGAGTTGAAAGGAGCAGTTCCTGTGGCGTGGGGTAACCAACATCAGTGCTAATGTCCACTGGTCCTACTGTCCTCTGCTTTCCTCTTTCCTGTTCTCATTAATGTCAGAACTTGCTTTGATTTTAGCAAATGTAAAATAATTAATTCTTTGAATCAGCACAATCAGCAGGGCTTTTGCAAACTACTTTGATGCTCAGCCAGGCCGTCAGTTCAGTGTCAGTTCTTTCTCCTCCCACATAAAAGTACGTGAGTGATGGACTGGGTCCCGTGGAACAGCAGATGAGGATTTTATGGCTGACCCCAACAACAACAGGTATTTAACATAATGTTCTCGATTCCCTCAGAGTATTTGCACATATGCCGTAATTATTCAGTCATTCTTCTCTTTACCAGCTACCAGTTTAATTCTATGTGTTTGTTCTTCAGACCACTGTGGGTATTGTACCTTGTGTACTGTTTTCAAAGCACAAGACACTCAAATGCACTATTTGCATATGCAAATGTTATGTTTCTATGTGCAAATGACAACAAATCCAAGAACTATGAACATAAATGATAGTGCAAGTAAAGTGATTCTCCTGTTAATCAGAGGATAGATTTGATTCTTCATTGAAAACAAAGCTCTGTGATGTTTGCCAGAAATTTGCCATTTAATCTTCATTACCACAGCTGAAGACTTTTGGCAGCTTGAAGAAGAAAGTAACATGAGAATCAGAGGCAAATATAAATACAATTTGATGGGGGGGGGGAAGAAAAAAAGAGGATAAGAGAAAAAGTCCAAGCATTATCATTTCTCTGTGTTCTGAAGATTTCCCTGTGTTATGCTGAGCAGTTGTAAGAAATCCACTATTTGCTTTCTTTTCTTGGTAGGGGCATTGGTAAAGGAAACTCCAAGAAATAAAAAAGATTTTTAAGACAAAGTCAAGATCTCAGCTATAAATCCATGAGATCCTTCTGTGAAAGATTAAGTCAATCACAAAGGAGCTTGACAAGCTCTGAATTACAGATTTGTTGAAATCAAACCCACACTGAGGAAACAACTGTGAATATAGCTCATATATCTGTAGTGAACTAAGGCAACTGTCCAGCCACTGTTTTGGTAAATCTGAAATCAAGAGAAATCTTGATTCTGTTATGAGTCAAATTCAGCTTTGTCACTGTTTTGTTATTACGGGGGAATTGCTGAAGAGAGGAGGCAAAGCCTTAAGTGTAAACGAAGTCAGTTCTACTGTTTTTCACCAGAGGAACAGCACTTAAGGATCCTGATCACTGCTTTTAGAATAAACCTCTCTGCACAGAAACCTTCAAAACCCATTTATTCTTCTTAATTAATATTCATGTAATTGTAATGAATGCTCTGATGTTACCTCATTTTTCCAGCTTTAGGTACTTTTTCCTCATAGGTCAAAGTAACAATAATCCTGATATTTGGATGCTGTGAAACACCTTATGAAAGGAGAGAAGTATAAAAAACAAATCTGCAGTAGACCATGAAGTCCTTTTCCCAGGGTATTTAACCCAGTTATGGTGTAGAACCTCCTATCTGCAACAAAAATATGCACCAGGTGTTTTGAATATTGACAGCTTCATTTTAAACACTGCACCTGCAGAAGCCAAGCGTGATTAGGCTCTTCATAGTATAAACCAGCACTGGCTTTCCTTAAAAATGAACTTTTGTGCTTGAGTTTGTTTCTATCTGCTTAGAAGTGGCTCCATGGAAACACATAGAACCCTCCAAGCTTTAAAGGAAGGTAGGGGGAGTTTAAAAAGTAAAGCTGTTTGAGACTATTGATTTTACAAGTACTGTGAAAAAGAAGGTGGAAAATGTACTGGGAAAAAATGTGGAATTTAAATGAATCCTATAAATAACTTTTACAGCATACACATCTGTACAAAGGCAGAAGGAACAGGGAGAAGTAGATCTTTCAAATTCACTCTAGTTATGGTGTTAGTAAGTACAGTCCTCATTCAAGTGCAGTGGAGAGGCTTGGATTTCTCTATCCTTACTTCCAAATCATTATAGATTTTCTAAATTATATGGAAGACCAGTGCAACCAAGTCCCTGCAAATTTAAATGAAACCTAAACCTTTATAAGTGCATTCTTCTCAGCTCCATATTTCATGTAGTTCAGAAACCCTGAAGAAATATCATTCAAGATCCTTGTAGCAAAGGTATATGTAGCCAAAAAACTTCTTTACAACCAGATGAAAAGGATGACACAAACTCTGCTGAGTGAAGACCACACACACCAGAAAAGCAACTGGTAAAAAACATCCTAAAGAGGAAACAAACTGTAACAGACTAATCCATAACATTAAACCCAAACCTACAGCTCCTGTCCCTGGATCAGATTCCTCCTTTTTGCATATTTATTTTGTTGCCATCACTTTTCATCTTCTTCCCTCCTTCACTGTGACACAAAGGCAGACAGAGAGTCCGCCTGACACAGCCACATGGGCGCAGTTGTTTGCAAATGGGATGGCAAGCTCCAGACTTCCCAATGGAGTTTCTCATCAGCAAATCTGCCTTTTGCTCAAGGATTTTATTTTTCCACACTCATTTGTTGTCATGTTGATGACAACAGTTTCAGAAGTACAGTATGTTTATCAGAAAGATGCATATTCAATTAATATTGCTTTAGGCAATCTTCACTAAAAATCAAGGCTTACAAATCTCTCCACAATTCTCACAGATCAGCCCCCTCCAGAAGGATGTTTCAGCAATATTCCCAAGATAATGCTACCCTACCCTGTAAGACCCTGCCTTGCTCATTTGGAACTTGACTAGAACTTTATTTACAGTCAATCTAAACTAGATACACCAGGAATGGAAACCTAAAATGCTGATCCTTTGATCTGTCATCACAGTTTCCCAGACATTCATTATGAAGCAGTTTGGTACCAATAACTGTTTGAGCCACCTTAAAATAGTCTGTCACTGCAAAAGCAGATATATATTTATAATTGATACATACACACAACAGCACACACACAGCTCTTGCAATAGAAATACAAACCCAAAGTATTTACAAGTTCAGCTTCTCTCCATTATGTCATTCTACATTTTCAATTAGGAGAAGAGATGAGTGGGGTTTTTTTTTGTTTGGTTGGTTGGTTTTTTTTTTCTTCAGCAAAATCTTCAATTCCTTACATTTTTAATTTTAATCCTAAAGAGCAACCTGATGGGTCATGCCAGGAAAGCAAATACAAGCAGATGTGTATTTATATCTTCCCAGATCTTCACTAACATATCATTTTTCTTGTCATTATGTAGCAGAAAGGCTTTTCTGGAACCAAATGCCATTGGGTTAATTACATGAGAGCACAAATGTCTTTATGGGGAGCCCTTTTTTGGAGGCCTCCTATCTGTAGCTAATAATGTATCCAACTCACCACAACAATGACCTTTTCAGAGGGGTGAATATTTCCAAATATTTGTGTTGCAGTGCAGGAGAATTCAAACACATCAAAATTACTTTCACTGGCATTTCAAAAAATGTAAATTTCTACCTAAATTATTTGGAGAAGAACCTCACCACTGACTTACAGTCATCGTTAAATACACATGGGAGAAATTAAAATTTCTTTCATGTTTTATGACTTTCTTTTCAAGGTATTAGACTGGAATTCTGCCATTTGTTTAATTCAGAATTGACTAATCTCTCTCTTTTGCTTCTGATTTTAAGAGAACGTGCCAGCACTCACACCTCAGACTGGATCAGTTCAAAACTACACCTGCCCTTACCACAACAAAAATATCTTTAAACCAAGTTTCACCTGTTTTAAGTCATGCATTGGGCTGTAACCCTATTTCTTAATCTGTAAAATGCAAAATATGTAAAAATTACTATAAAGACTGATCTTGTACTATAGGTTGAATGTCAGTTTTGACCTGATGATCTACTGGGTTTGCCAAAGACATGACTAAAATCCAGGATCCTGAGGTGTCAGGTAGGGAACCAATCCCTCAAGGCAAACAGCACAACTGGTTTCATCAGTGCAGACATAGCCTGATAAGCATTCTTAATTTAATGGAGCTCCTGCAAATAAACAAGCTTAATGAAGATTACTCGCTTCCTGGAATTCATTGTGCTGCTCCATTTTAATGCTATCACTTCCATAAGAGGCTGTGACAAAGTCTCTGGAAAAAAATAAAATATGCAAATTCAGACACTTCAAAGGCTTTTATTTTAATTGTGCAGAAGGCAGAACAGAACAAGAGCAACTCCACTAAAAATGGAAAAAGCATAAGAGGGGAAACTGATACATTTCCATCATTGCTTTCAGCTCTTTAAGAATTACTCTCAAGCACACAAGTTCTCTGAACTACCAGTTCCCCTGAACCAGTGCAGTTCTCAGAATGGGTTTGCTGAACTGCAAGAAATGTCCACAAAAAGAAATTAAGACCTCACAATACTCTTTCAATTTTGGTTTTATTGCAACTACTGAGTTCTGCCTCAGTTTGCTGAAGTTTCTAAATACTATAATTCAATTTTGGATCACATTCAACAGAATCTGTGACCAGTTTTTAGTCATTTTCAAACAAACCTGGGCTGAACTGTGGCTTGGCACTCCAGCCAGTGGAGTTTAGTGGTTTTGATAGAATTTTGCCCAAACTGAGGGGTTCTTTTGAATCAGAAATGAACTCGACATGAAAAATTCAGATCTGGGCCAGGATTTGTGGGTATTTGGAGCCACGGTTGTGGTTCTGGCCCAGTTCTAAACACAGTTAAAACCACAACTCAAATCAAAACTGAAAAAAGTACATGTAAAGCCAGCCAAGTACAACAACCAAATTTTACACAATTCCCTTAGTTTAACAGTTTTACAGTGGATGTTTTAGGCCACTTTGCTTGTACTCATTTCTCTCTTAGTCTGCCACAGAACTGTGCAATGACTTTGTATCAAATGAAAATTCCATTAATGAGTGCAAAATAAGTTTTTAGAGCTTCATCTTATTCTTCCTGTACTATGTCTGAATTGGTTGGGGAACCAATGAATTTGCTTTATTTAGCAAACCAATGAATTTGCTTTATTTAGCAAACCATTTCACCTCTGCAAACAAGTTCAATTCAGGAAAAGGACTAAGAAGTAGCTCCTCAATAATGCTGAAATAGCCAGGTGAGGAGCTGTAATGTTAGAGACTTAGGGGCAGTTGATAAAAACTAGTACAACAGCATTAAAGCCAACAAATTATTTCTTAGTTTCTAGCCTCAGTTTCCTATATAATTTTGGACAAGTTATCTTGTCCAAAACTGACACGGAAAATACCAGTTTACTGTGTAATCCATTCCAGTTTCAGCTGGAGGCATAACTTCTGCTCTTTTGAAACTACCCCTCTTCATCCTGAAATATCTGGCCCCTTCACTCAGCATAACAAACATCTGTAAAAGCAGATGTACTGAAGTCACAGGGGTTGTTTGGGAAAATTTAGATTGGCATATAGCAGTAATCACTGTTATGAGCAATGAATTAATTGGTCTCTCAATGAAATGTCATCGTTAAAAAAATATAAAACCAAATCAGACACAATGATTTTTTCCTGACACAGCCCAGTTTCTAGGACAATAGAGTTCCCACCTCATCTTCAGATTCGTTCCTTGATTCTAAAGAGTACTTAAGAATTTAAAGGGGTGTGGGGAGGGTGCGTTTTCCTAAAAGTAAGACTTTTCTGGCAGACAATTTTTAAGCAGATTTTTTCTAATATCCTTTTAGCACCAGGGCACCAGAAACTTCTGAGACACCTGAAGGGAGTCCAGGGGTAGAACTTTCCCTGCCTACAACATTTCAGAAATGCAGCTGTTCTGCAGAGTATTTCTCAATGCACACTTTGTTTTTACTTAAGGCTGTAGTTTGCACTGAGTAACATCATGTCTAGGGAAAGGAAACTGATCTCCTTCCAGTATTCAAAAATATTTTCTTTTTAGGTTCTTAACTCCCTCAGTGGTTAAAACTTATAAAACAGCTCAGGAAAAAGAAATCATCATAGAAAATGAGAGATTCTTTGCTGAAGGGCCTCAGACCCTGGGCTTTCTTGGTTTACAGTGTATTAATATTTATCTAGAAGAAATGAAGTGCTGCTATTACTGAGCACAAAAAAAATAATTCTGAAACAAGTGTTTTCCCCAAACATTATTTTGTAAGATGATGATACTGTTTTGTTTGGTGTGTAAATTCAGCCATTGGATGTAAGATAATGAAAAGCAGCTCAAACTCCTTTGCTTTTAATTTATAGGCACTTTCATGAGGAAGAGGCCCCAGTTCTTCAAGCTATTCTGCACAGTTTGTCAGGCTGAATTAGAAATGAGAAGATGAAAAGTAATATCAGGATCTCTTAATTCTGTATAGTTAGGTCCTATATAGCATTTTTAAAACTCATTTGAAGAGAATCATTACAGAGTGGAAGAAATTCCACAAAAAAAAACTTTAAGAGCAGGTATGAAAAGGATTCAGGAGAATCTATAATTAAAGCCACATGCAGAACTAGAGCACAGTGTTCTTGTGCTTCCTTTCAATAATACTTCATAACCCTAAGGATATTATCTCAGTCAGGGGTCTGTTGAGCAGGACAAAAGAACATCCATATCCCAAACCTTTTTAAAGTTTGTGTTTGGCAGGATAAGACAAGGGAGTGATCTTCAACACTATTTTGTGTTCAGGGTGTGGGCTTATAAAGACATATGGAACTAAGAGCCAAGCCTTGTGCTTTCATTAAGGGAGAATTAAGATCTGAAAAGAAGGACTCTTGAAAAAAAAAAAACTGAGACCCAACAGCCTACATCATAACATGCAGAATTTGGAGCACTTTTTAACCAACAAAAAGTTTAGGAAGCTTGGTTGTATTTATAGTTTGTGGGTTTGCCTGAGCAATACACCTGCAAACCATGTAAGATCCAGCTTATACCCATCAGCTATCCCTGGCCCTGCCCTTTTGTTTTTACCTTTGTGTGAAATGCCTCGATAAATTCCATGGCACTACCTGTACATCCATTGGCATGAATAAAACAAAAGGATACTCTGACCAGAGAGGATGGAAGAAGCATGGGAGAGAGAAATCTTTCTGAATAAGGGTTTTTGAGAGCAGATAGGAGTTTCTAAGTGCAACACAGGCACACAAACTGTGATTCTGCTGAAAGATGTTTGGTGAGCCAAAAGAGATGCAAAAAGGGGAAGAAAACAGTCCTACAACTAGCAAATATGAGAAGGCATAATAAAGAGACAGGGATGAAAAAACAGATGAGGATTCAGGTTGCTTGGATATCAAAGATTAATATATCTCGGGAAAGATTCGATATTGACAAAGTACTTTTTAAACTGCCAGTTCATGGAGAGAGAAAATATAGCTGAGTTCAAGACCTCGAAAGCCTGATGTAGCTGCGGCAGCTCTGGTAGGGTGAGGACGCTGACACCCAGACCGAACGCCCCTGCTCCAGACGGACCCTCGCGCACTGCGGAGCCCCTTGCGGAGCCGGGATTTTGGGAACCGCGACGTGCGCGGCTCGGGGCGCTGCCGCGGGCGCCCCCGCGTGGGCAGCAAGACGCGGCTGGAGCAGATCCCTTCCTGAGGCTTTAAACAAAAAATAAAGCGTAAAACAAACCTTGGGGTTATTATGTATTTGCTCAGGCTTTTTCCAAGGAATGTCTACGCACGCATCTTTCAAAAGGAATCAGCTCCCTTTCAAACACCTGTGGGAGAGCCAAATTCCCAAAAATGCTTCATGTTATCTGATAAAGCCAGTGTTTACTGACAAATTCTTTAAAAAATCTGGACATTTATGTGGATTCCTAAACGGCACACAAGTTCTTTATCTGAATTTTGACCCTGAAAGTCCTATATTTCCATGTTTCAGTTACAGTGGGAGCAGCACAGCTACTCACTTCTTCTGCATTCTAATCCTTGCCTACAAGCAGCGTATGATTGATAGCTCAGATATGGATTAAAATAGATGGAATTTGACTGTGTTGAATTTCCTTTTGGAAAAGGATCATGTCACTGGAACTCCTAACCATGTGTTTGTGTTAGCCCAGCCCTTCTTCTGTTATCAGCAGAGGGACATGTGAACATGGAGCTGCATCAGCTTTCCATGCCTGCTCTTTCTACAGATTATCAAGATATTTACTGGACAAGGACAGAAGGTTCTTATTCACTACTCTGGCAAGCTCAAGAATTTGAACTACAAACAAAGAAAAATATAGATCTGTACAACTGGAAAACTTCCCTGGCTTTCATTCCGTTTCTGAAACTCCTTTTGTTTCCTTATCTCTGCACTTTTAGTGTTATAAGTTTATGACCTATCAATCAATGAAGTATTAAGAGTAACTATTAAGGACATATTTATGTGAGAACCATGTGTAGCTCTTGGCATCGTATATGGCCTCAGCCTCCCTTTGAGCCCACTCATTGCTCTGGGAGCCTTTTACTCTTAGAAGAATGGCCTACTGTCAAATTAGTCATTTAACCATTGACAGAATGCCTGCTTCTCCCATTTTCAGTTTGTGATCTGTGTAGGAATAACTGTTTGATTCAGGCACTTCTGTGGGCAGACGGCTTTACCAAATGAATCATTAGTGGAGAATGAAATTTAAGCACAAAAATCAGCAGAGATACACCAGAATTTGGTCTGGTATTTCTTCCTAAAATGAGGGATAGACCCTTTGGCTCTACAGCTGGTCTTGCCCATGGAATGAGGGGATCTTGCAGTTCATTCAGTAACATTTTTCTCCTAACCAAATCCTGAGATTACTGCTCTTCCCATAAAAAAAAGCAAAGTTAATTCCTGGAGCTAATACAAGTTTGGCCACAAATTTCAAGGAGGGTAAATTTTCAAGACTGTCATCTGATTATTTGATTCTTTGGCCCAGAAGAGAGCAGAAGTAGGGAAGGTTGACACAAAACCTGAGATGTAAATAGGAGAGAAAAAGGTGGCTAAGATACTAGAATGAGATTCAAAAGATCTAGTCTCAGATTTCCTAGCTGACTTAAAGAATTAAATTACTCATTATTATCTTCATAATCTCTAATCTCCCCACTTTACCTATTTTGTCTGTTTTATTTCTGAAGGTTAATTAAATCCTAAAAGCAAGAATTGGTTTTACTCCACAGGACCACAGAACACACCTATAGGCATTCCTTGCTCTAATATCAACAAAATAACAAAGACCGTAATAAAGATATAAAATCAGATCACATTGGCTCCACATGTTTGACTATTCTGAACTTTTGCAAGTTTTAATTTTGGATTTACATTTTGGAATCCCAACACTGATTTTAAATACTGAAAGTCTGGGGACAACTTCAGAGTTGCAAAATTTTCTGAGAAGAGTAGACAAGAAATGCAAGAGTGACTGAAACAAATTACTCCAATCACAATGGAAGTAAGTAATATTTAGCTTTGCTTTCTTAGTCTTTTCTCCCTGTGTTTTACCTCCATGGCATCCCTCCTACCTCATACTTTGCAGCACTGCAATTCGCTCAGGCTGGAACAATTTGCTTGAAGGGCATGAGGAGAGAGAGGACAGGGGGAAATGGAGAACATGAAAGCAGCAACAAAGCCACATCTCCTCCTGTGATTACAAGAGGCAGAAGATCAAATGTGAACTTTTAGAGTAGCAAACTCAGGACCAGACTGAATAGTTGCAAATTGTTCCAAGTGCTCAGCACACCAATGTGCAGCAACACTCAGAAATTAATCTAAGGAAAAGCTGCTAAAGGTGGGGGGAACCCACCAGAGTGATAAATGTATCATGGAGAGCTGTCACAAGAAATGAAAGTACAGCAGCAATTAGCAGACACAGTACTAAGCACTGTGCCACTTTCCCCATTTTAATTGTACTTCATCTTAGTCAGAAGCTAAACTCAAACTGAACTCTGTTGGAGATGGCAGAATTGACTCATTTTGAAGAACACAATGGCCTAACAGTTAACTTCTACTTTTCTAACAAAATAAAGAGTAGGAGTTGGAGAAATGAAATGCAGGAAGAACTGGGAGTAGCGATGGCTCAGAATAATTTGCTCAGAACAGTGTTCATGTTCTAAAGGAAATCCTTAAACTCTAATACACCTCCCATTGCTCTCTATTAAATGCTTTCCTTACATTTACACCTTAAACACTGTTGAGAACTCAGCTGTTCCTCAGGATCAGGTACTTTTTATCAGGGTTCTTTCCTTGTTGGCCAGAAACCCTGCATCCTCTTGTCCCTCCTGGAGAGTCAGGCACAGATCCCATGGCAACACCCCTGGGGCCAGACTGGCAAGTCCATAAGTGCAAAGGGCACTTTGGTGGTGTGAAGGCAGCAGCACAGATAAATCCATTGGAGCTCAATGGGTAAAGCACTGGAGCCCTACCCCTGCACTATAGCGAGTGTGTGACTCAGCCCTCCCCCATTTCTACCCTCACTGTACTTGGCCTGACTTCATGACTCACGAGGGCTTTTTTGATGAAACACACAGTTCTGTCTTCTCAGTCTGTTTTTCTCCTTGTTTTTGAGGTTGCAAATGTTGTGAGACAGCGCTGCTTACTGCATAGTACCTACCAGTGGGTATCCCAGGATTTTGTTCTGTCTGTGGGTTTCTTTGGATGAGTGGATGTGAAGTGCAAACTAGACTGGACAGTTCTGAGGAGCAAGATTCAGTTCTATATATTTAGAGGAGTTCCTCAGCAAAGTGATCTTCCCAACAGATATAATTTTGCTGAAGAGATAGCTTTTCCTTTTGCAATGTGACACTGATCTGTTGAAGTTTTTAAATCCAAGATTAATAATTATTCTTCTTGACACGACATTCTACTTTTTTTAGCTTTCAATGAGCTTTAATAACAGAGAAGAAAAGAGAAGAGAAAGAAATTTTGGCACATTCTGACTCCTCACACAAAACAATAACTGTTTTGGCATCCAGAGATGTCGGCTCCATACTGAAATATAATTTCACTTATTTTTACACATTGCTAGAGGAATTACCGTTAGCTCCAACAAGCTCAATAAAAAATAGTGCCAATATGAGACCTCCCACTGAATAGAGAGTTGGTATGTAGATAATGTTCAATGTTCACATACACATCATCACATTGCTCAGGAACACATCAAATGAGTGACCAAGAATGACAAGCCAGACCCTGGCATTTCTGCTATGAAGTGCAATGAGCCTATATCTCCTGCATATTAAACCCTTCTTGCTATCTTTTTCTCCTTATTTCTTTGTCCTTAACAGACCTTAGGGTGTCCACATCTTCTATAGCAGAAGCACTAATAATATATAGCTCCTAAACCAAACCTGTTTTAATGTAGTGATGTGCTTCCAGGATTTATATACCTGATAAGTTTGATCAAAGAGCCATCTCTACATGTAAAGTCCAGTGGATTTTAAATCTAATACCTTGCCACTCCTAAAACCCCATACAATCTAAGTTAGTGAGTTCCTAAATACAAATAGTAAGCACACAAGCAACAGGATTCATTATTGATGCCAATGCCTATTTAAAACAAGTATTGAAAGTTGAGTAATTTCTTCATTATGATTTCTGCTGTCCAGAGAATGCAGAATAAGACAACACAGATCAGGCATCCAAAGTCCATCATTCTCTCAGTATTTAGTAGCCCAGAACAGCACCACAAAGAAGTACTAGTTCTTCCTACTAACCATTCAGAACCTAATTTGTCTGACACAATGTTTTAACCCTGAATCGTATTATTTTTATCATCATTGTTTTCATTTAAGAACAAAACACCAGATATCAACAAAGCAAAGAAGGAACGTTTCCAAGAAGAGAATAAAGAATGATTCAGAGTGGAGGGGATTTGAGAATGGCCCTGTTCAGAGCCTTGTGAGCAACCACTTAATGGCATTGACATGAAGAACTGGTAAAGGTCAGACTGACCGTCAAATGTCAGTCACAGTCATTCCACTGGACCAGTTCCCAAGGTTGCTGACTCATTTTTTTTATTCAAGCAAAACCAAAGTCTTGTGAGGGGGGAAAACTGTGTTTCTGGCATAAATATCAGACAGAATAAAGAACTGGTTTCAAGTCACTCCTTCACAAAGAGAATTCCTGTCTTGTTTTGGCATAATCACGTGAGACCACAACTAGAACCAGGTCCTAACGATTATGAATGAAAAACCATTTGACTTGTACCTTTACTGTCCTTAACTGAGGTCCATAAATGATCTGACTGAAGTATAAAAATCCCACAGTACTTTGAGCTTTTTGGTTTAAATCTTCATTCAAGACTTAAAACAAGTCTGGACAGGATAAGAAATGTACACCAAAATCTGAGACACCACTACCTGCAGAAGAAAAGCACCCACTGCACAGTTAAGTAAACCCAAAATAGTCCCATCATTACTAGATGATGCTAGACAGCCTCCTTCAGTGAAATTATTGCTATTGTGTTTCCCATGGAGAATTCAAAGTAAGAACCAGATGTCTCTTACTTTTCTTTAAATCCAAACCTAAGTGAAGTGACAGGTGATTAACAGTAAAGGAGCTATTCTGAGATCTCCCATACAGCGTATGGAAACCACTTCCTCTGCAGGTGCTTGCATTGATTTCTCACACGGACTATGACCAGTAATTATGCCACTGTGAAAAGAAAGAACAACAGCACAAAACCCTCAGCCACCTCAAAGTACAATTTTAAAGCTAAGAGAAACTTTTATTACAGATTTCTCCAATGAAATCCCTGGGATTTTGTCACTGTCACACCAATAAAGTCAGCACAGAACTACCACCAATCCTTCCGGAACAGTAAATTTGTAGCAAGTGTCAGGCATAAGAAGGTTAAATATGACCAAGGTATGCTGCAGTAGCAAGTCTCCAAATTTCATCCAACTGGGCTTCTTTTTTCTTCTTTTTTTTTTCTTGTATTTGAGCTCTAACCATAAAGTGTCAACATGCTCCATGTCAGGCAGCAGGAACACTGATCATGGATATCAGGGACAAGCTGCTGAGCCCAAAGTGAATTAGTCAGAAAAGATGGGTGGGGTTGGCCACCTTATCAAACTCATTAAGAAAATGAGCAAGAGAAATAAAAATCAAGGACGTAAAGAAATTCTATATCGTGTTAGAACTTTCTCCCTCATCAGAGTGGGGCTTTTGAAGAGAAATATGTAACCAGAGGAGCAAACACCATGGTGGTTTTGCAGCGGTAAGTGCATATGATTAAGAGTTTGTTGTCCCCAAAATCCTTGTTTTTGTAGCAGATAAAAAGCATCCAGATGTCACCAAAAATATCTGCCCTGTTCCGTACTCTGCACTGTACGTCACTCTCACATGCTGCCGAGTTTGACATGGATTCAACAACCCAGCAACAGATGGTTCAGTTCTCTGCTTCCAGGGTGCGAGTTTAATGCTTTTTTTAGGAGGTATTGGGGCAATTCTTCTCTGCCTTGTATTTAGACTAGAAATTAAATTAATTCACTGCAGAAATACTTAAAATACAGAGGATATCAGAGATTGGTAATGAGTTTTTTTGTTTGGTTTTTTTTTAATTCTCTGAATTTATTAGAGTTTTTCTTCTTTTTTATTTAAACCTAGCAGCCAGAATTCACTGTGGCACCACCCTTCCAGGGACTAGAATTTATTTCTGGAGTGTAAAGCAACCTGTAAATTTATGGGTGCTATATAAATAAATAATCCAGTACTATTTTTGTAACTCCAAAGCATGTTGGCTTTTTCAAGTTCACATGATGAATCTGGAGTTGGGCCCAGGATTTTTGGAACAACAACTTACATATTGTTGCATTAGTGCAAGATAATTCTATGGGTGCAAAGACATTGGAAACTTAAATTCTTGAGCACGGCGGTGGCTGAAACATTTAGTATGGAAGGAAATACCTCTTCCCCAAACAATGTGTTCTGGGGTTTAGGCTTTCTCTGTTTGAGGTTTATTTGATTTACTTGCAACTGGTTTTAGGACATCACAAGGTCACTGTTTATGGCAAATCATCACTCTCTGCATAAGATGCATAACTTAGACACTTGGATTTAATTTTTGTTTGTTTGTTGGTTTTAGGTTGGTTGGTTTCTTTGTGGTTTTCTTGTTTTTTGTTTATGCAGAGGTAAGAATTTAGGCCTCCTTCATTAATTTCCCCAACAAAATGGCAAACCTTTCTTCACAGATTATCAAGGGGCTACATGAACTGACACCAGTGACAACTTCCCCTGGCAAATACTGAGAACTTGATTCGTTCATAATTCATAACAGTATAAAACAGAGATAAAGACGAGTTTCAGTGATGTAAAAGTCATCTTGGTACTTTTACAAAAAGTATTACTTAAGCAATGATATGTGAAAAAGAAAATCCAAGAATTACCAGCCTGTGAGAGACCTTCTGAGTTCCTCTCCTTTTGTTGTAAATACAAAATGCTGACTTTATTTTATTTATTTGAATATTTCCCTTCCAGAGTACACAGCTGAGGGACCAAGAGTGCTTTCTGCTGAGCTATGAATATCTCAAATTAATTTTCCCCTTAGCAACATTCACTGACCAAATTAGAAGACTTGCCAAGTTTTCTCTGGCAGGTGAAATGCTGGAAGTCGTATTTCCGTACAAGGTTACTATCACAGCATACTTTTCTAAAATGTTTGCCAGTACCTTGCTACAACTGTCCAGTTCCTTTAAGGAAAAAGACATATCAACATTTTGTAAAAGTAAGAATTTGGACTCAACTGAAATTCAGGACTTAATCCCAGAGATTTCACTCACATTAATATCCTTATTGGCTTATTGGATTTTCTCTGTGACTGAGATACAGCTACACAAGGTTCTGTGGTCTTTCAACAGGGAATAAGGGAATTTCTCTTAACTAGTCCCATCTAAACCTCAGTGCCCACTGTGCAGATTCCTTCTTCAGTCAACAGAAATAAGAACATCTGGAGAAAGTCAGCACAGATAAGGTATCTCTTACAGTAATCCTAGGATACTTTAAAATATCACTGTACCCAGTTCTCTGTCCTTGACCTTAAGAAACCACTCTGAAAGTAAGGACTCCACTTCATCCTCCTCTGTTCAGGAGTTTGAGGTTTCCCATTCATTATGGCAAGATATTATACAGCCCACAAATCAAAGAACAATTCTGAACTGGTTAACATTACAATTAAAATAATTTTCTACCTCCTTATCACACAAAGCGAATCTAGAACACTAAGGAAGCCAACAAAACACATCACCTGAAGACCCGCAGGTAAACCACTGTTTCTAAATAACTTCACTCTCCAGACAATGCATTTCACTACCTACAGTAACTCTTAGGCTGCATTCATCTGTTTCAGAAATTCTTGTACTCAGTTTAAGTTTAAAGCTGAAACACCATTTTTTCTGTAGTCAGTGTTGCCTCTGGCTCCATGTCATACTGTCTTACTCAAAAGCTGAATCAGATGTGAAAAACAACTCAGTAATTAACCAGCAATTTGTATAAGAGATAAAATATCTTCATAGTAAGGGTATAATGAAATCTTTATTGAAAGCTGTCTAAAAGCACTATGTGAAAGTAGAAAGATGTTTGACCTCAGCTATACCAATTTCACAAATAAAGCCTTAATAATAGGCTGCAATCACACTTGGCTGGGCATTATTTCCCAGACACGCAAGGTCTGCATTACAAGGCCAGAAGCAATGACTCACTGCCAGCTGCCGTGATGGCACAGGGCAGCTTGTTATTCTGTCATAAGTTGTTTCGTGCACATTGTGAAAGCTTCTAGGCATCTGATCCCTCAAGAAAACATGCTCTGTCTATAAGCAAGAAGGTCAGGAGCTTTCCCCATTTCTGAGATTTAAAGTTAATTTTTGAAGGTGAGCGAGAGAATTAAATTATCCTTTACTCAAAGATGCCTCAAAAGATACCTTTTGAAAGGCACAACTAATAAAGGAGGGTTGAATGCTTTCCACCCAAAGGCCACACAAATGCACGTGTTTGATGTTACGTGTACGGCCACATCCCTCAGCTCTGCAGGCTGCGATCACCGGGCAGTGCTGGACTGCAAAACAAACTCACAGTGCTAAAGGGCTGCACAGCTTTTCTGCCCCAGCCCCTGTCTAGATCCTCAGCTGTCCAAATTCCCACCAGCTGCAAGGAGAAATTGGAAAGCAAGCAGAGTCTAGCAGCTCTAAGACAGCTGATGATCTGTGCCAGTAAAAGCCCTTATGATCACTGCCATGGTTTAGAGACTTTCTCGTGTTTATGCCTTTTTGCCCTCATGGTGTATCTGCTATTTTCTCTTGTATGACAGGCATGACAGTGGTCACAGTTTTAGCAAAAGGCACAGGTTTATATGACACTCCAAAAGTTTGGAAATGAACAGTCAGAATTTAGCAATTGACTAAAAGCTTATAAAACTTGTCTGAACATCTTCATTTTTGCTAGTGTATCTGAGTTTCTCAGAGATTGTCTTACCTCATGAGATTTCCAGGATTCTTCAGTTCTAAACTTCCTGGAGATAAGCCTGTCTCTTACCATGCTAACACTGCTGAGTCTGCTCCTGGATAGTGCCCAGACTTTTAGAGGAGCAGCCAATGTTGGACATATTTTGCAATAGCTTCTTAAACATTCAGAGGGAAATCAGCAATATTTCTTGTTGTAAAGTGATGAGGGTCTTAGTTTTTCTGACATGTATCATCTGGTTCTTCAGTCTGCTCTTTGCAATAAGCAAGAAAGACAGGAGTCAAACTTCAAACGCACACTGCTGTTTTCAGTAGTTTTAACCATTTCTCATTTCCCACTGACACTCTGCAGATCACATACTGTGTTCACACCTCTTCAGTACCTTAGAAAAACTGAGTGAGTGAGATCGAGTAGAGTTTAAAAGCTTGTACGTAAATCTTTCTACAGAGGGAAAAATCACAGATAAAAATTTCCTGCTTGAGGGTACAAGTTAGGCTCTACATACCTGAGGTTAGGACAGATGGCCCTTTTTGAGCATAAAATTCCAGGATTGTCTGCTTTAGGGTTTTCTTGCAACTTTCTCATGGGGGACTGGCCACTGCCAGAGGTATGTATTGGACTAGATGGCCATAGCCACGACAGTAAAATGGTACACTTCCTGTCTTAGCATTATAATTAATTGTTAGTTTTATCTAATATGCCGTCCCCTCACATTATAATAAACTTCAAAACTTTTAGCTGCTACAAGAGAAGTTGTTCTCCACAGTCAGCAACAGTATTTGTCCAGTAACTAAAGTTGGACATCACTTAACATCAGTTTCTCTACTACCACAGAAAACAATTACACAATGGCTGAGTTATATCTTGGGTCTGAAGATTGAGTTTCTGCTTAAAGTCTTCAGAACTAAGGAACTTGAAGCAATAGTTTTGAAGATTTCTGGAAAAGTACTATGAATGTTCCAGCCTGAAATTCTAGCTAAATAAAGGAATTCTGCCTTACTTTTAGTGCATCTTTCACAGTGCTCAGATTGAAGATGCAGAGGAAGCAAGTTGAGGAGGAATGGTTCTCACAAAAAAGGACGATTGTATCGCTGCAAAATTGCATTCAGAACACAAAGCACCAGGAAAGGCAAAGACAGATGAGACAGCAAATTCTCAATCTGAACACTTCGGAGATTGTCCTGAAGGTAAAAGAGAGAATAAGACAGAATGAAGGAGAAAAAGAATGAATGAAATTACAAAAATTGTTTGTTTGAATCCTAATAATGAAGCACTGAGATACATCTTCACTTAAATGAGGAATTCATGCTGAAGAATCCCATGATGGCTGTTCACAGCAGCTGAATGCCCCAAACTGTTAAGTACAACCAAGTTTATGTAATAATGTTTATCACACATTATTTAGTCAGATATCCCAGTCTCATTCTGAGACGATACAGAATAGTACAAATCACATTTCATTATAAAAACTGCCAGAATATGGAAATCCAGTTAGAATTATGTAAGTATAAATAAATATTGTGAATGGAACAATTAGAAGAGCAACATATTCCTAAGCTTCTCCACATCAAAATATAGTAGACATCTGTTTGTATTTGAACAGACACTGAAAGCAGCTCCTTAAAGATTCACAAATTTTGCATTAGCAGCTATATAAACTTTCAGACTGTGATGTTTGCTGTGTTTAAACCTGGTATTGATGCACCTAGAAACAATGAGAAAACAGAGGCACATACTGACTGCTCACCTGCTTCTGACCTCAGGGGGAGCTCAGCTGGAGTAAGGTGAAGAATTTCAAGGGATGAGCCAGTTTGAGTCTGAAGGTGCCTTCACATCACATATGCACTCAGATAAGGTTCTCAAAGATTGCTACAAAATTTAAAAGGCTTCGTAGTGAGAATCCATTGCCTACCTGATAGATACGACAGATGATTGCACACCATCTTAGCATTTACTGTCTTTGAAGTGATGTGCAGAGCCTAAGATAATAAAGTGATTTCCAATAATGCTTCCGAATCAGGACACAAAACATTCTGTCAGAGGCTCAGCTCCCCTGCAATGCAGGGAGACACAGTCCAAGCAACATCAAACAGGAGAACAAGTGGGAAACTACTCCTTGCTCCCCTTGGTTTCCTAATAACCAAATCAGCCTAAGCGGACATAAACAGTGTTTGCCTAAAAGCAAATCACTAGAAAACATATATGACTGATGACAACTTTTTGTTAGAGCTGTGCTAATTCTTCAATGAATATGTTAAAAGAATGATCATCATTTAATCTGCCTTCTAAAAGACAAAAAACTTCAGCCAACCATTGCAGTTATACTGCTATCACAGCTGGAAAAACACTGAAATGCAAAACATGTATTGATCAGTAACATTTTAGTTTTCAGAAATGTTAACAGTAGCTGCAGCTTTAGAAGAAAGGGCTGTAGCCCACAGTGAATGTAAAATATTCTAGTATACATGAACTAGCAATGGCAAAGGCATGCCACGTTTACCAACAGATGAACTTTTCTTTTCATCCCCTTGTCCCATTAACCTGTTCTCCCATTCTCTGTGGAATGCTGTTGGCTTACACCACAAAGGATATCTTTCCCCATAAGGCCAGAACTGTTTACTTCTCCAAACTGTCCCATGAAAACATGAAGTATCTCTTAGGCAAGAGCACAAATTCATCAGAATTTTGTGTCCAGACAGTTGATAGTTCTTGTTTCAGACAGAGGTAGGATCTCACTGCTAGAATTCACATTCTCATTACTGATAAAATACTTCTGTGGTTGCTTTGCTCCTTCCAGCACTGTCAGCCTTTTTCTTCTTTTGTTTTGTCTCTCAAATGTAGCGTCCTTTGCCACAGTGATCATTGTTTTGTAATTTTAAGATAAATTCATGAAACTTAAAGTGATTCATAATATCTCCTCAAGGTCAAAGCTAAAAGGAATCATAGAGTATGATCATTCAGGACTGACACGGCAGTGAGTGCCTCAGTACTGTCAGAGGCAGGGAGCAATGGGAATTTTATACTTCCCAACAGTACTGAAAGTTACTTCACAATTTCCTAATTTGGATTTTCCAGCATAAAGACTGCCAAGCGTAAAAAAAATATTTCTGCTTAGGCCTGGTTTCTGGTGTGGTAAGTCAGTGTGAATGGTTCATTAGCCCTCGAGAAGTCCAGTGGAATGTGGTGGAACAAATCCCAAAGGTAGTGCACAGATGAGTAATGATGTTACACTGGATCAGTGTTACACGAGGAGAGGTAAAGAATGGAAACTGTATTTCCCAAAGCCTGGAATTTCTCTCTACTATTTTCTCAGGTAATTTTTTTTTTTTTTCCTCTTCTAACAACAGGACTTTCTCAGTTTCCACTTCTCTTTGGAAAAAAAAAATACCATATTTATTATGCCAGTGACCTGACTGATCACAACCCAGCTAACCACATTAAATCAGTACAGATTTTACCATGACAAAGATGTATCCAAATTACCTTGTGTGTGTTTATCTATTTCAAATAAAGAAAAAGGCAAACTAGGTAGTTCAAAATTAGGCAAACATTATGATGAACTGATTTTCTGCATCACTTATGTAATGAATAAGTAGTAAATATTATTCTCAACTACTTTGAGAGGAAATGATAGTGGGAAGTAGGGGAGAAAAAAATAATTTAAAACTCCAAAATAAAAATAAATTCTAATCCAATACACACTACAGCTAAATCTGATCAGCTGCTGAGGACTTTATAAGCAGCATCTTTATCCTGGAGATTATCCTCCTCTTCTTACATATAGTTCTCTTCAAGGCACCTTTTTTTCACACAAAAATGATTGATAATGAAATTCAGTGACAAACCTGTGGGTTCTCCAAAGACAGATTGCAACTTTTGGAGAATTATTGTGTCTCCTAAAATGTGAACACAGACTGTTTTGCTCAACAATTCAAAGAGATGTCAGGAACATGGTAGGTTATGCATACTGTCTTCTTTTGCATAACACAGACTTCTGTAACAAGCAGATCTCTCATCTTAAAATTGATTTTTTTAATTATTTTTGTCCACAATTCAGCACCATATTCCAAGTCATATAAAAGACACAAGGCACTGAAATCCCACAAGGAACTCCAGTAACATGCTATGATACCTTGTAATTTATGAGATTCATATGACACTCTTTGCACTATGGAAACAATTTTACCAAGCTTGCATACAAAGTGTGATCCTTCAGTATGACAGTGCTCTGGTGTTCTCTGTCAGAAAGCAATATTTGTTTGGGGATTTTTCCTCAGCATTAAAATAAAATTGACAGAATACAATGATGCAAGGAATCAAAAAAATCATCCTTTTACCTTCAAAGAATCGCCAATCTAACCCCTAAGTCTACACTTCTGACAAGGAAAGGGAAAAGGTAGAACATATCCTCATGGTGACAATGAAAGGAAATGGATTGTTAATATGAAATAGGTCACCTTTATGACAGCTGCAAGTGAATGATAGATGCCTCAGAGAGATGTTTCACCCTACAGATGTATGAGTGACACACGAAAATTTTCAAGCAGAAGCTGCTTGCATAAAAGCCAGAGAACATACTGAAGAAGTGGTATCTGACCTTTAGAGGGGAGAAAAATGGAGAGGGATTGTGCAGCTGACTGGTACTTCTGCAAAAACAAAAGTTAAAAGTGCAAGCTGTAATACAGTCATACTGGGGCTTGCTCTTTTTCTTGTACAAATTACTGCTCTCCCCATGACCTCTGAGATAACATTACCCAAAGTAAGAGGTACAGAACCAGTGGAAAGAGTTACTTTTTTCCCTAGGGCTCTACAAGTATCAACATTTCATTATTCTCCCATTTTTTAGTAAGTGGGTGCATCATATACTGCTTGCATAAACAATAAACAAATGTAATTCCAGATCTTGCTCACACATTGCTTTATTACATCCTATGCTTTTTCTGACATGGATCTCTCCTCCAATTTCCATACACAATGCATTCACAACAGTTTTCTCCCATGGGGTGTTGAAGAGTGGTGGATTGTGTCCCTGAAACTGGGAGATGCTCAGGGAAGGAAAGCCAGGGAGCACGTAGAGCAAGTTCCTCTCGACCAGGCTCTCTATTGCCCTCAGATTCAAGGATGGTCCCTTCTTCCCCAGAACTTAGTTTATACTATTTGTCAAGAACAAAGAATGTACAGATTACTAGCTCAGTATTTATCAACTGCAATCAGCCCCATCATTCTACTCCCACAAAACTGAAAGCCCTTTCAAAGAATCAGTGCCTTGGAGTTAGTTCTGGATAATCATCATTTAATATTTGAAACCACCACTCAGGAGGTACCTATCTATCAACTTGTCACTTCAATACCAACACAACAATTCTTCTTCCACTGTACCTGAGCTTAAGAATCTCAAGGTGTTTTGGAAACCTGAAAATTCTTATGGGATTCTTATGATTCCCAGTGAAAAGATTGGCTTGGGACCTCAGAGATTGCCTGATTTCTGGAAAGAATTCAGTTTGGACCAATGAAAATTCAATCTCTTTAAAAGCATGTTTAGTTTAATGCTTAAAACTTGAAACAACAAAAGTGGCCATTCACCTTTAATTTAAGCCATAATCTGCCAGTAGTTACAAATGCTGCTGTATCACCTATTACATCAGAGCCTTCCTAGAACACAAAATATATCACATGCAAGCAGAATTTGTAAGATGTTTTATGCTACTTGATCACAACCTCAGAAAAGTATTGACTAAATTTAAGATATAAAGAAAAATATGCTAATGACAGCAAGGCTGCTGACACATCAACATTTAAAAGCACTTGGCTGACATTTCTTTTTATCTATCAAGAATGACTTTTGCATATTTTTATATTCTAAAAATACAGGATTAACTGCATCTGTTAGATCAATAGCATAAAGTATCAATGCTGTCATCCATAAACACCCAGTCAGTTTTATGAACCAGATTATTACTAGTTAAATATTTAAAGCTGCTTGCCCTTTGGATCTCACTTTGATGCTTGTAGCCAGAACACACTATCTTCCAACACCACATCTAGGCTCCACAGTGTGGGAGGAAGATTTTGAACCTGATCAAGAGCAAAATTAATTTTCCATCCTTCCAGACATGAAAAGAAAACCAAGAATAGGTTCAAAACAATACTGCACATTTTGGCTCATTTGAGATTGTCTTCAAGGAATGATACAGAATGAACCATATGAGAAAAGGCACCACAAATTTCAGGGGGCAGAGTTAGGAATAAAGGTTTGGTTATTGCTGTGAGTCCTGACATACACAAAGCAATAGCCCCACAAAGAGTGAATCATCCAGTCACGCTTGCTTTGTCTCCTTTTCTTTTTCAAGACTTTCTCTTTCCTCTGCAGCGTTTGTCACCCTCAGTCCTTCTCTGTTCAAGCCCATATCATTCCCCATGATTTGCTCCCTCACCCCCTGCCCTGCTTGGTTTGAAAGCTTAAAAAATAAATATGTGCCAGAGACCATCTATTACAAATAACTCCTTAAAACAATATTTCAATTAAATCAAAATGACTGGATGTCCAAAAACGGGGGGGGCACAAGGCAGCAGCAGAACTGGAGCTGTTTTTATCAAGAGTATTGCAGGGGCCAATTCAAGAACCCCAGGCATGTCTATGGGAGAGAGACAGGGAGACATGGACAGGGAAATGCTGTGACATGGTCCTTTCATCCAAAGTAGGGTCAAGACAGCAGCTACCACAGAACAACATATCTAACCTGGAAACAGGATTTTCTCCCTGGAATTGTCCCCATTTCCCCAGGGTACTCGTCAGGCTGTGCACTGAAATATAACAGTTGGTTTCAAACAAACCCACAGTTATATGACATTGAAATTTTAAGACTGAAATCCCACCTGGTTTACTTTCACAGTAACCAAGGAACAAACTTAAAGAGCTACACAGTAAAAATCAAAGGAAACCAATACAGAAATACAATATTTTGCTAATTCTTGGTGTCCAGTTGTACCCAAAATGATCCCTCTTTTGTCTTTTTCTGTTCCTTCAACTGCTTATTCTCTTTGTGGGCTGACCAAGATGCTCTGAGCTGTCTGTGGCAGGTGGGACAAGACTCATATTCTGTAGACACAAACAGGGTTAAACTTTAAAGGAGCACTTCAGCATCCAAGACAAGGGGAGCAGGCACCGAGGTGTGGAAAGGATGTTCACAGAAATTTACATTTGCACTGAAATTTGGGACATCTACACTAGACAACATCTGTGTACAAGCAACAAGAAAGTGTAATGTCTGATTAGCCCAGATAAGCTGAATTGCCTCTTGACTCTGTAGGAGATGCTCTGCTGGGACCTGACAGGAGGATGGGACTGATGGAACTCAGACAGTGAGAAGGAGCACAAACATTAAATACAACCAGACCAAGGCTGACTCCCAGAGTCACCAAGCACAGACCCAATTTCCAAAAATAAGGGATATATTTATCTAGCACATTGTCCCCATGATTGCTACTTAGCTGCATCACACAGGAAGCAATCCAATCTGTTCATACATTTGTATGAACTGTACTGGTAAATTAAATAATAAATGTCTTCCCAATAGACTCCCATTGGTTTAGAAAATGCACTGAACCATTTTAAAGAAAAAATTGGATGTTTAGGGATTTCACAGTCAAAAAGGTAGTGTGGCACAACCATTTTGCTGGCTACTGCTAATAAGCTTGTCACCATAACAAATTAGCATACCTGTGTAAAAATATACATGTGTTTGCATACATTCATCTGCACACATTTCTGTTCCTGTTTTAAAAGTACTTCACATAATGTCTTCTCAAACCCAGTAGTCAGTATTAGTACTTATAAGAAGTCAGTTAAAGTAAGTTGCCAAAACAGTGCTTTTGTTTCCCTGAGACCGCTCTGTCAATTTATTTCAATTTAAATATACCATATTAGTTTTCTCTAAAAAAGAGGAAGGAAACAGAACTGAGCTTTTTGTCACTTGGAATCACATTATCTCCTAAGTATAATTCACATAAAACAAATTACGAGGCTGATCAAATGCTCTGTTAACATAATTCTTTAATAATAATATCACTTAGATCTTAAACTGCCTAATTAGATTTCAGTCATTGCAATCAACAGCCTCATTGAAACTGTTCATCTATAATTTATACTCTTTGCATTTTACTGTTCATTTTAAAAACAGCATTAACAATAAGAGCCAATAGTAAATAGAAAAAAATAGTAAAAATTAAAACCCTTTAGGTTTTGGGGTGAACTTAATTCCTGGTTCACTGAATATCTGTGAAAATATTTCAATTGGCTTGAATGGATTCCTGATTTCCCTTTAGGAAAAATACATTTGGACTTTAACCACATATGTAGATCCAGCTTTCACATCTGACCACAAATCTGAACTGAATAAAATAAGCTGTGCTTTTATTGGAAAGTTGATAAATGAAATAGATCTTTCAGACATTTGAGGCCTAAACACATTCAATTTAACTTCCAATCATTAATTAGTTTTCTCTAGATAATGAAGGTATAAAGAACAGGCCTAAACAATGCAACATTTGCTGAAATCATGTTCTTTAAAGAAGACATGCCTACTGAGAACAGTGCAGAAGTGTTCTGCAAAGAAGTATTTGTGCATTTTTCAACATTACAAAACAGCCATGTCCACAATAACTTTTTTTTGAGTGCAGACAGAAATAGGTCATCCAGGGGCGGATGACTTACTGTCTTGGAATAAATTACAATTATATGTCCAGTGGTAAAGTACAACCTTTGGGTCTGGCCTGCAGGAAACAGAACTCCCCATCTGATACCACCCCCCTATACAGCACAAGTGGGATATTACAGCTCCAGGACTTTAGATAAGATTTGAGGATTGTGGTTCCTCTTTGAACAGAGACTATCGTCATGTTAACAAGCCAGGAGTTTTGCTTTTATTCCTATTATTTTAATAGCCAGATCTTTATCTTCCTGTTGTTATTGCAAGATGGTATATTTATATACTTATAAGTTTATAAATATACTCCCTGTAAACACACAGTGATTGGTTAACACCTTGGTGTTTCTTCAATAACTGTTTTAGCTCCCTAAACGGAACACATTTCAGTAGCTCCTTCCTAACAGTGCCCACAACAGACCCCAGCAGGATTTTAACACCCATCCTTCTAGAGCATTCTGCTGATATGCTCAAAATATAAGTGTAAACTAGCAGGCATCTGCTAAGCTACTAGGGAAGTATCCAGTAAGTAAATAAATGCATCTGGGTTGCAGCCACTGAGATTTATAGCACTTTTCCCCGATTTCCTTTTTCACACTACAGTAAATACAGTAATGGTGCTGGCTAATAAACAGCCATAAATCTGCCTTCCTGTGTTTATGATGTTTGCTGATTGAAAAGTAATGCTGTGAAACTGATGAAGTCAGGGACTATGAATGCAGGAAGTCTTTGGATGCTGGGGTGGGGGGACAAGTTTTCAGTATATTTGAAACAATTCATTTTGCAAGAGGTCTCCACTCCCACATCAATAAGTTGGGCTTTTCTCATAACCTTCATCCCCTGTATTTTCCACATGTTGTAAACTAGACTTTTATTCCTAGTAAATTCAACAGATCCAGTGCAGATGTAGAATAGAAGAGGAGGTCTGGAGTTTTGTGAACATGGCTTCTCACCAACAACTTAATTCAGTTCCCATGAAGTCGTCAGAAAAATTCCTGTAGACTTCCATGAGAGTGGATTTGGGCTTCTGTTACTTCCGTCCACACCGTTTCTGTTATCCCCCTCTTCCATCCTTAAGGGCGGTTTGGGAGCAGCGGTAGAGAACACACAGCTGTTCTCACAGCTCAGTTAACAGAGCCCTGCACCAAACTTCTCAAAGTGCAGCAAACATTTGCTGCAGGATCTCTGCAGGCAGAGTCTGGCAGAGAGCATCCTCCCAGGAATACCCACACTGATTCTGTCAACATCTCAGATTCTGCTAACCCTGATGGGACTGTCCATGAAAGTCAGACATTTCTTTTCAAGTAATGACACTTATGAGAAAAGTGACAGTGGGGTTTTTTTCCCAGACTTTTGTAGGTGTTAGTTTGAGAACTAAATCAGAAGCAAACAGAAAAGGTGACTTAATTAGACAATTTCATCTTTAGAAACTCTGGAAACAACTTATTTTATCAACTAAAGGCTTGGCACTTCTGTATGTTGGAAGTGCTATACACTTGTGAAAGGTGGCCCAAATATTAATTAAATCAGTTTGCAGATGTCAAACCTGTGAGATGTCAAGTGATAGCTACAGGGAATTAGCTGTGTCTATATTTTAAAAGAGAGGAAATATGGGAAGATAGACACACTGATGGCACTGGGCAACAGAAGTGGTAACTTCTTTGCAATTCATCCCCTCTTGCTCATGTATCCCCTTCCCTCCTGGCAGATGTGCTAATTTCAGGGAAGTTTAAAGTGAATTCTTTCAAAGAAAATAGTTAAGACAGGCCTAGCTATGCTGACCTGTAAAAGGTCTCTCAAGAGGAAGCATAATTGCATTTAGACAACCTTTATCCCCTCCAGCAGTTACAGCTACCAGCTCTGCAGACAGATATAAAATCCCCAGGGCTACAGGAACCTCAATACAAAGGAAGAGGTGAGAGTTAATGACTGACTAAACAAGAAATCCCATTATTTTCCTTCCACAAGAGCCCATGCTACAGTCTGCCTCATCCCCTCACAGTGAAACATGACCTAATGCTCAAGGAGGAAAACCTCAAATCAAGCACATTGTTACACGGGGAGAAATCCCACAGGAATGGCAATGGACACCCTCCTTCCCAGCTATTATTGACTCCTCAGAGCTGCACAAGCCAGGACAAGTGAACTGTCAGGAACTCATTGAAGTTCAAAGAATGGGGGCAACATCCATTTTTATTCCTTTTTTGATACACATACAAATTGTGCAGAGCAAGCAGTTTTAGGACTGATGCAGGTAGAAAAAAAACCTTTTTTGAACAGGAGAATATTTTACTTCCTGTAACCAAATTATATTTTGCTCAATAATATTTCAAATAGGAGTTAAACTGTACACCAGGACTACCATCATTTTAATAGATATTTTGCAGTAGGAGAAACTAAAACTCTAAATTTCAAGTGCAAAAGAAGAAAACATCTCTGGGCAGCTCTAACACTGAAAGGTCACTGCTTATCTTGCTTTATCCCTGGTATGCCCAGTTTATAATTCTTCTGCCATACATGAATCTCCAGACCCATTTTTATTAGTGCTAAAATAGACTGTTCTCCCACTGTCACACCATCTGTCTTTTCCTCCTGCCTGCCAGTATACAGAACATCTAGGAGTTGTTCTGAAAGAAGAAAAATAGGAAAGAAAGAAAACTGTATTGTTTTGGTCACACACTCTGCTGGTGACAGCCTGTTTCCAGCAGTGACTGTCTCCACAGAGGGACACATTCAGCCTTCACCAGCCCATGACACACATTGAGTTAAGAAAAAAAAAAAAGGCAAAACAAAACCCCCACTGGTCTGAAATGAGGAGAAATGAGATTTGCTTTCTGCTCTCCCACTGTGTGATTCCAGAGAAGGGCAACTCCTCCCAATATCAGCACTGCCTTGTTGAAATTCCAGGTTCTGCATCAGAAATTTCTCCTGACAAATTTCTGATTCAGACTGAACCTGAATCAGCAGCAACAAGACCTGTTCACAGCACACACCAGGAATGGGATTTTCAGAAAGTGACAGAAAACACTATATGGGCTGTTACTGCCTTTTTAGAATTTACTTTGACTTTAAATGTAAAAAATTTTGGGGGGACTTAATACAGGCATCAAATTCGTTTTTTCTCCACATAATAGCTCTCTGTATGAGAAGCAATCCAGGAGACTGCAAGCTCCATTTATACTCAAGACAAGCCAGAAATGATAAAGTACTGAGTGGCACAAGTGGGGCAACAGGCTGTCATTATAAGGAGTGTCCTCATGGATAATTTTATACCTGCCTAACACAGCAGTCACATCTCGTGAAATGAGCTGGATCAGTCACATTTTGTTATGTGTTAGAAATACCTGCAGATATTTTTCTAAGAGGAGCACACTGAATCAATGGTCTGTCAGCAGGAAAAGAAAAACGTAGAGTGAGAATGCATCATTCAGAACAGATTATCAGGCTGACCATCACCCAAGTCCTGTGATTTTGTAAGAGGAGAGTGAGGAGGACTGAGCAGCACAAGGTTCCTGTCAGTATTCAGTGTCTGTCTACTGCATTTAATACATAAAACTTGTACCTCAAGAGAACAGTCAGGTTTGTTTAGTTCCTGGGCCGGTGAATGAACACTCACCTCCCCTGCTTTGACTATAGGATATTTCAAAAGCAATAAAAGAGAGAGTCATTATAAAGAATGAGGGATAAAATAGATTCAAAAATCCAGAACTTTCTGGGTTTTTGTAAGCCATATTCGCCACTTGTTTGCGTGCATGAGCACTTAATAACAAAACTCAGTTTCACAGAAATAAATCCCAGCACTGTATGAACCTATTCCAGTATGTGACAGCACCTCAGAGCTCAGACTGAGAGGCTGGTTGGGCAAAATGGAGAGGGACAGCTTTGGAACTGGGGAGCTTCCATTTGCTTTCCATCCACTACCAGAGCAACACAGCTTCATAGTCTAACAGTCCTTGCAACATCCTGGCTTTTTCCTTTGGGCTAAAAATGAATTGGCATTGAAGTAATTTGATTTTTCAAACTTTTAAGATTTTTCATGGGAAAATAGCACCATCTGTAGGAAAAAAAAATGGACCAAATTTGATTTAAATGTGTGCCTATTTTCAAGCCATTAAGAAAAGTTAGTACTTTCTAAGAATAAATACATTATTTTACAAAGTGGGCCCACGTTTTATCCTCAGAGGAAGCCAAAATAGACTTTAGCTGGTCTCATGAAGGAAAGACAATGCCATTCCCATCCCATGATAAGAAAGAAGGTGCTATGACAAAAAAGTTTGCTACTCTAATCCCCTCTAACACACTTCAGGAGGACAGTCATTGATAGCTTACAAACCTCAAGTTCTTCCCCAAATACCACCATGACAGCAAAGTTATATCAGGCTATTGTTAGAGCTTTTTAGTTATTGACAGGGAAAAAGAATCAGCCTTTTCAGTAAAGTTCCCTGACTGTTGGCCAAATCTCTTTCTAACATATGCATCTTTTATCTTAAAGCACAAATATGTACTAGAGAATTTGGCTGCCTGGTGTGAATGAGTAAAACATTCAACAAGAGAAGGAGTTCCATAAAGATATAACAGACTTCTAGTTGCATGTTCTTATTTAATAAGAAGATGAATATTATCTCAATTGACAAGGCACAAATAGTGGTAGTAACTACTCTGTGAGCCATTTGCTCTCTAAAGAGAATCAAAGAACTCCATCAAAGAACAATCAAAGAACATTTGAACAATCAAAACTCAATCAAAGATCATTGCTAAATATTCCCTGGAAAAAAATTCACTTCTCTGGGACCGAGTCCTACTTCTACCCCCACCTTGCTGGGAAACACTCTAAAATCATTTAAAAACTCAGTTTAAAACACAAGGAAAGTCTACTGGCTTTGGAAGCATTTATAGTTTATTTCACACTGCTTGAAATGTTTATATAGACTGTACCTTATTTCCTAGCATGAATGTCACTCAATTCTTTGAAAGCCTTTAAAGATGTATCATGACATTTGTTGCTTTTAAAGGTAGCATTTCAATTAGCCTAATGATGGTTTCCTAGGAGAATTGAAGATCCACTAAAAAACACTGCACAGATCAGAAAAGCAAATGTGTGCACGTAGACGTGCTTATGTCTGTCTTCATCAGATGGTCAGAACAGTGTTGTTAACTTGCCTGTGGACCTTCCTCTTCTTAATTTAGCCTTCACATTTCACTCCAGTTTCTATACTGACCTTTATTTCTTAGTGGCAGTTGGACAATGCCTGAATATAAAATTTAAGAGCCATCCTTGTTCACAATGCCTACAGAAAATCCTTGGGGATCTTTCATAATAGCTGCACCACAGCTGGACAAACTGATAGCTCAGGAGATATTCCACTTGGCATGGAACTGTTAGTTGCATCAGATAACATTACTAATACCATTTTATTTGTCCAGCCTTGAGGTGAGACATGGAAGACCACAGTGTTAACAAAACCCCACCAGCAGCTGATTCCAGCAGCACAGCTGTTACACAGGATAATGGAAAAGTATGGCCCTGCTGAACCCAGCAGCCCAGCCCAGTCCAGCGGAGAAAGCAGCCACATGGAAAAAGGGCTCATAGGAACAAAGAACAGCTCTTTCCAGAACTACATCAACTTCTCCCTGGGAAGTCTGAGGGGTGTTAAAAATCAGTCTCTCACTACTGCTGGTTTTGAAGCTACCGAACAAGATGCGAAGAGTCAAAGAGAAACCTCTAAGTTCAGCTCCTTCCAAAAGCCAGCTGAAGGCTCATCCCATGTGAAATTCCATCCTATTCCTTTTGGAAGCATTCTTTCTGCAGTTCATATTTACAGAATCAGTTGAGGAAGGGGCACTCAAAAAGCATCAGCAGCTGCAAAATCGAGTCTTGAATGAATTGAAGAGAAGCTTCAAGACAGCACTGATGCCAGGTGGCATTGGCTTGCAGTGAGATTTGGGCATAAAAATAAGATACATGCTGTTCTCATCAATAAAGCACACCGAGCTTGTATTTAGTAAAAATTGCAAATTTGTTTGAACAGCCCAGTGGAGACTTATCAAAGACTGATTTGTTGCAATCTGCCATTCCCTCACTTGTCTTACATATCTAGCTTTGAAGTTGGAGAGTGACTTTGAGCCTCTGAAGTTATCTTCCATTTTCTGACATAACACCACCAGCTGTTGCTGCCTTCTGTGAAGAGACAGCCCAGGTAAAATTCACCCATGTGGAGAGAGCTGGCTGAAGGGAGCCTCCACTCCAGTTACACACTCATTCAAGTGCACAGAGACACATTCTGCAGGGTATTCTGCTCCAGGCCAAATTTCATTTAAGCTCTTTCTGAATCTGAAAACCTTAAACAAAACAGTGAAATTTTCTTAAGGTCTTCCATGTATGCAGAAGTCACAATTCTTAAGACACTCAGGTTTTATTAAAATGTTTCAATAAAGCAACATTTGTTTATTTTACTCAATATGGTTTTAGGACCTGATTTGAATTTGCAAATTTAATTTGCTTCACTCCATTACCACAAGGCAGATTTCATAAGAGTGAGAAGTTTGTTCTTACCATTTTTCTCTTCCATTGTTCTCCTTCTTATTATTTGCAGCACCCTGAGATTTGAACAAATTGTGCTCCATCAGAAAATTTCCACTTTGCAGAACAGCTTTTCTGCCCCCCTCAGTGAAAATTAATGTAAAATGCATTTTCCTCTAACTTTTTCGTGTGCAGAAAAGTTAGATGTGAGCCTCCTCACCAAAATGTGATGAGTAGGAATGGAATAAATGGGTCAGGTTTCAAGAGATGTCTAGCTTGCAGTGATATTTGAAGCTCAGGAATGTAACCTGGCAGACAAGCTGCCATGGGAAAAACAAAAAATCTCAGCATATTAAGTAAAAGCCTTACCACAACTCTTTCTGCACTCTTCCCTTGCCTCACCTGCAGCTAAGGAAACATGGTGAATTATAATAACCTCAGCGGTTTCATGAGTGTAATTAAACCTCCAAATTACGTGACAAACTCAGAGTAAAAAGACTTCACTAAATTCTACAGAGCTTTGTGCAGGTATGTGACTTAAGCAAATTTCAAGGCCTTATGGTTTTGTGCTGAGTCTAAAATTCACGCGTGCAAGCCTTTTGTGCAGAATCAGATGGAAACTTCACTTCTCCACTTGCACTTCACTCTGAGCCTGGGTCCACTAGAAGCTACAAATGATAGCAAAATTTGCCAAGAAAAAGTGATACAAAAGGAATGAATTTACATAACACAAAAACTGAAGGCAACATTTGCACGAGCCCCTGTGAAGCCCAAATCCCAAACGCCACAGAGCAACAGTCAGCATGTGCTGAGAAACACAAAATATTAATGACACTATGACAAAGCTCATACATTTCATCTCAGGAACAGGACTCCTACTGCTTATATTTGATTTTTAAAAAGTAAGAGCATGCACCACAGATGTTGGAATTTCTGCAGCTCTGATTTGACTTGGAAAGCCATGATACAAACTGATAAATGAATTCCCCAAGAGTGACTGTCCCACAGAGACATTTTTATCTTTCAAGACCTATCACACTTCATGGGATTACACTGTAATGTAGCAACATGATGTGTCTGAATACAAATCGCTGTCTTCCTGCTGAACATATAAAGAAATAAAAAACAGACTTTGCCTTCCTTTTTCTTTGGTACACATTCTGAGTGAAAATTATAAGACAGTGTCTGAAGTCAAAGGACTGACAAACAAAACTTCTCTGCCAGCATCCAAATCACCAAGGATACAAATGTTTCGTTTGTCTCTCTGTTCAAATAAGGTGGGCTGTTTTCATTTATTAATGCCAGCATAGACTTCTTTCCTGCAATACTCTCACATGGCTCATCAGATGGAAGCTCTACTTCAAAAACTCTTTTCTGATGTTTAATATTGATGTCTCTGCAGACTGCTCTCATTGCATCAATTAGGAAATGAACAACAAAGCATCTCTGAAATTACAGTATAAGGAGTCTTAATGTATGTTAAAGGTAGTCTTGTGTAATGAGCCAGTGTAAATGTAAACTGAGTCCTTGGAATAGCAGAAAATAGCAGACCAAAAGGAGAGTACATGGAACTGGAGACAATTACAGGAATTACCAGCATGGTCCCATCCATACCAGTGTGCTCAGGGGAAGCAGAGTTGGAAGGCTGTGCAATCAACGTGGTCTCAGCACTACAACCTCCAGTATTTCAAGTTGCACAAAAAGAGCTCAGCCATCTCTGAAAACTGAATGTCATCTTGCCTCAGATCTGTCACTCTTGAATACTTAAGTTGTGATTTATCTCTTACTTTTGATTATCATCTTCTTGACAGCAGTAGACAACTCCCTGCTCTTTGACAAAAAAACCCCCAGAACTGAAAAACAACCATGTTTCAGCTGAAAAACTTTCTTCCAGCTTCTACAGTTACAGATGAGAGGACAAGCTTCTTTGAGTCCAGCTAATCTTCCAAACTAAAAATATTAACAAAATTTCAATATATCATATTCTTCCTTCAGTCCACAATACCCTTGCAAGCAATCACTCACTCCCTATAGGATTACACCAAGCAACTGCACGTGGATATGAAGCCAAACCTCTAATCTCTGTTCTCCTTCCAAGCCTCTCCTTGAAAGGTCATCAGCCTAAAATTTATTATATGGCTTTATCCCAGCCTCTTATGAAAGCTTGATCTCTTCACTGAGCTGCTTGGCTTTTCCCCCCCACTCAGTTTTTCCTGTTTCAAACAAGGACAAGAAAATCACTTGATTCATGCCCACAAAAAGTCACCCAAGAGGCTTCTTATTGTCATTACAGGGATAAGTAACCAGTGTGTAGAGTCTAGATGTAACTGGACTGCAGTTTCTGACTACTTCACAAGAAAATGCAACAAAGACTACATTTTCAAAAAAGCAATGTACAGTCAAACTGACTTTATTTTCTCTGGCCCAGTTTCTAAAGGCCACAACCAGAATTTAGGAACACCAGTAATTATACCAGTGATTTATTTTACACAGTGGGAACACGATTAAAGGCATTCAAACAAAATTGCAAAAACAACTGACACAGAAAAAGTATTTTTTACACCAACCACTGCTTTAAAAAACCACCACTCTTCACCATCTGATACCACATAGTACATTAAGATTCTGTTACTATTACTGTGCTGAAGTATTTTCTTCCAAGGGAAAAGATACTGGTTGCAGAGACAATTTTTGGAAAAATCCCAAATCAGGAGGAGCAGAACACGCCACCTCGACTATCATCTATGATATTTTTCCAGTCCTATGACCTTCATTAAAAAATTTCCTACCCAGTCAAGTGATTAAAGTGATGAAAGGTCATTTAGCACTTTCTAGTCCTTAAAGGCATTCAGTCACACTTTGTGCTGCAGAGAGTATTTGTCTTCTCTCAGTGTTTACCACTACAGAGAGGGCGACCAGCAGTGTCATGATGGAAGAGCTGTTCATTTCTCTTACATCAGTTACACTTTAGGACTAACAGCTTCTATTGGCTGATTCTCTTCTTTTGCTACATGGTCACAGCGAAAGACAAACCTTACTCAAATTACTCAGGAAAGACTTCATGGACTGGGTCACTCTGACCCTCTTATCTTCCACTGGCATCTTGTCTAAACTGCCTTAGGGCATTTCCAGTCACAGTACCTGTGTTTTAATATATTTTTTATAAATATTGATGCAAAACTAAGTGTAGCTTGCACTGGTTTTAACTGTCAAAATTATTCCCAACCATAGTTTTCTACTAAAACTACCATGGTATTTAAAAGAAAGCCATCATTCTAATTGGTTTGTGAAAAAAAGAGGTTTATAAGATCATGGAAGCTGGTAGTTACATTTGCATCCTGACTAACCTTTTCCTTTTCCACACAAATTGTTCTATTCCTTGGAAAAAATTAATCAACAGATTACTGGAAAAAAAATCTAAATCCATGCTTGAGTACAAACAGTTTCTTAACAACAACCGCCACCAACATATGCGCACATACACTGATACAAAATTGTGATCTCTCAAAAGTTTCTTAAAATTGGCAACACAGCCTCTCCTTATCCAGGACACGCTTATGAATTCCAAACCAGACAACTCAGAGTTGGGAGGCAGCACCTGTGTTCTAAGCAGTTTTTAGACCAGATACTAAATTTATATGATCTATACTCAGCTTGCATGATGTGGTTAATACTTTCACATGAGAACATCCTTCAATAATGGAGAAAGTCTTTTCTCTGAAAGATGGAATTCATCTCAGTTACACAGTAGAAAGCTACAGTTGAATGAATAAAGTACCCTACCTATCAATGTCCAAAATAAAATAATAAGGAATTAAAAGGTAATAAAGATTCCTGAACTGGCAACAGTCTTGCAATTTGGAATTTGTTGGAGAGGTAAAATGTACATGACATTCAAAAGATTCCTGAAGCAATCACCCATAATTAACAGTGCTGTAACAAGTACACAAAGAAGAAACAGTCAGTAGGATACAAACAGCACCATGTTCAGTCGTAACAGGTTTCAATGTGTTGAGAGAAGGTTCGGGGTTGAAATGAAGGCTCATAGTGGATGCATTCTCTCATACAGCAAAGCATGTACAAAAACTCTGGAATCATCCAGTTTCTTAACTGGCTTGAATCCTGGAGAATATAAGTCATTTCCGTTGCTGCATTTCAAGGCAGTTTCCCTTAGCACAAATTTTACCTTGTAGTGTTTTGTAGGATTATCTTAAAATAAAATGCAGAATTTTTAAAAGAAAAATACCTACCAGAAAATTTGAAAGAAAGGAAAGAACTCATACAGAGTAGGATATTTTCATGTCTTCAGATATTTCCATCCTTTTCTGTTTGTTGGCTATTTGAGCTGCAACATTAAACACTTTGGCAGAAGAGAGCAGTGCAAAAGAAAACATGACCTCTCTCATTATTGCTGCCACCCTATGGACCTCACCTCACAAGCATGAAGAATCTCACCCAGATGAAGTTCTGTCGCCACAGCCAATGACAAAGAAGCCACATCACTCTCACAAATTAAATTTGGCTGGAAGAGTGGCAAAGAAGAACAGAGTGCCAAGCATATTTTTGTTTTGCCAAATGAAAGGATGTTCTATCATTTCAGCTAGAACCCATATGTCACTCATACCAAGGGATATCAGTAACACATTTCCTTCTGAAGAAAGAACACAATGAACCAATTAATCAAACCTTAAAATGAGGATGAAAATTATTAGAGCCATTTGTTAAAATACAAAAGGGCATTAAGAAAACAAACAGCAATATCTGCTATGGTTAATGCAGTGATATTTTCAGTATCCTAGGCTTGCAGAAAATTGGCACCTCCTTTCTGGAACTCAAATGCAGGAGTTTCTTAGCAGTCTTCTCTGATTCACTAAAAATGAAGAGATTTATTTTGTTTCTACCCAACATGGATAAGGGATAAGACTATTGAAATAAATGTGTCTGATTCTGCACTGGCTCAAGTCTTTTTCTAAAACTATGTGAGGGCATTTTGAAACCCTCCTATTTATGTACTTACATGACAGGCAGCAAAAGTAGTGTTAAACCCACCTAACTACAACATGAAGCCATGAATTTATTTGAAACTGGCAGCCTAAACTGTCATCAAATGAAAGAGGCACCTCCGAAGGGTGAATCCTATGATGGTTGATAGCCCAAAGAAGGTGTCTCATTATTAGATACATAAAAAAGAAAACATAAGCTATACAAAATGCCAGGAAATGGAGAAGCAGCCTCAATTAATAAGTTTACCTAATGTGTTTCAATAATTTAGATGTCTCGAAGAGGTCCATGACATCAAGACTGGAGTAGTATAGACATGTAAGGAGATGGAAGGAAGAAGACAACACCGCTGCAGAACTACAAGCTCCACCTCCTTCTCCATTTTACTGGGAAGTACAGGTGGGGCATCTGGGTAGACTGAATAGATTTTTCTGAAAACTCAATCTAATAACATTGGCCTGGCAAATTTTATAGACAGAGGTACCATCTCTCATTAGACCAGTTAGTAAATGCTAGTGGGTTATGTGTAGAATCAAAGACAGATATAAGTGAAGCATATCACTGCAGTCATTTCCGATGTCCAGCTCTATCACTAGACCTTTTCCTTCAGCAAAAAATAAAACCGAAACTCTGGAGTATTTGCAATAGTTTTTCTGCCCTTTTCATTGTCATTTTAATTTTTTTCAATGTCAGACAGAGAAGCTGTGCTAATTTAATTAACAATGAAATATGTTCCTCTTGAAATCTTTTTTCTCAGCAGTAGTAAAGTAAAACTGAAGTGAACCACAAAGAACGGTGCTGTTCAAGCAAGTACTGGACAGTTCACAGCCCAGAGCAGGTTATTTTCATTTTATCACAACACTTTTGTTGACAAACAGACTGAACAACCCTTCCACAAGCAAGAGCACTTACCTGTAGTGTTAGTGCAACCAGCTGGGCAGTTCACAGGAGTACTGATCTGGCCCTTGGACAATGCTTTCCTCAGGAGTAGGACTCCCTTACAGAGACACCTGCAGAAGTACAAAGCCTGGAATTTAGTCCTCTCCTGTGAACTGCTGAGGCACTTCAGACTCACAGAATGGGTCACGTTGGAAAGGACCACACTGGGTCATCTGGTCCTGCTTAAGCAGTGTCATCCCAGAGCTCAGTGCAAATAACCATTGCAATTTAACCAAGAAACTTCAGGATTTTAGCACAGAAAGGTATTCCATTGGTTTCAGCAGAAAATCCAGGTAAGAGTGTTAAGGATTCCAGTCCAAAAGAAATTGAAATTAAGGCCCTCATTCCAAACAGTTAAGCATCTGCTTTGCCTGCTTGAATGAACAGTACAAGTGACTTAATGAGATTGTTAAATAAAATGTTATATATGAAGCAGAACCTTTGCAAGAACTAACCCCTAAAAAATTAAAATTATCAAATTGGAAAAGCAACATTCAATTTCAATTACAAAGGACAAAGCACTGGTGGTTATTGGTCTCCTTATTTACATGGTGTTTATTTAAAGCCATTAATTAACAGAACCCTGAGATCACACATAATGTTGCCTGGGTAGAATTTCTGTTTCCACACCATATACACATGAAATTCAAAGCAAAAGGCTTAAAAGCTTAATGCAATGAAGACAGAAAATATTAAACTTTTCAAATCCTCATTTCTCTGGCCTTTTTCTCACCCCAGTCTCCTATCACTTTTTTTTCCTTAAAAGACATTATGTGTTAGGAGAGCAAAGCAGCCTGGGGAGGTGATATTTTACCATTGTCTGTGCCATTAATGCAGTTAAAAAATCCTCAGACTGGAAAAATCAGACAGATGCATCTTCCAGGTTCACATGTGCCAACTCCATCTGTTAAATCATTAAAACACAGGCTTGGCAGATTCTGGAGAAAAACACATTTGTTTTCACTATAAAGAGGAAGAGTAAACTTTCTTTCTGTTCTTACAACTCTCCCCTCCCCCATAATTACTTTAATGTGAAAGTCTGCATGAGTGGGTACTATTTAAGATGCTACTAAAAGAAGTTTTGATTTAATTGGGATGCTTACGTGTCAAATTATATGTCATAATCCAGGTTAGTCAAAGAACTATTAAACCAAAGTCTATAGATACATTAAGGTGCTTCATCATTTGCCTTTTTATTGCATATATCATATTCCACCACCTATTTAAAAACTGATTTTCCTTACAGGAATGAACCTGTTCATGTTAATTTTAAAGGTGCAGTTTACATAAGGAGCAGAAAATCTGATCAAAGAAAGCTACCAAACCTTGCATAAAGTAATTAATAACAATAAATCTTTTTTTCCAAATCCCCTAATGAACAAAAAATATTTTATACTTTCAGGATAAACAAAAGCAACAAAATCCTAACCTAAATTTAATACCAACATCCTATATTTTCCCAATATCAATACTACTGATATTGGGAAAAGAGATTTATGTTGTCTTTTTCCTACTACAGCACTGTACACCCATTTCTCACTATGGCAGCATTACCTATAGTGCATACATCTAAAAACTGAGCATTTTGAGTGCAACTAAGTATAAAATAGGATAAACCTAGACACAAGTATGACAGTGTGAATAATTTAAATCCCAAGACATCCCATAGCTGCTATTAAAACAACAAATTGCTGCTGAATGCATTTCTTTCTCTTTGTATTCTACAACAGAACAGAATTTCATTTTCCAGGCTTGTTACTTCAAGTAAAATATATCCTATTTAAAGCAAATGTTTGGAAATTGTCTTTTTTGTGTTTGCTTACAGTTTTGCAGCTATTTTCTATCATCATCTAAACAGAGATTTTCTCTGTGCTGTTCTTAATGGCAAAGTAGAGAAATTAAAAGCTGTTTGAGATCAAGATATCTGCTTTTGCAAAATAAATACATTTTCATAAAGGATATTCCACTGCAGTATCCTCAAGTTTCACCAAGTCATCATCCCTGCCGTTCTGTGCATCAGTGCTCATAAAATAGACTTGAAACCAAGATCCCACTTTGTGTGTTATGTAACTGCAACCTTTACTTCTGTCAAAGTACCCACAAAGTGGCTGTAGGAGCTGTTTCTCTCCCAAGAAGCGGTTGAAACATTTCTTTGACTGGAACTGGCAATTCTCCTGCTTTTGGTCATGGGTGAACTGCAGCCTCATGTTTCACCCTCCTCCTCTTCCAAACAGCTTCTGAAAAACCTGATGGAACTTACTCCAACCAGCTATCTCTGCACAGAATTGATGGTGCACTGTGCACTCCACTCACTCCCAACTATGCTTCTTTTATTTATGCAGTCCTAGAAGCGTTCTTAGAACCTGGGAAAATTGCAGAACCATTTCTTTGAGTCATCCAACACTTTCCCAAATGTCCTCTTTCACATTACCTACGCACCACTCCCATATGGCTGGGGTCTATCCAGGGAACTGGCTACAGCTTCTCCACTGGAGATCAACCCCAGTAAAGATTAAGTGGAACAGAAAATATTTCCTCAATACTGAGCAACGTAATATTTACAATCTTATCATTTTTATAAATCCACTGTCAGAACTGTTCTCAGGCAAGACCAAGCCAGCAGAATACAACATGAGTACACCAAAGAAAAAGAAGAAAACACAGGCATATCACAGAACACAGAACAGAAAGAGTACTTAAAGTATTTTCCAACAAAAACTGTTATTTCAAGTATGTACTTTCTAGAAAGTATTTTAATTTATATGCTCAGAGAATGCAGAGGAAAATGTATCCAAAAGAGACAATAAGTTCATCATGTGATGGCTACAAATAGAGAAACCTGAACTTAAAACAAATATCCTTTTAAATTAGAACACAATTAGATGCCGATATCCCACCACTGCCTGCAGTCACCCTCAAGGGAAATTACATGGGACTAACGGAACATTCACTTGTTCTGAAACTTACAGGAGGCTCAAGAAAGTTTCACATGCATTTTACCTCAGAAACAATGTGCTATTTATTCTTCCTAGCAATGATTTTTTACATAGCATTCTGGGATCAAAATGTAATTTTCAACAATAACATATTTTCTGACATTCTCTAAGGAAAAATTACTGGTTTCTTCCCTCTAAAAGGATTTAGATGGAATAACATCTGTGTTGAGATTATTGTGAATATGTTAAACTGACAGCAAGTCTCTAAGGGGCACTGCTCATTAATGTTTTGTGCATAAAATTAAAACTTGAAATATATTTTTCAATCCTTTTTGAATCATTTAAGCAATTCTCATGCAAAGAAACTATTGTGCAGAAATACTATATTTGCAGAGTAGGATATGAAAGCGATTAAAATGTCCCAGACCCCCTGCCTTTCAGGAAAAAGGAAAAAAGGAGATGCTTTCTGATTTGAAACATGCACTGTATTGAAACACAAAATACTTTCAAAGACCATGAAGAGTTTGATTTCAGTTTATACAATGCAACAAAATTTTAAATTGTTTCTTTTCCATCTTTAATTCATATGGTGCCTAGGTACTTCTCCTATCAGCAGGAGAGTTCTGTTAAGTGTTGCACATTGGCATTTACAAGAAATTTTTCCAGTAGCTACAAGTGGTGGCCATATTCTTTGAAAGTGCATCATGGCAGCATTCTGCAAGCTCTCTGCTCAACTGGGGAGCTGTGCTCCGAGACAGTGCCTGGTACTCAAGGAGTTTAATGCAAACACCTTCTCTAATTTGAAAGTGACAGAGATCTCCATATCCACAGAACAAATAATTTTGTTTGGAGGGCACCTATACTTCTTCCATCAAGTGCGACAAATGTAAGTGCATCTATCGGGTTTAGTATAAAGCAGTCTCTCACTTAAATCTTTAGTTTGAACAAAAAGGAATGAATCTGCTCAAAACCAAATAAAACTCCAGGAATTACTGAATTTTTCAAGCACAGAAATCTGCATAAAGCTGTAGCTGTAAGTGCCATTTTATGGATAAAAAAGGAACGTATTATCATTGGGAAAACAAACATGCCCTCACTGTTTCGAAAGCCACTGGATAATTACAGCCACAATAAGACGAGAGTTCTAAATTTTGCCACAACATATAATGGTTCTAACCAGGCTGCTAGGTTACGTTCATGAATGGAAATTCAGGAACTCCAATTAACATATTCTTGATGTGATAGACTTTAGCAAGGTTTTTTTTAAATGAAACCAGAGTCTGTGTCAATGGGACTTCATTACTTAAATCACAGTAATCATAACAAGGCAGTCTCAGGCTGCCTGCATCTGAAATATTATGCAAAAACATTACAAAAAGACACTGAAGTTATGGTCAAATACTCCTCTTTTAGACTTCCACACCTCATATTGCAAACTGTGGAGCAGCAAACACAAAACCGCCAGTACTAACTAATATTTTTTGGTAAACATTTTCAATGCAAAAGCCTAAGCATAAATACACAAATGGCTATATAAACATCTATCAGCCCCCTGTGCCAGAGCTGCTCCCATGAAGAAAGAATTACTCTGTGTAACCATGATCTCCACAAGAAAACCAGTTTCCATTAAACCAGACCTTTGCTAGTTTGTGTCACAAGTGTTCACAAAACAGGTACACAATTCAAAGCGTGATTTAGCAACAATTCTTTAGCACTTGAATCCAAGTATCATGCAGACTCAAATCTCAGCACATTCTGTGGGAGTGGAGATGTCCATAAACAACACTCACAAATCCTTGGATAGAACTCAAAAGAGAACAGGTTTGTTTCCTTCAAGTCATTTCAGACTAGGACACAGAAAGCTTTTGTGTACTCATCTGGATACTTTCTCCATAAACAAGCAATATACAAAGCTTTAACATTCTTTTATCAGGGTACACACACAAGATTTCCAGAAAACCAAAAATTAACTTGAATTTTGAAGAATGCAAACATTAACACAGCCAAAATTGCATTATACAGAGTCTTCAGCAGCAGTAGAAGATTAAGATATCCACCTACCCTGTGTTGCTCTTTTCAGCTCACATCATCTTTTCCTGTCTCTGTTCTGTCTGATGCCTCCATGCAGAAGCACAAGTGCTTGTGGATCCATTCTGTGGAAGAGATTAAAACAGTGAGCTGATTTTCTGCAGAGCCTATTTAAGCTTATTTGGTTCCCTGACTTATTTCACAGAGCAATACCACCTGTGTTTGTGTCAACACAGCATCCTAAAACTTTGCAAAGACCTGGACCTAGCATCCAGCACTGCCCTCCTGCAAGCCCTCCTGCATTGCCCCATCATGTGCTGGTGGAAGCATTTGTACAGCTACACAGAAAACTGTATTTGCATTAACGCATCTCATTTTCCCCTTGGTTAGTTTTAATCCCTATCAGCACCAAGCCTACATTAGGACACAACACCACAAGCACTGCTTTTGGCCGAGAAAAGGGAGTATGGGGGCTGTAAGAAACCCAAACTGCTTCCCCAGGGGCAGGGCGATGCCTGACACAGGTGAAAGGTACCCCAAACTCCAGATATTAATCTGCAACTCTCAAGTTATGGACAGGTTGTAAGTTCTTGAAGAACAGTTGTGAGTTCTTGTTCAACAGCAGCATTACTGAACAGCTCAATAATTGGATAATTCCTAATTAGAAAATGACAGGAAGAATTGGAATTCCAGCATTTATGGCCACATCCAGATAGAATTTACTCATCTTAAAAGGCACCAAGTATTGAGACTTGATTCTATTTCAAGATGATACATTGAGTGATGTAGGATCTACTTCAACATTTGTCACATGATGACAAATGCTGTTGTATGTAGCTACAAGATCCAGACTTTCCACAAAAGACTCTGGAATCTCAATAGACCTGTATTCCTGTCAGTCAGTATCATTATTAGCTCATTAAAATCCTATTTCACTTTTTTCTCATTGTACAATTCTAATATTGCCCTGTGCTCATAAGAGCCTAACAAGACCTAAGACTAACTACTCATTTACTACATTCCCTCATCTGAGAAGTAAGTACAAAAGACTTGAACATTATAAAGTTCTATTTTCACAGTGTCAGTATAAGTTTCATCTCTCTTGACAAATGCTAGTGCAGTTTAAACCCTGACACAGTAATCTACAGATTTGTTTCATTAACAAATTATCTTTTTCACGGAAAGCATCAAAGCAATAAGAAGGTTCCTGAGATAAATGTGACTAAGCAGCAGGAGTTAATTAAGTAGGACAATGAGTAAGCATTTATGGGTGTGATAGGAGACCCAGCTGATTTAATTGCTACCCTAATTATCAATTAGAGAATCAAGAAATGGCATGTAAGTGAAATATTCCATTTGTTGATACTTTAATGATTTTCAGAGACCCAGAAGAGCAGTATTAATTGCTATTTTAGAACTACAGGAGGAGTTTTCATTCTCCTCTTACTCAAACAGAGGTTCTTAGTACTTCTAAAATGACTAATAAATGTATATAATCTTCTCATACTCAAATATTTAAGGGCTCTAGATCCTTTGGATTTTTCTTTAAAAAAGTCTAGCAATTAAACATCCAAACACACAGCCTATAAACCCTTCAGCTGAAGTCAAAACCTTTCTGTGTTTATTTTCTAATAAGGATAATAAGTGCCCAGTGGTGTGAGAGTCCCATTAACTATTTCCAGGGTGTTTACACAAGTCCATTTCCAGACAAATCCAAAGAGGTCGGGGAACCATTTAAACCCAAGAGGGCAAAGAGCCAGCTGGCTCCACTCATTGTTGAAGCATTTTATCCAGCAAGTGCAAGAAAATAAAATTACCAAAAAATTCATGTAGAGCCAAAAATATTAATATATTGGAACACAAAGAACCCTTTACAAGCCGTAAGTATATTCTGGGTTCTACAAAGAAGCCAGAAAGCACGTTGAGGTCTTTCTCAGAACTTCTGTCATAGGCATGTAGCTTGTAAAGAACATTCATCAGAAAAAGAGATCAGGCAGACACTGTATCACAGGACGGGGGTTGTTTCCCAATGAAATTATCAAAAGACAATTTTGGTGTGAAGCAAGAGGAACCAGGCACAGGACAGCAGGTTAAAAAGCAGCTTTCCAGCACCTTAACCCAAACGTGTTTTCCTACATTTAAAGACACCCAAAAAAAAAATTACCAAGCACTTCCCCTGGCTTCCTGAGGGGCCTAAAGAAAGCACGGAATGAGAGTTTGCTGCTTTATTCCCAGAAATGCAGCTGCGGTACCACCATAGAACTTCCAAAGGACAACCGAACAGGATACCCAAAAAATGTGCGAGCACTTCCCGACCTTTCATTCAAGGGCTCCCGCCCCTCCCACCTCCTGTGCCCGCCCACACGGGCTCCCGTCCCTCCCACCTCCTGTGCCCGCCCACACGGGCTCCCGCCCCTCCCACACGGGCTCCGGTCCCTCCCACACGGGCTCCCGTCCCTCCCACACGGGCTCCCGCCGCTCCCACACGGGCTCCGGTCCCTCCCACACGGGCTCCCGCCGCTCCCACACGGGCTCCCGTCCCTCCCACACGGGCTCCGGTCCCTCCCACACGGGCTCCCGCCGCTCCCACACGGGCTCCCGTCCCTCCCACACGGGCTCCCGCCGCTCCCACACGGGCTCCCGTCCCTCCCACACGGGCTCCCGTCCCTCCCACACGGGCTCCAGTCCCTCCCACACGGGCTCCCCTCCCTCACGCCGCCGTTGCCCCGCAACGCCCGGGCGGTCGCGGCGAATTCCTGCTCCCCCCGGAGCTGAGGCGCCGCGGCTTCGGCCTGATGGAGGCCTGCAACTTCATAGCGCAGGACGACAACTGGTAACAGCCCCGTCCGGCTCCGGCAGTCGCTGCTGCTCTGCTGCTGCTCCCCTCCACCTTCCCCTCCCGCCCTGGGCTGCCCCGCAGCTCCGCGCTGAAAGTTCTCGTGTGTTTAAAGTGCGCTGGGTAAAGCGTGCCTTGGTGAAAAAGTCAGGGCTTTTAGAGCTGGCTCCAGCGCTCCCCTCCTTCCCCACCCGGTGTGGGGACGGGGCATCTCGTCAGTCAACACAGTAAATTGAAGTATGTTGAAAGCACATTGGTGCTTACTTTTCAACCTCCTCCGCTTCTTAACAAACATAATTTAAAGGCAGTGCGTTCACACGCGCTGTTTCAAACCTTTGGGAGGTATTTTCCCATTAGTTCTGAGTCAGACAATGATAATTTGTACATAAACTTGCTGTTTTGAGGTGGAAATTTAAAGATTCCTGCTAAAGTGCTGTGCTTTGTGACATCAATAGTTGGGTTGGTGTGTTGGGGGTTTTTTTAACTAAAGTTTTCAAAGTAATCTTAAGTATTTGTCTGTTTGTTTCAGGAAAAAACGTGTTGAAAGTGAAGGAGACGCTGCAAAAAGATGGGCTGACAAATGGGGATTTTTGAAAACACCTCTTGAGGAGGTAAAATTGAATGGCGTATAAGCAACATGAAATCTGCTTGTGCACAACTTTATCTGGACACAAAGTTATGAGAGCACAGAAGACTAGAAATGTAGTGAGTATGCTTTACTAAGCTGGCATCCGAGGTGGCAACTGCACTACTTTTGAGATGGTTCAAATATTCAGTTTTCTTCTGACTAAAATACATCAAGTGGTAATTTATATGCTGTGCATATTCTGAAATATTTCTCTTGAGAAGCATGACTCCTAATAGTGCTAACAAGTACTAGATGCATACTGACAGGAAAATATTTCCCCTTTGTCTCTCCATATGGTATTTTAAAAATTTAGGGGAAAAGGTTCCAGCTAATTAAATTGTCAGTGAGGGAATCTACAACCAACAAAAATATTTGGAGTGATGTCTCTTCTCAGTGATGTTTAGATATTAGAATACAGTAGCAAATGATGTTACATTTGGAATCACAGTATTTCATTGCTGAAGAACAGGACTGATGCAGCCCCTACATAGTTATAAGTGTAGTTTGCATGTCCTCTGAAACAAAAAAATCCAGTAATTTCCAAAGCACTGAAATAAGTAGCCCTGCTTGATGTGGAAAGAATGGGAAGTTCAGATGCAACAATGAGGGGAATCATGTGGCTATCTCATATTACAGTATATTTCAAAAGATTAAGAGTCCAGTTTTTAATTATGTTTGGGTTTTAGTTGATTGGAGATGAAAAGAAAGAAGATGCAAAGCCCAAGATACAGCTTCCAGATCACCTGCAGGTTCGACCTGTGACACCTGTGGAAAAATACATTAAGGTTAGAAAATCAGATTTTAAAATTGCAATACAGCAACATCTGTCTTAAGAAACCACACAAGCCCTAAACCCCAGTTTTCTTATAGAAGGGGATCTTTAACTAATGGTCAAAGAGTTTGCAACCCAAGCTATGCTTTAAAAGCATTTGTTTAAGACAAGGAATTGCCCTTAGGATATGGTTGTAATTTTTCTACCTTTATTTAAGAGTGTGCTTTTTGGCAGAGACAATGCCACTGTCCTCTTCAGTAGCACAAATTAATAAGAAGCCAGTTCTAATAAGCCAAGTCATAAATATTTTGTTTTATTTGATTTATATGTACATTCAGAGTCTTAAAGCTGTCAAACAGCTGGAGAGTAGAATGTGACTGATGGTTTAATTTATAAACATGGTGTGTCAGGATCACCAATGAACAGGGTAACTCCACATGCAGCTAAAGCAGTGACACTGGGAGAGGAACGTACTCACAAAAGGGGAAGCAGAATATGCTAACGAAAAGGAAGGTTAGTTCACTTAGAGAAGATTAGGAAGAGAGATTGGAAATCTTACTTGCTGAACTAGCTTTCTTTCAAAGGATTCCAAGGGTGAAGAGATAACGTGAGGAAGTAGTAAAAGCTTTTACTGAGATTAAATTAAGAGCTAGTGCTCAGTGTGGCAAAGAAATGAAATGGCATAATTTCTGTCATTAGTGCTACTTGTTCTTCAGTTTTGTCCAAAACCTCCAATCTCAGTCAAGTTGCGGTTTCAGTCGAGTCTCAGCCCCGTGAGGGTGTTGGTGCATTAACAAACCCTGCAGTTACCAGCTGCTCCTCAAGTGTGCAGAGCCTGGTGCACATTGGAACAGTTTCCATTTCACCTCAGAACTCGGAGGAAGAGAAGGGTTAGCTGTGACTTAGGTCACCCTTTACATATTCAGAGTGAAGTTTCATGCATCCTTTTCAGAACTGTGTGTCTTTCTGCACATTTACCCTGTGGTAACAGTCAAATCTGTTCTCTCTAGGTTAGACTAATAAAAGCTTCTGCATCGTCCCCTCCCCCAGACTGAAAGTGGGACATGATTTCCTTCATTATCCCGCTCAGTGGGTGGCACTTTTGGCCATAAAAATTATCTTTTCTAAGGAACTGCTCCACCTAAATATCATAAACATTTTCTAATCTTGGCCAAGGAACAAAGTGAAGCAACTCTGGCAAGAGAACTGAAACATTGTTCTCTTGCTGTGTATTTCTCTGCTAAGTCCCCAGATGCTGAAATGATAGAACGTGCCCAATTGAGATGATTCAGCCAAAGTAAGCACAGCAGTCACTGAACAGAGTCTGTTGGCTTTTGTTTTGTTTCCTTTTTAGCTAGATTAGTTGCAGATTAACTCACCCATCTTTTAAAGTAGAGAGAAGGTAGAACGAATAAGTAATTCTTGATGCAAAAGCCAACTTGGTTGGTAGTATCTTTGGCATTTGAACTTAAAATTATTATTCCATAGCTGCATTGCTACCAAATATATTACAGCAAGGAGAAAGCACTATTTCTCCTGTTTACAGCAGTTAATTAGTTTTAAAGATGATTATGATGATTATCTTCAGCTTTAGTCTTTTTTCCATACATGATAAAATTCTTCTCCTAATAACATAAAGCAATTAAAGCCCTTAGTATTGAACCAAACTTAAAAAAAAAAAAGAAAAAAAAAAAGAATTCCACCATACACTACTAAACAATGATTTGATTTTTGGTTTTAGAACACTATAGCACACAAGACAATGTTGCATGACAGAAACTGCAATCAAAAACCTCTTCATAATTCAATTTTACATGTTACTTTGATTTTAGGTGCTTCCATCTCCTCCAGTACCTAAAACTACCCAGGGATTTATTGGCTGGAGATCAGGTGTTCCAGGGCTGGCACTTGAACATGATTATCAAATCCAAAGCTGCAAAGGAACTGTCTGTAATATGAAGTGACCATGTGAGCCCTCTGAGTGACATTATGAAATAAAGAGTTAGGCACATAGATGCATCTGCATTCCTGAGGAAACATCCTGTAGTGGACTGTTGGACTGTTGATCATTTGTGCTATTTATGTACAAATCCAAAATCATTTTGGTAAAGTGTGAACATTTTAATTTTACTTAATTGAATCTATGGCATCCAAGCTGTTAACTCTGCTTCAGAGCTTCTGCTTGTTAACTTAGAAATAACAATGAATAAACTCAGATAAAGATCACAAAGCAGGTACTATTTTTATTAGCACTAATAAAACTATAATTTAAAAATATTCATTGGAAGTTGGAATGACAATGCAAATTATAATTGTTTCTCCATGAGAACCTCTGCTCATAAAATCCCCATGATTATAAAATACACTGGTTTTGTGTTGGGTGTGCTTTGTAGGTGTTTTGTGTAGTTACACACATAAGTAAGTGAGTACTTCCCAGTAAAGAAATAAAGTACACAAAGGCCACAGTGACACAAAATCACTTTGAAAAATCAGTTTTGGTATCAAAAGAGGGTTTTTTCTATTAGTTGATCAGTATGCAAATGGGTTATAAAGGATCACTTGAGTTTTGTGTATACCAGTATGTGCACCAACCAGGAAGAGATGCTGAGAGCCAGCAGGGGATTGCACCGTGAGTTACTGGGGTAGCTCCCTCAGTGCCATGGAATTCAGTCTTGCACTTCATTATGTATCTGAAGATTTGCCAGGATTTCTGGAAATTCAGAAGGAGACTCAGCAACTGTTTGCACGATATAATTCTAACTGGCCAAGGTGTTTAAACCAGAAGGTTGTTTAAACAAAAAAGACCTTCCAAGAAATCAACACAGGGCTCTCCCTCTAACTCCTTATCACATAAAGAGGAAAAGTTTCCCTCTTTAACCCTGCTGCAAGATCTCCTTTGTGCTCTGCAGCCATCAATATCTACTGCTTGAGTCAGCACTAAGTCCTTGGCTTTCACAGCAGTAAGACAGCAGCTAGTGTTTGTTCTTCCCTTCTTCCCAAGAAATGACTCACAATGATCAACATCCCACCTTTTTTTTTTTTTTACATCCATTTCCAAATGCCCACAAAATAATAATATTTTACTTTTTTCCATATTCTTTACAAATAATGGAGAAGTGAGTCATATCCTTTGGAAAGATTACCCAAGAATGAGAACACATAGCAGAAGTAACTTCAGACACTTCACTTAAAAACCAGAATAAAGAATAACTTGGAATCAGCCTCTGGAAACTTAAGTTAAATTGCAGTTTAGCTACTAACCATAACCTGTGCACACTGTTCTTTGAACAACCAAGGTAATTGTTAGAACAATATTTTAAATCAGTGTGCTTTCTTGTCATTGCCAGGTTTGTATCTCTTGCTTATTTTAATCACGTGGTGTGTGGTTCTTCAGTTTATTTTAAGGCCATAAGATCTTATTCTTGTCTGATTTATATAAACAGGTAAAATAATGATTAATATGTAATTTAGTAGCAATTAAATTACATTCATTCAGGCCAAATGAAAGGGGAACTTCAAGACCACTGGCTTTTAAAGAGTTATATTGAAGAACCAAAGCTGTTTGTATGAAGTGAAATCCAAATCCAGATGAGCCATGATTTGATTTTGAAAACCAAAATAAATTCTTTGTCTAGCATCTACAGTTGGATATTCCTGAATCCTATTCCAATGTCTGACTATTAACTCTGTACTAACAGTAAGGGGTTTGTATTGTACATTCTGTCATTTAAGGTACCCTTGCTCCAGGAGATACTTTGATAAGACACTAATTTGGGATGTGCAAGGAGTACAGTCTAAAATTTTAAGTAATTTCTTTATCATAAATCTGTCAGTCATTATTTGTCCCATGTATTCAGGGTTTTGGTGTTTTGTGAAACTAGAAACCTGACTTTCTTTTCCAAACACTTCTACCATTTTACATGAAAAAAATTGTGTAGAAGTTGTGGATTTGCAGCTGACAAAGGACTGCCCAGTCATCTGCCCCAGTTGTGAATCCTAAAGGTTGATACAGAATTATTGTATCACCTTGGAATGTTTGAAACCTGGCCTTTAATTTGTGGAAATTAACCTATTTATTGGAACCAGGTGGGGTACATAAATGCCACTGCACACTGTAAAATATCCCACATCTCCAAGGTCAGGATAGTGTTAGTAAACTCTGCACACACCAGAAAATGCTTCAAAACAAAATTAAATCACTTCAAAAATGCAGCAAAAGTCTAAGCAATTTTAATTCTGCATAAAAGTGTTAGACCTGTGTTTCTGTGCAAGTCAGAGCAGAACCAAAATATGAGAACAAGATGTAAGTGTATTTAGACATCTTCGATGCTTCAACCAAAATTTCATTTGTTCTTTTGCAAAGCTTCTGGTGAGCACAGGGGGCTGCAGAGCAACTCCTTGGTTGACTAAAATTTTTCAGAAAGCTGAAGCCATCTTGCCTTTGTTTTCAGGTAAACTTTGCTAACAGACTCATTTTACAGAAGAGCTATGGATGGTCTTTCAGAACTGCACACACAGAAATGTTACTGGATCTGATACCCAGTCACCAGAGCCAGAGGTGGAAACAAGTCAGCCCCACATCAGCCACCAAGGATGTATTCCTGCAGGTGCTCTCCTGCGCGTGTGATGAAATAACAGCAGAGGCTTAAACGGCAGCTGTATTTACATTGAAGAACTATGAAATCAGAATTATCTTTTTCACAAGCACTTACTTTACAAACAACAAAATTGAGGGACAAAAACCTGTTGTTTTGCTTCACAGTGTGTTCTTTTCTGTGCTGCTAGAACTAGCACAGAACTGGCACTTGCTATTTATAATTCCATTAATATAAGATACTTTACCAGGAGCTCAGAGTCAAAAAAATTGCTATTTATTTAAAATGCATTTCACAGAGAATAAAGATTTTTTATTAGATCATAGTTGCTGGTGATTCTGAGTAAGTAGCACTAAGGTTGCAATCACCATACAAGTGTTGCTGTACATTTGGGAAGAACTAAAGTGAAAAGCAACTACAGCCTGTACACAGACAAGTGATACAGTGCCCAGAAGGGTGCTTGGAGAATAAACCTACTCAGTGGTGTGCATGAGACATCTCTGCAGTGACATGATGTGACATCCCAATGACACCCACTGCAGTCCTAAGCCTGAGCACAAACTCCTGTTTCCAGTTCCTCCTACTGGCTGCTCTGTCAGCCTGAGGTAACTTTAGTCCTGAGATTGTTTCCTTACAAAACAGAGGATGTAGATTTTATTATTATAATTTTCAGACACTTCCCATTCAGAGACATAATTTCCTCCTTTAGTGAAGGATTCTTTTTGGTTCGTTCCACATTGTACGAAGTAGCAAAGTGACAAACGTTAATCTAACAGAGTCACTGGCAACCAGACCAGAAACCTCTGCTCCCCTGTGAAGCCCAGCCCAGGCCCTCCTTGCTTTAGGTTCCTCAATGTGTTTTGCTTTGTTCCCCTTGAAACCCTGCCCTTGTAGCAAGACAGATAAGGCCTTCTCACAGACTATTACCTTCTTCCTGACTCCTGTGGTTTTCACATCCCATCAAATTGTCGTTTAGCTGAAAGCATGTCGGACCATTTCACAGGACCATACTGGAATAAATTTAACTGTACTGGAAATTGATACTGTTGTGCTGTGAAACTGATTGGGTTGGAAGTGAACAAAACATCATTCTTCAGTCATACACGGAAAAGACTAATGCTATTGAGAAAAAAAATTTAAAACATAACAATTCTGTTAACCTCATGTGTCCTGTTTTAGGTGAGCTGCACTCTGCAGTTACATGTGAGATCTGGCTGAAATTTGAAAGTGATTGATCAGTACAATTTGCTTTAATTAATGGAAATTACACCTTTACACTTTGTGGTCACAAGTTGTGTATGTGGCCCAAGTGACTCAACTTTGAATTTGGCCTTTTCCCCCTCCCTGCTTTACTACAGAAGCGAATAAACTAAAAATTCACTAAATATTGAAATATACCTGTGGACTTCAAAGCACAAAAACAGATACAACAATGAAGAAATAAGCAGAACAAAGAGCCTTCACTCCCCAGCAGAACCACGCTCCACTGACCCAGCAGCTTCCCTGGGTGCAAGATCAGCCTTGCAGGTACCAGATTGGGATTAAATGTGGACACAGCTCTTGTTAAGCAAAGTTTTTAACAGCTCTAATAACACTATTTAGAGTTCCAATACAGGGCGTGTAGAAGGTGCCATTTTCTCTGCTTCCTTGATAAAGGCTCTTTATTCAGTCCATTTTCCCGTCTGCTTTCCCAAAAGATCGTAATTGAGGACAGCAGCCTTGCACCTAAACAAGCCGTGGCAGCCCTCGGCCCCCACCCCTGCACGCACATTTCTGTCTCCGGCTTTCCCAGCGATGCCTCCAGGCTGCCGAGTGACAACCCGGCTAATCCGTGCTGCTCCAGCCTGACCCGAACCTGACAATGCCTTCTCACTTCCCGCAGCCGCCCAGCAGCCCCCCCTTTCTCCTCCCGAAGTGAGAGACGGGCAATGCTTTTATTCCTCACTGGGGAGCAAGACGAGCCCGGCTCTGCTCGTGAATCTCCTCTGCTCGCTGACATGCGTCAGACACAACATTCTCATCCCTAAAAGCTGGAGCAAAACAAAAACAAAGCAAGAGCCCAAAAAAACCCCAGTGAGCTCCAGTCCCTGTCTGGAAAAATTAAACAGCCATTATGCTGTTATTGCCAGAGCCCATGGATGTCCTTTGTTTCAGTGAAAGCTGTGTGATTTCTCTGCTCCCATCACGTGCGTTACAGCTTCCATCTCGGCACTACACTGGTTAATGAGCAAACCCCACATATTTACAGTCTCTCAGGAGAAGCCGAGATCCAACTGACAGGCTGGCAAGAAAGCATGGAGGGACAAGGTTGATGGCTTGGACATGGAGATCTTGTCCCCCATCTCATTTCCTTCTTGGCTGTAGTCACAAGCAAAGTTGGGAGTTCTCTGTCGCAACAAAACAGCCCTTCCTGGTTAAACCCAAGGCCTGAGAAGTCAGGCTGGCTGTGCTGCTTCTGCACAGATCAACAGGGTGTAGGGGCAGTGGTGCTCCTGGGTCAGAGAACTCTGCTCCAGGAGATGGGCCCTGAATATTTAAGGTAGGAAAATTCACTTTAACCTACAATTTTTGGGAGTCTTGAGCCAGCTCTGGCCAGGGCACAGTGCCAGGTAAAGGGAACACTCTGCAGTGCAAACTGGACAATAACGTGGTTCCCAGAGAGCACTGCAGATGCTTTTGCTCTCCCAGAAGCTGTGTCCACAATAATTTGAGTTACTTATGTGCAGATGAGGAAAGTTTCACCAGCTCTCACCATAGATTTGACCAAAGCAGGTTTTTCACCATGGTTGTTTGCCTTTTAGTTCTCGGTTTTTTTGTAGGAGTGCTGAGCATATCAGTATTTTACTGAGATAACCACAAGCAATGGACAGCTCGAGCCTTACTCCTTCACCTTGGGCCAGAGCTGTTTAACTTGAGAGGGGACAACCTTCTTCATACTCAACAAATCTCAATTAAAATGTCCTGCATGCATGTATGCAGCATTCTACACTTAAAGGACTCAAGAAGGAGAAAGGATTGCCTAAATCTGCTTCCCATTTTCCTTTCATTTGCACTGTTGGAGTCACTGCTAATCTATCCTTACCTGTCAGCAGTGACAGGCAGGACCAGGCTGGTTCTGCTGGGCAGCCAGACCCCGGTACTCTGTGTGTCCCTCTCAGCTCACTGGTCCTGCTGGGGTTAACCAGCTGTTGAGGGTTTCTGGAACACAGAAAACACCAAATTACAGAAACACTGCAATTATTTGGAATGTATTTTACATTCATTTCATGTGTGTGTTTGGCAGTGTTGCTAGAGTTGTTTTTGGAGTTGAATAAAGCACATGCAGAGAGTGGTCATGGATGTGTGAAAGCATCCAAATTATGAGAATGGTTCTTCAAACCTAGTGAGCCAAATCTCTTTCTCTTTTGAAGAAGGGCTCTATAATGATGATTTATACATTTTTACCGTGGAAAAGTAGATAAATACACAGTACTACCTTGTAATCCTTGTGAACAGTCCCCATAAGGGCAGGTGACAGCCAGAATGCAGAGTTTATCCTGTACCTCTGGTTCTAAAAGGTTGTTTTGTTCACCTGGTCTTGCCCAAACCCTGTGGGGTAATATAATGAAACATAAAAATACTAAGTCTCACAAGACTATGGTTCCAGCTCAGGTCTCTCACAACACTAACAAAACAAACAAGCTTCACTTTCTCTCCTGATGACTACAGCCTCCCCTGAAAAATTACAGCTTTATTATGCATAATTCAATTTCATCATCTGCTTTTCTTTATTGTCCCTTCTAATTATGCACACATGTATTTGTTATTTATTGCAATACATAAATCATGCCCCAAGCATGGCACAGAAGTACACACACACTTCCTATGCAAGAAGAATGGAAAAAATCAGTCAAGCCAGTCATGGATATACTTAGTCCCCTGCCCCATTCTGGATTTGTAGGTGTTTGTACAGATTCAGAAACCACATCTGAATTCTGTCTGAATTCTCTCTTGGGTTGTTACAAGGGCATTAATTACCTTCATTCTATAATGTATCACAACACCTTTAAATGGTTTTTATTTCTGAAAAGCAAGGTCAGATGCACAGAAGTTTTTATGCTGCTGGCAGCCTAATGATGACAACACAGTAACTCAATTTGTTGCCTAATTTTGGCACAGTGAAGCTCGGGTCAGTGGTGCCACATGGATTACTTTTAAACTCTGGTCATGATTCCAGACTTCAGTCCAAATTCAGACCTTTAAAAGATACATCACAGAATCCTTGTTCTCCACAAAGCTACAGAGGAAGCTTGGACAAGGAGATCTTATCTTTAGCCTTCAAAGGTATTGTCTGAAATCAGTCCCTGTGGATAAATCCCTCCAGGGCAGGATGCCAGGGCCTTGCAGGAAGGCAGCACATGGGATTTGTTCATCCTGAGCCCACTTTGACTGTGCTGACCACTCACCCTTCCCTGCAAGAACATCTGCATACAACAAAACTAAGCCAAAAAGTCAGGGCTTTTTTTCCAGCACACACTGAACCACCTATGGAATATAATTAATCTCATATGTACATTCCCTCTGCAAGGTGTCAGGACAGCACAGAGTCCAGAGGCATTTATGTCCAGTGAAGAATGTAATGCCTGCAGGTCTCCCTTCTCCCCCAGAGGAGAGAGACTTGAAAGGCTCCCGTAATGGATGTTTATCTGTCTGTGGTATCAATTTATTAATTTGTTATGCACTAATCATTAATCAGCATCTGGTGCTCAGACAGTACAAGGGGTCGCACAATCAGCCATGCAGAGCATCACCCACTGCCCCGCCAGAACTCACAGATGCTAAAACACCAAACAGGCAGCAGAGGGGCTTAAATTTCGTAGAGTAAATGCCAACACTGCTTTGCAGTCCTTGGATGAGCCCAGCCATGGAAGCTCTCCTGATTAGACCAGGGAGCACTCCCCTCGTGTCCCTGAGGTCACAATTTGGCTAAACATATGCAGAACATGCTTGGCTCATTACACATGTGCATATCAAATCCACATTCAGCAACAAGGGAACAGAGAAACAATATATGGTAAAATACTGGAACTGCACTTCAAAGATCAGGATGCAGTTCCACGGACTCCCAGGGTGACTTTGGCCACAACAGTCACCTCTCCTGCTCCAGCTCCTGTCTGTAAAAAGCAAAATAACCATCCCTCATTTTTACTTCACCCATCTTTGCAATTTAGACTCAGAGTTCTTTGTAGTGGTATCTCTCTCAAAATACATCCAGCTCCCAGTACAATGTCCTCCTCAGAACAGCCTTATGGAAATGTATCACAAAAAAAAAAAAAACATATAAAACATCCACCGATGAGATAAGACCACCAGCACAACAGTGCAATGAACAGCTGTAATCTGTGGGAGGATTATTTCTCTTTGCCATAAATGCCATCTAATTTTGAAGACAAGCTCTTCCCTTTCATAGAACAGGGAACTCAGTATTTGCAGACAACTTCCCTTTCCACCAGTATGGTTTTTAAAGGCTCCCAGTAGTTTGTGACATTAGCTAGAAGATGTCACATCTTAATGACAAATATTAGTATTAGTCTGCTTGATTAACATAATTCATTTCTTCATGGACATTTTATTCCAGCTGAGCTGCTTTTCATCCATCCATATTTGCTGGGGGAAAAAAATGCATCCTGACATGCAATGTTAATGTGCCCTTTGTGCTGACCTCTTATCTCTTAACTTTTCATTCTCACCCCGCCCCATTCTCTGCAGTGCCTGGAATGAGCTTTAGCAGCAGCTCTTGGTCAAGACTCTCATATGCTGGACCCCTGCCAAAGCTTTTGGGGTGTTTAGCACTAAAGGTCTATTCCTATGACACACAAATTTAAATTTAGCACTAAACTGGTGGGCAAAAAAAAAGAGAAAAATATGTAAAATGTCACTTTCTGACAAGCAGAAAATTAGAATTCATTCCCCTGAGAATTAAATGGACTTTTCTGCTTCCAGTCACTAACTATGACAAGGTTAACATTTTTCAGTCTAATGACTAAGGACATTAAGTGTGCATGTGAATAAGAAATAGAATTACTGGAGGGTATTAGCTGAGTGTGTGACAACAGCCCAAGCTGACAACAGAACTCTGAGGCTGCCGATTGTAGCCAACACCGATCCTTTGCTGCGGAGAACCAATGGATAGCAGAACATGGAGGGCATCCTTCTGTCCTTATTACTGTAACAACATAAAAATCACAGCAAGATCCACATCTGGGTGGGAGGAGAGCTCATTTCAAAGGGCAGCCAGCACGTTCCCAGTATCCCAGGCAGGGACACCATGTCAATCAGAAGCCACAAACCCCTGAAGATACTCCAAAAAGAAAAAATCCCAAGTGCATCTCTTACTTCCCCGAGGATTCTTTCACAGCTCCTGATTTAATTCTGATATGACACAAGGATTAGGGTAGGAGATTAAGTTATTATTTGTGACTTGCCTTAGCTTCTGTCCTTCCTAGTTCAGTTTTCCCTGTAGCTCCTCAGTCTTACTCAGCTGTGGCAAACTGAAGCTGTGTCTTCCAGACAATAAAGGATTTCATGGGCTGCAGCACCAAGCAAGGAGGGCTCAAAGGAAAAGAGAAGTCTCTGTGTTATTGATATGCCCTAGGTATTAAGATACTGCAAATTATTAACTATTGGGAATCTTTCAGGACATACATAAAACTGGGCCACTAAAAGGTAAGACTAGAAGATTATCTTTTCAAATATCTAATTTCTTCTGTGAAAAATAAGTGTAAAAATTACATTTAGAGATATGGGTCAAGTTAGAGAAAGCCCTTTTAAACAGTGACAATTAATATGGATTCTATCAGAACAATAAAAGCTGCAAGGACATCAACAGAATTCAACACAGAGAGCTCTCCTTTAATTGTTTTTGCCTTTGATTTGGTTTCAAAAACTGCTTGGCCACAACTGAGAAAAATCCAAAGCTTACAATTTAGGGGATAAATGAAACACTTATAAAAATGAAAATAGACATTAGGACTAAAAAGAAGGAAAGAAAACCAGAAGAAAACAAGTACTTTCAAAACCACAGAATCTACCTCTAGATTAGCCAACTGGAAGGATTCACCAATTTCTCTTTGCTTTCCTGTGGTTGTCAGGGCACTCATGAGTCCAAAAAAATGCACTTTTTATTTTTCTAGTCTGAAATCATTGTGATGAACTATTAGGCAGCTCAGTTACAGATCATGTTTCCTGCAACATCAAAAGCTGGATTCTCCTCTCTGCATGTACAACTACCAAACACATCTCAGCCTCTGAAAGGTTTGTGCTTTACCAAAGCAGCATGAGAGGATTCCTGTGTTTGATACCAAAGACAAGTGCTGCACCTGCCCTCCCACAAGCTCTGATCCACATTCCACACCACTCTCACTCCGACTGCACTCTGATTACTTTTGGTCCCTGGCCTCATTACCTCACACTTCCCTAAAATAAACTGCATAAGCCACCTACCTGCCTGTAATCCTGATAAATCCAAATCATTTTGAATGAGTTTGTTTTGTTCCTCTGCCCCTCCAACTTTCTCAGCCTTATTTTATGTCATCAGCATATTTCAGGCACTTTTGAAATTACATTCTGCTTGAGGTCACTGCACTCATTTTAATTCCAACCCCCCCAGCACATCAGTGCTTTAACTCCCTTCTGATTTATTTATACTGTTTATTATCAGAGCCCAATTCAATCAATAAAAGCTGGAATTCAAACACATGCCCACGTTTGAATTATGCATACAAACACTCATCAGGGGAGAGAAGACAATTGCTATGGTCTAGATCATTCCTCTAACATATGGCAGCTCATAGGTAAGGAGGCTCACAGCCATCAATTTTTATACCTTGACTTTTGCTTGACCCCCGTGGTTGTTTGGCTACTGGAAACCAAATGAATTGAAACAGCGTCAGAAATTCCACGGAAGAGGCTTGGGCAAGGGATCTCTGCATTTCTTATCCCAAGCCACGAGAACCATATTTATGGGCTTTCTGAGCTGACAGTTCCTTTATTAGCTCCTGTACACACAGGAATTCCAGAAAAACACCAGCAACCCACACCAGACAGTCATGTCAAGCAAATGCTGCAAACAGAACAGTGTACAGGGAACTGAAACTTAAAGGGAAACCAAAGCACAAACCTCAATTGCAGCCTGGCTTAGGCATCACACCAACCTAAACGGGCTGCTGGAAGCAGAGTAGGAAATTAATAGCTTTTGGCTCCTCTCTGCAAACCACCACCCTCCCTAAACATTACTGGTCAGCAGATCCTCAGGCACAGCTCACTGCTGGCTTCTGCTTGCCTTTGAACGCAGTTGGTGGTTACAACCCAACAACACTGCAAATTCAAAAAATGAAGGCAGAGAAAGTGTGTGGATGTGGTTTCTGCTACAGACAGACTACCTTTGGAATTGTGTGCCCCAGCTCATCTGCAGTTCCATTTCTCTCAGTCCTCAACTCCTCATGGCTCTTCCCTCTCCATCCTCTCCCTACCATGGATCCTTTGCAGCCATCCGTCATAAGCAATCACCCTCCCTCCTAATCACTCTTCTGAAAAAGCTGTTTCTGTTTTTCCTTACTGCTCCAAGCTCTTGTGCCACAGCAGAGCTGCACTGGCTTGTAGCACATGGAGGCATGGCCTGAGTGCAGGGGACTAAATCACAGCTCCTCTGCCCTCCTCACGAATTTGACAGTGACAAAATTCCTGAATCTTCTCTGGCCTAGAGTTATGTGAATTCCAGGAGTCTCTTTGAAATCCTGTTTTAATATTTCACAATTTATGCACAGAGTATTTTGGCTTTTCTATCAATACATTTCTGCTCAGTAACTCCCAGTTTGAATGCTGATTGTGTTTTGCATAAATTAACTAAATTGCAGCCCTTCTGTTTCATTGGTACTTTTTGTCTGCTTCCCTCAAGAACAATATCAGGGAGATTGCAAGCTGACTACAATTCTCTTTCCTAAGCAAGAGGAAAACATGTAAGAGCCCAATCAGCACCAGTTTCCTGACGTCTGTTGGGCTTTATAAGATGTATTATGCTCTGGCATTTAACAATTTCTGTTCATTTGGTTCACTTTAAGAAGGGAATGTAACAATTGCCACAGTGAGCCTCTGGTGTCTATTGATAAATAATGAAACAGGTGTAACAACAGCTCCTTTCTTTCTCCTTAAAAATTCCCTGAGCTAACAAGTTGTTTATGCAATGCCAAAGCAAGGACAGGTCTCTGCTCCCAAGTTCCAACACTCAGCTTCCATAGGGAGATGTGCAGCAGACTGGATTTCACAGGTACGACAAGACCAACAGTGGTGTGAGGCTGCCACAAGCACAAAACTCTGCTCAGGTGCTGCCTGAGCCTGAAAGGACCCATATCCCCACAGGCAGGGGAAGTTCCAGCAATAGATGGCACATTTTAAAGGCTCTTTTACTACACAGCATGAAGAAGTCCACATTCAGCCCTGGTCTGACAGCCAACAGTGTTTATACCTGGAACATGTTTCATTAACCAAGGAATACACTCACATCTCACCCATGACAAAAATCAGTTACCACAAGTTGGTTTATAAAACAGTCACAGGATTTATTGAGATAAATACAAATAGAAAGTTACATAGATTCTTTATTCTGACAAATGAATGACACTTCCAGAGTGTCCCCACTTAACTGGGCTCTAAACACCACCGTGTACAGACACAGCTGCCCCTGGGGCAGCACCTGACTGCTGCCACGAGCTCATCCCACCAGGGACACCAGCGAGGTTCAAACCTAAGCAACATGACCAACATGCTTTGGATTACAAGTGCTGGATCATTCCCTACAGCACCCCAGCAATATTGCACCAACGACTGTTATTGTCATGTTCCTTAGCTAGAAATGCTGAAAAGTGATATTCTTACTGCTGCTGTGAAAGTGGATGGACTACCTAACTTTGCTCCACCTGGCTTTTTAAATACATATTTTTGCATAATTTAAACAACCCAGAGAACTGCACGTGAACACACTCATTGCATACATTTGTCTAGGACAAGACGTAAAGTGCGGCCTTTAGTCATGCTGAAATCATTTCTAGTTTAAAACTAAACCAAAAAGACAAACTTGCAGAGGGTAAATCTGTATAACAGACCTGCACATTGTCTACAAAACACCCACCCCAGAACTATGCTGACCCCCATTAGGACATGCAACTGTGGAGTTGTAACAGGAGGTTTTAAATGCTCGACTGAAATTGCCTCATTCAAAACTGACCTGAATTTGGGAGCCAGAGAGGTACCAAAATATTGTTAAAAACAAAGAGCTTTGTTCAGCCTTTTAGTGAACTTTATAGCTGGTGGCTTACCCTTTACACACATCCTAGTTAAAAACCCCTACTGAACACTAACCAAACATGCTAAAACCTATGGAAGCCTGTGTTTTCCAGTGGATTATTGCAAGTCAAGGTAACTATCTAAGGTGATCTGACAAACAGCAACCTGGGTTGGGTTAACATTCAAGGTATTTAATTTATATACAGTATATTTCAAACATACTTACATATACACACACTTAAAAAAATCTGTTCAGTGCTGAGAAATTTAATGAACTGATAATAAAAAACAGAAGTGAAACCTTGTCAGAAAGGCCTTAGAAAATCTGAACTGTTAGAAAATATCAGTATAATGCCAGCATTAGAAAAAGATATTAGAACTAGAAAAAATTAACTTGAGGGGTCTTTTTGTTAAGAAATTGTAATCATAAAAATCCTGTACTGAAGAAGCATTTGTTTTAAATTATAAAAAAACCTGTAAAAAATTAAATGTAGAATGTTGCAGAGTTTACACTGTGTGCTGCAATAGCAGTGGTTCTGCCTGCAACTTCCAAAGAGTGTTTTGTGATCTTACAAGAAAACAATTTGTTACAAATACTGTACATATTATAATACATGACTGGTTAACTTATACAAAAGTGAGCCCTCCCAAAATACAGAACCCAGCTGAGGAACCTACTCACTATTGCAGACAAGCCACATCCAAACAAAACTGAAACAGTTATTTCTGTGAAAACCTTTCCCCATGTGAACTACTTACTATGGAACATGAAATAAGGGCAAGTATTGACACAGGTCTGCTCAGGAGAAAGGACTCTGCTCTCAGAAAGAAAGTAACTGTTATCACATTAAACCATTTCTTTAGTATTTAAGCATTAGTTTTTGAGCAGGACAAAGTTTCAATCCACAATTAAAAAAAAAAAAAAAAACCACCAACTTTTTTTCCCAGGACCCACATTATTGCAGATTTGGGTTCCAAGAGAAGACAGGGTCCAGGAGAAGTATAAGCTTTATAATTTTTCTGAGGCTACTCAATTTGACTAACACAATTCTGCTCTTTCTTCCAAGCCCCTGTTCCAATAGACAGGAGAAATCCCACTTCACCTTACATGTCTCATCTGATGTTTGCCCCAGACCGTGCCCTACAACCCACAGAGGTTGCAGAGCAAACTGTGGCACCACCTTTCCCCAGAACACTTCTGAATTGGGGTTTTGCAGAATTTAGAGGTCCTTTGTTTCTTAGGAAAAGCTGTTTGGGGTTTAAACACTGGGCAGGTTAAAAGGTGTTTGTTAAATGAGGTGTGCATGTAAAACAAACAAAGACTTAAGCCTGTAACTCTCTGTAATACCCTTGTACAGCCACAGCTCCTGTTGCAGAACTGAGTCTCTCAACTCAAGTGACCTTTGCTGGGGCAGAATGAGGAATTTTCCGCTTCGGAAATCTCCACTCTACCTGGTCCTGGGAGAGGCAGCAGTAACAAAAACTGACCTGTGAACACCTGTAAGGGTGTAGCTCAGAAATAACAAACTACTAGAAACCTCACAATATACAAAGAATCTTGAGCTCTCTGTGCTTTGAAAAATATCACACATGAAAATGGTCCATGCTTAATTCTAGCAGTGTAACTACTTTAAAAAAATGAAATGCTTTTTGAGCTTTTCCCACTGATACAGAATTAAGTTCTTCATAATATTTTGTTACAATTCTAAACTATTCACATATATACACTTTCTTTTTTTCAAATAAATGCAATAGCTGAAACAGTACAAAGATTATAATAAAAGTGAGGAAAGAATAGCTTCAGGGAAGTTTGCTATAATCAGGTTTTAAGATTTAACAACCTTTTTAAGCTTATAGCAGACTTGTACTAACGGAGATGTTTTGTTAAAAAAAATGAAATATAAATTCCAATTATGCTGAAACACTGAGTGTAGTGTAAGACTTTAGAGACACTACTGAAGTGCAGGTGAGGTCAGAGTTATCATTCCATTTACAAAGGGAAAACCAAAAGGAAGGAATTACTCACAGGACTCAAACACACCGGTAGATGAAACAAGGTTGTGAAACGAAGACCATAACATTTCTCAATACTCCCTTTCCTGCTCAAATAGGTAACAAAACCCACCTTATCTGTCCTTGTTATTCACACTAACAGAAACACAAGGTGAAAAACCATCCTGCTGTTCAGCTTTCACTGCAGAACCACCCCTTAGTTTTGTTTCTCAATGGTGATACTGTCCATGTTACCCTGTTTCAGTTTAACGGTGGCAAAGAAAGACACATCTTGATCTCTGTCAGATTGCAGGGCTAGAATGGTCTCTTCTGCAGCTTCTAGATGAGGATTGCCAACACTTTTAAAATAAGCTGGAATAAGAGGAGAAAAAGGACAATTTTAATCAAATACAAAAGAATAAACCCTAGGGCATAAGTAGTGCAGAAATACAGAGAACGCCAAAACCATCTGGGGCAGCTTATCCAGCTTACAGTCTCCTTACAGAAACTACAGGAAACTAAGGAAGCTGACAGAGACAGAAATATGCTGCTTCTGATCCATCTTGCTAGGTACTGAAATACTTCTAAGATAAACTTTTTGCTGAGCCCTAAATAGAGATGTATCAACGAGCAACAGGAAGCTGCCACTGTACAATGCATTCGAAAACCTTCTCCAGACTTCATTCTGAAAAAAAGATAGGCGATTTCTGTCCTTATTCCTCTGAATAATCAGAGAGCAGCACACAAATTACATTTGAGATACACCCAAATAACCCACGGCTGGATCGCAAACGCGGAGCCGCCTCGGGCGCGGTTCGCGGGGCCGCACTGCCCCCAAGTGGGGCCACTCGGCACCTGCAGGACCGGCCAAGGCAGCTCCAGCCCTTTCGGGATGAGCATCCCATGTTCCAAGGCTGCAAAGCCACTGAGTACTCTCAAATCTGAATTTAAATCCTAAGTTACAGCATATGATTCTGTTTCACAGCCTTGCACCGACTGAGCTACAAGAGCTGTGCTGGCAAAGGAGAGCCAGTGCTCCTGAGATGTTGGATCTTTCCCAGGAAATGAAGGGCCACACCTTTCTCCAGCAACGTCTGCCTGAGAGCCTTGGCGAGCAGGACCCTGACGTTCGGCACAGGATCTGATGCAAGGCTTAGAAGGCTGGGGAGTAAGTGTTCAACAAACTGGTCCACAGGCATGCACTCCTCTTCTACTACAGCCTATGAGACAAACACACAACAGGAGAAGGCAAAATTTATGTTAAAAATATACTCATTGCCATTTCTTTCATTTCTTTCCACCTTATACTTAATTTGGCCTGTTAAAATAGCTCTGAACAAGAACAACCCCCCCCCGTGTCTCACTGTTCTGAAGTTCAGCCAAAGATGCGCCAGAAAGAGCAGATGAATTTCTTTCAAGAATGTTTTAGCTGCTCTCTTCCCTGCCATCACCCTTTCCCCTTTTAACGTTCAACCCTTGCTCCTCACTGCTACCCAAGTAAGCATTTTTGGTTTGGAGGGGGTGAGTGATGGCAATAAAGAGGGAAATAGTTCCTGGCATTCAGCACCCATTGGTGGTTTGAAGAGCTCTTGTGATCCTTTATCCTAGCACAGCCAAGGATTAAACAAATGCATCTCCATTTGGGACTTAATTCTTGGCTTTGCCACTGGGATACCAGAAAGTCCAAGGATCAGCTATGGCAGCTGAAAGCACAGACCCAGACAGAGATACAGCCTGGAGCGGGACAGCTGGATGCCAGCACTGAGACCACACTGACTGACCAAACCAAAAAAGACCAAACAAACTGAGAGTTCAAATTTCAGTTTTGCCCACATTCCTGCAAAGCCCCAAATTTTATACACATACAAACAGAGAATATTCCAACCTGACAAATAAAGGCAAAGGCTTGTCTCCCAACCCACTTGGAGCAGTGGCGAAACCGCACTACGAGCTCATTGATGAAATTTAATCCCAGGGCATTTGCACTGTTTGCATAGAACTTCTGTAGTATTGCTACAACCTGTGAGCCAAAGGAATGGGAAAAGGAGGGGAACAAAAAGAAGAAATGAAATTTCAGCTGTAGCCCTTAGACTTAAAAAAGACATAATTTCATTTGAATTCTACAAGGGACACTGTATTCAGTGTAGTCAGCTGTGCTTGTAGGCTTCATAACAAATTAAATCAGCTTTGAGGAAAGATCAGTAGTTGGTTGTTCTGTGTTTTGCTGTGGGGTTTTTCCCCCCAGAACTAGGGGAAGGTTTTCCAAATCACATATACTGGCTTTCACTCACTTCAACCACATTCACATACAACCACAGAGAAAGATTTCAATATCTGTAACAGTCTGACAACTCAAAATATTTTATAAACTTTCCATTTGACTTTTTTCCATATTGATTCCAGTGTTTATCAAAACATCCCTATTCACCCTACTTGTGTGAAAAAAACAGTGATTTCAGGTACCCTCTCCAGGACCATTTTCCTGCTCTCCTGCCAGGAAGTGAACTAAATCCCCTACCAGTTTGAAGGAGATCCACCGAACTTCTGAAACTTTATCGGAGCACAGAGTTAGTGCAATGTGCCTTAAGTAGTCATAGACATCATTGGGATTGTAGAGCTCCAGGATCAGGATCAGCTGCCTGGAACACAAAGGAAATCATTAACTGTACCAAGTGCAGCATCAGCCTGCTGCCATTCACCAGCTCTTACAGGTAAGGAAGGAGCACCAAAGCACCAGGTTTACTACAGAGCCCTTGAGCACTTTGCTCTTCACTTGTTAGAGGTACAGCTTTAATCCAGCAGGGAGGCCAAGAGAAACTACACATGATCCAAACTACACGTACCAGTGTATCAACATTACCCAAAAGAATAACCAAAGGCTACAAAGAGAAGCATGAGAAGCTTTTATCAACTTCAAAACAATACCCTGTACATTCTTGCAAAGCAAAAACTGAATATTTACCTTGGTGTAGAAATCTACATTTCAGAAAATAATTCCTATCTCAGAACCACACAGAACTCACTCCAGCCACAGAACCAGCAGCCACACAGAACCCAGCCAGTGGCAGCTTCCCACCAGGGCTCAGGGGAGCTGCTGTGTAACTTCTGTACCACTGTGAGTTTGTTGTGCCAAACGACAAAAGCAGAGCAAGTCCTCAACAGCCCAAACACAGCAACACAATAAACACAAAGGTCAGACATGAGCTGCAAACTATGCCACCAAAGGTGCTTCAAATATCAACAGGGCTTGCAGAAAAGGAACTGTGGGATGTTAATCTACCTTTGTTATATAGCCAGTCTTATAGAAGTACCAAAAGAATAAACTTATTTTTTAAGAGCTGGTTTTTCTTTCCTACACATTAAAAAAATTACTTTTCGCATGTGTTTCACTAATTTTTGCAAGGGAGTCTTGAACTAATAAATTCTCACTGAATAGTATCTATCAGATTGTCATGTTTCATTAGCTGCAACTGAACCAGACCTCCATTTTAGTAAAATCACAGACACTTAAGTTTCAGTCACACATTACAATGCAACTTGTGAAAAATAAAAAACCCAAAAAACCCAAACACCCTCAACTCCCCCCAAACAACGCTAACAGCCAGAGGCTTTTTCCTTCCTAAAGGACAGTTGTAAACTTTTAGCTCCTAATCGACATGTGCTAACTTCTGAATGTAATTACTTATTTCCAAGTTAGTTGTACAGGTTAAAAATCAGAAGTTAACAAAATTACATACTCTGCCAGCTCATAACGAAACCTCCAGTTCCTGCTGTTATCAGTCACCACAAATTCTTGCAGCTGGTAAAGATACTCTCGCCTTTTGTCTGCATGAAGTAGCTAAAGAAAAAACATTAATGGTACAAAACTGATAAAACTTCAAACTTGCAGTTCTCTGGTGTGTTACTCTATTCACACTCCATGCATTTTTGTACTTGAAAGCAAGTGACCATTGACAAGGTGCTTCCTTAAAACCGTGCACAATCACCTGAGTGCCTGCACACACACAGGTGACATCCAAAGGACAAGAAGTCATCCCTTTAGCAACACCCAAAGCACCATCTCTGGGCATAAGAGTGAGTAACCAAAAGCTACGGATCTGTGTGGATTCCACAGCAGCCCACCAGGATCTGCCCTCTTCTCTCCCAGCCCCAAACACAAATTGCAAATGGGCCAGCTTTCTCAGTTTACAACAGCTAGCAGCATTTACAACCACATTAACAAAGGGTTTCAACTTTGGTATTTTGTTGGGATATGAGAGAAAAGAGAGGTGAGGCACATTAAAAGAAGGCATAGAGGCACACACATGAAACAGCAGCATTGCAGAAAACTAAACATTAATTAGATGCTGATACATGCACAGCTTGTTCAAAAACTCTTCATACAATGGCGTCAGAAAACATTTTATGCTGAGAATTTCATTACACTTCCCTACCTTCAGAAAGTCATACAGATGTTTGAGGACACCGATACGCACTTCATCCAGGTCTTTCAAGAACCCATTGAAAATTGGCACCAGATCAGCAGCTGTTAACTGATCCCCCAGGATCACAGCCAGCTCGTGGATGGAGAAAGCCAGAGTGCGCCGCACCTTCCACTGCAAACAGGCCAACAAGGGAACTGCATGAGGCACCACAACTAAAACAAGCAAGCTTTTGAACAACCCCTGTGTGAGGATTGAGACAACAGGACAAACAGGACTAGTAGAAAGTGTTAATCATATTAACTATGTCTGATTTAAATCTGTAATTTTATGTTTTTAGTGCATATTTTTTCCCTTGTAAGAAATTACATGATCTTATAACTTCAGTGCAACAAACTGAGCAAACAATCCTCACAATTCTGATTTATGGTTACAAACCCTTTTTTTTTCCTTACCTGTACATCTGAAGCCAGTGTCTCATAGGTGTCCTTGAGGCAGTGCCAGTTCTGCCTGCCCAGAGTCAGGGCCACGCCAGGCAGGCTGTAAGCACAGTGCTTGGCAATCTCAGTGTCAACAGTCTGGGCCCGAGCAGGGTCAGTCATGGACAGGTACTGGTCCAGTAAAGGCTGAGGGATGATGTCCTACAGACAGACACACACTTCAATTTAAAATCAGAAAGAAAATACACTTGCTGTGCTACAGTTCTACCAACCAGCCAGCACCCAAACACACCCCTTGTGTGTGTTACCCTCACCAAGGGTACATGACCCCAATGGTTATTTGTCCTCTCATTAGGACAGAGCAGTCAGCAATGATAAAGCCATAATGACTGTTCAACACCTTCCATCAATCAAGCTGAAAATTCCTTCTTTGCTGATGCCAAATAGCAAATCAGGGACAGAACAGTACAGTCACTGCCTACCTTGGTTGCACAGGTTGCCTCTAAGGCACCAAAAAGGCAACACAATGTTTCTAATTTTCTCATTTAAAATAGGGTTCTCCTTGAATTCTGGAGCATTCCTTCACATTCCACAACTGATCCATTGCAGAAGATACCACTGCATTAAGGGTAAGATGAACTGTAGCCAGTACTCCACTAAATCCATTTGATGCCATTCTAATCACCTGTAATTTTGACTTGTCATCTTCAAATGGTGGATTACTTTCTTGCTCTTTCCTCAAAAATACACTGGTTCCTCTGTGTTGTTCTTCTGAGTCCTGTAAAAGGAGGTACCAGGTAGTGAAATGAGTGAGACTTGGTGCTGTTTGGGATATTTCAAAGCATCACAGTGCAGAACAATGGAGCTCAGATTCAGAACAGCCCTGCACAGGCAGAGCCTTGTTCAGTGTGTTTATGCAAGTACAAAAAGACAACAGTTGTACACTGAGGCAAACAATAGAGACTGTAGCAGCAACAAGGGCAGCAGTAGTTAAGATTTACTTCTAAAGAAAGCAACCTAATTTACCACCACAAACCCAACACTCATACACATTTTGGATGGTTACTTTTAAATAGTTTTTATTCTTGAAATCAAATTATTCAACAGAATTTCATCAGGAAAAAAAACCTACAAGACTACTGCAAAACTTTAACTCCTGGGTCATTTGGGTGCAAACATAAATGATAACCCCTTAAAGGCTTTTCTTTTTTTTGATTAGACTAAGTAGAATATCACAGCTGTGGTCTAGTAATGTTCAAAGGCTTTGGATCAAAAGTGGGTCAGTTATGCCAGGAACTACACAACCCCACACAGTTCAGACATGGAGCACAACCTGTACTTACTGTGCTTTTCAGCACACTGGTGGCTGACTGGTCACTGATGTCATCCTGGGAGGCAGGGGATGAAAGAGTGTCCCCCTGCACCTGGTTGCAGGCAGCATCTGAAACACCTGTTTCATCCAAAATCATTTTGTTCTGAAGATTGTCACCGCTTTCTTCCATTTTTTTGGTCTCACAGTCACCAACAGAATCAAACTGAGCAGCTCTGAGAGCAGCAGACAACACTTGGACCTGAGCTGTATAAAGCAAAAGATGGTTATTTAGTCTCCCTACTGCATTTAAAAGCATTAAACTTGCAATTAACTCATCTGAAAAGATAGAAGGTAGCCCAGTGTGAGCTGCACAGAAATGGTGTATTAGCAAACCCTTGCTCTTGGAAAGAAAAGACCTTTTACCCCCAAGCACTCAAGAGACTTGGTGAAACAAGAAACTGAGCTGACTATGGATGACAAGAGGGATTTAGTCCATGAAAGACAGATCCCACCATCAGGCCAATATCCTTCCAATACTTTCAACAAAGGGCCTGTTTCAGGTGGCTAAGGAGAGAGAACTTGAAATTAGGGCCATTCTCACTCAGCCAAATATTAGATTAATTCAGCTGGTAACATGTAGAATTGTCATTAAACCCCTAGTACCTACAATACTCGAAACCTGTTAAAACTGTCTTTAACAAGCTGTTTTCTCTTTTGTAGTTAGATGAATTTATTTTTCATGCAAACAGAAGCCAGGAACACTTCCCCAGCTGCTCTAGAAATAACTCAGGTCTTATAAAAAAAGCTGTCGCATAACCTTCTACTATAATTTACTCCCCAAGGTAGGCTCATCACCCTATGAATACCAAACCAATTAAAATGCAGTCAAGTGTTTTGTAAAGGCCAGAAAACCAGCTCAGAGAAAATACGATTTTACTGTCACAGAGCCTCACCTTGAACATCTGGATCATCTATGTGCTCCTGTAAGCTTTCAAGAACCTTCTTTATTTCACTGCTAGCAACACAGTTATTGCATGGCACAGAGCAGGCATCATTGTGCTTCTCAGCCTTGAACTGCAGCAACTCCAGGTCCTGACTTATGTCAGGCAGAGGAGGGCGCCAGTACAGGAATGTGTTAAACACGTCCTCGGCAGACGGCAGCCTCGAGCTCATCCCCGGAAAACTGCTCTCCTTTGTAGCTTCAGTGGCACCAGCAGCAGCTTTGCCACCCTGACACAAGTGAGACACTTCTTCTCCAGGGCTGGCACAACAATCTGAACTTTCTTCCCGTAGATCTTTATTTAGGTCCTCAGAGAGCTTTGGATGAACTTCTGCTGAAGTCTCCTCAGTCGATGATTCCGGTTTGATTTCCATTGGTTGTTCTGAGCTGGAAACAGACAAAGATATTGAAAGTAAACTTTAAGTACTCTGTAAGAAGAGGTTTTCAGTGAAATAATTCATAAAAGACAGCAGCAACAAGAGAAGCTTTTCTCTCCAGAAAAACAGAACTTGTGTTACCACTGTGCTTTACTTCACCAGTTTTCCCTTTGCCCTCCCTGTGAAGCCAAAATGAATTTTTCAATAATGTGGTTACACTCAAATGTGTGATCTCACTCTTCAGACCTTTTCTAGAACTGCATTCTCAAGCTGGGATTTTTAGCCTTGACAAGCAACAAAAACCAATTACCTTTTTTTCAACCCTTTCCACTACACCACACCTTTCCCAGGATTTACCTGGACAATGCAGCATTTGCACTGGAAGACATCAAAGTGATATTGTTGCTTGGCTGACAGGAATTGGAATTCCCATCTTGTGCTGGTGGTCGGATACTCAGTGTCCCATCTTCTCGAATGTAAAGACCAGCACTTGAAGGGTTTGCAAATGTAGAAATAAATGGGCCAAGAGACTGAAAAGCAGCCTGACGAACCTGTGGAGGAGTAAGAGCAACAATCAGGCTTCGTGAAACTCTGTGCACAGAGTTGAAAAATAAAAATTTGGTGCCATTTTTTAGTAAGAACCAATTAGTTCTTACCATAACAGCTTCATTTAATACCAAATATAACCAATTACCAAGTAAGTGCCACTTAAGCAGAGGGTGATACACCTAAGCATGTATCTACAACCATTGTACAGAAATCTTTTGGAAGTTATAAATTCAAAGGACATCTCTATCTACTTCAACTCATCTATTTAACACAAGCAACTTTTTTCTCAGAAGAGTATTTACACTTATTAACTGATGAGAGGGAGGAAAAATAAGACACTACTTTATTAGAGGAGATTAGTTTTTTAGCACATTGGGCTCTGATCTCAGCAAATGTACTTCAGAGCATTACTAAACTTGCCCATTATTTGTTCAGGATCTGCCTGGGAGGATGCATCAATTCCAGAGTGAGTTACTCACCCATCTGCAGGTGTCACTGATCAGGCTGATGAACAGTGGAGACAGTTTGCTCCTGCGAACTTCTGGGGACGTGGTGTAAGACACTGCCATAAAACATTCAGCACAAGCCTTCCTCATTCCCCACACACTATCAGAACAGAGCTCAAAGAACTTGGGAATCTGCCAAAAATAAGCCAATCCAAAACTAATTAAAGACTAAACAAAGACTGCAGCAATATCAAAGTATTTGTTTGAAAACTGGAGACAATGACAACTCAAGAGAGAATAAAATAAGTGAAGAACAGAAGAAACAGGGGCAGGTTAAATGTATACACTAATTAAAGGAATTGAAAAAAAAACCATCTCTCGCTTACTCCATTAGGAATGTGTGTATAACTATATGCAATAAGAAAGAATAAAAAGAATTACTAATGGCCTACGAAATCATAATTGAATTGATGATCATTGAATCATGATCTAGTTCAGGGAAAAATAAAAGTGGTAATTCTAAATTGTGTGTGTGTATAAGTATAAATATATGTGCATATATATATCTGCTGTCAATTACATTTTTAAACGTGTTTTGCAAAACAAGAACTTTGCATTTCTCTTAATTTCCAGTTTTGCTGTGTAATTGCAACCAAGGCCTTAGCCAAATCAATTAAAAAATGCATACACACTGATTAATTTATAGAGAGGACAATAAAGGAACTCATTATTAAACTTTCTGAACTGAGAAATACAAGCCTTGCAAATTGATTGGGTTTTTACATACCAGCAGTCTTTCTGTGGCTTCTTGCCCAACTGCATTACAAATGTCACCAAAATTAGCTGCACAAATCTAAGAAATAAAAAAGCATTAATAACATTGTGTCTCTTTCAAGGGCATTAGTTTGATTATCAACTCCACCATGCATTATTTATCCCATGAAACAACTGCACATGTTTTGACTCTTCCAATTTCAGCCCTGTTACTATTACTCATGTAATAGTAACTCATCCAAACAAAGACTCATTGGAGCAAGTGCCCATACACCACATGCCTCTGGAATCAATAGTAATAAAGGTTTCTGCATGAGGAGCATCATCTGCTCCAGTAACCACCAGAAGGGACAGTAAGCCCACACGAAAATTTAAATCACTTTGAGCAGCAGCTGCCAAACCCAAAGCAGGCCAGAACATGATACCAGGGTCAGGACTTAGGTGTACTGACAGCAGTACCCTGGCTCAAGGTGGCTTAAGTGCTTTGCTGAAGCGAAGTTTAATCAAGGTCTCAAGTTCATGCCATTTACAGACTGTTACAGAAGCTCTAATTAAGGCAAAAGGGACATCCCCTCATGCTGGAAAAAGATGTTGGCAAAATCTGAAATCATTCAAGATAGAACTGTGTTAATACACGTTCTAGTCACTCTCTGTGCTTATTTAGAAGGCAATAAAGCAGCTCAATTTCCAGCAAGTGCAGCTTACGTTGCAGACCAAGCTGAAGCTCTGCATGACCCTTAAGTCTACTCAAATATTTTAATACTTCTTATGCTACAAGTTTCCTTTTGTACTCAAACATGAATTAAACTAAGTCTTACACTTCAGGGATTTCTCCTTTCAATAATAACAGATTTTTTTTTTTTAAAGAAAGGATGTCTCAAATGTCTATTACTTTTGAATTTTGAAATCAGATGCTTGAAATTATGCAAGTTGATTCCATCACATAACCAAGCACAGCAGCTTAAAAAAAAAGTTGTGCAAAACTATTAAATGTGCAAGACCAGTTTAACTACTGGACCCAACCCACTGGCCAAGGTCTATTATCTGTTTCTTTACTGAACCACAGAAACTAGAACCATGTCAATAAATCAAAACTTCTCTTCCAGATGCTTTGAAAGTTCATCAGCTAAAGTTATGACTAAATTATGCAGGAAGGCATTTGAACAGCAATGTACAAATTCATTTTTAGGTGGGTTAGAGTTGGACACACACCAACCTTTCGGACTTGAAACAATTTCCCATCACTGCACAGTTCACAGAAACGAGGAAGCAGCATGTGCTCAACTGTTGTTCTGCTCAACATAGAAGCCATTTTACAGATTATCTGAAATTCAGGAAATGAATATGTGTAAGGAGAAGAAAACGATAAAGCTTGTAAGCACAGCCAAATATTCCTCCTAAAAATTACCTCAGAGAGCAAGATAGTGATTACAACCAAATAGATTTAACTGCTACACATTATTTGTATTTTCGTACACCTGTTTTACGTGAAGCACAAATATAGCTTTACTTTAAATCATTCTATACCAGAACATAACATTTCTGCATTTAATTCCTTTTTTGTTTGGTTAAACAGAATTTTCTTAACAGATTTGTTTTCAAGGTGTTTGCAATGTGGCAAACACTGGTATTTTGTATGGGAAGACAAAAGCTCCATTGCCCTAAGCACCTTATAAAAATCACACTCTTTAAGCATATTAGAAATATCCCAAGCTTCAGCACACAAGTAATTGGGCTTTAACAGTTCAGATACTTAAAAACGCGCACAGTCCCAGCTCCTTGAAGGCTCAGATACCACAATAAACTAAAAGTTTGCCATACAACAAGAGACGAAAAAAGGGAGTGCAAGAAAAACTAATCATTTATGTGAGCCAATGTACACTTTACAGGAATGATGCCCTGGAATTTTAGGATTTAACAGTGTATAATTAAAGGAAGTTAGTAACGTGCTCATTAATTCAGCTTTCTCTGGGGAACCATTAATTTCCACTACCAACACAAACCGTGTTTCTGCTGTGAAAATCATGTGCTTTGGGTTGTGTGCTTCCTTTCAACTCCCACTTTCTGGGAGAAGTTGCTGTAATTCTTGTATTTGCAAGAGTAAGAAGCAAGGGGCTCTTATGCACCTTTCTCCTCAACTGCTCTGCCTGCAGCACCAGGGGTTTAATGCCTACACAAACATCATCTGATTAACAGTCCTCATCTTTCTGGTTTTATTTTTCAAAAAATATTGGCGCTTTCTACCTTCACAAAAAATAAGCTTTATTCCCTTCTAGGAATAAATGCTTGTCTTTGTAATAGAATGCTTAAGAACGAAGGAAGAGACCATTCAAGGACTTTCCTACAAATTTTCCAACTCCTAAAAGGCATCTGGTGCTCAGATGTCATCCTGGAAAATTGCCTAAGCAATTCCCAACTCTCAAACAAGGAAGAGGAAAATCTAGCTGGTAAAATATTTTACAGGTCAAGTGTCAGATATCCATGCTGAAATGTAATTACACACCAGCACTTTTCTGTGGAGTCAACTGATTTCTTGAAAGTCACCAGGCAATGTTTTTTTCAAAACACTTCAGAACTGAGATCAGGTCATATTTCTATAACATTACTGTGAAACCTGGTAAGAGCACTCCGGGGAATGTAACAATCCTAACAAGAATTTTAAAAAAGGCTGCCCAGGACCAATTGTATTTTAAAGCTATTCAGCTACTATTTTGACATCATTTAGCATCCTGAAGTATAAAGATGGTCTCTTCTTAAATCTGATATTTTCAAAAATTCAGACTAAAAATCAAAGACTTGTTTTGTTAAAAATCCAAGTATCTTAATGAATAAACACAAAAAGTTTGATTGCTTACTTTATTTAATGTCAGCACTATTCCTGGACCTCATCTTAATCACCACTATAAATTAGTGTTATCAACTTACATTCACAGCTTCCACCTTGTACTCATCATCACTGTCAGGGGCAGAGAGGTCCAGCAGAATTGGACACACCTTATTTTCAATGTCACTCTGAGCCACAAGGTCTTGTTCCAGCAGTATCAGCAGTGCTTCCTGACTTGCCTTTCTAACCTATAAACAAACACAAAACCAGTTTGTCACTATAAAAACAACATTTACAGATACAAGAACCACAAAAAAAACCCCTATTCTTTGAATGGGCACACAGGTACAAGCTAAAAAAAACACAAAGCCAGAAAAAGTCTTAGTTTTATTATCATAAGGAACAAGTAACAAACACTAAAGTTTAACATAATCATTAGATGACATTTCATCACATTCTGAGAATAAGACAAAGACAGGATCTGCAAGTCATGACTCCTGTAACAGACTCTCTCCATGTGCTAGTAGGCAAATGCTGATGTTTCCCAGTTTTTGTGAAGGGAAGTATTAAAAAAAAAAAAATCAGGTCTCCCTAGTACGGTGTGCTGAAACCAATAAACACAGAGCACTGTGTACAAGCCAGATATCAACCAACATGGAATTTCCTCTTATTTCTTTCTCATGCCTTAAATTCACTGGACCACACAGAATTTTCCAAGGATTCAACTCCTGTTGTCTGTTTTTCCTACCTGATTATTAACATCTGTGAGGTACCTCACAACTATGGGCATAAGGTATTCAAAAAATGCTGTTGGGAATTTCGGTCGACTTTCTTGTAGAAAAATGGCAATAGGAGGTATCTGTTCCATCAGCTCTGTACGAACAGTTGGCTCTGGAAATAAAAGTCAAACCTGCATTAGTAAACATGAAATGAAGATCAGGTACCTTAAGAAAAAAAGCGGCATTTTTCTTAAATGTTTTCACAACAGAGGAAAATTTAAATAATCAAAACATAAAAATAGCATCACTGAGATTGCCTGTTCTTAAAGGAAAGCTGAATAAAACAGAATAGCCTTACATACATCATTGCAGTTCAGAGAGTTGGGATCAGTTCCCAAATCAATCCTATAAAATGAGATCACAAGCTTGAAAATTCAGTCACCATGAATGTATGCATGAGAACTATTAAAACACACAACTGCTCTGTGCCACTTACACCAGATATAAAAAATCAAATTTAACAAATTTCTTGAAAAATATTGCTTCAGGCCCTATACCAAGAAAGGACCTTTCATTTAACATTTACCATACAAAATGCTTTAAAAACAGAGACAAAAATGAATCTGTTTTCATTGACAGATCTTCCTGCTATGATTCAACTTCCTTGGTTCACTCATTGTCTTCTCAAAATCGGAAGTCAGTACTTCCTATGTTGCAATTTACATAAAATAACTTACACAAATTAAAAAACAAACAAAAGCAAACTTTCAAACCTGCATCTTCAGAGAGCCTGACCACTATTTCCATTACAGTCAGAAAGCCTTCTTCATTGTTACTGAAATCTCGAAAGACGTCCAGAAGACCCCTGGCAATAATTTGCCTGTGAACAAATAATTGCTTTAATATCCAGCCAATGACACAGAGATGGGATGCATGGGGAACTTATCAAATGTATATGGCACCATAAAAGAGATCAAGCTCTTCTCTGAACATTCTACATACCAACAGAACAAAGATGGAACCCAGAGATCTTATTTAGATAAACAAGAATGCAAATCTCTTTTCATGGAAGTGTTTTACAAGTTATTCAAATAGAAATAACATCAGGCATGTCTTTGGGAGAATAATGACAGACACAGTGACATCTTAACATCCACAGTGCACTCAGACTCAGGTACCACCAAGTGTGCCAGTTGTGCCCTTACCTGTTATATACATTATCACTGAAGGCATATTTCTCTAGACGAGCCAGTGGAGTTAAGTTATCCTGTCCAGGAATATCCAAGAATGCTGTTATCCTCATGCTACCACAGTCTTGTCCATAATCTTCAATGCCAACTTGAAAGATATGAAAAGTAACCAAGAAAAAAAAAAAAAATAAATCCAAGAGTCAGCAAGAGATGTTACAATGTAAAATACAAGAAAGCAGTAACTATTTCTTTAAAAGAAACGTAATTGCACTTCACTGAAAACAGCTTACAAAATCATCTTAAATTGTATCTAATGAAGTTCAGTACAACACTTCATACAGACTTGTAAATTCAAGCTTTAAAATTTAACTCAACTGTCAAAATCCTTGGCTTTAAACACACTTTACTTTGCCCTTTCAGTGGAGGATCCACATGCACTGAGTTAAGAGGGCTCAGCTGACACAACTCCACATCACAAACTGACCCACACATTTAAAAGGAAAGTAAGTCCCATTAGAAGAAACAGGAATTTTAAAAATCATAGCAAATTTCAAACTGTATTGCTTTACAACAGCAAATTCTTATGTCTGTTTCAAAGTTCCCAAGGTACATTTTTCTCACTGTAGTTACTGGGTCCCACATACTTAAACAGGTAACTTCGGGAAAAACTTCAACTTCACCGTACTTGTGAACATGCTGGGAGCTCCCCACTGCACACCTATCAACTCTGGACTTTTCTGTGTGAACCTACTCTTCTATGAATCTTTTTTGTATTTACAGCTCCAGATTTTTACCCAAATATTACCACACCAACTGTTACAATTTGCCTCACCAAGTCTAACAGTCACCATTACAGACCACAGGCAGGAGGTACGACTGTGAAAAGGAAAAGGAATGGGATCATTTTGTTGCCAGCTTATTTTAATCCTTTATTCTTACAACCAAGTGAAATAACGTGCCTGCAACACATAAATCTTTCACATAAACACTCTTATTTAAGCACTGAATATAGGAACTCCACAGAAGTAGTTGCACTGGAGTAGTTAATATTGCTGCTCTGGGTTTACAACTGTCCCAAGCACTCCTAGAGCCAGGCACACTTCTTTCACACAAAGAGCAACTGGGATCATACTCAAGTAAAGGCAAATTCTGCCAACACAGCTTCTCACATGCAAGATGTATCTCACAAACCAGCACATGCACTGACAGTGACAATCACTGAAGACAACAAGCCACTTCTTTGGCCTAAACTCCATTAATACCTGTTATAAATCACTTCATATGTTAAAAAAACCCTCTGTTACTGAGAGGTACCCAGCCCTAGGTTTTTCCCAACATTTTCTATGTAAAACTCTGCTTTCCAATTATTCAGCACAAGTCAAAACACTCTCAGAAATACAGCTCAGAAAAAGAAGAAATCATCTGAACATACGTGAAGAAAAATGCTATACCTGGGTCTTCAGGGGGAAAAAAAAAAAAAGCATATTGGTTTAAGGTCTCCAGGAGACCCAGGTGAGTTAAAATACTGCAGCAATTCCAAATTCTGCTGTTCTGGCAGACAACGTGCTCAACAAGCTCAATAGATTTCAAACAAAATAGAACTGTGGGATTAGATTAAATGTTGACATATCAAATGTACACAGATACTAAAAGTGAACTCACAGCTACACAATAGGAAACAGATGCTAATTATTCCTGGCTTTTTTGAATGATGACAAATTGCACTGACACCCTTATTTCCAGTCCACTGGTCATTATTATTTCTCATGGCTGCTCCTTACAGAAGGGTCTGTTGGGTTCGAAACATTTATCTGCACAAATGTAAACAATTTACAGTGCGCAGGTCTGTCTGGGATCGATCTGCTCCAGGACTTAGCCCCAGTCAAAGCATCTGAAGAGAAAACACCCAGATTTGCCGCTTCAGAAGAAACTTGCTGTATCCCTGATAGCTCAGGGGAAGTTACACAGTGTCCGTGGGATTGCAGATTTCCCTTCTGAGGCTGCAACAAACTCTCCATATCCAAACTCTGGCCATCCTTCTATCTATGCAATTATAGCATATATATTTGAAATTCCACACAGACCAGACACTCACTAGCTGATTTTTGAGGCTAGTCACCTGTTACACAAAGAAAGACTGATTAGAATCAATATACTTGTCATTAACTTTACCTAGTTCCCACCTGTCCCCAATTAGAAACATTCTAACCATTAAAGCTCTTAGTTAGCTTCAAATATTCCAGAATTGCTACCAATTCAAATGACAACAAAATAAATCCCAGTTCTAACTTTGACTACAATACCACACCTGGGACTAATTTTGTAAACATGATGTACATGTTTAATTTTACAACATGGAGTAGCTCTATTATTCATTTAAAGTACTTAAGCACACACCAGTGCTTCCAACAGCAGAGAGAAAACAGAGCACTACTACTTATGCTCAGGATTGAGAGTTAAATACCTGAAATTTTTTCCACACACTCTCACTACACATAAGTAAGGAATAATCATGGCAGAATCCATTTTGTCTTCTCTCAAAAATTTTAGTTTTCTTTTTTCATAAAATAAGACACAGTTGGTACTCACAAGTTTCAGAATACACCAAGTACTATGAAGTAAATCCCAAATATTGAACTAGTATTTCTTATTTAATGTTCTTTCACAGGTACATCTAATATTCAGTATTTTACCCTCTAACTAGATCAAACTAGTAAGCTTGGAAATCTGTTCACCTACAATCAGAAATAAATGTGACAGTATTCACAGCTGAACTCGAGTTCACTGCACTCAAAAGCTGCTCAGAGGTGTAAAAAACTCAGGGTCACAGGACCTGGCAGAGCAATTCAATGTCATCACCCAGTGTCACCATCCACATTTCACAGCACAGACCAGTAAATACCAGCACCAAGCACAACGATTTAATGAGCTCAAGGAGGTCATTTTTCCTCCTGGTGTTTGACAATGAAAAACAAATTCTTTAGATACTTTCTTATTAATTACACAAAGGGCATAAATAAGCTAATTATTTCTTCCAGATGGCCCATTTTCTCATCTTATGAAAAACAAGTTTTAAGCTTCACTTGAATTTAGATAGACTTTACGACAGCTTTTTTCCCACATTCAGAATACGCCCCTAAACTCCCTGTTTCAACACAATTGATCTTCAGTGCATGACACTATTTCACCAATTTAATTCACCAAGAAAGAATCCAGTCCCAGTGATTTATTTCACTGAGGCTTTCCTAAAATACATCCTGAACTCCTTGCTAGCCTAGTAACTGGATTAGCACAACAGTATCTCAGTCACAGGACACCTGAACTCTGCTACAACAGAGAGCTTTTGATATCATAATTCTAAAGGTATAGTCAAATTAATGACCATAATCAATATTTTTAAATCACAGAATTAGATTTTAATAAAGCTCTAAAAGGTACATTTATTAACATGCTCATCCTGAAACTGATAATTTCTTTTATGAACTACCACTTATGGCAAAACTGTCTTTATCTGGACATTTTTACTTACTAGAGTTTTGTCTTACAAGCATCAAACTTCTTAATCAACTTAGCAACAATCTGTTACAGTCTAAATAGAACAGCCAAGGCGTGAACACTAATGGAAAACAAACACTTCCAGGGATGGTCAATCCCTGGTCAAGGCCAAAACCCGTAAGAAAACTACTACAAAATTTGCATTTATTTCTGCTTCTCACACTTTACATGCTGCTACCTACTAGGGAAAAGCAGAAACCTCAAAGTCTGAGAGCAACAACTAATAGAATTCCACAGAACCAGCTCCTCCCACAGAGGCAATGTCCCCGCACATCTTCCCAACTTTAGATCCCACTTGTATTCCAACATTTCCTCTGGTTTTCCTGGAGGCCACCTTTCTCCTAAATCAGCTTTCTCATGCTCAGCTGGGAAGGTGAGTGGGATGGGTCCACCTGTTTCACATTTCCCAGCGGTATTAAATAATAAAGGTCTTGCGAGAAACTTTATTTTTTTTCTCACAAGAAACGAATGAAAGTATCAGTTTTCTTTTTTAATAGAAAGGTCAAGCCAGCATCCAACGTGCTAATGAAACCACCCCACAGAGAGAGAGCTGCTTTCTAAGACCATAAGAAGTTTGTATCGCTGTCACTCAAAGCTTTATCTCCTGAAGTCAGAGAGCTTACCAGGCTGGTTCAGGTCTGACAGGTGTCCAGATCTTCCAGAACACAGCCCTGGACTACAGCGGCATGTGATGGAACTCTGTCCCTGCTCTGGGACCCAGGGCAAGGTACTCAACCCAAACCCACCAGTTTGTGCAATCCAACCGGAGCACACACGGCGAATTTCCCTTTATCCCGAAGCGCACTCGCAGCATATCCCCAGGATACAGGAGCAGCGGAACACGCCCTCACATCCTCTAGAGCTTTGGAAAGTCTCACCGCGACTGAGCAATCCCTGGGCTAATTATCCTAATTCCCACCGACAAGGGAAGAGGAGCGGGGCTGATCCCCTTGTCCCCCCGTGCACCTTTCCTAGGCAGGGGCGCTGCTGGAGCTGCTATTTACACCGAGCCCAGTGGCCACTAGAACCAGCGGGGATGGTCCCTACACACTGGGAACCTTCACCTTCCAGAACTGCCTCAAAATCCTCCCCTCGCTCTCACCGGGGTGAAAATGCGGAGAGGGAAAGAGGGCAACAGGACGACCCCGGAGTAAGAGCGAGGGCCTGAACAGGGAGCGGAAAAATAAAAAACAGTTACTCACAATCATCTAAGTCATCCTGCAAATCCACAAAATACAATGGGATCCCTACAAACAAAAAACAGAAGAAAGACACCAGGGGGTTGGTTTCAGAGGGACGGCGGCAGCCCCAGCTGAGCCGCCCGCCCGCCGGCCCCACTTACCGGCCATCTTGGAATGGACATGGGCGAGGAGGAGGAGCGGGAGGGCACAGGGAGGAGCCGCGGGTGCTTCCTGCCGCCGGGTCAGCCCCGAAACGCCACCGGGTGAAGGAGCAGTGGCTGCCGGGGTCGAGCGGTCCCTCAGCACCCGAGGGGGACAACAGCGAGCGGGGGGCGCGGGCGGGGATTCCGGCGGCCGCCCAAGATGGCGGCGCGTCCGCGCAGCCTGAGGAGGAGCGCGGTGTGCGGGTAACCGGGGCGGGCGGGGGGCGGCTGCCGCGGGGACGGCGATGATCGTGCTGGGCCGCGTCTCAGGCACTCGCTGAAGGCGCTGCTCGCCCGGCCATGGCTCTGAGGGAACTGAAAGTTTGCCTTCTGGGGGTAAGTAGTGGGCAACGGGAGGGAGAGTGGGAGAGGAATGAGGGGCCGGCTGGACAGGCTCTGTGGTGGCGGGGAGCTTCTTGTCAGAGCTCCGGGAAGCCTCTGTGGTGATGGCGGAGAGCCTCTGTCAGAGCTGTGGTGATGGCGTAAAGCTTCTAGCAGAGCCTGGAGAGCCTCTGTCGGAGCCCGGAGAGGCGCCGAGCGTGGCGAGCTCTCCCCGAGCGCGGGGTGGCCCTCGCCCCGTCCCTCTTGGGGACCGGTCGGACGCGCCTTCCCCTCCGCGGGGGAGGCGTCTGCCAGGGGTCAATATCGCTCCTTTTTTGCCCTGTTCTCCTTTTAAAAAAGAATAAGAGAGGAAGCAGGAATGCCAAATGTGTACTCCCTCTTCCTCCTAGGCTGTTTCGGGCTTGGAGTTCACAAAATAAATAGAAGCACCTGAAATCAAACTGGTGGGAGAGAGGGAGGGGCCTGAACTTGTATTGTAAGAACATATGTAGGCTTGAAAGTCTTGCAGGCGGTGGAAGGAGGACACATGGAGCAAAGTGAAGCAGAAGTTTAAAAATTGAAGGGTATGAAGCTGCGTGTTGGCTTGGTTTGATCTGAGAGCCCCGCATTGAACAGGTCAAGGTGTCACCACCTTCATCGAAACCCTCTGTTGTTCAGAGTTGTTTTCTGCTTCTAAATGGCCACATTGCCCTTCAGAGGGGAAGATTATCTGCTTGTGTGCCCTTCGTGTTATAAAGGTATTTGGGGTAACTACTGTTTGTGTTCACCTGGCCTGAGAAACCTTTTGTTGTGGAAGAAAAGGAGAATAAGCACCCAGGAAAACTTGTCCTCGAACTCTTTGAGCCAGGAACCACATCTGTGTTTCTCTTTTTGAGATTTCCTCTGATTAATGAGACTGCAAACAGTATAAAATACAGAGCTATGATAATGTGCTTTTCCTCGAGAGGAAAGCAGCTTGGCAGGACAAACAGTCATATATGTACCCAAATTACTGCCCTATTCAGGAGATTTAAAAAAAAAAAAAAAGCATGTATGATGTAAAACTTCATTTTCAGTGAAGCAATTCCTCAGGGGTTTATTCCTTAAAGTTTTAATGACTCAGGAAATGTAAAGCAAAAAGTTTGTCTTTGCACGTCTTAAATACCATTTCAAATGTCCAGCTTCTACTGAGAAGTGTTTTACTGCTAAGAGTTTGTTTCACTTCTAAATGTGACTTCTATATATCTTTTTCGTCTTAACCATGGAGTCGGTGGTGCAAAAATATACACAATCCAGTATTTTCATGTTCTGTTTCCTCTTTCACAATTTTTAGTACTATAGAGTTGCATTAGTAACACGTTTCAGGTGCGTCACAGAAGAAATTTCAAGTCTTTCATTAAGCAGGGTGGGACAGCATTAGTCAGAGGTTGAATGTGTGTGTCACACTTGTATAATTTCATGTGCTGCTCTGGTCCTCCATCCTGGCAAGCCATACTCCATTGTTGTATATTTTACCAAAAGTGGTCTTTTCCCATTGCTGTTCCAGAGCAAGGTATGCATAGCTTTGTAAAAAACCCCAAAGTTTGAGCTATAGTAAGTGTGAATGCAGATTTTTGTGGTGCTTCAAAAAAAAACTTAACAATTTTGTTTAGAAAACTGTAACTTGTCACAGACCTTTCATTTTTCTGCTAAATTAGTACAGTACCTGAAGTATTTCACAACTTCTCTGAGATTCTCTGCAGGAATGTGTTATTCACTACAGTGTACTGCAGGGTTTGGAGACAAAAAGAATCATCTATTTATAGGTACTAATACCACTTTCAACTGCTTCTGGTCTTTTTTAGGACACTGGTGTGGGCAAATCAAGTATCGTATGGAGATTTGTTGAAGATAGCTTTGATCCCAACATCAACCCAACAATAGGGTAAGAAAATAAATGAAGTAAATGTGATTTATGCAAGAATAAAATGAAATTACCTGAATAGATCACTTGAGAATTCTTCGTGTGTGGCAGCTAAGTGTGGTAATAAACATGACTGCTGCCTTAATTAAGCTCATGAGCTACCTCAGGACACGTAGGAGTGTTCCTGGCACTCCTGTAGCTTCCATTTTCATTTGTAAGGTCTGGACCCATTTTGTATTGTTAAGCTAAGCTAACAGTGAATACTATGGATGCATCTGCTAAAGAGACAGCATGCTTTTCTCAAGCACAACCCTTAAATTTCAACATCTAGCTATTATGCAACTCCACGGTTTCTAATTTTATTTTTTTAAGGCTCAAGTACAATAAGTCTCCTAGGTTCTTGAGGGTGGTTAACATACTAATTCAGGTAGGTCTCGCTATTAGTTAGTTAAAGTGTTACACATCTGTATGCAATGCACACAAATCTAACTGATGAAACTGTTTTTGCAGTTGGTCTCATAGGTAAGGGGAATATTTGAAAGTTGAGCCTCAGAGCAGCAACATTATTGATCTCAAATCTTTGAATGGATAGAGGGAAAGGCAAGCATCAGGAATTAGAGTGGTTGGATCTTTTTATTTCTTTTTCTGTCTTTTTTTTTTTTTTGCTTAGCAAGTGTCTTTTGGGCTGGTTTGATCAGAAGCAATTTTAGGCTTATGGGAGGACAGACTTGGCTTGATGCCAAGAGGTGTGTGGGGGTGTCAGTACAATTTCCTGTCTCAGGTGTCACACGGGCTCTGCTACAGCTTTAGCCAAAAAAAGGTCCTCCTGATAAAGATCAGCTGTGTCTCATCCTGTCCTTCTGAAAAATTGGGGTCCCCATGATCTCTCTCTTTTCCCTTACACCCCCCTCTTTTTTTGGGTATAAATACTGACATTGAACTGCAAGACATTCTGTAAGAAGTGTGTTTTTGTTTAGATTTCCCTGGTAACAGAGGTTTATTGACAGTACTGAGATCATTATAGTTGCTTGAAGTGACAGACTAAAAATCTATCTCTTAACAGTCTTAACAAAATCATTCACTGGTCTGGGGACTTGGTATTTTGGTAGTTTGCTGTAGTGGTATAAATGAATCAAGACTTGCCCAAATGCAGGGGTTGTGTGAAGGGCCAATAAGATACGCAGTCCCAAAATTTTAAGCAAATTAATTTTGACTTTTTTTTATACCTTGCATTTATTTCCTCATTTAGACTAGTAGGTGGAAAGAACAAAGTAAAAATTAGAAGAGCTTTGAGCATCTTGCTCAACTAAAGCTGAGAATGTTTAAACTTTATTCCTGGGTCTTTGAGTTCATGAGATATGATCTTGCTTCCTGTCCTGTTTTCATTCCTCTTAGAATTAGCTGAGCAATCACACTTTGTTGTTCTCAGTGTTCATTGCTCAGGTTCTGATATGGGCAGCTGCAGAAGTCCTGTCAGAATTGTGCAGTTTTTCTCCTCTCAGGATGGTGAGGGCACATTTAACCAGCATATACCTCTAGGTACTGCAGAATATCTAGTCTTTCCTTATAGCATCAAAAAGGAATATCAAACTGCTTTCAGGTGCATCTTGTTCATGTAGTTATAGTGCCTACTTGGCTGGGAGAAGCAGCTGGGAAATTTAGTAACAAAACATTACTCCTAGTAATAAAGACATTATTCCTACTAAAAGTCATCAAGGATAACTCCAGTTTGAAAGGTTTTGTTGACTCAATTGTCAAAGAATTTCGAGAAACATTTAAGCTCTTGCTAGGTACTACTTGGGGTGGTTTAGTTGTGATGTGAATTATAGAAACGCAACTGTTCCGTTCAAATTGACTGTGTAGGGATGTTTTGGTTTATAGAACCACGTAAGATAAATTCAGTGAGAATCTATGATTTAGGAAACAGTTTCCATACTGGCAAGAGAATTCAGATTTGATGCAGCAGTCTTAAGGAAGTGAAAGTCTCTGCTGTGCTTTACAAGAGATACTCCTATCACTTTGTTTTTCCTTACTTGTTGCAGAAGTACATCAGCTAGTAAATGATGTTGAAATGCATTGCATCTAGGCTCTTCCTTTTTAGGGGTGTTGCAACTTTATATCTGGCTTCTTAAAACACTAATTAACTTTGGAGTTTGGCACACTATCTGGCAAATGCTCTGGGCTTAAGGAATGGCGAGAAGGTTACTTCTTAACAGTTGAAACATTGTGTAGCCTCTCCCTTTCCCTTTCTTTAATGTAGCTAGCTAATTGTCCTCTTATAGCATTGAAACATGTCCGAAGACTGCAGTTACGTTCGCTACAAAAGTGTCAGGGACATCATTAAGTGGTTCTTAAGCCCCAAGATAAACTGAAGTTCAGCGTCCTGGGCTCAGGTATTTAATGCTGTTGATCATGCTGAAAGACTCTTGCTGTCTGAGTCTGACTGTACAGCAAGTTTGGGGTACTATAAGAAGATCCGGTGCCTTCAGAATCCTGTCAAAACTGACAGAAGAACAAACTTGAAGCTCTGCAATATTTTCAAGTGACAGGACTTAATCACACAAAAGGTATTCAAGTTCACAGTGTAGGATCTCATGTGCTTAAAACAATTATGTCACCTATAGTTCCAGCTGTACAAGGATTTGAATTCAGTGTGTGGTTTTTCTAGTGAAAAATATTCCTGCAGGTAAGAGATACAGCAAAGAACTCCCTCTTGTAGAAGAGTAGGTCACTGAATTCATGTTCTTGTGGGAAATACATTCATTCAGCTAAAGCACATCAAATAAACCACAAAAGTACTTTGCAATATTTAACTATAAAACATCTAGAATTTGGGCAATGGGAGAAGCATAGGAGAGATTTTTTTTCTTTCTTTCTTTTTTTTTTTTTCTGTCCTCTGGAAGTCCAAGAGCCTCTGCAAACTAAAATATGTAATGCCAGACAGGATCTGGAAGCTGTACAGAGTGCAGACAACAAGCAAGTTACTCTATTGATTTCTTTGTCCTGTTAACACCTACCAATAGTGATATCCATCTCCTGTTTTATTCCCAAGTATGGATTTACCAGCACTTACCTGAATGTTAATACAGAGATAGAAAAAGCTGGTACAAAGGGAAGGATTTGACCTCTTTCCCCCCAGAAGTTTCCAGTGTGCATTGAAGTGATTGTTGTGAGGAAGGATGTTGCTAAAAGGCTGACCTTTCTGGGTTTTTTGGTCATACATCCTATATTTTTTATCTAAAGCTTATAAACAATTAAAACTTATCATTTATGATGTGTTTTGTTAGTTGAATTTCAGTGTCTGAAAGGAAATGTCATCCTCTCCATTTCAGCCTTTATATCTGAAACTCTTCATCAGTTCATGGGTTTATGTGTGGGGAAAGCACTTTTATTGGAATGTGAACCTTTTTACAAGGTGGTAATGAATGTTCTAAGCAGGTATTTATATTCTCAAAAAGCATGAACTGTGCATTTTTTTTCAGAGCCTCCTTTATGACCAAGACTGTACAGTATCAAAATGAGCTGCATAAATTCCTGATTTGGGATACAGCTGGACAGGAGCGGGTAAGTAAAGTCATTATCTGTGGGGAAAGTTTGGGCCAGAGCTTGGGTTGCTTTTTAACTCTGCCCCTGAAAGTCACAAAGTGATCTGGTTTTACAAACGTGTTAGAACACTTGTTTCTATGCAGGTTCCTTTTGGATGTGGGTGCTGTAGATATGTTTTTATTTTTCATTGTTGTCATGGTTGAAGTAGAAAGGTAAGGAAGATTACCTTATCTGTAAGATTGCCTTATCTATTGTTTCATCAACTCCTATACTTAGGAGTTGATGGAACAATAGACTGGGTTTAGATTCGCTGAAAGGGAGTGGTCTTTCCGAAGAAAACAAGGCTGGTGTGGGGGGAAGCCAGCAGCTCTCTCTAGTACCATTTCTAGTTGAGTTTTAAACGTTCAATTGCAATATTTGCAGCCAGTGCAGCACCACAAGAATCAAAGTGAAATGAATTACCATGTTTCATAGTACAAGTAAGGCGTTGATTCTGGAAAAATATACAACTGCTAACACATTCTGTTAGCTTTACTGTTAGGGTTATAAATGTGAGTAGGATGTAGATTTAAGCTTTCCAAAGCAGAGTTTCAAGCAGTGTTACAGGTGATAGCTGCTTTTGTATTCTTTTGTAAAGTTTTACTAATCAAATCTGATGGTGTTAGAAGCTATGTCAAGGAATCTACTTTGAAATTTAAATTTTAATTTGGTTAGTTTGTGGTTTTGATCTCTGCAGCATGCATCGTTCTGAGGGGAGGCAACAAAAGCTTTGAAGAAAATGACTAGTCAGATGAGATCTCAGCTAATTAATTTGCATGATTTTTACTTGGAATTTAAAAGGAAGACTTTGCTAGAGAATTTGTTTGCTTATATATTACTACTAACAGTGGTAGAAATTACAGTAGCCGTATTAACAGTGCTTACTCTTGCTGTTTCTTGACTGCAAGTGAACTACTGGCAACTGCCAGTTACTCATGATGAGTTTATTTAGGATGTGAGGTAACCGTGACAAAGGTTGGATTATTACTTTAGGATAACAACTGGCAAATACAGCTGTACTACTTTTCAGGATTGGCTTGAGAAACAGCCCAAATAAAAAAACAAACCAACAAAACAAACACCTTGTAAAACCTCAGTCCTCCCTATCCACAGGCACTTGACCTTTAGGATTCCTGGTGGAACTGAGTTGCCAGATTTTTGGCTTGGTAATAGCTTTGATGTCTAGAAGTAACTCAAGTATATTTGTATTTTGATTTAGTGCTGTAGATTTTGAATGACAATTTATTTCCTTCCAACAGCACTATGTAAAGCAAACAGAAATTGTCAGGGATGTTTCCCCAGGAATATGTCCAATAGTATCTGTGTTATCAAAAATATCCTGAGCCCTTCCATTCCTAGCAGCCAGTCAGCATTTGCTGTAAATAGTTTGTCTTAAGTGAACATCATAGCCCATTCTGGAATGTTAATGCTGCAAAGTGATATTCTGAGAGGTAGAGTATGAATTTTTAGAGGTTGGTACTCTTAAATGGAAAGCTTTATAAACATGCCTGCCACTATCTGGCGGGAAACATCCATTACATTTTAGCATTCCATCCCGTTCACTTTAACTGTGTAAGCAATGGGAGGACCCTGTAATTTGGATTCAGCACATCTAATCTGAGGAAGCATCTCTGTACATGACCAGCATGTTCCTGGTCTATTTTTAGACTCTCAGTGATACCTCTTTAATTTTCTTCCATATAAGTTGCATGATACCTTTCCTTTTTTGATTTCAATAAAGATGTCTTTCCAGGACTCTGACCCAGGAGCTGTGATACCTGCGAAATTTATATTCCATGTCTGAGAGAAGTCACTGAGAGACCCCAGTATAACCGAGGAAATCAGTGAAGTGTGAGCAAGGATTTTTTTTTTCCAGAGCAGGACAGCACTATCACTGCTGTCACTAATGGGTTGTATACCTGCCTGGCCCTGAAATCTGTAGCACAGTTTTCTGGTCATGCAACGTATCTGACAATGAATTATGGAAGGAATTCCCTCCATGGAATACATCTGGAACACCAAAAATGTCCACACCATTCTTGGAACTGAAATGTCTCTGCTGAGTTATGATGTGGAATGCACGGAATTCATAGTCTTGGCTTCTTGAGGAGAGTTTGCTGATTCCCATTTCAAAAGCCCAGCTGCAAATAGTGCTGCACTGCTCTGGGTACCCCCTTGCTCTCCATGGCTTCAGGGTGGCTGGATAGCCTTGTTCCAGAGGTGGAAATGTGCACCAAGTCGCTTCACACACCTCGTTTACACGCACACACCTTATTTCTTCTCTCATTTCTTCTCCACCGAGTTAAATTCATAGGAGGTCACTTACAGTAATGAGGATTTTTGCCTTCTTACCTAACAGTTTTGAGTTTCCTTGCATAATTACAATATGTTGTCTTAATAATTCTGTCAAAACACAAATTGGAGGCTGGGGGACAAGCTGAAGTCTTTGGAAAAATTGGAAAAGGAAAATCCAGTGTTTCTGGTAACATCTGTTTCATTAATATATTTTATCTGCCGACTGCTCTTAGGTGGAAAAAAGTATCTAAGTGTTAGTAGACAGGAAATGAGAGTAATACAAAATCAGCAAGTGAAAGTTGGTTTATTCCCAATGTAAATAGTGAAATAATCAAAAGGCCAGGTTGCAACCAGTCCAAGTGGTGGTTTACCAAATATATTTCCCTTTATATTAGTACTTAGAAGGAAGAGAGGGTTTATATCCCAATGTGAACTGAGTGCCTGCCCATGTTTCCCTTTCCCACTATTAAATATTTTTATATTCTGAACTTTGTGTTCAAAATCCTATTTTCAAAATAGAATTTGAGAGCCAAATGTAAATGGTCTGGAATTCTGCTTTATAGCAAGATTTTTATGATTTATTATATTGCTCTCAGTTGAACAGTACTAAGCAAAAGGAAATTGGTATTTTATTAGAAATGAATAAGCCTTTATGAAAAACTGTATCCAATTCATTATTTTTACCCTGAGTAATAAGATGCACAAAAGCTCTAAATCATATATGCTTACATGGAACCAATACATGCAGTTCACTCTGCACTTTGATGGAGAATTCTGGTTGCAAGATTAGTTGTCTTGGCTTTTTTTAAATTGGCAGAATATCCCACTGTTCTTAAGAATGCTACATTGATATTTTTGATGCAACTTGATCATGGACTTTATCACTTTTTTTTAGACCTGGATTCATAAGGCTCTGTCCACACAAAGGTACAGGCCCTACCAAGCAAACAGACCTGCAGTAGATTTAATTCTGAAAATCACAAGAAAATTACTGCAGCCTTTTATCTAGTATATTCCTTAAAGCTCTGCTTGCAACAGGGCACATAGTTATGGGCTTTTGCTTTTTTTAATTTTAAACATGCTTCTAAATTTGAGGGGAAAATTGAAGCAAAATCCTTAAAGCCATAAGTTAAATCATGAAGAAATCAGCATTTCTAGCATTTAAGACTGATGACTGATCCATGGGGCTAGAGGTTGACAGCAGCTTCTGAACATTTCAGATCAACATTAATATATGGTAGTTTTCTTGACATTTTTGTCTTGGTCAAAGTTGACCTTGCTTCTTCCTGCATTTTTGCCCTTGTTTGGTGTTTAAAGTTGAGCACATGCATGTTTGTGTAGACAGTCTGTTAAGTGAGAGGTTCTAATCTAGGCAAAATAAGATCAGGCTTGCCTTTGTGCTGTTTGCAGTAGGTGAGCTGCTGAGCCCCGCACGATTTACTGCCCGGCCTTTGGAGAACAATGCCTTCCTGGGAGATTGTGTGCTCTACTGCACAGACCAGTTGTGACTGTAAAGGAAAGTTTTCCACTGCTGTGATCTTGGTTTTCACTTTTTTCAATAGTAACAGTAATGACAGTGAGATTCTGGAGTTTGGTGGAAGATCAGGTTTATGTTGTCTGGTGTCTTTCTTCCAGTTTCGTGCTTTAGCCCCGATGTATTACCGAGGGTCAGCAGCAGCCATTATAGTGTATGACATCACAAAAGAGGTAAGAAACTTGATCTTGGCCCAGCATTACGATTTCTGGGGTTTTCTGTTTGTGTCATGGGCCAGTTCTGACTCTTAATTCCTTCCGTCTTCTTTCTTTTTTTTTTTTTTCCATATTAGGAAACTTTCTCAACATTAAAGAACTGGGTTAAAGAGCTTCGCCAGCATGGACCTCCCAACATTGTTGTAGCTATTGCAGGAAATAAGTGTGATCTTAATGATGTCAGGTAAATAACTCTTGTCAGTTTTGAGGGTTTTCCTGAAGCCCTAGTGTTAAATATTTCAAGATTTTAGAGCAGCTGAAAGGTATAGAACAATCTAAGCTGTTCTGCTCTAGTGTTGTAGTTTCATAAGGGGTTTGGGCTGTCAGAGGACATGGGGTTTGTGCTGTTTCTGCTGTTCAAAGATGTGGTTAGTCTGCCCTTGGATGGTCTCATCCACTTCCTCCCCTGTGCTGATGTGAGTATACGTGTGATTGGGCAGTAAACTGCGCTGTAAAATGGATCCAAATTAAAACTAACCCTTTAAAAAAAATAGAAAACAACTGATCCAAGTATACTTATCTTTCTCACACCATGAACACTTGCTGGCATAACGGTGTGGGGATAGCAGGGTTAGGAATGAGCAGTTTACAGGGAGACAGGATTACCTTTTCTGGTGGCAGTGCCAAGTTACACAAACCTAAACTGCCTGTGAAACTATAGTGTAATAGAAGCTGTTTACCTCACTTTACAAGAAGTGCCCCTGTCAGTCTGTAGCACCTCATTTTGCTAGGAAAAACACCAAGCCTGTTGGAAAGCATTGTGTAGGTTTTTCTGACTTGCTTGTTCAGGTGCCTTCCTTCCCTGCTTAAATATTGGGGTGGAATTGGCTGTGGCCAAAATAGTTGCAGGGAGCGGGAAAAGCTCTTGAGAAACTTTATGAGCAGCCAAACTTTCAGGAAGGCATGTACTAAAAACAAAAGAAGTCCTTTTTTATTGATGCTCTGGTTAAATAAGCCAAAATTCAGAAAGAAGGTGTGTGTAAACTTCTTGGGTTTAGGTTTCACTGCAAAAGGCACCACAGCTGGTGCCTCAAAGGAGGCAGCTGGTTACATGTTTAAAGAACCACGGCAAAGGTGGTTCTGAGTATGGTTTTACAAATTGTTAATACCTAGAAGTTATCTAGTGAGGTCTAATAACTTTTGTTAGAAGTAGCATGTCTTTTGAAGGAAATACAGTGTAAAATTACTTAGACCAGAATTCAGTCTCACGTGCTCAGCTGGCATCATAAGTGTAAACATTTCTATTCAAGCTAATGAGGAAGATTCCTTGTACTTTAGTCAGAGGCAATATTTGAGTCGCTGATCAAAGTCCATGCTCTTGATATTCTAAAGTCCCTCATTACTGAAAGTAGCCTGTGTATTGTAGAAATTGTATGTAAAGTGATACAACATAAAGTCCAGATCTCCCTACAGCTGCTAGGGTTTGTATTTTTCATTTTTTTTAAGGAAAGATACAAAATCATCAACTTGCCTTCTTTGGGGTGCAGAATAACTTTTACACTTCTGTATGCTCAGTATAAAATTATTCCTCTTTTATAGCTACGTCTTCACACAAAGTAAATGCTGTGCTGATGATTTGTGCAGTGTTGGAAGATGCTTTGGTTTTGTTAACAGTCATAAGAAATGCACAGGATCATTGGAAATAATGCTTTAGGATCTTCTCAGGACATCTAAAGCGGGGGGGGTGAATAACACACCTCAGAAGGACTGGTTGTAGAACTAAACTTAGAGCACTCAAGACAAAACCACTGTAATGTTGTCAGATGGATTAAGGCCTTGGGTAGTTCATGACTATGCTCGAACCTCAAGGCAGGGAGACAGCACAGAGTAAAGAATGAGCAGCAGCTTCAGCATGAGGGAGCGCTGTGATGCCAAACAGGTAAAATAGTCATTATAGGAGACACTTAAAAACTTAATCTGTCCCTTAAGGTTTTGAGTAATGGGATTCTTCTGCATTCATGAATTTTTCTTTGCTTTTTTTTTCCAGAGAAGTCATGGAAAAAGATGCTAAAGACTATGCAGATTCCATTCATGCAATATTTGTTGAGACAAGTGCGAAAAATGCAATAAACATTAATGAACTCTTTATAGAAATTAGTAAGTATTTAAACAGTTAATGTACTTTCTTCTGCAAGAAGTTCAAGTAGAAATTTGATTTCTGTGTTACCTTTTGTGCTATTTGGGTGAGAATATACTGACTTAAATTTGTTAATCTGACATGACTACAAACTGCAAAATGAGCTGAATGATTTTCTGGTCATCTAATGACCTCTAAATATTCCTTCTAGAGATTCTCAGCCTACTGTGATGCTGCTGGGTAAATAGCAAATAGGGTACTCATGTCAGAAGTCAGTATCATCACACCATGTCTGTTATTGAATGTTTCAATTAGTACTTCCAAAGTTATGGAAGGGAAAGGAAATGGCATGAGGAAGACCCAGACTTTATACATCTGAGAAAAGAAGTTAAGTTCTCACTCTTAGTGCTTGTACTTAGGCTAAAAAAGTGTGTTTTTAAAAATACAAGAATTCATAAATGCCAGATTACTGCACGGGGAATAGCAACTACTGCATGTAGATTTTCCACAAGTATGTTTGTGGTACCTTGGGGTTTTTCATATTAAATTGCAAATCTTTTCTGTCCCATTTGTGGTGAGGACAACAATGATACTTTTTATGTGCGTTAATAAAAGCAGACAGTATTCCAAAGTGAATTCTATGCAATATTATTTGGTAGCAGCACCAATGTGCAGGTATGTCATCCTGTTCGTGAAAAGGGGTCTAACTACAGAAACATCAAGAAAAAAAATTGGGTCTTATAGAATCAGTTGAATGTATTGAAGCTGTTGTAAAAAATATGTGCTGTAGGTTAGCTTCCTTATTTACTGACTTAATAGTTGCTCTCTAAAATTGATCTTGAATAAACTATGGGGGAGGGGAGGAAATCATAAATCCTCCTCAGAAGAGAATGCTCAACCAGGAACAGTCCATTTTAAAGACTGATGAGATGACTAAAGCAGCTCTCTCTACAAGCACTCCTTTGCTAAGCCTGATGCAGGTGATCTGTGGAAATACAGGTCAAGATGGTTGTTCTCAAGCTATTCCAGATGGTATTGCATCCTGCAAAGTATTCTCCAAGTGCTTTTACAGCTCAGCTGTCCAGATCTAGATGAGCCTGAAGTGTAACTGTTGCTAAATTGACTTCAAACTGCCTCTGCTGTCTTTTTGTGCAGCCGTCCCTCTTACAGACATAACACAGACTGTTGCTGCCATCATGCTGGGCAGGAATGTCTTCCCTAGTGACCTACAGCTAATTGAAGACACATTTTTGTATACATACAAAAGAGCATACACCGGATGCTTAGAATTAGTTTCAAGTATAACATTTCCTATAAATTTCTTTTTCCTGCCTCCTTGTAGGTCGCAGAATTCCATCCACTGACACCAACCCCCCGTCCAGTGGGAAGGGCTTCAAACTTCGACGACAGCCATCGGTGACAAAGCGCAGCTGCTGTTGACTGACCCCTTAGAAAATCAAACTTGTTTATACAGTAGGTGGTCTTGGAAGTTAATAGTTCATGTTGGGTTTATATTATCAGTCTTAGATCTTTATCTGCTGGTGTTCATACACCCAAGGTCCCCAAAAAAGGGACTGGCTCATCTGACACCCGTACGCGTGCAGAAAAGACTGCAGTCATCAGGGCAGCCTGCTGGCTTCCACAGCGTGCAGTGTCTCTTGCATTCAAAGGGAATCCATCATCACTTTTTTTGGCCTTGCTTGATTGGAAAGTGACTACATGGATGGTAGAACTGAAATGTTTTTGTAGTTTTGTAATCAAGGTTTTGGGAGGTTTTTTTGGTAAAAAGGGAAATGAGCACTTTTGTGGGAGATTGTGTTAGGAGAAGTCTGGAAGTTAGATGTCATTTCTTCCTTTTCTTCAGTGAGCCTTATTTTAAATTTTGGTGTAGCTAATCCAAAGTATGACAGGACAGTTGATGTGAGATGGCTACAGAATAAGCAACTGAAGACAAACAGTAGGCAAATCAGTCCATCCAGTCCCCAAATCCCATTTGCACTTTTTATTTAAAGATGATCTGCACTGGGGGTGGGGACACAAGCAACAGATCTTAAACCACAGACAATCTTCTTTTTCATGCTGACTGTAATCACTTTAAGGCAAACTGATATGCTTATAGGCATCTTTTTGTTGTTACAAGTTTTTTTAATATTAAGATGTTGTTTGAAGAAAATTACTTGTAGATCTGACTAAATTAAGTGGTTACTAAAAAGAGATGCTGTAAACAGATGCTGCCAGTGGTTCTGAGAAGACCTACAAGTTTTTGGGGAAAGCTTTTAATTGCTTGGCATGTGTAAAGTGTTCATATTATATTTATGAGACCGGTGTTTAAAGTGTTATAAATTATGTAAAAACAGTAAAAAAAACTACAATCTTCTACACTCCTTCCATTCCACACCTAGGGATAAACTCTTAGGGAATCTCCATCAGGGCTTTTTTCCTGCATTTTAGGTATTGTCACTGTGAGTTCATCCAGAGGCAGATGAAATTCTTTCTCTTTCAATGACATTTGAAAGGGCCAATAGAGAATCCTGTTGGGGCAGCATGAGGCCTGTCTGTTGAACAAGCTTTCATCTGGGGTGCACCCAGTCCTTCCTATTTTGGGCACAAAAATACACATAGGAAGTAACCTTAAGACATGTGGTAATGTAGATCGTTACCTCTTGGTTCCTGGGGTTTTTCATCTGTGAGGGTTTTTAGCAAATCAGTGTTTAGCTTATTCTGTATTGGGTTTAGTAGGCTTTCAATTAAACTATAGATTGACCATACCTGTTTGTGCTATTTTATTTATTTTTACTTTTTGTTTCTTACCAGCACTAGTGAGAAACTTCTATACTTTTTGAAGAAAAAGAGCTTAATAGACTTGAGTATATACTAAAATATGCTGTTTAGCTTTAGTATCAAACTGAGGTCATGATGATGCTTATTCTTTTTTTAATCTGGTTTTCTGTCATCTCAAGTATTTTTTCTGAAGAAAATGCATGAAAATTTGTAAGAAATGAAAAGGACTTTTCATTTGTGTTAGTGAAAATTCTTGGAGAGCTGGAGCAAAACAGGCAAACTGGTACAATGAGGTTTTTGGACAGGTCAGTGAGTTTAATGATATTTGGTGACTACATTTTTGTCATGCCTTTTCCTTACCCTGCCTGCATTGCCAATTCTGCCTTCTTTGCCACAGTCCTACAGGCTCCATGCTTCTAGAGAGCCCAAGAAATCCAACTCATGCAATCCTTCATGGGCATACATCCTACTCTTTCTGCAGTTCTGATCTTGAATTACTGCAGGTAATGAACACATGGAAACAACCAGTGTTTCAGATTGTCCAAACGACCAACCCTGGAGTGAGGCTGCTTTTTAATGCTTGCCTATTTAAAAAGTCAGACGGTTGATGTAAGTTCTCCTGAGTCAAGATAAGTGTTTATTGATCACTGGCCCTGCTGAAAGCTGGAATGCAATCCTCTCTGCATGAGATGCACATGCTCATTGTTTCATTTTTGGTGGAGAAAAATGGTTTCTTTTGTATTAATAATTTGGTAGGTCAGCTGCTTTCATCTTGCACTAGACTTGCTGGAATTGATTATATTTTGTCCTAACATAGCTTCTCTATTTGGAGATACATTGGTATTGGAGTGTTTGGAGTGCTGATTATCAACCATTCCAGCTAAATTTTTAATAACTTTTCCTGGTAAGAAGTTGTTAAAAAAGCTCAGGATTAAAGTTTTATTGCACCGTGTCTTTCTGTCTAATGAGTGGAGCTCATCAGAGAGACTAGACTTTCAGATACTGTCAAAGGGAATTACACAATCTCAGAATGGTTCAGGTTGGAAGGAACCACAGTGGGTCATCTGGTTCAACCTCCCTGCTCAAGCGGGGTCACCCCAGAGCACACTGCACAGATTAATTTCTGCAGAACAAGTTTGAAAGGGCAAAGTGTCATGTATGTAAAAATGTAACGAGGTGTGTGTTATATCATTGATCCAGAGCATTTTTTAGCTGAAAAAAATATGACTATTGCAACTTCTAAACACCGCCAGTTCTTTCTCATGAAAGTTATAGAATTGAACAAAAATATAATTTGATAAATATTTCATTCTTAAGCTTTGGAGCAACTTGAATGTGCTCTCCAGGTTTTGGAAGGTGTCTTCATCTGACCCTCTGTTGCAACAGTCACTTAGGTGACTTGCCAGGCTCCTAATCTGTGCTGTAGGTAGTTTTGTAGGATATTTTATGTACATGCAGAAAACTGGCATATTAAGTGCCCAAGTAGGTGAAATTTGGAAGCTTGCATTTAATAGCAGGAGCATCTAGTAATCGTACTACTGGAAATTGCTATAGGTGCTTTGAAAAGTTCTAAGACAATTCTGAAAACTTTTGCTGTTGCTGTGAAGGTAAAGACTTTGTTATTAGGTCCAGCAAATCACTGCACTTCAGATCCCTGCTGACATCAGAGACACCCTTCCTTTAAGTGCTGCAGGATCAGACAGTTAATGGTTTAGAGGGAGGCTTTATGCAGACTGGAGTCTTTGATGTGTTGCTTTACATTTAATGCTACCAGCCTGCTCAAGAAGGATTATTCACTTGCTTGGGAAGAGAGTTAAGAGGAGAGGAGACAGGACCTACTTATTGATTTGGAAGTCTAATCCTTTAACCTGGTTGAGGGAGAACTACATTCTTGGTTAAAGCTTCATTTTAATTATCAAAAAGTAATTCATGGTGAAAATCTTGACTGGTTTAAAAGTTAGCCTCAGCAAGATTTTGTTACACAGTTAAGCTGAAATTCTTCCTTAACATTAGTGTTAAATTCCAGTATAATGCATTATTAGTTGGAAAAGGAAGCTTTAGCAGTGATGTTTGAATGACTTGCTTGTGAAACAGTCTTTAGTGTGTGTTAAGGATGATGTAGACTATTTGTGGTATGCTGTGTCAGCAATCTGCAAAGACTATCTTGGGAATAGATGATTTACAGGACAGAAGCTGTCAGAAGAGTGGAGCTGCTCACCCTGGAGTGAATCTCACTCAGCAGCAATAGCTACAGACAAGCAGGGTAAAATCATCTCCAACATGAGGAGAACCTGCATAATTCACTGGCTTCAACTTCTACGCTGCCTGCTCATTTTGTAAAAAGGCTTCACGTATCTCTCCTGAGTACTTGCAGCCTCTAAAAAAGGCTGTTTGGCTCATAGTTGAGAGAGAAGGAGAAACTTTCTTAACTTTTCCGTCAGGAAGTCATTTTACAGCCACCTGAGATGGTTTGTACATCACAAGTCAGTTATTCAAAGCAGGAGACTTGTGTACTTGGAATTAAGCCTCTAAAAATCTGCAAAAAATTCCCTAAAGAAAACTGTTGATGTTTTATGTTCAGATCCCATCTCTAATAGTAGATCACAGCCTAGTGATGGTAGGTGACAGAAGATTTACAGAAATGTGATGATTGTGTAAATTAATAATGTGAGATGGAAATATAGGTTCTAGTATTAAAAAAAAAAGTTAGTTTTCCTTTGAGTCATATGGCTCCAGCTTGTCAAAAGGAATATGCTTGAAAATACATATTTGTATATCATGCAAGCATTCAAGTGCCAAAACATCATTCCCTAAAATTATTTAGGCCTTCTTATACCAATGTTTCTGAAAAATCCCTTCTGATATTCTGGAGGTCTCAAAAGTCTGAATGCAAACCACTTCTTGCTCAGCTACAGTCAAAAATGCATGACTTGGAAAAAATCAAACAATCATTACCAGATATTATCCCTAAAGTGTCACAGATAACAAATCTTTCAAGGGATATAAGACTATCCTGAAATCCAAGAATATGATGAGCTTAGCCTCTGACATGTCAAAATGTTCCTAGGGTCAGCTTTTTCCTCCTTCCCCCCCTCCATTTCCTTCCACCCCACCCAACCCTGAATTTTTAACATAGTGTTGTCAGAGTGTACATGCTACAAAGAGCAATTCAGAAATACTTAGAAAAGTTCTAATGGCTGAGAGTGACTTGGTGCTCACTGTTTTACATGGAGAACCAAGGCAGTAGGATGACTTTTCTCAGTCTAAGAATAAAGACTTCGTAGAAGAATCAATTTTGCTGTTCCTGTTTACAGCAACCTGCAAATTGATGTCCTTAAATTTTTGCTTAAACACTAACTATAAATTTTATTTAAGGAGCTAATTGCCTTTGTAAAGGTCACCTTCTTTTAAGAAGGTTGGGCTTTGCTTGGTTTCTGTTGATGTTTTCACATACATATTATTGAGCAAACCAACTGCTACTCCTTTTTCAAATGTTGAAGGACACAGACCACTCTTCTGTCATGCTCTTCATCACTGGGAGTGTGATATTCCATCCAGTTGTTGCACTTGAATATTCTGTAACTCTGACACCTTGATAGATTCACCGCTACTATCTTGCCTCACTTTTACTTGTGTTACAGTATGTATTTCCTATTAAATCCATTATGTTTTCTTGGCAATTTGTTCTTTGTTTCCTTATGGGATTTAGACAACAATAGGTGGTGAGTGTCTCTTTTGCCACAAAGTTCTAGAAGTATCTGTCATAGCAGCAAATATTTGTAAGCAAAATGGTAATTCATTAGCACAGCCTTATGAAACTGTTACAGCAGCTGAGACCTGTGCCATGACTGTATTTTACCACATAATGAAGGCTAAAAGCACATTCACCTGGAGGAGCAAGAAGTTATTGTAAGCCTCTAGTCAACTCCTCTGCATTTTAACTTACTTTCTTGTACTTCCTCTTTCTGAATTATGTGTATCCAACACTGACACTGTGACAGTGAATTAATTAAGGCACAGAAATGGATTGCATTCTGTAGCTGAGACACTTAAGACTTCCTGGCAATTTTCCCACTTGTACCCCCCCACACTGAGGACAATGAAGAAAAAAAAGGGTTTTTTCTTAACGAGAAACTGCATTTGTGTGTTCAGGACACAAAAATAACCTGATATGCATAGAGCTCTTGCAGTGTAGTAAATGTTTGCCTGTAAAATTAGATGTGAAGGTTAACCTTTGTATCAGCAATTCTTGTCACTCATAACAACATTCTGCCTTTTCATCCTAGGATGGGGTTAACCTGTTACAAGGGTTGAAAGGTCTGTGCCTTCTTACTATATTATCTCTTACTAAAACAAACGTAAGCCGCTCAAAGTTACAGAGCATTTGCAGCACTGTAAACTGCACAAATTTCCAACCATTGCTTCACTGCATGAAGTGTAGTCAGATTACTAGTGATGAGATATTGTAGTGATGAATTCCCAAGCTTATGAATGTTTTGAGACTTTTTTTTAGTCTTCTCTTGGGCTGGTCCTGAGAGCGTGTACAGGTTTGTCTGTATTGTTGGTTTGTAGATGCTAATGAGGAAAACCAGGCTTTTGTTCTCTCCTTTTTGTTTGAATTGTTACACTCCCATATAGTGCATAGAATGCAAATAAAGAAATGTTGATTTGACATAATGTAAACAGCCTTTTCAGCCTCAGCATCCATAATAAACTTTTATAGTGTAATAACATGCTAAATCACTACCAGTCTGATGTATTGTGCAAAAAAAAAAAAAAAAAGGTGTAAACATTTTATTAATAAAAAGCTTTGTTTATAAATATGCTGGCTTGTTTATAAATGCTTCCAAAATTCTCCACATCTTAAAAAACAGTCTCTATAGCAATTTAATTATAGAAGAGGAATGTAAGTAATAGCTTACATGTACAAATGACTGGAATAGCTGTTTTCCAGAAGTCCTGACTACTGGTGTTCAGAAACTGGAGCTTTTCCCTGGTTTATGTACACACAGACAAAGGCAGAAGATCTTGTGCAAAGAAGGGATGGGGGGAAACAGCAGAGAGAATGCAGCTTTTGTGTAACACTTCCTTTCTCTGCAGCACCATGTCTGAGAAACTGCAGGCCACACACAGTCTTGCCAAGCAGGGCAAGGCCTGACAAATTCTAGCAGGGCCAAGTTATTTAATACATTGCTTTTACCTTAGACTGCATGAAATGCACAGTTCTCAACTGCTTAGGCCAGGTTTCTGTCAATCAAAACTATCAAGTGCTTTTAATATCTGCATAGTGTTGTGGGGCCTGTTGTGCTGGGAAGGGATCTTCTCTTGTTTGTTAGTACAGCCAGCTGGTTGGTAACTTGCTTTTTTTAAACCACTGCTCTGCTGCTTATGTAGTACCCAAAAATATGGAGTTGGCTGCAGTTAACTCACTTGTCTTACATGATGTTTAAAAGATGTGGCTTTGTTGTTTCAATCTGGGGTACACATCTAACATGTTGACTTAATAGCAGCCTTCAAAAGCTAAATAAACAAAAAATTCCTGCTTCTGAACCGCTGTTTCACCTGAAAAGGTTGGATACGAGCTTTTACTAAGCAAGGGGGTGCAGTTCCTATGCAGGAAACACATACTGTGTCATCTTTTGTTTACCAGAGAACTGGAATAAGTTAAAGTTACCATTACCTGCTATTTTGAAGTTATCCTATTAGATGTGAGCAAACTGCTTTTGAAGAGTGTCAGATGGGTTTGTCTAAGATGGCATGAACGTGCATTGGGGAGAGGATAAGAAGGGTAGACACAAGGAATATGCTGGAATAGAGAGAAAAAGATATTTGCATATGTTTGCATAGGGAATCTGGGGAACTAAATGCAAACTACCTGATTTGCACATACACAATGAGAATGTTTCATTTGGATCAAGTCTTTCATAGCTTCTAAGGTGGAAATTTTGCAACAGATGAACTTGTTCTTTAAAATTGTTTCAGTACAAAGTTTTTTGGTGCTCTCAAGCGTTTCCCTGTAGTGTTCATCCCAATTTTCTCCTGTTAATCAAAAACCCACGTGGGCAACAAATTGCCTTTTAGTCTTGTGGCCGAATTGTTGCCAAAGAGGGCTGCCTGTGGAACAGGGATGTGGTATTGCAGGTGACCTCCACGCACACCGATTTCAGTGAATCTGACCTACACAGCATTAAATGTACACACATTATTTACATGCAACAAAACCCTGACAACCTACATTCATTAGACTTCATAAACTTTCAACTTAAACAAGGCTGTGCTTTATAAAACCTTCAGCCTGGATGAAAACGTGGGCGAGTCCTTCAAATACAAACAGGTAAGTTCAGAGCTGCCAATTAGGGCAAGGTGATACATCTTGGCAAATCCTTTAAGAGAAGGATCATCAAATGCTTCAGGGAGTTCTTTGTACTTCTTTCAGGAAAAGTAAAACTCAGAAAGGTCGGGGCAGCAACACTTAATAGTTGTTTACTTTAGAGTTTTTTATTGTGCATGACTATATGCTGTGTAAAGTTTTCTCTCTTACTCCTTGCCATTAGTTTGCAATTAATTTACAGCTATGTATAAAGCTTGTCTTTTCTACTAATTACTGGTCCAAGAATGCCTGGCTTACAGAGGGAATCTGTTTATAAAATAAAACCTCAGAGATTAGGTAAAAGAAGGTAACCTTCCCACAGTACCAGCCAAGAAAGCTGCAAAGTATGAGCGAACTCAATTCTCTCCTGCCTTGAGATCTAAAATGTTATGACATAACCTGTAGTTTAGGCTAAAAATTACCCCCCCACACCCCTCGGAGCAAAAAAAGAAAGTGCACCCCTGTATGAAATATGACCATTCTTTCTCCAAAAGAGAAAGAATTTAAGGAAGAAAAGCAGTATTTGAGTGTATTGCCCTGCAGTGCTGATGCTTAAAAAAATCAGTCCCACTGTCCTGGCTGGAAAGAGTTGTCAGGTTTCACTTGTATTATGCAAAACTAAGAGTTTTGTACTAAATACAACTATGGGTTTGGTTTGTTTTGGCATGGAATGAAAGATGTCTCACAACAAAAAGGATGAAATGGGATTGGAGGTAGTAAAGCACATGAGCAGAAAAACAGGGATTGTGGTGGACAGAAGCAGCTGAAGGTGTGGTATAAACACTGCAGATGTGCTCAGAGCAGTGAATGCCACTGTCCTCCTTAGGGGTGTTCATTTTAACATATACATCCCTCATCTGACATTGCTCTTACTGCCGGAAAGGAGAGCAACACTCTTGTTATAATTCTAGTTCTTTTTAAGTACCTTATGCATTTTTGGCATTTATTGAGTCAAACAACATGATACAAAGAATTTGTGTGAGGGGGAGGTGCACTGCATCACGTAGATTGTATTGGTGTGAGAAAATGAATTTTCACAACATTTTAACATTTTTATTCACCTCTCACCTGTTTGCTCATCAGCCCTGCCTGGGACCAAACATAACCATGTGCTTTGAGTTGCTGTTCTTTGGAAGCTTTTTATTTCTGCAAATGGCATCTCCTCCTGAAGTCCTGCATGTATAAAGTCCAGTATGTATAAAGTCCAGTAATGTACATAAATTATCAGTTTTTAAGACCAGCATGTTTCTAACAGGGGCATCCCAAACTCCTGCCTTTGAGAGGTTACAGCAATGCTTTATAAATTCTTAGGAACTTTTCAAATTTTTAAAACAACCTGAGGAGAGAGGGGAGCAAAAAGCGTAGTGTTGCTGTAATTACACTAGCCTAGGGCTATCAATAAAGCAGCACTTTATATTAAATCATGCTGTGCATTTTAAAAATGCTTTAAACCTTTGGAGTAAAACCCAACCAACCAAAACTAAACACAAACAAAAAAATCCCCAAAACACAACCACCACAAACCATCCCAAAACAAACAAACACAAAAACCCTAACGAGCAACCCAAAACTTTGGTTACTGTTAAGAAAGGGGAGGGGGGATGTCTTAAAATCTGAGGTGACCTGAAGTTCTGGTTTTATTCATTAAAAAGCGAGTATTTCCTGCAGCTCGATGCCCGTTCCCAGGGTTGCCCTGGCGCTGTAGCGCTGCGCCCCGAGCCCTGCGGACACGGCAGCTCCTCCTTTTCCCGGGAGCGCTTCCCTGCCCGTCCCCGTGCCTGGCCGGAGATCCCGGCGGCGCTGGAAGCCGCGGAAGGGCGGCGAGGGGCCCGAGGGCTTCCTCTGCAGTCCTGAGGCCACACGGAGTAGAGGCCTGAAATAACACGCTGCTTGAGGATAACAAGGCGTTTATTACAAATCACGCTTTCCAGTGACGATTAAACGTTATTTATTAGCCCTCTTTCTTTCCGTAAGGCTCCGGGGGGGCACCTCCGGCCACAGAAGCGCCCGAGGAGCACCGGTACGGAGCCTCCCCCCACGGCCCCTCACGGCGGAGCCGGGCTCACGTCAGGCGGCGCCGCAGCCTCTCCGCGGGCCCCTCCGTGCTGCATCATCCCGCCTCCCGCCCGCCCTGCCCGGCAGCGTGTGCGCCGCCAGCCGCCGCCCGACCGCCGGCCGCGCCTGTCCCCGCTCCGGGGCCGCCGGGAGAGTGTGAACAAGCACCCGGGCGAGGGTGAAACAGCACCCGAGCGACGAGCGAACGACCAGCCGGGACAGGGTGAACCGGCACCCGGGAGAAGGGTGAACCCGCTACCGGGCGCGCCCCCCGCCCGCCTTCCCTCCTCCCTCCCTTCCTCCCTCCCTCCCCTCTTCCTTCCCCTCCCTCCCCGTCCCTTCCTCTCTCCGCCTGGTGCCGCCACCGCCGAGGAGGAGGAGGAGGAACATGGCGAAAGCGGAGCAGGTCCTTAGCCTCGAACCGCAGCACGAGCTCAAATTCAAAGGTACGAGGCGGCCGCCGCCATCGCTCACCGCCGCTCCCCGCGCTGGGCGGGCGGCGCGGCCGCGTTCGGGCCCCGCTCCCCGGCAGCCATTTTCCGGGGGCCGGGCACCGCCGGTAGATAAAATGTCCTTCAGCGCCGCGCCCGCCGCCCCGCTGGGCCCCCCCCCGGCCGCCGTGGAGCCGCCCCCAGCCCGCGGGGGTCCCCCCGGCCGCCCTCAGCGCTGCCGCAGCCGCGGCGCGGGTGGGGGCGGCTCGCGGGGCCGGCGCGGGGGTGTCCCGGCCGCCGCCTTCCCCGGCCGGCCGCGGGAACACCGGGCTCTGCCCGGCTGACCTTCCCGGGGGCGGCGGCCCGGGAGAGGGGGGGACCCCGCGGGGCAGCGGCGGGAGCAGGGGTGCGTTCCCCCAGGCGCCGCCGGGGGTGTGTGCGCGGCCCCGGCCGGAAGATCTGGTGCTGTAATGTAGGACAGCGATGTCCGTGAGGTAGGACTGGGAACCCAGGTGTCACAAACCCTAGGAATGGATAAAGGGCTTAATCAAACGACAAAACCAGGAAATTGCTAGCTGTGATGCTGTTTAAGTGCTTTGCGTGGCTCTTCGGTATAAAATCTAGAGGGAGGAAGGATGTTGGGAATAAGATAAGAAATAAGGGTTTCTTCTGTAACGTGTCCCAGGCACTGTGGGGTTGTAATCGTGTCTCTGGCCAAAAACACGAGGCCCCTGGCCAGGTGCTGGGCAGCACTTCCTGGCTTTTCCTGCTTATTATTATCATTATAATTTAGTGAGCCGTTTGGCTAAATAAGTCACGAATAGTCTGCCTGTGTGAAAATCCATCCTTTAAATAAAAGTCTTGAATGGGTTTGGGCTTCCACTGGCACTGAAACTCCTGTCTTGCAGCCTGACAGCACAGCTGTAATACAATATTCTGGGATTACAAATAAGCAATCAGAAAGTTTATTTATGCGACCAAAGTCAGAGGTGTTTTATAGCTTTGCTTGATTTTCTGGCAAATATGCTTTTTTAAAAAATAGAGATTCATTTATTGGCCTCTGGTAAAAATAATACTCCTTTAAAAAAAGCTTTCATGTACATTTTTAAATATAGGGGAGGTCTTTACCAGTTTTTGTTAGTAAGTATATTTGAACTAATAATATGAAGTGGGTTTTATCAAACAGCCTGTTAATAAACACTGGGGGGAATGAATATATCTTTGTTGTAAGCTGAAGTTGTTATGGCAGCAGTATCAAACATGCTTAAGAAGGAAACTATTGTTGTTTTGACATTCTTTGTGTTAAGTATGATTAGATGAAGATCAGCTCTTGTTCTGGATAAAATTGCTTTCAGCAAACAAGCAAATCCAAGCTCAGGTGGGCAAAAAGTGGGGCCTTAATTGGCACTGACTTGCTAATGAGACATAATTGTGGTTCAGGGTTTGTTTTTCTTTCTTCATTTCATCACAGGTAGATACAAACCTTGCCAGACTCTGTTTTTTCTTGAAGTAATGATAATTTGTCAGGCTGTCTTTCTTTCAGATGGGGTTCTGGGCTAAATAACCAGCAGCCATTGAAGTTAAATCAACTAGCCATAGCACTTTTGGTTGCCAGATCTTTAGCCAGCAATGCATACTCCTTATAACACAGAATGCTACTTGACTAACTGCAGCTATTAAATGGCTTAGTTTCAAAGTACACTTAAATATTAATGTTCAAACAGACTTAATGCTGCCGGCAGCATTCATATGCTTTGGCAGTACCTCTGCCTTACAGTCCTTTCTAGCAAGCAGTGCTGACCGCTGCCCTTCATTCAGGAAACACCAGGTTGAAGTATTCATGAAGTAAATTCTGCTCTAAGCATTTCTTGCCCTACTGATCTTGTGATGACATACCTGCCTGGTGATATGGCTGAAATGATATTGTCACCTTTGTAAATAGTTGCATTTGTTTCCAGATTGTTCCTTGGCCCCGTCCTAGTAGATCCAGACTGACAGAGGTCATGGAGCTGCTGACTGGTACAGGCGCCTCATGGTGTGTGCTGAAAGACCTGGTGCTTAATGTAGGAAAATGAGATTGGACCATAAACCAAACACTGGAAATGGTGAAGGGCTGAATCCAAATGCAGACAGGTAGAAAAAGCAGGAAATTGTTCGCCTGATGCTTTTTAAAGGCTCTGTGTAGCTCTTCAGTATAAAATTTAGAGGAAGGTAGGATCTTGGGAATAATATAGCAAATGAGGATTTCTTGTATGATGTGTCCCATTCACTTTGGGGTTGCAACCATGGCCTGCACTTTCATTTCTGAAGGGCTGAAGACCATTTTAAAGAAGCTTTTGCAGCCCCTTGGTTTTGCAGTGAATCTCATAAATTCGTTTGGTGCTCTGTTTCAAAATACTGTGCTTGCGTCTCGTTTGAAAAAAATATCAAAGGAGTTTTTCATGCTGGAATTTTTTTTCACAGCATGTGAACATGAGCAGGGGTTGTCTTTCCTCCCGCCTCGCATCTCCTACAGCAGAGCACACATACTCCAAAATAGCATCAGCGTGTGCTGTGCTGAAATGCAGCTGTGAGTCGTGGGAGGCTGGACACCATTAGGTGGCTGAAGGTGCCCATTTCCTTGCCCTGGTCTTTGATGCCATGTGAAATAGGAGCTTCTCTGTCTTGCCAGTGACTTCTTCCACTTTTTGGTTGCTGTAGGTTTGCAAAAAAATTATCCAGCTAAAGGTTTACAGCTCAGCCTTTACTGGTAACAAATGGTGAAAAAGAACATTGTTGTTGGTATATGTGACATTTACATTTATGTTTCCCTTTCTTCTTTTTTTCTATCTAAGAGATGACATCAATCTGCCGAGAATTTATTACAACATTCAGGGCTCTGACTTTAAGAATTGCTAGATTTAAACCTGGACAAGGATGTGGAATTGTGCTGCAGGATGCCTCCTGCACCTGGCAGGATTGCTGCCCACCAAGGCTGATCTGTCTTTTCACCATATGTGCCCACCAGGAGTAGAGATCGGCTGTTTAATGTCAGCAAGTAAAATTTTGTTAAAATACAGCATATTATAGAACTCCCCTGGGTTTGTAGTGTTGGAGATGTTGCTGCATATTTGCAGATGTAGGGTGCTGGGGCAGTGCTGCTCAGGAGGGGTGGCACGGATGGGAGGTGGCAGAGGCTGAGGGACATTTTGGTAGTGTTTCTGGAGGTTTGCTCCAGGTTAGGCTGGACTTATGACTCAGCACTCTGTCCGTGCTCCCCAAGTGGCTCCCGGCAGTACTGCCAAACAGGGATTAGTGCCTTGCTAAACTCTGCAAGTCGTGCCAGTTGGAAATGCAGGTTCCTGTCCCCAGTATGTGATTCTGTACCTGTGCAATATGTCACTGTGTGGCTTTGCCTTCTGCAAAAGGCACAACAATAAACCAGAACAGCCGATCCTCTCCAGTCCTAACAGAGCGGATTCAGCCCTGGCCCGGGGCTGTCAGCTCAGGTGCAAGCCCTGGGTACATCAGAGCTGCAGCCCAAAGGTGTGGCCCGTATCCATGTGCTCAGTCCAACAGTGCATCTACAGCACTGGAAATGTTCAGTATTTAGTGTTTAGCCACAATCCTGTGCAGTTTGTGTGACCTGTGCTTCTGTTGTTGGGTGGCTGCCACTCCCTGCTGAGACACTTTGAGCTCCCCAGGTCAGCCTAAGGAAACTCCAGCCAGATCTGTTCATTGCAGTGAGGGTGTGCAAAGCCTCCTGTGTCTGACAGGAATATCCCGTTCCTACCAGATACCAGGCTAAGGCTCTTCAGTCGAGCAGTCCAGTAACATTTGGGATGTGAGATTAGAGTTTGCTGAAGCTGCAGCTGCCAAGCCTCAGAAGAGAGGTTAAGGGCATGTGGACTGTTCACTTACATCTGTGTCCCTGTCCTGATCCGTGGTAATGGTTGAATCACTCCTGCACTGAAGGTATTGAGAGGAATTTGACTTTGTGCTCATTCTCTTCTGTATTGGATAAATAGGAATTTCTAGTCACAGGCCATATAAAATAGTGACAGCATTGTGAGAATTTGGCTGTTTAGGATAATTAATATGCATCTTTTAAGCTAAGCATTTATGTGCTCTTTTCATTAAACTCTTAGAGCCCTCCTGGTATTCACAGCAGAATGGCAGTCAGTACTAGGATTTCTTTGCTCTTTGAAGGCTGCTGTGCCAATGGCTGTCTGCTTTTCTGCTGAAAAATGTACCAGCCCTTGCTTCCCTTTGTCTGGCCTGATTCCAAGTCAAGTCATTGTTACTGCATTAAATAGGAGTAAACCTGTACATTTCTCTACGTATTTGAATTTAATTACCAAATTAGAGTCTTCAAAAGAGGACGTAGTATTTAAATAACAGGCAGGCTTCCTAAATCTAAACAGATTTATCCTAAAATATATCCCAATTATCAAACAAAATCAGTCCTTTTCTGGTGCAATTCATGTTACACTCACTTTTCTTGCAGCTTAGCTAAAATCAATAACTTATTCTATTAAGCGTTTGTTTAGTTGTACAGACCTGCTACATCTCACTGAATTATTCTGATTTCACGTGCTCCATTGGTTTTATAATTAATTCATGACTTTGCATAGTCTCTTCACTTTAAAAGAGAGGTGTTAGGAGGGAAAAAACTGGAGGTAAAAGAGGGTAGCGATGCACTGTGAGTGTCTTCAAACACATCTCATTTTTTTGAAAGGTGGATAAATTGAAGATTGTGGTTCTCTTGAGCTTCCTTAATCTGCTGGTGTCCTGTACACTAGAGACACAACACTTAACAGCTCCACTGGGAAAGAAGAAGAGGGATTGTACATGTGGGACTAACAGAAATTTGAAACTCTGAATAGGATGGTGGGAACACCAAAGAACAATTGAGATGCGTGAAGCAGTCAAGGAGGTTTAACTGCATCTTTTGTTAAATTTAATTAATGTATTTAGGTCTCCCAAGACTATTTCCAAAAATACCACAATCTCCTTGAAGGCTTTGGTCAATGTGATTTATGGGTTAAGGACTTTTGAATAATTTTGTACTGCACAGATTTTAAGAATTCCAGTTGAAGTTACGAGCATTAATAGGATCAAAGTATTACTATTTCAGGGAAAGACCTAATGCAGTGATAAAATTTGTTACTTGGCCATTGCTTCTCTTAGTTTTGTGGGATTTTATGTTTTAAATGTGATCAACTCCTTGCCTTTACTGTACAGAATGGGACACATACATTCACAACTTCCAGTTCCTTGGGAATCCCATGTTTGTCCATGGATTTTCAGCTCACTTTGAGCTATGGAGCTATTGCAATGATACGTGAAAAAGTTTTTCAAGTTTGTTATTTAAAGCTCATTGGGATGGCAGCCTGCCAGTCTGATTTGGTTGCTGCGATGTGACCTCTATTCATCACTTCAGAAGATATATCTGATAACAGATTATATTGAAAATACAGATGGAAGGGGTGGCTCTCTCAAGTCCTAGGAGCATGGCTATCATGGCAAAATAAAGACACAGTTAATGTGTCAGAGTGGATGCAGGTTCACACTGGTACTTAGCAGTAAATTGTATTTACCAGCTGCTGCCCTGCATGCCATGTGCAGTGTCCTGTCACCTGTGAAAGGAATACGGAGTAAAAATTTATACAGCAGTTCCTGATAGTGCCTTCTCATTGGAAAATAAATTATTACCTATTTTTCCTCATTGCATGGGTTTTATAAATTAAAAACTTACCAGTAGTCGCGTAATGCTTTATTTCTTCTAAAATAGGTTAGCTACCATTAAATAGAAGAATTAATTCTGTTTAGTTGCTCTCTAATTCAGAATTAGGATTGTAAAAATTCAAGTACAAACCTTTAAATAGATTGTCAGATCTGTTTTGAAACTCAACTGGAAAAAAGGCATCATCACCATAGCAAATGATCCAACTTCATGAGCTCAGGTCAGCTTACATCTATGAACAAATACCCAATTTAAAAAGCAGCTTAATTTGTTCTATGCAGCCAGCTCTGGAAGGTATTGATTGCATCAAATGAGTTTTGGGTCAAATGAACAACTTCTACATATGTTATAATGCAATTTTTGTAGGAAACTGGGGGAGTGAGGGTTTGTCTTGTTTCTGAGTGCCTCTGCTTTCTGCCCAGCTGAGGTGGTGCAGGAATCAAATGACCCTTGCTAATTCTGCCCACATCTTGCAGTCACACTCATTTTCTACTATCTTGTTACCATATTGGTCTTATATTTGCTGCCTGCTGGGAACAGCTAATAACTACTGAATGCATTTCATAGTTGGTACCATAACAGCCTCTTCACTTTCCCTGTCAGTGTGGCTGCTTGGCTTTGAAAGCCTTATTGATGGTGTTTGCAACAGTTCTGTTTGTGGTGGTGACAGCTGTTGTTTCAGACTTAAATTTCATCTTTGTATTTGTAAGAAACGTGATCTTTAACATTATCATCTTGCTGCTGCAATTGTTGTTTTGTTGGCGTTTTTTCTGCAAGTAAATCCTCACTGATTAGACCAGGAACTCTTCCCAGTTGGAGCCCTCTCCCCTCTGGATGAGGGACTGGCACTGGTGTGACAGTTCCTACCACAAGTAACACTGAAGGTCCTTTGTCTTCCTATGTGATGACCAGAGGCAGAAAGGAAGCCTATTTTACATACATATATGAATATTTAAGTACCAGTTTGTCCAAGCTGGGGGTTAGATTCATGCTAAATCTCTTCCTCTGTCATTTGACCCAGAATTTTTTCAATATATAAACTCTTTCAATGCTTTGTAGACCAAGATGTCTGTAGAGCCATATAGGATATTTTCTGAGATGCCTGGGATGTTGTTGAGTTTAAAATTTGGCCTGCTAGGCAACCTTTTGTAAAGAGGGATTTGTGCCGTGGGTCTGGAACAGCTGTCACGGTCTTGCTGTCATTGGAAATGTATGCAAAGCAAATCATCATTGCCCTGTTTAATTCAGGGCAGGGTAGAGGTGCACACGGATCGAAGTGATTGCGTGTTCACACCAGCAACACAACCCAGACTGAGGGCTGAGTCTGTCCTTTCTCTATTAGAGCTGTTCTGAAAATTGCTCAATTCAACTGTAATTCTCCTGGCCTCAAAAACGTTTGTACAGATTGGGTACTGCTGCTGCCTGCAGTACTTACCCCACGTTATTATAAATACTTTATGAAAATAATCTCTTTACTAAACTACTTTAGTGTCTGGTTCTCTGAGCTGTAAACGAAGTCCCTTATACCATGGTGCATGGATTAAAGATTTTATCATTCTAAATTTAATCCTGTTTTCTTGGTTGGTTTCCATGAGAGGTGGAAAAATAGAGAAGGGGGAGGTTTGCCTGGTGATCCAGTTACTTAGGATGCAGATTATAAAATCATGTAGGTGTGGGGATCACTATGGAGCCAAATCTTATGTTTCTGCAAGCAATTTAAAAGACAAATTAGTTGTGCTTGTAGAAGGCATGTCAAATGACTATGTAATTCTTTCAAGAAAAAAAATTGCACTTTCGTGTTTTTCCCAAGACTGCTCCTTTTTTCATCACACCAGTTACTTCATCCTCACTGATGCTTCTGATGTTTCTCCCAGCAGTTCACCCTCTCTCTTGAGCAATTTTATGTTTGTTGCCTGTTGATATTTGCAATTAGTGTTTCTTGTGATATGTGAATTAACAATTTATTTTATGTTTTCTCAAAATATTTTCATTTCCTCTGGTTTGTGATGTCTCTTCTTCTGGCCTTCCTATATTTTTACCAGACTAGGAGCAAAAATCTAAGGGTAGTAACATTTTTTTTTCCCCTTAATTTTTGTATAGCTGGTATTACACTGTGCTTACTGATGTCATACAGCGGTGCAGATGATCATAGAATCATGGAATTGTTTAGATTGGAAAAGACAGAAGTTTAGGCTTGAAGAACACGACTTGACATTTGTTTCTTGTTCTATGCCACACATATAAACTGTCAGATTTTTTTTTTCAGTCAAGTTTTCTCACTTCTGCTGCCTAATTTCTGATTTTGTTTTGCTTTCTTTTTCCCTTTGGTCCTGAAAGTACAATTAATAGTCTGGTTTTCAAGTGACTCCCCTGAAATATATCTTGCTAAACTCAGGATTCCTTCCTTATTTGTAGCCATAAATAGTATCCCACTGTCTATTTTATGTGGCTTGGTTTTTTTTTTAACTTATTAGAAAAGCAGCTCTTCTTTGTGCATCCCCAGAATATCTAATTTTGTTTGTTTCTTCTGGTATTTTCAATTTATGCACAGTTTTGCACTTAAAATATTTGCTATTTAAGTTGCACATCAAATTTCTCTATTTGAGGAGTATATGTGAGCATAAAATTGGAGTAGTTAAGTTGCTCCTTCCCGAACATTTTAATGTGCATTTGAAATGGAGATGAGTGATGAAATTAGACCAGGAAAAAAATCACTTTAGAAGAAAAAGTGTAGCTTGGATTGATGATTGAAATCAGGGTGGTTCTTCCAGGGAAACATTTTACACTGACTTCAGTCTTTAGCAGTGTTTTTGTCGGGGAGGTTTGCACATCAGGGCTTCATTGCTCTTTTGCTGCATCCCCACTTCTCCTGGGAGCCTGGGCTTTGTTTGTGTCCTTTCTATGCCCCATGGATGGAGCTCCAGGCTGTGTCTAAGGAGGTGCCGTACTCTAAGTGGATCTGGCTACATCATAGTTATTGAAGGAGATGCAGCTGCTGTGCCACTGTTTCCTGAGCTGTTTCCATACCTGGACAGAGTTGGTTCATGTGATATTTGTGTGCAGAACAAGCAAAGTAATACAATATGTTTGGCACTTGGTTCTAAAAGGATCTGAAAGCACAGCTGAAACAGAGATACACCTCTGAAAGCTCACCAAGGCTGCTCTCAGTCTCTTGTTTATGCAAGTGTGTGCAGAAATCTGTTTTAACTTTATGATGCAGAGAAAATAGTTCATGTTGTGTGATTTTGTTGCTGAAGTTTGCTGTAGGTAACGTTTTTGGGTGTAAGAAAACTCTGAAGAGATCGGTTGGGAAAAAAACAAATGACACTGATACCAAAATTATACGAAGAACATATTCTTCTATTTCTCTTGGCAAGCTTATGTGTGGCCTCTCAGTTCTTACAACTCTGAAGTCAGACTGTTAATGATCCTCTGAGGGATAAAAGGTGACAAAAATTACATACTAATATATACCCTGAAAATAGTCTTCAGTCTCATATTTGTTTGGGGTTTGGGTATTTTTCCCAACTAAGCATGAGGCATGCTCTGAGAAAAAGAGTTTATGCCAGAATAGGCCAGGGAAGGACACTGATTAATCCATCTAAATGGAATAACTTACTGCCAACCTTGCTCCAACTTTGGCATCTGGATCATGTAATTTTGTTGGATTTCTTCACCTTTTTTTTTTTTTTATTCTCTTAGGTCACTTTATTGATGCATACTTCTTAAAAAAATTGCTCCACTGCATCAGCTATTGCATAGGGAGTGATGTGGATGTTGCTTCTATTTTTGTAATATTTTTTCATCCAGGCATCCACTGCTTGACACAGCAGAAGTGGAAGAGACCACTCCCCTCCTGTCACTTTGCTTCAAGGGCTCTTTTGGGTGAGGAGGTGGGTGCTGGGAGTAAAGATACTGATTCCACAGGGTGGGGCTTTGTAGCTAATTCCTTTTAAAATCTGAGCTGAGGTCAAAAGCTTGGCAAGTGGTTTACACAAGGATTTGTTTTTTAAAATAATTAGCAAATTTGGGGGATTTGGGCTCTCTCAGTGAGTTAGTTGTGAAATCAGATATTTATGCAACACAGGCTCTTCTTGTTTCTGATTTTTTGACTTCTTTGATTTCAAAAATTGCGGATGCTCGCTTAATTATGAAAGTCTCCAGAGCCAGATGATGATGATGATTAAACCTTGGCACACGGTACTTTTAAAAACACTAATCTTCACAAGATTCTGTGTAATTAGGTAAGTATTCTCCTTACTTGACGGAGAGTGAAACTATAAGGGTCCAAACCTGCTTCTGTTTTGGAGTTGATGTCAACTCTTAAGGCTTTTAATAGCAGAAGATCAAGCCCTTAAGTGATTTGTCTAAAGACAAGTAAGGTGGTGGGAGAGTTTGAGTGTATCTTGGGTGTTCTTGATTCTCAGGCACCTGGCTGATAGCTCAAGATGTCTTGCTTGACATTTCAGCTCTTTTCATTTTAGTGTTTATCTTCAAAGGTCATCAGCTTTATATATGACTTTAAAAAGGAGCATGCAGTAAGTCAAGTTCTTCACCTGTTATTGAGCCTTCTTGCACATCACTACTGGTTTTATTTTGCCTGTCTGTAATGCTGATAGACATCCACAAAAATAAAATGGGAGAGCCCATGGAAATAAAACAAAATCACTTGGTGCCGTCAGAGGCAGTAAAGGAACTGAGAAACCACTCAGATGTGAAGATGGGAAGAGTTGCAGGTAGAAAGACTGAACTAATCAGATGGAGAGATGGGTGTGGTGGCTTTTTGATGGTGCTGACATCTCTCTCTAGAGCAGGGCAAGGGGCATCCCCAGTTTGAAGGGCTGGTAGAGCTAGGGGGAGGCACTTAATGCCCTGGGAGAGGGGCCAGCGTGGGGTGTGGAATGGGGAAGGGATAAGTATCACATTCAGCCCCCATCCTCTCCACTCACACAGGGTCAGTGTGGCTCTTTCACTGGATTAGTTACTGCTCCATGTGGACATCTACCCATCACATGTAGGATTTGGGCTCTTGGGAATAGTCACAAAGCAGTTTTGGTTTCCCCTCTACTGCTTTCCACCATCTCCCTTATTAAAGATTCTTCAGTTACCTTTCTATGGCTGATTAATGTGTCAGGTGATTAATGACTTTCATCTGACACATCAGTGGGATTAAACCATGGTGAAATACGTCCTTCCCCTCCTATTATTGCATTCCACTGCTTTCCACAAAGGAAGTACAAGAGAGGTTATCTCACGAGAAGCTCTGCCTGTATTTCTGCCTGTTTCCAATTACCTTGCTGTTGGATGCATGTCTGTGGTGAGCTGGAGTTGCAAAAGTTGTTTAGGGGAAGATGCTGAAAGTGCATCTAAAACACTCTGGGAATAACATGGGCAGTTTGATGAGAATTTATTCTTAGTCTTGTGGATCAATGGCTGCCAGTTGAACATGACTATGATTGTATCAAGTATTCCTGCAGTGCTTTTCTTGGAAAAGTTCACTACATTTTTTAGAGATGTCTAGCTTTTAGCAGATGAGAATTTGCATTAAATAAAAGTACCAAAAAAATGATGCATGTGCCTTAATTACTTTCAGCAGCTATGCCAACACTGCAAGTGTGACTGCAGCACGTATGCCCAGATGTGCTTGCAAGCTTTAACCTACAACTGTGAGACCTTAAATTGGCAGAATGCTGTGCAGGAAGATGCAGTTTCCCTGATGCCAGATCTGAGTGCTGCGTGTTCTGGCTGAAAACTGATTCTCCTTTTTCTCTTCCCCACTGCCCCCTCCCTCTCTCCCTGCCTGGTAAGTGGATTAATTTCCAGCCCCAGCAGCTCCCTGGCTCTGCTCTTGGCCCATGCAGAGGAACACAGTGCAACTTGCATAGGCAGCTGGTGGAGACGAGATGCCAGACCACCTCCCCTTTCAGCAGTGAGATGGACTCATGCAGGAATTAAGCAACCCTGTGGCCCACCTGATGTGTGTAATTAATTATAAAGATGTAGTGATAATTGCAGGTACAGATCTGCAGAGGACTGTCCCTGCTGGGTTTGAATGTTCCTGCCCAAGCCTGGGCCATCAAAGCTTTCCCTCTGCTGGTACTTATGCTAAATTCTTTCATGTGCCAAACAGCATGAGGACTGATTATTAGCCATGCCAAAGCATGGAATTTTGGTTAAAGTGGGGATGGTTGTATTAAGATGTAGTACAAATGATGTGGCTGTGTAATGTGGTTTCTTTGAGGAGTGCGTGGCAAGGAACTCACAGTGAGTACTGTGCTCATCAAAAAGTTATCAGCCTGGATTTGCTGGTACAATTATGGGCAATTTCTATTGCAGTGAGAGTTACTTAAAATTTAAATAGAGTTGACATCATGTTCCTTTGACCTAATTCCCAGACTTTTGTATTATTACTAAAATGGTGTGGGATATTACAATGCCATATGCTGCAGAATGGCTCTCTTAGGAAAGATTGATACAGCACTGGTGTTTGAATAGGAAATGGAGTGTAGAAAATTCTGAGATAACACCGTGATCTTCAAACGTGAAGGGTTGGATGTGTGGTGCCTGGGTGAAAAGCCACAGTTCAGAAATAAGCCTGATGAAAAGTAGTCCTATGAAAAACCAGCATACCTCTTACTGCTTGTTGTTCCATGAGTATAGGAGGTAATGTTTCCTTTCCTTCCGGTAATACTGGTTGTTTGTGTATCACTAGATGCCCACTTTGCATTAACACAAGTTGACTTTATTTTGGCAGGAGAAAGTCACCAAGCCCTTGTGGAATATTTCAGACTTTCTGCACCAAATTCAATTTACTACATTCTTCCTTCTAGACAGCTTGCTCCCGTGACAACCCCATGTCGGATGATGCATGTACAGACCCTGTTTCCCATAACTTTGTCCTTGGGATGACACCAGTGGCATTTTTCTCATGATCTTTGAAAAACACGTGAGAAAAACATTTGGGATGATTTTAAAGTGCAAATTGTCATTTGGAAAGCACCCTGCCTTACTATGAGTTCAACTTATCTAGAAATATTATGAGCAATCGAAAAAACATTCAAAACAAAATAACGTGATTAAGTACGGGTTGTGGGTTTTAAGAGTCAGTCTTCACTTGTGGCTTTTACCCAAGTACCATCCAGATGCACCAGTCTGGCTTAACTGTGCTCTCAGCCCACCTTGGAAGTACAACCATTGTCCAGGTGTTGCATAAACTTGTATAAATAGTCCATCCACTTGTAATGAGGACAAAGTTACCGGAAAAAAGTGAAGAGTGTTTTCTCTTACTGTATTTGAGTGTGAGTGCAGAAGTCCCAATGCCTTGCATTGGAAAATGAAGCTCCAGAGTCAATGTGCATCTCGCATGGTTGTTGATACCCACACCAGCCTTATCTACAATGCTCAAATCCAGATGCTGGAAAGCAAAGGTGTATCTCTAGTGCAGAATTAGCTTATGTCTATCCTGAGATAAGTTCTCCCACATAGCCCAACCTCTCCAAAAAACCTGTAATTTTGGCTACAGTAATCCAACAGCAGGCGACCAAGGTTTCATTTCAGCCTGAGTTGGCAGTCCGTGGGCCTTGCTCTTAAAAGGCAGGCCAGCCAAGTGGTAATATTTCACTGCCATGCCCCAATTACCCCTGAGTAATACCTTGTGGTCTGTTTATTTTTTTACACACGTCAGGACACCTTAATGGCACGTTAATGCTGCATTTGTCTGCTGTGTTTTGCTTTGCTTTGAACAGCAGTGCCATAAGGAGTGTGCCTGCACACAGGTTTGCTGGAAGCAGATGTCAACCTTCTAGTATAGTTGTGGTGGCTGTAAAACCTGTAATTTGGGGGAAATGTAGCTAAAGAAACTGTTTATGGTTTAGTGGACAAAACAGAAGAGGAAACACCAAGCAGACAAGAAGAAATGAGTTCCGTCTGCCGAAAGGTTTTGCTGCCAAATATTTTGGTATGATCTATGTTAGCAATAAGTAACTCCATTTGGAAATTATTTTCCAGACAGAATTGTTGTCGTATTACTATTTCAAACAGCAGCTCTGTGCTGGGGCACACAAATCCCGCACACATTCATGGATCAGCCAAGTAAAAACATGGTATTTCCCCCAGGAAATCTATCCCAGCATGCAGACCAGTAAAGCACTACTGAGGATGCAGCTGCATATGTAGGGCTTTGTACAGCCAACCCTCCCTCTGTGCTGGAACAGCTCAAGCTGTAATTTTTTAGTAAAGACACATCCTTATTGCTTAGGCATCCTATAATTTCTTCTGAAATGTTAGATTTCTCCCAGTTGGAGCTGTTTTGAAGATCTGCTACTGTCCTTACACACCTAATGTTTGCTGGATTTTTCTGATTGTTTGGCTTGTTTAACTTCTTTAACACCTCATGGCTGCTTCTGGCCAGTTATTTTCCATTAACTTAAAGTCTCTCCCTGCATGCAGAACACAGAGAAAATTTGACAGTTGTGTTTCATTCTCTTTCACATCTCAATGTTTCACCAGGCACAATTGTAGTGAAACCTTTGCCATGGGATCTGAAAATTTTATTGCTTCAATTTTTGTTTGCTCCCGTGTTGGATTGCAAAGCTGGTTTGCTCAGAGTGCAGACAGAAATGGTGCTGCCTTGTTGTCTGGTTGGGGTTGTTATATGTGTGATTGTTTTGAGGCTTTTTCCCTTCTAATTACTTTAAACTAATTGGATCAAGGATAGAGGTTGCAGGACTGTAGTACTGTAAGAGCTGGATTAAACATTGTCTTAGGAGACAAATTTGTGTAGAGTAAGAAGCAAACTTGAATTACATCAAGCCATCCATGCTGTGAGAGGAGGGTGGCGGAATGCTGCCTGCCAATATTTTTATCATTGTCATTTTCCCTTTTTCAATTTTAGGGCTGCCATTTCTGCAAGAAAAAGTTTGATGCTTTTTTCTGACCAATTTGTTTTTACTCCTGAGGGCAGATGAAGGTATTTTATTCAGGCATCAAATTAATCACTTCTGTGGAGAAAACAGTTGATCAAAGTGTGGTTATATTTCTTTTAATTTTACTTCTTTACCGCCTGTAAAGCACTGTAGTTGTGTGCTACCTGTCTGATTTATCAGTGTCATGTAAGAAATCAGACTTTCTTCTCCCTGAGGGATTTGGGAGTTTCAATTAGGTAGTGAGCCTGAGAGAAATGGATTTGCCTGCACTTGGTGTTGCAGATCTTGACAATGGTTTGATTTTGGCTTTGCTAATATGGAAATCTTTGCCAGTGCTCTCAGTGTCTAAAAATTTTCCTATTTCCACATGGTTATTTCCTGTCCTGGGTGAGATAGGCTATTTTATTTATTCTGGTTTATAATTTCTAGCTGCCAAGAGAGTTTATTAAAAAAAAAAACAAAACAAAAAAACCACAAAAAATCACAAAAAAAACTTGGTAGGTGAAAGGAGATGTACCCTAAATGCTTGTCTTGCTGGTTTTGGTATGACATTCCTGAATACATGGTGGAATCCTGGTTCTGTGGAGGTCCGGCTTCATGTGCAGATGGGTCTGTGGTAGTCCTTGATTCCCATTCCGTGCCTGGTTAACAAACTGTACTGTACTCACTACTTACCATCTACAGCATGGGTATTTGTTGGTATCTCTGCTAGCCTGGGTTTCAGTGACTAGAATGGAGCAACTGTGACACAGCAGGGAATTTGGCATCCTTTGAATGCCATGTTGTGGTGTTGGCACAATGTGTGAATGATTTCCCCCTTTTGTTTTGCTGTTAATGATGAGCTCTTGGGCTGGGGCCTGGCGGCAGCCTCAGCTTTGCGTGCATGATTATCTGTACGTGCTGCAGATGGAAATTGAACATCTAATTACTTTATAAGATTTGTGAACAGAGATTTAGAGCCTGCTTAGGCTCTGCTTGAAAAGTGTTTTCTGTGTGATTTCAAGTCTGCTTTTGCTCTCCTCCTCAGGTCCTTTCACAGATGTGGTCACTACAAACCTGAAGCTCGGCAACCCCACGGACAGAAATGTGTGCTTCAAAGTTAAGACCACAGCACCACGTAGATACTGTGTAAGGCCCAACAGTGGAATTATCGATGCAGGAACATCAATTAATGTTTCTGGTAAGCCATTCAAACAGTTCTTTGGTGACTGAAAATTGCTTCTTATAATCAGTTATTTCTTGGAATGCCTCGCAGCCTGAAAGTATTTTGGTGAATCCAAGAAGCTGTGTTTTCCTGGAGAAGCAACCATTTCATATATCCTTACCTCCCTTACTCCTGGTCTAGCAGTAATAGGTTGGGTCTTACATCTTGTTTTGGAGAGGAAAAAGGCGGAAATACATAAATGATTGATATGGTTCGTTAACAGCCTCAGCCAACGTATCCAAACCAGTCCTGCTGCAGCCCTGCCCTCCCTGTGGGATTATTTCTGTACAGTTAGTTTTTTGCCAGCTTAAGTTCCTGAACCAGCTCACCACGGGGTCAGACAAGTGCTTGGATGAGCACATTGAGGGAAGAATAAAACTGGGTGGACTGTATCCCCTGGTTTAGACCGGTGTGGGCTGATGCCAAACTGCCTTTGATTTAACCAACAATGAAAACATTTACTTTCAAACCGTGCTTGTTTTGTGTGCCTTGAAGATTCAGTATCCTTTGGTGTTAAAAATGTCAAGTGACTAAATCTTTGCTGTTGCATAGGAAAAGTTAATGATTTTCTCTAATGAGTCAGTAGCTCTTGACTTGCCTAAGTTTGGTAATGGAAAAGCAAAGGAGTGGCTTACTTTGAGAGCATAAAGAGCTGAGTATTCTCCCAAACAGAATGTCTGTGTATTATTAACTTTCTGATGGTATATTTTCTCAATGACATCTCTGATCCATGTTCTTAATAAAGAATTCTATCAAAGCATTTAGTTGTGGCATATTGGATGAATGAGGTCAGACTTTAGTTAAGAACATTATTTCTCTAAACATGCAGATTTGCTTTGCTATTTCTAAAAACAAAAAAAAAATACTGGCATGATAAGAAATATTATTGATAGGTTATACACTTTGCTCCTACCAACCTCTTTTAGCCTGGAATAAAAAATCTGGGAAGCTAAAATCACTGCTTTTTACTTGAAAAAAATCAACATGTAGAAATCAAGAGTTCAGTTTCTTACTTAATAAAATGTAAAATATTTAAACACCTCCCCCTTGGAGAGAAATTGCTCCAACAAAATACAAATTGATTCCAAACCCACTTTGCACTGTAAAATTAAGCAACTCTAATCCTGTAAGTCTTCTTACACATACCCATATTTGCACACTCATTGATCTGTTGTCTTTGGGATTTCTGTGCTGTCAAATTGAGTGTGCAAAGGGCTACAGGATTGTGCCTCCCTTGCAGTTAATCCCAGGGGAATGTCACAGTGAGGAAGTAACCAGGGAAGTGTGGGAGCCCCAGGTGGGGCAGGCAAAGCGCTTCTGCTTCAGGAGAGGGCCAGCACATACCCAATGAGCTCTGAAATGACTAATATGTAAATGAAAAAGCTCTCTGGAGAGAAATGGAGATTTTTAAAAGTCGGGACAATTCCCAAGTAAAGCTGTCTGTCATCTATACTAGCTGCAGGCAAGCATATCAAATGCATTGAAATCAATGAAATGATAATGAAAATTAGCATGGTTTCTAGCTACAAATTATCTTCATGCTATAAAAATGTGGATGCTTTTCATCTTGCAGATGAACTTTGAAAATTAAAAGCCTGCTTCCTTTGCAGGCTCTTTCCAGGCTTTTTGAAATGTTGTCTTGATCTCAGTGTTGAGTGGTGTATTAAAGTTCTGCTTACAAGTGCCCCTTAGCTCCACCTTGAGCAAATACAGTGCAGACAAGTGTTTTAGGAACCATCTCTTGTTATGCTCCCAGCAGCTTGCTTTTCCAGCCTGACCCTTCCCAGTGGCACACCAGGTAGAGTGTGGTTCTAGTCCAGGGTTTAAAGTATCCCCTTATGAGACTGCTGTGCTAACCCTGAGCTGTGCTTTGCTTTTGCCTACATAGCTTTAAGAATTTCCCTTTTCTGATAACCTTATTTGCAGTGATTTTTGGTTTGGTTAGTGTGGAAAATGGTTGTGGTATATTAAATCACAAGCTCATCTGTGTTCTAGTATTTCCGTGCTGATAATAGCAGTGGTAATAAATAATGATCCTAAATTGCCAGTCCTTACATTAACATTATATTTTAAAATGCAAGTAGCACACTTTTGTTGTTCCCTAGGTATATATTAAGCTCCTTTAAACCATGCATGGGACCTAATATTGGACTTGAAGATGGCACTGTCTTTGGTTCTGATCAGCAGGTGGGATCCTTTGGATAGGAGGGATCAAAGAGGGGACTGCCATTAACTTGCAGAATATAATTGTTTTCAGATTCACAGAAAGGGGGAAAGATGTGTTTAACCTTTGCTTTGGAGTAATGTTGCTTGAGAACAGAGGACTGATTTTGGAGTTAATGAAGTGAAAAATAAATAGAATTTGGTTCTTTGCCTCTGAATCAGTTACCTTTTCAGTCATTTAATTCAAGTCTTGCACAAGGCATAAAACCAGGACTTGAATAAATAAGACTTGAATTCCTCCAAACCTAGTGAAAATACTACCAATGAGAAATTATTAAACTATAGTTAATTCAGTAATTTCTGGACACTTAAGCTAATTGGGCTGTATTTGCTATATGCAATCTTGTCCCCTTTGCAGTTGCTGACAGGCTTTACCGCAGCCACTGATAGCAGTGCATTGGTGCTGCACTTGGTCTCCAAAAAATCAGTGCCTAAGCATTTGTTAGTCTCAGAGAATATTACTGCCTGAAGCTGAATTTGGGACAGCCTCTTCCTTCTTGCACTGTAGTAACCAGATGCCTTTCTTATACTCCTGTGAAACTGTGTCTGTACTATTTTGCTGCAAGTAAATGAGAAGATATTCTGCTCTAAGAGGCAGCAGTTCCATTTTATTTCACACTAATATGATGGCTCATTTAAACACGTACAAAATGCTAGAAAAATAAAGCTCACTTTAATCTAGTAGAGTCTCAAATGCTGCCTTCTTATGCCATATCACAGCTTTTGCTAAATACCAGCATTTGAGGCCCTGTCAGCATGTGCAGCCTGCTGGGATGGCAGGTTTGGAGCCCGTGTTTTCACCTGTTATATAATGGCATGTAATTTTAACAGCTGAGTTTATGTAACTGTCGGGAAGCGTATGTGTGCACTGTCATCTGATTCCATTGCATTGGGGCTGCAATACTTGGGAAAAAGAGTATTTGCACACATTCCGCTGCTGTTAAGCATGTCTGATTTCAGCAAAGATAGCTGATTTTGTGGCTTTGAAGTCTAAATAAAAAGCATGAATGGATTACAAAGGAAAAGTGAAGGAATGCCAGCAGATGCTGGTGAGTCTGCAATAGGTGTATAAGGGGGAGAGAGGAATTGCAGATGGTACCGTCTGTGCACAGTGTCCCACTGAAGAGAGCAGTCTGAACATGCCTCCTAAAAATGGGGAGGAGCTGACATTAGCATTGGGTTGCTGTCGAATATCCAGGGAGGGATTTTTAGTCTTTTGTGAGCTTGCCTGGCTTTGAAAAGGCATTGCCTTGAGCAGGGATGGAGCTGCAGCCCTGTGCTCTGCAGTCGCAGTGGGTCTGCCCCATTCCCTCAGGCACCGATTGTGTCCCATCCACTGCTGCGTTCCCAGACTTTCCTTGGCAGTGTCACTCCTGTGCCCTGTTCCCAAGGAGCTCCCAGGACTCTGCAGAAACTACCAGTTTTGGGGTTGTTCTTGCCTGCCTGCTTTAAAATTTTATCTTGGTCCTCACAGATTCAAAACTTATTAGTATTATTGAAATATTTACAGAAATTTTATGTTTATTTATGTAAGCATGGACAAAGATGGAATGGTGCAGTGGATTCTTGCTTGTTTCTGTAGATGTGCCTTTTGCTCACCTCTGTCAGAGCTGATGGAATTCCACAAGGATCTTGAGGCTCATCCCTGTTTCTGGTTGGGATATTTTATGTGACATAAGTGTGGTAGATTTGATCCATCCAGACCAAGAATTCTGTGCATTGCCATTTGGGAAATTGATTGATAAAGCTAGAAAAGAAAAAATAGATTGATAGTGTATTGAAGGAGCTGCTTAAGAATGAACAGTGATATGGATGGAAATGTGATAGCAGGGAGCTACTAGTTATGTTTCTTAAAAGTGATTCTTGGTTCTAATCTTGTTTAATGCTTTTACAAGCAATTCTGGAAAAAAAGAGTACACTAAAAATCCTGATGATGTTGTAAAGTTGGGAGATTGAAGGTATGCAGCAGAATTAGGTGTCCTTGAAGGCTACAGTAAGAGAAATGGGATGCGTTTCATCAGAAAAACTGCAAAATCACATATTTGGAGTATAAAATACTCTTGCTGTAATTACAAGCTTGTTAAATGAAGGGGCCTGATGGGGGTGAGCAAGATGCTGACATAATGTGGCTGTGAGTAAAGCAAATGTAGCATCATGTATCTGGATAAGGAAAGAGGTGAGAGGGCATAAATACTGTGATTCAGGGCGTTAGTAAAGTTTCCTGCATGCATAATTAGAGGAGCTCAAACCAAAAGAGGTGCAGAGGATGAATGGGGAGCCTGACCCAGAGAGGACCCACCAAGTCTGGCTTAAGTTTACCAGAAGGCCAAGAGTTGCCCTGATTGATGTCTCAGAGGGTGCCAGAAGTAAATGACTCTTCCCGTTCTCTGGTATTTCAGCATAAGGGCAGTGTTGGTCCAGGACCAAGTAAACAGGCCATTAATAAATTCAGATGGAAACTAGAGGAAGGTTGCTGACTATCTGAGCTGGGAGACTTTTCTGTTCCTTTTGCTCTTGGAAAGGACAGCTAGATCCTAGCAGGTGTTAAAGGTGTTCCCTGCTTCAGATTTCCTCTGTTCCTTGAGAAAGCTGGTTTATTCTAGGAAAACCAGAGGAGTTTAATGCTTCTGTCATTGTGACTAACTTTGCCAGTATACTGTTCCATGGAAAAGAAGGAGCATGTTGAGTGGTCAGTGCCTCTCCTTGGCTCTCTACAGAGCGCAAAATGCTGGGGATATTGCAGGAATGTGTGAGAAAACTGATGTCCATTGATCTCTCAGTGACTCTGCAGTTTTTGCTTGTGGTAAAACAGTGCTGGTGCTTGAGCTGTAGGGTGAGCAGCTTGGGAAGTGGTTGAGGTATCTCTGCCTGATGGATGCTGCTGCCAGTAAACTTGAAGATCATATTAATATATTTTTTTTTCTTAAAAAATATTCTTGCAACATATCTGACTTCTGATGAAAGCTGAAACTTCTGACCAGATGGGACAACTGATGTGATAAGGCATTTTGTAGGAACACTCTTTTCACATAAGTTTTGCATAAGGTTTGTGTTTTCCATTCAGAACAAAGGAGCCACATCCCCAGTAGCAATTTCTCCAGCAATTAGGGCAGTTTTATGAAACTGATCTTTCACAGAAACCCCACTAGTATGTGGATAAATATTAAAATGGCTTGGTTTCCTCTTGAAAAAACAACATATTTTTGAGCTTCCCATCTGGCTTACAAGACATTTGCTGAATAATTGTGTCAATGTGGCTTTCATGTATTGATCTAAAAATACAAGTGCTACCAACGTCTGTGCTGTCAAGCCCTCTCTGGCTCTTGTGGTTCAGTGAATGGAGCTTGGAAAGCTCGTTTGGCATTCCAGGATGGATTCAGCACTGTCCCTTGGGAAGTGAGGATTTTCAAATGAGCTGATAGTTGCACTCAGCAAAGCAGGCTGAAAAAACCACAATCTGTAGAAGTTCCATAAATGCTGGATAGTTCTGACTATCCAGTTGGATCTTACACATTATGTAGATTTAAAATTATTTAAGTGTCTACTGAATCGTTAAAAAAAACTGGTATTCACGGACAAAATCTCTCTAACAAATTGCTTCTAACTCCTAGCTAAAGTTTAACTCTTCATAATCTTGACTCACTACTACAGAGGAGAAAAAGCGATGCTGCTGCTTTTCAGTGATGTGTCAGACAGTGTTGAAATAGTTGTGCTTTCACAGTGCAGTCACTCCTGTTTGGAAAATACTTAGTTTGGAATAATATACCGAGTACTGCAAGGTGAATTTAAAATGTATATATAATTTTTAAAGCACCTCATCTGAGAGAATTTATTGCCTTCCTTCTCTTTGGGCTTTAAAAGGCATGTGGTTGTTGATGGCCACAGACTGTGTGCACATTAGAGATGATACAGCCATAACATACCCTGCTCATTAAGGGAGGCAGATTGGTTTGTCTTGCCTTCATTTGCAACAAATGGGGTCTTTGGATATTGCTTTTATATGACAAACCCCTGCAATTAGTGTGTATGAATTTGGGCACATAATGTTAGTAGCACCAGTACTTGAAAATGGTCCTAATTCTTGAACTGCTTCTCTTCCTAGTGATTGAATTGAGGGGCTGAACTAAGACCGGTCATAAAATGTGAATTTTTAAACCTTACACCATTTTTTTCTGTTAGCAGTAACGGCAGTATTTGCAAGCTTCATTTGCAGTTTGAGGGGGTGGTGGCTTTTTGCAGTTTCTAATAACATGTTTGTGTTGCTTATTTTCACATGTTCTGTCTCACTTTGAAGCCAAACTCCTGTTTATTAATGTCCTGACAGCTGAATATCCAGGTGTCACTCACAAATGTGGGGGTTCCAAGTGACCGCTGTGATTAAAGAATATTCCATGTAAATGGAATACCCAGCTGCCCCTCTTTGGCTTGCTTTAACCCAACAGCAAAGACATGGAAATTCCCAATACTGCATAAAAAATTAAATAAAAGCACACACACTCTAAACCTGCTGTTCCTTCCTCTCTGTACCCTGAACACAGTCGTTCTCTTCATAAGTAAATTTTGGAATGCTTTTGACTTTTTGAATGAAGATAAATACATTCCTTGCATACCTTTCATAGGCAAAGTTTGCATCACATTTAACTATAAACTTCCAGCTATAAATTGGTAACAAACCTTCAGTAACTTATTTGTGGAAGAGAAATACTTGCACTTGATAAAGCAAATACCATGAGACTCTTAAACTTTGTAGAGGAAAATTCCATCTCGAGACTTGAACTTCAGGGTTTACAATGTTTGACTTCGCCTCTCTAGCTTTTCTTGGTCACCATCAGCAATATTGTGTGTACAGCTCATCAAAATGCTTGTTACTTCTGCCCCAAGGATGGAGCAAGACAAAAAGATGCTGCCTTGGAAAATTTCTCCCTCTGTCCCAGAAGATACGTAAATTATCCTATTTCCTATAAATTACTATTGTTATCTTGCCATAGCTGTGTACAGAATATTGTAGAGTGATCAGCATTTCCAGAATTCTCAGACAAAAGTCTAGACAGACTGAGAAAATCTGGTTTTCTTGCTTCCTTTCAGAATTCTGGTTTAAAGTGAGGTTCCTGATCTCAACTGCTGCTTTGGTCATAACAACAGACAACTTGAAACCATTTTAATGTTTGTTTTTCTGAAATCTGGTAACTGTGTCATCAGTGCATGACTCTGCACCAGAGCAATATTAATGCCATGTGTTCTGGGGTTTTTTTCTTTCAGTGATGCTACAGCCTTTTGACTATGACCCTAATGAGAAAAGTAAACACAAGTTTATGGTTCAGTCTATGTTTGCTCCAGCTGATACTTCAGATATGGAAGCAGTAGTAAGTATTGAAATAATTTTAAATGGATTTCTTTCTAATTGTATAACTTTTAAGTCCTTTTACTGCGTTCTTTAAGGACTGTTGTCAAACCACGCTGGAATGGTCCTTGAAAGCTTTTCCAGATTTCCAACTCTGCTTGGCAGGGAATGTTCTGTTATTTTGAGCCCCAGGAACCTTGCACTGAAAGTTGGTGTCTGTGGTTGCTTCTCTAGGAAGCTGCTGTCAGTAATGGGATGACAAGTCATGAAACAAGTCATTGTAGTTTTTTGCGGTATATCCTTTAGAAAGGCCAGCTTGAACCATATATTCTAAGGATATACAGAATATATTCAAAATCTGTATCATCTTATATATTTTATGCATCTACTCTCAAGTCTTGAGTCTTCTCTTGAGCAGCTCTTTTTGCAAGATGCAAGAGGATGATTTATAAGTATTGTATTTTCCTTTATCCCTACCTGTGTCTGCTGTGGCTTTGTAAATGAAAGGCCCTCATAGATTCTGTCCTGTGAATTACAAATGAAAGTAGTAGAAATATGTAGGTGCTGGAGCAGAGAAGGACAAAAGACATAGAAAGACCATCAGGCTACAGTAAGACAGCCTGGAAAGCAGTAAACCCTTATGTCAACTGGTGGCTTTCCTTTACCAGCAAGATTTGCCCCCAGAAGAAGGCACAAGGAAGCTTTCTCTAGCCTGGCTTTTGTTAGCTTGAGAGAACACTCAGTGGCTATTGAGGACACAATATAAAAAAGGAAAAAGACCATTACTCTAAAAGTGTGTGGCTTGTGTGTGCTACTTAAAAACAAAAAAGCCAACCCAGAAGAACTCTACAGTAGTCCTTACAATATGTGTCTTCTTCTGAACATCTTCTTAAAGCTGGGGCACTCTGCAGGTTAATAATTTCCCTTCTGAAACTGATTTATGGAACTATATTTATTTAATGGGCTCAAAATAAGATCCAGTGGGAGAAACAGCAGTAGTAATAAAATGTCTGCATCACTAGAAAGATAAGCCAGTCTGCCTTTCTTTCGAGCTCTTTAATTTTTTATGAGTTACTTTATACCATGACAAGTGTTATTCTGCTGGCAAAGAATGTTTTTTAGTACCTATATGGGCCTTTCAGTTTTCCAGAGCTCTCCAGACCAATATGATTCCTTTTCCTGTAACACTTTGATCAGTTCTCAGTTTTGTTACCACTCTCCAGATCTCTTCCTATTCTGGATGAACAGGTGAGACCAGTTGTGGGAGTACTGTAAAGCTTTCAACACTTCACAGGCAGCCAAGGAGCTCAAAATAGAACTCTGACTTCAGCCCCAGCAAAGCTGAACTACGATTCAGCTGTTTAGGATGGGTTAAATACTACTCCAGATTGCACGGGCTTAGCCGTAATTTGTCACCTACTTGAGATATACTGAGGAATACCAAGCTACCAGGAGGATGGTCAAAGTGAAGAGGAGCACGTGAGAACTCCAGGATATCAGTGTGGACACTTCTTGCTGTTTATTACCACTGAGAATAAATCTTTTCACTTCAGGGTTACAGCTGACACTGAGCAGAGATTTATCACTGCTGATCCCTATCAAAAAGATTGCAAGGAATCTTGTTTATGGCAGACTCCCCAGCTGAAGGGGAGAGAAGGTGTGAGGGCAAGTTATCCCTCTGTAGGTAGCACATCTGGTGCTGTTCAGACATTGATGCTGAAAAGTAAGGACGTGGAAAACAAGGAGGGGGAAGAACAGTCCTGTAGTTCATTCCAGAAGAAAAGCTCATGTGAAATTTTAAAATTTTGAATAGAAACTCCACTGGGCAAAGAGTTGAGAACTCACACTGTGATTGATTTGGGGACTTGTTATCTTTCCCTTCCCTTGAATTCGCACCTCCTTTTTCTTTTTTTTTCTTTTTTTTTTTTAAGCAGGCCCATAACTCCCCCTGTCTCTGCTAATTACTCTGACACAGCTCCCAGTTCTCTCATAAATTACCTGTGGAAGTTTCAGACTATTTAGAATGATTTACTTCATAGTATCTGGTCTGTCTTTATGATACCACTCAGTTATGTATTTGATCTCATTTTTCATTCTGTATGTGGATAATGGCAATGTGATAAACACCTGCGGGTTTTTTCTGAGTGAAATGGTGTGATTTGTTTACATAATGCACTGCATTTCCAACCTGCCTGATTATACTAATATGTTTAATATTAAATTAATATTAACTTATTCCAGTGGAAAGAAGCAAAACCGGAAGAACTCATGGATTCGAAACTTAGGTGTGTGTTTGAGCTACCAGCAGAAAATGATAAGCCTGTGAGTATTTTCAGATGCATATTGAGTGATTTAACTTAATACCACAGTAAATCCTGTGAAATGGCATGTTTATTCAGACAGCTATATAAGCACAAGACAGAAGCCTCTGTTTCACTGCCTGGATGGCATTACCCTTCATAAACACAATATAAACTATTTAAAATATTGGTAATCCTTGGTGTAACTAGCAGCCAGTTTGAACATAAGTGCAGCAGTAGCACAAAGCAATTTTTGAGTTGATCTGTTTTCATTTAGTGAACAGTCACAGGATAAAGAATACTTAAAAAAAGATTAAAGATGCTGATTGCTGGTTGTGAAGCTCAGAGTTTATACTGAAGCAGTTATAACCATCAGCAATGTAAATTTGCCTGTCCAACACTCCCCTTTGCTTCCTTGGTACAACACTTACTTTGGCAAGTAAATTGGTAGAAAGCTGGTGAGGAAGGCACAAAAGCAGTTAGGAATTATATTGCAATCCTAATATTGTAGGATCCTTTTTTAGGGTAATGAACATATTAATTTCTAATGGAAGTATGTAGTGTGCAATGTAGAACTGATAATGGATTGAATAAAATGAAAAATGCTTCCTAATGTGCAGGTACTAAAGGCACAGTTGTTCTACTTTGCACTGAACAGTGTAATTAGGATTATGTAGTTGATTGGGTGGGGAGAGGTTTGTTTCCATAAGAGACCGTTTCTAAAGTGCAGAGCATGGAAAGGATCCAAAGGCAGGAGAGGGTGCAGGCTTTGGAGGTCTGAACCTTTGTTTCCCAGCTTGGGCTGCAAGTTCCTCCATCCTTACAGAAACACAGAAGGAGGGAGAGGGGACAGCCAGGAGTGGGGAGTGAAGGGAGAGGGAGCTGCAGCACTGTCCTGGCTCCTGCAGTAGCTGCTTGTGTTGTGCCTGGGGAGGGAAGAGTGAGGAGGCCACTGATTGTGGGACCTGGTTTAGAGACATCTCCTTTTCTGTATATTCAGGGTCTGAAAAGTCAGGGTCATTCTGTCTTCACTTATTGCTGCTGATCTGGTGTTGTCTGGGAAAGCAGTAAAATTACAGAAAGCAAAATGTTGTTTATTTCTTTTTATACAGGCATGTGTCAGGTGTGCACAGACAATTTTACCTGATTCTCCTCCTATATATCAGGTGTGTGGTGTGGTGTTAATAACTAACCAAAAATCACTCTATCCTTTTTTAACAGCATGACATAGAAATAAATAAAATTGTATCCACAACTGCAACAAAGACAGATTCCTCTGTAATGTCTAAATCAATAAGTTCTTCTTTGGATGACACTGAAGTTAAGAAAGTAATGGAAGACTATAAGAGGCTTCAAGTAGAAGTTCAGAGGTTACGGGAGGAGAATAAACAGTTTAAGGTAAAGATCGCTGTTGTTTTCTTTTCAGATTTACCCCTTTCCTGAAAAAGAAGCTTCCATCTTAAAGGTTTGGTTACCTGACTTTAGCACAATATTTTAATATTGTCTATAAAGTAAAAGATAATTCAGGTTTCTCTCTGTAAACTCTGAGAAGGTGCTGAAATCAATGGTCCCTTTGAAAGGAGGCACAAGTCATGCAGTCACAGAAGGTGATTGGGTAGCAACCCAGAGGAGTGAATTCCCTCTCTTTTTTTCTTTTCCCACCTAATTTCTCAGTCTGAATTAAGCATTCAGTGTTGAACTTGGCCCTGTTCTCCCCAAACTGGTGGGAGCTTGAGGGCAGCGTTGTGCAAATACTGAGTGTTTCAGTAATTGCACCTGTAATGTGCTGCTGAAATGGCCAAATTAAGACACATGAATGGGAAATGTGCTTCCTGTCATATCCAGCACATGGCTGGGAAATCCAGTACTTGAGAAACTTTTATCACTGCTGAAAAATTCCTTTTTACAGTAGTTTGATTTGTTGTATCTACTTCCATAGATATCAGCACCAAGGAAAGTGTGGATGTTGTGACTCTTGCAGCCCAGTGAAAGGAGCTCTGTTCTCTCAGCTCTGATGCTGCTTGACTGGCTGATGCATGGAGGAATTCTTGAAAACAGAGTTGTTTTGCACAGAAATAATATGTGTACATAACAGACATGACCCTAACTTCTCCTTGTGTTCTTATTTTGCCAGCAACTCAATACTCTAAATACTCAATACTCTAAATTTAATTAAATTTAATTGTTTTGCAAATCAGTCTTGAATAAACACTCTGTAGGAGCTATCTAGAATTGAGCTGATGTCTTACAGTAATGTCCTTGATCAGTGAGCTCTTTGTTCCCTTTGTGGAGTGTTAAAAACATCTGTAAAACATCAGAAAACAATGCTAAATCACTGCCTGCTACCAGGTGCTGTCAGTGTCAGGCTAGAGTCACTGTCAGAGGGAAGTTAAAATATTTAAAATGAAAATTTGTTGTTTCTATACAAAACTTGTTGTATGTAAACAGCATTTTATTGTTTACAAAAGTCAGTTGTCCCCATTTAGACTTAGAGCAGCAGTGAGGTATTGGGTAGCCTGAGGCTTTCAGTGAGTAAATTAATTAATTAGTTAATAAAAAATAAGTTCACTTTCAGATCATGTAGGTGCCCCTTTAAATTCGAAAGTGAGAAGCACTGACATACCCTGAGCCCTTGAACTTCACTTATCTGACAATTATCTGACAAGGCTGCAGTAACTTTTATTACAATTTTATTTAAGTATAGACTGGAGCCTTTTGCTTTGGTACCTTATACTTTTGCACTATAATACTGTATCTAAAAAGTCTAACACTGTTGCTTCAGCTGGACACAAATTAAGTCACAAAAGACTCCTTTGCCCCTGTCCTGAAGTGCTCTGAGTGTGTGTGTGTGACTGGAGTGTGCTAACACACAGCTGTGCTGCACAACAGCTCAGGGAGAGCTGAGGGGAGCTTCACCCCACTTGAAATGAGAATATCTGCTGGTGTTACATTGTTTTATCCATTGTCTCATCTTTAAATCAGGTGAGCTGCCAAAGTCGTACCAAGAAAATATCTTAATTATTGCCATTAGGTTCATGTCAAAATGTCAGCATTAATATGATGGGAGAAACAGATTTCCCTTCAAGGTCTGGGAAGATTTACTTGTGACATCTGACATGGGGAATGATGAGTGTAATTGCCTTGGGTTGTGAAAAACGTGCAACTTCATCTTAGTTGTATTGAGAGACATCTTCCCCAACAGCACCTTACTTGCTTGCAGAGCAAGAAAAGCACCTTCATGCCATTCTCTCCATTGCTTTTCTGAAGTTCTGGAGCTGTCTCTAGACTTTAGACAAGAGTTCTTGCAGGTTCCTCATTGCTTCCTCACTCCCTTAGCAGGAGAAAATTTCCAAGAGTGTGGCTTTGCTGTAGACACAGAATTCCTCTCCTGCCTCACTACCCTTCCTTCTCAGGACCATTCAGGAAACAGAGCTCTAACTTAGCTGTAAATTCGCTTTCACCTATTCTATAACACCCACCTAAATAAATACGATAAGGGTGAATATTGAAAGCACTTTTTTGTAGAAATAATCAATATCTCTTCCTTTAGGAAGAAGATGGACTGCGGATGAGGAAGGTACCCCAGACAAACAACCCAATATCTCCTTCTGCAGCTGCTGTCAAGGACGAAGGGCTCAGCTCCAGACTACTTGCTTTGGTGGTTTTGTTCTTTGTCTTTGGTGTAATTATAGGAAAAATAGCCTTGTAGAGGCAGCATGCTGGAAAATTGTAAATTGGTTTGATGGTTCTGCCATATCATTGGATTAAATTTATTCATAACAATGTTTAAAAAAAAAATTAATGTATGACATCTCACAGGTCTTGCCTTTAAATTACCCCTGCACAAATACTATGTAACATAATCTAGAAAGTTCAAAATGTATGGTGAGGGAATGAATGAAAGAGAATATGCTTCAGTGATGAAGGGGGGGAGAAAATCCTGATTTAACACTACAATGAAATATTGTATATGTCATTTTAAACATTCTTAGACCCTGGTACATGTTGCTGGATTACCTCTTTTTAAAAAAAAAAAAGAAAAAAAAAAGGAAAACTAGAAAAACCTCTTCCTCCACTGCTGGAGCTGGCCCTAAGGATGTTTGGAGCTGGGTTAGGCAGGAGGTGTTGATAACTTCTGTAAAATACGTTAATCCACCATTCTGCTCATAAATTTAACAGTTTCTGTCAGTGTCTTCAACTCTGTGCAAGTTACCAACTTCTTGGCACTTAAATGAGTAGTGAGAAGCTGCAAAGACTTGTCTGTGGCAACGCTGAGGGAGCTGGGCAGCACCGAGGGGCTCGTTCGGAATAAAGGTCAATGCCTTGTTCTCACCAAGGGACCAAGCTACAGTGCTGTTGGTTCATTTAGCTGAATTAAAATGTTATTCAGAGATGTTTAATGCATATTTGACTTATTTAATGTATTTCCTCTCATGTTTCCTTATTGTCACAAAATTGACTAATACTTTGTGGTATGAAAAGGCACCTGTTCAAAGCCAGTGAAAAGAACTAGAAATTTGCTGCTGTAGTGGTGCAAGATTGTTCTGCCTCCTGGTGTTTTTGGGCACTACACAATTGTTGGGAGTTTTGATCATCTAAGCATTGGGGAAATAGTGGTCAGGAAACTGTTTTTGTATGTAAATAAGTCTATCTAGGGGAGAAACAAAAATAATAGTAGTAAACTAGTCCTATGCCGTAAAAAGACCAATCTTGTTTGACTATGTAGCATCTTAAAAAAAAAGAAAAAAAAAGAAAAGAAAAATTAAATAAAGCCCCCAAATTAATGTTTCCTTTGTTACTTTTGTCCTGTTCTCACAGTTTTAGAGGTGGGGAGGAAAGAGTGTTCTCTTGTCAGTTTGTTCATGGCATAAGGAAACTTGCAGTTGTATTTCAGGGTGAATTTCTTTTTTTTCCAGACTAATTTTAAAATCAGACCAAGCCACCCCATCATGAGCCTGACACACACAAGTTGTTCAGAGTAACCGTGTTGCTGCTGAGGTATAAGGTAACATCCCATTTTCCAGGTTAGTTCAGGAGTTCAGACACTTGACAGCACCTTCAGGGTAAGGTGAAGGTAATTTTGTGTCCAGGCTTCCTTTTACCACAAGGTGTATAAATAAACTCAGAGTGTTTTAACATGACGGATTCAGTAGATGAAACCATTTTTGAGCAGGTAAAGTCACATCTATTCTTAAATGCTAGACCCAGAAACCTTCAGTGACAAAATTTTTTGTAGCATATTACAAGATGAAACTGTCTTTTAAAAATGACTTCATTCATTCCTTCCATAATCCTGGGATTCTGTGAGAAAGCTGTTGGGGCTGCAGCCTGCCTGCTGTACTCCTTGACCTTTATGTTTGTCCCACTTGTGTCTCAAGGGTTTCCTCCTTTGCAAGTGCTAATAAGTGAAATTTTATTTGAGGCTTAATAAGAAAATAGGTAGGAAAAAAACCCCATAACTGGTGTGTTCAGCTTATGAATATGAATATGGAAGTATTTCTAGGAGATTCAATAGAAAGGAGAGGTGTATTTTTTAGCATTTTAAAGTGCTGGTGCCTTGTCTGCTCAGAGGGAAGGGACAGAGCCACTGCAGCCTGGCTGCAAAGGGCAGGGCAGGTGGCAGATGAGCTGGAAAGGGCAAAGCCAGGAGTTTTTGGGACAAATTGGGCAGAATTGATCAAGAAGATACTTCCTGGGCAGTAGAAGCTGAAGAAAACTTTCTAATGAAGCATTCTTTTCAGAAAGCCGAGGTTGTGAGTGATACTGCAAAATTAGTTTTCATGGCTTTGAAGAATGTATTTGAGAAAACCTCTGCTGAAGGGACACTGACATAAGAAGTAGGGTTTTTAAGTGGCTGTAAATATCTTCTTCTCTTACCAGAATTCCTGATCTGCTTTAAATAAAAAAAAGTCTTTTTGAAAGTCCTTTGTTCTGCTTAAAAACAGCCTAAAAAAGGTTGGATTTCAACAAAAAGTCACTGTCTTTGCAGGATAAAGGGGGAGGATTGAAGCTTTAAGCTAGTCTCCGTGAGTATGTCTGGAGTAATGTTCCAGGCTGGTTTTACACCCGGTGTAAGCTACCACAGCTGCCTTTGCTGGCCCAGGGCAAAGCCAGCAGCAACTCTCTCCTCCCCCAGTGCTCAGCAGTCACTTTTTGGTGATCTGTGCCAGCCTGGAACTGTAAATCGTTCATGAGCAAAGTTGTTCCTGGTGTTTGCACTCCAGGATCATAAAGAGGTCTCAGAAAACCCTCTCATGCTTTTCCAGATTCCCTTCAAACACGTGATCAAGGAGACCAGGAGAGGATTTCAGTGTTGGTAACATCTGTAGCCTGCAGCTGAGCTGACCCACACCAGTCCTGAACAAAACTCTTAAATGAACTGCTTGTATTTTGGAATTTAACAAAATCCTGAGGTCTTCCCTCACCATTTTTGACAAGAGCCTGAACACAGTAGCCCTGAGTTGTCTGGGTAATGCTTTGCTTTGCTGAGCTTAAAATAAAGCGACTGATCAGGGGAATCCTCACTCCCTGTTTGACCAAACCCTTCTTTCATAGGCAGTAGAGAGAAATCTTAAGGATTTTTTTTCTTCCAGGGTTCCTAAAAGGCCAGTTTATAGCTAGAGGGCAAATATAGATTGGATGGGTATTCTTAAGCCACCTGACTCTTCTTGTAAGTTGTTCCTTCCATGGCAACACAAGAGCAAATGTTCTCATGAAGTATTCACAGAAAGTGAATTATTCTGAAGGACATTGTACATCTTAGGAAGTTGTGCACAAAGTGTAGTTTCTAAATAAGATTATTGTCTGGGGTCCTCACACAACATCAGATATTAGAAACCTGTGATTGATTCATGGTAGTAGAAATCAAGTTATTACTAATCTAATTATTGTCCTTGCTGTTACTTTAAGATGACCACTTGCACATTTATTGTTGATTTTTGTAACACCCAGTAGAGGCTGCTTGGTGCACTCTTTGGGCGAATTTGGGATAAACAGATATTTGAAATGTCTTGAAGCCTAGTGCTGGGAAATGAATGGAAAATGGTTTATTCTATTTTTATGTAGTTCTCCACATCTTAAAGCAAATAGTCCGTGCATGAATGAACATAACTATTGCTGTGCATTGGCAGTTGTCAGCTGGGAATGCACAGCTGGAGCAGCTGCACGTGCAAGCCAGGACCAGCTCAGGTTACTGGGGAGTAGCCTGGGGGCTGAAGAGCAAGATCATGTCATGTTGTTATGTTGAGGGGGATTGATGTACCATAATGTCATTTTCTAAAAATACAGGATTGTAAAGCTCAATGGTGGTGTTACTTTTTCCTCCTGAAATGCTGTTAGTGGGATAAAGTTGGAACTTCACTTTGCAATTCACTAGAATTTCTTTTCATCAATAAACTATGAAGGGTTTGTATCTGCTGCACATGTGAACTTGCAATTCTTGTCAGCAATTTTACATCGTGGTGTGCACAAGGAATGGATCATTTATGTCTTGACATACTTGATGTTGCATTGCCCAGTGGCAGAAAACTGTCATCCCTTTTCTTCAGAAAATGGCACTTCCTGTCTCTTCAGTGGAATATCCTTGATTTTCAGGCGCAGTAGTGACTTCACTGCTGTGCTCTTAAGTTTGAAACTATATTTCTCTTGCCCTATGTGATGTCCTCAAATTCCACATCCTGAGTTCTGTTTTCTATATAAAGTGAGGAAAAAAGCACCGCCAAAAATCCCTGTTTGAAATTAAAACCCGAGTAAAACAACACTCTGAAGCTCCTGTTTGTTGTGGCTGGGTCACAGCTACACTGGTGCTGCACAGGGCCTGGAGAGCCGCTGGGCCATGGTCTGGGAATGGAGGAGCATCCAGGGCCCAAGTCCTCGAGTGAGCAAGTTGAAAGGTGACAGGTGGTGAGTGAATTTCAGTGGAAGTGAAACAGTAATACAGAAGATGAGCTTCAGAGAACAAAGTAATTGTATTTCCACCGCTCAAATCTGCTTAACTATAAAATTTGTTTGTTTCTTTAATGGGTTGATTTTTTTTTTTTACTGGATAAATGAAGATTATTTTTAAATAACACAAGTAGAGCCAGCCAGGGATCTTGCACGTGATAACTCTAATGAGCACACACCTGCACACTTGCAAAGTGACTGTGTGCCTGTCATTCACTCTGCCATTTCCTGTGGCTTCAGTTCCTGTTAAAGAACTAATTTCACGTTTGTACTTGAAGAGTAAAACTTTTTGAAACCTTTAGTAAACTTCTTTGCCTCCCAGTGCAGGCCTGAGTTTGTCCTGAAGCCTCTGCGAGAGTGAAAAGTGCAAAAGGGACGTGGGGTCTGTGAGCACAGAAACGAGGCTGCTTTTCCTTGGAGTAAACTTGAACTTTGGATCTTTCCTCCTGTGATCTGTCATTAGAAAATGGCCTTTTCCGGAGAGCAAAACAAAAGAAGTTAAGAAAACAAATGAATTAAGAAGAATTAATTGAAGCTGTGTATTACAAGTTGACATTATACATCTGGCATTTCTGTTTATGTTTCTGCATTGGTACATTTCATTCTGATTTAATAAGTTCCTAATTTTGTGGGGGTTTTTTTCAGGATTTCGAAGTGCCTATGAAGAACAGCCCGTAGTAAAGTATTGTTCCCAGTTTAGCCGTACTTCATTTTTTTAATCAAGTCTTTTTCTTTAGTGGATAAACTCACAAGATTAGAAAAGCCTCTTGAACTCCCTCATGTTTGGGTTGGCAAATGTCCCACACACAATTACCCACAGAGAGCTACTTTTAAAAGACCTTTATTAAGGCTGTACAGAGTCAAGCACTCAGGAGTTAGGAAATGGCAGAACCAGGTTTGTGCACTGTGAGTTTGGGGAGTACATTGCAGTGTCTGATCATTTCAGTGATCAAAAAGTGAGCTGAAGCTGCTCAGAGATTGTCCAAAACTGCCCGGCTTTGTATGCCTGGACTTGGAGAATCCTGAGTTCTCTTAAGTTACGTATAAATAGGTTTTTAAAAGTTGGACTTAAATGCAGCAGCGTGGTGTTGGGTGTAACCCATGTGTGTGTGTGTCAGGGGGGAATTCTTTGTGTTCCATGTATGGATCCCTGTTCTTGACCCGAGCTCCCGACGTGGTGGGGAGGAACTCGGAGCTGAAGCAGCAATTTCTGTTTCCACGTTTCACTGGGAGGCCACACACAAGTGTGACTGGAGCCAGGAATCTCTGCCTCAGTGCTGAGCCCAAAGGAGTGTTCCTGTGGGGGCTGCAGACTCTGCTGCCCAACCTCCCTCCTGCTCTGTTCTGCCTGAGCTGTCGAATCTCACTCCGTTCCCTCCCTCGGCGCTTTGGTCCAGGCCAAGTCATCCTTGTTCCTTCGCTGCTCCTTGGCAAACAAACCCATGTTCAGCCGAGCGGCTTTGAATGGCTTTTCTTCCCTGCTGCCTGTTTTCCATCTGGGTCTCTTTCTTCCCATCACCCTTCCAGGCTTGCTCTTCCCTGCTTGCCTGTCCCAGCCTTTGGCCCAGGGAGTCCTGGCTGCTGCGGGCTGCCTGGCAGGGCTCTCCCTTGGCATGGACATCTGACTGCTGCTGGATGCCTTTTCCCATCCCACACAGCCACTCACCTGCTTCCTCATTGTTTTTTCTTCCTCTTCACTCTGTAGAGTTTGGAGCAACAAGTCTTGTCACCCATCTCCTTTCTGTCTCCAGCTTCCTCCTGCTGTTCCAGTGCAGTGGATTTATTTATAGTGTGGGACAGGCTTTTATATTCCAGGGGGATTGTTTCTTAAACAAAGCAGTAGCACGATGCTGTTAATGTATCCAAAAGTGCTTCAGATTTTTTTTGTTTCATTTTATTTGGGAAATCTAGAATGCATAAATGCATTCTAAGGTATTTTTAAAAGGGAGGCATGAAGGTGGTTAATTGGAAAAATAAGTTACTGTTATATGAGCCCTGTGTCAGACCCAGGAATGTGTTTGTCTGGCATACTTGGCTCACGCTTTAAACTTCTGCACCTGCTAAAGAAGCAGAAAATTGGAAAGGCAGCTTGTCTGAGGAGCTTCTGATATTAAAGAAGGTACTGAAGGATCAGACTCAGTGCAGAAAGCCAGAAAATTATTTGAGACTTAAGAAATTATTTTATTTTTGCTTTTTGGAGTTGTTAAAAAATGATTAATCTTTTAAAAAAGTATTCTAAGAGAAGTGAATGTGGCAGAGTTTACTAAGACATGTGTGCCTGTTACCATCAACTTCCAGCACACGTTGACTTGGATTTTCTTCACAGGGACAGTAAAAAGGCATTTATTTGTTTTGTAGTAGAAAGCAACCCAGTAGTCAGGATTAAAGCTCCTGGTCTGTGTTCTAGACCTGTTTTTCAGATGCAGTGTTAGACATGAAAGGTGAAGTTATTGGGTCTGTCTTGTTTAGGTCAGATAAAGATAAATGAATGGCAGAACTGAGGTTGGGATCCTGATTGCAGTGGAGCTCAGCATACAGCCATGTGAGCTGCTAATAAACGTAATTGGTGCTTCAAAAGGGCACAGCTGAGCAAATTTCATATCAGATCTGGGAGTGGAGAGGAAATTAGATGAAAAACTGAAGTAGAACTGACAGTTTTCTAAGTGAAAGGTGTTAAAGGGCCAAAAAACTAATAATTTTGCAATTGAGAAGGGGGACAACTTTGGCTAACTGCCCATCCTGCTTCTGTGATGAAATGAAGGGGAAAATTAGATGGAAAGTAATATAAAACAAATAAGAAAAAGGGAAGCAGACAGCAATCCATTCAAAATGGGAGTTAGGAAGTTTAGAAAATAAGGAAAGCACAAGCCAAAGAAAAACAGGTTGGAGTGCTCAGAGAGGGTGGTGAGGAGCCGAAGTTCAGAGGAAATCTGCAGAGGGTAAGAACTGTTAATAAATATATGCAGGAGGTAAAACCTAGTGATGATGTAAGAGAACTGGAAAGGTGTGTCATTCCTTAGCAATGCTCAGGATTTAAAATTAACAGTTTTTAATTCAGTAGGCCCAGAAACCTTGATCAGTGTTTGCAATGAAGGAGCCTGGGGCTGTGTCTGAGCTGCTGCTGGGGGTGGTCAGTGGGTCAGGACAATGGGGCACCCCAGAAGGGGATGGAAAAGGAGATGGATGTTCCTGATGGAGCTTGGTGTAAGTCCTTTCATTCTGTCTTTTGAGAGTGAGCTGGGTCTGTCAGGGCCCTGCAAAGCTCCATCTTCCTGGCAATCACACACTGCTGAAGTTCAAAGAGAACCACAATGAAATGGGGATGCCCAGAGAAGGGTTCAGCAGGGACCTGACAGATTCAGTGGTTCCAGATCACTGAGGAAAACAGATACAAAATCACTACTGACAAAACATAACAAAAATATCCATAGCCAGGACCAGAATGAGTAACAGCTCCATGTACATTCCCAGTGCAGTCCCAGGGTAAAAGCCTAATGGATACAAATGTGTTCTTGTTTTTAATTACTGTTAGCTGTAAGTGATGATCCTCCTGTATGTCTCAGCTGGGAGAGTTGGGAATTTTGGATGCAGTTTGGATATTTACATTCTACAAGAGAAGCTGAGTAATTGGAATGGATGCAAAAAAAAAAGATTCAGAAAATACTCGTGGAGTGTGAAAACGCCTTAGAGAGGGTGAGAGAAAACTCAGTTGGCTGAGATTTCTACCAAAATTGAGACTGTCTTGATTACAGTGCACAAGTACCTTCACAGGCAGAAAATACTGCACACTGCAGCTCTCTGATCTTAAAAAGCAACACAAGAATCACCGACTGGCAGTCAAAGCCAGGCAAATTCAAATTGGAAAAAGGCACAAATTCTTAAGAGAGAATAACTGTGTAATTTAGGAATGTGTCTTCAAAAACTGTGAACAGAACAATAAAAGTTATGATATTTATGCAAATAGCTCTTTCATGGCTTTTTTTCCTCTCAGAGGTATCCTTAGAGGAGGAAGAGGACAAGGAGGCTCCTGATGAGGTTTCACAGGCAAGTTCAGCCAGCAGAGCAGTGGGGCTCTGGTGCTGCTGGAGCCAGTGGTGCCTGAGCTGCTGCAGGGCAGAGCTTTCCCAAGGCCTTGTTGCTAACGTTGCATAAGTGTGTGATGGTGTCTCACATCATGTTAATCCCATCCCCACCTGGAAAGGATCTGTGGCCTTGTAAGAGCTTTTACACTGTGCAGGACCTGAACACTTGTTAAGTTTAATCTGTTTCCTTGCCATGTAAATGAAAAAAAAGTATCTGCACACAAATCTGATTCATGGGGGTAAATGTAGGGCAGGAATTGCCTTCCTCCTCCTCCACCCACTCTCCAAAGGCAGCACAAGGCTGTTGCCTATTCCTGCCACGGGCATGTGTGTCCAGCAGAACAGGTACCTGTGCTGAGGGGAGTCAGGGCCACTCGAGCACAGTGATGGGAAAGGAAAAGTTCTGCCAGTGTGTGGCTGACAGCAGGTGCAGCTGTGCTGCCCAGGACTTGCGTCCTAATGGGAACACCCCAAGGAGACACCATCTTCTCCAAGATCACTTCCAGTTGCCCATGGATCTCTGTGCAGCAGCAGGGAGCAAAGCACAACCAACACGACTGGAAATCAGATTTGCCTGCTGAAGTCTCCTCCATGGATTGGGAAGGGAACCAAGGCAAGGCAGCCAAGCCTGGCCCCTTTGTGTATCACCTTTGGAGTAGAACTGTTCATGTGCGTGACTAATATTGGGTCATGCCTGGAACATGGGAACATGCTGACAACATTTATGTCGCAACTGTAATGCATTTAATAAGCATCTCATTTGAATTATTAATGTACAGATCCCCCCCAAGTATTTTTATGTTATAACCCCCATAATTTATCTAAGTACAAGCTGGAAGTTCGTAAATACAGCATTAAGAAGGTGGCTATTGCATAGCTGCTTTAACAAAATATCCTTTGTGGGTAAGATATATAGGCTTATTTGGAGAGGATTTAGCTGCTGGAGAAGGGCTTCTCAAGGAAGTTAGATGATGCTTAGCTGCAGCAGACAGGGAATATAATTTCTTAGTTTGTCCTTCTTGTCAGTAGGAATCAGTTTGACCTGACTGTGCTGTCTGATCTGAGCATCTCTTCAGCTCATTGTTCACCAGAGGCAGATTTATAAAACATCTGTACAGGAATGAGCCTGGAAGTGACACTTTGAGAGGAGAGCTGGACTAACAACTGCTGTGCCAGTAACTGAAAAGGAAGCAGTGAAAATACATGGCCTAAGAAGGCTGGTGAGGGATCTTTCCCTTCACACGGTGCGCGGTGACGGTGCCTGTGCCGGGCACGGCAGCAGTGACACAGGGACACTGCTGATGTCCCACAGCCATGCCAGCACTGCACTGGAGAGCTGGGATAACACAGCAGGGATGCAATGCTGCAGCCAGGGAATGCTGCGGCTTGGAGCTGTTGTGCACAGAAGTGTTTTCCATCTACTGTAATCTATGCCCAGGGTCAGGTGGAACAATCGAGCCCTCTGTGAGGGCTGTTCCGGGCATCTCCAAGTGCAAGACTGTTTGTGGGTCCCTGTGTGTGACATACACAGGCAAAGTGCAGAAAATATCTGTAAACTGCAAGAGGCATGTGAACTGTGCCCTTCTCAAGACCGCTTGCTGACTGTTTATTGCCAACTGATTCTGCAGATTAAATTTGCATGAACAGCAAAAAGGAGTGTGATGGGAGGGAACTTAACCTCAAAGAAACTCAGCAGCCAACACTTCGGATGTTTGAATTACATCTGAATCAAGCTCTTGATTAAATCTTAGCAATGTCAAAAGCTCAAAGCAGCAATTTTAATTGATGTCACTTTTTTCCCCCCTCATGTTGCTAAATTATCTGTTGCAATGTGCAGCACATCCGTGTCACTACATTAAATTTGCACGCAAAGAGCGGAGATTAGGCAATAAAGCCACAGGACAAACAGTGTGGAGTCAGGCATATCTCCTTGGCTTCGTTCACTATTGGGTGTTTTTAAAAAGTGTTTCCAAATCTGAGTAAAACTGATTCCAGATGTGCTCATTTGAAGGGTATAAAAATCACGCTAGCACCAAGATTTGTCTGAATTCTGCACTGTACCTGAAGAGATAACTAGTCCCATCTTAAAAACAGAAGTGCTATAAACAATAAAAAGGCCACAGGCAAAGGTTTTAGTGCTTCGTTCCCGTTAGCATCCTTTCTTCCCACGTATTTTAGACTAATATAGTTGGAGAATTCCCGTGAGGCTGCAGCACACTGGATCAGAGGGGCCTGGTAGGACGTGGGTCGCTTGTCGGGGCTGTCGGGGCTGGAGCCGTCCGTGGGCCTCTCCCCGATGTAGAGGAGGCTGCGCTCCTGCGTGTCCTGCTCCGTTTTGAACAGTTCGTACTCGGTGTGGGGCAGCTTGATGCCCAGAGCCAAACATCCATTCGTGGGTGTTATATCCTGCTCCACCCCGGCGCTCCAGGAGCCTGCCAGCCCACAGCTTCCCGGTTCCGAGGAGTTGAGCATCACCACCGTCACCTGGTCCATCGGCGTCACCCGAGCCTGGGTGACTTTAAAAGCCAGCTCGGTGCCACCCCGCACCTTGGAGGAGGGGATGCCCTGCGTGTAGTGCCCGGAGGCGTAGATGGTGAACGTGGGCTGCCTGCAGAGCGGGTCGGAGTAGTGATAGTAATGCCCTTCCCAGGTGTGGTTGTTGCCGTGGAATGTGAAGTACCTGGTGAGGAAGAGCACGGCCGGCCGGACCTCGCAGTGGGTGCTGACCCAGCTGCCGCTGAGCTGCATGGGCAGCGCGGCTCTGGCGGGCAGGATCGGGGGGTGGTGCTCATCAGCCCTGGAAATAATCCCGCACGCCGGGCAAGGGTGCACGTGGTGCTGCAGGAGACAGAAAATAACAGTTCTGCGAACTGGGAAGCAAAAAAAAACCAAAAAAACAAACCCTTCCAGAATATTTCAAAAGCTTTGACTCCCCTCGTCCACAGCAGGGTGCGGAACTGCGGGGAGCTTGCAGAGGCAGCCGAGCAGATTAAGGGAGATAAAGCGCTGCCCTGCTCTTTGCTATTCTGGTAGCTGAAGGACACTGGGCTGTGCCCTGCGGCCGCCCCGTGCTGGGGCTGCTGAGGACAGGCCGAGGGAGGAGGCCGGGGCAAGGGCAGAGCCGCTGCCAGGGCAGGGAACGCTCCCTCGGCACATCCAGGTTGTTCCCCCATCAGTTTTCCATGGCGAGCTGGGTGAGGATGCGGGTGCTGGGCGGTGTCAGAACAGAGCAACGCCGCAGTTTTTGGGAAGGAAGGAGGCTGTGACACCTGGCCGTGGGGAGCTCCTGGGGCTGCAGCCTCTCCAGTACAGCCCAAGGTGCTCTGCCTCCCCCTCGCCCCGTTCCCGCCCGTGTTCCCACATCCAGGGATTCGGGGGAGCACCGGGATGAGCCGGGAGGGGAGGGAGGGGGCCGTGGGGTTTTTCCAGCAGCCAGAACGGGAGAAGAAAGGGACCCTCTGCACAAAGAAAGCCGTGACCTTGGCTTCCCTGCTGGTGGAGAGCTCTGAGTCAAACCAGTCCTGCCCCTGATCCGGTGCCAGCAGGGGTTTTGTGTAGCTTGGAAATTTTTCTTATACTTCATATATCACAACTGATTTATTTTTAAATAAGCAGGGTTGGAACATTATATAATTTTCTAGAGCACGAGCTAATCTTTACTGAACTGTCATAGGCAAGAAGGTTAAATAACTCAGTAGTTAACTGTAGGGTGGGTAATTTACATGCAAGTTGATTGGAGTCTACTGTAATTTAGTCATTTTCAGCTTGCTTTACTGCTACTGTCACAGTAATGAGTGCTGACAGTACACAGTACATTATGGCTAAATAATCCCAGAAGTTGGCAAATATATATGCTCTCCTTAGGCAGGAAATTCTTTGATAATGAAAGGTAATTTGGGAAGAATGGGTTTCTTTAAAACAGATATAAATTTAAGGGGAAAAGAGTGATATTTTCATAAAGAGAGTTAAAAAAGAATTCCTGACATAGCTGTGTAACTCACCAGCACAGGCAAATGGATGTCAGTTCACAGATTTTTTTTTTTTTTTTTTTCCAAAAAGAAAAGAAGAAAAAAAACGAAAAATCCTGTGCTCAATAAAATTATCACTATGGACATGGAGCCAAAACTCTTACTTGCTTAAACCAGTCGTGTGAAGTTATTTCTAATGTATGGCAGCTTCTAATTATCGCCAAGTGGTGACATCATGTGTGGGTCCATTGGAGAGCTGTTGGCTGATTAATTACAGGGCTGCATTCAGAGAGTGGATTTCAGTATCTTTAGGTTTGGTTTTAAATTAACTTTTAAAAGTGTTTATGTTTACCATCTGGTTTTGCTCATATATATGGTTTTGGCCCAAGATAACACAAGTTTAACCAATTTGAGAATGTTACTTTCGAGAGGGAGAGGGGTGTTGCCCTGTGTTTTTCAGAGTTCAGTTGGTGTAGTTCGAGGTGTGGGGAAATGTTGCCCCAAAATATTTTTTTCTCATGTATTTCCTTTCAATCTGGCGAAGTTCAGAGAGGTTTTTTCACCCCATCTCACTGCTCCACCATTTCTGATTTGATCAGCTTTGGTTTGGATGGAAAGGTGCTTTCCTGGGAATAAACTAAGCTGCTATATGACATAAAATAAAACAGAATAAAAGGCAACCAAGTCTGCTGCTCAGTTTTATGTATGTCAGAATGGAAGTTTGATTTCTGCGTAATAACATCATTGTATTGGGGGCAAGTTCCTGTGCTACTGGCATTACACCAAGGACTGAAGAGATCCCTTGTTCCCCTCAGCCTGGAGCACACCCCAAAGAGCATTGAGAGGGCAGGCAGATGAAGGACAGAGCAGATGAAGGGCAGAGCAGACAGGCTCTAACAATGGGCAGCCTGAAGCCTTCACTGACTTTGGTTGTGCAAAACAAGGAAACTGCATCTCCCAGGAAAACACAGCCAAACAAAAGCTGTTAACTCCGGGCCCGTCAGTGCAGGCTTGTTTCCCATGTTGGTTTTGCTGAGCTTTCACCTTGGTCCTGTTCTCTCAGGAGGGCAGAGGATGAACCCCACATGCCATGGAGCACCTGGGGTCCCACCCCTGCAGCCCTGCACGGCCTCACCCGCGTGTCCTTAGGACTGCGGGGGCCAAGTGCTGCGGGTGCCACTTCAGCAGCAATGAACGTGCTGGCAAAGCCCTGATGCAGTGAGGGGGCCGTGCAAAGGCCTCATCCTTACCAGGGCGCTCTGCATGGGGCGCTGGTAGCCGGTGGGGCGGTAGTGCAGCCTCTCCCCCCAGTCCGTGTGGATGTCGCCCAGGTACAGCTCCTCCACCAGCTGGCTCCCGCTCTGCTGCGGCTGCAGCAGGGGCTGGTAGTGCCTCTCCACGCGCACCAGGCTCAGCTCGTGCATGGCGAAGCCCAGGGCAGCGGTGCAGTCGCGCTCCGTCTTGGCGCTCAGCACCTCGTACAGGGCTCCGGGCGCCCAGGAGCGCCCCGGGGGCAGGAACCCGCTGCAGCCCTCGCCAGAGGTCTGGTTGATCCAGGACGCCACCTCCCGCATGGCCTTCTGGCTGTGGAACACGATGCCCACTTTGTGGAGGTGGTAGTCGGCCTCGGTGGCCCCGCGGGTGATCCAGGAGGCCTGGCGCAGCCGGAGCTTGCCCTTGATGACCAGCGAGTAGGAGGGGTCGCGGCAGGAGGGGTCCCAGTAGTAGAACTGGAGAGCCTTGAAGAGCCGGTTGGCGTAGAAGAGGTAGGATCGGGTCAGGAACTCGGGTCCCGGCCGCACCTCACACCTGCGGGGAAGGCACTGCTGAGCCGCCGCGGAACGGGGAGAAATCCCTCCCAGGGCAGCCGGGGTGCGGGAGGAGAGGGGCGAGCAGGGATGGGAGCAACTTCCTGGGCAAGAGCCTTCCACACGTGGTGGCCACCCTTGGGTGATTTTATAGTCTGGGCATCTGCTACTAAAATGTGAGAGTGATGGACAGAGGATCTTAAACTTCATGCACGTCCACAGGGAGGAGTGCAGAGGGCAATGGGAATCAGGGCTGCTCTGCCCGTTCGAGCTGTACCGCGATGGGAAAGAAGCAGGAGGCTCTAGGGACACCCGGGGCTCCCAGCCCTCCTCCAGCCGGGAATGGGGGCTTGCGGAGGGGGAGAAGGGAACACATTTGTTACTCTGCCGTTTGCTGTGTCCTGACAGCACCGAGGGTGGGCAGGAGTCGCGCTGAGGGACTGGGGCAGGAGGTGTCCAGGGGTCTGGGGGCGAGTTCCCTGTGGGTGGGGGGGTCCCTTCCCAGGAGAAAGGGGTTCCTTGCCCGGGATATTAGGGGCGCTTTTCCAGGGATGGATGTGCATTCCCGGGATCTGGGGGTGCCTTACCCGGTGGAGACCCAGCGCCCCTCCAGGCGGGGCGGCAGCCGCGCGGCGATCCCGGCGCTGTCCTGCAGGTGGCGCAGCTGCTGGCGGCACCGCGGCTCCGCGGCCGCGCAGGCTGCGGGGGGAGCGGGGAGCGGGGTCAGCAGCGCGGGGCAGCAGCGGCGGAGGGCAGCCCCCGGCAGCGCAGCCTCCCGAGCCTCCCGCACAATGAGCGGACCCCAGGCGGGCTCGCTCAGCGGCAAACTCTTAGCTAAGGACACAGGGGTTTTTATTTCGCTCAAGTTTTCCGACTTGAGTTTCATCCGAATCCAACCGGTTTTTGGATGAGATCTTCAAATAAAGCCGAGTACTCTTTGTTCGTGTTCTCCCCCTCTCATGCTATTGTTGAGGCAGTGACTGGAATGGGGAATTACAGCATGGGAACGCTGGCCTCGCCTGTCGCCCGCCATAAGGACAGTAATTCTGTCACTTACCTCATTTCCCATAACAACGGATGTTATTGGCTTAGGGAATGTGTGAACACTCAGCTAAATCCTGAAGACCTTTGCATGCACACACACATATGTACATATATTCCTATACATTATTCACTCTTTACTTAAGCACTCTGTGGCACTCACTGCAGGCTTGCTGCTCTAAGAAACTTGGGATTTCCCTCTTCACAGCACCATGGAATGAGCTCTGGGTGAAGCTCCTCCTGAAACCCCACTGATTCTCTGTGGTACAACTGACCCTGGTCCCGGCGGAGCTCAGCCCTGCCAGGGCTTTACGAGCCCAAATGGCGTTTGTTTGCTCCAGCTGTACTTTGCATTTTACCCAGGAGTGTGCTGGACATTTTGAAGCCAACTTTTACTCGCTCCATACCAATGTTAGGACACAGGTTGCTTTCCAGCCTGCCTATTAGCTGGAACAAAAGATCCAACATCTATGTGTCACCTTCCCACAGGATGAGGATGTGAAAATTGGCACACCCTGCACCTCAGTCAAGGAGATGAAGACACAGTCACAACATACAAACCCTAGACCAAGTCAAGTGGGAACTTTGTGATTAAACGTCTGCTGTGCAAGTCAGAGGCTCCTGAACATGTGACAAAGGAGAGGGATCCCGACTCAATAACTTCAGACTTTTATCTGACGGACAAATTCAGTCACTTAACTATGGCACTGCCATTTGTGATGGTTTTACAGGTCACTTGAAATGTGTTTGTGTAGACTTAAGCACACAGAGCCTGAACTACCATGAAGGGAATAAACAAGTGGAAAGGGAAGCCCCCAGGGAAGCAGGAGAGCAGTACCCAAACACCAGGGAAGCCAGCCTTTTCTGGTACTGGAGTGCATGAAACAGCTGGAAAGACACATTATTAGAATTCAGGGCTCTTCTGGGAGCAGACTCACAACTCTGCTGCTCTTACCAGCCTTGTGGGCTAGATGGGGTGAGCAGGCACAGCCAACTCCTTCACAATTGCTTGCACTCGTGCTTCCTGAAATGCAGTTCCTGTGATTCTTCATATGAAAATGGGAAAATATGGGATGACAAAACCCACTGCTATTAGTTCAACCTCTAATTTGGCAGCTGCAGCATGTGTAAGGCTGCCCCTTGGGTGCCTGTTTAGTAGAGCAATTAGGAGCTGGGGATCTGTATCCTCATCCCAGCTCTGCCATGACTTTGCTCCGTGGTCCTGTGTGCTCCCTACTCCCAGGGCTTCTTTTAAATTCACGTGCAGAATATGCCAAGATTCATTTGACTGCCCTAAGAGGCCTAAATACTGGAGAGTCATCAGAACAAGGGCAGTCCAAACTGAACCACACTTCAAACAAACACAAAGTTATTATACTAAAGAATACAGTAAACTAAAAAATAACTGTATATGTATTAGAGGTAATAACAGACATAAGGGTCAGATTTGCTCTTGCCCATAACCACAGAAAGACTCCAGAGGTGTCGGTGCAGTCTATAGATATATAGAATATAGCTATAAAATATACATAATATAACCCAGTCAACTCACAAACTGAGCTCTGTGTGTGTTTATTGCAGCAGAAGCTTCAATATCTCACTGAACCCTTCGTGCTACTCTTGGCAGAAACACTAATAGTCTACATTGTTTGGGAGCAAAGACACTTTGGCAATGCAATCACTGCATTTTGACACATTCAATAGAAAAGGGAATTTTTATAATTGGGATCAAACTCCATGCAGAAAAAAAAAGCCTCCAGAATGTAAATATTTCACATGATGGGAATTCCTAGGGATTTTGTCTTACTTAATTGTACACAAGTCTCCAAGCTGGATGCATCCTCAAACCAAAAGCTATTGGCTTGTGTCCAGATTTTGTGGCTGCTTTTTTCTCTCTCAAATACTCCAACCCCACAAGATCCAAACATCCTTTCAAGCTGGAAAAGTTCAGTCCCAGACCTAAAATCTGTAGTTAGAGCACTTCTCTATTCCAAGAGCAGCATAAAGCAGCTGTCACTCATATGTCACTCTGTTACTCAGCCCCTGATAAAGCACAGCAGAGCAGCTCCTCTGTCTTAAGAGTGACACAAATTAACTGCTCTGTAGAGTTCTTAGGCAGGAGGAAGGAATTATTCACAATTCATCTTCAAGACAAAAATCCTCATTCATAGGAAAATCTAAAAAATGCCTAACTGTGATCTCTTCCCCTCACTCGCTCTGCCATCCGTCTGTATTGATTAACCACCAGCCTTTCCAGAGAGCTCCTCAGCACAGCACTTAGACAAAACAGGGGCTTTTTCCAGCTTTCCAGTGCATGCAGCATCCCAAAGACCGGCCCAAAGCCTCGGAGCAAAGGGGTTGCATGCGCACTCAGGCAGGCAGGAGTGGCAGAGCTGGGAACTGCTCATCACTGCAATCAGCACAAACTGGATCAAGCCTTGAGCAAACAGCACCAGCAGCAAATGCTGACCAACTCATCCCTCATTTGTATAAACCACTTTCAGGAAAATCAGGCCCACAGCATCAAATGATAAGAAAGGCAGAACTGGAAATTCTCAAATTCTCCGCACAGTAAATTGTTGGTAAAATTAAGGTGAAAGATTCCAAGGCAACGGCCAAGCCTGGAAATGAGAGCCTTGTGCTACACAAGTGCTGTGTGCTCCAGATGCAGAGCCATTTCTCACTTCTAAAGGAATAAACCATCAACCAAGAGAGAAATGCTGTCATATTCCTCCTTGGAAACAAATCGTGTCTGTGCTCCCCCAAGCATATTGACTCTGGAAAAAAGAGAAGTTGAGTCACACATCTGTTTCTTCATAAATGGAGGAGAAAATTCATATATTACAGTTTGCACCAAATTAGTTACTGTGGGTCAGCTCTTCTCCAGAGCTAGATTGTTTAATCTGTTACATGTTATTGCCTCCTATGGCCAGAATTTATCATTCCCATTTATAATTCTAATGTTTCAGTTAGTCACCCACTCACAGGGATAAGATCAGGGCCTGAGGTCATGGAGCATTACACATTTCTTCATTTAGAGATGGCATAAAACCTTTGATATTTTCTGAGGAATGTTCAGACTGGAAAGAAATGGATGATAAGAAATGTATCAATATATTTTGCATAAGAGGATTATACTTTTCCACACAGTCTTCATTAACAGAGTAAAACAGTGTTTCTTTAGCATTTTTCTCTCCTGAGAGCACACAGAATGGATTTTGGGCTAGCCACTAACGGAGTAAGCATTCTTTTAAAAGCAAAAAAAATGGTTGTATTTAGCAAATCAATTTTTCCTGTATTTGTGTGGAGATTAAGTTAGTGGTGCTTTTAATTCATCAGAAAAAGGCATTCCCGAGGGAACAGCTCTGTGGGAAGAGATAAATTTTATATTATAATGTTAAAAAGTTATAAAATTTAAATATAACCCACTGGGGATGGAAAGCTGTATCACAGCAGAACCTTGCATTTTGCCTATCTGCAATCTGAACACAGTTCAGGACAGGACTTAAGCACATACTTAAGTCTAATTGGTTTCAGTGAAACTTAAGCATGTGCTTGAAATTAAGCCAGTGCATGAGCATTTTTCCTGATTAGTAATGCCTCCCTGAACTGAAGCCAGAATGTGGTCAAGTGGTTGAGGGAGGATGCCAGTGCTTTCACTGGAGCACTGTTTGGCTTCTGGAAAAGTATTTCTATTATTCATCCCTTCTCTTAGTTGTCTGTAAAACGGGTATATTCACATTTAGCTGTTTCACCAGTCTGGTGCTCAGTTCATGATATTCATAAAATGCTTTGAATTCACTAAATGTTTCTCAGTTATGCCTTCAGGGCTGGCACAGTAACTGTATTACCCACGAACTATCATTGCAGACCATCACCTTGAGTTTCCTGTGCACATCTGAGCATAATCATACATGAAATCCTACAGATCCTAAGAGGAAACTCGGCCAACTCAAAATTCCCAAGTAGCTCAGGATTTTAGAGAAGTTTTCAAAACATACTTTCACCACATACTTTTAGCACAATGGCAAATGAGTTCAGACATCACATTCTATGGTTTTAGCCTGGCTTTGTGTGAGCACTGCCTGACTGTCTCATATCCACAATTAAAATAGTGAAGGGCTTGTGGTGAGTTGCCTGGAGGTTTTTAAGGCACTAGAGAAGTAAATATTTTGCTCTTGGAATCATGGAATCATGTATTTTTCTTGTTAAGTGTCATGTCCAGCAACAGATGACAAGACAGATGGGATTTGTGGTAGGGAAGGGGAGGAAGGAGAAGTACCTCAAAGATCTTCTTCAGTATAAACTACATTTAAATAAAATGGCTTCTCAAAACTGCCTCTCTGGCTGTTTACCCCAAAGAAAACCAAGCCTAACACTGTAAATAGGATTCAAGGGCTTGATCCCAGTTTTACTTGGAGTCTGTAAATAGGAAAGGTCCCATCAGCGCCTTATTCAGAAGATGCCCATCCCCATAAACTGACAGTAAACACTCCATTTGAGGAAAGAAGGAGAAATGGGATAGAGGGAATCACAGAATGGTTTGGTTTGGAAGGGACCTTACAGTTCATGACATTCTCTAATGGGGTGAACTAAGCAGGACAGGTAAGAGCTGCCACAGAGGACTTGTGATGACAAACGAAAGTGCGAGAGGTGGATGTGAGTCCACCCTCCCAAAGCTCTCCCGCAGTTCATGCTCACCAAAGCACCACTCTTAGGTTACACAGCAGAGCTCTACTCACAACATCCTTGCTGTCCTGACAGAGACAGGAGCCATTTCACTTCATGTTCCTCCCTCTTACCCCCAGAAGATGCTGCACAGACTCAGACCAGTCTATGCCTTTTCCACAGCTAAACTGGTCAGTGTGAAAAGACTTACTGGAGAACAGAGCAGCAATTCCGTACAGCCCAATGGCCCCAGCTGGCCCAGCCACTGTGGTCAGCTCAGGGGTAACTGTCCCTTAGCTCAGAGCCCATCCTGCTGCCAGCCCTGCTCTGGGCAGCCCAGTCAGGGACAGGAGAATGGGCAAGAGGGCTGAAAACAGGGTCCTGCGGTGAGCCAAAATCAGAGAGCTCACAGCATTAACATATCATGACTTATGTTAAACTCTGATCAGTATTGCCATGTAAGTTTGGCACAGGTAAATATAAAACCAAAACCCAAAAGAAAGCAAAGGAAAGAAAGGTGATGTTGGAGCTTTTTTTGCTTGAGAATTGCTGAAAGTTTGAATTCCAGTTTGGTGAGATTGGTGAGACCGTAGTGAGGTGATCTCTAACTCCTGGGGTGCCTGAACAGTGAGAGGGTGGGGAGAACACATGGGGGGGAGCATTTGTTTTCCAAAACAAAAGCAAGACAATTCAGTCCAAGGCTGAACAATACCCCGGGAGTACTATCGTGACTCAGTTAAATTCTAACCGGAATTCACGTTCTTACCAAATGGCAAAGATTACATCTATCTTCCTGAATTCAGATGAGTTGGAAACCCAACAGAAAAAACAGCACATGGATGTGAAATTAATGCCACACTGTCATTTTGAATGTGTAGAGCATCCATGCAGGTTTTGGCAATGCCCCTGAACCCCTGCACAGACACTTTATTAGACGCTATCATGGCCATTTTTAATAGTGATGGCTAAGCATATATTTTCCTGGAGTGCTTTGAAGAGCGGAACCAGTAATCAGCCATGGCTTGGCTATAAAATGTCAACCTCATTTCAAACATCTAAATCACTCACATGGACCAAGAGTGCAGAGAGGACCACCCACCACATAATATTAACATAAATACCGCGTTTACCCAAAGCAAAATGAGCAACTGGAACTGGCGGGAGTTGAGAGTAGAACAACAAAAAATGATGAGGGGGTGGGAGGGATTGAGTTACGAAGCAAGATTAAAAGAGCAGAGTACATATAGCCTGGGTGAGCAAGATGGATATGATAACAGCCTATAAATATTCACAAAGCACAAACACCAAGGAAGGGAAGGAATTCCTTGCAGTGAATAAAGAGATTCTGTTGGGAGTGAATGAAGGGAGGAAAAACATGTGGCTTGTATGGCAGGGTGAACTTCTCGAGGCACAATGTAGTAGGCAACGTAAGTCCACTTGTTTGGCAGGATTTTGAGGGATTGAGCAAAGCTTTAGTTCAGCAGGGAACAACCCGCTCTTGGCAGGGAGTTGGCGGGATGATCTGAGTGGCCTTTCAGTCTCCCACTGCCATGGAGCTGTCCCAGCTCCCCGCTCCCACAGGGGACAGCTGCTCTCCTGTGTAAGCACATTGTTCATTGCTCTTCAGAATCCCTGCCTGGCCTCCATGGGACTAGAAATAAGGGCTGGATGCACAAAGGCATTTAGGGACGTAGAGACCTAAGCAACTGCAATAGCTACTAAACTGCGGGACACAGCTGGGAATCCCAGCAGGTCCCTGCCATGTCAAGTACTCACTGTTGAAAATCTAAGTCCAGGAAATTAGGTTGTAAACCCACTAAAGCAAGAACAATCCTTTTGTTCTCTCCTTATTTAGCACCTAACACAACAGGACTCTTGGCACTGCTGCAAGGATACTGTTTATAGTAATAAAAATAGGATCTAATAGGATCTAATATTCTGAGGCTACTTGGCTCCTGTGAAGCCAAGGATGAGAAGGGCATTCAAAAGCAGTCATAGCAGAAGGTATCCTGAGGAAAAAGCTCTGCAGAAAGGTGGGAAACTGATCCAGAGCCCACACCAGCAATACACACACATTTAACTTAAGAGTCACAAGTGACCACAGAAAAAGGTTACTTGTTCAGCTGGAGCACAGAATTATAGTTACTTCTAACATGTGTTTTGGGGTCTGGGTGTGGTTTCTAGATAGCCTGAAATTTCAGTATACAGTTTTGCCTGTCCACATTAGCCAAGTTTTGATGTGTTCCAGTTCTCCTAAACTCTGCCGACAGATGCTAAAATCAAAGCTGACATTCAACCTACGCGCTGCATAATCTAATAACGGGACTTGTGCTACTTAAAACTAACAAACTCTGGGGGCTTTTCTGCAGCAAAACTTTGCTGTCATTTATATTTTCATCTGTCTTTTCCAGGCAGCCTAACTGGGAAAAATGATCTTTTTTTCCTCTGAAAATCTTTAAAAATAACATGTCATTGTGTTTTTGTATCAACAGGGGAGAGCCAAGCCATAACCTGCTGTGTCCAGCACTTGTGGATTTAGTGAGAGTGTGAACAAGGTGAATCCAATTGTCTCAGTGGGGAGCTTGGTGTATACATTGATCCCAGAGTGCCAGGAGAAAGCTGCTTCCAAAGACCACAGTCTTGGAGTTAGACAAGGCCAAAATGTCACACATTTGTCAGTGTTTCTTATTAACCCAGGGGAAACCATGAGGGGCTTTTTCAGTGCCTGCTATACACTCAAGTTTAAAGCATTATTTTAAAATCTAAATCTCAAGCAAATCTCTTCAAGCACTCTGTGGTGAGACTTCTCCTGTTGATTTATGTGCCCTCACCCCAGCTGTAAGCAGAGAACTGCTGTTGCACCAATCCAAATATCTATCTAACAGTGCCACAGGAGCTGAGTTTCTTTGCAGCATTCAGTTTCAGCTGAATTCAAACCGTGATGATTTAATAAGCTATTCACTGAAAATGAGAAAACACCACTATGAAAGCCACAATTATCACACCATCACCCTGCTAAAACTCAAAAATAATGATGGATTTCAACTCTCTTATCACTTAACACTCTGAAGCTCTGCCATTTCAAATAAACATCAGAGCTTCTTCTCTAAGACGCAGAAATAGAACTTTTCTAATTTTGCATTTTAAACCATGAGACCTTTTAAGTCCTTAAAGAAAAAAACCCACAGATTGCAGATTACTAACCCCTCAGATCTTACACAATTTAAAATGGGAAGAGAAGGAGATGTTCTATGAATCATATTTTCAGTTTCTGGCAGCACTCTTAGCCTACAGAAGAAGGGTTACACATTGAAATTCTCACGTTCTCACTGTCAGTTTCTTGGGATTATTATATCTGAGATACACCATCTTAAAATCAGGAAGTTTCTCTTCTTTCATACCTTTATCTCCACCAGCAAATGAGTAAGAACACCAAAGCACTTGTGTAAGAGCATTGTATAGGTGCTTCCTAATTTTGAAGTTGATTTCAGCAGTGATTTTATCTCACCCATGAAAATGTTGTCTTTAGAGATGACATATGCCCTGTTGTGGGGAAACACAGGATCCCACTGAAAGCAAAACCTCTTTCCAAACTTTGTTCTGCCAGATGCAGCCTCCCCTAGCATTGGATTCCAGCTTTGGTTTTCTTCACAGCAATTTCTGGCTTTTGAAAATCTCCTTACTCAACAATTTGTGCTTGGGGGGAAAATATAGAAACCACACGATATTTTTTTCACTTGTGCTTTTTTTACATCTCAGCCCTGTTTTTATCTATATCCATATACTTTGAAACGTGGCTAGCCTATAATTATTGAAAGAACAAATAGAATCATATCACACGATCCAGCATAGCACATTAGTTGTTGATTTTTTTGGCCAGCTTGAAAAATGAAGAATAGAAACCATCAGCTTGGTAAAAAAAAAAAAAAAAAAATTAGCTAAGTAAACATTACCCAAATAAATATTTGAACCAAAGACAATGATGTTGGTTTAATAGTAAAAACAGATATATGTGTGTAAATAGACACACATCTCTATGCTGAATGTTGTTCTATCACTTATGGGATTCTCTTGCTAATCTCATAACTGAATGCAACTGGTGTTCTTATCTTACCTCAACTCTGTCATTTTCAAGCTTAAAAATAAACATTGAAAGCAGGAATAGATCTTTTATGTTAAAATCGTGTAGGAGAAGATATACATGAAAAATATCACCGTGGTGTTATTGGAATGTAAAGACTTTAATGAAAGCTTAGGTAAAACTCAGCAAGTCTCTGGGGACATTTCCAGGAATGAGTGATTCTTTTCTGGAGGAGACTCCAAAGTCAGATTCAGTTACCTAACTAAAGTGGTTTTTCAACTAATTATGCACTGGTGTCATGCTCATGCTAATGTTCAGCCTCACACAAAATGCAGAATGCCAGTCTTGCTCACAGTGAGCAAAGCTTACTCTGATTTTAATGATTTCTGGGTCTGACTTAGGTATTTAAACAGTTATTTTGAGGTTCAGTTTCCATTCTTACTGAAATCAATGAAAATTCTCTCACTGACATCAGATGCAAGAAGCAGAGAGTTTAAGTTAGACTGGACTAAGAGAAATTGTACGAGGATTTAAGAAAGAATTATTCTAATTAGACTTCAGTGAGTAAACTTGCATAATGCAGTATAACAGATCCCTGAGCAGAGCAACTTGAGCTAATAAGATACATAGAGAATTCATATTTCTCAGCTTTATTTTGCAAACACATGACAAACATCCCACAAAAGGAGAACAGGAAAGTAACTCTACAGAAGTGCCCTGCTCAGAGATTTCTTTCTGTAGTCTGGTCCTTCACACTTAATGCAAGTAATGTCCAATAGCTGTCACTACACGGTTCCTTTGCCTTGATCACTAAGCCCTGAGCTGAGAGGCAAGTCAGTGTCAGAGCTTTGGTGCCCAAAACCTCAAATGAGTGAACTAAGTGGTAGAAAGAGCAGTAGGAACCTGGTGCCTGGATTTTCAGTCTCCAGACTGCACCGGGCCCTCAGGGACATCCTCCCACCCTTCCTTTCACCTGCCTCTTCTGTTCAGGACTGCCGAGTCTCAACCAAGGGTCTCCTCTGCATTTCCTAGGAAAATACTGTCTGAGGGTGGAGGAGTCTCCCTCAGACTCTGCTCCCTGTCATAAACAGAAATAATTTTGTGGTTTTTTCACAGCACAGTTGCCTTTGTTCTCCCATATGGTCCCTTAAGCCAGAACCTTTTCTTCTGAAACTGCTCCAAGAGCTATGGGGTTGAAAGATGCCTTTCTGAAAGGGAGCCGCAAAGATGCAGCTTGCACTGCTCCGAGAGTCTGTCTGCACAGTGGGGCTCAGTGTCACGTCCCTGGAGCAGGAGGCTACTTGTGACGTTGTCCCTTGCCAGGGCAGGTGCTGGATCCTCCCAGGGAGAATTCCCGACTCCGGTGAGAATCACCTCTAAGCCCTTCCTGCAGCTAAACTCTGCTCAGTGCTCTCCGTGCACCACGCTCGGGACAGGAACGGGTTGCGGTGCCAAAGGGGATGCCCGCCTGCCTCTGGGGAGGAGGCAGCGACCCCAACCATTCCAGGAGCCTCGGGTGGGAGGCAGGGGATGAGCTTCAGCTCAGCAGCTCCCTGGGCAGCTCAGCACCGGATCGCCAGCCCTTCCTGGCATCCCCGCACGGCGCTCATTCGGAAAAGGCTTCAGGGGTTCTGTCCCCGCTCCCGGCCCCACAGCTCGGGGGCAGCATCCCGGGGCTCCGGTGTCCCTCCGGGGCGCTCCCCGCCCGTCCCAGTCCCGGCCAGCGGCGCTGGAGCTGCGGGGCTCCCGGCACCCCGCGGGCGCACAGCGGGGAAACCCTGCCCGGGCCGGGCGGGCACCGAGGCTGAGGGAAACCCTGCCCGGGCCGGGCGGGCACCGAGGCTGAGGGAAACCCTGCCCGGGCCGGGCGGGCACCGAGGATGACCCGGGCAGGGAGCGGCGAGCGGGGAGCTCCGGGCGCCAGGTGCCTCCTGCCGGGCGGGGGCACCCCGGGATCCCCGTCCCGGCGCCGGCCCCACCGGGACCCGCCGTGCGACTTCCTCGCGCCCTCCCGGTCCTCTCGCCCCCTTCTCGCCGCTTCTTTGCACCCTCTTCTCTCTCTCCTTAGATTTTCCTGCATCCTCCTTCCCAGTCCGCTGCGCTCTCCTCGCACACTTCTCGCACACTCCTCTCTGTCCCTTTGCACTCTCCCTACAGACAGTCCCATTGCCCTCTAGCTCCTCGCACCCTCCTGCCCGCTCCTGCCCCTTCACTGTGCCCGGATGGGTGAGGGAGGTGACGGGCAGCCCCATGAGGGTACGACCCTGACTCCGCCACCCGCTCGCCCTCCCGCCGCGGCACGGCACCGGCCGCCGGTGGCACCTACCTACGAGCAGCCCTGCGAGCCACCAGCACCGGACCATGGTGCCCGCTGTGTGTCCCGGCCAGAGGCGCGATCGCCGCCGGTGCCCGCGGAGCTCAGCGGGGCGCGGCGCCCGGCGGTGCAGCCATGGGCCGCCTCCGGCGCTCCGGTGCCCGCGGCACCTCGGCTTCAGCCCGCAGGCGTCCTGCTCAGCCCGAGCCTTGCGAAGGGAAAAAGGGGGGCGAAAAGAACAAAAGTATATATTTTAAAATAAAACACCACAGTCCACCCCGCTTTCGCCGCGGAGCGCGTCCCCCCGGCTGCTTATGGCTTTAATGGAGCTTGGCAGCCACAGGTTCCCGCTGCCAGAAGAGGTGGAGACTCCGCCGCCTGCGCCCCACATGCGGCCGCGCCACCGCACACGCGGGGGAGGAGGAGAAGGAGGAGGAGGAGGAGGAGGAGGAGAAGGGCAGCCCCGGCTCGGCACCGCAGACCGAGGCCGGCACCCGCCTCGGGACCGGCCCTTTTTCCTTAGGGACCGGCCCCACCTCACCGCACCCGCGGCGCTGGGGCTGCCCTGGCCCCCGAGGTCTTGGAGGCCGTTGGGGGGCTCGGGCCAGGTCTGTGCTGTGGGACGCCATGAGGGGGTCGTCCCTCCATCCCCAGGCCATGAGGGGATTGTCCCCACGTCCCCACAGCCTGGTCCTCCTGCCCACTGTGTCCCTGGCACCCTCAGACCCTCCATTACCGCCACGGCCATCAAAAGAATGGGGTAAATCCCTTAAAAACCGTATCAACACTCTACACATAAAAAACACGGGACCGTTTGGGGGCAAGTCAGAATGCCCACCTCAGGCGGTGCTCGCCCATGCCAGCCCTTCCCTCTCCATTCCCCAAACCAGGCCTGTGGGACAGAGCCACAATTGATAAAGGACTCCAAATCAGCTCTTGGCACGAAGCAAGGGCACAAATCTGAACTTAGATGTGTCTGAGACAGAGCAACACTTTTCTTTGTATTGGTGAGCATCAATGAACCAGCTTGTTCACTCTCTTTGAGCACATAAAACAACGCGTGTCCCGTAGTGTGAGGGCTCGGCTGCCTTTGGAAGCAGTGAGGGAAGAGGCTGAGCTGCCATGGCTCTGCCAGGCCAACACTTACGGTGCTGGCACTAAAGGCTGAGGTTTAATGCATTTTTCCAGACTAAAAAACTAGGTTCAGTTTTTGCAAATGAGGCAAAGAAATCAAAACACATGTATGCCCCCGGCAGAACCCCGGGACCCTGCGCACTCACTTTTCCTGGTGAAACTGGCTGTTTCACCAAATAAAAAGGAACTTTAGGGGAAAAAAGGAAGCTCGTCTCCAAGTTCACAGCAGTATTCCTGCTGATTGCAGTGGGGAGAAGCTGAGGCCCGATTCCACAGTCCCCTATTTGCTAAGCAGGACCTTCAGCATGCTGGGGTGAGGTCTCATTGCAGTGGGTTTAATGACTTTGTCAAAAATAATGCATAGCATCTTTAATGCGAAGTGGGACAAACTTATCTGTCATGGGTGCATAAAGAATTAAAGTTTAATGATACTTGCCAAGATAAAAAATAACAAAGTCCATTTGTAATGCAGGCACTCCTTTTTCTAGCTGATGTTTTTATCTCCTTTTGTTTCTCAAATTCCCCAAACCAGTCATTCTCGGTAAATGTCCAAACCACTGTGGTTTCATTATATTTACAAATACATAAATTATCAAATGCATAGGCAAAAAAGCTGTCCCTTATAATGATAATAGAGAGAAAGAAATAATTTTGCAAGAGGTTTTCTTTACAAAGCAGCTCTCACTCTTTTCAGGCATAGCCAACTTAAAATGAGAAAAATGATGGAACAGGTAATCTTCTACCACTAACAAACTTTTATTTTGGCTACACACCTCTCATATGACACTCCCAGCCTCTAACACTAATCTCCTTCATTTTTTTCAGAGTATTTGAAAAACATTTGTTTGAGGGAAAGAATAAAACCGAAGCAGAGTAGTTTTCACGCAGGTGTCTGAAAATTTTAATAATCATATGTAAACCATCGCGAGTTTTATCACATATCAGACCCACAGGGCATAACGATAGATTTCATTCATATGGCCTCTTTCATCCCCGCAGCTCCCAAGGGACCTTATCAAAGTAACCAAGCCATGAGCAATTTTTTGGGGAGGAAGAATTCCTCCCGCCACCCTGGTGCTGCAGAGCTGGCCGAGCGCGGCGATGCAGCTGTTCGGCCGCGCACCGCCCCGGGAGGATGAGAAGAGGGCCACAGCCTGTTAGAAATACCAGGAGGATTTAGACAGGCGATGGAGTCTTCCAACCTGGAAGTCTGCCAGGACATCAGGCTTACATTCTCAGCTCGTGTAAAAATTGCCGGGTAATCTTCGGCTCCTGCAGAGGACCAGCAATGTAAAAATGCCTATAATTTTTATTATCAAATAATTACAGGCTACCTGCTGGGCAAAGCACGTGGAGGGAGACAAATGAGTGCAAATAGCCGGTAATTCCAGCAGAACTATGTGGCCTGATTTATGCATTCAAAGAGAATAAAAGCTGTTCCTATTCTGATTCAGGGGCACTTCACTCTCAGTGCTGTAAATACTAACACAGCTGCAGGGTAACTGGGAACCAGACCAAGGTGTTTTTACATTAGCTATGCTTCACTTGCCTGGCACCTTGTGTAATATTCATTCCTGTGCAAAACAGGTACAGAATATTTGAACTCAGGATCATGCACTCTTGTTAGCTATACAGGGCATTGAGTTGTCCAGTTCCCACAGGCCAAATATTTTCTCTTCCCTTTGCCAGAACAGCAAGGATAGGCCACCACATGTGAAGGCAGCAGGCCAGGAAACCAAAGATTGATCAGCCAACAGCTCTGAGAATACTGTTTTGTCTGAAAAAAGGGATCCTCTGAGTAGATACTTGGGTCCCCAAAAAGCCATATCCATAAACCATAGCAGTGCTGCTTCTGGAGTCCTGTCTCTAAGAGGGAATACCAAGGGATGTACTGGGTGACCTGAAAGTTCTGAGTATGTGCATTTACAACTAATATATACCCTGTAGAACTGCTTGCATTCTATTTCAATTTCAGGGGTGTATTTTATAGGGGGGTGGGAATTAGTGTGCCCTAGCAGCTTTCTAGGACAGCCTTTAGGTTTAGGCACAAGACTACTACAAAATATTAGTGAAAGTACATTATTAAAGAAGATCTTTCTTGAAAAAACTCTGTTTTCATCCAGGTGATTTCAGCTGCTATGGATGGTCACCTGTAAAATGTTATTCTGCTTCAGAATAGACTTTAAAGGCACAGGCAACATCTTTCTCAATGCTTGTGAATGACTTCTAATCTACAGCTTCTTATGTCAGGTGTCAGACAAGAATAGATGGAATTTAATAATATATCTCTCTTTTGGGGCACTTGTGGGAGAAGAGCTAGGTGTCCCTCATGGAACTTCATTGAATCTCACTGGGAAACTCTGGAGGGAGCTATATACATTTAACACTCCTAGGCTCACCAACAGATGGACCATGATGCACAGTTGGAAGGTAGGGACTGGAAAAAAAGATATAAAAAAAGGTATAAAAAGAAACTAACCTGGAAAAGATTCTTGAATTTCTCAGGGGAAAAAAATAAAGTGGAAATGCTATTCCTTCACTCATAACTAAAAACAGTTAATATGTGCAGAGGATTCTTCATCAGAAATACATTGTGCGGAGTCTTTATTCATTCACTCTCAAAACATCCAGAGGAAGATAGCAGCATCTTCCCCACAGGGGCACTGGGGCCACAGAGGATATGTCTTCCTCAAACAAGTGAAAGGTGCCATCAGGGCCTGTCTCAGGACACTCCCAGCTGGAATGGGCAGTAATGAGTAGAAATGAGTACCCTGTTTGTCTGAACTCAGCACAGAACAATACTTCCATGCTCTGTTATTGCCACACTCTTCACCATCGGTAAAGAAAACATAACATTGTCCTCCTTGATTGCCCATCATTTCTTACACCGGCCTGATCTCGAGCAGGTAATTTCCTTGCACTTTTCCATGATTGCCAACAGCCTGTTTGGACTCAGCCATTTGGGACTTGGTGGATAAAGACAGAGTTTTGGTTGTCTTTACCAACCACCTGAGATGAGCAGTGAAGGAAGTATCACCTTCCCTTAGCCTGTTACTTTGCACTATTCACTGAGAAATAGTGTTTTAAGAAAATATTGCAGAGTCATGCGATGCATACCCAGTGCGTTTCACAGAGCAACAATAGGAAAATGTGAATAAACCTTCCAGAGCACCTGGCTCAGTGTATGTATTTATATACTAAAAAGCACTGGAGTATTATTTACATGCTTAGCTGGAGTTTGTCCTTTCTGGAGAAGTCTGGGCTGCTACCTGTTATACTTGGCTCACGATGATTTAAATAAGAATTTATAGACCCTAAACCATCTGCAAAATGTCCCAGCTCTTCAAGGCCAATGTAAATGCAATGAGGGGGGAAAACCGCGGAAAGAAAAGGTTAACAAGGCTTCTCCTTGCCTCCCCCTTGGCACATTTCATAATTAACTTCAAAATGTCTGAGAGCAAAGGGTTGAAACAGATAAAGTTCCCACATCCTTGGAGATAAGTGCAGCAGTTTGTGTAGCACATGACAGCAGCAGCAGCTTTGTTTGGTGTCACTGCACTACATGTTGCTGCAAGTGTGTGCACTGCAGGGCACTCCGGAGCCTGGCTTCACATCTCCACATGAAAGAAGCTTGCTGTGATTTATATCATCATGCTAATCAGGAATGCGCATTAATTCAAGGTCCCTTTTGGGGCCTTGGGAAAAAGGAAGAATCAAAAATGAGCCAGATGTCTGTTTTGTGCAAGGTGCCACTGTTTTCCAAAGTGTGAAGGAATTAAATGTGTCATTAGTGTTTGCAGACACGTTAGAAGGCAGCTAGAGGAGAGATCTCGCTGCATGCTGCAGTGAGAGCCACGGGAAAGGAACCTTCTTCTGCCCCCTGACTCTATCAGCATTAAGGAAATTTAAAATTTAAATAGATCTTGAAATTCTAACCCACATTTTCTTATGAATGACAGATCTTTCCTGCCCTCAGTCCACCACATTTCTCCAAGCCTGAAAACTGATGCTTCCTTCTTAACAGCAAAAAAGTGGGAAAGACGTTTGCGGTCTGGTGGTTACACCATGGGGTTGGAAAGCAGAAGAAGCGGTGTTTCAAATCTGGGCCAAGATTCTTGTACACCATGGACTTGATCCTGCCAGATACTGAGCACCCACTGATTATCCAAGGCCAGGCCCTCACACAATTCATGTGAGTTCAAGTTCTTGTTCCAAAGTAAAAACTGGGCCTGTGTTCAAAAAAATTGGTGCTGCTTCTGTGGTTGTGCTGCTTCCTTCACAACCCCAGCAGTCCAGCATTAATTTCCATTTTCCCTTCTAGTGGCATGAGGGCTGGGACAGTCATATTCCAACACTTGACACCTCCAAAGCCCTGATTCCGTATGAAAATCTCATTTTACTTCTCTCTAGCATCTACTTTTTTCAGATTAGTGGGAGGTCCTGTTCTTTTATGTCTCTGCCCATACCCAGGAAGGGAGAAGAATAACAAAACTGGAAAGAAATTGCTTTTATTCTGATGAATTGCAAATTCACCACCAGCTCTGTCTTTGGCTAGAGGGAAATCTACTATAGATACAGACATAGTCTGTACTGAAACTGGTTTTTTAGGGCAGCATGTGGCTTAGAAACAAAAAGGAAGCATAATTGTATATCTAGTCTGATTGTTGGGCAAGTAATAAAACCTCCTCAAGGTTTTTTAATGCTCACCCATTAGGATTGTAGGAATTTAGGTGCTAGTGTCTTATAAATACCTTAGATGTGTGATTTTATGTATGTTTTCCATGGACCTTGTGGTGACTGTGAACTAATTTTAAGATTCTGCAAAATATATAACCAGGAAAAGCAGGTCTATTGTCAGAGACTCCGTGGGGGTCCATGAATCCAAAAATACTGGAAACCACCATCAAGGTCAATGGATGGATTATTTAGATTGGATATGGCCCCTTTTTTTACATCCTTTTATGTAATGCGATTTTCAGGGTGAGATTTCAGCATGCCAGTTGCACCACTGCAGGCAGAAAACTGCACAGACCTGTCTGACTCTAGCAGCTCCAAGCATGGCCTCTGCCATTCTGCAAAGACAGAGAAAATAAGAGGGAACTTGGGCCATCAGTGAGGAAAGGTAAAATAACCATATCTTTGTTCAGTGACTGTAGTAACCATAAGCAGCTGTTAAAACAGATTGGAGCGTGTTAAAAATCCAAGCCTTTCTGTGGTCCCTAGTCCAGGGCTGTTGTAATAAGCCTTGTTTTCTCCTCGTTAAAACAATCATTTACTCTTTACTTTGAGGAAGATAAATGTTCTCTAGGCACATAATGATATCAGCAGAGATAAATTACAAAGGCCACCAGCCAAACTCATGCTGCCATGAGGAAGGCACCATAAATCTCTGCAGCAGACACACGTCTGCTCCGGCAGCAGTGTTAACATGCACCTGCTCACGCCTCAGACCAGCCCCTTTCATGGCATATTCCTGCAAGGCATGAGGAAAGCACTTAATCACTTATTAAATTCTTGCTCTACATAAAAAGTATTTACGAATATGAACTTTGGTTCAAGCCTTGCATGTGTAATATCCTTATATGCCCAAAATATTATTCCACCATGTGCAATTTTTTCTGGTTTATATATGTGCATGTTCCCTGATGCTGTACAAACCTATCAAAAAATGTTTTCAAAGCTTTTTTTTACATATACAAGGAAGCTATGGAATGAGGGATGTCTTTTGAGTGCTTTGGATTATATAGAACATGTTCATCTGAGGGTGCCCCATGGGTACCTGGGGGTTCAGCGCTCTTGCCAGGATGTCTCATTGCACAAACTCTCCTTGCTGCCCCATAACAACCACCAACTGTCCCAAACTGCTGACCTATTAACCAAACAAACTCTGCTAAATATTGCCATGTGTAAGTGTACTATTATTTTTCTAATTGCTAAAAACATGTCTTTCCTGCATTCAATAGCCTCTAGAAGAGATTGTTAACAGCTGGGTATTTAGCACAATAGAGGCTTTAGACTTAAAGGAACATTGTCCAGGTTACCCAGTGAATTTGGCCATCTGTATTTTTTTATAGATGATTCTTTTCATGTTGTCCATGTTACATTTGAAACTGTGAATCAATGGCTCTCATGAGGATTGAGACAGCAGAGAGCAGAATTCATTATAAAAAGAACAGACCTGAGAGAAGATGGATGTAACCTTGGATAGCTGATGATGGATTGGGACTGCTTTTTAACTGGATGTACAACCTTCTGCTGTGGGAATGAGGATTGAGGGGTGAGGAAGAACACGTGGAGAAAATATTTTCTGGTATTTTCTGATGTGGTTGTATGGGATAGCTTGGACCCAAAAAGTCCCAATTGCTCCCAGCTATTTAGGGATCATCTATGAAGAGTGCTCCAAACTGTGCTTTGCCTGTGGTTTCGGTGGTGAGGGAGTCCATCTTACATATGGCTGCAATAATTTTGAATACCTAATTTTATTTTCCACCACTAATTGCAAGAGGCTTTTTCCCCCTGCTTCTTGCTTGCTGTGGAGGACCAGTCATTTTTATTCTCATTTCTAGACAGCTTCAATTCCTGCAGTTGTGAACTGGTTTGCTGTTACAGCGTTTGTATTTTAAGCATGAAAAACAGATGTCTAGACCCATTAGTGTTGGGGAGAGAGATTTCTTTGGTATTTGAACTATAAATATGGCAAATTTTCCCTCATCTTACATTTTGTAAAGCTTTGTTTTTACAAAAGTATCTAATCTTAAATCAAACTGTGTCTGTTTGGTTATACGAGTCCTTTGGAGCAAATACAGTCTATCACGTCAGCAACAGTTTAGGTATTCCAAAAATAAGATGGTTATAAATCTATGCTCTGTACCCCTGTGTCCCAAAATCTTAGGGATAAAGCAGAGATACTCTGCATTTACAGAAGCAAGATTTAAACCTTGGTAACTCAGTGAGTTGTATGTGTGCTACAGCAACAGTGATACAGTTGGGCTCAAGAGTCAAGTGTTCACAAAAAAAGGTGATTTCTGTGACTTTCAGGCCAGACTCTCCCTCTTTCTGCATCACCACTGCAGCATCACAGAGCACAGCTGCCTGATTTCAGGGATGCTGAGGAGCCAAAGCTCCACCATGGCTGGAACCACCTTGTGATGCCCTGGCTGTGCTGCAGGACTGAGGGGAGATGGAGACCTGCACCCAGACCTCGAGTTACTGCCCAGCCTGAAAGAAGAGCTGACAGAGGACCTTTGATCCTCTACAAACAGAAAGTGCAATTGATTCTCTTCACTTAGAAGCATGACTGGTGTTACATTTCCTGAGCTGGACAAGGGTGGTCCAGATGTCCATGACAGATTTTTGCACAAGCACTTTACATTTTTTGTTTTTCTAGCTGTTTGCTCTTCTTCCCTCCTTTAAAAAAAAGCTCTTCATACACTGTTGTTGAAATCACAGCCCTAAAAAAGGACTTACATCAGCCTTTAGCCTTCAATAGTTTATTGGATCTCTGGTTGCTAGTGGGGAAAATAGACAAAATCAGGCAGACAGGAAAAACTGTGGGACAGTTATTTATGTGAATTTCAGGTCATTTTTTCTTTCAAGAAAGTTAGTACAACCATATGGTGGAAAAAATATGCCAAGTTTTACCCAATCTACTCACAAGTCAAATAATTGGACATATAAACTGATTATTCAACTGCATATGCATTTTGAACAATCTGGAATATTATTTTTTATGGACCAGATTCCAAATTATTCAGACATTCTGCAAAGAGTCAAAATGCCATAAAAATGTCATGATTCTGTCTCCATTTTTACATGTCCACTCCATAATTGCTGTGTACACTGAGGTCCCAGCCCTTCATGCATGGAGCTGGACAAGGTCCTTACGAAGGGGAAGCAGAGCAGTTGCACACCCCTGGGTTTCTGCAGAGATGGGCAGGTCTAAATCATAGATCCACTCACTCTCCAGTGAGATAATCATAGTAATAAATAATAAATTAATACAGATCATTGTAAGTTGTCACAAGTTATCACATTTGAATTCCTTCTTTCCTTTAACATCTAAGGAAATAGAAAATACTGACTGTGCAAATATTAGCCCATCTTTCATAGCCTGCCAAATCACTGGGTTCAATGAAAACCTGCTCTTCTTCTTCAGTGGGCTGTGGTCACCTGTGTGTGCCTGCAAGACGCTTATTTCCCTGATAATAAAAATAAACTTAGCCAGTTTCCGAGCCACTTCCAAGTTTGCTTCTGGAATATCAAACATAAGTTTTCATTCTCTTATTTCGTGATTAATGCACTGAACATCAACTTTTCTCAGTCACTTCTAAACTTTAATCAAGGATAAATCACCCCCAATGGGCATTTTAATCTTGTTTCTGTATTTTTAAAGGAAATTAAATGTTAATTGCTGCTAGGTAAATTTATCTAAAATGCTGATTTTCAATTCATCCCACAAACAGTAAGAAAATAAAGATAATTGTGTGGCATTTCCTGCTGAATAAAGGGAGCAAGGCCTTTTTTTCCCAAATAATATTTTTAAAATAAAGTATTTTTAAAGATTACTGATGTTGTATGTTTTAAAATGTCTGGTACTTTCAAATGCCCAGCTAAGCTGACTGCAGTAATTGTTAGGAAAATATTTCTCTCCCTGTCTCCGAGGTGACTGTGGAAGAACTATGACTTTGTTTAAGGAAAGATTAAAAAGTAACGAGAAATTCCCATTGCATATTCAATAGCAATCAGAAAATACAAAGCCCAGCTGCTTCAGTGGGCTCCTGTGTGCCATCTCTGCTGCTGATGTGTGTGTAGCTGGAGTCCTTTGCAGGAAATCATCACTGGTTAGAGCTCAGCCTCTGTTCAACTTCCAAGTTAAGCCCATTCATTTGGGGCTCTCACCACTTGTACTCGCCCTTTCATTATGTCTTGGGACTGCTCTTCGAATGTCCTGACTACACCATCCCAGGAAGTTGGGAGTTCAAAAGATGTTACAGCCTGGCTACCCTGAAATCAAGACATCCCAAAACACACACAAATTGGGACCCACACATCTGCATTTCCAACAGCGTTACCCACAACCATCTAAATTTTAGGATTGAGCTCTTGTATTGCCAAAGATTTAAACCTAAAAAATGGCTTTGGACTAAAGTTTCTGTAAGATTTACCACTAAAATAATCTCTGTAAGCAGCAAGCAAAATCCTTATGGTTTCAAATACTACTTTTTGACCTTTTTGACAAAAGCATTGGCATTATTCTATGAAGCAAAGAAGAAGCTGTGAAGGTCAAATCTTCAACGTCATTGCAATCTGAAGAAGAAAAAAATAAATTGAAAAGTATCTCTATTATATAATCTGCACATTAACAGGTGGAAAAACAGCAACATAATTTACCTTTCGACACAGAAATGTCTTCCTTGGAGCCAAGCAAATTCACTCTGGTGTTTAATCTGAGCAGTTGCCAATTTTCTGTCCGTAATGGGAATACAGTGGAAACTCGGGAAGGAGAAAGAATTAAAGATAAATGCCACTTTTAGTGCAGGAGCTTTGTCTAAGGGTATTTGGTGGGGCTGGCAGGGCACAGACTTAGGGACTGGTCTCAGTTCAGCAGCAGACTGTGCTGGTTTGCTTTTGGGAGCCTCTGCCAGAGTACCAGGGTGATTTCCTAGACTGTAAAATTATCATTATCAGTTAAGACTTTAGCACAAACACAGGTCAGGCCCTCCAGACTCACTCACTCTCAGACACACGTGCACAGACTCCACCTTGGCCTCATTCTGGATCAGACGTTTCAGGGATGCTCTGCAGCCACTCCCTCAGCTGGTCCATGACCAGAGCTGGTGCTCATCTCTCTGCCTCAGGAATAGAGAATGCTTAGAGAATGCTTAGAGAATACACTCACTCTGGCCCTGAAAGTTCCCTACTTTGAAGAAATATCGTATTCCTATAAAAAACAATGCTGGGATTAAAAACTGCTCCCAGGAAATGTGCAGGAAGGGCTTGCAGGAGTGGAGGATGGGCTTGCATTGGGTCAATAGAGCCATTAAAAATCCAGAGGGGGTGAAAATTAATATTATTTTCTAAATTTCACAGATGTTACTTTATTAAAAGGAAACCCCGAGATGTTCAAAGGAGGCAGGGAGCTAAGCTGCCAGTGCCATTGAATTTTAATGATAAATGTTTTCCTTAGGCTCTTTTAAAATCCCAGCTTTAATGTGTTGCTTCACGCAAGGCTAGAAAGCTTGATTGCAAGCAATAATTAAAAGTCTTTAATCCCAAGAAAACGAGACTAAACCAGAGCTCCCCTTTATAGTGATTTAACTAAAGCTACTAAAATGGAAGCTTCTTCAGAGACATTACTTTCCATTTTTTATTCTTAGTGCCTCACTCTGAATCAAAAGCTGCCAAAAGGGGTAAATATAATGTTAAAGAGGCTAACAATAAAGTTTTCAGTCTAATCAATCTCTCTGGTACTACAGCAAGTGCAATTATTTTAATGGCGTGCCAAGATAAGTAAGAAACTGAAAGTAATCTGAAAATTTCTCTAACTGCCTGTTAACAGTGGACTTTCCTTCATTTTTTCCTTTGAAAACATTCCAACAGTGTTCAGAACTTGAGTGAAATACCTCCTTAAGTATTGCATAAGAATGGCTTTTGTGTTGGTTGGTTCAAATACTAAAAAAATTCTCCAAAATCCAGCAGGAAATTTCTAAAAATTACTGTAGTCTTGCTTTTTGCAAGGATGGTGAAAAAACCCCTGGAACTTACTTCTCCTTTGTTTGCATTGATAGGTATTTTATTCTGGTACTGGAGATTGAACAGACATTCAGCTTTTCACCTCCAGTATAAAACCAGGAAATAATTAGAAAAAGAAACAAAAACACAGGAGGGAAAATGGATAAGAAGACATAGTTGCTCAGAGATAATAATAAAGCAAAATGCTGCTGATACCAAAGATGTGTGGCCATAGCAAGGCCTCAGCAGTAACATAGCTGTGTTGGAAGGATCGGCACGTATTATCCATAAATATTTTTAAAGCTTCTTGCATGAAGGGTAAGAGATGAGACATATATAAAGATGCATACAAAAGAGTTATGTTCCAGTTGGCAGCTGGTATCTCACTTTTCTTTTGAATTGGCTGCAACTGGGGCAGGCTGTTCTTTCTCTGCTGCTCAGGTATCACAGGATGCACCCTCTGGGGACAGGATGCTCCACTGAACGAGGCACTCGGGGATCGTGTGACCGATGTGGATTGATGGGCACGCTGTACTTCAGCACCTCCGCACTCACCTGCCTTGGCAGGCATCGAGACCACACAGCCTGAGCTTGGAAATTCCCCCCAGCTGCCACCCGCATCTCCCGGCTCCTCCCAGAGCCCAGCTTGGAGCCGGGTCCTGCAGGAGGTGCCCCGTCCTGGGCGGGGACAGGTACCCAAGCTAAGGCAGTTTTGGCAGAGCCTCCCTGCACCACAGCCTGCAAAACATTTCATTTTTCTCTCCTTACCCCCAGTGGTCCCCTCCGGTTGTGGTTTGCTGCCTGCATACCCTCAGAGAGGCATTTGAGCAGGAGAATCAGGGCAGAGAGGTTTTCCACTAGATTTAAATAGCTTGGAAATGCTCCATCCTGTTTGGAAAAGAACCTCGGGGCTTGCGCCATGTCATGGGGAGTGAACAGCAAGGAATCTTCTTGGACCATTTGTGCTTCTAAATGCCAGCCACACTGCACTGCCGCCGAAAGATCCCGGTGCCAGCCTCTGCTGGAAAACCTCTTGGCAGTTCCCAGGGGGACCGCTGAAATCCATCAGCGACCAAGAGTTACTGAGCAATAGGCATCGCTGCCAGAGCCACTGTGCCGGGGCTTGCTCCAGGCAGGAAGCTCGCAGCCATTCTCCCTTTCTTTCCCTGCACCGTGTGCCCTTGGGACACGCTGTTATTGCAGCCTGCCGCGTGTTTTGGAAGTTATTCCTGCCATCAGCTCTCAGAAGCAGGCTCCCTCCTGAGCCCCTCGCTGTCATGCCTTGAATCATCATCTGCCATCATTCCAGGGTTGTCCCGGCTTCTAAGACATATTGGCAGTGACAATAATGGCTCTCAGAGCAAAGCTTACACAACGTGCCCATTTATGTAGGTTTCTAATACACAACACTGTAAAACGTGCCCATTTCTGTGGTTTCCTCCTAGTGAGCAACTGAGTTTCAGCAATCAGAGGAAAATGGGCCAGGGTAATTCTCCTCTATCCTGGTTGCTCTTACCTGTCATGTCACTCACAGATATTTCACACCAGCCCTAGGACAGCTGTAGCTGCATGAATAGTTCCCAGAGCTTCAGAGTTTCACAAAGCTTCTTCCTTTCAGTTTGTTTTATAAAGAGGAAGAATTTCTCTGTGGAGAGGAATTTCATTGCATTTCTTCATGCTTTTCAGTAAACTGAGAGGCCAGGAAAAAAAAATACAATACACCTGGTGTCAGGATATTCAGTGCAGCCCGAGTGGGAAAACAACTGAGGCCCATGAGGCAGTGGAGGGGGGGTTCAGCTGTGTGCTGTGTTACATGGAAAAACTGAAGCTGTACAATCAAGTTGTACAACATCATCTGAAGAAGCAAAAGGTAGAAAGACAGGAGCACCTAATTGTGGTGCAAGAGGAATCCAGGCTTGGGTTTGGTGTTGGGAAAAGCCAGGCTCCAATCTCCTGTTGCTTTCGTGTGCGTAGCTGCAATATAGACACCAGCAGCTACACCCACACATGGGAGCAGACAGTCAGATATTGTCCTAATTTACTTGCCCTATCTGTTTCTCAGTGTTTTTCTTTCTTAAACCTATGTGAATCTCAGGGAAGTCTCAGTTCAGGCAGAACTCCTGCACAATACCCCAGACACTAATTTAGGACTTTTAATCTTAACACAGCAAACCTGTTTTCTCCTAAAGATAGCTTAGTCTATCAAATGGCCCCTCTGATTGGAAACCTCCACTAGCTTTTTAATAAGGTTTCTGTTCCAATGTATGTGCACAGAATAAAATGCACTTTTTGCAGCCCTAGAAGAATTTGAATAATCAATCAATAGTTTAAAATAAAATTCAAACAACTAAATTTGAATTGAGTTGAAGTAGTCTTTCTTTTCCTGCAAAAATATTTTCTGTAAAATCCTTTTGATCTCTTTTATCTGTTTATTGAAGTGTATTGTTGCTTGATGCAATGAACTCAGGTTTATGGAGAGACAGTGTTTATCAGACAGCAGAACAGGGTCACTCTTCAAGATTTGGGCTTGGGAGAGTTTCCATGTCCAACATCCACTGAGAATTTAAACAGATGAGTATTCCACACCTTGGCAATCTGAACATCACTAAGTGATGCTGTGGCCTGCACTGCTTTAATACAGAATGTAAAAGAGTAAAACCAAAATCTGTTCAATCTGCTGGTCCAAGCAGGAGGCTGATGCCCTGAAGGAGTGCAGAGACATTCCCGTGGGCTGTTGAAAATAGTGCAAAGGACATGGATGCAGATCTCTGGCTCTTTGCAAAGCCTCTCTTTTTATCTACCCCTTACAGAGATGCAGTTTGCAAGAATAAGATTTTAAGCCCTCTCTGAAGAGCCAATACCATTAAAGGGCACTGGGAATTCCTGCCTCTGTTGAGTTCAGACCAATCTTGATAACAAAGCTCTGCTCCTGCTCTGCATCCCTAACTGCCTGTGCCTCCCTCCCTGCCTTTGCTGTCTTGTCCATAGACATATAAGGATCCCTGGCACAGGAACAGCCTCGATGTGGCCCATGTTTGTATTTTTTTTGTAAGATAAGAATTATGAACAGAGGAGATACTAACACTGGTGCTGACCTGGCTGATCTTGGTCAGTTCTGTACCTGGTTTCCCAGCTGCATACTCAGACTGCCTGTCTGGTTCCATATCTGATATACACATGTATCTTAAAGATTCAGAAAACCGGTGTGAACCTAATAAAATATTTTTACAGGCACTTTGAATTGAAATTGAAAAGGAAGTCCTCCCAGTCACCATAAGTACTTACTTTTCCTTTCTGGCATATTTAAGTAGGTGAGAATTTGAGGCAGGTGCCCTCCAGTGTCTGCTACTATTATTTGCTGAATTTTGTAATGTAAAAAGGAATTTTGCATTAGTGTGTAGTATGTGTTTGGGTACACATCTATGGAAGCTGAAAATAAAAATGCATTCCAATAACGAAATCTTAACCCAAAGTTCCTGCAGTACTGTCACATTATCCAATTATTTTAAAAAGCCCTATTTAATTTGGAAAGAGAAGGTTCCAGTTATAGAATGAGTTATGTGGATATGATTACAGAGCAAAATTCTTGTTAAATTGGTATTACATAATGTGTGAGTGAGAGTTCTTCGGGTTTAATAACCTGGTCTTCCTGCATTTTTCAGTTTTCCTATTTATTGAGAAAAGTGATCTCTTTGCTTCAGGGACATGAGAATAGTGTCAGAGATTTAGAAACTGGAAATAAAAAGGAGAGGACAATCAAGTGAAATGACAGGGGAGCTGCTGTCCTCCTAAATAAACCACTGCCAAGAAAAATGCAACTGCACTTCCCTTGCTCTATTTTAAAGAATGCATTTTGTTCCTAGAAACTTTTCATTCCTGTATCAGTTAATCTACTGAGAAAAACACTTGACAATAAAGAATACAGCTTTTGTGGCAAGATTATTTGGGACAAAATTCTCTCTGTTAAAACAGGCTGGCTTTTTCCCTGCTGCTGCTGGCCTGTGTGATGGAGCCAGAAAAGGACAGCGCTTCACTGCCAGTCCCCTGTCCTCAGCTGTGCTAACACCATCAAGATCAGCATGGGCTGTACATTTGTAATTTTCTTTTCATGCACAAGCATGAAAGGCTCTGACTTGAAATCTGCCCCCTAGTATTTCTGAAGTTTGGAAAAATTCAACTCAAAATCTGAGCTTTGGAGTCGCTCTCTCCAGCTCGGGGTGGTTTGTTCCCATATGTCAGATGCAGGGACCCCGTGGCACATGCTGGTGCATGCAGAGATTTGGGGGGCACACAGAGAGCCTGCACGCAGGATGGGCCACAGGCAGGGTGAACCATAAACTCCCACTTCTGGGAAGAATCAAATCCTCTTTTTCAAGTGCTGCCCTGGCCCGTCTGTGTGATGGAGACTGGAGAAGACAGGGCAGTGCAGTTTGTGTCAGCTATCACAGGAGGGTGATAAATGTGCTGTCAGAGTCCTACAGCTCTATCTGTTTGCTGTCTGGTGGTTGCATGATTCAGGATCACTTTATGAGTTTCTTCTGGAACCAGATGGTTGCAAGGCAACAAAATGAATGCCACCCACATATAAATGTCAAATGTTCAAACCATTACATGTCAACATACCCAGGGTGTGCAGCCAGCACTGCTGCAGAGCACAGAGCCACAGACAGGCAGCAGGGCTTGTTTAGCCAGAGAAATACAGAATTCAGGAAAACTCTGATTCTAAAAGAGATACTTGGTGAAAATAAATCAACTCCTTATAACAAAAATATGACCAGGTCTGTGTGTCATGAGATAGCCTGCAATATATGTCATGAAAGCGAGTCCTGTCAAATTTAATTACTTTTTTCTTGCAGCTTTAAACAGAGCTGGCTTCAGAATGAAGGCAGCTCCTTATTAAAAACAAAATATAAAAGATGAGATTACTAACCACGAGGAATTTACCAACAGAGACAGTATCTAATCCTGTGCAATATCCTGTGCAACCGTGAAATATCTGGGATATCTGCAGTGTTCCAGAGAATTATAGTAGGGCTTTAATTATTCTTCTTAATTAGCGTAGTCAGACAGAACCTAACTGCAAGGCCTTTTCAGGTTGGCGAGCACACTTCAGTGGGTTCCATTAGCACATAAGATGTACTACTTTAATCCAGAACAAAGTATTCTTCCCAGTAGTTCTGCCAGTTTATGCCAAATCCCATGGACTTGAGTGGGGCCAGATTTTGTTCTTTGGCTGCTTCTACATATTCTGGCAGAGATGAATGCATTTTTATAATGAACTATTCAGAATCTTTCCAAACAAACTCAGCAATAAAAGGATTTCCCCGCTGTCAGAAATAAGGTATTTAGCTGATTCGTGATGAGTACAACCTTTTCTAATAAGGCCTGCATATATTTCCTTTTGAGCTGCACTTCATTCATTTGCTGGAAATCCAGGAAACATTTGAATCGAGTTAGGACCAAAGAGTGCAGAGGCTGCAATGTGGTTATCATCATGTCAGGCACAAGGAAAAGACTCGGGCAGAATCCACTCCCTCCAGAATGTTCCCATCAATATTATGGGTGTGAGAAGGAGCCTGCAGCCATCTGGCCTTCATTAGCTCTGTTTCAAGCTTGCTATACATAAGGAAGGAGTCTGAGAGACAGTCTGTTACAGTCAAAGAACTGCATCAAATGTCCAGTCCCTGAGTGAGTGATCTCAGGAACTACCTGCTAATGAATAGAACATGGTGTTTTGCACCAAGGATGATGTTGAAGTGATAAGTTTAAAAATGTAGTTTATTATTTTCTTCCTTTATAAAATCAAACAGGACACACCATCCATTTCCGGGCCTTTATAACCGTTCATTTAGTTCTGCATTATTTAGCAAGAACGAGTCTTTTGGTAAAATCTGTGTCATTCTAAAACTGATTTTTCATGGGCTGTTGCAAAATTGTTTGTCCTCCCAATACGTGAAGTTTCATTGCCATCAGTTGCAGCTGCACTACAGAGTAATATGATTATATTCCATAAAAGAGTCAGCAGCAAATCACTGTGGGTGCCTCTGTGAATGTTTTGGGGTAAAGTGGTATCTCGTACCTGTGTGCTCAACAGTCCAGACAGTGAATTAGTGCCTTCATGTGGATGCTCGACTCCTCCATCCTGAAAATTTGGACCAGGATGGATCAAAATCCATGTAAGGCTTGACCTTAAAAGACCTCTGCATTCTAAATTCCTACTGACTCCAGTGGGCAGCTGAGTGTGGGAGGCTGGCAAGACAGAGTTGGGGTTTTGCTGCAGGAACAACTAAGGGACATCCCGCTGTACACCCCAAGAAATCTTCTAAGGCCTTAATTAGAGCTGGGCACTGTTTGGGTCAGTGGTTACAGGGGCTGCAGAGATTTATATGGAGTCCTCAAAGGACAGGCAGCCACTCCATCACAGGTGCTCCCTGGGTTTGTTTTCCACAGTGGTTTGCACAGAATGTGGGGAAATGTCTCCCAAATCCATCAGCACTTTCTGCAAACCCCACTCCAGCCCCAGCCAGGATGGTCGTGGGGCTGTAATTACCAGTGTGGTCCTGGCTCCTCCCTGGACAAAGAAGGAGCTTGCAAAGTCCTGGGTCAAAAATTACATTTTTTGCATCATATTGAAAACTGCAGTTCTTCCTAAAACAAACCCAACAAACCACCTATTCTAAGATTGATGTACAACATAAATCAGAAGTAATCCAACGGAGACTGTTAAAACAAAGCTGCTTTTTCTTACCAAACTGAAACATTTGGATGTGACAAAAATGAAATGGTAAAGGAAGGACTGCCGCTTTTGACGATTTTAAATGAAGTTTCACTTTAATCGGTGGGATTCTGCAAAGTGTTTCTGACTTGTTTTCCCTGGCTATTCTCAGAGCTTTGCTCTATTAATATTTATTACCCATATTTTCACACCTGGAGGACTAAGTTGCTCCCTGCTGTTAGTAAGCTACTGTAACTTTGAATTTCCTATCATGGTAAGCACAGGAATGGGAATAGCCAGGCTTTAGTCTTCCACGTGGTTTGGGTTCGTCATCTTCAGCTTCAGATTCTTGGCTGTGAAGATGGAGCCAATGTGTGCCATTTGACTCATCCACAAGTGAAATTTCTTTCGAGATGCTCAGATGCAAAGTCAAGAAATTAGGATGACTTTGGTACATTTGCCCTGGTACAACAAGAGGCTTGTCTGCAAAAGGTAGAGTCCACTTGGCTCTGCATCCTGCTGCTGTGGCATTGACGTTTGAGTGCACTGAATTGTCTTTACCATGGTTCTTCAGTGGTTCCTGAGCAGCAGGGTCAGAGCCACCATGAAAACACAGCATCTGCTACAGACAGAATTGCTGGGACACTGAAAGCAAAGAGAACCTCCTGTGCTCTCCTGGAGGGAAGCTGTTTTTCTGGTAGTTGTCCTTCTGTTTCTTCTTCCTCCAAGGACAAGCTGATGAAAGCAGACAAAGTCACAAAAACCAGTGATTTCCAAGGAATATTCTTGCAGAGAATTTTCATACTAAAAAATGAAGAAGCGCAACCCAAGATATTTCAGCTCTCGAAAAGGTGGGACTCTGTTGAGATGAGAATTTTTCTCCTTAAGATAATTCTACTAACTGAAAATCTCTCCACTGAAAACCAATGCCAACAGGATCCCTTCCAAACCTCCCACATCCTGGGTCAGCACCTCCTTTTCTTGGCTTGAGGAGCCCCCAGAGTAAAGGCACAGCGGTGGCAAGACCAGGCTGTGCTGGGGAGATGGAGCTCCTCATTCCTTCCTCTCATCCCAAAAAGCTGGATCAGGGGCACATGCAAAGAGGCTGCTCTGGGGCACAAGGAGATGCTCTGTCACTCTGCTGTCTCTCCTGACTTGCTGCCTTCCACTTGATACACCCTCACTTTGTCCTTGTGCTCAGCAAAAGGCTTTTCAGGTTGCCTGTACAGGTAATTTTACCTCCTTGCTTCTCCTCCCACACCAAATGAGTAGCCTGACAGCAGCAGCTCATCAGGAGCAGCGGTGCGTGCAAACAGCACCACCTGAACTGGGTCACAACACCTCTGCTCACTGCAGGGCACATCTTTTGATGCCCCAGACAGATACCTGGGACAAGACAGCACTTATACACTTCATTATCTGTCAGACAGAGATGGAAAAGGGGTGATAAGGAAAAGAGGTGGGGTGGGAAGCACTCTGTTGACATTGGTAGGGAAGAAGTGAGAGTGGAGGCTCCTGGGTGGCCTTGGGGAAGCTGTGGTGGCAGGTCCAGGCTCTCTGAGGGGGGCAAGGCTGTGTCTCCTCAGCCCAGCAGCGCATACAGAAGTGACCCGGAGCACTGCTGAGCCCAAGCCATCATACAGCCGGGGCAAAAGGTTTGTTTTGTTTACCAAAGTGAGTCATTTAATACAGAGACCCAGCCCAGTTCAGTCTGACAAGAAAAAAGAGAAAAGAGCTGGGATTGGCATGGGGACTGCTGTCCTGGCCTGCAGGCTATGGACATGGTGTCTGCTCCCTGCTGTGATGGTGCAGAAGGCTTGTCCATCAGTTTTGTCTCCTCAGGCCTTAGCCACTGTCCTTACTGAAGGAGAAGGGGTCAATCTGTCTTTTCATCGTGGGACCAGGTCAACCTATGGAGGAGCCTGGGATGTGCTGCTTTATCCCATTCTCCTGAAGTGTGGAAGTTGCCCATCAGCACTCCTGGTTTGATGGAGTCAGTATTTCAAGGCAGACACTGCCATGAGTCACGGACTGCCTGAAGCGGTGCCAGCCCAGCGCCGTACCCGGGTGTCTCCAGCACAGGTTCCCATGGGAGAAACCCCTGGACATGATCCCTGAGCAGGGCCTTGCTTAGCAGACACTCGCTGACAGTAACTGTATTCCCCAGAGGAGACTGGGCTGACTCACGCTCAGAATTTTCAAACAACATTTGGGATGGGCAGTGTTTCTGCTCTGAGTCACACTGAGCCGTTCTTTAAGGCTGGGAGGATGCTACTGCAGGGTCCCAGCCGAGAGCTGCAGTGCAGGGAATTTCATGCAGTTGTCACGGGGCCTTTATGGAGGTCACATTGTTCTCAGGAGTATCAAAGTCCCTTCCCTGCCACAGCCATTCCTACAGCATGCTCCAGGGGCTCAGCTTTGCACAGGAAAAGCTCAAAGCAGTCACTTAGCAATTGCAAGTAAATATGTAATTGGAGCTCAACACTCAAAAGTGTCAGGAGCCAACATCACCACCCTCCCAAGTCACGCCTGCATTTAAAGATCCCAGGGAGGCCCTTGCTGTCCCTATTGTAGTCCCAGATGAAGAATGAGCCTCTATTCCTCTCTCTGAAGACAGCAGCTGCTCTACGGATGCTCAGCCACTCTGGAGGACCCCAGCAGGCTGCCTCAAACTCCGGCCAAGAATAACATCAGAGCACAATGTAGTGAGTTTGTTTTGCACAAGGTTCTCCCAGCTTCCATGGGCTGGGTGCATGACTCAAAATTAATGGAATGCAATAATTAATTTCGCTTGTCAGGCCAGCATTAGCCTATCTGCTGTGCTGAAGGTGTTGTTGCATCACACTGGGTCCTGGGATAGGTTAGAATCCTGGAGGAAATTGTACATGGAGAAGTCATGAGCAGGCCTAACCCGGGACTGGATGCAGCATATCTAAGAGGGACTTTTACGCCTGATAGTTTCCTTTTAATTAAATGTAAGCCTGCCTAAGAAAATAGAACTCGAGGTCAGGGTTTTTGGATGGAAAACCAAATGACCGGGGCACATCGTGTTTCACAGTGGGAAGCAGTGTGAGGATTTTTTATTCGGGGTATAGAGATTAGCTGTTTTCCATGGTGCTTCCAATAAATCCTTCAAGTGCAAATACCCAAAGAATAAAAGCAAATAGTGTCCCTTCTTCAACAACACCTTATCTGAACCACTGCTATCATGCAGGAAGTCCTCAGAGCTGCAGGTAACGTGACTTGGTGAATAAATGGGAAATGCTAAGCACAGGGTCAATCCCCTGCATTTCCATTTCCTTCCTCTCCCTCTTGCAGACCCCAGTCAGCTCTCCATGGAGAGAACCTGGGCCCAGATGTGAGCTGGACACCTGAGCTCATGGAAAACCAAAGACTTAATTTAATACCCGTGTCTCAGTGACTGTGCTGCAGGTTTCTCAGCCAGGTGAAGAGGAGCACCTGTAACAAACACGGTGGAGAGCCACTGCCTCCAAGGAAATATCACTTTCCTTTGTGTAGCAGCAGGGCTGGAAGGATTGGAGTTGCATGAGCCACTATTGCAATTACTGGTGTTGCTGGATGGATGTTTTCCTTCATGCTGTGCAAAGTTGTATTCTTTGGGAAAAAGAAAACAACTCAAACCTCCTCAGAAACCACTTAAGACACGAGATGTAGAGAAAGATTAATGAGAGGAATGGATATAGTGCAGTTTCTCAGACTGAGGACATGGCTTGGTTCAGCTGCACTGAAGCACAGGCTCAGAGGTGTCCTGGAGGGCTCTGGGAACCCACCGTGCACAGGGTGGGCTCTCAGCGTGTCTGCAGTTTCTCTCTCCACAGCACATGCACACACACTGCCAGAGAGCAGGTGAGGCACTGGCTTGTGTCACTTGCACACTTTCCTCCCACCTTCAGGACAGATTTAGTCTTTTTTCTTTTGGCCAAGACCATCCTTCACTCCTAGGAATGAAAATTATATTCCAGACCCGCTGGGTTTTCCCTTCTTTATTGCTGAATATTGTTTGCTCCAGGAGTGAAGAATCATGAAACCCAGACTCAGAAAAGTTATTTTCTTTGAAGGAAACGATCTTACACCAGTGAGGTCTCTGCATGAATAGTTGTTTGCATTCCACATTTGTTGCTCTCTGAGTCAAGCCAGGCAAACTGGAGAGAAGGAGACCAGGGTGATCTCTGGTGTCCCGGGAATCATGGGCAACATGGCCTTACTTCAAGGATCCTAGTTTGTATTTGATCATTTTTTAATGATTTCTTTTTTCAATAAAAGATTTATACTTGGGAAGACCTGTTCCAAATCACCTCAGCAAAGAGCAATTGCATTATGAGAAACTGATCCCTCTATTCTCAGTCACTCTGAGAAAAATATGTTCTTTGGTAGATTTGGTCCAACACAAATGGAAGTTACCAAACTGATCATGTAAAGTTACGTGATTGCTAAGTTTCTGCTTGGCTTTATGAATTTCCTGTTCTTTAATCACCTATGCCTTCGTGTGGCATGTAATTCCTTCCAGGGAAATGCTGTGATCCACTCCATTAAAATTTCTGCATACCTCGGGAATTCAGCTTCTTTCAGATAATTTATCAAGCAAATGTGGATTTTTTTTAATCCCCCTTTTAAATTTTGTGCTAATTTTGACCCTTGTTTAAGATTATTAACACTGAGATTTGCCCTAAAAATTAACACTGAGATTTGACCTAAAAATTCCAGGCTCATGAAAACTATTTGATCTCTAGGAACTGATTTCAGTCCTTGAAAGGCTAGCACACGCCATGGGGTCATATTTATTTTATGAGATGATTTTTTCCTAGTGAGATCAGTTGATTGAGCAGCCAGTGTTGCAAAATGTGGAATAAATTTCCAATACTATACCTTAATACCCAGAAAAGATCTCAGCGGCAATTTAGCAGTCGGTAATAGGTGCATTTTAATAGCTTGCATTTTATGTACCTCTGGTTTCATAACTTCCCTTCCCTTCTATATATCATATATATATTTATTTATATGTACGAGATAGAAAATATATATATATATATAAATGGTTTCCTGCTTTCCTACTGAACACTGGGGAATTAAAAGTCAACTCTGCTTCCTTGAGCTGCTGAAAGATTGCTTTCAGGTGCTGTAGGAGTTCTTCCCAAGGTTTGTTATAAATCAAGGCAGCATCCACACCGGCCACTGCATACCCCAAATGTTTGTATAGCAGCAGGCTGGTTACTTGAAAGACACTAAGGAGCAACCCACACAAACCACAGCTCTATGCTGAAAAAAATCCAGTAGGGACTGAAAATTTTGTTGTGGTCTTGGAAGATTCTGCTCCAAGGTGTTGCCAATATCTGTTACAGAAATCCAGAAAGCTGTTTTTTCCCTTGGCCCGCACATCAGCTGGTACCCAAGGCTGGAATTGTTATTTAGCCTTACTGCTGCAGCACTAAATGATTTAGTGCCAACCCCACACGTGGCCACCAGACCGAGATCTTCGGAAATGTTGCTTTCTACCACCAGCATTCTCCTGATTCCAGCTGAGTTATCCAGTCTCTGAACACACCAGAATTTCAGGAAAAGAAGTATGACAATATAAGGGTTGGTGTTAGATATGGGCTGCAGAAGAACTGTTCAAAACTGCACTGGATGCGTATCCCACTGGAAATGTTCAGTGTTCACCAGCAGCACCAGTAACCCCTTTCCCCACTCCACCCCAGCAGGAGATCCCAGGTCCCACCCGGGCAGGAAAGCTGTCTGCATCCCGGATGCAGGCAGAGCCAAACACTGCTCTTGTTCACACATTTCTCACTAACCTGACATTCCAAAACGGGTATTTTTTCCCGCAATAAAGTTTGAAAAATGCCAGGACACTCCCAGGCAAGTGATTCATGTGCATGTTGAGGGGTTGGGGAGAGGATGGGGGAGTGTGGATGTTCACACTGTCTAATTTTAGATGTCTAATTCAATTAAGGTCTGGCCCGGTTACATAGTCAAAAAGACTCCCCTTCCAATGGGGGTTACTCAGAACTCCTAAATTAGGAGCCTACTGCTGGCCACGAGCTGGGCAGCAGCATGAGCCTGGAGTCAGATGGGGTTTGTACGTCCTGGACACATTACTTTGTTCAGCTCTCCCCTCAGTGGCATATTGAAATACACCCTTCTTATTTTGTCTCAGAAAAGGCTTTATCAGCTTAGCCTTATGCCCCATCTTAACCTCTCCTTCCCATTTGTTATTTGTGAAGACTCAGCCCTGATTAAAACCAGCCACATCTTTTATACTGTGTGATGGCTGTTGCTTCCTCTCCATGGATTTCTTCCACAGGATTCAGAGTTTCCTCAGCCCAGCACGCAGGAAGCCAGCACACAGAGCAGGCCAGAGAACGAGAGCTCCTTTGTAGCTTTACTTTACTTTTCCTTCTGTTTGATTTCCAGGAGAGGGATTTTACATTGCCTGATTTCACAAAAATTACTCAGGGTGCCCGACAGCCCTGCAAGGCACTTCTTAACCCTTTGGGCTCTTGCACCACTGTCAGAGTTTAGCAAAAGTTTCTTTGTCCTTCACCTTTCCTCACCATCCCTATCTAATGTAAAGTGATAATGGATTAACTGATGCTCATTTTTTCTATTATTCAGATCAGAAAAGGTACATTCTCGGTACATTCATCACATTCTGAGCTCTCTGATGCCAGAGATTAAAATGACCGAACCTAAAGTGCATTTCTGGCCCCTCAGCTCTTTACCAGTAACTATAAAATCCCCCACACACTCGTGGGGCTGAGATTAGGCTGGAGATGTCCCAGACACCAGTTCAGTGCTGTCCTCATGGCCAGCAGACAATGAGAACCCACTGTGACCCTGAACAGGAACCAAATTAAACCCTGCTCACCAACTCTTTATTTTCAACTGGCTCTACATTCTTAAACCAGCATGTGCAGGGGTGTTTGCTTGTCAGATAAAGAAATAAACATCTGCCTCTTGACTGCACTGTTCATTCTGCTGAAAAAGTCCTCTCTGGCCATGGCAAACTTCCATGAGTCTGAAGAGGTAGGAATTGTACACTGGGCATAGTTTCCTGATGCTTTGAGCAATTCCTTTTAAAATTATGCATAGGAAACCCAGGCTGTAACCCTAAGTCATGCCAAAACAATCTCCCCCTTCTAGATTTATAAAGTTTGCCCAGCTTTCTACCACTGCCACCCAGGTGGTACTTCACCTTACTACAGAAAAACACCTATAATTTTATTTCTTTGAAAAAGATGTGAAACTTTTGGCTCAAAGGCTGGGTGGGAAAAAAGTACATTTCTTAGTGGTTTATTGCCCTTAGGAAAACATACTTCAGTTATGAAGTATTCCCACCTGAAAACTTACTTGACATTTTGTCGAGAAAATAGTAACATTTCTACAAAGTTAGCCAAACTACTTAATATCAGAGCTGTAAAGCAAAGACCTATGGAAATGTCAGAGTGTGGATGAGACTGGTGACCTGGCTTTATTCCACTGTTATGAGCCTGCACTTCTGAGGGACCATCCTGGGAAGCTTTGCCCACAGTAGCAGGAGCTGCTCCCGTAGGAGAAGCCTGAGGTGTTTCCCTGCAGCAGCACCGTTGCTGCCTTGCCAAGGGGCTCTTTCCTGCTCTGCAGGAGGCTGGAGGGTGAGAGCTGGAGGCAAGATAGGTTTGGGCATCATGGTGAAGCTCCTGAGGTGCTGGGCCAGGGCTCTGGAGGCTCAGGTGGCCTCTGGATCCTTTTCATCAGGGAGATCTGAGCACAGAACAGCTTTTCTCTACAGCTTGGGAGCCTCAAACCACTCCCAGTCCTCTGTCCTTCCCCATGCTGGGCTCCCAGACATGTGCCATAAGGAGCTCAGCTCACTTCTGCCAGAGCTCACTGGCAGAGAAATAAGCCTAGCTTAGCTCAAATGAGTTAACGAATTAATATCTGTCTGTCTGTCACCCATCTCTTCAGCTGGAGTGAAACTCTGGCTCTGCTGAAATCAGTGCATGTTTTGCTATTCACACATATGGAAGCACAATTTCACTCCTTGTCTCTCTGCTTTTCAGCCTGACACACCAGAAGGTGAAACCTTGTCTCAGCTGCCACCACTCCAGACACCTCTCAGGTGTCCCAACATACATTCATGGCCGTGGTTCTGCTCATCCAAACTCTGCAGTTGCTCCCATCTTTCAGGAACAAGAGAGTTAAATGCTGTGTCTGAACAAATCTGAACTGCAGGAAAGTTCAGGCCCATGCTGGGATGTGAACTTTCTGTCTTGAGCCTGCTTCTAGCTTTGCTGTAAACAATTTCAGAATGTGATTAGATTTTAAGGGAAACTCGTAATAGAGCTGTAATAAGATATGATGTAATAGTTAATAACAATAATATATAGCAGCTGTTAAGGAAAGCTTTTTCTGCATTTATCCCAGAAGGATACAAGGAGTCAGCTGCAACTTAGCATTTTGAAAGAAGGAATATTAAACACTAGGACTGTGATGCAATGATGTTATTGTAAACGCTAACAGGAAAGCCCAATGTGTGAGGGTTAAGACCAGCAGAAGATGCACACAAACAGCTGTCCTGACACAAATTCCCTCAAGTTTGGTTCATTTTCTTTTATTTAACTCAGAGTTAATACACTGGACTTGCAGATATTGCTTCCAATAGGTTCTGGGCTGCGGAGAACAGTGGGATTTTTGCTCTTGCTTCCCACCATGGCCCTAATGAACCCTCAGAGTGCACCTAGAGAGCTTAATGCGAGGTGTGTCTCCAAACACCCGTCTGCAGCAGCGTCACTCAGCTTCCAGCAACACCCTATCCTCCGTTCATGCCTCTGGGAGAAAAGAAATATAAAATCAACAGAAGTTTGGGCTGGAACGTCAACTTCAAAATGGAATTTCCTGGTGTTTTTCACAGCGTGGCATTACTTAAGTGTTAACTAATATTGCTCCGTGTGTTTAATCTCCATGTGTTGAAGGAAAAAGATCTTTCATGGAAAGACTATAACAGATAAACCTATATTTAGCCTTCTATAAACACCTCACAGGGTCACGTTTCTGAAATGCAGAGGCCAAGGATTGCATGGAGAAAGTGTATGAACACGGGCACGATTATATTTGACTCAAAAAAATGGCATTTCTGTGTATGATGGACAGAACCCATTCTAAATTAGGCAGTGTATTAAAATAAAACTTTTAATTGTTGATCCAATAGGGGAGAAAAGGAAACACATTTTTTGGGTCATTAACCTGTCAGAATGTTTCCAGGGTGAAGTTACTGTGAAGAAACATCAAACAGGCAGAGGGGCTGATTCTGCTGTACACAGCTCTTCTTCTCCACCTGCCCTTGGCAGACAGCAGTGCCAAAAACCTGCCCTGGGCTCTGCCAACCCATTTCTGACATCAGCTTTGCTCTCCACATAACTCACTTGGCTTGTGCAGCCCAGGACAGAGCTCTGGGTCCTGTCCTTCCTGCCGGGCAGGGGCAGTCGGGACTTCTTGGTAAGATGAGGACCCCAGTTCAGCATCTGCAGACGCAGTGAAATGGAGAGGTTTTTTCCTTCCAAACTTAAGGACATGCTGGGATACTTGTGGTGTCAGTGTTAGGGAAGAGAAACAGAACTGAGTGTCCCATTACACCGGCTTTCAGCTGTATTTGGGAACAACCATTACGTGAGAGGCACTGCCTACTGCCTGTTCTAAGTAATCCAGGCCTGATCCAAAGCCCCAAACCATCCACCCTGCCAACAAAAGCATGTTAAATAACTTACCAGAAAGTACATTAAAACAGTCTCCTGTCCTTGGTGTTATTTTGGTATTTTGCTGCCTGTGCAATGTTACCACATTGTGCTTGCTGCTCAACAGTGCTTTCAGCATAATAAAGCTAGGAAAAAAGTCATCCTTTCACCTAAATCGCAGACGCTAATTCATTTTTAATATTTAAAGCTGTCCTGAATTCAGACTGGAATTTGAGCTTTCTGTAGATTTGTCTCTAAAGTTGAGTGGGATTTTCAATAAGATTTGCCATATTTATTACTGTCTTTTCAGAACTGAAGGCCTTTGTGTCCGGTTGTATTTCCAACTTCAGGGAGAAAAACCAGGTATTGGTAATGGTGCTGATGAATCCAGAAGAATCTGGGTGTGATTAACTTCACAAAAAGAAGTTAGGTTGTTCCAATGATGAGATCCTTATCTGAGTTGAATGCATTTAAATGTGTATTTTACAGTCCACCGGTCGAGTCATAAAAGTACAGTTAAATCTTAAAGGAAAAACTGAAGGTTAATAGGTCAGAAATCAGCCATAGAATTTTACAGGTCAGGGAACAGCAGGTTTTATTCTTTTCAAGGTGCCCTGCAAGACAAGGTGGATGGAGGTCAGAGAGTTTCACACTCTTCACACTCAGTGGGGATGGCTCTTGGGCAGTCACCATGCAGGAAAGGGGGCAACATCACATCCAAAAATCTGGGCTGGCATACTGAAGAGAACAATGATGTCAGCAGCTGCTGCCTGGTGTCCTTTCCCAGGGACACAACTCCTGGCTGCTGCTGGCTCAATGGGCACTTCATCCTTAGAAATCCCTGCCGAATTGCCAGCACAGTCACAGAGAAAAGGCACAGCACTGCCTCAGCTTGCTCCTGATGAAGATCTAACTAAGCACATTTCCCATGTGCAGCAGAGCAGCTACGTTTTCCCTTTTGAAACAGGGAATGTTGCTCTCCTGCAATTGTTGTATTTATTTTAGGAGTTGCACTAGGAATGCTGTGTGGCACTCTCTTGGCCCCTCTCGCCTGTGATTTACAGTAGTTATAAACATTCCAAAGTATACATGTAAGTTAAATGATACATTAATATTATAAAGTTACAATTCTGGTATAAATGTGTCATCAGTTTGAAAATTCAGTTTTTCCTTTGCCCAGCTTTGTGATTAGGCTGACTGGAATCAGCTCAGTGTAAAAGCACCATAGACATGAATTCAGTGTGCCTGCATGTCCCCAAAGTAAAATGGTGTGAAAACAAGAAGAGAAAGGTATTCTGCCAAAATGAAACAGTTCTGAATATTTGACTGCTTACATACATTTTCATCATATTCTTCAATAAATAGAACGAGAGAGGAAAAGGTAATTGAGCCTCATGCCCATGACAGGAAGACAAATTAGGCTCCCTGCAATATTCTCCAAGGTCCAGCTCTTCCCGTGGGCTCGTGCCATTGAAGTCATTCCTGCAGAGCCAGAAACCGCAGAGCTGGACTCGCTGTTCGGGAGGGCACGGCTGCCCCAGCGGCCCTTCCAGAGCCGGCCACACGCTGCTGCAGCTCCCCGCCAGCCGGATCCCAGCCACGGCCGCAAGCCAAAGCCTGCCCGGGGCCGGCCGGAGCGGGAATCGCCCCGGACACGCGCGGGACGCGCTCCCTCCTTCCACCGGGGCTGCCAGGGCACCTCGGCCCCGCCGCTCGCAGCAGCTGCGGCAGTCCCCACTTGTCACTTGATGGAAGGAAGCATTTACATCTGCTGGGAGGAGTGACCCGGCCTAGCATCTTCACAGGAGGATTTTCACAAAATTCAGAGACAGCCGTGTCTCCTGCATTTGCAGATGAACTGCAGCAGCAGCGGCGAAACAGCGAAATCAGATGATTCATTCAAGATCACGCGGGAAACCAACATCACTGGGAGGAATAAAATGCAGCACCTGAGACCTCTACAGCTAAGCTCTAACACTAACACAGAAACAACATACAGCTGGCAGGTATTCTGTAAAGTATCACCTGGATATACAAACAAGGCTAAGAATAATCACTTACATAATCAATGCAATAGAATAAATTAAGTTGAAAGAGGCTATCAAAGGAAAAGGAAATTTGTGGCATTAAGAATTTACAAGATCAGTCTCCAAGTTGTCTGGAGACTGGTTATTTAGAAAGAGATGAAGTGACTGCATTTGTTACGTCCATCCAGCTGTGTACCACTAGCCTGAAGAACCCTTAAGAATGCTCATTTTCAGATAAAATACATTAATGAATTATTTAATAAAAGGAGATGAGCTAATTCTTTACATTCATATCACAACCCTGATCTGGCTGATCAGTTCAGTTGATTCGTGGGCAGGTTGGAATGTCCCTAAGTCCCTGAAAATGTTACCTGCATTGCCTTAATAGTCAGTTCCTCATCAGTCATTCAACAAGAATTTTTTTTTTTCTTTGTAAAAAACTGTGAGAGTTCAGCTTGGCATTCAGAAGTTCAGCTCTTGGAAAACATTTCTGCCTTCTCCTAGACCCCGGTGAGGGAAGCCGGGTGAACTATCAGATTAAACAAGCCTACCACAGAGCAGCTCCAGCTTTCATTGTTGCAATATGAAAGTATTTTATGATGGCTCATAAGTCATGTGTGAGGCTCTGATAATGGTCACGTCAGCCCCCACATTTCACACTGCGTTTAAAAATACAGCTTGTTTATCTACCCCACGGGCTGCAGCCTGCCATCAGATTTACATTTGAAAACACTCAGCACCCGCACACAGCCTCAGACTGCCATATGAAAAGCACCCTGACATGAAACAAAGCTGTCACCCTCTCTTTATAATTAATGTTTTAGAATTTCACATTTTTTTTATCTCTGAGTTTGGAGACAAACCAAGTCAAATCTGTACTCTGTGCCCTTTCAGGAAATGCATTTAAGGTATTTTGCTCATCCCTTTCTCCCTATATGCCTGCACCCTGTGGCTGTGCAGGGTGGGTGGGTGGCCAGATGGAGCAGAACCACAGCGTGTCTGTGCTATGGCTTCCCATGTCCTCTTTGTTTTATTGTGTTTTGGTGCATTTAGTATTTCACTTACAGTCCAACTCTTGCAGACAATTGAGAGGATCTCTGCTCTCAGCCATAAAAAACAGCCTCATAACCCATACAATTACACTGAAAATCCTCAATATGTAACTGAGATGAACCTTTGGGTCGTAATGAACCTCAAGCATGCATTTAAACATACAAACAGATAAAAATAAAACAACACAATGAGCTCTAAGCCAATTTCACAATTATGCTGCCTGAGTCACAAAATTAAATTGCTTGGAGTTGGCAGTAACATATGAACTTTTATTTGGGCCTATGCTGTATTCCATTACTGTATTAGCTCCTTAAATAGCAAAATGAAGTATGACTTAGCATTCAGCAGTAAATCCTTTCCCTTTTTTTGTGCCCTGTGCTGCAGTAGAATGGTTTAAGTGAAAACACTTTTTGACAGTGACAATAAGCGCAAGATATTGCCTGACTGCAAAAGTGAGTTGGTGTTTCAGTTAACTATTTCTTCCTCAATGCAGAGCATTAAATGTCAAGCAGAGGCATTAAAGGAGCCTGTTGATGATTTTAAATATTCAGGTGGTGTTTTCCTGCCGTGTTTGTACAACTCTGGGCAGCTGACAAGGAGTCCTGCAGAGCATAACGGCTGCACTGTATCGCCCCAGAGCCGAGAGAGAGCCAGGCCCTGCGATAGGAGGGACAGGGGCTTCCAGCAGGCCAGCACTTCTTGCTCAAAGTGTGGAGATTGGTGCATTTATCAGTAATCCATGTGTATTCTGGATGTGGAACCTCCCCCCCATGTCCCCGGCTGGCCCGTTCCCCCAGAGCCCCCATCCACGCCGTGCCCATTCCGCCTCCAATGCCGCCTTTATCTGCCGGCTTGCCGAGGCTCGCTGCCCACCACACAGCGGCTCTTTAATCTCTGTAAACCCAATTCCGGGCCAGAACAAACTCTGCCTGCCAGAACACATTTGGGAGTGATGGCAGGGATGAGAGGCTGCCTGGCAGCAATGGGCAAAGGGGCCTCATGGGTTAATTTCTTCTTGGGCACCTCCTTTTACCAGGCAGAGCAGGTGATAGAGAATTATTAAAACCCCTTGGAGGTTTTTCCATTGATTCCAGCACTGCTCCAACCTGCATTTTCAGGCTTAAAATCACACAGAAATCACCTTGATGTGACCTGAATGTCAGCCCTGAAATGTCTTTTTGTGCAGAGTTCCCAGCCAAGGGTTGGGCTTGGGTGTTATTTCAGCCAGGAGGGCAGGTTGCTCTCCAAAAGCTCTGCCAGGATGCAGGGAAAAACAGGCTTTCATTAGAAGCTTATTCCGAAAAAAACCCCTGTATATTGTATTTGGAAGCACATAGGGGGTTATCCACACAAGCCAAGTGTTATGTTTTCCAATTGTCCAATAAAATAGATTTACATAGAAGCAAGGAAGAAATAAGGCATTTTATAAGACTGTTCCTAACCTCCGTGAACTAAGACGTCTTGATTTAAAACTGCTCTGTGCCCAGCAAGAGGAAATAGTTTAGACTATATGTGAGAAGAGAATAATGGCTCCATCAGGTAGTCTGTCAGCTCATGTAAATAGGGCCAGGCTGGTGTGTAGGAAAGCAGGAAGAATGATCTACTCTCCCAGGAAAGGGCATCAGCGAGGCATTTAATGAAACTGAAACAGATGGATTATTCCATGGGACTTGTACAGCAATTCCACTGGGTCCCTTTGAAAACTACAGGAAACACAACAGGAAAAACAGAGACTGTATTTACAGGGGAAAAGTTGAGTCCCAAATCATTTACAAACTCAGTATAAAGTCTTTCAGAAATACAAGCTGAATCCGTATTCCCTAAATCCTATCACCTTCTCTATGGGAACTTCTCCTCACTCAGTAGAAGCAGCACAAAATGTACCATTTGACAGTAATGTTGCTCCCTGTGCAAAACCTTACTGAATTTATATTTCAGGATGTCTCTTTCCTGCTTTATTTCAGGCAAAACTTCACATTGCCAAAAGACTTCAATGCAGAACAAAGTTTTATGAACCCAAAGACCAAGGTCGATTGAAAATCAGGAATCATTCATGGAAAATTAGCGAATGTGACACATGCAGAGTGAAATCTGCATTAAGAACTGCCTCCAACTGGCAAGGCCCTAACCTGTGGGACAGTTTTATTGGATCTCCCAGGATTACAGCATAATTTTCTTTGACAACTTGTTCGCGATCCAAACTGAGCAGAAACCCATTCTGGGGGCAGCTCTGAGGCTGCCTGCTGTGTTGGGATCTACAAAAAAGATCAAACCAGAACAAGCAGGAGGGATTTTTTTTGCTTTGTAGTGCATGAGGAAGAACCAGGTGTGAAACAGTGAGAGCACCATGGCTCTGCTTCAGGCTCTTCAGCTCTTCTGTCCAAACACACATGGAACTCCTGTCAACATCAGCTGGAGCTGCACATGCCAGGCAGGAGGAGCAGATGTTAACACAGGACCAGGCCCATGTGTTTCCAGACTCTGTCATGCCTCAGGTACATCCGAGGTACCATGTCAAGGCTGAGATCTTCCCACACCTCTGCCATCTCTCCAGCACTCTTCACTTCGTTTGACTGTTTAACCAAAATCATGGCCAGAATAGATCATCAGAGCTGGCTTAGGGCCAGTGAAAAAGCCTGGGAGAATTCATTCACGCTATGGAAAACATTGGGGCCGTTGGGCATTGCCTTTGTGATCCCTTTCCCACAGCTGCCGAGTGGAGAAGTTGGTGGAGAGCACCAATCCCACAGTTTAACAAAATCTCTGTGGATTTCGGTGGGGGTTGGAACCATCCCCCAGTGACTGAACATCCCCAGGGTGCTTCATCCCTGCTGTGGGTGTCAGTGGGGCCACACACATTTTGGGTTACTGGGCGGGAGCGGTCACCAGGTAAATGAGAGGTGTTTTCTGGAAGGAAAGCACAGAGAGACTCATTGCAGTGCTGTGGCAGCAGGAGTGTGGCAGGGAGGGTCTAGGGCAGCTGCATGGTGCGCAGGACAGAGCCTGAAGAGGATGCTGAGGCTCGTGAAACATGGGATGAGGATGGGATGTGACCTGGAACATCAGCAGCGATGCATGGAAGGTGTGGCATGGGAAGCTGCTGCAGCCTGCACGCCCCGCTGAGATCAGCATATGGATTCAATGTCAAGAGATGAAAGGCCACATGTCTGGGGACGACCAATAAAAATGCAAAATATACTTTGGATGGAAATGTTCATGAGGAAACCAAAGGGGAAACAGTCCTGCTGGCAGCAGCAGCTGCAAAGCAGTCAGCCAGGGCTGGGGATGGTGAGGGCTGGGGTTCCAAAGCAAAGGAGATAACTGCTCCCCTCATCTGGCCACATCAGGAGTTCTGTAATCAATGTGATGCAGTTTGCTTTAAAAATTACATGGGGAAAGATATTCCAAAGGAAAAAAACTGGTATTTGCAGGGGCTGCAGTCTCAGCAAGCACCATCCCCTGCCTTTCTTCCCTCACATAAGCAACTAATGGGTCATGGAAGGGAAGTGCCAAAAGTAATCTTTCAATCTCTTGTTTTGTTAATATGAAAAATGCATTGCATTTTTCTAAAAGGAAAAAAAAAGGGACAAAGAAAAATTACTTTGTCTGGAACCAAAAAGTAAAAACCCCAAAGCCTTCCTTGTGAAGTGAGCTAGGAGTGACTTGGATAAACACATCTATTGACTTTAAAATGTAATACCTTTCTTCGGAAGAAATGAAGGACATGGAGAGTGTGTGTATATCAGAAAGCTATTTATGTTGCCTTAACCTGGATTCACCTTTCTTTTTCTCTATGGTATTTATTTTCTTTGCATATTGTTCTCCTTCACATTAGCCCTTCTGCCATAATTGCATAAAAGGGTTTGCAAGAACTCACATTTCATTGAGTGCAGTTCTGCTTTAACCTTTATGCAACTTTTGTTTCCAGCAGACTCTTTCTAACTTTCTGCATTATTTTCTCATTTCATCCTCTCTTCTTGATGACTCCTCTGCCCTTCTTTAATCTTTTTTCCTCTTGGTTTTCAATAGATAAAACCACTAGGACCGATCGGCAAAGTAATGTTGACTTTTGCTCAGTATGAGCCAAAGTTCGTACTCCAGAAGACTAAATTTGTGTCTTTTCTGTTTGTAAAACTTTGGTAATACAGCTTCTTGCCATATGAACAAAGATCCACTTTAAAGAACCACATGGTGTTAATGCTCATACATTTGATTTATTGATACAGCCATTGGAGGAGGCTTTGCTGTTACCAGGAGGCTGCCAATACTCAGCAATAACTGCAGGACTGTTCCTCTCCCTCCAGCCTCAGCATGTGGGGGGATTATTACTCCTTTACAGTGTTTTCCTTCAGTTCCCCAGTGTAAGGAGATGTGTGGGATGTGGGAAATGGCCTCATCGCTCTGCAGAATAACTTGCTGAAATACATGATGGAGAGGAGCTCAAAGTGTATGGGCTTAGATTTTAACCCCAAGGATGGCTGCAAAGAGACTTGAGCACAGCTCTGCAATCCAGGGAAGGCTTGGGAAGGATTGTAAGGACACAGGCAGGCTCAGAACCAGTGCTTTTAAACCAACATGAGCCACAGAGCTGAGGAGCTCTGTGCATGATGTCTCACATTGGGAAAAAAAGTCCTCCTGCATCCAGCCACAGCAAAAGGGAGTGTGGTCAGAACTGATCCAAGGATGGTTTTTTCCCATGTGAAACCCAATTAAAAGTACCAGAGGAAGCCTTTGTGGTTGAGAATTAAGCTTGTTCAGCAACCATATAGGATAATAAACTTGTCCAGAGCTATACTGGTTACTGTTAAACCCTAGAAGTATTTTTAAACCTAATGCTTCTGAGCTGAAACCAACTTTCACTGGTTACAGATTAAGAAGTGTCTAAAGCAGGCAAACCTCCCACACCAGCATCGTAGGCATTTCATACCAGCACAGGCTGGACACTGCTCAGGGACCAGGACAGGTTTTATCAGTAACGAGCATCTCGAAATGAAGATGCCTACATGAGTGCTAAACTCCTTTAAAGAGCTTGGCCCAGCTCAGAGAAAAAGGAAGGGTTCTCCAAGGTACGGTTGTTTCTCCGGGCTGTGTTGGGAAGCTGCCAGCTTTATTCACAAAACTGCTGCTTTCCTCTTTCCATAATTGCAGTGGGCACAGAGCCACCTCACAGAAAAGAACTGGCACATCCTTAAGCTCCTTCCTCCCGCCTCAGCAGAGTTCTTGGGAAGAGCTGGCAGGTGCAGCCACTGTCTTCCCACAAAAACTACGTGTGACCTCTCTTTGCTCCTTCAAGCTCAGTGCCCACTCTCAGAGTCGAATTTTCTAGTGCTATGAATGTCAGCATCTGATTGTTCAGGTGCTTTTTCACATCAAAAGCTTTCAGTTTTGCTCCTCCAGCATGTGAAAATTGATTATTTATCCTTCCACTGCTGAGGCTGATCCTGCCTTGTGTCAGGAGCACCATCAAACCAGCAGCAGTTCTATCCAAGTCACCAGCAAGTTTTCAGTGAATTGGGGTTTGTGTTGTTGGAAAATGGCAGTTAATTAGAACAAAAGTTTCCTGTGCAAATGTATTTGTTCTGCTAAATTTAACTCCAGACAACGTGTGAAACTGCTGAGCAAGGAGGCAAAGCAGGAGCATGCCCATTTCTGTCTCTCCTGCCCTCATCTTCCAGGAGAGTATTTGGTGTCCAGGCCCCTCACCTGTGCTGTGGAAAGTTATTTTCAAGTCTTTTTTTTGGAATGGTGCACAATCTTTCACCTGGTACCCCAACCAATTGGTGAGGGAGCAGAGAAAGCACTGCTTTCTGCACCATGAGAGATGGATGCTGTAACCTGGTGCCTCAGGCATTCATCCAGAATAAAACAATTCCCTTATTTTTTCTGGGGGAAAAAAAACCCAACACCAGAAGTTTTCAATTTCATTCCTTTGCAAAACAAAGCAAATGTTGACACCTGCCCATTTCACAAGAGATAACTATTGATGTGCCAGTTATTTCTGGCATTTGAGTGGTGTGGTGACCCTTCGGTGACCCACATTTGTACCCACCAGCTTCTCCAGCCCCCTGACACCAGCACCCCTTCTCCATCTGTCCTGGCACATCTGAAACTCCCAAGGTCATTTGCAAGGACAAACCAAAAGTTTGCTTTTAATAAACTGTTTCTCATAGTTAATTAATAACAATTCAGGTAATTGGGAGACCTGGGTGAGGAGCGAGGATCAGCCCTATATGTGTTATCCTGACTTCCCTGAGCTTTTGCTCCTTCAAAGCCAAGCACGGACCACAGAAGAAAAAGGAGAACAGTGAGTTGCAAAATCACATTCTTTCCCCTAAAACACGAATGGACTTGTTTGTTGCAGCATGTTGGGTTTGGTAGTGATGGAGTGTAAGAAGATTAGGGAAATAAACCTGTGTGGAGGTGGTTATCAGCTGTCTTTGTCCCTGTATTACTGTACCTGGCACCAGGGAGCTGCTACCTGCCTGTGAGCTGCCAGCAAAGAGCCTTCAAGAGGCCAAAGTCTTTGCTCCCCACTTGCCTGGGCAATGTGGCTCGTTTGGACGTGTGGAAGAAAGTTTGACACCTTTTTGTTTCTCGAGGAGTGGATGTGGGAGCAAGGGGAGAGGAAAGGTGAGGCAGGAAATCTGGCTCCCTTTAAAGGTGCTTTGATAATCTCCTGCACAAAAAGCAAAAGCCCTCAGGTTTCTCACATTGTAACATGGAACATGGGCTGCTTGAGACCTACAGTTATAGCTCAGTTACCAGGAGTGAAATGCTTTACTTGCCTCTGGGGACACGTGAAAGGAGAGCTGCCCCCAGTGCACTGCTAGAAGCCATGCCAGCAGTTCAAATCATTTTTTTCCAGAGTTTTATGATCTGATGCTTGGATTACATTTGTTTAGCTGTAGAAGTGTGAGGTCTGAAATATTTGTCAGAGGAAAGAATAGCCCCAGCTCCAGACGTGTGTGCATTTGGAGTTCAGCTGCAACCAGGACACTGTGGAAATCCTTGAGGAGGGATGAAGTCACAGGATGTCTTGTCTGAGACTCAAAGTGTCGGAGAGGAGAGACACATCTGGTGGCAGAGAGTGGGAGGAGTGGCTGTCAGTCAGCTGGGGTCAATCCAGAACCAGGTGATGCCACCTAAGGCTCACCTGGACATCTCCCACTGTGTAGTGGACACGTTCCACCCCAGCCAGACATCCTGAGGAGCAGGAGGGGCTGGACATGAACCATCACTGCCTCAGCCACCTGCACCGCTATGAAAAGAAAGACCTTCACTTCCACACATAATTTCATTAAGCTGTTTTATTCCCACAACTTTTTCCTCAAATTTAAGGCTTCAGACATTTATTCTGTTGTTCCAAAGGTTCAGTTTAATAACGGAGCACGGCTTCCTCCCTAAACCTTCACAGACAGGATGTGAACCTCCCAGCTCCCCAGGCTGGAAGATGACTATGGCACTCACCCTGCCATGCAGGAGGGGCACTGAAGCAGGGAAGCTGGTGACATTTCGAAGGCCACAAGTAGAGCCACCCTCTCCCTCAGCCCAGGCAGCACACAGGGGCAGAGAAGTTGACATGACAGCTTGGACAAGTCAGTGGGAATCTGCTCTCAAAGTCCCAGTTAAGGGTTAAATGGCAAGGCAGTGACCCCAGGACCCCCACCCTATGTTCCTTTTTGCATCCCAGAGCCTCCTATTCCAAAGAAATCTTCTTTTCTCACTTATCCCTCCCTGACTGCTTTTTTTCTTCCTCATTGCCTCACTCCAAAATCCCCCTTTTCCCCCATCATCAGCCTTCCCAGCACAGGTCTCTGCCAGCCCGTGATACCCTGACCCTCCATCATCTCCCCATTCATTCACTGACATCCAACATCTGCCCACTGTGATAAACCAAATCCACACCTACACACACACACGTGCACTGCAGGGTTTGGGGACACCTGGGTATGAGCTGCACCTACCAGAAACCCAGTGGAAAAGATTTTGGGGGCAGAAAAAAAAGAAAAATGTAAGAAAAAAAGTGGACATATGGTAGCCCTAATAAAGAGTGATAAAGTCCTCTGATAGGGCTGGAATGACTCCCACTTAATTAACAGAGCTTTGGACCAGACTCCAAAGCAGCTCACTCTCCAAAGCTGAGATAAGTCCCTGGCTCCTATTTCCAGCTCTTGTGCTCAGACTGCTCGACAGGGTCCATCCTCCTGCTTTTATTTATATTAGGGAGTCACTCATTCGTAATTCATCTGGGACTGAAGCTCACTTCCCGTGTCAGGATACAGGTCGTTTATAAAAGCGATAAGGGACTATATTAACATTATAACCCTGTGTTTGGAGATGCTCACATGCTCTCTCTCAAGATGTTTATCACCAATAAACACAGCAGAAAATCTGACTTCATTGACCTTTGCTTCACAGATAATTCTCTTTCACACTGTACATAAAATGTGACATTTATTTAATGTAGTGCTGTGCTGGGTCCAGTGGAGTTCAGCACATAACACTGCAGACAACAGGAGCTGTAGGTGCTCAGGATGTTTGAAAATACTCCTCTTATGAACCTAATTAGGGGGTTTAATTGTCATATGTGCCATTAGTATATTTTTACTTGATCATCGGGAATTTCCCCTACCACCCCAAACCCCAAATTCATTTGTTTTCATTTGAAGAGCAACAAAACACATAATTAGCAAGCACATGACAAGACTTCATGATGGATTAACAGCATTTCACAGTTGAAAAGAGAGCTGTAGATAAAAGGCCGATGTTAACAGATATTCACTCAGTGAACTCAAAATTTCCATCCCATCTCTAATTGTGCTGACATTGTTTTTGCACACTGCATCTATGGAAAGGAGTAAGGAGCATTCATCTTTCATCTTTGAAATGTATTTAAATGCCTTGTCCTCTTCATGACCTGTGAAAAAAAAGCTTCTTTATATACCAGGCAGGTAAATATCAGAACAGTTTTTCATGTAAGATTGAAAGAACTAGTACAGGTGCCAGCAACAAAGACTGGGAAGGATGGAAAGTGCCATGGGGACACCCTTTGGTTCCTATTTTTAGGAGTCTCATTTGCAGGTGACAGTTTTGACTCCACCAGCTGACAGTGAAGGGTGGAGAGAAAATTCAAATGGCATCAGGTGCTTTTACACTGAACAGCACTGGTGGGTCAGTGGCTCGGTGGGTCAGCCCTGTGCACAGCAGCACTGGGGAGCTTCTCCTGGGCTGGGATAACAGAACAAGGCACAGGCTGGTGATTCCATCAAAGCCCTGATGCTCATGACCTGTTACTTTGGAAATAACAGAGCGAGATGGGGGTGCCCAGATCTGCAAGCTTAAAGAAATGTGACTTCCAGTAAGTGGTCAGCACTCACCTCTAAAAATAGAGGCACTGAAAATCACTGATGACTTTTGATAGTCTTGGCCAAAATCAACTATTTTTAGCCCATCTGTTCCCTCTGAGCTCAGTGCTCTCAGGAAGAATGTATATTTTGGGGGAAGGGGAGGAGGGAGACGTTCTTGTCACAGAGTAACAGTTGAAACACTTTCATATCAAGAGTACTAAAAAATGACAGAACCACTTAATTTCTTTAAATGGTTTTGAGAATGTAGCCAAGTTTTGTGAGCAATTAAATTTAATGCAGGATAAGATGGCAGGGATGAAGGATAATTATATGCTCTCAAAAGCTTGGTCTTTTTGTAAATGAAATGGCTTTAGGGAGTTTTCCAGAAAAGTTTGGGCTCAGCCTTTTAGTTCCAGCAAAGCCAATTGCCAGTCGTGGCTCTGCACTGGGCATATGTGACATGATTTTTAATGAATTCCCTCTCAGATTCCCATTCAGCTGCCCAGCAAACTTGACAATAGTTTGTTTTTTCTTTGGCAATTTTGTTCAGTCAAACCTTGCCTGATGTGTTCACCTCCCCACATCCCTGTACTCTTAGCAAGTGAAGAATTCAATATACTGGACAGTGGGAAATTTATCTGACAGGTAAACACTGGAAGATTTTGAGGTGATAGTGTAACAAATGCATCAATGGGAGCACTAATTACAGGTCTTGCTAACGAGCCCAGACCTGTGAGGGGTTTGATAGCTCCTAGGAGGTGCTCAGTGCCACCATTCCCTTTGCTGAAAGTCAAGAGAATTGATTAGTTTTGAAGAGCCAGGAACTGATCTGCTGGGCACATCAGTGAGAGTGTGTCCAGGCAGCATCTCGTGGCAGTCTGAGAAAGGAATCTTTAAGAAGATTAGAGCCTCTGCCACAAGGTTCTATCCTTCAGAATTTGAGCACTGACTCATTTTCTTTCGAAGTGATTTGTGGGTGTTACATGAAATTATTAGTTTATCACACTTCAGACAATGTTAGATGATCTATTCATGAAAACTTCTTCACTTTTCAGAAGTGCTGTAAACCCATTACTACTGATTGTCCAAGATCAGCTGTTTAAGAGGCTGGGGGAGGTGATACAATATTCTTTGCCTGATGCTCATTACTGTCCTGATTGGAAAGCCTCACTTATCCAGACACATAACAGAGACAAGACAACATGATTTAGACAGTTTATTCAATATATCTGATAGTCAATCTGAACAAGTTCCCAGCAATGGAAATTTTAGGACGGGATGGATTAGGATAAAGGTCATGAATGATTAAAACATCATAAGAATAAAGGATTAGCCATTAAAAATTAGTAAATCCTTTGGATCACTCATCTGATGTTTGCTATCCACTCTTGCAGGTTGCAGTCTGACAGGTTACAAAACACAACCTTAGGCCAGAAACCAACTCGTTGATGCTAAAAGAAGGAAAGAATATTTATGAGCAACTTGTCTAAACATGTGAAAATGGTTTTTTCCATTTTTTTGTATTTTTTCTTTTTTCCGTTTGCATCTTTGATTTAATAAATCTATTTTGTGTTATTTTGGCAACACTGTCTCCATGTAAAACATATTTGATTTGCAACTAGCTACAAAAATATTTCCCAAGCACATTCCAACTAGCTGCAAGGATGATAATCTTACAGACATTTTTCTTTTTATGGGTTAATTATATTTATTTTTAGTTGAATTGCTGGGCTTATCCTTGGGAGCCTGTTGGATCCTGAAGATGCTTGCATTTGCTGTTGGGAATATGGCACAAACAGCAGCCCTGAACTGGATAACATTTATCAAGGCTCTAATAGCTTTGTTGTTGGCGAAGAGCTGGGAATGCCATTTTCCCAACCCCACCTACACATTTCAGGACCTAACAAGCTCTGGAACAAATTCTGCATTTCAGTTTTGTGAAAATGATTTTATCTATTGCTGGAAACCCCTCCAGCACTTTAGAATAAAAAGAGGGGGAAAAAAGAGATAAATATGGTTTTATCTGATACGTGCATTTGTCTCTCCAAACACGGTTGAGCATAAATCATCTTGACTGGTCCGTGGCATTGCCCAACACTGTATCTGTGTTCCTACAGTGCCACAGAGCTGGTGTGGCCATGCCACCCTCAGCCAGGACAGAAACAGCTTGTACAAGCCAGGTCTGGCCACAGCAGCGTGTCCATGTGAGCCTGGCTGCTCCAGGGCGATGCTCTGGTGGCCCAGTCCAGCTGGAGGACGCGTCTCTTCAAGGATGTGGATGGTGCCAATGGATCCTGATCAATGCAGCTGGAAGAGTCTCCTGTGATGGCTGTGCTGGGTGGGTCTTTGTGGCACCGTAATGTGGGTGACAGAAAACAGTTAATGGGAATCTCATCTTTTCATGATTAAAGGCACCACCTTCTTTTCTGTAGGAAACACTTAACTTCAGATTGTGTAATTGCAATTTCCTCTCTAGTTTTCCACTCTCTTTGATCATTTCCTATCCTTCTTTCTTGAGAGGAGATTCTGAACATTGTTAGGCAGCTTTTGTTTCAGATATTTACATTCAGTAACTGGTACCCAGTGCAGAGTCTGCTAATGGCTCATTCAGGAAGGAGTATCCTGAGTGCGAGCTACAGTGAGGCTTACATTAATCTTATGTGTTCACAGCTAAAATCGATTTGCTATTTTCAAAGATTTTGATGAATAGTGCCACATTCGAGAAAACAAAAAATTAATAAAGTTTGAGTAAAGATTTCCTGATTAAATATTTTGCACAGGAACTAAACCTGAAATCAAAGCTAGCTCCAGGGATGTGCTCAACATTCCAGTAGCATGTTGCAGGTGAGGTTTCCTGTTTGCCCATTGTTTGTGATTATGGTGCTTTAAAAACATAATAATAGCAACAACTTGATGTTTTAATATGTCATAGGTGTCCCATCCTTGAGCCTTCCCCTGCAGCCAGTCTCTGCAGCTTGAGAGCTCCAGAGCCAGACGTGGTTCTCATCCCTGTGCCTCAAGTGCAGCAAAGTGTGTGAATCAAAAGCCTTCCTACTCATTGCCTGGAGAGGTCCTGTGCATTTATATTGGCCTAAGTCACACCAGAATCCTGTTCCCTAAACCTTGAAAACAAATACTTTGGCTTCAGGAAAGAAAATGGGTCCACAACAAATGGTGTAGCATTGCTTAATGGTTTCCTGACAAATCCCTGTCTCTGCTTTGGAGCTGTGAAAACAGACATGGAGACTGCTCTCGTTTCAGTCTCCAGAGGAACCTGACAGGTGCAGAGAGAGAGCTGGTCTGGATAATAAAGCCAGAGGTTCAGGCACTGCTAAAAAAGGCTTTCTGCACACTTAGCTCAGCTGAGGACTGTCTGAGTGTCTCACTGCCATCAGAGGAGTGTCCTGCACTGCTGGAGTGTGCAGGGATCACGTGTGCTCAGCTCCCTGGAAAAGGTGGAGAACCGGGAAGGAAGGCAGGTTCTCCACTACCTGCAACTCCCCAGGATCACAGGGACACAGAACAGGGGCAAGTGAGACCAGAAAATGATATTCTTGGTTCATTGAAAAGTCTAACAGAACTAAACAGACTCAATCCAACAACCTTAAAAATCAATGGATCCCCTCTTGCTCCAGCAGAGCTACAGGGCTGAAAGGGAGTATCTAAATTAACAACCCTTCTTTTCCTCTTCAATGAGACCACCTAGGTCCCTCCTCACAATTTGTCTAGCCTGCTCCTGGAGACAGCAGCCTGCACAGTCTGCAGCTGTACTTCCCGACCCTCACCCCTGGGAAGCCTTTTCTGATGTCTTGCCTAAAACTCTCCAGCTTTAGTTTAAGCCTCTTGCTTTTTGTCCAATGCACTTGGGTGCAGAGGAAGGCTTTATTTGTAAAATACTTCATAAATCGATAGGAGGTAAGATGGAGCTTTTCTGCTTCCATTGTTACTTATTTACTTTTAACCAGAAATTTGGACGATTTATGAACTTCCTTGGAGTGATTCAGATAAACCACACAGAAGAGCAATAGGTTTCTATGGAATGCTTCAGGGAAAAGTAGTTTCATGCACTAGTTAAACCTGGTGTGCTGAAGTCATGAGAAGTTTTGCCATGGAGTAAAACAGAGCCTGGAGTTCAGCCAGTGAGTGGCAGATTTCATATTCATGCATTTGCAAGGCTCCACTGGCTCATCCATCCTGAGAGAGACTCAGTGTCTTCCAGGTAAATACACATAACTGTGGAGCCTCCAATGGGTCTCACTGAGCTATGGCCCCCTCACGTCCCTCCAGGGGAGAGACAAGAGATCTCCTCAAAGCAGGGTTATTTGGGGCTTGATTGATTCTCCTGATCTTAAGTAGAGAAGAAAGAGCTGAGAGTGTAACTCTCTTACAGTGAGAACACAGGCTTGCAGGAAGAAATGAAGAAATACAGATTGTGGAAGAGGTGAAGATTCGTGGCAGAGCACCAAGAGCCTCAGCCCCATCCATCCTTCACCCCAGGCACAGACCAAAAGTCCATCAGTCACAGCAGTTTACTCCTGTCAAATGATTTCAGCTCCCAGCAGGAACCACGGGACCAGCACCAAGCAGAGGAGGTTTGAATCATCTGAGCTTATCACACAGAGGTTTCAGAAAGTTCACGTTACAGAGCCCCAATGCATTTTACAGCTTACTTGAAGGAAAAGGACTGAAACATCCAATATATCTCCCATAGCCTGACAACCCAGTAAACACTCCAGCAGGATAACCATGATCCTTAGAACAATGGAAACATTTTAGTTAGAAACTGTAGAAGTTACAAGGGAAAGATTTATGTGCTGTGGGGCAAATAAATATTCCGTTCCCATTAATGTTAATGGGAGTTAAGTGGCTAATTCCCCACACATTATGCTGAAGATTTACTTCTTTGTGTTTTATAGAATAAATGAATTTATAGTCTTCCTGGAGGTTAGACCTGAGAAAAACAAAGAGCTCAGAGTTTACTCCATTTTTATGAGGTCATTTTTTTAAAGCAGGTTTATTCCCTGAACAGAAGGAAAGGTTAGAAGAGCACCAAGTTAAAGCAATCCCCTCCACAGGATGCCAGGGAGATTTGTGGCAGGCATTTAATCCAAACTCACAGACAGAGACACGCAAAGATCTATATAAAATGTCTTAATAACAGAAGCCGGAAATTTGTAACAATAATAAAGGCTGACATTTATACAGAGCCTTTCATCCACACATCTACAACCTGGATTTTGCATTCAAAGGCACTCACAAAATTCTGCTGCAAACCACATGTGATTTCACACTAAGAGGGCAAAATTCATCAAATAGGCTGACTTTGACATTGGTGACACAGACAACATTGGGGCAGCTGTTTAATGCCCCTGGAAGGTACTTCAGCATGTTTCCATTTTGAAGCTTAGAGTATTCTCATTAAATTAAATTGATTTTTTCATGTGGTATGGACAGAAATGAGTGCCTGTACCTTGATGAACTCATACCTACACCAGCACTTAACAATTGTTACCTGCATCTCCAGGAAAAAATCCCACAGCATTTTTTCTCTTTTTATTATGCTCCAGTCTCTAAGATGACCCCATACATTTTCATTTCTTGCTAAAACCCATTTAAAGTCAGTTTTGTGAACAAGTTAAAAAGTCACAAGGATCCTTTGCCCAAGATGTGAACAGTATGTCATGGTGTCTGTGCTCAGAGACAACCAAACATTCATTCCAAACAAGCACATTTTTCTCTTCCTCTGGTAAGGACTGCTACACATTTGTGCCAAAACTGAGATTAGAGATTATGTATGAGACAATTACACATTTGTTTCCCTTTTGCCTGATCTGAAAAAAAACAGCTTCAGAAAGAGGGAGAGAAAAATTCAGGGCAGTGTTTTCAATAGGGCACAGTAATCTGCCACAGATAAGCAGGAGTCTTTTTTCCTTATTCAAATGTTAAGCTTTCCCAGGAAAATAATATTTTCCCCTGACTGGTCATTCACTCATCTATAACTCCATGCAAACAATTTCTTTTCATTAGCAGGGTCACTCTCACAGCTTCATTTTGGTCAGACATTGCTTTTGTATTGCGTATATTGGTTTGGGTTTTTTCCCTTTTGGCAGCAAAGCAGCCTCTCTCAAGACCTTTGACAGTAAGTCCACACACTCATCTTTCATTAGGACTAAGCTCTCTCAAATCACTTTGTATTTATCAAGCCAAGAGCTGCAGAGGTACAGCAGGATCACATGTTCTGGGCGCCACGCACCAGGTACTCCCAGCACCCTGTGCCAAGACCGGGTTCTCTCTCCCCTTTTCTAGGCCGTGAGTGCACAGAGGAGGACAGCAGCAAGCACTGGGCCAGAGCATGGCGTGAGGGACTGGATGCTCCCTGTCCTACCCACGACTCTGCTGCTCTTCGGGGGTTTTTCAGTCCTCAGTGACAGCCCCCGATGAGGGTGATGGGAACCTGAGTCAGGCTTTGGAGGGTCTCTACCTCTCCCCATCTCCTGTGAAAGCCGTGCAGGGAGACCTGCCAGCCGACAGGGACACCCAAATTACATCTCATATGGAGTGGACTTCCCACAGCTAGAACAGATCCTGGAGGGAAAGAAGGCAGCAGAGACGAAGCAGGGCTGGAATGTGATTGCCTTGCATATTTGAAATGTTATTTACTATCTAGTAAAGCTGTTTTATAGTACCCTGCATTTTATTTTCAAACACTTCTATCGGCACTCACTGGGTATCAGTCACTATCTGATTACAGAAGTTTTCACAATGGTTTCTGGGCAGCTTTAAAAAGCTGCCAAAGAATTCAGTACAGCAGAGGTTTGAACTTCACTGCTGTTTTTCACCAAGAAAAAAAGCTGAAGAACAAATAACAAAGATGGAAAAAATGGACTTCAATAACCTTTGTGAATGCAGTAAGGCCCAAATCATGAAAAAAAAAAGACCTTTTGGGGGTTGTAGAGTTCAGACAACCTGCTCACAACTCTCTGCCAGGGAATCATGAGATCTATAGCCCCTCTGGCTTCTTTATTAACTCTTGATGAAGAGCAATAAATAAATGTCATGTCATTACCAAAAAAGCATGTATGAGGCACAGACCAAATATTAATTGTACTTAAAGTAGTCCAGTCAGAAGGTACATGTGCGTCCTAGAGAGATGATGGACAGGTAAAGAAGAAAATATCTTCATTTGAAAGAGACAACTGACTCAGCCCATTTGTTTTTGCTGGCCACACAAGAATAGCATTGGTCCTGTACAGATTACTTTTACATTCTCTGCTTTTCCTCAGGGACAATACCTTGTCTTTTTAAGCCGTTTAGTTGTGTTGATAATTTTTATTCTTTGCACTAGGCTGTTAGCCAAGGCAAATGTTTGTGTTGTTTTAAAAACTTGAAGTGTATCACTGTGGGAAACTTAAAATACACAGATAACTTCAGAAAGCATTTTTGAAAAAAATTGTGATAATATCCCATGTTATTTCACTTTCCTTCTGTTAGCTTTACATGTAGCAGTGTTCAGTGCCTTCACTGCCTGTTTTTCTGTCCTACTCCCTTCCCATTCCAAATATATGAAAATACTGATATGGTGACAATTGAACCAAACCATCAACATTTCTGTAGCAACAAAAGTTACAGAAAAACTCAAAACTCTAAAACCAAATGTTATTTTTGTCTTTGAAAGAATGTGTGAGATACGCAGCTGTAATAAATAAAACACTTAGAAATGTGTGTATATTAAACATTAGAGCTAAACAGGACTCAAAACAATAATGGAAGGACAGGAAAAACTTAATTGAAAAAGACAAAATTAAATATTTAAGACACAGACTCTGAATTCATAGAGAACATTGGTCTGAGTCAAATGCTACCAGTGCTCTGCTGGGGCTGCTGAGCACATGGGGACTCGAATCAGAAGGATTACAAGTTTGGCTTGTGAAGGCTGCTCAGACTGAGTAAAACAAAGTCAGATGGATGAAAAGATTCAAGGACTGCTTGGCATTCACTGAGAAACTTGGGGAAGGAGGATGATGTCTGGGATGAAAGCAGAGGAGGATCTTCTACCCTGGGGTTAATTTCTACTGTCCACTCTGTACTGGAAGTGGATCCTGGCATGATCCTCCAGCCAGCAGGATACAGCTCACTGTGAAAGCAAATACTCATTAAGGGTGAACCTGACAGCAGAGCTGGGGTGGCAGATCTGAACCAGCTCTTCCTGAGCTCCAGCATGAGGAACCACTCAGGCACCCACCGCCAGCCCAGCCCAGCCCAGTGACCTGGATGACCAGACCAGAGGAAGTGGCCCCAGACTGAGCCAGGGGAGGTTTAGACAAGTTATTAGGAAAAATTTCTTCACTGAAAGGGTGGTCAGGATTTGGAACAGACTGCCCAGGGAAGTGGTGCAGTCACCATCCCTGGAAGTGTTGGATGTGGCACTTGAGACTATGGTTTAGTGGTGATGCTGCTGGGTTAGCAGTTGAACTCAATGATCTTAGAGGTATTTTCCAAGATTATTGATTCTCTGATTGTGTAATTCTGCCTCAATTTTCATGGGAAGGCATTGTAGTGTGTTTAGACAAGCCAGGGGCTGTGCTGTGTGGCATGTATGAACTACTCATGTCTGTTAATCAGGTGGTGATCAAGGCTCCAGGGTCCTTGAGCTAATGGTGGTCCTGTAGGGACCCAAATCTCTTCACCAGCTTGTCCTCACAAGCCACCATAACGTCAGCCCTACCTCCCTTTTCCAAGACACACACGGAGGCACAAGTCCCCACAGGTTTGTTGTTTTGGGGCTGGATGACATTGAAGTGGGACGGGGCTGTGCAATGCAGCTTTACTAAGCATGTGCTTTCTATTTGTCACTGCTTAAGCTTTACTTTCATACATCCAGCCCAGGAGTCCTGCTGAAATCTGCAAAACATTTCCAGCAGCGCAGATGAAGGTCCTGAACCCTCCACAGGCCGGGAGAGCATCTGGCTGGGGAGGCTGTGCTGAGAAGAAGTCATTTTGAAGGAATTAAAGGAAATAGTAATCAGGGTTGTAGTGAGAGCTCTCTTCCTCCCGTTAATGTATTTTGTTGAACAAAGCACAGGAAGCTCTAACAGAAAGCTCCTCTGTGCTCCAGAGGCTCACGGCGCCCGGCATCTTTCGGCTTAGCACAAATCCCCTTTGATTGGGGGCAAAGCGGAGATCCTCCCTCAGCAGCACACAATCCTGGGCATTCCCCATTCAATCCCCCTTTTCCCACTCCAGGGATGCTTTTCCTCTTCCGTACACCTCCTTGAACAGATGATCTGTTGGTGGAATAAAAAGAGAAATGTCAGCTTTACCTCCTTTTCGCTGAATTCTGACTCTTGCTGTCTGTAAGGGTGCTTGGAGTGTCTGTTTTTCAGCAATAAGCATTCCCTAACCAAGGTCACACACACTGTCAAAGTGCCAACAACCAGAAACTTTAAATAAAGTCTTGCTGAAGTAACTGTACAAATATCTTTTTCACAATAATCTGCTCGTTGTCTTTCATGTGTTTGCTAATGAGCTTTACCTCCTGTGGAAACTCAATGGGCTCTAGCTGCACAACTTTCCAGGATTTGAGAAATGTATCAGTTTTTCTGGAAGGGGAGCTGGTGTTTGTTTTTCTGTGGTGAATTTTGTTTTTATTGCTCTAGCTGCAGCTTCAGAAAATGAAATGTCTGTCAAAACAAATCAGGAGTAGGAATGCTCCAGACCTACATTCTTGGCACCGTTCTGCAACATCAAGTGTTCATTGTCTCAACTCTTAAACGCTGAACATGGTTAAAATGAACTTCAAGATCAAGACTGAGTAGATGTCCCATTAATTATGTTTCAATGTGTTGTAAGCTTCCAAAGTGGAACCCGTGGCCATACGGAGTTTTCCTGATGCCAAAGCCTGAGGGCTTCTCCCGCTCTGCTCTCGCTACTTTAGTCACTCTCCACACATTCCATTCCCAAAACTCACTAAGAGCAGAGGGGACTGGAGGAATCCCAGTTTTGCAAACATGTGCCACATTAATCATATTCTCAGTGCCAGTGCTCGCAGCACTTACACTGGGAAGGAAAACACGCATTACCGTGGGTTTTTAGGTGTGCAGTGAAAGCATGAGGAGTATCTGCACGTCCCAACAAATGCTCTCAAAGAACCACAGCACAGTGAATTGAAGTATCATGGATTATGAGCTGATCATAAAAGTAGGGATGTGAAAACACAATGTGTTTTGTCTTTGAAAATGAAATTATGTCAACTACCAGTGGAGCACAAGCAATTGGTGTGCATAAGAATTGGTCTGGTACATGTGTCCTCCTCAGCACAGCCCATGATTTGGGGCTAGAGCCTGCATTGGGCATGATCTCTGTGGTAATGCCAAATATTTTGAGTGTAGAAAGTCTTCAGGTAATTAGAAAAGAAATGTTGAAATAAGTGAAAGCTGTAAGATGAATAGCATTGTCATGGTATTTTTAGCGTTCAATGCTGATAGTGCTGAAAACTGGTCATATTTATGATGTTACTTATTAATAAATAATTTCTTAGTTAGTAATAATAATAACAATAATAATAATATCCATCAAATATCAACCATGAGCTACTAGTCATGCAAAAACATGTGTGCTTAAGTTTTTGTGCCTCAGGACAGCCCATACAAATTTTAATGTGCAACCTCAGTGTCCACAATTGAACAGGTGCCCTCAGAGAAACGTGGGTAAGTACTTTCCTAAACAAAAAAAAAAAATAATAGAGAGCACAGGTGGGCTGCCTTGTCTAATGTTTTCCACATGCAGAATCACAAAGTCCAGAGATTAATAAGGGGAAAATTATTCTATGTCAACAGTACTGCAAGTTTTAAAGGCCAAAATCCTCTTGAGTCTGAGCTCAGCCATGAGAATGTTCCCTCCGTGGAGAACCACAGCTCTCTGGTAATAAAATAATGGGGAGGATAATGCTTTGCACTTGCCCAGGGCTGCATGGGAAGTGGCAAATGAGGACAGTGCATCTACAGAAAAACAAACCCCAGGCTGGGCTCCAAGCCAGCTCTGCTGCTCACCTGCATCTGAAAGCAAGCACAAGCATTTTCTAAGAAACATTTTATTGCAGCAAGAAGAATTGAAGTGTGAAGATTCCAGAATAATTTTTTTTGTAATTTTAGTTCATCCCCCTTGTCCACGTGCATTCTGATGCATTCTTAGCAGCACATCTTGCTTTTTCTCCTTGCATTCCACACATCAGTGTGGTGGCAGCTCATGCTTTTTAACCTGGTGCATTGCTGGGTCACACCCTGAGTCAGCTCTGGGAGGAGCCACCCTCCAGCTCCAGAGGGACGGACACTTTGGACTGGGGCCCACAGCTCCATCACAGCTCCACAGCTTCCCTGGGCCCTCTCTGCTGGGTGCTGGGCCCGCATCATCAGCACCATTCTGAGATTTAGGGGATATCCCAGACCAGACAGTTAAATTTTGAGGTGGCTACAGCCACCTCGTCTGTCTAGATCTGTAGGATGGATCATGGTGGCCACTCTGGCCAGGTCCTGCCCTCCAGGAGCACATGGAAGGGAGGGTTGACATGAGGGGTTGTACATCACCATTCCCAAACACCATCCAGGCAGCTTGGCTGGGACACGTGGAAGAAGAAGGGTGGCCAAGAGAGGCTCTGCTGTCCATGCTTCTTCACCTCTGGCCACCACCCCTGAGGGTGCTCAGTCCACTATAGGTCAAATAGTCATCCTGAAAAGTCAAGAGTAGGTATTTACTGCTCCCTCCCCTCTCTGCACTGTGCTGAGCAGGTGTTTGGACTGATAGAATACGCTTAATCTTAGGAGGAGGAGTATCTTTATTAGTTTGTGGCAACATTTTTCTTTCAACTTCCATTCACCAGGTTTTTTGTGCCTTTAGATGGTGTTTCATTACAATTTTTAGATGTTAACATAAATCCTGTTGTTCAGCATTATAGCTTCACTGATCTTATTTCATTAATTCTTATCTTTGCTCCTGCAGATTTTATTAATTTCTATCAGTATATAATTAGATTTTTAAGAGCCATCATTAAATTTCTAGCATTTGAAATAGTCCTCAGAGAGTTGCCCTGTAAATGTGACCGTCTTCAAGCACTTTCTCCCCTTAATAAGGAATGCTGTAAGATCTTTTGTTTTATTCATGAAATGTCACACAGTCTAATATCACAGCACTACATCACATAACACATCCAGCTCTGTAGAAGTAAATCCCTTTATGTTTCTACATTGGATTGCAATTTGCAATATTAATGCTGCAAGTAACATATAGTGACAACTGAAACTTTCAAAAGAACATACAATTTCCATTCCAGACACCCACTATCATTCCCAGTAATGGGAATTCAGTCTGAATGGATGTCTCTAGCAGACTTTAACAGCATGACTGTCAAAGCACCAGTGGCACTTGTGAAACCACAACTATGAAGGTAATCTGTGAATAGTGAAACATTTCCAGGAATTTTGACTTTTCCATTCCAAATCTTCACTTCTTGTTATTCCTCCAAAATACATAATAACAACAACAATAATCATAATGATAATAACAGGAATGGTCAATGGCACAGTAACTGTGAAGTGTCTTGCAGTAGTGCAGCAGTGCCCAACTACATTTCTGTATGTGGTACAGCAACTGATTCTGTCTAAAAATACCAAAGATTTGATGACTAAACCATGGATGCCATCAAAAGGCAATTTTGATTTCAGCTCTTGAAGGTCTTTCCCACTTCTTTCTGTGCCACCAGGTTGCTGCCTTCCCCCCAAGTGACCCATCCTTGGTAGAAATCCCTGCCTTCAGGGTTTCAAATCAGGCTTATCAGTCTCCTTTTTACCTCACCAGAAAAAGCTCAGGCATCTGCATATAAGCATATAAGTCCTGGTCTGCCTGCAGCTGGACTAATCTCTGAAAATGTAAAAGAGAAAATGAGGGGTAGATGTTGAACATGCAGATGTTGAAATTTAGAAAAAAATGTTCAAATGAAGATGGGCCCATCCCCTCCTCCTCTCACACCTCAACCACAAGTTTAGATTTGTTCAAATTATGGCTTTTCCCAAGGCCTCATTCTCCATTAGAAAGTTTTATCCTTTCTCTACTAATTGTTTATATAATTAGTATAATTGGAAATCATCCCAGCTGCCCATGAGGTTCCCACAGCTCTGCTCTGTCAGGGAGCCCTGCAAGCCTGGGGAGCAGTTTAGAGAAACAAACACCCTGCATGTCAGGACCACAATGCTGTCACCCACGAGTCCAGCTTTAATTATCTTCTTAGATAAGACAGATGACAAGGCCCACAGCTGTCTGCTGGTGTCATATCAGGGGTAAAGCCTGGCTGCAGAGCTGCCTGAAGGTGAATGAGACCCACATCCCAGCCTCTCCAAGCACAGCCATGGGGATGGCTGAAGTCACGTTGGCCTCAGCAGGTCAGTAATTCTGCTCTGGGTATCTGTGTTTATCCATTTCTTTCGCACCAAAAGGATGTTCCTACCAAGCTAACTGACCCCTCCCATGCTGGGGGGAGGCACATTCAGTTCATCAAAACTTGCAGGTGAAGAGCAGCCACCATCACAAAACCTGGCTCAGCTGCGCCAGCGCCACGTGTCAACTCTGCTTCTGTTCCCCTGCTGCTGAGGAAAGGTTGGGTTGGAAGAGTTTCCAGCAGAGGGGATTCCAGCAGAGGGGATTCCAGAATGCTTCAGGCTGTCATTGGGGCTGCTGCAGCTGTTGGGCTGGCAGAGCTGGCTCCCTCCTCCGTGCTGTCACCCCTGTGTGAAAATAGGGATGGGGACAGGCAGCCGAGCACCAGCCAGGAGGGCTCTGCTCAACATCGGCGCTCCTGTGTGGGAGAATCCTCTATCACTCTACTACAGGCAGTGCCTTGGCTGCTTTCTGCTGCCTCAGCAGAGAAACAAACCTACTACCTGGCCCAAAGTCCAAGGATTTAGCCCATAAATCTCAAGGCTTTGATTAATTCCTTTCCTTTGATTTTTTTTTTCCCTTCACAGATGTTAACATTTTCCAAGCAGTTACATGTTACCTTGGTGAAGTGCAAAGAAAATAGAAACCATGTCTGAAGTGACACAAAGGATAAAGTAGAACACCAGACATTGGTTTAATGCAGCAGTCAAGATTAGATAAGGAGCATATGCCCAAGGCTGGATCTGAGAAATTAGCAGGAATGCAAAAGACATCTTTAGCATGTGTTTCTGATAGAAAGTCACTTTCACTCAGAGGGGAAATCTGTTGTGTGCTAATACTTATATTTTCTTCTCTGATCCATCAGGTGAAAACATATTGGAAGAGGCAGGATAATAGCATTTCACCAGCAGCACAGTTCTCTTCTTGCTCGAAATAGATTTATTGTGCCTTCTCAGTCAAAACTGATAGCATCCAGCATCCTCCCATTTACCTCTCACTGCTCCTGTCATCTGGCATTTTTCTATAAACAGACAATGATTTAAGATTTCAGCAGAAATTAAATCATTTTGCCTGGTAGAGGATGGTAAGCTTTGAGGCTGTGCGATCTTGATTATACAGATTTAACATGAAAATACACCACACAGCTAAAACTTGCTTCCTTTCTTTCCCAAAATCTAGCAATTCAGGAACACAGGTGCTTTCATCATCCGTTATCATGATAATGGTGATCAGGAAAGGACACATTAGCCATGCTTAAATTATTTACTTGGAAAAGTATGTTTTAATATGGAAGTCCAATAATCAAATTTGGGAATAAAGGTTTTCATGTTACAGTCTGTAGCTGACATGTGGCAGTACAGATGTACCTGATAGTTCAGAGAAATTTGGGATTCTTATTGAGACCAGCAATCCCAGTCCCAGTTGCACTCAAATAAACAGTTTTCACTGGGAATCTTATGGGTTTTCCAGTCGAAATGAGAAAAAGTTTATTTCCATTTTTGAGGGGCTGTACAGAAGAGATCGAGGTTGTTCATAACATGCTGTGGATGCTGTGGATCCAACAGGCAGGGACTGCTCTGTCCTCCTGACTCAGCCTGTGGAGGAGTCCCAGCCTCCCTCCGTGGGAGTCTGGAAAGATGAGCTGTCTATTTTAGGGACTCAAATTAAAGCTAAATAGGAGAGAATACTCCTACAGACACAGAAATTTCTTGCAAAAGAGTGGCTGAACAACTGGACTATTTCTGCAATTCTTTCTGTGTATTTTTCAATTATATCTTGTAGAGCCTCCGTTGTTTTGCAGTGTGGTTAAACACATGCATGAGGCATCCATCCCACCTGGCCAGCCCTGAGCACTGCTCTCAGACCACTGCTCTCTCTGAATTCCCAGTTTTATGTCTATATTATTCTTTTATGCAAGAATCAAATGACTCCTGTAGCACACAGGTTTCCACAAGGCAGTCATTAACCTCAAATATGTGATGCTCACCTGATGCTGCTTCCAACATATCAAAATCCCACGGCTGGAATATGAGACTTCTCCCTTCTCCCTTCCCACTAAAGGGCATCACAATCCATTTTTTATGAGTTTGGATACTCCCACACAGCCTGGGCAAACATGGTGCTGCTCTGGTGTGTGTGTATCTCATAAAAGAAATTCTTTTGCCAAAGAAGCCCCACAAATTATAGCCTAAGGCATAAAAAAGAGACATCTAGATCCCAACTCAGATTTAGATGTGAACACACTGTGATCAAAGATCTTGGAACTAAAGATAATTACACCCTACTGCAACGATCATTGCTGCTTTAAAAATAAATCAGGCTGGATAGAATCTTTTCACTGAAAGCACATCCAAAGCAAAAAATGGGAGTTGGATCCAATACAATTTTTGGAAAATGCTATTTTTTTAAATATTAAAAAATATATTAGAAATCTGCAGATTTTTGTATTGATTACATTTTCACTTGAAGCAGAGATAATGTTGACACTTGCTTATCTTTAGAAATCTCCCACCAAACATTTCAAGTGAAAAAAATGTAAGCAGAATATGTTCATTTAAAAATTTTAGAAGGAAAAGAACGCAGCCTGGAAAAAAAAAAATAGAAAAAATAGCATGATTGGAGAAAAATAAGCTTCTAAATTAATAATTATAGGATTACTTTTTATTTATAAAAGCACAGGTTTTAAACAGACATCAGCCTTTAAACGTCTGAGCCCATCATGTTGTCACCTGTACAACTGTAGCTCCGTCATTGGTGACACCGGCTGGTGACACACTGGGGCTCTCAAGTGTGAATGTCTCACCACATGAGTTAAGGAAATTATTCTTGTCATGCACAATACCTGCATTTTACAAATTACATGGATGAAAATTGAAATTCCTGATTACTCTAAGCACAAAATTGCAGGGATAAATTTAGCAACTCTTCAGATTTTCAGGGTTCCTACACCATCAATCCCTCTCTCTCCTCCTATTATTACCACATTAAGTTAATAAGCCCATAGCCAGGAGAACCATCACAAACAGAGTCAGCCGGTAATAATATAAATAATTTATTTCAGTTCTGAGATTAATCAATATATGACCTAATTTTTCTAGCTAAATTTTCCTCTATGTGCAGAAACTGCAGAGAATCTCAATGGCCACTTCAAAATCCTATTTAAAAATTGAACACTAGAGATCATATTTTCCAAACCTGCCCAGTCTGTCTCTCCTAATTAATGATGTGGTGCACTAGAATAGATGGCTGTGTATTCTGCAGAGTGTTGCTTGAAGTTTGACTTGTATGAGTGCCATTGGCTTTCACGGCTGTTGCCATGAAAACTCCAAATCATTGTAAAAAAAAAAGAGATGCCTGTGCAGCAGAATAAAGGCAGAAGTAGCAAGTAGCACACAGAAATGAATCTGCCTAAGCAAGTGTGCCATCACCACTGTGCACCAAAGGCTGCTCGTCCAAACTGGGCTCCAGCCAACAAGAGAAGTGACAGTGATGAGGTTTTGTGCAATTAAATCCTCAGCCCTGAGCTCGGCAGCAGAATTAGCACCAGCACCTTTCAAATCTATCCAGCAGAAAGGAGACTGATGAGCCATTTTGCAGGAGAAGTCAAAAACTGACCAGCTGAGAACACTTGTGATCACAACCCCTCCTGTGGCCCTTCCATGGCCACCTCAGGGTCCCCATGAGGAGGCCAGTGGCCCACAGGAGCTGGCAGCTTCCACAAAAGCAACATGTGACCACAGATTCTTTTTCTGGTGGATCTTTTCATAACTGAGTTCTGTTTAAAACCATCCAGCTGCGGAACCTTGGCAAGGGGGCTGCTCCACAGCACAGGCACTAACTCAGCTGTCACTCTGGACACAGTGTGACATTTGTGCTGATGGATGATGCACCCAAACACTGTGTCCATGTAATAAATGCATATGAGTGAGTAAGCACATTTCATTCCCAAACAAAAATCATGCCTAGGAGGATGAGAAATCAACAAGCACATTGAAGGAGAGAGGTCAGGGGAGGGAGCTTTTCTCATTAACCCTTTAACTTCTGAGAAGCTGAAAAGAGTAGTCACTTAGTCGATGCACAGAGAGCTGAAGATCTCCATTGCCTTTCTCCTTTCCATCCATACCAGCACCTAACAATGCTGATATTGAAAAACATGTTGAGACTTCATGTAGGCAAGAACCACTGGGGTCAGTACCCACAGATTCTGGCATATTCTGGCCTGTTGGTCACAGTTTTGGCTCCTGCCCCTGAGCCACAATGTGCACCTCTATCAGTCCATGCATGATTTAATTCAGCTGGTGCCTTAAGTAATGACCCACACAGATGAGTGTGTGGTGAACCCTTGCACACATACGACGTGGTCAGCAGATCCTCCACATCCCACTGATTCCTCCAGATCCCTTGGGGTTTGTTCCACCAACACAGCTCATCCACCTGCGTGCCACAGTTTAGACACTATATCTGCCATATTTACTTCACCACTGCTTATCCTCCTGATAATGTTTCTTCCTACAGACCACAAGGAGAAGCCTGGTTTCCACAGCTATCCTAAATTCCCAGTCACTGCAGGTCACCTATCCTTTCCCTTCCCTATTTTTTTTTGTGTTCCATTTCAATGGATTCTTAGGGAGGGGCAAATTCTCTCCCTTCTCTCCATAGGCACATCGTCTTCCTCTTCCCCATCCCACTGGCTGAGGCAGGAAGGGAATTAGGGCACCAAGAGCAAAGTGAGCCCTGAGGCATGTCTGGCACAGGAGCAGCCCTTTCTGCTGTGTGCTATGCCAAGAAAGCTCTCTCCGGCCATCGGGTGGTCCAGGATCCATAATCTGAGAAACACTGACAGGGAGAAACAGGCTTTCTCTGTTCCACTCCACCACCATTTGGTGTTTTCTCTTACAGGCTGTTCTCTCCACCTCACTGCACAGAGAAAACACCCCAGAGTATCCTGTTCAGAGCCACTTCCTTGCCCTACATCCCAGTGGATGCAGCTTCTGAAAGGAAGCAGAGTCGGCAAGGATGGAGTACTTTTGGGAATCATTCCCAGCATATGGAGACTGCATTCTGCAGCAAGCAAGGGCAGTTCCCTCAGCAAGTGGAAAATGGGCTTCACCTCCCTGTGGTCTCCCTGTGGTTTGCTTCCCTTGCGATATTATTTTTGAACAGCAGGCAGGAGCTCTGCGCTTCTTGTTCTGTTTAGTAAATCCAATAACCAAACCTGGCCCACTTCTGGGTGGTCCTCAAGAAATACCCGAAATCCACGCCAAGGCCATGTGATATAATAATCATAAGAAATACAGGGATTGCTTTGACAGATACCTCAAAATCAATTTTTCAGGAAATGGGATGTTTCAACCAATGTGTCCATTCCATATGGATTTTTCCCCCCCCTATTTCTTTTACTTATCCAGTGCCTCCATCCTTCATTCCAGTAAAGCCAGAATTACCAGCCTGGAAAGTGAGGATACATGGTGCATGATGCTTGACTTGGTCTTAGGCTGGTAGACGTTAGACTGCACAAAATGCCTCCCTGGCTAAGGAATTCAGATCTGGATTGCTGGGCAGCCTGACTGCTTTCATGACCAAGAAAAAGAAAGAGACATGTAAAAAGCCAGCCATAAAAAGCCAGCCATGAAAACCCAAACGTAAGCATGGTTTCCTTTTATTTTCCTGAATACTTTGTGGGTACAGTCAGTGCTCATGGGCTGATCCGGGCAGGCAGGGATGCGGAGCACAGAGCTCTGCCCGGCTGCCGGGGCTCTGCCAGCGGCTCCCTGGCAGCCGCCGCTCCGTCCCCCCGCGGGGCCCCTGCGCTCCCGCTTCCCAAAGCGCTCCAGCCCCGATCCCGGTGCCTGCGCTCCAGCTCCGGCCCCGCTCACCCACATCTGCCCCAGCCCCAAGAGCATCCCTGCCCTCCTGCCTCTGGAGCAGCTTCTGGAACGTATCAGCCCCCGGGGCGCAGAGGGTGGTTCGAGATGGGTTAAGGGAAAGCAAAATAATCCCTGCGGAGCTGAGATGTGGGACCAGGAGGCTGCTCACAAACTCTCTGTGCTGCCTGGTCCCTTGCAGAAGCAGGGTCCACTCATCAGCCAGCTCATCTCCCTGCCCATTGGGGATGTCCCTAAAAGTGCTTAACTCTAAGGGAAAATAAACATTATATTGCATCACTTACACACTGCTTCCCAGCTACCAACTCTTAATGATGTTGTAACATCTTTTCATTCACAGATTTTTGCTACTCTGTAGTATATACACAGTCTTTTCTGGGAGGAGAGGAACCCAAGCCTCTTCAGAGGGAGAGGACAGGCTGGCCAGAGACACTGTAGTAAATTCCTGTTCTGATAGCAATCAAAGGAATAATTATTTGGAGCAGAAAGTCTAGTCCTTCTTAAGGGCCTGATCCAAATCACATTGCGTCAGATGAACTTTCCTATTTTTTCTATTTTTTTTTTCCATTCATGTGCCCATGCAATGGCACCTAATTCGATGTCTGTGCTCTTATTTGTCACTGCCCTGATTTAATTAATTGCCATAGAATTAAAAATACTGCTTTAATTCATGCTCACATAAATATCAATCATTCTTGTCTCTTTTCATAAACACAGGCCCTAATTCAAGTACCATAATTTTGCACTGTAAACATAGCCAAAAAGGTGATAAAGGAGAATTTCATGATCTGTATGTTGGCTGATATAGAAACAGCAGAGCACATGATCAAAGCAGAGCAGTGTGATTGATTTACTCCCAGCTGCTGCAATTTTTGTGAAATGTGTCTCGAGACATGGGATCCCATGAAGGGAGCAATTGGTGCCGGGAAGAAACAGCCACCACTGCAGGAGATACCATCCTTCCACTCCTCCTGGCATGGCTAGGACACACCTCGACCCCACAAAACCTTCCACCCTCTTTCACCTGGCACTTCACAATCCTGCTGCCCTTTCTTTGCCACATTACTTTCTCACAGAGCTGCCCCTCCTCTCCCAGCATGTAAATAATGTAAAAGAAACTGTTCCTGTTGTACTCAATTACTGAGGGAAATGGGTTTACGGTTAATGGACTAGGTGGGATTCAGGAGATGTGACTTCAGTTCCCAGCACTGCCACACACTTTCTGCACAACCTCAGCTTCCCACACGGCCTTGTCACATTCACCCAAGGCCAAAGGAGCAGACCAGGGCAAGCATAATTTCAAACAAGCCCAGGGTGCCAAACACCCTGGCACAGGAGACACCAACACACTGCTGCCCACACACGGCCCTGTGCAAGCGGGGTCACAGCCCCAGCGGAGACACTGTGGCCCCTCCTTGTCCTCAGCAAGGAAACTGCTCCCCAGGATTCCTGACTGCACTGATTCAGTGCCTGTTCCCTTGCACCACCTCGGACTGAGCCAGTCGGGCCACAGGGAAGCCAAGGACAAACTGCGATGGAGGGAGCATGGGCGTGAGGACAGAGAAGGGCTTGTGTAACTGCACAGGCAAAAGGTCAAAGCCTTTATTAAAAAAAACCTGTAAACAATTAAAGTAGCCATGAATATGGGAGGTATGAGTGCAGCATTGATATTTAGGGGAGCGGAGGAAGGAAGACAGAGAGATGAAAGCTGAACACCTTTTTGAACCTCAGCCAAAGCTTTATCAACCATATAAATAAGAGAACATATCCTGCTCAGCGAGACACGTATTCACCCTGTTTCATTACATTCTGTTCTGTCCTCAGTCATGATGGATCCTGCTGAGACTCATGTTTAACAGTTCCTTCCTGGAGTGGCTCGAGCAACAACAAGAAAAAAATATTGTGAAAGTCACACCCCATTGAAATTGCATCCTAAAGGGACCTGGTGAGCATGGTAATTACCAGAATGACTGTGAGCACCAGGGCTACGCTTGACTCAGAGGCTGCTGTATGTGTTAAAATTAAAAAGGACTTTAAGCAGATGCAAGGGAAGTGGAAATTAGGGACCAAAGTGTAGGCTCAAGAGTGATTCATCATTCCTGATAAGGAGCCATTAGGCTGGACTGTGATGGGAGCAGAACCTGGGGAAGCTGGCAATTTTAAGCTTACAAATGCAGAGTAATCCCCCTGTTTTCAGATAATGGAAAACTGCATTAACCTTGTAATGTTTCTCTGGTGGCTCCAGCACATTCCCCCTCTTACCAGCCTCTCTGCTACTTTTTTTTGCACCCTCTGATTTCTACAGATTCTGATTTCCACCTTCCATGGCCAATCCCAAAAGGTTTGGTATGCGAGATGTGGATCCAGCCCCATGTTATTTCAGCCGGAACAAGATTTCTGGCTTGTTTTAGCCATCAGGATAGCCTTGACATGCTTTGACTTGTTTGCACCAAAAATGTAAACAGCAGTCCTAAGTAGAACAATTAACATTGTGTCTCTGCAGATGTTTGTTTCCCTTGAAGGAGCTTGGAATTCGAGTGGGGAAAAGCAGGGTAGGCAGCGAACAGAGGCTAATGCAGTCTGGGGCAAACTTCCCAACTGGAGTTTTATAAACAGCTCAAGCTGCTTCCCTTTCTATCAGTGATGTCACTGCGAACCTTAGTTTGGGCTGCAGCATTGCTATCCATCATCTGCCAGCTGCTATTCCTTCCCCACTGTATAGCAGCAGGAATATGTGAGGGCAGCCGGAGTCCTGAAGAGTTTCAGCTTCATGCGAATGGAAGCCAATAAGCTCCAGATTCCCTGGATTTTTCATACAAATTATCTCACCCAAGTCTGCAGATAATGCTGTCTAACAGTTGTAGGTTATAATTTCCAAACAGGGAGATAACCTTCATCATGAAGCAAAAGCAAAAATGCCATTAGCAGATAGAGAGGTGATTTAACTCAACCTAGCCATTTGCTCACAAGCCTGAATTTATGTCACCAGTTGCGATGAAATGAGTGTTTTCTTAGATAGATATGGACGACTAACACAGCGCAGAACTCGGCAATCTTCAAAGGACTCTGAGTTTTAAATTCCCTGGCTGAAGTCAAACATTTGTCTTCCTTATCACTTTCACTCAAAGGATGTGTTTTTGCAATATTACATCAGGTTCATTTGCCAACAGAAGAGGCCAAAAGGTGATGTCCAAGAGATGAATGCTGCCTTCACTTACATGACAGTAACCCATCAGCTGCACTGGTATTACTCTGGGTTCCAGTGAAGGACTTGACAGCAGGACCATAACACCCTGCTAGAATATTTCTTATATCACCATTGCAAGAGCTCCATAAATCCAGCACTTTCCAGCTGAGACATTTCAGAGGAGAGCTCAAAGTCGAGATGATCAAACAGCCAGCAAAGAGGTGACCGAACAATGAACAGCAGTAGGACACTCGCCCTCCTTCCCTTGCCAAAAAATCGTGTTAGCTCAGAGCAATACTAAATGCAGAGTTATTGTGTGTCTAAACCTATTTTGTCTGCAACCATACCCCTTTGCAGCATGAGACCTGGAGGCTTTGGGAGCAGGACATATTCTTTAACAGGTCACTTGCATTTTCTCGTTTTCTTCTCAAATGCCAGCACCTTGGCTGCTCTTGTATCCTCCTTTAAACTGTTTCTGAGCCAATCCTGTATGATTCCTTGCAGTGCTGCTCTCATCCCTCGACAGGCCATGAAAATCAAAGCAGATTTCATTTGCTTTGGAAGCAGATGTCTCATGAAAAAGCTTCTGTCTGTTTAGCAGCATGGCAGATTCATTCCTCCAACAGTCAAAGGGCTTTAATTTAGTGAGGTCACACAGTCAGAAATTGGCCAATTTAATGCTCACCTGAGAACCTCTGAATAAGCCTGATGTGATTCTACAGGACAGAGAAGTACCTGCAGCATCAGGTAGAATATCAGAGCATCTCTCATTACTCAAACACAGTGAGGTGGTTTCATTGCTGAACCTTGTTTTTATCACATACAGCAAATGCTGCTGCATAAGTTTGACTTTCCTGCAGCCTCCCGTGGGGCTCACAGCAAAGGCAAATGAAGTGAGCAAAGAGGGATCATGGGTCCAGACTGCCTCAGGCGCAGGAAAGGCTGAAGGTGAGTGACTGCCTTATGCAATACATGACTGCAAATCCTGCCCTGGTCGTTTGCCAGTTTCCTACCAAGATAAACAAAACATGTCCCTACTCAGTTGATGCAATTTTCCACAATGCCCTGAACTCTGCAGGTGACAGCCTGGGCAAGGGAACAGAGACAGCTCTGCACACACACTGATGGGATTGCAATACACAATTGTGACAGGTGGGGATATTTGTCAAAGCTATCTCTGTACTGGAGGATTTGAAATGTTTCTTACCTGAGGCTACCTGCCAATAACTACTGCTATTCTTTGTGGCTGCAAACACCTTCAAAATGAAGGCAAAGTTCCAGCTGAGTGTGATGTTCAAAATCCAGCTCCAGCGCTAAAGTATGTGAAGAATTCATTCAACCTACTCCTGCATCTCGTTGAACAAAGATGAGTTGTTTTCACTCCCATAGTTTCTGGACAGCTATGTCAAACCTTTGGCTATACCTAACCAAAGACCTGCCTAAACCCAGATGCATCACTGGGCAAGTGAGGTTAAGTCATGCCAGTGTCTCCACAGTGACATTAAAGAAGACAACAAACACTCTTTGCATCACAAGCAGCCAGCTTTGTGGCTAGAGACAGATGGATCAGCTGGGAATACCTAGGCAAGGATGACCAGAAGACTTCTGCATGGAAGAACCTGAAAGAAGGCACTCTAACACAGTGGATGTAGCCATCAGTAACACTTATCGAGTGCATCATTAGAAACAAAACCAAAAGTAGCTGTAATTCCAGTGTCTGCACTCCCTGTCTTCAAAGAGCTTCCAAAGGCAGCTTGAATTCTTCACCCTGATGCTGGCATGCTCCGAGTGACATCGGAAGCCACTGCTGGCAGTCGCTGTTATCACAGCCCCAGCTCCCCACGCCGGCAGCAGCAGGAACGCGGCTGTAACTGGATCTGCCCCAGCCCAGGAGAGTCTGGGCAGCCCCACTCCCTGCTCCACTGTGCAGCGGATATCTGCCCTGCACACCAACTATAGACTTGATGAAACATTATCATACATGAAGGACTAATTAGGTGTGCTGGGCCATTAGCCATCTCTGAACATTGACTGATGAAAAACGTAATTAATGGCAGCTTTCATAAACAGACTGCAGAATGGAGAATTGAATTAAAAGGAAAACAGCTGTTGCTAATGGAAATAAGGGCCATTTCTTGATTAAAATATCTGCCTGTCTTTCCATGGGAGTTTTTCCAGAGTGGTGGGATGGAAGAGTGTAACGAGATCTGGGAGCAGAGAATCTGCAAAGCTTCCTGCTGAAGAAAGTACAACTTCTCTGGCTGGTGAGTCACAATGTTTTCCTTTTGCAGATTGGAGCAGGGGAAAGAACCGTACAATTGCCTTGTTCATCTTGCTGCCAGTCTGAACAGCTTTATAAACCTTGGGGATCAAACCTGACATGTAGGAATCCAGCTCAGCTTTAACATAATGTGATATTTCATTTTACATGAACCCACAGATACAGGAGGGTCTAGAATTCAAAAGCTACTTGCTAAGGCCCTATGCACTAGCACCAAGCTCTGAATCCAGGAGGCATCTCCACAAATCCCACTTAAGTACATCTATTGATTCTGACACCAAACTGCAGCAGGAATCCACAGCTGAGAACATCTATCAAAGAGAGACTTCTACCCAGAGAGAGCCACTAGGGACTCAATGCAAGTTTGGTGACAAGTGAAAGGGTCTGAATGATGGAAAATGTCTGAATCAAGATTTTTTCAGGTCACGAGGCCTTTCCTTCATGCTGTGATGACTCTGATCCCCTCTGACAAGAAACACTGCAGGATAAACCTACAGTACGGAAGAGCTAACATCCAGATTTTCACAGAGACTGAGCAACGCAGATTCATCTGCCTCCTGTGACAGAAATCACACAGCAGTGAAAGGGCATGAAAGGCTTCTTTCTGAGTTTCTGAAGCCCTTTACTTCTACATTTACTTCATTTAGCATAAAAATTTTCATTGTGCTTCCAAGTGCCACAGGAACCTGCGCGTCAGTGGACGCAGCCTTCTCAGTTTTACCCCACGTGCTTGAGTGTGTCCTCTCCACGGCTCAAGGATGCTTTAGTGTCTCTTCATATAAAGTCTCGAATGATGGGTTTGATTCCCTAGGAGGGCATGTGCTGCAGATGAATTTTGGGGCTTCACTGTTGAGCTGCTCTCTGTAGATCTGCATCCCATTGTGTACCTGGAGCAGGAGAGCTCTGCTCTGCTGCGCCAACTCCATCAGTCTTGCTCTGCCTGGTTCATAATGAGAGATCTTTTCCATCACTGATGCCTGAGAGCTAATCCCTGGAAATCCCAAGCCCCCTGGAGCCTGCTGACAAGGAAATACACGCTCCATCCCACCTGTGCCCTGAGGAATGAAGGAGCATGAAAGGCTGCGTTCAGGCCGCATTATCAGATTCAAAGTGGAAACTAAAGAGAGAGAAAGGTCTGAAAGATGAGCCAGACGGGAATGCCTGTTGCTTTCACCTTTGATCCACGTGGTGCTTTGATGTGGTATTTCAGTCCTTCAGAAGAGGTAACTTATCCCAGTCTGCAGCTCATGGCACCTCTGATGGATATAAATGAGGCAGCAAGCCGAGCTCCTGGGCTCTTGCTGAGGCACTGCCAGTCAGAGGCATAATTCAGTCCCAGCTCCCTTCCCATGCCCGTTTTTTTCTCTGCCTGCAGAGTCTAAAAGGAAATTCCCTCAAATAAATACAAAAAACACTTGATGTTCATCTAATGGCATTTCAGGGAAAGGAAGCATGAAACCACACAAGTTATTCATCTCCATAAAATGGTTTTATCAGGACCCAGAACACAATTCCTTAGCCTGAGGAGGTCTGATCTTCTTTGTGAGATGTAAATGCATGACATTATGTGCAGAATGGGTGCTGCTTAAGAACCCAGATAGATACAGAGCAGGCATGTGGGAATGATCAGCATAAAATATTTCCTTTTAATGATGTGCACACTTCTGCTCCTTTGAGGGAGAACAGTATGTGCAGTGAATGCTTCATCACTTTTTTTCTAGTGATATGGAGGTCTTGATCTGCTGGTGAGGGCTCAGACTCGAGTGTTATTTGTGTCACTCTCAGCCAAAGGTTTGCCTCTCCGTTGCTCTGTGCATGGAAAACCTGTGCCCAGGTTTTCCCACCAGCAAAACAGAAACGAAGTCCATGTCCACGTGCTCACCATTTGGGCAATGACCTGACCTAGAAAAACAGGCTCCAAACTTCCTGGGATTTGCTCCTCTCTGCAGTCAACAACAGAAACCTGCCCCAAAGAACAGAAAGAGAGGTATTAGTTTAAACAAGCACTCCTCAACATGCACATGAAACAAATCCTGGGAAGGGAGCAAAGCTGGAGCTGTTCCTACTTGCTACCTCCTGTACAGGCTTTAATTGCACATTATTCATTAATCCTTTGCTCTTCAGAGAAAACAGATCTGTTTCAAGACACTTATATTACATAAAAAGCCAGAAACCCTTCTGGATGAGAGTCTGTGTGTACACATTCACCCAAGGGAGCTGGTCCTCATTTCCCTGTGCAAGTGCTGTGCTAGAACTGACAAAAATTAGTATTCATTGTGTGGCTTTGTTGGGCTGGTTTTGACATTGGTTTTACAAAACCCACATGGGAACCCTAAGATAATTGCCTGGAACACTCTCAGGAGTCACACTTGGAGGGAGATGAGCGGGTATCTGCAGGACTGCTTGGAGCTACAGGAGGCAACTCACCAAGGTGTGGTTCATAACAGGAGGGAGATTCCTCCTCTCAGCCCCCAGCATTTTGTGCCTGCTGTCACCCCCCTGTGTTTGCTCTGCTGTCAGACCACATGAAGATGAGATATGCAGTTCTGGCTCTACAACTGCACTGACCACAGTGATAGGGTTTCGTGGTCATTAATGGACAGCATCATTCTAGCCCTGGGCCATAAAAGCAGGAAGAAACTATCAACCGTACTGCAGAAGAGGGCAAATTCTCCTTCTTCAGGAGTTTGATCTCTGTAACACAGCTGCCATCATGCTTAAAAATGGAGAAAAGTTATCCAGAAAGAGAAATGAGGGAGAGAAAGTGAAGAAGCAAATGCAGGGAGCACAGAAACGTGTTCACGGGTCCCTGTCACTCTCAGACTGCACATTCAGGAGAATCAAACTCAACTGTTGCTCTGTTGCTCTTCAGCAGCTCTGTTGTTTTCAATTCAATAGGAATGAATCCTGGTCCTGCAGGGAAGAGAATGGGGTAGCTGGTGCAGCAGGGAGACCTTTTGAGCTGGATCTGGAGCCAGACTAACAATTGGCCAAAGTCGTCTCTGATAGAACAGTGCCAAAACCAGCTCAGCATTCTTCACCTCCCCTGAGCTCCAGCAGGGACAAACCTGGCTGGGCTGTACCCAGCCTGGATAATCCAGCTGTGGCAGGACCCAAGCCCAGCAAACCCATCGGCGTGGCGGGCACTTGCCAACCTGACACATCTGAGTTCGTGAACTGCAGCTGGTGCTGGCCCCGGGTCCCATTTTCCCTCGGTGTCCCGAGCAAAGCAAGTCAGGCCTCACCACAGCGCCTGGGAGACCACGGGCAGGAAGGGATCAAATTTTCCAGTTTTGCCTCAAGTGTGTCACCACATCAGCACACAACTGCTTCGCCTCATGCCAGTGTGTTGTGTCACACCTCATATTTCACACGATAAAGCACAGCCCAGTGATGCAAGTCCCTTCTCTTGCCGGACGACTGGTATTTATGGAGATAGCAGTTACCAGGAAGCCAGGATTTAGGGCACGCAAAGGCTGGTGGTGGCACAGAGCCCTTGCTACTGGTGGGTGGGATTGCTTTACCTCTCCCTGAACTCCAGCCAGGCCACTCAGCACATCTCCAGCCACAAGAAGTTTCCAGCTGTTTTGGTTCGCACCAGAGGAGGGGGAGAAGCGGGGGAGGCTCTATCAGCTCTTCCCGGGGAATGTGGTTCAGTTCCTCGCACCTCATCTTTGGTCAGGAAACTGAGATGGGGATAGGCAAAGCTGCTGAGCCTACTTAGACAGAATACCTCAAGAAAACATGCGGAGCCAAATTACGTCTCGCTAACTTCTCCCAGCCCAACACCTTCCACAGCTCTGCTGCAGGGAACGCAGGGCAGCACTGGGACCTTTTCCTTGGCCTCTGCTATGGAACAGCTCCTGGGCTCTCACATGCTCTTGTTCTCAAAGGTGGGGAAAGCCACCGCTGTGAGCTGGGACACTGAAGCACCAAGAATAGCAGGATCAGGCAGATCCCAGATTCCACGGTCCTTGTGCCCAGTGTTTCCTGCTGCTGAGTGATTCTGACAGCCTCTCCTATGGATTTCAAGAGGGACACAGTGGAGAGAAGCCAGGGTGAACATTCCCATGCAAGGAAAATGAGGTGGCTGTGTCAGAATAACTGGCACAGGCTGGATCCAGCCCTCCCTTGGGTGCAACAATTCAGCCACGGGTCTCTGGTTTTTTTCCAGCTCAGGGTTTCAAGAACCCTGAGTCCTCTGTGGTCAATGGTAGATGTGCTCCAGGCATGGGAAGATGTGGCCACTCCTGCAACACAGCCAACAGTTACTGGACTACCTTTCCCAGCAGGGATACAACAAGCACAGCACAGCACAGAGATGAGGCCATGCACCCTGGAGAGCAAAGAGCCTCCCAGATCAGCCTACACATGGCAGCATGGAGGTGTGAGGTCAAAATAACCCTCTGCCCACTGCTGACATCATTCACATCCTGACATCATTCACATCCTGATCCTCTCCCAGCCAGGAGGATGATGAGGGAGTGCAGGGCACGGGTCATTGAAGGGGGTATTCACTGTCACTGCAGAGCAGCTGGAGCCCACAGACAACAGCTGAGGGGTCTTGGCCTAAAGCCAGGCACGGGGACATCAGTGGGAGGTGAACTAGAGGAGTCGGGGCTGTGTGAGTCATCCAAGATCAGGCATCCATGACTGCAGAGGGATGAAACGAGGGTAGCTTGGAGAAATAACAATTGTTGTGTTTAAACCCAGCAGGGAGCAGAACCCCTCCCAGCCCTCACTCAATCCCCCATGGTGGGATGGGGAAGAGAATTGAGAAAAGGTAAAACCATGGGTTGAGATAAAGACAGTTTAATAGGAGAGAAAATGAAGGGGAAATAATAATAATGATAAAAGAATACACAAAACAAGTGATGCACAAAGCAATTGATCACCACTCACTGAGCGATGCCCAGTCAGTCCCCAAACAGCACCCACCAACCCCTGGTTAACTTCCCCCATTTTTTTTTGTCCAGCATGCTGCCACATGGTCTGGAATATCCCTTTGGTCTGTGGGATCAGCTGTCCTGGCTGTGTCCCCTCCCAGTTTCTTGTGCCCCCAGCCTCCTTGTTGGCAGGGCAGCATGAGAGGATGAAAAGTCCTTGGCCACTGCTCAGCAACAACTAAAACATAAACATTATTCTCATCCCAAATCCAAAACACAGCACTGTACCAGCTACTAGGCAGAAAAAATAACCTGCTTCCAGCTGAAACCAGGACATTGTCAAATCAACATCCCAATCCCTTCCCTCCGTTTCTTCAAACTGGTGACAATAGGATATGTTCCCATGAGGCTCTGGGGAGTGGAAGTTCTCAGATGGTGGAGACACTGTAATTCTTTTATCTGGGCAACAGGAAGAAAAGAGAAAGAAATGAAAGCAGTTCATTTCTTGGAGCTGCTGTTCTGATGTTCCTTGCAATCCCTTCGTTTTGATTTCAGATGTATGGTCTGCTCTGGGTTTTTTGGGTTTTTTCCCTACTGTGATGCCATTTATGGCAGAAAGGGGATTTCATCATCTCCCCATGGCCATTCTCACCAGCTGCTCTTGCCCCTTTCCCTGCCTTGCTCCACTTGGTCTAATAAACATTTTTTTTGCTTGGTCCAGTTTCCTTCCTTGTACATCATCTCTTACATCATCTCTGTACTTATCTCAGGTTCTATCATTTCCTATTTCCAAGCACCTCTGAGAATAGCAATAAACACCATGTACAGCAGTATCTTGGCATAACACATCAGCTGTAGGCAGCAGTTCTAAGTGACAGAAAACCAGCTTGGAAATCTAAGATTTCTTCACCACAGGACACCCACTTGGTAATAACTGGGCACCAGTTCATTAAGAAAATCAGTATTTACAGTTCCTCACCCTACAGGAAGATCTAGGCCAAAAAAAGGTGAAGATTTGTTAAGTAGGACCCCACTCTCACATGCCCTCTGCTGCTCCCAACTGGATTGAAATTCTCTCTTGTTTCAGAACGATTTATGGCTAAATGCTATCATTATAAAGCAGAATCAGACTTCTGTGTAAGATAACACTCATTAGGCAGACTTTCTGACTAGATTTTTTTCACTGTTTCATTGATTATTTTTACATTGTAATGTGCAAAAACCTATTCATGTCTTTATTAGCCTGACTTGTTTCCTACATTTATGAAAAAGATCTTTCTTTGATAACGGTTGTTATTGCTGGAATAAATGTCACGACTACAATCTACTGTAATACATCTTTCTGAATTGCCTTCTCTAATTTTGTTAGTTGAAAAAAAACCCACCTAATTTGAAGAGATAAAACCTTCTGGAAGTGGAACATTGCCACTAATTAGGATAACAAGAACATAGGTATGAGTTGCTGGGGATACTGGAACCTAAGCTTCTTTTTCCAACACAAGAAGAGGCATATTTTTCTGGAACAGCCTTTCTTCTCTTACTGAAATTCTGCTGCTTTGAGGGAAATTATTGACATTAATCTCCTTATCCATGATTCCCTTAGGAAAAATGCTGACCAGGATTCAGCAGCTCCAGATTCAGGTTCTGGGTTTGCTATAAATACCCTGTACGACCTTGAGCAAGCCGCTGTTGTTCTGTGACTTAGTTTTTCCATCTGTAAAATGGCAGTAATGATGAATCCCGTGTTTTATTGCCAGCTCTTACATTACACATATCTGCAGGAGAACTGCTCACTGAATCTCCTCATGCCTTGGCTCCTCATCTCTAAAAGGGGAATAATAATACTTCCCTTGTCTACTTATTTTGACTATATTTTGTTCACGTTTGGATGTACTTGAAGTACTGTGGGAGTCTGCCCCAGGATGCAAACAACACATTCCTCTTCTCTCTTACTGCAGGCATGGTACTGTTTGACCCTTGAATGTCTGCTGTGTTATCTGTGCTGGTTTGACCTCTCAGGGGAAGCTACTCTGTCAGTAACAGAACTGACTGACTTGCACTAAAGCACGAGGGAAGCACTCACGGAGTGCACTGTGGTAGATAAATTGCAGGGTAACATCATCATTATGGTCAGTAGCAAATATTTAGGGGACAGAACATCTTGAATTCACACTATCTCTGCACATCAACATCTAATTACTGCAGTACCTCCAGCCCCACAACTTCTGCTCAGCTAAAAACCACGTCCATGAGTGTTAGCAGTCCCACCTGGATCTAAATTTATGTACACCTTACAAGGAAGCGACCACTAACAAATTTTTATATTTGATAGCTCAATTTAAAACCAGAATATCCTCACGTGACTACTGGAGAGAGAATTAGGGTAAGCAGAGATATAAATGTCTACAATGAGCAACCTTTTATCATTGCTGCAGAGGTGACTTACACCATGGTGACACAGAAGATTTAATATAGTGCCCGGCTGAGGGAAGGAATTTTGCACAATATTAGATGACAGAGTTGTTCCATTGTTTAAGTACCACAGGCATTACTAGTCTCTCATGAGACTGGGGTAAAAACTCATAGCCTGTGCCTCTCACATCTGCCTTTGAACAAGGTTGTCTGTGTAATTATGCATGTGAAGTATGTCTGCCTGTAAACACCAAATCCATGCAGCTGAATTTTGATTTAAAAATTCCTCCCAGCCCTCCAAGCAGACACATCAGTCTTCACTGCCTAGCCAGCTTAAAGTAAGACCTGATTCCACCTGGATTGATTGCATTTCAGTAGCAGGGGAGGAGTACAGACACATTTGCAGGATCCATTCTACCACTTTTCAGTGTGCAGACCAGCCAAATGCAAGGCAACACTTGAGGTTGAGCAAAAAAGGACAGAGCCCCTTAGAGATGTGAATTTCTTTCTCTTTATTATTTAAATACCCATTATTTAGTGTCTCTGCATGACCAAATTATTATTCTTTTTCAGATGTTTTTCTGGAATTCACTAGATTCCACAATCTGCTGTTGAAATGCTGGTACAGCTAGATCAATATGAAAAGCCAGCTTGTTCAACAGCAGTTTTCCAGGCAGACTTACAGAATGTCAGCTGTTTGAACCCAGAGAAGATAACAGTTCTCCTCTGTTTATGTTTCCAATAATTTATGTTTCCAATAATTCAGATTATAGCTCATCAAAATGAAGACATTATGGGCAACTATGTCTCATTTTCTTGCAAGGAAGCTGGAATACCAAGAGCTGGTTGAGAAACCAAGGAACTGAATTTTAAAAGCAGCACAGGCAGTTCATGCTCCCATCTCCCTGCCTTGCAGCACCATCTACAGAGATGCTGTCAAAATCACACCCACTGCAAACCTCGGGAAGCTCCAGTTCCCTGGACAAACAAACCCTGGCTCAGTGTTTAACCTGCTCAGGAAACTGCGAGTTTGACAGCCCTAAAAACTGAAATCCTCCTGCAGCAAGGTGAAGGCAAGAATATGATCCATTTTCCCAGGACCCCCTCAGAAAATGCACCTCTAGCAATGGCAGAGGTAACCCAGACACTTTGCTGGGTTTTTTTCTTTAAAAACTTTCCTGCAGAAGAACTTCTCTGGCAGAGAAGTGTTCCATCTGCAAAAGGATGGTGGGATTTTCAGGGCAAAATGCACTTCACGGTCCATTAATCCTGAATTTGGCACAAGCTGATTGCTCAGGCTTCAAAAGAGTGCAATATTTCACCTCCTCCATGTATCTACTCAATTACACAAGATAAAACATCGTGGGGATTGACTTTCATCTGATCACTGGAGCATAAGGTCTGCTTGCCCTTCACGTGGCCTGGGTACCCAAACAGTGATACAAGGACTGGACCACAACAAAGGAGTTTTTAAGCACAAGCAAAGGAGTTTGCAGTTTAAAAGCTGGAGTTTGAAATATGTCTCTGATTAAGTTGCCATTTTAAAAAAAATATATATGCTTATCTATTCACCTCAAAATAGAATGTTCTTCTGCATATGGAGTGGTTTTTTCCACCAGAAGCCAGATCCAAATGCCACAGTAGTAACTGGGAAGTTCCCCACCAGGCCCTGGCTGTGGGAGGAGGTGGGTGCAGGAATGTGCCAGTGCAGGCAGCATTGCTATCTCATGGCTCACTGGGAGCAGCAGGAAAGAAGAGGCAATAAAAAAGCAGATAAAAGGGCAAAGGAAGGCACAGGCTCCAAACCTATGGCAGAGTGGGCTTAGGCACAGACATGCAGCAGCCCTGAATATTAACAGTACACACTTAGGAAAATGTATTTAGGAGTATGTGCTGTCTTGGGAGGGGAAAATATGACCTGGGTTTTCTACAGTCAGATCAAGTGCTACATTCTAATGTGGCTGTTTGCCCTTGCCATGCCTGTAGGGAGGACATACCAGGACCCAATTCCTCTGATGGTTTAACATATTCTTCTGATTTCCAACCTACATTTATTCATTACCAGGCAGAATAGAACTGCCAGCTCTTATATTCTATGAAAACCAACTACCTTACAAAGTCATCAGGTTAGTCCAGCACTGTCCACCTTCAGTAAATAAATCCATGTTGCATTTTAGCCTGTTTCTCTCTGCCATCATGTCTGCTATTATTCTTTCTTGCTAAATTTATCCCAAAGTTTTGTATTTTACTTGGATCGGACCTCAATCATTTTTTCTCTTTTTAAAAGCTGAAAGAATTTTTCCTGTTCTCAAATTGTGTTGTGTTGCTCATGCAGTGACGCTGTTACCCAGCCAGATATAAAGTGCTCTTGGATGTCTGAGTCAGAAACTAGAATATTCCAGCTGAAAGGTGTCTATAATGATCATTTAGCCCAAATCATTGTTGCGTTATGATCTTGATGATTTGTTCCACTTGGATGAGGCAATTTCTGTCTCCATGCATTCATTTCCTCTGTGTACATTTCCACTACATATTATACACTCATTTCTGTCCTGCCTCTCTCCCTTTCACCACCTCTTCCCCTCCTCTCCTTCCCCTCCTCCTATGAATGCCTGAAGAACATTTTGCTATTTGTTTTAATTTCCTTTGCAAGATCTACCTTAGCTTTACTTCTGGCACATTTCCCTTTATGCCTACACTTCCTAAGATGTAGTTTTCTTTGATTAATCCTTTTTTCCATTCCTTCTACTCCCTTTGCTTATTCCTAATATCCACTTTGAAGTGGTTATTCACCAAGTCTGGACCCGTTCCTTGCAGAGTTTTAGCCCTCTGTGTGCAAGTCCCAAATACTTTTTATAGCCCCTGCTTAAATTCCAAGCCTGCCCAACATCCAAAACTTTTTAAGCTGGCAAAAATCAGAAAGCAAATTTTGCTAATTGCTGCTGTGTACCAACTTCCAGCACACTGGGCTTCCTACTGGGTTCAATCTCCATCCAAATGAGATATTCCAAATGGTTTTTCCTAAAAGATCACGGCGAGACCACCGATGCCAGGAGAAATTTCTCTTGACCTCCAGCCACGGCAGCAGTGCCAAGAGAAGGCAGGAAGGTCATTAGCTGTTCTCATAGTATAAAAATTGTTACAGTAGATTAAAAATTAGCATGAAGAAATGAAGCACACACACATATTTTTACAGGCCTTGTCAGGCAGCCAAAGTGAAAGCAGATTTCACCAGACCACGAAAAATGAAATGCGTGCATTAGGCCTTGTATGGCTGGAGCTTATTTCCTTGCTAAATTCCGAGTTTCAGGTCTCTCCCACTGAGACAGAAGGGCTGCTCAAGAAAACTCCCCAAATATCTTATAATAACGGAGGGAATTTTTTTTTTCTATTTTTCACGGTACAAGTTTGCCCAGGCAGTTAAATAAAAACGAGATAACATTTCCAGAAAATGTGGTTGTGATTATAGTCCCTGTTCCTGCCATATGTGTAAATACTGGTTGGTATGGGAGGGTGTTTTGAGGATTTAAGCGAGGGAGTCTCCTGATGGTCCGCGGGCAGCAGCTTTCCTGGCTGTGCTGGGCAGTGGCCACTGCTGACTGCTGTTTCCATGGGGGATTTGTCGGATGTCCCTTGGAATAAAGGCATGGGATGCATTGGAGGGAGCCCAAACCCACCTCGTGTCATGTCTGCCCCACACTGGGACTGACAGAGCAGCTGGGAAAAGTAATTTTAGTCACCGTTTTGAAGTCTCTCTTGAAAAGTCAAACCCCATATTGATGTTTTAAATGGCTTGCTCACTTTCAGGGAACGTCCTGGGTTTTGAATGGTTGGGGCAGAAAAAAAAAGCTCCATGTGGTTGTTTGGAAAACAGAAAATTGAGTGGAAGCAAAGGAAATGGCAAGGAAGGGGTGGAAGAGATTCAGAAGAAAAAAACCAAATGGGATGTGGGCATAGACGTGAGGATGGACGCAGGGTTGGACTGGAGCTGGACTGGAGATGGACGTGGGGATGGACGTGGGGATGGAGATGGACTGGGAATGGACATGGGGATGGGGATGGACAAGGGGATGGACACGGACATGGGGATGGACACGGACATGGACACAGACGCGCGTGGCGCTGCCCGGCCGCCGGAGGGCCGGAACTCTGTTGTCGCGGCCGCGGTCCCGGGCGGAGCGGAGCGGCGCGGGCGGGCCGGAAGGCGGCGGGCGTTGCACAACGCGGAAGTGCCGGTGCGGGCCGGGGCGATGGCGGCGCCCGGCGGCGCGGGGGCCCGGGCTGGGGGTCCCGGTCCCGGCCAGGGGCGGCCCGGCCCCGGCCCTCTGAGTGGTCCCGGTCACGGCCCTCTGAGGGGTCTCCGCCCCGACCCTCCGAGGGGCGGCCGCCGCGTCTGCCGCGGGCCCCGGGCTGGGCTCGGGCCGCGGGCCCGGCGGGGCGGGGGGCCATGGCCACCCGGCGTCTCACGGACGCGTTCTTGTTGTTGCGGAACAACGCGGTGCAGAGCCGGCAACTGCTGGCCGAGCAAGTGAGTAGTTTCGGCTCCTCCAGCCCTCTGAATTCACGTAGCATGGCTGCTGCGGTGAGTCTCCTCCCTTCATCCTTCTGTACTCGCCGCGCCCCGGGCTGCCAGGCGGCCGTGCCGTGCCCCGCCCTGCCCCGGCCCTCGCCCGCCCCGGTTACCCCTTCCTCTGAACCCTCTCCTCAAAACCCCTCCGTCCCCCGACCTTCCTCCCTCTGCCCCTCCCTCCCTCCCCACCCTGTTGATTCCTGTTTTCCCACTCGTTCACGTCGAACGAATAGAAGAGATCTGTGTGTGCTGATCGCATCTCTATTCGCTTCGTGCATAATAAATGTGTTACTGTTCTAACAGCTTCATGTTAGCATTAACATGAGGTTTTTGATGCCTCCTTACCTGCAAAAACAAAAATTCACAAAGCAGAACTCTTCTATTCACCTCACTGTGGGCACTGTTAAATACACTGGTGTAGTTTATTCCCATTGCTTAAATTTCTCCATAACTTGCTCAGATGTTCATTGCCCTTTTTATTTATCCCTAAATACAAACAATACTCAAACACATCTGTGAGAGAGAGGAGTCAGTAGATTCTAGTGTAACTCCTCTTTACAGAAACTACCAAAAGTTATTGGTTCAGAGGCAGTTTCAGTAGCTTTTCCTAGGTTTTGAGCTAGTCAGGCTGTGATGGGCTGCTTGGCAGCTCAGCTCTGCTCAGGTTTTCACACTTTCTGTTTAAACTTATCATTCATTTGTCATAGCCACCAGTAAATATCTGCTGGCAATCTCATCATTCTAAATAGCTTTACATTAATGCATTTTTGTTAGGAAAAGCAGTGCTTCCTGTTGCTGTCAGTGGTCTTTGTTCATTGCTAGCTTTATTACACCTGTGTCTAATAAGCTGTGTATTAAATTGCATTTGCAGAACAGGAAATGTCAATAGTAATTTGTATTATACATGTGTACTTTGGCTCTGCATTTAGTCCTTGTTAATTTCTTTTTTTGCCATATCAATGTCACTTCTGTAGATCCTTGGTTTTTTTAAAGTATTACCTAGAGAAAATAGTGATATTTTTAACTCACTACTCCTGAGCAGTGAAACTGCACTTTACTCAGCAGCCAGTGCAATAACACTTAGCACCTGCATCAAATATTTATTTGCAGTGTTTGTTAACATTAATTGAAGGTTTTTTCTGGGCTGCTCACTCGAATGCAATGGAGGCTCTCAGTGACCGTAAAGTGTCCATCTGTGCAATGGGTGAAGTGAGTCAGGGGCTCAGTTTTGGCCCTGGTGAGCATTTCAGAGTTCCACAGTTGTTACAAGTGAACTGTTTTAGCAAGAAGTGTGAAGTTGCTGGTGTGAGCTGTTTGTCTTTCATGGTTTTTGGTGCCTGTCGCTGTCAGAGTTGCAGGTTTCCTTTGGGTGGTACCCCCACAGCAGAGCTGCTGTGTGCCAGCAGGGCAGGGTTGCAAATTCTAGCCCACAGTATTCAGCTTCCCTTAGTTCATCTCCACCTTTCTCCTCAAGAAATCCTTTGCTGTGATAACTCTCCGTCAAGAATTGCATTCTTAAACTCAGATAATCAAAGCAGCATCTTTAACAGTAGAGTCCTGTTCCAAAAGCCTGGGGATTCTCATAAGAAATCATCAGTTGATGCTGCTTTATTAAACCACAAGTATTTCATCCAATTTTAGGTCTGACTTTGTTAATCTTGGAGTGAAAGATCCTTTTGCTCACACATCCCCTCCACAGTGCAAGGATTGATGAACAGAGAAGGTGCAGATACGTTGCCTTGTGTATTTTTTTTCGGATCCCTGCAGGGTTTATATTCCCTAAAAGTAGAGCACAGCTCAAGTGTGTACAGAAGTGACTGAACATTTGCTTTTGCTTTGTGTCCTTTGCAGTCTGTTTTATCCTGTGAGAACTGGGGTGTTTGTCAATAAATGTCCTACAAAAGCTTCTCTGTGCCCCCTCCAATCATAATCAAACCCAGTGGATGCTGAGTGCTGCAGTCAGACTGCCCTTGCTGTCATACTTCACTGTATTCTATTGCAGGTTTTCCACCTGATGTTTCAGTATTTAGAAACTTCACTGAGCAATTACTTTGTAGAACAAACCAAGCTCTGCACTTGATCTCTTATGTTCTTGCTGTTTACCAAGGAACTGAAATATTTCTTTTAAAATTTGGTGGATTAAGCAAAATGCTGATTTAAAATGCGATATCAGAATGTATTTATTGATTAACCATGTCTTAAAAGCCAGTTTGTTTGTTCTTGGTAAACCATCATGCTTTAAAAATAAATCAGTATTTTCTCAACTGACCATGCCCTATATCTGTCCTATGTCTCTTTTTTCCCTTTTGTCTTTCGCTGTCTCTAACTGGATGGGGCTGATGGGATCCACAAATCACTTCAGGAGCTGGATGAGGTATTGTTTTTCACATTTTATTCTGCCATGGTACATCAAGCCTACATCACTAAGCTAAAATATTCTTTCTTTATTCTGCTAGTTTATAGAATTTCATTATATAGGATGAAGTGTCTGTACACAGTAGAAGGACAGGCTGCATACAGAAATCAAGAATTTTGTGATATGTTAGACTGTGAACAGATAAATGTATGAACCAGTCTGAGTTACTGTGCACACATGGGGTAGAGTGACTTTGCACAGTGAAGCCATTAGCTATTCTTCATGCTGTGCATGAATTATGCAAACTTTATTGATTAGGAAATAAGGTCAGGGATAAAGAAATTGCTTTCAAGAAAGAGTTGCTAGGGAAGGAAGGGGGATTGTTTTTTGAAAAGAGATGGGGTAGGGAACCACAAAACTTTCCAGGCCTGATAAAGGAAAATTAGAAATTTGGGAGAAACTAGGAAGGGGGTGTTTGTATGAAACCTTTCCCAAGTAATTAGTTAATGTTTGCAAATGGTATCATTGATGATCATCTCCAGTATTGCCTTGGCTATTTGTGTTTAGCGCATTTTAATTTCCATTAACTAAGTAATTTAACCACTTGAGTTGCATGTCAGTTTGCAGGAGTGTTTGTTCTTCAAAATAGCATTGTTTGAGAACAAGCACTTCAAATAAAACTTTTTTTCTGAGATTTTCCCAAAGTCAGTTTTCAAATTTGCCAGGCCCAAGGTGAACTGTGCTGCAACATTGGCTGTGAATTGTTGTACCAGCATGAGAGTTACTTGAATTCTCACTGCAATATCATCTTTCCTCCTGGAAAATCTGCTAAGTATTTATTCTAAGAGCAACTCTGAGCTTTCAGATGCTGTAGGAAGTGGGAGGGTGTAGGTCATTAGCACAGAGGGACAAACCAGAAGATGTGATGTTTGATCATGAGCAAACACATCTCTGAGGTTAATTTCTATCGGAAGGCAAACGTGCAGGTTTTCTGATGCTCAAGGATTTGGATCTAATTAGACTAAAGCTAATTTGCTGTCTTTTTTCCCTCTGCAGCTGGCTGACGATCGCATGGCCCTGGTGTCAGGGATAAGCTTAGATCCCGAGGCAGCCATCGGAGTGACGAAGCGGTTGCCTCCCAAATGGGTCGATGGCGCAGACGAAGTAAGTGCTGTGCTCTGGCACATCCAGCACACGGTTGGACTTCCCATGGAGGGATTTATTAGTGTCCTCCCTCACATTCTGTCAGCTGTGTGACAGAAATAGTATCACAAGAAAGATTTAAATAAGAGCTTTTGTTGGAATTTTTGTTTGAACCGGGTGAGGAGGAGTCCAGCTGAATAAACCCTAAAGTGGTGGAGATGAGCATTCAGTGTTCAAAACCAGGAAATATTAGTGTTTTCTAGCAGGAGAATTTTCCTGCCTGTGCAGTCTGGATGCCATGCAAGTTCTGGAAATACTTGGACAAATGCAAAGGAATGATTCTGGAAGCATCCAATTAAAAACTTTTTCTAGTATTTGGAGTGTGAAGCTATTCTTGACTTTCAGAAAATCCTTTTTAAATGTACTCTCAGAACACATGTTGGCTTATCAGTTTGTGTGGACAGAACCCATTGTGCAGAAAGATGCTTAGGCTCCTTTTTACTGCTATAATAATCATCCTTACAGATCTTTAATTACTTGGTTGAAAGCATGGTATTTAACTTCTGCTGTTGAGTTGAGGCCATCCAATGTTTGATGGAGTTGAAGGTGTGACCTGAATTTTCATTTATATTTTTGGAAGTTGGCTAAATCTTCTTGCTTTGGTACTGTATAATTATAAAAATATTATTCCATCTTAATGAAGCATATTTGAAAACAGCAGTCTTGGCTAAGATTAAGAAGTAGGTTTAGTAGCAAACTCAAAGTCTATTGAGAGTATTCAGTTTCTTAGCTTTTTATGTGGCTTTTAATGGTATTTGGTTTGCCTTTTATGTTACAGATTTCTCTCAGTGATTTTAGTCTAACATTTGTCAGAACCTTTTCCCCTGAAGCATGAATTACTTCCCTTTCTTCCTATTGGGCTTTTTTTTTAGATTCAGTATGATATTGCCAGGGTTAAACAGAAGATGAAAGAATTAGCCAGTCTTCATGATAAACATCTAAACAGACCCACACTGGATGACAGCAGTGAAGAGGAACGGGTAATAGAAATAACAACCCAAGAGATCACACAGGTACAGAGTGCTTTGCATCCTAAACCTCCAGTTTGGCACATCTTTAATGCATTAGGATCAGGCAGTGGTTTGCTCTGAGCAAAGGATTTATTTTATGATCAGTATTGGAGTGAGCCAGAAGTCCTGGGCTCTGCTCTGAACTTCCCAACGAGTCACTTAAACCTCCCTGTTCTTTCCCTTACGTGTTTGCTTTTCTACTTGGAATAGGAATGGGAGATAAATCAGATTTACAGATACCTCAGAGAAATGCAGATATCTATTCTAAGGCTTGCTGTCTAGCTAATTGTAATGAAGCAAAGTCTTTGGTCAGAGACAGTTGTGTTACTCTGCTGCCTTGTTATCTTGAAGTTATTTGTTCATTTATGTTCTATTTCCATATTTTTTAAACATTGCACAGAGCAAATTAAAAAATCCCTTTAAAAAATGGAGAAACCAAAATATTAATCTTCAATGTGGCACTTTTGCAATGTGATGTTTAAGGTGTGTGCTGCTGTATGTTTGTCCACTAATGGAATTGTTTTCTCAGTTATTCCACAGATGTCAGAGAGCAGTCCAGGTGTTGCAGAGCAGGTCACGTACTTGTACAGAACAAGAAGCACGTGTTCTCAGGAATGTAGTGTCTTCCTTAGCACAGTCCCTTCAGGACCTCTCCACCAACTTTAGGCATGCACAGTCTGACTATCTCAAACGTAAGCATAAGAGATGTAACAGTAATGCATGGGCCCCTTCTCTGGAAACCACTCACTGAGGTGTGCTTATTTTCTTGGTTGGGAAAACTGAAGCACAGAAGGGTTAAGTGATACACACAGGACTAACGAGAGGTTAGAATTTGAGAGTTTCTGGTTCACAGCCCATGGTCAAACTGCTTTGATCTATTTCTTTTTCATGTTGCTAAAGAAGAAATGTCATAGTTAAGTGTGTCAACAAAACAGAATATTTCATCCATCCACATTTTTAATGCATTTTGCTTCTCCAGTTGTGGTTTGCAAAGCTGCTTCTGTTACAGTGGTGAAGCAGCCACTGGTTTTCAGCCATGACACCTGCTGCAGATGGCAGGCTGTGATAGATAAAGCTTATAAGCTAGTCTGTGATAAATTAGAATTCTGCATCCATAAACAAATTGGAAGTGGAACAACCTCTGTTTAAGACTCTAAAATTTTGTTTGATTCTATTTTAAGATGTGTCAGATTATTTTAATCTTGAAAGAAACCCACAAAAACTTGATTTTCAAATTTAGCATTGACATTTCTTCCTCCTGTGGTATAAATGGCACAGGTGGAACTGAAGATCACAGTTCAGACAAGGGGTGTTCCTAAGATAATTTGTTACAAAATAGCCTGGAGTGATCACTCTCTAAGACTCTTAACTAATTTTTTTAACTTTGTGGAGCATAACAACTTAAAAATCACTAATTTAATCAGTATTGCAAGTCTGGTTGAATTTGTTATGCTTTTGTTAAATAGTAAGCCTGACAGTTAAAATTTGAATATTGTGATTTACATAATTTACTAGACAGATTTTCTTATTTGTGCTTTTCTGTCTGGTGCTTCAGATCTCAGCTCTGATTATAGTGTTCATAAATATCATGCTCAAACATAGTTTGTCTTTTACAGGTATGAAGAATAGAGAAGAAAGGTCCAAACACTTCTTTGACACCTCAGTCCCACTGATGGATGATGGGGAGGATGATACACTTTATGATAGAGTAAGTTAAGATGTTATTACACAAATGTGATATGAATTGCATTTTCTCAGGTTGTAAATATCTGTCAGAATTATGAAATCTTGTAATCCTTTTAATTCTTTCTAATGTTTTCATACTGTTAATATTAGTTCAACATGTAAATCTTGTATTTCAACAGGGTTTTACAGATGACCAGCTGGCATTGGTGGAGCAAAACACACTGATGGTGGAAGAGAGGGAACGAGAAATCCGTCAGATTGTGCAGTCAATCTCCGATCTCAATGAAATATTTAGGGACTTGGGAGCAATGATAGTAGAACAGGTACATTGACAGCACAGTGTTAGTAAGAAGTGGGACATTCCATATAGTGTTAAGGCTTCCAGACTCACTTTTCCTAACTTACTTCTTCATGCTTGGGTTTCCTCCGCTTGAAATATGCCACAAGTTGAGTTAATGAAAATAAATGAATAATAATTCAACTGGTAATGTGTGTTAGACTTTAAAAAAAAAAAAAAAAAGGCCACAGGAAGCCAAAGTTCTCTTGCTTATTTCTCCCAGAGATTCAGTTTACATTAAATATGTCAGCCAAAAGCACATGGTCTGGAATTAAGATGATTTTTAGGGATGTGATGTGAGATGGTGACAGAGCTGCCATTAGGAACTGAGCAAGGAAGTTGCTTAATGAAGTCCCAACCAGTTCTTGTGTAAAAGTTCATTGTTTACATAGTTCATGAGCTGTTTGCTGTGGGTGTTGTTAATGACTCTGCTGCTTATGATAATAGTTGCTTTATGAAGTTCATTTAGGTTCAATTTGGTGCTTGTTTTCTCCATTTTACTTAGGGAACAGTTCTAGATAGAATTGACTATAATATTGAACAGTCATGTATGAAAACTGAAGACGGTCTAAAACAACTGCATAAGGTAAGCTGATGGAATACTTAAGCCATTTTGCATATCTAATAATCTTTTATAATTAAATAGCTATTAAGTTATTCAGTCAGTTTTCATTTGTACATTGTCCCTTTTAGAAATTACTTCTGTAGAGTATGAAATGTCCAGCTGTACTGTAGGAGGAGCTTTCCATATAATTTCTGTTAATGTCATGCTTGATGCCTCAACTTAATTTCTTAAATGACTTTCTGGGCATCCAACCAATGTGCTTTGATATTTATATTGCTGACCTGGTGGCACCTGTCTGCAATTCCATCTCTTGTTTGGAGAGCCAGGCACTTGGGAATAGGGATAGTTATTGGGTACCTCAGTGCAGATTTTAGTTGGAAAACATTATCTCAATCATGTGAGCAGAAAGAATAATTATTAATGTTTTTTCTTACCATCTGACACTTAGATGTCAGGTCCAACCTCTTACTTTAATGTGAAGCTTTTGCTATGAACACCTGAAAAGTTTTAAAAGCATTGATCTCAGCAGATCAGAGTTTTGTGGTCATTTTGTTTTGGTTTTATTTTGAAGTTTCATTAATTAAAAACAAAATACAAGCTTTGTTTTGTTTAGCTTCTGTTAGTAGACTTCCATTTGGCTTTTGGAGAGTTTTCTCTCTGTTGTGTCCTATTAATTCCCCTGGGAAAAGGAGGAGAAGGATCAGAAAATATGGTTAGAAGAAAGAAGGAATGAAGCAGAAAACTTGAGAACCAACTCAAAAGTAAAGCTTTCAGTTCTAATTAAATGAAAATGCACAGCTGACCAGGTACAACAAATATGCCTATTAAAAAAGGAAGTTTTGTTGTGAATTTTAATGTCCTTCAAATACGATCCAGGAATCTTATCTCAGCAAGCTGAGTCTTCTCTTTAACATGGGTGGGTGTGATTTCAGTGCACATTTACCTTCCCTGGAGCTTACGGTGCAGAGCAGCGTTACTGTGTGGGAATTGCCTGCAGTATACATTGTATGAGATGTCAGGTTATCAAAGAACAGTTTGAAACACATGGACTTCACTTACACTAAACAAGAGTCTGTACTGCAGTCTTGCAGAAATCTAATTATTAACTCTTTCTTCTCTGTTTTATAGGCAGAGCAATATCAAAAGAAGAATCGGAAGATGCTCGTTATTTTAATTTTGTTTGTTATAGTAATTGTCCTTATTGTTGTTCTTATTGGTGTAAAGTCACACTAGGTTTTGCTTCATTTTCTCATTTTTGGAGTTTCTGTGAACTTTTTTCCCAATGTGAATGGATGGACCTGCACTCCAGAAAGCTGCCTTTGAACGTACGAGCCCTTGTGGTACAACATCTGTGCAATGTTTCTGTAGAATTCTTCAAAGTACAAGTTTGGTGACCTGTGAGGTGTTTGTAAGGATTATATGGAAAATGTCAGGAAATTTGATGCTCCCACACAAAAACATTTGGCGCCCTATGCAGAGGTATTTGGAAACACAGTACTTAAGAATAATTAAAAATTGAAGTTTACCAGTGACTATAGTAATTAGTGTGTTACTGTGAACAAAAATGTGTTGTCTTCTATATTCTTATGTCATCATTGTTACAGGCTTCAAATTTAAACAATGTTACCGAGTCAATGGGACTGGATATCAAAAATTGATCTAGATGTAAAATTTGTTGAGACACAAAACTGTTTGATTGAATGCCCTTTCTTCCAGACTCAAAAACTCCAAAGAACTGGATAGACAGCTAAAAAGGAAAGCTTTTAGCAACCAGAACGTAATCCAACCCCTGTGATCTTAATTTAGATACTGCAGCATTACTAAGAATCAGTGGTACTTGATCTTGTAAATAACAAGATGTAATCACTGCCATAATTTAACATGTTGAGTTAATTAAAAAATTTTCTGAGCTTGAGTAATCATGGGAATGATTTTCCTTCATTGGGATGATCATATATTTTTTTTCATGCATAATTTTTTTAGTTTAAAGTACAGACATTACATTAAAGCAGTGGTGATGTTAAGCTGAAAAAATGGAATAGAAACCCAAAAAGAGAATCTCTCTGGCCTGCTGTAGTGGATCTTGGATGTTTCAAACTGTAGCTGCTGTATAAGTTGTTTGTTTTACAGTGCATTTGTCCATATGGGTTATGTATTTTGTATAAGAAGTGGCTTCACTACAGTAGATATTACATCCATTTTCCCTGACAGAAGATTCTCTTTCAAATGTCTGCCTGGAAGAGGATGTGTTCATGGTCTTTTACTGACCATGAGAGATGTCATGCAAGTGACATGTTACAAGGCCTTCAGAGGAGAATTTGGGGTTTTCACTATTTTTTCAGTGGAAAACTTTGCTGCAGGCCGTACAACAGAAATTAGGGCAGCATATAAGTAATAGAACACTCTTGATTTAATTCAGGCCTTGTCTTAATATTTTTAATACTGCTTTTTTATATGTTTGGGGTTTTTTTTTCCCAAAGGGACTGTACCTTCCTTCATTTTTTGACTTACACAAGTGCTCCCCATAGACCTGCAGAGATGCTCTGCTCCAAGCCCCAGAAGTGCAGTTTCAAAACACTATGATATTGAAGTTGCATCTGTTACTTACCCTGAGTTTCTTTACTCTTTGCTAAAGAGGACCTGAGACGTGGCTTTAAACTGACCATTTTCAGGAATGGACCTGAAAGCAAAGACTGCAAAAACGTGAAAGCCTTGGCTTTTTGTGGGGCTTATGAAAAGCTTTGTATCAGTCCTGTTACCTCTAGAGAAAGGGGATGTTGAACTACCAAAACTGCCAGTTAAAACTCTACGTTGAATTAATGGTGTAAATTGGTGAAAGGAAGAATGAGGCTTGTGTTGGGTGTGCAGCTCCCCTGTTCTGGTGATAGATTTTTCAATGATCGTGAGTAAAACTACTGTCTCCCTCGTGCTGTCTGCATCACTTGTTGTGAAGCAGCAAATTGCTATAATTTAATATACTGTATTTGCAACTTTCTCTCTAACAGGAGATTGTGTTATTTATTTCTGTCTTGACCGGTGCTTTTGACATTTTATCATGGCAGATGGATTCAAAGAAGTAATAAAACACTTCCAACCTAATTGGGCAATTATTCTTTTTTTATTTAAATTACTAAAGCATACTTTTGTGATGTTAACATATTTCTGTTCTTCATAATAAATGAAAGTGGCAGCAATGTGAAGTATCTTTTTTTAAAAAAAATAACTTCTGTAGCACAACGTCATCTGCATTGTCAAGTTATTTCCCATGAGTTATGCCCACTGTCTACCTACTTTCTACCCAAATTCTGTACAAGGAAATGCATTTTTAGTGAGGTTAAACTCAGATGTCAAGTGTCCTGCATAACTTGAGCTGGAATTTATTGAAGCTTGATTATATTGAGGAAGAAAACTCAGGACAGGCTTCTAAATCATTGCAGGTGTGTGGCTTATTCTGAATCAGTCTGAATAAGCATCAGCAGTTAAATCAGATCTGATGCTGTGCTTTGTGGGAGTATCCCCACAAAAGGGGTGCTGCCTGTGCCTTTGGGCAATGAAAGCCCCAAAAAGCCACAGCAGCTGCTGCCTCCTCAGGTATTCCAGGAGCTGCCTGAGCCTCCTGCCTGCGCTTCTGCCCAGCCCTGCTGCAAACAAAGCTGGGACCCTCTCTCAGGCTGCGGCTTCTTCATGGTTGCTGGATTCTTCTCAGCCTATATGGAAATATACTCAAATTCCTTACAAAGGAACAGAACAGCATTGCTTAGAGCATCTCTGTCTCCTCACCTGGTAGGAATGGCCTGTAAAGCTGTTGGCTTGTACACAATTTTGCCACTAAAATGCATGTGAGCGTGCAAAAAATGAGCTGCAACTTGTTAACAGAAATTAATTATATGCCAAAAGGACAGTCTTAAAAGCACTGTAATGGCAAATTTATTTCTACTGCAAGTTTTCTCTAGAAACTGAAAAGTAATGTGGAAGAATTGGTTTCCTGCTTGGTGATTTTTGGAATGTGCTAAAAATTGGAGTATCTGTACTTGATGTAGTGTTTACTGCCTAGATTGCATTGATTTAAGGTCTGCTTTTATGAACCACAACACAAAGGAGTCTTAACTCTTTTGCTTAAGTGTTTGGAAACTGCTTTGGGTACAGCCTTGCAAATTTCAAGTTCTTGGATAGGTGACAGTGAAACTGATTTTGTTGGAAAAAATATATGTTTACTATTAAAATCCAAACCAAACAGCCTTCTTAAACAAAATTCATTAAAACAGGGAATTAATTATAATTTTGCATATTAATTACAATGGATTGTGTAAGATTATATTTTACTGGCTTAATTCTGTGAATATTTGTAGAGGATCAATAATTGGAAGACAGGTCCTTGCTGCAGCTCCTGCTGAAGCTCAGACAAATAGAAACGTTTGCAGCTGTTGCTGGTGGGATGTTCACAGGGAGTTTCTGTAGATAAAATTGATTTCCTCACTCCGTTCCCTTCAGGAGGACCCTCCTCTGCCGCCCTTAACTGCAGCAACAGGATCGCAATAGGTGAGTGTTTCCTACTATTTTATTTGCTTTTCAGATGCTGTGGATTCAGGGAATGTGCTGGGTTTGGACTCTTAGAGCAGCAGGAACAGCAGATTTTGAACTCAAGTGATTGGGAGCTTACTGCCTGGAGGAATCTTTGGAATGTCTCAATCCTGAAGCAATTGCAGAGTCTCACTCCCACGCTGATCTTATGTATTGGGATGACAGTGGACTCCATAGCAGTGTATTTTTTGTGGCTCAGTAAAGAGACTCGTTAAAGTTGGAGCCTGTGTATTGAGTTACTGTCCCGTCTGTGAGGCTGCACGACCGACCTCTGCAACAGATGTTCCTACAACTTTCATTTTCAATAAAGTTTCTGTGATGTCCCTTCAAAGACCTTACTCTAAGGAAGTTTTTTTTCTGGAATTCAGCCTGGTTTTTCGTTTGTTTTTTGGTTTGTTTTTTTTTTTTTTCCTTTTAGATGTATTTCCATTATATGCATCAGCATTCACTTTTCCCGCATAGCTGGAAGATTGCACAGACCTGCCAGCCTCTCCTGGCTGCAGATCAATGAGCATCAGGTTCCCCAGGGAATGGTCACAGCACCAAACCTGTCTGAGTTCCAGGAGCGTTTGGACAACGCTCTCAGGGACAGCCTGGGATTGCTGGGGTGTCTGTGCAGGGCAGGAGTTGGACTCGATCTCTGTGGGGTCCTCCCTACTCAGCAGATCCTGATACCTGTCCGCTGACCAAACATTAATTGCGCTTGGCAACTACAAAAATATTAGAATAAACACCTTCTTATATTCCAACCCACCATGTAAGTGTACGGTGAAAACAGGCGCTTGGAAAGCACTGTTTGCTCAGCGGTGTGCCCAGCAGCCTGCTCTCGCCGTGCCCGGCGCTGCCCGGGGCCGTGCCCGGCGCTCCCGCGACACCGGCGCGTCCCCGCCCCGCGGAGCCGGGGCCGGGCCCGGGGCGGGGCGGCGCGGCCGGGCCGGGCAGGAAGATGGCGAACGTGCAGCTGGAGTTCCAGGCCAGCGCGGGCGAGGCGGACCCGCAGAGCCGCCCGCTGCTCGTGCTGGGCAGCTGCACAACCTGCACCGCCTGCCCTGGGCGCAGCTGCGGGGGAAGCTGCAGCCGCGGGTCACCGAGGAGGTGAGGCCGCGCCGCGGGTCCGCGCCCCCTCAGAGCCCGGCAGCGCCCGCAGGGCCCCCGCGCCGCGTGTCCGCCCGGCCCAGCGGCCTCGTGGTGCGGGCGGCCGCCCCGGCCCTGAGCCGGGCCCTGACCGCCGCTGTGCCCCGGGGACCCCCCAGCCGGGCCGGCCCGAGCCTGTTGCTGCGGCGGGGCCGCCCCGCAGCCGCTCCCGCGCCCCCTGTGCCCACCCCGGCGGGGGAAGGACGCTTTGCACCCGCTGAGGGGACGGGGGACGGCTGCAGTGAGCGCTGAGAGCCCCCTCCCCGCCCGCAGCCACTGCGGTGGGAGCTGCGGACCTGTTTGTTTAGTGGTGGTGATGGCTTGTGGTAGAATGATAAACGTTTTGCATTGCGGCTTTTAGGTCGCTGGATGTTTGGCAGGGGATTTTATACAGGACTCCCCAGTCTCTTAAGACAATATTTACCCTTCTTGGTTTTATTTGTTTTTAATTAAATTGCTATGTGAAATAATAATTCGAAGCTAGTAAATCAATCGTCCTATTTATCACTAGGAGAACTGTCTCAAGTTAAGAAAGCTCTGAACCAGCCTGTGCACTAAACAGTGTGGTTTTAAATTGTAATTCATACGGCTTAAAGGAGATGCTTGTCATGGAAAGTACGTTTATATTTTCTGGTTAATGAACAGGTTTGTCAAATTTCCTGGTTCTTTTCACTCCAGAGGTTGTTGTACACAATTTCTTTGTTTCCAACACCTAAACCCTTGTCATTAAAAAGTGCCTAAATACAGCAGGAGTGAGGTGGGAAGGAAAGTCTGGCACAGGTCTTTGTCTTTAAATCCTTCGTTTCTCCCCAGATCTGGCAGTCTGCTCTGGGCACTCTGAATCCCAACCCCACGGACAGCTGTCCCCTGTACCTGAACTATGCCACGGTGGCCGCACTGCCATCCAGGGTCAGCCGGCACAACAGCCCATCCGCAGCTCAGTTCATCACCCGCCTGGTCAGGAACTGCCTGCCAGGAGGGGTCAACAGATGCATTGTTGTAAGTGGCTCTTGAATTGCTCTGGTGAAATGTCTAGTGAGTGTTTTCTCGACTTTTCCAGGTTGTAGGTGTCTCCAAGGAGACTGGAGGTGGACAAGTTTGACTGATATAATTATACTGACATGAGTGGTTTTGCACTGACATGTAGGCAAGACCTGACTGTAATGGCTTGTGCATGCTCAAGCAGCTGGAGGGAATTAAGGTTGGATATGTATGGAACGTCTTCAACCAGGAATGCCCATGAAAAAGGAACTATTAGTGGCTTTTTCCAAACTGGGATTTGGGATGTTAGCACATGCTTCAGGAGATTGATGTAGCCTTAGTGAAGGGTGTTATGTCTGTGTCACAGAACCCATGAGAGGTGCCTTGTTTGTGTTGTTCAGTGAGTTTCAAAAGTCTTGATGCAAACTAATGCTCCAGTGTGAGTCCTTTGCAGGACAAGCTCTTGGACTGCTTTGGTCATCTTCTGTATGAGCCTGATGAATTTATTTGTTTCTATGGCTTCTCCAGATCATACCAGATTTGCGGGTTGTTAGACTCATACAGTCAGTGTCAGTGACAAAATTAAATTAACACTCTTCAGTTGGAAAACTTATTTGCAAGAGTAATAACTACTTAATTTTTACCCTTTGAAAATGTTTAACTAAAACTGCTTTCCATTGGTAATTTCTGTAATGAACTTCGGAAAAGTGATCTACCTGTTAACAAACTTTTGGGTTAGTATTAGCCACATTCTCATACAACTTCTACCACCACTTTCTCATACAATTTCTGTCTTTGTTTCATTTGTTTTGAGCACGTATTGGTGATTCCTGTGCTTTTTTTGGTCCTGATCTGTAGTCTAACCTGTGTTAATTGCACTGGTGTAATTAAAGCAGTCCAGCTCCCTTATAAGGATGAACTAATTCCAGCAGTGTAATTCTTTTCCATGCAGGAAATGAACTGGACCATTTCACTGTGGTACTTTTACTCTGCCTCTCCATCCATTCAAAACATGATGAATGAGCTTGTCTTGACTCAGGGCTCGGTTATTTCCCATCCACCTCCTTTTTCCCCCTCTTCCCCAGTAATACCTCAGGTAACAGATCCTTTTAAGTGTATCCTTCCACACCTTGGTGCTGTGTGATGAGTTTTGCTGCTGGCTGGTGTTTCAGATGGTGTGTGAGCGCTCCGAAGTCTTTGCCTCCGCGTGTGCCCTGGCCAGGGCCTTCCCCCTGTTCACACATCGGTCCAGCGCCTCCAGACGCACAGAGAAGAAAACTGTGACAGTGGAGTTCTTCCTGGTTGGCCAAAACAACGGACCAATGGAAGTGGCAACACTTAAAGTAAGATTTTGGGGGTTTTCTGTCATCTTTTTGTTCAGTTTGTTGCATGTGCAAATGCGTCTGTCTGAAGCTGCCTCTGGAATAGGTGTTGTATAATTATCTTAGCTCAAGGTTCCTTGAAGTTGATCAGTTCACAGCATCTCTTGAGTAGAAATACTGAACGTATTACTGCAGCAGATGCTGAAGATGTTATTCAGAATTTAGATTTCAGGGGTGGAAAACACCAAACAAACAGCACAAAGAAAATGTCTCCTCTCTCATGTGTATCACAGATGCAAATAGTGTATTCTCAGCCTTTAATACTACATTGCTTTTAGTGTGTGGGCTTCTCACTTTTTCTACCCAGGCAAAAGCTGTGACTGTGCAGGTGAATATCACAGTGAAGTCACTAAAAGTTGCTTAACAGGGGTCACATATGGCCTCTGCTATTTCTTTCTGATGCACCTCTTTGGCTGAGTTTTTCTGGCAGAACTGTGGCCAGAAACGAGACCCTAAGAAACAAAACAGCTTGGAGATGAGCTGTACATGACAGTGAAATATGTTTAAGTCATCTTTCGGTGGCAGAAAATCAAAGACTGTTTCCCTTGTTTGACTGTTACAGAGAGGAAACTCCACATCAGGTAACTGTTGGCATGCCAGGTCATTCCTCTTCAAGATCCATAAATTTAAAAGGTATTCCAAGGTTTGCAGTTAATCTGTTAAGGAACTCCCTGTTCAGTGTTCCAAGTTCTGTGCTTCAGTACAGATGGATACTCCCTTAGCTGATCAGTCAGTGAGGTTACAGAAATCCCTTACAAGTTTTGGCAGTGGGTTTGACAAAGGACATGGTGTTGCTGCAATTGAAATTCACAGAATTGCAGCATTAGGGTATGGGTTTTTTTCAGTATGTTTTGGTCCTTACTCTGTGAACTGATCTGGCCCCAGAAAATGGTGCCAGCCCAGTTTTCAGCAAAGTGGCAAAGACAGACGTGCTGAGAGTACAACTCTTGATCACTCCATTTTTCCATGCCCCAAATCAGAAAAAGCATAGCTGGTGTCAAAAATAGTTCGTTCAGATAGGTAGATTCCAAACCACTTGGGTTATTTTTAACTTAAAAACAAAGCTGCAATTATTTCTACCTCCTGTTTTTCCCCTTGATGTCAATGCCAAAAATATTATTGGCTTCCTCCTAGCTGAGTTTGCACCCCTTAAATTCAACCAGCACCAGACAGCTAATGCAGAGCATGGAAGAAGCATGTGGTAGGACATTTTTATCTAAACCTCTCCCTTGGCATGTTGTATTTCACACCTACTGCATTGTCCAGGGTATTTTACGGTGAGGACTAGCAGGGATTGTCAGAGTTTTACAAGGCACTTATTAAGGGCTGCCATTATCCAGGTTCTCTGGAGCACTCTGGAAACACAAATACAGGCACAGCTTATTTCTGGAAGTCATGCTGCTCCCCTGGGGCTTGGCCTTGGGGTTAGAGTACCTCCTTTTACCTGCATGGCCCTGACAGGGAATCACTCCAGACAGGGCTTGGCTGCTGAGGTCCTTATCCCTTTAGGGACAGTAAAGCAATCAGAAGTAATTGCAGAGAGTCGGGCACCAGTCCAAAGCAAGCCAGGGTTTAGGAGTGTGCTGGGATACAAATGTATGGAGTCCTTAGGCTGGTCTGGCCAAGCCAAACTTCAGATACCTCAGCATGAGTGAGTGTCCAACACCTCAGATTCCTTTGAAACCCATCTTGACTCACCCATGTGCTGTGTGTGGTCCTCAGTGTAGTGTGGGTACTGGAAAGCTTGCACAAAGTTTCCTTCCTCCAGGTCTTACAGCTTCAAGTTGTTAATTCATGGGAGCTAAAAGTTGAAGCTTAGTGTCTGGTGTCTTCATGGTCTTTTTTTTTTGCCAGGAGGATCCTTCTCTAAGGAAACAGCCTTGGCTGCTTGACCATTTTCCTTCTGTCCACTCTTGCTTAGATAAGTTTTTGTTCAGTCCAGGTGAGGGTCAGTCCATTTTACCACAGAAATCAGGAAACAGTGTATGTTTTATATAAACATGAAATATTGCAGTTTCCCCGTGGGCCTGCCATCTAGAATGTCTCACAGCAGCAATCTTTATTGCCCTGCACCACTGTGCCTGTCCTGTACAAACTGTGCAGTTTCCCATGTTGCAGATTACACAATCTCTGCAGGTTTCCAACCCCAGCAGCCCATAAGCTCATTGTGACTTCCTGAATTAGCTGCCTCTTATCTTTCTTTCCTCCACCTCACATTGCCTTCTTGGTCTCCTTTTGTTAATGGGGAAGGATACTAATTTTGCAATATCAGTTTGCTGGGTGAAGGAGTACAGTTGCTTAGAAATTAAGAGCACGTGGAAAAATAAGTTGGTCCCATAGAAAAAGTAATGGTTAGCTTGGCTGACACTGTTTAACTGTGCAGTGCCTGAGGTGGTGGCAGTTAAGCATTAACATGCTCCAAAGGAACCACACATTTGGTGTTGGCTGCAGAGGGATAAATGCAAACTTTGCTAAAGCCCAGGCCCTTCTCAGGTGTCCTCCCTTGTGTTTGCAGTGTCTGGCCAGTGCCACCGAAGGGGTCCGGCTGGCTGCACGCATCGTGGACACCCCGTGCAATGAGATGAACACTGATTCCTTCCTGGAGGTTGGTGATGCCCTGATGAGGAAGAGTTGCTAGCTGGAAGTCTGGACTGCAGTAATCAAACCCGAGTTCTGCTGTCTCTCAGTGAAAACTGTGTGTCAGCAGTGGGCAGCACAGCAAACCAGGGGTGCTCAGGCTCTTCCTTTGGCCTTTCACATTTCCTAGAACTGTGCAAAGCTGGAAGGAGGCAGAGTTCACAGCTTGGAGTAGTGCACTGGGAAGCTGAAAACATGAGTTCTTCATTTGGTCATGGCACTGGATTTTTGTCTTAAACCTGATGGTGACCAGAGTTACTGAAATTATGGGACAGCTGACATATTTCCAAATGAGCTTTATCGTAGAGATCTGGAAGGCTGTTAAGAATGAAATTATTCCTGTCCTATTACATCGTGATCCAACAGAGTGAACAGTTGTCCTTTACCTCAGAAGATTTCTTTTACTGGCAGGGCCTAAAGGTCAAATTTATATTTCATGCCATAGTAAGTCAAGGATGTGTCGGTGGAATTAGGCCATTGGAAAAGCAGCACCACTCCCAAAATTGTGAATGTTTGTATGTGTATACATGAAAAAATCACAAAAACCCCTTAATTGGGTACCCATTTGTGTGGAAAGGCACAAATGTGTCCTAATGACTGACTGACAATGTCCCTTTTTTTTTTTTTTAATTATTAAGGAAATCAAAAAAGTTGGCAAGGATCTTCGGATTACTCCTACCATTATCCGAGATGAGGAGCTGAAAGAGAGAGGCTTTGGAGGTATATCTTGTTGAGTATTCCATTTTTTTCCTAGCAGATGACTGGAATGTTTTGCCATCTCCGTTGTAATGTTTTATTTGCACGTTTTTGAAACTGTTTTATTGCCCATAGTGTTCCAAGATGTTGTACAGAAAATACCCACAGGGGTTCCCCACAGTCTTTCTTCCCCACAGGTGGTTTAATTCTCTGTTTTCTAGGGATCTATGGAGTTGGAAAGGCAGCTCTACATCCTCCAGCCCTGGCAGTTCTCAGTCACACTCCAGATGGTGCCACACAGACCATTGCTTGGGTGGGCAAAGGTATTGTGTATGACACTGGAGGACTCAGCATCAAGGGAAAGGTACAGAAGCACTTCTGCTGCTGCT